>NC_079485.1:20370944-21681471 GCF_026230105.1 Diorhabda sublineata | reverse complement strand
TCTTTCTCTCTTTCTCTCTTTCTTTCTTCTTTCTTTCTCTCTTTCTCTCTTCTCTCTTTCTCTCTTTCTCTCTTTCTCTTCTTTCTCTCTTTCTCTCTTTCTCTCTTTCTCTCTCTCTCTTCTCTTATATGTGATCCTATACCAGAATATTTTCGTATATTATGTCTGTAATGATTATGAGACTGGCCATTGAGAAAACGGTTGGTATGAATAAGCTTGAAATAAATGGGGTAGAAGAAATTAAGCGAAACAAATTGGATTGTGACTTGAAAAAATGGTAGAGACAGACGAATTCCCCTTCTACTTCCATCGTCATTTGTGTGAATGGAGGTACCCCATTCAGATGGAGTAGGATAGAATCGAAAGTAACTCTTCCATGACAATACTGTAATCAATATATCGTACCATCAGTTCGGTTGAAGTATGAACTATTGGGACTGCTCAGCAATTGGTTTTAATTTCTGCGAACGGTAACTGGCGTCATCTTCACATCCAATTACGAACCACTGGTCGGGTAGAAATCTGGTGTAGTCAACGATAATATATATTCCGATGGTAACGTCAATCGACGTTTTTGTCTATTTTTGCCTCCCTTTCTTTGCTTATCATAACAGTTGCTTATCTTTATCATTATTTAATCCTAGCACACATGTGCTTTATTCAAGTTTTCTCGCTCCTTCAATTTTTATATCCACCGCTTGCGCTTCTTTTAGTAATGTCTCCGACTTCTACTTTAATGACTTGTTCTTTACGGGCCGGGATGGTCATTGTATCTTATTTGTGAGTAGTATATTTCTACCAACTGTGCGCAGTAACTTATTGTCTTCTTTGGTGTTTTCTAACTCATGTCTATATAACATTTTTTCTTATCTGCTGAGAAGTTGATTTGAAATCCCATATTATTTAAATTCTTCATATACTTTTGTCTCTGTCATTCTTAACATTTTTGACTTCTCCCGACTTTTTAAATTCTTTTCATTCTCTGACCTCGTTTATGGTACATCATCTGCACGACTATCTTTTTTTCCGCAAAAAGTCAATCTTTTGGACAATTTTTATCGGTGATGTATATGATGATAGGATCGAGACACCCTCAATAAAACCTGTCTTATTTTTTGAAATTGAGACATGACAACTTTTTACAAAATTCAGTTTCGCTATTTCCTATTTTGTGTATGAATGAAAAGTAATTATCGACAAAAAATATTCGATATTGTCGCCTATCCCTTTGGTTTTTTTCAGATTTTATTTTGAGATATTTTGATAACTTGGTTAGAATATGTTCATCTTTATACAGCTATCACTAATAACAGTACTTCATGTTCATTGCAGACTCCATAATTTTTTTTATTTGTCAGATCTATATTCTAATAATTATCACTGTTATATTTTGTAACTCGAATAATATTTAGACTACTTAGTATATAGATAACTAAACTTCACATAGACGGTATTCCATGTCTATAATGAATAGCATTTAATTTGGTATTTATGATTAGAGGATGGCCATATTTCTTTCCAGAAACCTCTCATCTTATTTTCATTATTCGAAAGTATAGTCAAGTATACAGCAAAACAGCTAGATCAAAAGGGGGGATAACTTTGTTTATCTCAGTTTTAAAATCTATTTGCTTGAAAGTAGCGGATATTTTTGTTTTAATTTTAACAAATTCTTTCAATCTCCATTAATAATAAAGTCACAAGGTTCATATTTATGATTAGATTAATATTTTTACAGAATTGTAAAGTATCGTCATGTCTTACTTTATATTTGAAGATTGTTCAACAGAATTATTTTTTGTTTGTGTATTTTATTTCAGTTGTTTAGTTCTTTAGTGGTTATGTTTTTAATTAAAATAAGTCTAAATTATCATGTTTAGTTGTAATATATTTTTTGGTTGTACCAACAAACCTGAAAGCCGTCTCTTTTACCTCATTTTAAGGCAATCTTACGTTTGCTCGCGATTGTATATCGCGTAAAGTGTGAGAGGGTACTGGGTTTAATAAAACTTTTGAAAACTTTTTTCTGGGCCTACAGCTAAAGAGTATTGTAATAAATTCAATCGATAGGATAATATGTTTCGTTGTCATTTTGCTTTGAAATATTTTTTACTTGAAATTTGATTGGTTCTGTTTCTATATACTTAGAAAAGACGGTAATTTACTACATGTATAATTTCGGTATTCTGGTTTTACCTAGCATTTTTCTTAACTTTTATTAAGCTAATCATATAAATATTTCATTAAAATTTACGGGTGTGAAATCACATTAATTGTGTCTAAACGCCTAGTTATCTTTGTTTAGTTAATTCGAGGCAGAGAAATATTATTTATCATTTTTATTAATTTCTCCACTTTAGAAATACAAATATATCACCAGCTTTGGCACGGTACCACCCATGCGTACATTTTTCATACAAACCAAGGTCAATAGATATTCTAATGTTTATAGGTGATTAAATTGGATGGAAATTTATGATATGTTCAATTTTCAGTTATGGAGACATGGTACCGGCAACTATAGCTGGAAAAATAGTTGGTGGAGTTTGTTCTTTAAGTGGTGTCCTGGTTATTGCTTTACCAGTACCTGTTATCGTATCTAATTTTAGCAGAATATATCACCAAAACCAACGAGCAGACAAACGGAAAGCTCAAAGGGTAGATATAATATCAATTAATTCTAGTAGTATTCAATCAAATAATTTCATTATTTTTTACTGGGAGGAGATGAACAACTTTTTGAGACTTTGAGCATAAAAGTTGTTGCTGTATTATTTTACAATAGTTCTCACGTTAATATATTATTGATCTTTTTAGCCTCATCTTCTGTATATGTTCGTACTATTTAAGGATACACACATGAAATTAATAGGTATATTTCTATATTTACACTCGTTGACATAGATACTCGAACACACACTAAAAATTATTTTATTTCAGTAATATTAGCCATACATATCAAGGAGACCGAAATATCTAACATATGCTTTACACAATCCCTAATGCGACATGATTGAATATGACGATGTACTTTCTTAATTCTCCACCGATTATGTTCCACATCCTACGATCTTAGTGGTCAGGGTAAAATAAAAGTTTTAACCACGTGAAGTAATTCAAAGCATGCCTGGTTATGTGTGACGGAGCGTTATCTTGAGGAAAATATGTTCCAATATTTCATGAAAAGATAATTGTGCAGTTATTTTACCTCTGATGAAGACTTAAGGTGACTTCAAGCCGCAAGTATTGGCTTGTTCATGCAGCTCAATAAAAAATAGAGGGTTACGACGTTCAAGTTGTGTCCTTTTCACTATCACTCAAGACGATAGTGTTCCGTTCCTAATTCATAATATCTTTTCCGTCTGCAAACAGTTCATATTCCAAGGACCTTTCCATGTTCTACAAACTAATGAGTTGATATTGCAATAATTGTCTATGAGAATTATCTCTTGAAGCTAATAATAGGCGACGATCGTGTGAATTCTTGAGAGGTATCGTTTAAAACTCGTGTTCGTATTCATTCTATATGTCGGAATGGACCGGATCTTATGGCCAAAATAATTGAATAAAAACAGCTATGCTCAAGTGATAGTACTCAAATTCTAATATTGTGCAAATGTGAGGGTGAAACACTTATAGTAAAATAATATTAATTGATGGTCGTACACATATTTTGTTATTTCTACTTGTTTTTGTTGAGCTGCCGGGGTTTTTATTTACTTTATTATGAATCATCCATCGTTCTGTTTTAGTTCTATTAGAGGTGTCTTATTTTTTCACCTAGTTGATGAATTCAACTGTCATACTTGCTATTCTCTTTTACAATGTCAAATTGTCTCTGTTTAAAATTATTGCAAATCAGAGCCATCCCCAATCCTCAATAATATCATTATAGCATAATTGAAATTCATGTTTTCAGTCAAGTAAACTGTATATTTATTTTTTAGAAAGCGAGACTAGCTCGTATTCGTATTGCCAAAGCTTCATCGGGAGCAGCATTTGTTAGTAAAAAGAAAGCTGCGGAAGCACGGTTAGCAGCACAAGAATCTGGAATAGAATTGGATGACAATTATAGAGAAGAGGATATTTTCGAATTACAACACCATCATTTATTGCGCTGTCTAGAGAAAACTACCGATAGAGAATTTGTGGAGCTTGAGGTAACAGTTGAAAAAAAGTATTTGCAACTGACATTGGTATAGATATCAATATGCTATTTAACAAAAATCAAAGTACTATTTATTATTTTATATTATCTCACTTACCAAAAAAGTTATGAAGGAGATTTATTTAGTTTGCGCATGAAAAAAAAAATGATTCTATTTATGATATTAAAAACGGATTGGGTTGTGAGTTGATTGAGAATTAATATATTTAGAGAATTTATCTTGTGATTGTTAAGATGCAAAAACCCTTTAAATATTTTGAGGACGTTTCGACAAGTTGAAAAATAGATTTTAGAGATTATATCGTGAGACTAATTGAGCTTTATACAATCAATTAGTAATATATAAAAATTTCAACTGATTTAAATTCATTTAGTTTTTTACCTTTTTCAGGTACCATATAATGGTCATCCAAAACGACCTGGCTCTCCATCTCCAATGGCCAGTCCAGCTCATTCAGCCGTTTCAATGGGACTTCTACAATCTTGTTGTGGTCGTTGTTGCCCAAGAAGGTACCAACAAACCTGTGGGAAATATATGCCCGCTGCATCAGCAGCTCAAACCAACCAAACAGGAAGTGGTTTAGACGGAACATATTTAGTAGAAGCGTCATTTTAAGACATATCACATTTTGATTCTTACAAAATAGTATTATCATACCATCGGCCTAACATCGTAATGACGAACATAGCCTAAAACTAGTGTTATAAAAAATTATGTGAAGTGTCTTTTTTAGCGAAAGAAGTTGAAAGATGCTTAAGCCTGCAAGGAACAGGATTACAGAACCATCGTTTTGTAGTTAGATACGGACATTAATTGAGTCTATTATGTTGAAATTTTATTAAATAAAAATTCAATTCAGCGTTTGTACGCTCGTACAATTGGAGACAAACATTAATTTGATAATTTGCACAAAATATTTCTAGAATTGAAATATTTTGTGATATGAACATATGCAGCAATAGCTAACCAGTTTTGTATTATTTAAAAATTATAAGAAGAATAACATTCATTAATGACTTAAATTGTAGTTTCGAGTGAAGCTATTTCCTCTTATCGAGCGAGACGTGTAAAATTTAAAATACATTTTTACTGACGTATACGCATGTCTATCTAAAAGTGGTAATGAAAATTGGCTCTCTGGTACTTAGGCTACGTTAGGGTATTTTGAAGGGGTAAGTTCCTCGTAGAAAATCGATAGGAGTTCATTATAATTAATTATAGGAATAGTTTACGAACATTCTTCGAAAACCAGCTTTCTGGCTGCTAGAAATTAGCGTGAATTTTATTTGAATCTACCTTAAAAATGATATATGATCACTATTCATGACTAGAGCCGTTATTACCGTATTTTTATTTATTCTTGTTATGTCCCGATATATATTTGATATAATGTTTTAACTACGTGAAAAAAACTAAGGACGTCATGTTCAAGTTACTTAATTACGTGTCTGTTCAAGATTATAAAAATCCATATGACTAAGATAACAATTACTTTGTCTGTGATAGGAAATCGCAATTTTTCTCTCACGCCAAACCATTATTCGAGAAGTGTCCGATTTCTGGAAGATTGAGTTAAAATTCAAATGCAACTTGAATCAGCTAACTATAGAAAATTTTAACTTGAATTATTGTATCATGAAAAACAATCATTATCAAAATGAAAGTCTATGCTATTTCAAATATGTCATACAAATATACTAAACTGTTGCTAGAAGATTTTGAACAGATTTAAAGTTTGTATTAAGCTGAAATTCAATTACTTCAACAAATGTACTTTAAGATAATGTTATTCTATTTATTTTTCAAAAGTACAAAATCGTTTATCATTACCATTGATGATAGAAAAGTACCACTTTTGTTCCAACTTTTTGCTAATTTCATGTTTCAACAAAATTGTGTCTGTGGTTGATATTTTCAAATTGTTTCTCGCCTTCTAAATGTTTTTCATTTTAGGTCTCTTATGTTTTAAAATTAGTGTTTTTTAAATTATTTTTTAAAAGAATGATAAAAAAAGCTATAAATGATAAAAAAGACCTGAATATTTAAGTAAAATTCAAAGCTCTATTTTGGAAGTTCTAATGAAACTACAAATAAATCAATTGCTATATATTTGAGATGTAGAACTAAGGAAAAATTCATTTTTCTTATTAAAACAAATTTCTATTTTTATTTTATTCTTATTTTGATATTCATGATGTAGGTTGATCTATTGAATGATCTATTGAATTGATTAGTAGTTGTGTTCCATGGAAGATTGTAAATGTAAAAAAGAAAAACATCGATTTTGGTTTTGATTTATTTTGTAAGATTTGATGTGTACGCCATTTCGTTTCAAGTTAAACAAATTTGTCTTATTGTTATTTTTTAGTGAAATTTAAATTTGTTTATTTTATTTTAAGACAAATTTTTGCCCTCATTACTAATGTCATTTGTTGGTTTCAGCGCGAAAGGTAATATTTGGATCATGTAGACTGGTCTCTCCTCTATTATCCAAAAGACGACTTCGCTTATGTGATTTTTTCCCGTTTCTGAAATTTTTACTGATATTTGTGTTAGATCTTTTGTTCATACTGGGCTGGTTACTTTTTATGTAGAAGGATTCTAAAATTACTCTTTTATTGTATTTATTTTCTATACCCAAAATTTTGGCTTCTCTTTTGTGGCTTGTATTCATTACATGTTCTGATAGGTCGCAATTACGTCAAAGATTCTGCAATCACACAATTGGTGTTGTGTGATGCGTTGTTGTGAAGTTCGAGAGGTTTGGCCTGTGTATTTCTTATCACAATTCATACAAGGATTATTGTAAATGTAATTTTTCTGTTGTGAAGGTTCTTCTTTTTATTTTATTTTTGATTGAATTTTGTTGATTGTTAAAATATTTTTTGTAACAATGTTTATGTTTTCTTTTTGAGCATTTATGGAATTTTTTGTGATAATTGGCCTAGTTGTGGTACGAAACCGTATCTTAGTGTGGGGGTTGTTCCAGTGTTTTCACTGTTGCTCTACATGTTATTGATTACTTCATTTGTGATAGTGTTCCATATGATTTTTAGAGGAGATTTTTTGCATAGCTGTTTTCTATAAGAGTTTGATGTTTAGCTTTTTGTTTTTTCAGAGTGGATGACTTAGTATGTTTATTCTGTTTTTCAGTACTAGGATCTGATTTGTTTTCATATTCATAGGGTAATGGTAATTTATGGATCGTCCCAAGTTGGAGGGTATGATGTACCAGTTGTGAGTCGTCATTTCTTGTGCTCATTTTGGTGCATAGAAAAGAAACAATTTAGCATAGAAGAAGGAACCAATAGAGATGTACCTTTTCCTGTTTCCTCTTGAAAATAAGTGTATTTTATTATTGGGAACGTAGCGAGGAAACACCAAAACAACCTAGTATATATTCCGATCTTTCGAATACTTATGTATTCATCACCTGGTAAATTGTATTAATTCAACTTGAAAATCATGAGATTCAAAATTTAATATTCAAAATGACGAATAATAGAGTGAATTGTGTTGATTGCTAGAATAATTTTGGTTGCGATTTTTATGTTTTAATTTTTGAGCTTTTGTTGAATATTTCATGATAATAGTTGTAGTATGGAAACATATCTTAGCGTGGGGGTTGTTTCAGTGGTTTCACTGTTGCTCTGGATATCAATCAATATTTCTATCATTTTGAATGTTAAATTTTGAGTCCCGTGATTTTCAAGTTGAATTAATGTAATTTAAAGCCACCGCAAATTTTAATTAATTATTTTCCAGACGATGAATACATAAGTATTCGAAAACTCGGAATATATATTATTTAGTTAGTCTACTTTGGTGTTTCATTGCCACATTCCCCAAAAGTAAACGCTCATCTCCAGCTCGCAAAGACTTCGTTACCATTATATTAAATGACATTGGCTTCAGGTCAACTAATTCTTATCGCATCTGAATTTTCCATTTCTCATATTTGTAATGGCCAATTAACAAACTTTTTTATAGATGCCCTGACATGTTTGAGTTTTATATTAATCGTAACTATTTTGAATGTCAGTATTGGCAAATTTCGATAGAAATGAAGACGATCGTGAATGCACGGGTGTCACAGGTGGGGGAAAATCTTTCATTTTTAGTTAAAAATTACATTTGATCAAATGTAAACAATCTGGGGCTACATGGTGTTAAATTTCTGGAGTAACGACGTTATAGTTTGAAATATTAGTCAAAATATTTTTGGAAAACTGTTAGGGATTATTAAGTGAAGTATTGAAGGGTTTGAGTTATATGTTGGGAAAAGAATGGGATCGGAAAATTCTAAGCGCAGACAATAGATATTAGTTGAATAAAAAGTTTTAAAATTTTTTGGAAAAGAATTTTTCTTGTCAGTAATTTTTTTAACAAGGAATAGAGTCTATAATATTTCCCTCTTAAGCAATCTTTCTTCCAAATACAGATATTATCGGAGACTACTGGAGACTACTTTTATGTGACTTTCTGAGATTTTTCTTGTATTAATTTGATCTTCATAATCCATTTTTGCATTGGAAGGTGATTACTTTTGTTAAATCATAACAATCATACAAATAATCACATATTTAATTGAACAAACTATTTCAAGTTATACTATTAAATGAATAAATTTAAATGTTATATAACTTACGTTTACTAACAATTGTATGCTATGAATAATGTTTATTGATTTTTTATAAGTTAAGAATTTTGTTATTTTCGATCATCTGGAAATATTTCAAATTAAAAAACGAAATGAAAAACATTCTTTGATTTCTCCTCTTGAGAACCCGAACCTCAAAAAATACGTTTGCATATGTTGAATAAATTCCATTATTCCAAATAGAACATCTCATATACTGGTATAGCATATTTCTTAAGCACTATTTTTGAGTGTCCTCTGAAAGTAGTGGTTCCAATATATGTTGTATATCATTGCTTTAAAAATAATAAAATGCTTCGATTCAGGAAAAATTATGTTCTCTTTAACAAACTTCAACATTTTGTGATTAGAATAATTTTCAGTTTATAATGAGAAATTATATTTTGAAAGACTCTTTGAGAGAAGTTTCACTGAAAAGGATAGTAGTGAGAGCGATAGAAATCTTAGAATATTTTGGATTGATATGAAGTGAAAGGATAAAAGGATATAAAATTTAAAGAAAAGTTGAAGTTTGACAGATAATTTATAAACAGTACAAACAATAAACGATATAAACAGGACAATTTATATTTATATCTAATCACTACAAAAATGAAGTATACGAAAAACCGTTGTCGTAGTGTGAAAATAAATAATAATCAGTTACCAAGTAAGTATTGCTAAATAACCATTAGAAGTAATAACAATAGATATGGTGAATCAAGGGAACTACACAAAATGTCAGTTTGCAACTAAGAGAACTTTTTATTGGATTAACTCCAGTGAGGTATCTACAAAAACGTATATTTGGAAAAATAGACTAAAACGTGACAATTTCATTGTTAATCAATAAAACCACTAAATAACTGCCAATAAACCCAAATACAAATTAACATTGTACAAATACGATACATTCCCAATTCAATGATAATATAGATTAGTATCTACCCCAATATACAACCACAATAGAACAATGACTTATAAAACATCAACTTCGAGGATTCAGTAAAACATGTGCATATATAAAATATAATTCTACTAGATCGAGAATATTTGGTTTCCAATCAAATTTCAATAATTTTCAAGTCAATATACGACATATATTGAATTAAATTTCCCCAGGAAAATGGTAGTGGTATACTCTTCTCATTTAAAAGGATTAGTCCAAAACAAAAACTTTTTGCTTTAACGGAAGTCAAAAACTTGTCGTAGGACATTTATGATTTAACAATTCATTTATAATGAGTGGAATGTGCAGTACAACTTGGTACCTATAATCAGCCTTATCATCAACATCATAAGCTACGAGTAGTATTCAAAATAAAGAGTAATCTACTACAACAAACTCTCCCTAATTCAAGCAAATGTAATCAGAGAAACAGCCCTCTACTACCACAAAACAAAAATACTGATAGTGTAAATATATAGATTCCTTTTTTGGTATTCACCATTTTAAGTGGATAACTATAGAAGACAACTTAGTAATATACTGGTTTAAGGCCGATTTTGATTTTTAAACGATCAATCCGCGACATATACATATATATGAATTGTAACATTGTCTTTGCCAGCTATATTATGAGCGGTTTATTATTGGGAACGTGGCAATGAAATATCAAAGTGAACTAACTAAATATTTTTTTCGAGCTTTTGAATACTTATGTATTCATCGTCTGGGACTGAAATCATGGTCAAATACAATATAAGGAATATGTATAAATGTATAACAATAAATTTATCCTACAATAATTAACCACCGAAAATCTTAATTAATTATTGTATGTAAAATTTTATTATTATTATACATTTATTATACGTATTACTTATATTGTATTTGACAACAATTTCAGTCCCAGACGATGAATACATAAGTATTCGAATATATATATATATATATATATATATATATATATATATATATATATATATATATATATAAGCATGTTTTTATTGAAAACGTGACAATAAAACACCAAAGTAGATTAACTTTAACATATTTTTCAACGACGTCACTTTGAATATTGAATTTTGAATCCTATGAATTTAAAATTTTTAAAAGAATTTATACAACTTAAAGCCACCACAAATCTTAATTGATTATTTCCCAGACGATGAATATATAAGTATTTGAAAACTCGGATATATATATATATATATATATATATATATATATATATATATATATATATATATATATATATATATTGGGATTTCAGTTTTCATTTTCCGTTTATCCATTTTTTCAATTCTTTCAGAAAAAAGTTACATATCTCTCAAGATGGCTTCTGGAAGTGTTAATTCTGTTTTAGTTGTTCATGACATTTTTGAAAATTGAAATGTTGAGAATTTTCTTCAAAATAATAAATACAAAGTAGCAAAGTAAAGACGTAAAATAATGTTTGTTGATTAATATTTTTCTTGTGGTAAGCGTTCAAACAATCCATATTGATTATGATTACCTATGAAATTTTACATAGTCTTGCTTTAGGGCCTCTCTTGATAAAAAAAAGCTATAAGTAACAGGATCTATTGTAGTTAGAACGTAAAATTTTTATCTATTATTTTAAACTGATTTTTCACCAGAAGCGGTCTTATTCACTTCTTGAGCTTGTTTTTTTGATTAATGTTCGTGGTTTTATATTAATTTCACTAAATAACGTGTTTTTTTTCAAAAATCTAACTTTGATTTCGAGTAACTGAAACTTAGACTATAGAAATTGGATTTTATTTTTGTGTATTCCCACTTTATATTTTGAAAATTCATATCCAGTAATAAACTATTCGTTCAGAAAAATTATATTATATATTATATAAAATTATAAATATATTAGTTTTCATAGTTTACCATTATACCAAAAAAAAATACTTAGCTATATTTATATTCAACAGTAATAGATGTTTCTAATAAAATCTTTTTAAATTGATAGATTTTGGTTATTCCATGAACATTCCACTTTTTCATGATTTATAAAATTATAGTTTCTATCTCTTAAAAATAACATGAAAGGAAATTTCCCGGGATATTTGAAGGCACTCCACACCGCTCCTGAAACAGAGAGTTTGTATTGAATCGAAATAAGGGTGTTCAGGATGTTGACCTCAGAGCGCAGGACGCATAGCGGTGATAGCAAAAGGAACGGCAAGGATAGAGCATGGAGATTGCCAGCAGCAGGAGTAGCAAGTGAGAAGACAATGAAAAAGTGAGAGGGAGAGACAAGTAGAAAACAGCGCAGTGGACTGATTCAGCGTTAGTGGTAGTGGTAGCGCAGTGGAAATTCTACAGAGGAGAATCAGTCTCGGTTCTCGTCATGGTTTTGGTTTTAGTACACGACTCTACATTGTAGGCATATATAAACATGATATAATTTAAACTTAACCTAATTATCGGTAGCTAACTTTACGTATATACAAGTATACGATATATACACGATATATATATATATATATATATATATATATATATATATATATATATATATATATATATAATGTGCCAGTTTAAAATAAGCCAAACTCGAGCAACTAAAACTCAGTGAAACAAAATGTTTAAATAAAAACCTTAAAACAACCAATTAATAATGTTAAAAGTAAACCGCTTTAAAACTAACTTAAATGAAAATCTTTAAAACATCGTTCAGCATTCGCCCAAGATAGTTCGTTCTGCTATTGCTACTCATGGAAAAGCAACATTGTTATTACTTCAAAGGAAGGCCACGATTACTGACGCTCATACTTCTTTTACTCATCTGTCTATCGCTACCAAATGGTAGGCATCATAAATATTTTGGTGTCCCATTTTTTAGCATCCATTTGACACCATTGTAGAATTTGTTTTACCTTATCAATAATTTCCTTGTAGTAGTTTTTTTGGTTATTCTGTCTTGTTAAGTATTTTTGAAACATATATTTGCTAGTAGATTTTCCTGGCTCTAACCTTTTGAATGCTGGTGTAGTTGTGTTTATTTTAAACCCGTATTATAAGTTTTCATTGCATATAGATTTTGTGAAGTTATATTTTCAATTTGTTGTTGTTTATTTGTTCAATTCTCATCTATAAAACTTTGGTTTATCGCCACGAGAAGTTTCATTGAAAATGTCTAAAAATATATATTAATACTTTTATATAAATATATATATAAATATATATACATATATATATATATATATATATATATATATATATATATATATATATATATAACGTGCATGGTATTTTTCATTTTCCACCAATAACTCTGTGTACAGTAGTTAAATTATTTTGTTATTAAAAAGATATCATCATCATCAAAGATATCAAAGATATCATATCATATTTATGTCGATTTATGTACATAATAATAACTCTCCATATCTTAAAAAATTGAAAATATAATTTTTATAATCTATTAAATTGAATTAAAGCGGGAAAACAGGCATTACTTAAATTTTTATGTATTATTATAATCATTATAGCGATGAGTGATGTGATTGTGAATGTTTATACAATCTGATGAATTCAATTGGAACATCAAAATACTGCAATATAACTTTAAAGGCGTTATATTTAATTGATTTAAGTGCAAAGAAAAACTTATTCTAGTTATTTATTAAAATAATAAAAATTTTACAACGGTGATCTCCTAAAATGCATAATTTATATGCTCTATATTTCGCGGAGAAAAAATGTACTATATAATATATATATATATATATATATATATATATATATATATATATATATGCACTATATAATCACTTTTTCACTGAAACTGGTAAGAAAGGTTTATGCCCAAGCAAAAGTAAGGTTAGTGTTTTAATTACATATTACACTTGGTTTATCTCCTTTTAATGATTGAAAAGGTCGCTCATATTTTGATTTTAGAGATACAAAATGGGATTGATGGATATTTATAAAAGGCTTTTATGAAAAATGAAAGTTTTCCTAGAAACTGCTTTGCCAGGAGTTTTTAGGAAATTATGGATTGATTTTAAAATCAAATTTCGCGTAACCGCATTTATTGAGACCAGTTCTTTGCTTTTCTAAAACAGAATACATAATTTATTAAACGCCAATTATAATATTGTACAACTTGGTCAAGTGAAGTTAAGTATAGATATTTTATAAATTGTAGAAAGAAACATTGTATGATTTTTTAGTTTATTTAAAAAACAGATTCAATTTTCTCACGTGTCAGTGGAATATTTTTGGTCAATCTCTCTCACCACACGTTTGTTACCTTTTTGTTTTGCCATTTGATGTAGTTACAGGCCGCTTAAAAGAGTCGCTCTTAAATACATACATTAAAATTTGCTATCGCTGGATTCATACACATATTTTAGAAATTTTATTTGATGAACATCTTATTGGAAGCGAATTTCTGCATTTTGTCCATAATAAAAGACACTTAGTACAGGATTTGTGTGAAAACACAAATAGAAACATTCAGATTGTCAAAATCTGAAAGGAAATACTTGATCTTTTTCCTATTTGTATACTCAGTAGTTTCTTTATAAATAAACAAAAGAAATTTATTCTTTAATACCCAAACTCTAATATTGCCCTATATCTTGTTAAACAATAAAGACACCTATATATGTATTTCATTTCATTTTCCACAAAGGAAGATCTATATGGGGTAGTGGAATCACCGGTGAAGGTATACATTCACAAAAAATAAAAATTATAAATGAACATAGTAATTAGGTTAAAATAAAAACAGCGATTGAAGTATGGTTCCAGAATATCAATTCAAATTAAAATTAAATCGAGTACAGTATATTCTTATACAATTTGTGTGAGAAAGCACATTATAATGAAATTACCTACTACCTTTTCCACCCTTATATCTACGCGCCTCAGAATAATATATATTTTCTAATTTCCCATACTGTTCATATTGTTTATAAGAGTGTACAGTGATTGGATCTTCCTAAACATATATTTGTATTTATTTGATCTATAAATTCATTCAAATTGAAAGTATCAAAGATAAAGTGTTTAAATAGATATAATCTTCAGATATTATCTAAAATTTAGGTTTTTGTTTCATAAAAATAGAATATATATAAAAGATGAATAGAATAATAAATGTGAAACTATCAAATACTTATTGAACGGAATTATCGTCATATAAAAAATATCTAGGTATATATGTTTTCGAAGCAAAAACTGCTTCTCATTTATGTGTGGGTGCTTTTACTTCTACACCTATTTCCACATCCTATAGGGTCGTTAGTCTCCGTTGTTGTATCCTTTTTCTTTCGACTTCAATAGCTCTAAACTGAGCAAGCACACTCTTCACTTATTATATAAATATATAAAATATATAAAATATATAAAATATATAAAATATATAAAATATATAAAATATATAAAATATATAAAATATATAAAATATATAAAATATATAAAATATATAAAATATATAAAATATATAAAATACAGAGTGTGCATTTACTTGTTGGATTAGTTCTTTCTCGAAATCCTATTCAACATTGTAAAGATCAGCCTTCCCGTGAATGGTTCTTTTCTTTTTGTATCCTTCTTTGAGTAGTCGTGGGATACTTTTCTTGGCCGTGGATCTCTGGCGTAATATTTTCTAGTGTTGTCCTTCAGCTTCCTCATCTGTTTGTAGGGGTAAGTTGTTACAACATCAGCATACTAAATTCAGCTGAAATCACATCTTGAATTATTGAGACTTAACGACAACTTCAATTATTCTTTGCACGTTTTAATCCGTAAGATGTTTGAAAACCAACCAAAATAAATTGTTATTTGTTTTATTTGGAAAACTTTCCTCCATCTTTCTGAAGGTTTGGGACTCACAACAGTAAGGTGTTTAGATTTGGTTGAGGAGTAGATAGAGTTATTGTAACCTCGTAACGCATAGGACATTTATTCCTCAATAGATAATGTTCGTCTTGTACTTCGGAGTATCCTTAGGTGTTCAAATAAAGTTGAATAAAATCTTTGGATCATACAGTTGGACTGAGAACTGTCTAGGGTGATACAGTGGATGGGTATTTTATGTGATTTGATAAATTCTTTTATGATTCCGTTTTTAAATTCTGTACCGCTATCTGCAACTATCATGGTGAGTAATGTTTCCAACACCTTGGTGGGTAGTTGATCATATTTATTATCTTGACAGAAGTGGTTAAGTGATCTCTCGGATATAGGGATGCCAGGGATTAGATTTTCTTTTGCCGTTTGCTTTGTTTGCTCTCCATCAGTAAGTTCTTCATTGGAAATTTGTTTTGTGGTGTCTAATAGGAGTTCGTCGATTGATCGGCTTTCATCTAGTCATTGCAAGTTGACCAGCAGTCATCTTGCATATATTCTTTCAGAGAAAACTGCAATTGAAGCGGTAGATTATCTGAAAACATTTTAAACTTTCTTCCGAATAAATGGGGGCGGAGGTATTTAGTAGCCCAAACTATAGCTAATATCTCTTTTTCTATTGTCAAATACTTTATCTCTGTCTCGACCAGTGTTTTGGAAGCGAATGCTATTGTTTTAATACTGCCCAATGGACCTTGAGAAAGTACTGTTCTTATAGGGTAGTTGCTGGCATTGGTAGTCGGGTGAGAAGTTTTGAGAAGAGAGGTTCGTTTATCAAAAGATTTTTGCATGTTTTGAAACATTCTAGAAAATTCTGGAGTATGTTTGATTTTGGCATCCTTCTTCAGATAAACTGTTAGTGGTGTAGTTATTTTTGCGTAATCTTTTGTAAACTATAGTATCCTAGAAGTCCTAGGAATCCTCTGATATTTCTAGCTGATTTTGGTATTTTATAATTGATGGTAGCTCTAATTTTAATCCTCAAATCAACCTTCTGAAGTGACGAAATGTCCTAAAAAACTAACTTCTTATGTAGGAATTTGCACATGTCGAATTGGATCTTTAATCTTGTATCTCGAAGACGTTGGAATATTTTGGAAAGATTCGCCATATGCTATTGGCCATTTCTATTTGATATAAACCGCTCCACGCTTGGCATCGGACAAGTATGTTCGTTATATTAGGTATTGATTATCAATCGTCGATTGTTTCTTCGTGTACATTGTAATAATCGACAACGATGCGCCATTTGATTTTCCTGTTTCTTATGGACTATCCATATAGGTGAGGACCATGGAGATTTATTTGCTTAGAGGATATTTGAATGGTTTTATTCTCCTCCTTATAGATATATGGGTAGCGGTATGATTTGATATGTACCGGTATATCGTCCTTCGTTCTTTTGTAGTGTTTAACTTGAAGAGAAAACTGAGAGGTGTGTCTGGCGTGTGAAAGATATCTGAATATTTCTTGCAAAGACAGATGATGTGTTTTTCTTCATCAGCATTTAAGTAGTCTGGATCCGATGGTCTACGCAAGTTTGGTCCTTGTGTTGTTGTCATCAAAAATATCTGATATTTATCGAGATTGATTTTCTGGCATTCTATTGCGTTCTTTCTGCTTTATAGGGATTGTTGAATGTTTCGTGATAAAGATCCGGGGAAGTTTAGTTCAGCACGGAAAAGTTTTAGATAATCGATATCAATAAGGCCATCGAAGGTTTCGTGGAATTTGAAAAGGTGAAACTCTAGTTTCAGGAGATCTGAATTCTGGAAATGAAGGGATTGTGATTCTATGCTATGAATAATTTTATGGAATTAAGATGGAACTGCCAATAAAGAGATCGTATTTTATTACATTTGGGAAATCAATTGAAGGTGTTTTGGGATTGAGAAATGATTTTGTAGGACCTGTATCAATCTGGAGTTTCAAAGGTGTATATGAAATTTCGATATATGGAAACTTCTTTTTTTCAAAAAAAAGAGTGCAACTCTATTATGCTCTTGCTCCGTCTATGGTTCTAGAGGGAGTTGGTCTTTGTTATTGTTGTGATCTCCTTGGTCGGATGACTAGACGTTCTATTGATTATGTGTCTTAAATGGTTGTCTTATTTCAGGTCTTAGATGGGAGTTGGAAAACAGAAGTTGTTGTTAGACCATTGTTTGTGGAAATTATGGGAATTGCTGATTGCGGTGAGTTATACCTTTTGTGAGTAAAGGTTGTTGTTTCCTTCTTGGATATATTACATCGCGATTACTAAATGAGATGAATAGGTCTCATTGCCCTAATAGTTGAGCCTGAAGGTTGGTGGTAATACAATTTATGTCAAGTCCTATTACTTTCTCATAAAACTGCATGGGTGATTCTTGAGGCCCCTATCCAATGTTAACTAAATCGTTAATACTTGAGTTACTTAGATAATTCGATAATTATAAATCTACTATGCTTGTTAGCGTGTCGTTAATAGTAAGGTCTGAGGCAGAGGAGTCTGACACAAATAAAATGTCTTAAAACATACAAATGATGCTAAGGTACATTCGTGAATCTACATCTAAACACAAAGTTAATTCGTCAGACCATTATTTATATATTTCTCCCAGACTCTTCACTTGCATAGTTGTAAATTAGTACCCTTATGTCTTCACTGCTCATGTAAAAATAGTTTACATCAAAACTGTGTACAAATATAGAAACAAATTTTATAATAATTATTTAACTCAAATTCATATATAAGTTGAATAATTAAATGAAAATAGGCCCCTGGAAGAAGATCCTTTTTCAAAGATGTCCCCTTCCAGTGGAATTTCTTTTTAGCTGATAGATAGATATTTAATAATTGCACATCAAACTACCTACACATGATGTAACTCTTTCTCTCTAGATATATATCCCCACAAAAATTATCGCATCACTCATTATTTTTTAAAGATTTTAAATATGTTGCCTGTTTTTCGAATTTTATTATTATTACGAATTAAAATACCAATAGATACGCCTTTTGCAACATTCATTTTATATCAGTTTAATCTATAGAGGACAAAAAGTTTGATTTACCAAAACATAGCAAATATCAAAAAAATTGTACAAAACATCTATACAGGTGCTTAAACTAAAACCAGCCAATGAATTACCAATAGCGTGTGTTGTCGGCCCTCGCTCTAATTACAGCTTTCATTCCTCTTGAAAGGCGTCTAAGCAGGCTTTGGACGTATCCTTGCGGCATGTTTTCCCAGAAGTTAAAAAGAACATTTTGAAGATCTAGTATTCTTATTGGTGCCGGATGTTGCAGAATTTGCCATCCTAGCTAGTCCCAGACACGCTCTATTGGGTTAAGGTATGGGCTAAGTGTAGGCCAATTCAGGGCGGGTATCTCGACCTCTTCTAAGTACTGCCTAACCAATCTAGCAACGTGTGGACGAGCATTATTGTGCATCAGCACAGAGTCGTCACCGATATGATGCATATAGGGCACTACATGGGGTTCTAGGATATTGGTTATGTTTCTTGGTAGCGAATAACAACTCTGGATATGGTGCTTTGTTGAACTCCAATTACCCCAGCGACGTATCTTTGACTGCGGCCATCTTGTATGAGCACGATGATTCTAGCGGCTTCTTCATTCGTTACATGTCTTGTTAAACGTTGAGACATATCCATTATTAACAAAATAAATTTAAATTTTTACTATACAATAACACAATTTACTTAGAAAGTTCTCAATCTCAATGCATTCTCCAGAAATGATTTACTCGAGCATTTGTGCTTCCAAAAAAATTTGTAAGAAATTGCTCATGATAAGAAACCAGAAATATATACTAAGTTGATACATATACAGATTGTCCCAAAAAACTAAATTAAAAATATCCTAAAATACCAGTGATGCGATGTGTGGGGTATATATATATATATATATATATATATATATATATATATATATATATATATATATATATATATATATATATATATAGATAGATAGATAGATAGATAGATAGATAGTTAAGATTTTCGGTTAAGCTCGGAAAATATATTAACACTTAACAACTGAAAATAAGTACCTGCTAGAATCTCACAACAAAAGATAGATAAATTTTTGAAGTTTATTATATATTAATCAATAGATCACCTACATTATGAACATCAAAATAAGAATAAAATTAAAATAGAAATTTGGTCTAATAAGAAAAATCAATTTTTCCTTAGTCTTTACATATCAAATATGTAGCAGTAATCAATTAGATTATTTGGAGTCTTATTAAAATTTACAAAATAGAGTAGTTGATTCGGTAAATGATATCAAAAGGTCTAAGAAATAAGAAATTAAAGAAATTTATATCGACATGGATGAAATAATGCCTATCTGAAAAATTACGAAAATATCCTCCACAAAATTGCAAATCAAGAAACCGTAGAATTTTTCTACACAGATGCAAATAGTCACCTGCAGCAGGAATATCAAAATCACGTTTTATCTATCATACAACTATCTATTACCGAATCAACTACTCGCACTACGAAAATTAGAAGATGAGTTAAAAAACATAACTGCTCTAATACGAAAATTAGAACATGACTTAAAAAACATATAAGTTAAAATAAGTGAGGGAGTTCCTATCAATATTTTACAAAAATTTTAACAAAAATGTCGAGAAAGAACTGAATCACTTTTTAATAAATGTAAAGAGAAACATATTAAGAAAATTGATAACCTAATATTAAATCAACAACCTATTGCTAAAAATACAAATGAAATCAAATCAAAATTGATCGAAAATTTAATTGGTACTATCATACCGGATGAAGTGAAAGAAGTTTTATCATAGGTTTTAAAAATAAATTGAGAAACAAACAACAACAGAGCAATATCAAACGTCAAAATATAACTAAAACCAAATAATATTTTGAAAAATATATTATATTTTATATTTACATAAACCAAAAATTATATCAAAAACACATGGGATTAAAAATTCTTAACGAATATTTATTTATTTAGCTAGAAGTGGTTTCTTCATATAGAAATATTCCTATTACCATTGTGAAAAAATGTATTAATGAAAAAAAAGAATTTATAAAAGCTATAGAGCTTACACTTTCTGCAACGTCCTTCAAATATGAAAATGAAATATACAAATAGACGGGGGGCTAGCTACAAAAAACAGCATCGATTTGGTACACGGCGTTTGAGTTTGTGAACTGTAAGAAAATACTTAGTACATCCCCGAATGGCTGTTCGTTCAGGTCGCAAAAGATAACTACAGCCAGTTTTCCACGACGAAAAATGTGCCGGAAAAACTGATGAGGGGTCGGAAAACCCTCGCCAGAAGCGATTCAAAGTTCGGGAAAATCAGTCAAAAAAAACGACTTGGTCCTCAAGATTTGGCTGATAGATCTATCTGTACTGAATTTAGATACTTAGCTATTCAAAAAGCAAAAATTGGATTGGAAAAATAACTGCTTGGAAAAATGATAAACAAAATATTCAATAAAAAGATAAACAGATACTCCAATCAATTGAAAAACAAAACAGAAACAAAACATCAAAACATAAAACATTTTTCCATACCATATGTACAAGGACTTTTACAACAGGTATCGAATTATTTCAATAAATATGATATTAGTATAAGTCATAGAGAACATAATACGTTATTCAAATATCTCACTAAATCAAAATTTAAAGCACCAGAAAACAAAAGACGTGATTTTATATATCAAGTGCCTTTTACTAACTGTGACGCTGTCTACATAGGGCAAACATCTCAGTATTTAGAAAATAGACTAAGAGGTCATCAATATGATAAAAAAATAGAGCTGCATTAACGAACCATGAAAAATGAAAAAAAATTGAATTCAATTATTAAGATTTAAAAATTCTTGAAACAGAATCTAATAAACGAAAAAGGGAATTTTTAGAAATGGTTCACATTCATAAGAATGAAAAAGCAATAAACGATAAAAAATACTCTAATAATTTAAGTACAATTTATAGCTCTATTTTGTAAATTCTTATAAAACTATCATATCACGATACCTCACGATTACCTATGTAATAAATATCAAAATATTCCGTTAATTGAATTTGTCCTTTCATCTATTTTTTTTAATATATGTGATTTTTCATTGTTAATTCCTTGGCTCTCCTAGGTATTAAATTTTTTTACCATATTCATTATCACTTCGAACTCACTCTTCTTTAGCTATTTGCTTCTATGTTTTTTTTCCAGTGGCGGATTTATCTTGGCATATTGAAGTAAATGGTAGGTATGTTAGGTCTCCCTATTGACAATCAGTTCTATATTTTATATTCTAATTTTTCAGTGGTTTTTAGGGATTTTGTCAAATCTAGATATTATCTTCAAATTTATGGCCTATATCGTGGGAACGATCTTCTTATTAACCTGTATTCGCTTTGTTTCTGTGATTCATTCAAATTTTTCAGAATTAGACTATTTGTTTTACTTTCCATAAGGTTGAATTTTGTTCATATCACCATCTATTATTAAATAGTTAATCTTTATAAAATATTTCTAATATTGGTAGCAAGCGCAATATATTTTCTATTTTCTCAAATCATTTTTGACAAGCAAGAATCTTCTTTCCTTTGTGTTACTTAGATAGGTAAAATTTTAATTCAGATGATATTATAATTGATGGCTGAATTCAACCTCATTTTATGCAAATGTCATTCAAAAACCTTATTTTTTATGGCTTTTAATACAGTTCTTAGACAAAAGTTTCGTCTGAATATTAAAATATAATCTATACATTTAACGTTGGTCTCCGTACATGTATTTTTGCTTCATATATTGCTCGTATGTAAACATACATGTCCATCGATAGTATTCAAATTGTGTTACCAATATAATATTTTTTCCATCTTCAGTAGTTTCAATATATGTATCCCATTTTATCTTCTATCGAATATTTATAGGGCCTTTCAAGGCAGTACTTATATATACATATTATATGTTCACAATTAAATTTACGGCATAATTAGAACAGTGTATATTTTGTCTCATTATTTGTTGTTGTTGGCCTTCCCTGTTCATGTTTTTCTGGAAATGCAAAGTCTTTTTGTGTAATTTATAAATAATAATCTTGATCCAATTTCAACATTTTTATCTCTATATATAAGATGTCTTAGAGAAAATCCTTTTCTAGTTTTATTTTGAAGGTTTTTAAGGAACATGGAGTTAATTGATTTTCTCGTATTCTGGTCTAATTTTAGCTTATTGAATTGGAAGAGTTTCTAGAAGCTCATTTCTACCATAATAATTTCTTGGTTCTTTTGGTTCTACTTTTGCAATGTTTTGATTCAGTTTTTTATTTCCTGTACTGATTTTTCTCATAGTCAATCACCCTCCAATTCCACTGAGAAATAGGTTTTTTGTTCTTGTTTATATGATTTCATTGCTTAAACTTTATTTGGAAAAGCTGCTAAATCGATTACAAATTAATTATTTTTAAAATGGAAATAATAGAGTGTGAACCATTTATAGTTGTCGCTATTTATTTTATTTTTACTAATTGTTAATTGATGGATGTGGTGTCCACAAAACAAGCTGCCTTTGAAAAGGGCAACTTCGTGTAATTGTGAGTGTTAGTATAATGACGGAAAATAGTATATTCAGGAAAAAAAAGATTTTATTACAAATTCAGTTGAAGTTGTGAATTGTGAGATATAGATAATATCTTTAAATTGTGTGTTGTAAAACATACCAGTTTATTGTTCAATGATGTTTTGCTCCAGAGCTAGATTTTTCTAATAAAACTAAAGAATTGACCGAGATTCCAAGAAAAAATTGATTCAATAACTATTGTGATGAATATTTCAAATGTACTAATAGGTTACTCAAATCTACAACAATAGTTTACAACAAAACTTAGATTGAACAGCATCCTGATGATTTTATTTATTTTTATTTTCATAATTTCGCTATAACTTTTAAGAATGAGATTTGGAACAATGTGGAATTGAAAAATCTGTTGAAACTGATGAATATTCTGTGATTGCACTAATAAACAAATTCTATATAATGATTATGATTTCAGACAAACTAAAGTTATAGTGAAAATTTGACCGCTGTAGTAATGTAAGTTTTGTAACTATCATATATTTATTTTCCATTTTCATAGTAGCAGTAATCCAGATTTTCACCTCCACATATAGTTGAAGGAATTATCACAATATATCTGATCACAACATATATTGAGTCATAGTGTTAAAAGTAAAGTACATAGATTCTCTATTTAATTGTCCACATCAATTGTATTCGATTCATAAGAAGGTTATGAAATTGATAGAGACAGTGTTCTTGATGCTATTCATTTCCTCGGTGGAATTCCAAGGAGTAGGCAGATTGAGATCTTGGAATCAACCAAGAAAAGGGGTGATTCGTTGTGAAGAGTAGGCAGATTGTGACCACAGAATCGGATGAATTCTTACCAATAAACAAATAACCACCCTTCTTTAATTTTTTTTTGATAATTTTTAAAAGAAAGATAAATTTCGACGTTTCGACTTTTCTTCAAGTCTTTATCAAAATATGATATTGACACTAACAATTTGCTTATTTATATTGATCTATAGATCACTTTCAAAATGAATATCAAAATAAGGATGAAATCAACTTAGATATTTGTTCTAATAACAAAAATTAATTTTTCCTTGGTCCGTACATCTCAAATATATAGCAGTAATCAATTGAATTATTTGTGGTTTTATTGGAATTTACAAAATAGAGCTATAAATTTTACTCAAATTATTTAGATCTTTTTTATCATTTATAGCTTTTTCTTTCTTATGAATGTGAACCATTTCTAAAAATTTCCTTTTTCGTGTATTAGATTCCGTTTCAAGAATTTTTGAATCTTTATAATTGAATTTATGTTTTTTGATATTTGATGGTTCGTTAATGCAGTTCTATTTTTTTATCGTATTGGCGACCTCTTAGTCTATTTTGTGAATACTGAGATGTTTGCCCTATGTAGACAGCGTCACAATTAGTACAATGAACTTGATATATAATATTACTTCTTTTGTTTTTTGGTATTTTAGATTTTAATTTATACTTCAATTCGTGTCATCCTATGTCACAAATAAGACCAGTGATAATAAGTTTGGCTGATAGATCTATACAACTATCAGATCCTGAATTTAGATACTTAGCTATTCAAAAAGCAAAGGCTGCATTGAAAGAAAATAATTATCCGTAAAAAATGATAAATAACATATTCAAGAAAAGAATAAACAGATAATACAATAAATTTAAAAACAACAGAAAAGAAACATCAAAACATAAAACAATTTTTCTTATCATATGTACAAGGACTTTCCGAACAATTATCGAATTATTTCAATAAATATGATTTTAGTATAAGTCATACTAATACATTATCCAAATATTTCACTAAATTAAAATCTAAAACACCAAAAAACAAAAGAAGTAATATTATATATCAAGTGCCTTGTACTAATTGTGATGCTGTCCACATAGGGCAAACATCTCAGTATTTAGAAAATAAACTGAGGTCATCAATACGATAAAAAAATAGAACTGCATTAACGAACCATCAAATATCAAAAGGAAATTTTTAGAAATGGTTCACATTCATAAGAAGGAAAAAGGTATAAATGATAAAAAAGATCTAAATAATTTGATTAAAATGTATAGCTCTATTTTGTAAATTCCAATAAAATACAAATAATTCAATTGATTACTGCTATATATTTGAGATGTACGGACCAAGGAAAAATTAATTTTTGTTATTAGAACAAAGTTCTAAGTTGATTTCAACCTTATTTTGATATTCATTATGAAGGTGATCTATAGATCAATATAAATAAGCAAACGTCAAAATTCATTTTTCTTTTAAAAATTATTAAAAAAAAACTAATTTTTAAACAGAAGAGACCTGAAATCGAGAACATTTAGATGCAATAAAATATCAAAAGGTCTAAGAAATAGGAAATTAAATATTAAATATATATATCAGAGCTTTCGTAGCGGTATTGTGGCAAAATTAAACACAAAAGTGTACTAATTCTAATATATTTCCCAGCTTCCGAATTCTTATGTATTCATCGTATAAAAGTATAATAATAATGAAAATTACTTGTATTAATTAGTTACGAATTGAAGTGTTTCACATTTTGTTATTTCTTTTCAAAAATATAGAATTCTTCAACTTGAAAACTCAATATTCAAATTGACTCTTGATAGAATTGCTTCTGGTTGCTATAGAAATCGTTGTTAATTTTCATTGGTTAGATTATGATGACATTGAATTTGATTAGTTAAATCGTTATGAATGCTGTTGAATATTGATTGCTTAGATTTTAAATGACATAATCTAACCAATAAATATTTCTTTAAAAATCAAAATAAATCATAATGAAAATAGTTATATCAAAAGGTCTGAGAAGTGAAAAGTTAATGAGAATGATATTAGCATGGATGAAGTAATGCCTAACTATCATAACATTGGACCATTATATGGAAATTCAATCGAACAAATCATGAAAAATTACGAAAATATATCTAAAAAAATGCGAAGCAGAAAAACCGAAGAATACATTTAGTAAGATGGAAAAATGAAAAAAGTTAATACCCACGTTTCCAAGTTTAAAACTATCTCATATAAAATTTACAAACACTCGCATGCAACATGAATATCAAAATCACGTTTTTTATATTTTAATGTTTCAAATCATATAACTATCTATCACCGAATCTAAAACTTTAATTGGGAAATTAGAAAAATAATTGATAGACAAGAAAATTTAAAGAAGTCAATTAATTTCTAATAACATTTTACAATAATGTCGAGAAAAAAATGGAACAATTTTTAAAAAAATGCAAAGCATGAAAAATTGTAAAAATTGATAACTTCATATTGAAAGAAATACCTATTGATAAAAATACAAATCAAATGAAATCAAAATAAAATGAGAATTTAACTAATACTAAAATACCAGATAAAGTGAATGAAGTTTCATCTTAAGGTCCCAATTTTGCACAAAATATTCCTAGTGACAATGCTGTAAATACAGCACCAATCATCTAATTGTAATATTATCACTAATTTTAAAAATAAATTGAAAAAAAACTTATCAATATTAACTCAAAATTTAACTAAAACCAAAGAATTTATCAAGCATATCAAAATTTTGAAATCGCATGAATGTAATACTGTTACGAGTATTATGAAAACAGAAGTTTATAATAAAATGATGAAAGTATTGTATGATTAGACAACTTACCAGCAATTTAAAACGGATCCTACGAAATCACATAAAAAAATAATCTCATTCAATCTTGGGAAGAACAACCTTTTATTTCGCCTTTGGATATAAAAATATTCAAAATTCACTGTACAAATCTAACATACCTATTGGACCAATTATTTCAAGTATTCAAACTTCCACTCGTCCCATTATCTAATTATTCGAAAAATATTTTGGAAACAATTTCATACAAAAACAAATACTTTATCAAAATTCAACTATCCTAACAAAACAATAAAATTAATTACCTTGATGCCACAGTATATAAAATTAACAATAAAATAAGAACATAATAACTTTGCTCTCAAGATATTTGAACTTCAATTCATGTCGTCCTATGTCAAAAAGAGGACGGATCAAAAACAGCTGACGGAACTGATACGGGCTCAGAACCAAACACTCTAAAGGCTTGGGCAATCCATGCAATTGAAAAATGTGTTCAGTTTAATCTCGAAAGGAACTATCGCAAACCGGATATCATCATCCTGTCCGATAGTCAAGCAGCCATTAGAGCTTTAAGTTCCAGTATCACAAAATCCAAACTCGTTTGGGATTGCCTAGAAAAATTAAACGAGCTAGGTAAGAAAAATAAAATTACGCTACAATAGATTCCAGGCCACACCGAAGCGAGGGAAAATGAAATAGCTGATAAACTCACTAAAGCGAGGGTATACAAGCTCTTCATGGGAGCCGAACCCTTTGGTATAAACTAAATTGCATTGCAAAAATCACTGGAAGAGAAGGTAGATAGGAGCAAAAGCAATTATTGGGATAACCTACAGGGACTAAGACAGGCAAAGACTCTTCTGGGAAACTATAACCAGAGTAGGTGTGTTCAATATATCAACCTAAGTAAGAAAAATCTACAAATACTATCAGGAGTTCTATCGGGGCACTGTCGCCTCAACAAACACCTTAAGATGCTAGATATAGCAGATAATGCGGCGTGTAGATTTTTTTGCAACATATGACGAAACTTCTATCCGCATTCTCTCGAAGTGTGAAACACTAATAAATTCCAGAGCACTACATCTCGGAACTTATGACATAGAAGACGAAAATCTATGGCAATTAAAGCCATCCCACATTCTAGACTTTTTAAAAGGATAGATAACATATTGAAGAAAAAAATAAATATAAACTATAATCAATTAAGAAATAAAGCGAAAACTGAACATAAAAATAAAACATTTTCCGTTACCAAATTATTCTAATAAATCTGATATTAGTGTAAGTCATAAAGGACATAATACATTATCCAAATATTTCCCTAAACTAAAATCTAAAACACTCAAAAACAAAAGACATCTCAATATTTTTAAAATAGATTAAAAACGTATAAAACATTCTTGGATTATAGATATAGAAATTTTGGAAATGGTTCACATACATAGAGAAAGAGGGAGAGAGAGGGACAGAGAGAGAGAGACAGAGAGAGGAAGAGAGATCTGTTAGATAATTTTTAGGTAGGATAAGAGAAATTTTTTATAGGAGGAAGATTTGTTGGAGCTGGCCCTGACATAGGAGCTGCTCCTCTGCAAGGCACATATATAGAAAATATAAAAAAGACCTAAGAAATTCAAATTCAAAGTCATATTTCATATTTCAATTATATATATATATATATATATATATATATATATATATATATATATATATATAAATATCTCTATACTTAGAAACAAAATTTTTCAAATAATGAACAGGAACGCTCAGTATTTTTCACCTATGTGTTATTATTAATTTTATATATTATATATTAAGTTATCACGAATTGTGTTTATTATTAGTTGTGTGTGTTGTTAGTATATGTACGAGGGGGATTTAACAGAATAGGGACTTTTCAATAGTAAAGATACTTTATTTTTCATCATGATCGCTTTTTAACACTACACACAGTTTTTCCCAACTATTTAAATATTTAAAAATAAAATTTGCAAAATACTCATGTCCATTTGTCTGAAATAGCTTACCAAAAAAAAATTTGTTTGTTTAGGAACAAGGATACAGAGGGCTCCAGATAAGGTGAATAATAAGCAATAAATCCTAGAGCAGTCTTTATTTAGAGTTGCAGTTGCAGTCTTCAGTTCGGCAGCAAATCAGCATCATATGTCGAATCTCGTGTTATGTATTTATACCTAATATGATTTGTATCAATACAGATTAATTTTACTTCATAATACTTTGGCGGTTGTATCATTTTTTCAATCAATTTTACACACCTTACTATTTATAATAGTTGTAGCATGAACTTGTCCTTTTTTTAAATTAGATCCATTCAATCAAATTTAAATTATACGAATATAATATACACCTAGTCCAATAATGATACATAAAGTAATATAACTTCATCTACATGTGAAGTTTGTGATAATTAACCCATTTAAGAGTTTGAAGAGACGGTTGAAAGACCTAAATGCTCTTTACATATGAAAGACTAGTTTACCGTTAGATCAAATATATCTAAAACTTAATTTTTTTTATCACCTACTCACATAAGGTCAGAACTTCAAATTTTGTACTATATCGTATTGCGTATATTTGTGCTAATTATCAGCTCTCAGCGACAAAAGTGAGCTTCTGCATTACAAAAGCATGCAAAATTTTAATTTCAATTTTATAATCTTGTTACAGAGTCTTGGGCCGGATACAACGAGAAAAAACTCCTCCATAAGCTATTAGATCACTATAACGTATTAGAGCGTCCTGTTGCTAATGAATCTGATCCTCTTCAATTAAGTTTCGGTTTGACGTTAATGCAAATCATAGATGTGGTGAGTTCTATTTTTAGGTAAAGAGTATAAGAGTAACACATTCATATATATATATATATATATATATATATATATATATATATATATATATATATATATATATATATATATATATATATATATATATAATTGCTTATTTCTAAGACCTTTTAATATGTTCATGTTTCTCTAGATTTTAACAACTCTCTTCTGATTGAAAATTAGTTTTTTTAAAAGACAGGTAAAAATTTCGACCTATTGTGATGTTTATCAAAATATGACTCGACACTGACAATCTGCTATTTATCTTGATCAATAGATAATCTTCATCATGAATATCGAAATAAAAATGAATTTGAATACTCAGATGTCTGCCCTATGTAAACAGCATCACAATCAGTTCAAGGTACTTGATATATAAAATTACTTCTTTTGTTTTTGGGTGTTTTATTTAAGTTTAGTGTAATATTTGGATATTGTATTATTTCCTTTATGACTTATACTGATATTATATTAAATTTATTGAAATAAAACATTTCTCCTTACCACATGTACAAGGACTTCTCCAACAACTATGGAATGATTTCAATAAATATTATATTAGTGTAAATCATAAGAGATATAATACATTATCCGAATATTTCACTAAAATAAAATTTTGGCTGCAGCAGGTCCAAAGGTTGAATTTACAGCTGTCTTCAAAAAAAGTAATTTTCAAATAAAAATATCAAGCGCTCAATATGAACTCAACCTATGGACCTAGTTATAGAGGGATCCCAATAAATGATTCATTTTGATATAGGAATACGAGCCCTTACAGGGCTTAGTTGCTGAGATATAGGGTTTTCAAAACTTTAAATCAAAATAAAAAATTTATTTGCCATAAATCAAGAACGTCTTTAATTTTTTTTTTTTCAAATTTGGTGACCAATTTGCTCCTCAATAAAGTACTACTTATACAACAAAATGTTCTTGATTTTAGGTCTCTTCTGTTTTAAAACTAGTCTTTTTTTTGGAGGAAAGATAAAATTTAACGTTTCAACTTTTCTTTAAGTCTTTATCAAAATATGATATTGACACTGATATGCTGTTGATAATTTTTTATCATTAATTGATTGTACTGTCTGTTTATCCTTTTCTTGAATACGTTACTTATCATTTTTTCCGGATAATTATTTTTTTTCAATGCAGTTTTTGATTTTTGAATAGCTAAGCATCTAAATTCAGGATCTGATAGCTGGATAGATCTATCAGCCAAACTTATTATCACTGATCTTTTTTGTGACATAGGATGACATGACTTGAAGTTCAAATATCTTGTTGATCAAGTTGGTTTCGTATACTGTTTTCATATTATTGTTAAATTTTATATAATATATAATACAAAATTGATTTCATTATTTTCTTCGATTTCGATTGTGAATTGAAGTTTTTCATGAAATCGAAGGAAATAATCAATTAAAAAACAAAACAGAAACGAAACATCAAAACATGAAACATTTTTCCTCACCATATACAAGGACTTTCCCTTGTACAGCTATCAAATTACTTCAATAAATATGATATTAGTATAAGTCATAAAGGACATAATACGTTATCAAAATATTTCACTAAATTGAAATTCAAAACACCAAAAATAAAAGAACTAATATTATATATCAAGTGCTTTGTATTAATTGGGACGCTGTCTACATAGGGCAGACCTCTCAATATTTAGAAAATAGACTAGAAGGTCATCAATCTAATAAAAAAAGCTGCGTTAACCAACCATGAAATATCAAAAAAACTTAGTAATTATAAAAACATAGTTCTATTTAGTAAATTCTAATAAAACTACAAATAATTCAATTGAATACTTCTATATTTAAGATGTAAGGACTATGGAAAAATAAATTTTTCTTATTAAAACATTTTCTATTTTGGTTTTATCCTTATTTTGATATTCATGATGAAGGTGATCTATAGATCAATATAAATAAGCAAATTGTCAATGTCAATATCATATTTTGATAAAGACTTAAAGAAAAGTCGAAACGTCATAATTTATCTTTCTTTAAAAAAGAAGGAAGAGGAAAAACTAATTTTAAAACAGAAGAGACCTAAAATCAAGAACATTTAGACGTATCAATTATAAAATATCCATAAAAGTATAATAATGATAAAAATTTCTGAAATCTGTTAGTTTACAATTGCGGTATCTTTAATTTCTTGTAAAAAATTATTAAATTCATCAAAATCAATAAGCAAATTAATGCTTGATAGAAATTTTAAGATAATTGATTAATGTTGCTATTGAAATAGTTTTCAATTTTTATTAAATGACCTTGACACCTAATGGGATATAATTTGCTATCCGATTGTTGAGTGATTTCTTAGACTAACCAATGTACTTCTTGTCAAAATTTAAGCAGTAACTTCATATACTATGTTAGTAAATTTATTGATTGTTGTTTTACCTTTTATTTTAGTGAAAATAGTTTGGATATTAAGGGTTTGACTTTACGCTATCTTAAATGCACTTTATATTTCTCTTTTTATAATATTGTTAATTTCTTATAAAAACCGAGATATATTTTTATTATTATTTGCAATTGTTCTAAAACCACAATTCAAAATAATTACATCCTATGCACTTTAAGTGAAATATTAATAGCTATGATGTTTTCCTCCAATACTAACAGATCGCAGAATCATCTACTATAAAAAAATGACCCCATTAGAGATATTAAAAGAAACTGAGCGTAGCAGTCTGTTTCTAACTATTTTATCATTTATTTTAGACTGTCAAGTGCATACATATAATAACATATAATTGTATGATGTATGATGTTAATGTAAACCGTAAGCGGATGCAAAAATAACATATCTTCAATTTTTGAATTTAAGTAGAGAAAGGTGCAAAAGTCTTCACGTGTCCACTGTTAATGATTGTGATAATTGAATATAAATTGACAAAAATAGAAAATAAAATCTTAAAGGTTAATTACATTTGCAAACATTAAAATTATTGAAATAAGCATTTCTATTTGTTTCAGGATGAGAAAAATCAGCTGCTTATAACTAATATTTGGTTAAAACTGGTAAGCATCATATTCATTGTAAACAATATTATAGATTTTTTTGTACATTTATTTAATTCATAATTTTTATCGGTCTGATCTTTATTGTTCGAAATGTTAATATTTTGTAATAAAATTCTTTCCCAGTTTCTAGTAACATTATTAAATTATTGTTGTAACCAAACAATCTCTACGAAACAGTTCGAAACGTCAATTTTAACCTGTTTTGTGAAACTGAGATCCTATCAATAGAGACATAACAACAAGAACTGTGAAGCTCTGCATAATAATTTTTAAGAATACTGGATGCATTTCTATTTTCTAGTTAAATCTTTTTTTTTCCCTTGTAATTTTTAATTTTCTAACTAGGTGCTTTAATTACATTTTTATTATTTAATTACTAATTTTTGTAATATATATATATATATATATATATATATACAGGTGCTTTTCAGATAAAAGTATCCACCTTTAATAACTTTTGTAATACTGGTATTTAGAAAAAATCCAAAAACACTTCAATTTATGTTGGAAGGGGCAAGCATTGTGGCTTATTTAAACTTACTGGAAAAGTCACCCCCTCACCCCTAGCAGCATCCCCTTCATTTTTTTAAATTACTTGTCATATTTTTTATGTAAAATTTGGATACTCCTCTTTGAGCTGATTTCAAAAATGTATAATACTTGTAGGTTAAAGTGGTTAGTTTATGAGATAAACAATTTTTCTTTTAAGAGCACAAATTTTACTTATTATTTACTTTCACCTTATTTGCCTGTACTAAAATGGGTTGTACAACAGTTCAAACTCTTTAATCTTTTTAGCTGTGCTATTTATTCTACTTAAAAAATCCAAACAACAAAAAACTCTACTTTTTATTAAAGTTTGACATTGTCAACTAGAATTTGTAGTCACTATTGATAGTGTAATTTGATACATTATTTATTTTGTTTCTCTGAAATGGTTTACTCTTTTCAAGAATGAATTGAAATTGTAGGTTTATACTACCAAAATAATAATTGTGCAAGAGCTGCTGCTAGAATATTTAACGAATTACATGACGGAAGACATGCAACTCATAAGTATGTAATCCACATATTATGCGTGAATTCCGTACACAACATCCCCAAAAGTTAAACGTTTGGTGTGGTATCCTAGGTGACCACATTGTCGGACCTTTCTTCATCAACGGAAATTTAAATGGTGAATCGAGTTACTCAGGGAAGGGGTTGACCCACGTATTACAACAATAATAGAAAATGATGATAACCTTTCCGAAGATTTACTTGTATTTCAACAAGACGGAGCTCCCCCACACTATGCTATGCCTGTCCGACAATTTTTAATCGAAACATTCCCCGCTCGTTGGATAGGTAGAAGGGGGCAGATGATGGAGTGGCCACCTAGGTCACCGGATTTAACACCCCTAGACTTCTTTTTATGGGGATATTTAAAAACAAAAGTTTATGCTACCCAACCAGAATCTCTGGATGATTTATGAGAGAGGATAGAAAATGAATGTCGACAATTAAATCCAGCCGTATTAAGCAATGTCAGAGAGGCATTTCAAAATAGATTATACCATTGTATGGAAGTGAATGGTACTCATTTTGAACACTCATTGTAACTTCATAATAAATAGCACAGTTAAAAAGATTAAAGAGTTTGAACTGTTGTACAACCCATTTTAGTACAGGCAAATAAGGTGAAAGTAAATAATAAGTAAAATTTGTGCTCTTAAAAGAAAAATTGTTTATCTCATAAACTAACCACTTTAACCTACAAGTATTATACATTTTTGAAATCAGCTCAAAGAGGAGTATCCAAATTTTACATAAAAAATATGACAAGTAATTTAAAAAAATAAAGGGGATGCTGCTAGGGGTGAGGGGGTGGCTTTTCCAGTAAGTTTAAATAAGCCATAATGCTTGCCCCTTCCAACATAAATTGACGTGTTTTTGGATTTTTTCTAAATACCAGTATTACAAAAGTTATTAAAGGTGGATACTTTTATATATATATATATATATATATATATATATATATATATATATATATATATATATATATATATATATAGTATATTTCAGGGCTTATGAATCTTAGGGTCCCTGCCCGTACCTTATTTTAATAATAATAATAATAATAACTGACACAGAGCGGAGGCTTATAGCAGCGGCAAAATATAACGATTGAGGGCAATTTACCTCTATACTAAGCTGTATCCTTGAACAATTATAGGGTTTCAGAGTAGTAGTTTCATAAAAATTAATTTCTTTGCAACCTTTCAACTTAAAATTACCAAATTTGATAAGTAGACGAAGTTGATTTAAAAAAATTTATTCTCATACCATGGAAAATTTAATTTTTTTACTCTAATAATTTTTTATGAGCCTGTCATTTTCAAAGAAAAATATAATCAAAGATATGTTTCCAAGAATGTTATTTAAAAAGTTATAAAAAAGTCAAGAATTGGCTATAAATTTATACATCAAATTTTACAAGTTGCAATTCAGTTCTTCTGCTATTTAAACGGGATATGTTATTGGTATTAGGTTTTGGTGAAGAAAACTGAAGAAGCAAGCCAGAATACCCACGTATTAGCTAAATTACAATTTTACACTCATTTAAAAAATTAACCATTCAATCACTAGAAAAACTGAATCACAAATTAACAAATTTTATGTATAAATTCATTGCCAGATCTTCACTTCAAATATTATAATTGAAAACATGTCATTGGTCATCAAACTTTTTCTCTTCTTTATATTGGTTCTTACGCGAGACATATGTCTATATTTATGTATAATTATTCCATCTTTTAAATTTCCATGCAACTATGAATAATTTAATTGAATGTTGCTATATATTTTAAGATATAATAAGCTAGAATAAGAAATTATTTAATGCGGTAGAAAATAGATTCTTATTTTCATTCCTCTTGTAAACTTATCTTGTTATAAAGACTGCAAAGTCGAAACGTCAAGCTTTTATCTGTTTTTTAAGTTTAAATTGAAAAATACCTAGTATCTAATCAAATCAAATAAATGGAAAAGAGAATTTGAATAGAAATGATTCACAGATATAGGAACTAAAGAGCTATCAATTATAAAAAAAAACCTAAGCAGTTTTAATAAAATTTATAATTCTATTTTATAAATTTTAATGCAAATATGAATAATTTAATTATGTCTGCTACAGATTGTTGAGATGTAACTAAGGGAAAAAAATTTTTTTCTGTGATAGGAAAAAATTTTGACATTTTATGTCTGCTGGCAAGTAACAAAATGTCATTTTTTATGAAATTATTTTCTTTTCTTGAGAAATAAATAAGTACTTTTTCCCCTAATATTGTATAAATCCTTAAACTAACCGGTACAACAGTCGAATTTTCTTGCGTTGAAATTAAATTTTTTCGTGCCATCATAACTCCCGTGATGTTAGTAGCAAAACCGGTATTATTTCAACACTACAACGCGTTCTAAACACTTTATTAGCTATTTCTGTTTTGTGTGCTATCGATTCATTAACACACCCTTCAGCGACCGTAGATGACTTCCAACAGCCATGTTTCTTTAGTTTTATCAAGTCTCCCCCAGATTCAACTGAAAATATAGCAGACGATCTTTGAGATGAATGATCTGTATACGAGTTAGCATTTTCAAGTTCGGGAAAATTAGCCATTATTTCGGGAACCATAAAAAACTGGTTTTCACCTACAACCTTATGGATACATTTTCCATTGTGACATGCAGAAAACTGGCGGCGGTCCTTTACTGCTGCTGGACGAAGGGCTATGTACATTCTGTAAAATGTAACATATTTTCCAGTAACTATATATCTTCTGTGTACACCATTCTTTGTTTCCTTGAATTTCACAAATAATGCTTTATTTTTATTTGATATGCACAATGTGGGTGACCTATTAATTAATATAATTACGCAAATTGTCAATATCTATTATTTTAAAATGTAAACAACTAGATATCTGCTCTTTTCTATTCTTTCTGTTGCCCAAATAAATAGAAAATACGAATTTGCACGGATATTATTATACTAAATTTCCTCAAACTGAATGGAAAGTATATATAAAGTATGGTAGGAAGAAACAAATTCTTTATTTCGTAAACCAACGACCAAGGAAAAATGCTCAATTTTTCTGAACAGGATATTCGTAAGGATTTATTTTTATTTTTGACGTCATCTATGTGAGCGTGAGCTAAAATTTTGGAAAATGTGAGTGTTCCAATACATTATTTGAGAGGTATTTAGCTATATCTACTGTCTGAGTAATTGATGTTTGTATTTGTCTAAAAAATTGATAAACTTACATTATTAGAATAAATTGTATCAACCATTAAATACAACGAAATCAAGTGTGAAATCAATTGTTTACCAAATAATCAGTAAATTGTGGTGCAAAACGAAAACGTGTTGTATCAAAACAAGAATAAAGTGTATATTAGGTTTGTTCCAACTCATCAAAAAACCGTCCTTGGTACGATGACGATTCTGCGTAATAGAGTTTACGTGCTCCGACCGGGCGGTTACCGTTATACGAACGATTCTGTTTTGTGTTCCAGCCGAATTAGGTATCGTTTATGAACCGTTTCAGGGACGGTTTTTTCAATATACTTGGTTTATAGCAAGTACTGTTACAACCGTGCATAGTCGGAGATTGTGCAGAAAATATCTATAAAAGCTTTCCGATAACCGGTCACGACTAGCAGGTTGGAACAAACCTATTGAAAACGAAAACGATACTTAGAAAAAAGATTTCTCAGTACACACATACAAGAGGAAGGGACGGCCACAAAATCAACTGCATCTAAAAGTTGCCTTTAGTAAGTATTTTCAGAAAATATTGGAGCATGAGATTTGTAACAAACTAAACGTAATTCTTTTTCCATAACCTGTCACCATCATGAAATTATAAATCTCTCTTCCGTAAATTGTATTGTTTTTCAATTTTTTTCATTTGCATTTTCAACTTCGACAAAAAAATATGGATGGGTTTGAGCATCATTGATCAAGTGCAATTCATCTGCAGTGTTAGTTATTTATCTTTATTTTATTTCAGTAGTATTCATATTAGAGAGATAATTCAAAATAAGCAAAGATTTTATCATCTGTGCGATGACTTTTTTTACCAACAACAAAACCTTAAAATTTGAGAGACACGTCAAAATTTATATTTAGTATTTATAGTTTAAAGTAGGAGTAGCGATAATGTCATCTAAATAACAAAAACAATATAGCCGAAGAGACGATCTATAACCATGACCATAAGACGAGCCATAGTTTTAGGGGCATTGACTAAACCATAAGGGGTAGTAACGAATTCATAAAGTGCTACATAGTTCACTATGTAGCGAAAGCAGTTTCGGACGAGAAAATTTTGCAGAGAAGCCTTTTTCAAGTCAATAGAAGTCAAATGGTAACCATGTTTAATTTTCGACCATCAAAATAAACTCAATATCCTCCAGACTTCTTAGGGACAATCCAGAGGGTGAACACCAAGATAAGTTCGAAGGCTGATTGATTTTGAAATTTAATACCTCATCTACTTCTTTTATAAAAAGAGACAAGGGATATTTCGGTTGCACAATCCACAGTATCGATAACATGATCTCCGAAGTTAGTTCGACCAATTCAGTCTGAAGGAGAAAGGTCCACAAAAAAACTAATAATATTTAATCAATCATTTTCAAATGAAGTGAGACGAGAAATAGAATGAATTGTATCATTGAAATTTTGATAGTTTTAGTGACATTATTTACTGTAACGGAAATCCATAAATTGCTGATGTACAGTATCAGCAGTAGTTATATGTATTGAAACAATACATTCAACTGGTACAAGAAGAGAATTAATAAGGGAAAAACCTTGGTTGCCAAGAACAATAGAGTTGCTTCCAGTGTCAACCATTGCAACAACATCAGTACTTAAGACTTTGACAGTTATATAAGGAAGATCATCCTTTGGTTTCCTTACGAACAGAGGACAAGTGAATTGACAATATTTTTAAAGATAAATCCACCATAGGAGTGAGTGAAATAGGTAAAACAGATAAAATTAGTATATCTAGATCAATAATATTGATGTGTTTAGTGACATCAGATTCCAGCTTAGAATTGAGAAGAAGAGCGGAACGGCAAGATAAATGTGTGTCAAGATTTTCAGAAAGATAACAGATATAGATGAAAAATATGTAATAAAACTTAAATTAACTTGTAATTCCGTAACCAAAGGTGGAAAATTTTAGGTTAATTTTGACTTGTTGACGGTTTCCTTGATTGCCGGATGTAGTTTGAAAATGACTGGGAACGGTCGTCAGACTTACAGTTGTAGTGTTCTTAGCACCAAAACCATAACAAAAATAGACCAAGAAGAACGACATTTCGTAAAGGTTCGACCAGTTCTGCTACAATTCCAACATACACAAGACGTTAAAATAGAAAATCTAGGGATTTACTTCTATTAGATAAGTTATTAGGTAAAACATAGAAACAAATCAGATCAGGTTCAAATAAACGACAATTATTCAAAGACGGTGGTCTATTGATCTATTAATCAAAATAATAAAGGGAGAAGTTTATATTAGTAAAAAAAATTAATTGCTACAAAACCACATTTTAATATTACAGTACGTTTAACTGGGCGCCAATTGGTAACCTTACTTTCCCGGATGGAGACTCTTCCTCAGGAAGTGGTGTTCGGCCTCTGTTAAAGTATATAAATAACTGGTACTTAGATAGGATAAACAATTCATATTGAATTTGATGCTATCAACTTTTTAACGAACGACGTTAAAAGTGAATAAAGAGGAAGGTTGGAAAAACACCTTATGAATTAAATTAATAAAAACTAAACAAACTATCCCCGTACACGATTAACCAAAGTAATATTTATTACTGTGAATTATAAAGAAAAGTATCAGCAACAAATAAATTAATTGGAAAAATAATAAATTCGCATTAATTGCGTATCGAAAAGAAAAAAAAACAACGACTTAGTTTTATATATTAAAGGTAAAAACTGAGACTTATCTATGGGAAGCCAGGATTGTTGTAGTCCTCAACTGAATTTCTAGTTGATGGATTTGAATTTGTTGGCTTGTTTGTGGTGAACCAATTGAGTCTTTTGGAGTAGTTGAACTCCAACTTGGCAGCTGTAGCACTCAAAAAAAAAAAATAAGGAAAGAAACGGAAACACCGATGGAAATTACTGAAGAAAGAAGGCGTAGGTGGAACAGATTTGAATATGCACTAACATATAAAAAAACTGAATTCATATTTTTTTACAACGTAACTAAACAGGAATCTGTTTTATTATATTGTTTCCGTTCCTCAAATAAATAGAAAATTTATTCGGAAATGATTATACTAAATTACTAAATTTGCTTAAAATAAAAGTAAAATAATAAAGATAACTGAAATATTTATATATATATATATATATATATATATATATATATATATATATATATATATATATATATATTTGGATAACGTATTATGTCCTTCATGACTTATATTATTTGCAGTTTTTTTAGAATTTACAAAATATAACTACAAATTTGACTTAAATTATTTAGATCTTTTTCATAATTTATAGCTTTTTCGTTCCTATGAATGTGAACCATTTCTAAAAATTCAAGAATTTTTTAATATTTATAATTGAATTTATGTTTTTTTTTGATATCTCATGGTTCGTTAATGCAGTTCTATTTTTTTATCGCATTGATGACCTCTTAGTCTATTTTCTAAATACTGAGAGGATTGCCCTATGTAGATTGCGTCACAATTCCCTTACTCTTAACATTTTAATTGAATTTGTAATCGTTATCCTTGAAATAATTTGATTCACGCATGAATATGACAATAAAACATTCAAATTCGCCATATTAAATTATCTTTTAATTTCAGGAATGGAACGATATGAATTTGAGGTGGAATTCTTCCGAATTTGGTGGGGTAAAAGATCTGCGTATCCCACCTCATCGACTCTGGAAACCGGATGTTCTAATGTATAACAGGTATCGAAGTTAAAATTGATGAAATTAAATGAATCACATTACATTCTTTTAACAAGATAAATTAAAATTTATCGAAAGTATTGGCGGATACGAATCTATATTACACTGAGTTCAATGTTGTCCTGAAAGTGGCACTTCCGGTTATACCTGCCGAAACTAGTTAGAATTTTACATGAAAGTTTAGATATCATTTGTACACAATGTTCTATATCAAAACCAGAGTATTTTCGAGATATTGAAATATTTTCCAAAGTCTGAATATTGGGTGCTTTGACCTTGGCCTCTAGCATGCATATTTTAAATGATTTTAATTTTTAACTCCAAATAGACACCTTTTATTGATTACATTTCCTCTGTATTTTTCAAACCAATTCATATAGTATCGGTATTCCCTATACCTAAATTCAAAATTTTGAAATATTTCATTATGTTAGTTACATAACAACAATTAATTGTTATGAAAGGTTATGTCATGATTTCAATCAGTCAGGATTTTCAATTTTCAATTTTACAAACAGAAGTATTTAAATGTATTTTTGTTTATTAAGTTATGTCTTGTAATTCTGGAAATATGGCCGTATGTTAGGGAATTGGAAGCAAATAAGGCCCTCTGCATCACATCTTTGAGGTAACTGATTTGGAAAATATTTTTTTTTATTTTTTAATGTAACTTCGAATACCAAATCTATAGAAAATGCATCTATTATGAAGGTTATACCAAGCTGAAGCCACTTATCCATTTCTTAAAGTATGTAACCGTATTGTAGTTTTCTGAAATGTGACAATATATTTCACCATTTAAATTTTCAACAACTCTATCTTGGAAATAAAATCCTCTATTTACATGTGGATTTTCATTAGACTAAAAGTACGACTTACTTCGAATAAATAATCCATATTTGCTGAACTTTGCTTGATCATACAATATAACTGTTTTTATGAAGTTTTAATCTTCTTGGATCTTCATTAAAAACAATTTATAGATTTATACGTTTCAAGAAAGATCACCTAATTGTAAGTAATGCACCAAATGATGTGAAAATGGTTTGCATTTGTATTCTTTTTAATGTAATGAATTGTTTTCGTCGACAAAGTAAAGTTAGAAAATAGCGACAACAAGTAAAAATGTAATAAATAGTGGGTGTTCTATTCAAAGTAAATAACTTTTAAATGATTTAAATTGTGCATGCCGGCGGCCAAGTTTAAAACACCCTGTATCAAAGATATCAACGATTTGGATATATAAGGTTAACGAGCAAGCGCTTGTTTGTTGGTTCCAAATTGACGTCACAAGCTTCGTTATTAATGGAGATATGTTTTCAATTAATCAATATTTCTATCAACATCAATTTGAATATTGAATTTGGAAGCCTATGAATTTAAAAATTTTTACAAGAATCAATACAATTCAGAATTCAAAAATCCTTATTTCCCAGACGATAAATACATAAGTATTCGAAAGATCGGAAAATATATTAAAGTTAGTGCACTTTGGTGTTTCTTTGCCAGATATATAAAAACATTTAGTTGTTTTCTTAAAAACATAATTATTAACTCAGTATTGAAATCAATATATTCACCTTAGAATTTCAACAAAACGATATTATACCAGGTAGATTGAAATTAACTAATTAATCAGTTTATGGTTAACGTGGTTGAGGCTTTTCATATCTTGTCTAGCATTTACAGAAAACTTAACTTGTTTAGTGTACATCATTTCTTTGATTAATAATTTTTGATAATTTGTGTCTTGGGTTAAGATTTTTTTTGGAGTCAAATTCATGGTATTCATTTTTTTCATGTTTGTACAAAGCAGTTGATGTATTCTTGGGTATTTGTGACTATTCATTCTGTTCTCCAAGTATTATGTAGTCATTCCTATATAATTTTGTGGACAATTCATACATGGTACGGAGTACATAATATTTGATTTTTAAGTGATTTTAGTTTTGTTTTTTAGTTTAGTGAATAGCGGTGATAATGTGTTGTGTGTTTTATGACTAAAGTGTATCTTTTTCTTGGTTTGAATTTATTTGTGTAGTTGGATTTCTATTGTTTTTATTGTATAATTTATATGTACGTTGCCGGATGATTTTATTAATTTCATTTTATGGATATTGAATCTTTTTTACAATATTTTTGAGTTTCTTTTATTATTTCGGGTAATAGTCAGAAGTATAATCACGAAAATATCATTCACAAAATTGCAAAGCAGAAAAACCGAAGAATTTTTTTACTCAGTTACAAAAAAGTTGATATCTACATTTCTAAATTCAAAATTGTCCTATATAAGATTTACAAATAGTCGCTGGCAGCATAAATATCGAAATCACATTTTATCTAAGTATCTATTGCCGAATGTACAACCCTAATCAGGAAACTAGAAAATGAATTGATAGACATATCAATTGAAGTAGGGAAATAATAAATAACATTTCACAAAAATGTCGAGAAAAAAACTGAAACAACATTAAACAAATTAACAACCTAATATTGAAACGATCACCTATTGATAATTGAAAAAGAATTACCCGTGACAAATCTCTTATGTAAGATTGAATCCAATCCAATAATCTAAATAACAAAACTCAAAATAAAATAAAATCTGATAGCTATAATATTAAAAGTAATTTTGAAAAAAAAAATTAAAATCAAAACATCAGAACAATATCAAAATATAACTAAAGCCAAGGAATTTATCAACCAAAACCAAACCATCTAAATACTTTGACCAATAAAACGGTTGTTATGAAATCAGAAGATTATAATAATAAAATGATGTGATTATTAAATGATAAGACAACGTACAAAAAAATTAAATAAGACATTTCGAATTCTCATCAAAAACAAAATAATGATCTAATTCGAATTTGGTAAGAAAAAATATTTACTTCGCCATCAGATGCAAAAAATTGAAAATTCACAATGCCATACCCCCTAAAACATATGTTTTGCCAAAACTGCACATACCGATTGTTTCAAATATTCAAACTCCTCTAACCGATCTAATTATTTGAAGAATATTTTGAAAAAAAATTTATACCAAAATAAATACTACATCAAAAATTTCATTATATGTAGCTTCTTCATATACAAATATCTTATTACAATTATGAAAAAAATATTAATGAAACAATGGGACAAAATTAAAAAATACACAGACGTAACTCAAAACGATTTTATAAAAGCTCTAGAACAAACACGTTATCTTTGAAAACTAAATATATAAACAAAATGATTATTGTGCTAGGGAAGCTTCCATATCAAGTGTGATAGCACAATTAGTAATGAAATTTCTTGAAGAAACTGTCTTAAGCAAATTAAATTTCAATGCAACTACGAATAATTTGATTAATGGCTGTTACATATTTTTGAGATGTGAAAACTAGGAAAAAATTAATTTTTTAATAATAATAAGCAGTATTTGGAATTATGAAGAAAAATTTTGTAGACCAAAATGAGTTAAAAATATTAGACCCCTATAAATCGAATTCGTACAGGTAAATACTATCAATCCCAGCAGTCAGTCGAGTTGCTACAAAAATTCTAAATCAAAGTACGTAATAATGAATAAAATGGTTAATACCGTCCCTAAGTATCATAAAAAAAATTGAGTAAGTGAGTGGAAATAGACAATAGAAAAATATGTTAAATGGTTTTCTTCTCCTTGTTTGTTTTATATTTTAAAAAATATTTCTTACAATATATAGGTCCATATAGTTAAAATTAGTCCCAACAAATTTTACTTACTAAACTCAAATTCTTCTTTATGCAAAATTCTATAATACAGACAGTTTTGCCAATGCATAATAAATAAAAACTAATACTGCTTAAATACATTATTGTTCATCTAGGGTTACTCTCTTACTTCAATATAGATTTTAGTTAATAGTTCTTAATATTTCTTCTACATTTAATTAAGTGCTAGTTGTGCCAGATAATCCACTGAATATAGGATATATTATAAAAGGGATTAGCTTCCAATCATATTATGATTAAAAAGTAGGATCCAAAGACAACTTATTATTGATTTTCTAATGGAAACCATTGAAAGCAAAAAATTATCATCAGTATTATTATATACTACTACTAAATACAATTGTGTCTATATATTTCATAATCAAAACTTTTCAATATCACTTGGTGTTCAATTAAAAATTTAGTGAGAAAAGAAAACGTAAGAAAGTCTACAATATGCTAATTAGTAATTTGATAATAGAAGATATTTTACACAGCTATTGGGAATAACAATTGTGTCAATCTAATAATTATTTTTTTCCAATTGTAAATATTCCATTTTTCTGAACTTTTTATTTGTACAATTGTTGGTCACTTAAAATTTCATTTATTTTTTTGCCTCAACTTAACTTCGTTAGACCGTCTGATTGTACCTATTAACTTATTTCTTACAGTGCTGATGAGGGCTTTGATGGGACCTATCCAACCAACGTTGTAGTTCGCAACAACGGCAGCTGTTTGTACGTTCCACCCGGCATATTTAAAAGCACGTGCAAAATTGATATAACTTGGTTTCCATTCGATGATCAGCGATGTGAAATGAAGTTCGGAAGCTGGACGTACGACGGGTTGCAGGTTTGTATATACACATACTATGTACGTATACATATTGAATCGAAAGTTTTGCTTCACTTTCAATCTTCGAGATCACATTTTTGCAATAATTTTCATTACTCAATTTCAATAACCAGACAACACTGATTTAATTCATTAAATTATATAGAGAACATTTTCAAATACTAAATGCAAAGATAAGATGTCGGATGATACAGTTTACCAGATCAGTAATTAGTTGTTGGGGCATCTTTCGTCTTCTTCTCCTGCAACATGGAAAATCTCTGGAAAACTTGTAGGATGGATCCCTACGTGCGCCAGTTGCCTAGTAAGTTTACTTCAAGTATGTTCAATTGGGTTCAAATGAGATATATCAGTCCAGTTTATTCCATGAGTTGCGTAGATATGGGGGACATTCTTCGATGGCTGTCATGGAACAAGCATATGCAAACTTATTCGACGATAATCACTTGAAAAATTTGTTAGTGTTACAGGTCTTCATAAAGTGACAGCAATACTTCAAATTCCCAAAAACTTTCTCAAATTTTTTGAAGCCCTTGTATGGATACATTGAGATTTCATATATAGCGATTTTATTGTTAATTGGTAATATTTCTCTATTTCTCTTGGCCTGTACCATACAGTATCGATCTCTAGATGACACATCATCCCAATTAATTGAAAAGGTCAGTGAAATAAACAATGTGATCAACCGGTAAACACATTCGTGCAGCTATTTTTCATAATTTTCGATATTGATTATAAGAGTGCATCAATGAATTTAATACATATTGAGGAAGTCCCTTCCTTCATCACAATAAAAACTAGTAAAATCAATTCAAATGCGGGCGATGTTCATTCCTTGCTGTCAAAAATCTGTCGTTGTGCCTGCAAACATCGTTGATATACTCGAATGTATTAAACAAGATCGTCATATTATTGAGCCGTAAAAATTTTTTCTTTGTAGACCCCGCATAGCCTGCATTTTCAAGGAAAGATCGCGTCGTCTAATACATTTGCAAAGGCGCATCAAATTCAGAAAAAAAATATTCCTGTTCTGCTTGCAAAATCAATAATGGGTATGTTCAAGTGACCAACTTGTTACTATGCAAAGTGATCTCAAGAATTTAATATTTTCAAACTTTTCACTACAATTATTTTTAAAAACAATATTTCTATCCTCACAAAGAGACTTACTGATTTTCCAAGCTGAAACAAAGGGCCCTGGTTATAAGTTCGCGTTCTCTATATCAACAAATGTACATTCGCGCGATTATCTTTCTGATGTCATCTCTCTTGACTGCTTTGTTATAAGACGTGTTTGATACTTGTCTTTCATATTCTTTTTAATAAGTAGTTACTAAGAAGAAAAGGAAAATATTTTAATCAATTATTATAATCTATTTATATTATATTCTATCTATTTATATTATATTCATTTTTACTTCTTATTATAAACAAATATGAGATATTTACCCTGTGTAACTAAGTTGAAATTTCTGCAACCGTTGATACTACTCATACTAAAGACTTTGTCTACTCTACCACTATACCAATACTCACAATTACACTGACGCGCCTTTCAATAACCAAATAATCGTTTTTAGAAGGTAAACAGTTTACATTCAATCTCTCAAGACAATAACTTGGTGTGATTGTGTGATGCTGTAGGGGTCACAAAATACACACTAAGGAGAAATGTAAACTTATTTGTTAGTTCTAATTTCCTGGTTTCCTGAATTCACGATAAAAAACATCTTAAAACTAGGACACTTTTATTTACAAAATAATATTTAAATACATTTTCAACTAAATCAAGGAAAATTGGTGGCAAACAATATCAATTTCAAAATGAAGACTGACAAAATACAGATTTTTCTCACAAATAAAATGAAAAATGTAATATGCAAACAAATATTAATCAGAACTAAAACAGTAATTTAAATTGCACATCATAAGAATGGTAAAGTACCATTACTTTGGGATTCAACAAAAAAAATATAGCTTTAAATACAAGTGAGCCCCAGAACATAAAAGAAGTTTGTATATACAATATATATACAATTTACACACCTTATTTATCATCGGAATCTAGACACTCTTTGAGGTTGTCTTCATGCGGAACTCAAGCTCTAATATGGGTTGCTAACCTGCTCTGATGAGACGTAATGACGTCGAAACTAGTCGGTAGTTACAACCTTACCTCAACTGCGAGCCATTGGGGATGTTAATATCTACAAAAGGGTTGATTGACACTCTTCAGAGGAGTTGTAATTCAATATTCGTAGAAGCATTAGTCAGGAAAGTAGTTGTTTTCTCCTTTAAAGAACGGCAGAATTTACTTTCGAAATATTTAAACTTAACTTCTAAACAGTAAAAAAACCTGACTTTTATTTATCAAAACGACTAATTTTCTCTGTAACAATAGAGTCTAAAAATTCACTCACTTGAAAACTCCAATGGCTCTTATGGCACGGTCTATCACCTTGATGCTCTTCGACGATCATATAAGTATCTGTCTACTTTACCTGTATTTGCAGCATATGAATATTATTAGGTTACTAGACGGTCTTAAACTTTGACGTAACTATGATCTTCATAAATGGAAGTAGACAATGTAGGCAGATGAGAGGTAGCAACAGATGGGATAGCTTTATACTTCAAATAGTTTTTATTGAAATTTGTAAAATCACTTTTCAGATCAGATCAGAATGATTTTCACACAAGCAATAATTTGATGTTTAGCATTGAATTTAACAGAATTCTTCCCATTTAGAACACACATTAGGAAACCGTTAGGGAAATTTAAACAAATGATTATTTATCTTGACAATCAAGATTGACAGTAATGACACATTTTATTACACGAGCGCCACGGCTGGTAAGTGGCAGAACTAAATTTGTGCTGCTGAAATTTAGATGCAAGTCGGCCTTCTTATTGGTTTTTTTTTTGTGGTGTGAACAGTGTGCTTAATACATTCACTCAGTATTTTTATTGCAGTTGGATCTTCAACTACAAGATGACGCTGGAGGAGACCTAAGTAGTTTCATAACAAATGGAGAATGGGATCTGCTAGGTGAGTAAATGAATTATTATCATATTTATTCACACGATAATTTTGTTTTGTGCAATTGGTTAAATATTTTTTCCGATCTTTCTATAATTATTTTCTCATATAGCAATAGAATGGCAGCATCAAAAAATCTGTTAAAAAATTTGGGATATAGCCCCAGCATATTGTGAATGATGTACACCATGATTTAAATTCCATTGGAATCCGTTCTATCAGTTTCCATGCAAAAATGCTATCCATTGGAAGTTGTGCACAAATCAGTTTAGACAAACACTATCACAAACAATCAAATCAAAGTTCATCATGAAGCGCCTAGAAACTCGTCAAAGAAAAAAATTCTACTTATTTAGAACAAAAGGACATACAAGGGAACGAGGAAGCAAATAATCGGACAAAAAAGGAGAACCACAACTGTTCGGTTTTCCTCATCACTTCAAAGCAGAACTGAAAAAATTGCCGAAAATTCTTGTGGTAGTATATAATCGCTTTTAGGCTGTTCCTTCGGAAATTATTATCAAGTAAGATCCAGCATATACATCGACCTAAGCGGAAACAATCTACGATATTCAAAGGGTTTCTGGTTTCTGTCACTTGAATGAACACTTTGAAAGCATAAAAATGAAGCAGGCTTTTTGAAGAAAAGGGTGAGGCACATGAACATATAATTTCTGCATGTACTAAGACATCCAGTACCGTTGCCCGAACGAGATCGAAAGTAGAGAACCAACGTCTCCAAAGCCTTCTTAAATTATAGCATCCGTCAATGCTTTGGAACTGTACTAAGAACTGTTGCGTAGTTCAGCCTAGCTCCAGCAAAGAGGGTATACAATAGATCATTTAGGTCGGCAGTACATGTACAAACTCTTTGTATCTCAGTCCAAATCCAGAAAGGTTGTGAAAATTAAGTTTCATCTCATATTATGGAATTACGCTTACATGAGAACTTTACACTATGCATTTGAAGGAAACTTCTAATCTTGTATCATTAAATAAATATACAAGTTCTGGTAGTTAAGTAACGAGACGGATTTTTAGCAACAGAACAACGAAACTTCTACCATATAATATAGCTCTATCCATACCTATATATTGTTTACAGCTACATGTGATCATCGGCTCTCTATCAGATATTTGTTTCATACACATGTATTGATGGTGCTCGTTATAAATACGGAGAAGCGAAATCTCAAGCAATGCGTAGTGATCAAATTACATATAAAATTGGGAAATTTGACAACTGAAATTAACAGTATTACTGTAATTGTTTCGTTGCCATAAAATAACAAAAGTGTGTCGGGAAAGCATGGAAGACGAAATGCAAAAAGGGCGATCGGTCGAGCTGTGCAACGACATGAGCGTGCAGCGTGTATATACAACTTCTCTTATCAGTTCGATTGGTAGCATAAGAACTGATATCAACCGAGAAGTCCTCAAGAAGATTATTATGGGTAGTGTCGGAGGTTCTAATCAAAGAATTCCGGAATTGCTGCCTGGTAAAATCGCTGGAGTGAGTGTGTTAGTGCGGAAGAGAATAACTTTGAAGGAAATCGCCGAATAATTTCATGATCAATAATTTCTACATCACGAATATTGCATTTAAGTATCTATAATGTCTCACTTTAAAGTGCTATTGAAAAATATCAATTGAACATATTCATAGACTTTAACATTAGAATTTATTTTTATTAATGATTTATTCAGTATTTCCATTATGGGAAACAAGTACTGAAAACGTAATATAATGATTTACCCTTATTTATTTTTTAGGTGTACCTGGAAAAAGAAACGAGATTTATTACAATTGCTGTCCAGAGCCTTACATTGACATAACATTTTTTATTCTAATTCGAAGACGTACTCTCTACTACTTCTTTAATTTGATAGTACCATGTGTTTTAATCGCGTCTATGGCAGTTCTTGGGTTTACTCTGCCTCCAGATTCGGGTGAAAAACTATCACTCGGCGTAACCATTTTACTTTCTCTCACTGTATTTTTGAATATGGTTGCTGAAACTATGCCTGCTACTTCTGATGCTGTTCCACTGCTTGGTACATACTTTAACTGCATTATGTTTATGGTTGCATCTTCTGTCGTATCAACTATTCTTATTCTCAACTACCATCATCGAAACGCTGATACCCATGAAATGTCGCAATGGGTAAGTTAATAATATGAATATATAGGGAAAAAATTTTTTTATTAATTTTTCTTATTTATTTTTACGACGTATTTTGTTTACGTTGGACTTCCTTTATGTCATTTTTCGCTCAAATTGAAAATGATCACCGCACCATATATACATATAAATGTCTCATGATAAATTGGAATAAAACAACAATTCTTTAGTTTCCTAGCTCACAGATTTAACTACATTTTCATTCAAGTTCTATATTATGAGTTTCCAAAACATACTGTTATATACTTGTGTTAAATACTAAAATCATCTAGAATTCTTTGTTTTAGATACGAGTGGTATTTTTATGTTGGCTTCCATGGATTCTACGTATGCATAGACCTATCGAAAAAAAAAATAATTTTGTATCTTCACCGAATAGATCTGAACCTTCTGAACGAAGAACGATGCATTTTCCTGAGGTAGAAATGAAAGAACGATCGTCGAAAAGTTTACTAGCTAATGTTTTAGATATAGACGATGATTTTAGGCATAATTATAGGGGAGGAGGCACACCTACACCACTTCAGCCTGCGACGTTTTTTAGAAATGTTTATAGGTACGTCTGACACAATATTATAGTTTCTATGGAAATCGTATCAGATCATAGAAATATACGAGAGAATTTGAGGTTAGGTGTGCTCATTTCAACTATCCCAGCATGTTTAAAATTAACAATTTCTAAATATTCAACAATTCCCGACGCATTTCGTGTTGAGAAAATAAAGTAATATTTGATATTTTCTTTCATACACACCACAACCTTCAAAAAATGTATCAATTCAATCGAAACAATTCTCAGTGTATCCGTGCTATATTACATATTATATAGTATATGAGCAAGTAGATATCAAGCAATATATAATTTAGGAAAGCTTAAAGTTTCTTCAGTTAGTCTGTTGTCACTACCGACCATAAAACTAAGCGAGGAAGCGTCATTTACTGATATCTTCGCTAGAAAAAGTTTTCGCTTTTTTATGCTGAAAACCTTCTAATTTTTGTTTCATGAATGCTCGTAATTTTCTATAATTTTCTAAATTTATACCTTGATGTGAGGGGATCATACTTCTATACATTGAATAATAAAGTTTATAGCATTGAAGATTCATATCTCTTCCGGATAATTCAATAAAGTATACTAACAAAATCCTTTTAGAAAATGAATTGGTATTTTTTTCTTCTGCCAGTTTAAAAAAGATTCATAAGCCATATTATATACTTTCCTTGTCTTTCCTGGCAAAACATTTAATGAGGTAACTTCAGCAGTTTCTCTAATTTCTAAAGGTGTTTAAAAAAAGTCATTTTCTACATTTAGTTTTAGTTGGTTTTTATCACTATTTAACTCAGAATATCAAAGTGCTGAGAAATCTATGCACACAAACAATAATTTTGACAGGTTTAAGTTAAATTTATTTTGTTTAAAATACTACTTCGGTGTATTGTTTTGAAAAAGTGGTATATTGAAAAACAAATTTAATAGATGCTGATGGCTCAGTGTAGATACACCGGGGATTTCAACTGCATCTCCCAGCTTCGAATCTGGTCTAGAAAAATTCATTTTTTTTCATTTTTGCGTGTGCAGAGAACTGAATTAAAAATATTTAGTGGTTCGATTAAATTTTAGAAACCGATTTTTTGTAGTAAAACAATGTAATATTGTAGCTAAAAAAAGATACATCTGTCAACAGCAGAAAGGATTCATTGATCACAGCTTTAATTAATGTGTAATATTAAGATCGAGTAAACAGACCTATAATGGATACATTTTACAACAGTTGTGGATAAAATATTTAATACGAGTAACATAAATCAATAAAAATATCTCCCTTTGATTAGATTAGAGTAGATTAGATTTGAATTGAAAGATATCTTTTTATTTTTAAATTATTGGAAGAAAAATATAAATTTGGAAAATGGACATGATTCTACAAATCAAAATCAGAAATAACTTTATTTTTTATCTATCTTTACTCCGTAATATCTTATGAATCATCATCCTCATTATGTGAGAATCTTATCATTTTGCTCCACCGATTTCTGTAATTGAAATTAGGAGATCGAGTTTCTTATTCGAAACTTATTTTATAACTATATGATTACCTACAGATACTGATTAGGAGGTGTATGCTCATATCTTCCACGTCAACTGCTTTTGACCATACACAATTATCGATCGTATAAAACAATCTTCGTAAAAGATCCTTTCTTAAATTCGTATGACCAATATTTTCAAAAGCTTCTGAAACTTCAAATTTTTCTAATTATACTGAAAGGTATCTTCTGAATCTTTTGGAAATGTTAACAAATATTTTTTAGTACTTCTTCTATAGCATATGATATAAAAAAATCCATCTATTGAATAAACATTCATGAAGCCTGACTAGTTAAGTTCAACGTTTTTCTCCCATTTAACTCTTATTTGTGGGTCTTATGAATTTAAGTAACATAACGCAAGAGGGAATGGAGCAATACGGTGGGATAAAATTCGTGGGACACCGATTTTAGAAGTAATTGAAATATGTCAAGTTGATGAGAAAGCATCTGAATAGTATGTATTCGTTTACAAACAGCTTGACTCTTTTTGAATTATTTCAGACAGATAATTTGTACGACGCTTCGATTTTTTCAATTGCATTGTAAATAATATAATGTCCGTCCGTAGCATTCCAGAACAATTTTAAAGCTACTAATATAAGAATACTACACACTTATGACATAGTCAAGATATTGTGCTTCGAAGTGTTTATATTACCAATATACGTCACGACAAATAAGATTGATTTGACATTCGAAATTATAATAAGTATGTCGTTTATTAATAGAACCTCTAATTGGGGACAAGAAAATTTGCCCTGTATAAGTGATTCAGTAGTTAAATTGTTGGGAGATTTTGCCTCCTCAATACTCATAATTTCCTTGTGCAAAATAAATGCTGTTGATTCATCTATCAAAGTAATATCTATAGGGGTAATGATTTTTCATTACTTGATCCATTTTTTCTTATAAACGTGATTACAACAATGATCAAATTAACAACGACCTGACCATCTTGGAGCCACTCAAACGCTAACAGTTGCGAACCTGAAGTGAGAATCCCTTACTCGAATATTAAGGAGCACCTTAAGTTATGGGAAATACATATGCAATGAAAATTGAGAATGTGATACGGACTGCTGGTTCTGTGGAATAAACAAGAGGACTACGATACACCGTTATTGTAAATATGTACACGGATAATTTGGCCTCTTGCAACAGCCTTGCCGTCGAACCAATTCTGAAAAGCCCCCATATGTTAAGGCAAACGCGACCAATGAATAGATATTGTCATTAGCTATGTTTTATTACATATTGAAATTATTTTGTATTGGTCGCAATCAATCTTATTTCTCAAAATTCTTTTCTCAAAATCTTCTTTTCTAATTATATGTAACAATAGACAACGCAGTGGTCTACAATGAATGATTAGTATTTCTTTCTTCCAACGGTACATCTAGAATTGCACTATTCACTTTCCATTATCGGCACTAACACTACACCAAACTTAATGGTTCCAAAAGAGATAGGGGTTTCGTAGATGCAATAAAGGGTTCAAATGTCGCTGAGAACTTTTTTATTTCTGTAAATGTCATCTATTCACTTGTACTCAATTAACACGTTAGTTTGCGATGCTTCGATAATTACATAATAGAGTTAAACAAAAAATAAGTAAAAAAATATTTTTTCTATGTTTTGGTATTAGAGCAATATTATTCTCGCACACATTTTCGTGTAAGTAATGGTCATTTCTTGTAGTAGGCTGGTGCCCTTGAATAAGTTTCATTTTGACAGCTGACAGGACAATGCATTATCCGGACATGTGAAAGGGTCGTGTGAGGTTATTTCAATTTTAAGATACTATTTACAGTCAATCATGATGAGTTCTTAGACAAAGTAAATGTAGTCATGGAATAGGGATTAAACATACAAATTAAGAGTGGCTAAATTTCTTGGAAAGACCTAACCTCAGAATGAATGATTTAAGCAAACTTTTAAATTTAAATAATATTTCCAAAGTCAACTGTCAAACTTGAATCAATGCTACGAACCGACTACCTACGTTATGGTGTAATTTCCCTAATGTATATCTTTAACAATTTTTCCATGAATAAATAATGTGAATACAAGCCGAAACAGAAAAAAATAGTGTAGAACACTCGTAACAGAGAAAGTATATCGCACCTCCGCTAAAATAGTGTTAAAACTCAAAAAAGCAAACTATCCAGTAATAAGATTAACGGTTAGTCATACCTTCGTTTTTCACTTTTTGGAAGATAATTGAAAAATTGAGATAATTTGAGATATGATTTTCAAAATTTCTAGCACCAATGGTACAATAAAAGAGATTTTTCGAGTTTTAACACTATTTGAGCGAAGGTGCGTTATGAGTAACAGCTTTCTTAGAATACTTTTCTAATTAGGCAAATCTTATGATGTATGCAACTAAGCTTCGTCCCATGGTCGGTAGGTACAATGAAATAATTGAAAACATTTTGGGTTATCCAGCATTGTGTGTTGATTGACTGTTGAATTGATAATATTTATATTGAAATATAGTATTTATGTAGACAAAACGAGGAAGGCGGTAATGGTGGTAATGATGGTGGTCCCCGCCTTCAAGAATCCATAGGTGCAAATCATTCATGCATCAGTGCTGATTACGAGCTTGCTATGATTTTGAAAGAAATACGATTTATTACTGATCAATTACGGAAAGAAGACGATGCTGCGAACATCACCAAAGACTGGAAATTCGCTGCAATGGTGGTAGACAGACTGTGCCTTATTATATTCACTCTGTTCACTATCATCGCCACGTTAGCGGTGCTTTTTTCGGCACCTCATATCATTGTATCGTAGCCAATCCCCGTCCCGTTCCAAATCTCAAGCATATTATTCCTAGTTCTATTATTCTCAACAGATTCCCGCATTATAAATACTACACACCAGCCAAAACGAAATTAATCGACCCTTTTTAGTTCGTGATATTTACGAAAATGTAATCGGCTTCTTATCGGCACATATAGCTCAATAGCGTAAATGTTCAAGAGTGGTTAAGAAATAAACATAAAAATAGTGCGGTCTTCATCAAAATATAATTTGAATGGACAACTTGCATAAATTTATCAGTTAATAAATTACCGCCGTAAATGTCAAAATAAAATCTGTTTCAACCACACAAAAAATTTAATCTTTAGTTGTCATATCACAAAAAATAAGTAGCAACACTTAATTGAGTTATTCATAGTTACATTGAGAATTTTTAAATTTCACTCAAATTGTTTAGGTCTTTTCTGCTATTGATAGCTCTTTTATTTATGTTTTCAATCATTTAGAACAATTCTCTGTTTCAAGGATGTTTGAATTTTCTTTAATTAAATTAATGTTTTCTTATATTTCATGATATAAATGGATTTTAAATCTATTTTTTAAAAATCCTATATAAACAGTTTCAAAATCATTACAAGAAACTTCGAGTGAAATACTTTAATACATTATATTCTTTATGAATTATTAAATATCATATTTATTGAAATAAGTTGGTAGTTGCTAGAAAAGCCATATACATATAGTAAGGGTGTTCTACCTTTTGATATTCACGATCAATTTATTCCTTAATTGATCGTAGTATTTGTTTATTATCATTATTGTCAGGATAATTATTTTCTCCTAACGCAGTTTCTGCTTTATTGGCTATGCATTTGAATTCAGGTTTTTATTTTTGTGTTTATTTTATATTGGGACATCAAGAAAATATATTCCATTACTTTGTTCAATCTCCACTACACCTCATAATATATATATATATATATATATATATATATATATATATATATATATATATATATATATATATATATATATAGCACGTCATTATGATAATATATATATGTCAGGTAGGAGTAGACAGGCCGATACCAAGGAATCGGATCACTTCTTTCCACAAGAACAAATAACCTTTCTACCCCCCCTATATATTTATATTATTTGTATTTATATTTATATATATATATATATATATATATATATATATATATATATATATTTATATATATATATATATTTATATATATATATATATATATATATATATATATATATATATATATTTAATTAAAGAATATTCGACAAACCTTCCAAATGTTTATTTCTTAATCACGAGGGGTTTATAGGTTATTGCTTTTGATATAAAAATAGTTTATTACTATATTTTCAATATCAATTTGCATAAAACTATTCTTACTTATTTTTACTTTAAGAATTGCAATTAAAAGTGGAACTCGCCGAAACTATTGAGTTATTTGATATGGCTAACTGATAGTAAGCAAAAGGGTAGTTTTCAAATAACAGCTATAATAATTCAATTATTTCGCGTAATACACCAAAGGATAGTTATATTATTTCTATAAATATCCAAACCCCCTCTTGAAAAATGTATAAGCTTTTTAAATATTGGAGATTTTTTGCAGGAATTTTTAATTTACTAATAATTGAATAATACTTCTACTGGTGTGTAGTTAACAATGAGAAGAAAGTTACTGCAAGTTTCCAAAAATTTATAAATTTTTATACTTATATGAGTTTAGGTTCATGTTAACTATACACAATTGAAACAATCATTCTGTGATAGTTCAGTTTAAGGTAATTCATTAAGAATGTTCATTATCGGAACTGTATGATCTAAAACTCAAAATATTATGATTGAGATCAACATGCTTCGTTGATTGAAATATCTAGTAGTAGCTAGTTTCCGAGATACCGGATGCCGAAAGTTTATATATGGATATTCATTTTCGTATTAACTAGTTTCCACAATCGCCACCTAAATTTTTTTTGAACTTTATTACTGCTATATATATATATATATATATATATATATATATATATATATATATATATATATATATATATATATATATTAATTATTATTAAAATTTTTTTAAACAACTCATTAACCAGTTAAGTTTCATGAATCAAATAAAAGTACATTTTCAAAAAATTTTAGGCTTCTAGATATATTTTTTATAAGATTTACCAAATGCAATAATTTTAGTTAGCGCTCATTATTGGCAATGCTAAAAATAGTGCAAATTGGCAATTCATAAGCCAAAAACACGTAAAATAAATTTTTAAATAGTAATTGTGGACACCTGAAATATTATTTGGAAAATCAAATTCCAACACCCAGTTTCTCGAAAACTATATTTATATACATAATTTTGGATTAAATCATGATATTTCGCAATCCTAGAATATACAATTCAGATATTAGACACTCTCCATGAATCACCTTGTATATTATATTAGAAAAAACATCCGAGATTGGAGATCTTCTCCGGTGTTCTGGACTTGTGAAAAGAAAATTGACTACAGAATAACATGAATCTCTTGATTTTTTTCATATGTTCAAATTATTAAGGAAATTATATTTGTATTTGAAATTTTATTTATTTTGATCCGGTTTTTCATATTGAGCTCAAATTGTCATCAACATTACACGTTATAAACTCTCAGTTTGCTTACTGCGAGGAGGAAACTCCTCCTTCATATTAATCATAAATTAATCATCAAGAAATATTAAATCTATGTTCCAATACTTTTTTAAAGTTATGTTGTTTCATCAACTAACCTATGTTTGAATAACAAAACTGATCGGTGTGTTCATGATTCGAATTCCATGTTAAATAATATTCAAACGAAAGTTGAGGCTTTATAAATAATTTGGTAATGGCAACTAATTGAAAACCAAAATAAACTGCAGAGCTAAGAAAAATTTCGAATGTTGGTAAACACTCTTACTCTTAGTTCTCCCTTTTCACAATAATATCAACGAATGATTGATTCATCGAAACGTTTTTCGAACATATTTTCAGAAATTTTAGAATATTTTCAAAGCTCGCCGCGGCGTATTGGCCAGTAATACGTTCATATAAGATAATGAGTTATCGAAGTACAACTTATCTTCCCATAAATTCGTTTCTCCCGACAAGTTTACTATCTTGAATACTATATATTGCAATAATATTATTTTCATTTATTTATCACCTTCTGACAAACGTATAATCAGAGTGTACAAAACTTCGATAATAAAAAAGCTGTCAACATCACCTACACTTTTAATTCAATATAAGATGTTACTATTGGTTCCAAACAATTTCCAAGAAGTAAGTTCGAAACTTGTTTTCGATTGTTTCGCGTGTCTTTTCACTAATAACAGTAATTGTCTAAATTTGAACAGGAAATTCAAGTCTTTCGTTACTTGTAAACACGATTCGAATGCACTTTACTACTAATTTCACGTATTTTAGTTAAAATCCATTCACCGTAAGAATTATCTAACATTTCTAGGGCTTCCGTAGATACATTATATAGTTTGAAAGAAAAAATTGACACAATTTTTTTTTTTTTTCGATAATTCTATCGAAATACACTTGAGCTCAAATGATAAAATGGATCACTGTGAACACATTAAATGGGCTTTTTGAATTATCAATTTCTTGAACATTCGAAAAATAGATTCTTTGGACTCAATTTTCAATGTGACTTTATATATTAGGTTTAAATCTGCGTAAGTAAATAAGCACTTGAATCATAAGAAAATTGAATCCAATCTATAATATATATATATATATATATATATATATATATATATATATATATATATATATATATATATAATTTACGATAGAACATAACACAACCGCAGATTCTTCAACATCACTAAATTGGTTAAATTTCAAATAAATATAGACTATCTTTTCCGAATGTTACAACACTGTCCTTACTCTGATTTTCTAATTTTAACTATATTCATTTTTCTAATATTTTTTGTTACCCGTAAAATTACCGTTTTTCACAACATTGCGCTAACAGAAAAATATATAATTATTATTTTAATAGTTCCAATTTTCAGATTGTGATTTGATTTGATTAAAAATTACGATTTATCAATATATACTATTAAATTATATAGCACATTTGATATAGCTGCAAAAATTCAAATGAATATGGAAATATAGCTATTATTCTTTTTCATTTTTATCCTCCCCTATTTTGAAAACGACCCTATCTGCGGTCGTTCTATGTACCCATAAATATCCTTTAAACAGTTTGATATCCACTTTTTCCTCGAGGCTCTTTAGCTTTAATTTATTTTTCGGACAAATACTACTACATGTTGCTTGCTTCAAGTTTAATTTTAAAGCTTATATTCTATTTTTTTGTTCTAAAATATTTGGAATAGCACGATTTCAATATTTGCGAACAAAATATCTTCTGAACAATATCGTTAAATTATCAAGTACAATAGCGTAAAATGAATATGCTCATATTACGAATAATCTTTTTTAGATTGGGTTACGTTTCAGAATATATATATATATATATATATATATATATATATATATATATATATATATATATATATATATATATATATATCAGCAATAAAAATTATCCAGACCGTCAATGTAAAACTGTTTTCTATAAATTTATGAAGTCTGGGAATACCGATAATTCTATCCTGAAATCCAAAGCAAATGTGGAATGTGTGGAATAATTATGTTTCCACACGAATCCCCACTTCCTATTACTCCAACTATCATATCTGGACTCAATTTCAATTCTATATAAACCATTCACAGATCTCCACTCATATCGTCACTTTTCTTTAACATTCATAATTTGTAACCTAATGGATAAAATTATCAATGAAAGGATACTTTGGTATATATGAAGACACAAAATAATCTATCTCGCTCAGTCATTGCAGATTCCTTCTTCTCTCTCCTGCTATAATCCGTGAGAATGAACTGCCAGATAATATTGCAAAAGAAGCTATGACAATTAACCTCTACAGTGACTCAATACAAATTAACAATAGCCTGATAACCAAGAGAAGACGATCCATACGCGACCGTTATACAAATCTCTGGGCAAATTGGAACAATAAACTGAACTAACTCATCATTGATATTGTTAAATAGTCATTTGGTGCGATATAGATTGCGAAGAAAAAGTAATGTACAATTTTTGTAAACGGTGGAAAGTTTGGATTTTAATCTCCAAATATTCTGATGTAAGTGTTAGATTAGATTAGAAAATGTCGGTGGAATCTATTTAGAAAATAGCAGATTATCAATTTTTCATGAAAAATTTATCCAAAATTTCATCAATAGATAAACCTGCATAGTTTTCTTGGATAGTCGTTTATATTTAGCTGCAATAATAATCTCATTCATTTTTCTTTGGATATAGATAGTGTTAAAGAAGTTTATTTCATTTTTTAGATCATCACTATCAAAGCCAATAACATTTTCAAAATTTTTAACGTTTTTCCAAAAAGCGGTATTTGAACGTTGAGCTGTAGCCTTCTTAGAAGAAAAATGATTGAATTTGGTTACGAGGATGAGGAAAATGAATTGGAGCTCCTTGAATTATTCTCCATAATTCCGTTTCAAATTATAATGTCCGTTTTCATATGCCTATGATAGTGAGTCAGTGCTGGATACACATCAAAAACGGCTTGCCAGCGAATGCTCCACATGTTTCCGATCGCTGCCTCTATTGGTAGGTAGTATTAGCGCTAAGCGCTTCGTCCGCTGATTGCGACCAACGAATACAACAACCACGGTTACCAATCGTCTCGGATCTCTCGGGTCAGTCCCTATTTCCATTCCCTTGTTCTGTGTCTCCTTTGTCTTCCCCTGGGACACGGATTGTTCCGGATTTGGGAGTTAAACAGTAAAAATGTAATAGAAGAATTGATGCTTTGTTACTAAATCGAAATCACTTTCAACAAACTGTCCTCTAGTGGGAAAGTTTGAAAAAGTTCGTAGAGGAAGCCGAAATACAAAGGCAAGAGCTTGTTAAACATATACCAACTAAATGGTTGTTATTAGGCTCAGCCCTTGAGAAGATTATAAAATTTTATTCTGCTCTTGTTTCGTATTTTCTCGCTTTTGGAAGACTTTTGCCCAAATGCGTTGAAACGCTTTTGGGCTTAGAAGATTTGGTCTTAGATCAACCAGAAACATTTGAACATTTGAAGCTGCCAAGACTTCTCCAGAAAACTCAACCAAGCGCTACTCTTTGCAACTATGAACAAAAACAAATTATTGCTAGGAAAGAAAAACATTTTTTGTTCCAATCTGAGAATGACCAAGAGTCAAGCAGATGTAGACGTTTTTCAATGTGCAGTTTCCGATTTCCAAGTCAGTGAACGTTCAATATTCGTTCAGGAGAAATCGGATCAGATTTTCGCTAGTGCCAAAAAAGCAAATTTTTAAGCGCTAAAAAGGCTGTTTAGAAACTACTAAACATATTATTTAAAGATAAGTTGCATTGATTTTTTATCTAATTCTAAACAAGATAAGATCTCGATAAAAGCTGCAAAAAATATCATTTGAAAAAAATAGTGATTGATGAAGAATGAAGAAAATACTACACTTAATCCTTTTTTTTGGTTAATTAGTTAATTTTTTGTGTTTATAAAAACTTATTTATTGATTTATTGTCTCGGAGTTGGCAACCCTGACAATAACAGTTTACATTCAGTACTGGACTTGTATGATAATCGATATAACATTCCATATTTTTGTTAGATATCTAGATTAAGGGATTTTTAAAATGTTTGCAAGTGTCCAAATATCAATACATGACATTTCCTAATTAGATTTTCCTTGAAATTTGAAAGGAGTGAAAGTTGGATAATTGACAGTCAGAAAAATAGCTATTAAAATGACCATTTGGCTATTTAACAAAATCAAAGATGACCTAATAACATCATATATATTAGAAAGTAATATTAATTCGTCCTCAGGGTAAACCTTGCTTATATTAAAATTCCACCTAATTGCATTCAGTAGTCTAATTCGATGGAAGAAAACACTACCAATTCCTATTAACACCAACAAACAATATTTTTATTGTTAGACCTTTTCATAAAAATTTTGTTATGCAAATTTTCTTTATGTTGGTGTCCTTGGAAATATTTTCGACTTTTTATTTTAGCAGAATTAGCTTGATTTATTAGCTTTATAAATAACTCAACTTCTGTGTCATCATAAACATTTAACCAAATATTGAGAAAACAAAAAATTCGAATTTATTTGAGGAAAACTTTGGATATCATAATTTTGTAAGGATTTTATATGTAGTACTAGTTATTTTCATTCGATTTACCGGGCCGAATTATCAATATTAGAAAGTATTTTCTATTTTGTAATAAATTGTGGGTTAGATCGCGAACAATTTTGAACATTGTCTGAATAAAATTTATTTATTTATATTTAAGGCTGGATTTAGAAGATAAACAATGAAATAAAACAATTTTAAAACGTGTCGGATATAGTCCAGCATTATTTCTTGTTACTTAGTGAATAAATATTCTTAAAATAATAGAGATAAAAAATTTCTGGTAAAAATAAATAAAAGTCACACAGTGTTTATAGTGACGTTATATCTAAAAAACTATATCTAAAATTTATGACGCTCTGTAGCGTCGATTAAAGTAAAAAATTTACCTTACTGTTATTTAGTCTATAACTTAGAAATAGATTTTTAATCGATATCCAAGTGAATGGTAAATGAGAGTAATCTTATCAAATATATTTGACAAGAAAAATAAGCGGTAGGAATTATTTTAAATATGTCAATAGTATGTCTTGATCAGTTTTTTGCTAAATAATATTAAGATGAAAGTATAACGTCTATTGCACTTTACTTTACGCTGTTTTAAATCCAGACCTGAGTAAATGAATTAGCTAAACTAAATACGGGTAATTCTAGTAGTGAACTTACCAATTTTATGTTCAAACAATGCAATTGAAAATAATGTATGTGAACATATAAGCGCTTAGTGACATCAGTATCTCGTAATGACTGAGAGTAAAAGGTACTAACGCTTGTCGATTTGACAAAATTTCTTCTATAATGAACGCGATTTGATTGTAACTTTTTCGATAATGTTCGTAAATTATAAGAGTTATTTTATGAAATACTTCTTCCAATAATATTAATATTAACTTAAAGATGATCGGATTAATAAAAAAATCTTTGAATATGACAATCCACTACTGGTCTCTAACCAATAACTTATAAACATAGTTTGAACTGAGTTGTTGAAATTTTAAGCATGTGTCAACATCTAATCAACAGGGACAATACACTTTCAGCGAACCATGAACAATTGGAAGAAACGATTGTCTGCTTCAGCTTATTATAAACTAATGAACCTTTCAATATTACATTCGAAGTGGACATACTTATCCAATCATATTTGTTTAATTTTTTAGTGGTTGACGCTGCCAGTTTAATATCCTTTTTGCATAGATTCATAAATCCGCTCTTGGCTAGAATAGGTTACGGTTAGCGATATAGGTCTAAGAAATAATGACGACGAGAAAGAATCGTTAATTTCAGCATAGTTATACATCACTACAGATACAGATGTTGTAAACTTCATAACATAGATTGAACTTTGTTAAATGATTTCAATTAAAGACTCAAAAGGAAATTGATTGTTTTATTTAAATATCTATGATTGAAAAACTCCTTATACACATACACTTTGATATATCATCTAAAAGAATGAAAAGAACAAATTGATCCCAATTAGCAACATATGTGTCGTCTTTAGATGTTTTCTGCATGAGGCCAATATGTCTTTATATCAAATATGTACCTACTCATATTTCATTTGAGTGGCATTGAAAACGGTCAATACAATAATGGAATACAACAAATAAAATATTTGTACAAAAAGCAAATCACAAATAATGCCGTTTGTGAAGTTCATTTAATTGGAACATGAAATTGGAGATATACATTACATCGTTCGTCGCATCTATACCATTATTAAACACATTAAATAAGTTACCAGATAATCCAATTAGTATCGAAACCAGAATGATCAATTTATTTTACTGTCTTACATTCATAAATTCCTGCGTGCTATTATGAATGTATTATAGCAACTATAATAAATAAAAATATTGCTAGACACAATACGTTGTGTCAGTTATACGCTCATCATAATATCTAATTAACGACTTACCAGTTTCAAATTTGTGTATAAAATTGTTCTATTATTAGATAAACATAATTTAAAACTATATAAGTATGAAAATTTTATTTATTCAACATATAAGCAAAAAAATGTTGATGTGAGTACTAATGAAATTGTCATAAGTAATGTTTTGCCATATAGAAGTAAACTGGCATAGTAATTTCCAAAAATATGCGAAGAGGTAATAATTAAACGCTATAGAAATATTGAATATACACACTTATATGGAAATTTCTCGAAAAAGAGAAGGTACTATATGTTTATATAATCAATAACATTGGAATCCTAAGACACAGTAAAAACTATATTATTTCTTTCATAATATGTAAATAAATGGAATTTCCCTCCAGTCAGGTAAGGATCATCATTATTTCTACCAATGGGCTGAAGCCCCAAAACTTCTTATACAATCCCTTATGTATATAGGCATAATTAAATGTATCTCATTCCATATGACCTCCATTTCATGTGGAGGAGTCAGCAGTGTTTGAGGATGTCGCTGTAAGTTTCTCAATCTTCCACCGATTATATCATAATATATGCCATTGGGTAGAAGATTAATTTGACCCTCGTCTGATTATATGTGATCAAGCGTCATCTTATTGAAAAAATGTATTTTGAAATATCGGGAAATAAAAAATCAGATGAGGTTCCAATATTTTTTAATTGACTTAACCCAAAAATTCTCTGCCTCACCCTATGCCGTACATCATATATGTTTAGACAGAACCAGCATTCATAACGATAGTGTTCCATTCCTAATTCAATGCTAGTCGTTCTTGGCACCACTGAAGTCACATAAACAAGCCATTTAACGGACACTAATAGTTATGGTGTCAATCTTTATATTACGAGTCATCTCATTAACAAAATATCGCTTGTCTATTGAATGTAACGAAGAACCGAACCGATATTTCTTCTATGACAATTATGAATTGCATGCTTTGTCCAGGCATTTACTGGTAATTTTTGAAGAAAGCGGCTATGGTTGGATGTATTTTCCATGACTACTCGTACAATCGATAAAAGATCGTGTTTGTTTAGAATGTTTTCAAACCTTTTTTCACCCACCGACGACTTCAGCTCTTCTTGATATCCTTTTTATTCAGATACCAGAAGATTGCTATAAATAAATCAGTGAAATAAAATAAACCAACCTTCCATAAATACTTTTTATGTTCTTGGTTGCCAATCTTGAAAAAGGGTATGGCTTTTGTTTAAACAAGTTCTTTCCAAATGTATATTTGCTTTCCTTCCCACCGGAATTTTACTACTGATCGAATATAATTTCTCGGCCAACAGATAATTTTCATGTGGGAATATTGAGTGCAAAAATCCTTCTTATTTAAGATATTATACTTTTACATTTTTATGCTTAAAATAATTTTAGAAGTAGTTTTCTATTTTAATAACATCTGGGTAGCACATTTTCAACCTTGTGAAAGAATATATTTCAGTATTTCCTAAAAATAAAGATCAAGGTGTTCGAGCTACAAGTCATAAAACCAGGTATAAGGTAAATATAGATTAGATAATAAAAACCTAAAATATATTAAGTTGAGCGTCAACCATAGTACAATAATTGTGAGTAGTCAGTGATCTCCGATCCTTAGCATTGTAAGGACATACCTTCGAAACTCTAATAAAAATAAAATAATCTTTCTTATTAACGTATTTAATTATTTTTCATAAATAAACCGATTATCGAATCCATAATTCCAACAGGTTATGGTCGCAGTTCACGTTTTTGATTAATGAAAAAAATATTAAAATACAAATTAGTGGTTAGGTGATTCTCAGTGAAAATAACTGTTTCCATTTATTAAAATTATTGTTTAATACACAATATGAAAGATTTTAAATCGAAATGAAACATACAATATTTATAACAAATGGTATAGAATCGGACTTCTTACAATGGTGTGAAACGCCTATCCAAACTTACTCGGAAGACAATATCACGTTGATATTCGTAAAATTGAGATTATTAGATCAAGAAATTAAGCTATTGAATTAAAATATTCATAAGTAAAAAGTTTCTTTATATGGAGCAGAAACTGACATCAAACGGAATAATATAGATTTTAGAAAACAAAAAATAATCGTGGAATCGTCAAGTCAAAGGGACATGGTGCAAATAACAAGAAGAGTTCAAAGTATCATCATTACAGAAGGAGATGGAATTATAAAAATGAATGTCGTTACTACTTGCAAACTTTAAAGTATAAACCAAATACAGAAAAACCGAAGACAATGGAAACCATCCAAGCTGATCCACAGAAAGGAGATGATGTGATAAATCGCGAGGACCTAGCTCTAACCTTTTCTCACCTGAAGACACCCATCAAAATTTCTATTGCAAAGAATGGAGCTTCCATTACTGCAATTAAGATGGGAACCATCGCACTGACGAGCAATACAAGAGTTCAAGAAACAATCGAGAATGTACTATACTGTACAGTCCTGACGTACCGTATAATTTGTTATCAGTGTAAAAGATGCAACAAGCAGGGTACTTGGTAAACTCCAATGAATCTGAAGTAACAGTAAGCCGTAATGGTAAGACGGTAATGACTTGTAAGCAAAGAACAATCTATTTACTCGGGAATTTTCTGTAAGTGAATGCTTTAAATTATTTAAATAACGTATCTAATTCTGATTACAAATTATGGCATCAGCGATTCGGCCATATCGGAAAAGATTAATTTAATGAAATAAACAATAAGTGAATGATGTTGAAAAATTAAGTATTATAATACGTAATAATTATTTAGGGGAAGCTAGCATAAATGGTGAACAAGCGTTCCTAAAAATAAATATTAAATTACTTTGTATTGTTCGTTGATGAATTTAGTCATTACTTTTTAATTAGACATAAATCTGTTGTATTCGCAATTTTTAAAGATTATATAGCAAAGAGTGAATCCAGGTTAAATTTAAAAATAGTAAGGGAATTTATATTCAGATAATGGTGGAGAATATTTATCTAGCGAGATAAAGGATTATTGTGGGCAAAATGGTATAAGTAATCATCTCACAGTACCCCAAACTCCACAGTTAAATGGTATATCTGAAAGGATGGTCAGGACCATGCCAGAGAAAGCGCGAACAATGATATCTGGTGCGAAATTAAATAACATATTTTGGGGCGATGCAGTTTAATATGACATCTACTAAATCATTGAAAGTAAATGGAACACAACATGAAATGTGATATAATAAGAAACCGCAATTAAAATATCTAAAGGTTTTTAGTTCAATCGTATATTTAAAACCAGTAAAAATAAATTTGATGAAAACTCATCGAAGATAATACTGGTAGGTTACGAGCCAAATGTGTATAGAGTGTATGAAGTGGAAAATGACAAATATGTGGTAGTAAGAGATGTAATTGTAGATGAGACAGATTTTGTTGAATCAAAATAAAGATTAAAATTACTTGAAGGTGAGGTCGATCCAGGTAGGAGAACTGTGGTCCCTAATGATGCGTTAACCTCAAGAGACGACTTTTGTAATAAACTTGACAATAGTGAGACAGACCGTAATAGTAGTAGTGAAAATACACAAAATTCAGTAACTCAACTTAACGACAAATAGACAAAGTTGAAAAACAAACCGATAATTATTTATGTCAAGATGGTAGTGTAGTTTTTGGCATTGTGTTATCGCACAGCCGTTCTGTTACTATAGCTATTTAATCTGCTAGTTTTTATTTCCTCCGCCGGCTAGTTAGGTTAGCCGGGATATTGGTCATTGGAGCCGGTGCAGCCATTATTTTATCAGAGACTTTCTGTAGGTCTAATTTTTTAAGGTTCCATCGCGGGTCCTCGTTCCTCTCATTGTCGTTGTACTGCGTTCGTACACAGTACAACGATCATGTTTGGACTACGGTGGGCACTGTCACTTACGTCAGTGTCTACCTGACCTCCAACTGTTCCGCAGCTGACTTCGAAAGGAAGGTTGTGCTTCCTGGAGAACATTATCAGAGATATACCTTGAGACGTCGTAGGCGCAGGACTTCTCAATGCAAAAGCAATAGAATGGAGAATAATGCAAACTAACAGTCACGCTGGGCTGATCCTGGAAATAGCTGCATGACTGGATCTTGTGGTTACAAATAAGGAAAACACTTCAACGTACAGGAGACCAGGGTTTGGATACTCAATACCTAATGTTACAATGACCTCACATAGAATATTATGTCAAATTGAGGGATGGCGAGTTTCCGATGACTATACTGCCAGTGACCACCAGTACATAACCTTCGTTGTCACAGAACATAGTACAACGACAACGAGATAAACGAGGACCGCAATGAAACCTTAAAAAATTCTTTGATGAACTAATGGCTGCACCGGCTCCAATGGCCAATATCCCGGCTATACTAGGATATTGACTAATGGTCAAACTGAGGCCGGAGATCCTCCTCGACCTATTCAACACATTTTTGACAACAGGCACCTTCAGCTACCGGTGGAAGGTAGGGAGTCTAGTTCTTATTCCTAAAGGCAAAGGTGACCTGAATACACCGACTGCCTACCGACCGCTGAGCTTACTAAATACTACCGGTAAATTATTCGAACATCTACTGAGACTAATAGACGGGATACAAACAGGAGGCGGCTTGTCAGACCTGCAATTCGGCTTCAGAAAAGGTCAATCAACAGCCGGAGCAATCCAGAAAGTGGTCGACACATTTGGAACTGGACAGAAACTGCCACGTGACGCGATCAATCGTGATGCTAGCACCACTAGCCATAAGGAATGCCTTCAACTCGGCTAGGTAGGTGGACATCCTAGAGGCACTTAAAGACCGCTTCGGGATCTCAGACTACTTGACTGAAGTGGTGGAGGATTATCTGAGAAACAGGCAAATAATCTACGAGACGATAGAAGGACAGGTGACAAGACAAATTACCGCAGGGATTGCTCAAGGATCTATACTGGGACCTGACCGATGGAATAGTCTATATGATAGTCTGCTTAGACTGGAATTTCCTCTTGGTGTGCTTCTCACTGCTTACGCCGATGATATCATATTTGTGATCATCGAACAATCTGCAGAATTAGCGCAGCTTAAACTAAACCCGACAATGAGACGAGTAGCTGATGGATGACAGATCACAGACTATAACTCTCTACGGAAAAAACTGATCTTATGTTCCTCACAAGGAAACGGATACAGACAAGACTGCCCATTGGGAGTGACCTTAGATACGAAGATGTCTTTCTAGCCCCACATACGTAATACAGTTCAAAAAGCGGCCGAGAGAACAGCATTTGTGAGCCACTTAATGACGAATATTAACAGACCACGGCCGGAGAAACGAAGGCTGCTGATGGCCACAACTCACTCAATTCTTCTGTATGGGGCGGAAGTCTGGTTAGACGCCCTGAGAATAAAGAAATACTGCAAAGCGCGAACGATGGTACAGGGACAAGGTGCACGGAGAATCGCTAGCTCCCACCGGCATCGGACTGTCTCTGCAGAAGCTGTCCTTGTGATGGTGGGTATAATTCCCGTGAACCTCCTGGCTTTCGAGTGTAAAAGCATATACAGAAGCAGCTCAGATACAACACGACAGGATGCAGCAACAATCGAACGCTCTAAAACAGAGGTGAACTTCTAGGTTACCCGGCTTATGACAGGACACGGCTACTTCCAACGGTATCTTCACAAAATGGAGAAAGTACGAACACCTGAATATACGTATTGTGGAATCGACTCAGATGATGCCGAACACACGTTCTTCGTGTGTAACCACTGAAGAGATTTAAGAGAGGAGGTAGAGGAGACTCTCGGCAGCATCCTGATAATATCGTCTGGGTGATGCTGCTACCTATACAGAGAGAATTCTTATGCAAAAGAATGTGGACACCTGCCTGGTATGATGATATCATAATAGAAACGTAAAAAATGGAACATCATACACGGATAGACCCACTAATCAGAAGTAAGATCACAATAGTCCCTGGTTGGACGGAGATAACAAAAGATGGCAGTTTAGTGGGTAAGCTACGGGCGTCCCACCTATCCATCAGCTCTCCTGGTGGAATCCGTTACTTGGATTTCGCATCTTCTTAAAAAAATCCTATAATCTACAAAAGATCCAAGCATATTAACATCAAATATCAAGCCGCTATCAAAGGTCAAATTCTTGGAGTTGAGAGCAAAAATGGTATTGGAAGATTCATTAATAAATAATATCTAGATATAATATTTTCTTTGGGTTTCCCTTATCGTGAAGGTAGGTGTCGGATCATTATGTGAGCGGTTAATAATAACCATCCCAGACAAAGAGTTAACGGAAGGTATGTCCATTAATATTAGATGTAAGGTATTCAACTATTGTATCTAGGAACCATATTATTATGAATAACTGAAGAGATTAATTTTTGAGAAGGCATGTGGAAATATTGAGTACAAAAATCTTTCTCTTTTAAAATATAATACTTGCACATTTTTAAGCTCAATATAATTTTGGAAGTAAATTTTTCTATTTCAAAAACATCTGGAAAGCACATTTTTAACCTTGTGAAAGAATATATTTCAGTATTTCCTAAAAATAAAGAGGTGTTCGAGCTACAAGTCATAAATCCGGGTGTAGTAAGTTTAAATATAAAATAGATAATAAAAACTCAAAATATATTAAGTTAACGGACAACTATAGTACAATATTTGTAAGTAGTCAGTTCTCTCCGATACTTAGCATTGTAAGGAATATCTTAAACCATAATAGAAATAAAATAATCTTCCATTATTTTTCATAAATACGCCGTTAAATAATCCATAAATAAGATAGTAAGATATTTAATTAAAAGTGAGAAAATAATATCTAAATATAGGTGCTTTAGTCGTGGTATTTTTACATCCTGGCACAAAACACGATTTATATAGTTTAATAATAATGGTTATTTTAGAATAACCCAGAGAATAACTGTCGTATTTACTTTGTATCATATGTTTATGTATTTATTTTATACCTATTATACTGCAATATGGCCTCCTTACTAAAATGTTTCAAATACCTACAAAATATTTGAGTTTTCAATAATTTTTTTCGCTATGAATGTTAATCAAACAATTAAAAAAAATATAATGAAAGTTGTATATAAATTATCCAAAAATATTTTTTTCTCAAACTATGCAAGTACCCTATTTCAACGTCAGCGTACTACACATAAGGACTTCGCTTATATGTTAGGTATTTTTAGGATAGTTCTGATTTAGTCTTTTATACATACTCCTAGAGACAAAATTACAGAAAATCTAGACATACGATTCATCTTCTAGCTGTTCATTTCAAACAAAAAAAAGTTTTCATTAACTGGAATAAAATATTTTTATTACTATCTAATAAATAAACAAATAAAAGTCATATTTTGAAATTTTTCCAGAGTGTAAATTTTCCGAATCTATTACTTATACGTGTATTCTAATATCAATACAACGCGCAGGATCCCTTGGAACAATCAGTCGATTGATATTGTTTTAAATCGCTGCGGTGCGTTGCGCTAAGCTGGGAGGACAGGTGTAGGGGTGCACCTTGGGGTGCCGTCTTGTGTTTCGGTAGTGCCATCTAGTACAAAACTAAGCATAGTATAAATCAAAGCGGACTCGTTCTTCATTCTGGATTTTTTTGATTTGGCAAGTAGATCTCACTTAGCCACAAACAATGATTCTGGATTAAGAAGGTTTAATGAAGTTGAATTGAATGTAGCATTATTTATAATAAAAACATAAAAAATTATATTAAAAATGTGAGAAAAAATTTTATAAAACTAAAAAAAGAGTTTTTCAATCATTATATCACAAACATATTGTTTGGTATTTTAATATATCACTATTACATTTGGAGATATTAGTTACTATAACTTTTAGTTACATTTACACAGATCTTATACTTTCATGTTTGGATGGTATTCAGTATTGATAATTATATGAAAGTGATTTGGATTAGAGAAAACTGAAAATATTCTATTGAATTTTGTTAGGGTAACGTGAGGTATCGATTGGCTAGTTCAGCCCTCTATCGAGAAAGCAGTATAACTTCGACGTTAATATCCTGAATCACGTTCTTCTCTCATAATAACAAGGAGGGTGTGAAACTTTGTCCTTGGGTTACAAGAAATGTTGTTACGGCTCTATTAACATGTCGAAATTAAACTTGCGGGAAATAAGTGCGGAAAGTTTGCAGCTTAGCTTACAGTTTGAACTGTTGAATGCCAGTGACTATCATGAATTTAATAATCGTGCTCAAGTAATGGATTTGAGATATAGAGGCCGATGTCGATGATCCTGTGAAAATCATGTGTCTCATTTTATGGAAGGCTGTGGTGGCCCGTCTTCGAGTTTTGTTGATAATTTCTTATCTTATTATTGTAGGTAAGTAAATACGAGAGAGCACACCCACTGTCATATTGAAGATAATTTGTAAACATAGCCCCTCCCCTTTCACACTTACTTTTAAACAAAGGATGTATACAAATATAACGTTAACGTTCAATAAAAATTATATTATAAAAAAGATTATAATTTCACAATGTATATGTGTATCACTTACACTGAAAAACCATTACTGAGAATTTTTTTAAACTGTTCACTCACTCTCACAGTGATAGATTTAATGGTTAGTGTATATATTTCATAAGTTTTATTAAAACATAATACATAAAAATATATCTGTTCCATATATTTCCACACACTTGTTTGGTAATAGATTACTTAAGTATATTTCTCTGGTATTTGCGTGCAATGAGGATTTATATGTCTTGTCCGCATCACCATACTTTTTTAACATTCATGTTAAATATGCAAAAAAATTGGTTTGTTCTAGCAATAACTACTTTGGAACATAATAAAGTTTGAATATTTTCTCATTTGCAAATAAAGTGTCATAATTCGGTAAATGAATCCAAGAGATCCATTGTATTATAACAAAGAGAAAAAATTGAATTTCAAATTTGTAAAAATATTATTTATTGTTGTTAATGACAAGAACTCACAAATTAAGGTAAAACATAGCAGTTATTTTAGCTCATCCTAACTTATATAATACATACCATTAGTTATATTTTTTAATGGGAATTATATATATTCAACTTTTGAAACTATATTTTTTTAAATTTTATTCACAATTAAAACACAAGTTACAATTTTACAAAATGTTGAATGAAGTTAATTAATCTCGACAGTCGAATTAACAAAATTCGTTGAAAGGTGTTTACAACAATTCGTTATAATAAAATAAATGCTGATCAAGTGTTAATGAAATATAATCATTTTACTTTTTGAAATATCCCCGAATTTTCTAGATATAACTTCTCCATCCCTAAAAATGAAAAATAATGGAGTTATTTTTCAGGTTCTATTTTCCTTATTCAAATTTGCATTCTTCTTTTCTTCAATCTTCCGTTTTCCTAAAAATCTTCCTTTGAACCAAAATATTAAAATAACTACAAAGTATTATTATTACTGAAAATAGTTCATGTATCATATGGCTTTGTGGATTTCCTATATCTTGAATTGGTTTTATAATTTTAACAATTTTATCGATTTCATAAAGTTTTTCAAAATATATTTTACTTAAATTTGGTGACTTGACATTTGACTATTTAAAAATTTAAAATTCCATTTCGGCAAATTTATTGATTTTCCCTTAATTTTAATTTACTTTACTTTAGTTGAAAAAATTTCGTTTTCTATTTGAATTAGGAATCACTAAAATTTGTTAGTCACTTGTTCTAATATAGTTTCTTGAAGGTTCACATCACTAATATAATAGTTTTTAGGAGAGCTGCCATTTAACAGTTCTAAAGTATCTACAATTGTCTTGACAATTAAATTTGTCCTTACAATAATTTTTCTTCCAAAATAGGACATTCTTCTGTAATTAATCTAGCTTCTTCTGGAGTTTTGGTCAAATAGGGATTTGAAGGAATAAATATTTTTTGATTTTGGATAATAGGTTTTAAATGAAAAATTCGGTAATTTGCGATTTTAGTATAGGTACATGGGTAGCAAATATTATTTTAGTTTTGGATAAGGTTACTTGAGAGCCCACAAAGAGATAAAATGTCAAAATATTACCGAATTTTGGAATTTGTTCTTTTTTATAAATATTTTGTAATTATTTTATCATTTCTAAAATTTCTTGACTCGAGTTACTGAACTACGAATTGTATTAAATTAGGAAAATGTAATTGCATTTTTAATATTATCAATTAATGTGATTAGATTTTGACATTCCAAATTAATTTTTGAAATTGTGCTACAAAATATAATGAAATTATTTTCAAGTTTTTGTTGGCTAAGCCATTTGTTTTTAATTTTGTTGTAAAATATTTATTGCATTATCATATCTTTTTTCATCATCTGATTCGAGAGTTCCAAAAAGCCATTTATCTATTTTTCCTACAGCATTTATTAATCCTCTTTTTGACCTAATATGTTCGTTCCATCATTTATTCAGCTAGGTTATGGTACGAAAGTATATTTTTATATACTATATAGATCTAAGTGAAATTAGTAAGCAAATAGGAAATTTAAAGCAATATTTTTATAATTTAAGAAATAGTTTAACAGAACAAATGCAACCAAGCCTATGCTTTGCATAATCCTAGATTAATTGGTAATAATAGATTATTTACTTGTGTAATTTGTATATATTCTGCCTTGGTGCTCTGGTAAATCATTAGGAGTATTATTAACGTTGTCAATTTCATTTTTCTGTAACAATTTTCCTTTATTGACCTCAAGTTTTCTAATTTTGTTTTTGTGATAAATTCCTTTGTCTGTTTCTAAAATTATATCCTTTATATCTTTTATAATATCAGCTTTTTTACATTTAGGTAATTTTGTTCTAATTTATGCTACATCTTTGTTTGAATATGAAGGCGAATCATTTCTTTTTTCGTTTCTTTTATTAATTATTTTTCTTTAACTTCAGCAACTTTATCTCTAATTTTATCCAAGTGATCATCTAAATCAAAATGATCTGGATTATTTATATGTCCTTTAGTTATTTCATAAAGTGTAAATTGTGTAACAGAATAAATATAATTATTGTATGAAAGAATTGAATAAGTTAATTGGGTGTTCAGTCTTTATTAGTTCCATTCAAACAACTAAAATGCTCAATTAAACTGGAAATCTTTGATCATATAATTTATTAGGTAATCTAGAACAGAAACACCATTTATACTTGAAATAAGATATGCTTGATCCTAATGTGAGATAGGTGCATTTTCACATTGGTTAGTAATGTCGAATAGTAATCTCCAGTTATTGTTCTACCCTTATCCAAAAAATCAATCATGATTACCCTATGGCAATAGCAAAAAACTAAAGCAACAACATTCCATCGATTGTTGCTTTATTTCTGGATCGTAGAAATATACCCAAGTCTCATCCATAGTAACAATTCTCTTTAAGAAGTCTTCATCGTTTTCAAATCGAGTACAGATCGAACGAGATGCTTCTACCCTTGCACCCTTTTGTTCAACATTTAAACATTTGGGAATACATTTTGCAGCTATTTTTCTCATGTCCAAATTGACGTGAACTATTGATGAACGCGTTCGTATGAAATATTCAGTACTTCAGATATCCATTTTAGCCCCATTCGACGGTCTGATAAAATCATGTCATGAACTGCAAATATATTTTCGGGGACTGACACAGAAACTAGCCTTCCCGATCGGTCATCATCTTCAATGGAAAATTTACCGCTTTTCAAGCTTGCAGTCCAATTTTTCACGGTCGCATACGAAGGACATTGATTACCAAGGGTATTAAGCATATCTTCGTAAATCTGCTTACCTCTTAACGCTTTTAAATACAGGTACTTCATTATGGCTTTATACTCCAATTTTTCGATTTTCACAATTTCGGTGGACATCTTTTTTCTTTTAATTTATTGCGTAACTCTGGTTTACTTTTTTGACGTCAAACTTTACACTAACACTTCTAATAAGTTATTGTTCATTGCTGTGGTAACGCAAGATTTTGTTTATGCATGGATCTGGTCTAGGCTAACTAGATATCAATACATCCTCGTATATGTTAAGTTTATTTAATTTAAATGCAGAATTTCGAAAATATTTTTGTACAGTAGCAATAAATTTCTCGGGTTTTAAAGGTTCGATGAAATATAATGCATATAATTGTCCAAGGTCAATAAATTCTTGTATAAAATGAATTATGTTTTGTTTTGATTAATTTACTTATGTATGACGCAGTTTAATATTTTTTTCATTCTTACTTCAGTTAAATAAACAAAATTATGAATTTCTTATATACTCCAATCAATAATAATTTTTTTACATTAAGTATTTGAACTATTCTACGTATTATACTTAATTTGATTCCTATTAATTATAAATCTAATCTATCCTTATAAAATAATAAACAAAAAAGAAAAGTCTTATTATAAAAATCCATTTAATAATTTCTTGAATTGTGTACCACTTCAAATAATAATACTATCTATGTTTCCAAAATAGTTGTTCTATTATCTTCACATATGGCATTAAACTTTTTATTGAAATATTTTAGACTTATTTTATCATATTTCTTATCAAATTCTTTGTTAATTGTTTCGTAATTTTCTTATTTGCATTGTTCATTTCATTATCAATCATATAATTTCGATTCTGTATATTCAATATATTTGTATTTAATTCAGGTTCTATAATATCAAATTCATTCTCTAATATTTCATTATCCATTTTTATTACTTCATTCTCTTTCAGTATTGTATCATTATTCATTTCAATTATTTTTCTTTCTAATTTCATTGCATTTTCTTTCACTTAAATTTCTGTACCATTTTCATTTACATTTAATTCATCTAAAACAGTATACTGTAATTCTTCAGATTCAACAAAATTTTCAAAACATCTAGGGATTTCTTCTATTTCCTCAATTTTGTCATCATAGTCATTATACAATTTTTCTGATGTTAAATTTGGTTTTTGTTTTTGCCATTGGAAATATCCATTATTATTGGTATTGTTATTTCTAATAGTTATATCAGTAAAATTTCTCGATGTTGTAGACATCGGTTCTGGTTTAGGTAATTTATGCGCAGGTATTAATTTTTCACATCAGTTAATAAGCTTGCTTATAGTGTTACTATTTCCGTCATAAGGTTTAATGTTCTCTAAATTTAATTTAAACATTTTCCAATTCAGGCTTTTGAGACTTACTGTAGCTATTTTAATTGAATCTAAATGTTATTTTCTTTAATATTTAACTTATTATATGTATTTAATAAATTTTCTAATTCGTTCATAAAAATTCAAAATCAATAAATTATCTCTTTCTTACTCTTATGATAGATAAGGATAGAGTAAAATACAAGAAATAAGAAACTTAGCACTTACAAAGATTTGAAGGCTGGGTCCTATTCCTTGTCCCTCGTAGATCGTAGGTCTTCGCATTTGTATTAAAAGATTAAGTCGAGTTTTTATCTAGGTAGATCGTAAAATAACATGACCGCACGAATCCTACTACAACTGCGCCAATTATATATTTAACTTTCCAAACTTTATTTTTAAAAATTTTAATCACAATAAAAACACAAGCTACAATTTTACAAAATGTTGAACTTGATTTTGTACAGAAAAACAATATTTTCTACATCACAATCTAAGGGCACTTTTGGGAAATATCATACATCTTATGGTTTCTCCTTCCATTTCGTATTCAGTACTCTATCTTAGCGTTTCCACAATTTAATGATTTACGTAAATCAACACAGAATCTACTATTTCATTTGTTTATTATTTATTACATTTCTCATCATCTCCATAGTGAACACTAAAAACGCTAAAAAATAAAAGTTGTATCCATATATTCCTTTTGCCAGAGACAGTTTGTTTAAGAAAATATTTTGTACAATAATATTTGCAATACCTATTGAATAATATATGAAAATACTAAAAGGTAATTCTGATATTTAAAGTCAACGAGAACATTTTGATCTTTTCATATTTGGGTCTACCCAGGATTTATAATAAAAAACGATTAATTGTTATGGCGTTCCCAATATATAGTTGATATTATCGTGTTAATACATTCACATTATTTGACTTACACACACAATCATAACCACGTTGTTTCTTTTCTCACGTTAAAGAGATTAACAATTATTGTAGCAAATAAGGTGTTAAACTTTTCATTTTGTCATATATACTTTAAAAACTGCAAATGCGATAGTTATTTCATAATTTTATACTATTAAATTTCGTTTGTCGGAGAAAAATCTAAGTATAATCAGATTTGGTTCGATCTAAAAACTCACAAGAAATATGAATGTACAGTACTTCTAGATATTACGTTGTATTTAGTATAAGAGTATCAATATAATATAAGCAATATTTAATAGTAAGGGCGCTAAATATTCAAATTGATCAATTATTTTGATTTAGGAAGTTGTTCTGAAGATGAAGAGCGGTTAGTTCGTGATCTCTTTAGAGGTTATAATAAACTTATTCGACCTGTACAGAATATAACTGAGAAAGTGGACGTCAGATTTGGTCTAGCATTCGTGCAACTTATCAATGTCGTAAGTACTAACATTGTTTAAAATCTTGTTCTTCAGTTGAAATCAAACACAAAACATTCTAAATAAAAATAACATTATACTCGTTCATACGATAAAATAAAAAATCAATTTATGATAGTATTAAAATAGGTAAGAATGTTAGAAACCTTTTAAACAGTGTCTCTAAAGTAATATGCTTCGAGACCAAATATAAGGTCAACTCAAGAGAACATTTCATAAATATTTCATCAAAAAAACAATAATAAAATAAGCAAGTTTCGAATTAACAGGCAATCTTTTGATCCAAAATTGCTCCAATGTCAAAAGATGGAAGCCATCTTTCATAGACGAATCAGCCTTCATTTCTAGAAAATTTCCTGAACTACTTCTGGTAACTGTAACATATCGACAACAAATGGATTTCTTGCCATGTGCCATATTGGTGGTCTTCATCAAAATATAATATTGACACCATCAATAGATCACCTACATCATGAACATCAAAATAAGAATAAACCAAAATAGAAATTTGTTCTAATAAGAAAAATCAGCCCTTACATCTCAAATATATAGCAGTAATCAATTAAATTTATTAGAATTAACAAAATAGAGCTGTAAATTTTACTGGAATTATTTAGGTCTTTTTTATCATTTATAGCTTTTTCATTTTTATGAATGTGAACCATTCCAATTAACCACATATATAGTAATATATAAATGTCAACTGCCAAATAAGGAAAAATGGAAAAAATAATTGCTGGAGATATACCATAATTTATCAAAATATTCAGAATAATTTCTGATATACTTTTTTTGTAGAACGAGAAAAATCAAATTATGAAATCAAACGTCTGGCTGCGATTGGTAAAGTGGATGTTTTTAATGTTCAGTCCCTCCATACTCATGATATTATTACAGGTTTGGAATGATTATCAGTTGCAATGGGATGAAGCTGACTATGGAGGAATTGCTGTTCTTAGGTTACCGCCTGACAAAGTCTGGAAACCGGATATAGTCTTATTTAACAAGTGAGTAATTTCCTACTAAGTTAATAAGAAATACCACATACTCGTAGTTTGGGTTGATACCAATACTTCAAAAGTGCGTTTATGGAACATTTCAAATAATATACTGCTGGATTCGTTCGTTCCACTTAGTCCAGAGCGTTATAATCGTAAACCCACGTGGGATGGATTATCATCGATCAGAGATTTGAGCGTTGGGGTAAATAATAACAAATGGCAAAAAAGAAAAAATAAAGCGAAAGCTTGTATAGGTATGTTAGATTTTATCATTGTCATTGAATTTTATAGTGGATTGTTTTACTAATTGACATTAGTAAGATTTGGTGATATGTCACAAGAATGCTTCAAAAATACTTGTAATATCCTTTACCGCATAATGAGATAAATTCTCATGGTTGCAATATTTGTTGCTTTCAGCTTTGAAACTTCCACTAACAACGCTCACTTCGACCCACCTCTTTACATAGGTCATAATGAGCATAAGTTATGATGTCATTAGTGACGTTTCCGCCGCGACCACAATGTCGTAGTCGCCACGTGAACGTCCAAAAGAGTATTTCAGGCGCTGTGAACGCTTAGTGGAGTGCGCCTTTTTAAGTCTTAATGGCAAATTTTGTGAAACTCGAAATAGTTATTGTAAAAAATATGCTTAAATATGAATGAATCATTATTTTTAGTGCTGATGGTAACTACGAAGTTAGATATAAATCGAATGTATTAATTTATCCTAATGGTGAAGTATTATGGGTTCCACCTGCAATATACCAGGTATGTATGGAAAAATATAAAAATAAATATGAAAAATATACGTTATGCTACAGACGGTGAGTCATAAGTAATGTCAGTTTTCATAATATATGTGAAAATTCCTTCGCCTCAATTTAAACATGTAATAAATTGTTAAATTAGTCTTTAATTCTATGAAAAGTATAATTGCTTTGCCTTCTTTTAATCATTCTCTCTTTGTTTATTAACGACACAGTACGTTTATATGAAATTGAAGGGGAGGACACAGGTAATGAGCGAATGACACAACGTTAGTTTAATCGTTTTGATAGTGGATGTCTGATGCTTGAAGATCGTTCACGCTAAGGTCGTCCACTTGCGTGAGATATTGAGGTTGCAAGGGAGGCAACAGAAAACCACCCCAGTACAAGCACTTGCTGATTTTTGGACTATTTTGGATCTTCTAAAGATACCTTCTCTTACCAAAAAATGATCGTTTTATTAGACGCTTTGTTATTTGCGATAAAAATGGATTAATATAAACAACCCGAACATGGAAAATCAGAGGTTAGACAAAGGACAATTACCAGAACTTGTCACAAAGAGAGATCGATTGAAGCGGAAAGTTGTTGTGTACCTGGTGGAATTATGAAGGTTTATCGTAGTTCCAAATCATTACAGATGGTTGAGCTAACAATGTTGAATGATATAGTGGACAGATACGAATGTATGAAGTTTTATTCGAGAAATTAATAAAATAAAATTATAAACTTCAATTGTTTAGGTCTTCTTTATTATTGCTAGCTTTCTTGTTACTACAGATGTGAACCATTTCTAAAAGAGACCTCGGGCACTGAAATTATAATTTTTTGACACCAAAGGCTTTGAACCTCAGACCTGATAAAGGTATCGCTATACTAAAAAAAATTAAATTACTTAGTAGGTATAATAGATATAAATATGTATACATAGAAGTATAAAGATATAAATTACTTATAGACATACTTACATTAAAATGATCTTCATAGTAGTATTCTTAGCTCAAAATGAATCCAACCTCTTCAAAGCTTTTATCAATTTCTTTTGCATTTGAGCAATATTTGGAACGTGGAAAAACAACAATTTAGATGTCTTGGTGATTGTAATTATATATATTCGCACAATACAATCTTGATTTTCTGGCAAGTAGATTCATTGTCGTAAAAAAATTATAATACAATATTAACATGATATAATTCGAAAATTAACCCTCAAAATGAATTCAAACGAATTCTTTAGAATAGTAACATTAATATTGACATCAACCGGAACGTGAAGTACCTATAGTAGCAATACTGTATTCAACAATAATAAATTCCCTATTTATACATATTTATCACATATCAAATCAGTTGTTCCTAAACTTCCCGGAATCTTTAAAGGCATAATATGAAAATTACAAATAAACATCTTACAATAAATTCAGTTTTTAGTTAAATCATAGATTGAAATGAAAAAAAATTGAATGGTTTGATTTATTCCTTGTGAAAAAAATTCATTGGTCAATCTCAAAAGGCACTCACTAATCGGATTATATTTTATGCTGAACTTGCTGAACACATATGAAGACCATTATATGCATTATCAATTTGCCAGAATTTTAACTGAGGAAAATAACTACCAAAAACAACATATATTGCCTTAGATATATCAATATTAATAATGATTGCATTAATGACAAACTGATTTAAATAACTTGAGTGCAATCTATCCATATTTTTTGGATTTTTAAAAAACAAATATAAAAAAATCAACGTCATTCGTATCCACCTGTTTTATACATGCATTGGATAACAACAAGAATACTTGCCGAAAGCTTGTAATTATAATTTAATAAAGTGTTCCTACGGCCAAATTTGCTGCAATACCCAAAAGTTCAATTGTGGGATTGAAGCAAATCAAATACGCAAGTGTACTTTTATAATATATAAACCTATTAGGTAAATATACCTTTTTTGATTAAAACTTCTTGAGCTTTTGGGTTGATTTTTATTTGGATTATATTTTATCTTCTGACTGATTATTAAAAGAATTATAATTAAAATATTTAAAAGATAATTAAAAATGTGATATAAATTGGATAAAATATGAAATCAAATGTTTTTCTCATGGTTCGTTAATGCAGTTTTATTTTTTTTTATCGTATTGATGACCTCTTAGTCTCTTTTCTAAATACTGAGATGTTTGCCCTATGTAAACAGCTTCACAATTAGTACAAGGCACTTGATATATAATATTACTTCTTTTGTTTATTGGTGTTTTATATTTTAATTTAGTGACAGGGGTACAAGGGATGCACTAACACGGGGCGGCAAAGGGCAAAATGTATCTAAAGAAAATAACAGAACCTCATCATGCAAAAAATATTTAGTCGCAAATAAAGAATAAGTCGCTTGCGGCAAAAACGACAGGATATATTAATAGGTACTTTTCTATCCTACTAGACTAGAAATTTACCCTAGGCTCGCCCCTGGAAGTGTGGTGATAGTTTTGGTTCTATTGTAATTGATCGTGTGTCCGGTATGTACACGATGTTCGGCAAGGGTGGAGGAAATATATGAGTGAAAGACAAGTGTTTCTTCGCCCTGAAGGAAATACTTCGGTTTGTTTGGCCAATATTAGAACAGGTATTGAACACACTGTTTACACTACCACTACATCAACACTCACAATTACACTATCTGACGCGTGTTTCGATAACCAAGTTATCGTCTTCAGAGACTTACGGTAAACTGAAACCTAAAAATTAATTCTAGCGAGAAAACCTCCTTGGAGTGAGCCTTCACATTTATTCCTTGACTACTAAACTATAGAGTGGGCTGTAAGGAATTGGCCCTTTGTCCTTATATAATTTTGTCTGGCAGTGTGTTCGGCAATACATGATTTTTGGTCCGTCCATATTTTAAATGAGCTATGTGCTCTTTAAACAGGACAATAACGGATCTCTTAGTCTGCCCAATATACCTCCCATCACAATCACCACAGCTAATTTCATATATACCACTCTTTTCCAAATTTGGTATTTTATCCTTAGTAACGGGGGCAGGAAATTTCATACGCTCCAAGGTGTTCATTGGATATTTTATCTTTGACGGATCTGATTAGGTGGTAGAGTTTCTGATTGGGTTTAAAGATTGTACGAATACCGTGAGGCTTAAAGATTCAGCAAATTTTGTCTGTTACATCTCTGATGTAAAGAAGGGATTCCCTCAATTGAACCTCAAAACTGGTGATATAAAAGTATAAAAATAATTCATTACCAGTTTAGTACGTTATTAATGTTCTTTTCAACATTATTCAGAAATAATTAGTATTACTCATCTGGTTTTTAGTGTGATGCAGCGAATCTGAAAAAAAAAAATTTTCTTTTTTTAATGTTAAATCTGAAAACGCTTAATATATACGATACATTTTTTGAAGAATCCAAAAAAATTATATATGGGGAGATGCGTTTACAATAAGAAAGTTGACATTGGCTCTCTATTTATTTATCAATGAATTTATTCCATTTGGCTGTTCCATACTTTTTTGACGATTTGGTTCAATACCAATTTTATTTTTCCTATGTTTCAGAGCTCCTGTACTATAGATGTAACATATTTTCCTTTCGATCAACAAACATGTATTATGAAATTTGGATCCTGGACATTTAACGGAGACCAGGTTTCATTAGCCCTGTACAATAATAAAAACTTTGTAGACTTATCAGACTATTGGAAGTCTGGAACCTGGGACATAATCGAAGTGCCAGCCTACCTCAATATTTATGAAGGAAATCATCCTACTGAAACGGACATCACTTTTTATATTATTATTCGTCGGAAAACGTTATTTTATACCGTAAATTTAATACTTCCTACTGTACTAATATCTTTTCTTTGTGTGCTTGTCTTCTATTTACCAGCTGAAGCCGGAGAAAAGGTATGTTCATTTATTTTTCACTTTATAAATATAAAATATATATTTCTTAAGTCTACGATCTTTCTATAGGTTTTCGTTAATAAATGATCTTGAATTTGGATCTCCATTTATCAATAATCTAAAAACAAGTAAAAATGACGTTTTGACATATTTTCAGCTCTATCAAAATATATTTTGATAAACGAACATATTTATAAAGGTTGTTAAACAGACTCTTATGCTAAATCCTAACCGTTGCATTATTTTCTATCTGATTACGCTCGTTATTATCTGCTCATTATACAACACGAATATTTTATTATTGCCCTTCATCTGTTTTTGTATTAGTATATTTCTATGACGATTTATTCCACTTTTCAATCACATCTTCTAATGCCGCCGAGAATTGGATAGCGGATCCAATTCTCTTTGTTCTCCAACATATCTAATAATATTTTTTGTGTTCCTATGTGTTGTTGGTATTTTCCTAAAATGATTTCTCATTTAAACTTTAATAATATTTTAGTTCGGTTGTGAGTATTTTTCATATTATATCTAATAAATCTCTATATCCACGTAATTATCACGGTTCTCTGTTGTATAACGGCAAAATCATTGTATTATTTTAGCTCACTGGTATTCTTCTGGTCCTCCTTGTTTTTCATATTAGATAAGGAACTTTTTCTCTTCTTTGCTGTAATATGATTATTGTCTGGATTTTTGGTATTTTTCTTATTATCGTTTTTCCTGAATCCTTGCACTCCTCTGTTTAATATTTCAAATATCTTTTCATGTTCATTATACTCCCAAGATAATAAGAAATAAACATAATATTCAGTTAAAATTTATTATTTAAAAGAATTTAATTAATCTGAACTAACTCAACATATTCTGTAGTACCTTATAGCGTAGCAAAAAGACTCCAGGTTTAGCATTCTTCAGATTTTGGATGAAATTTATTTTATTTATCATTCCCCATACCATTACTTCATAGTAATATTAATTTTGCGAGTTTTATGAATAATAATTTTGTGCTTTTATGAATTCTATTAACAAATCAAAGAACTGAAATTATTCTTACTTATGGGAAATATGGAAGATGCACAAGGAAAACAACAATGTTAAATGAAATATGTCCAAATAGTAAATTAAATCCTAAATATATACTAAAATTAAAGAAACTTCTTTACAAATTTCACTGAACAACCATTGATATGCACTAAAAAATATAAAATTACCGTAAAAAGCAGACTTGTATTCAAATAATTCTGTCGTTTTCTCAAAACTTGAAAAAGAACTGCGCATCTTTTCTCCTATTCGTAATAGACCTGTTAATTGTTTCAATTGTTTTCAGGTTACACTGGGTATCAGTATTTTGTTGTCACTGGTTGTATTTCTTTTGTTGGTATCAAAAATTCTTCCGCCAACATCACTTGTATTGCCACTTATAGCAAAATACCTTCTCTTCACTTTTATAATGAACACCGTCAGTATTTTAGTAACAGTCGTGATAATAAATTGGAATTTCCGAGGACCTCGAACACATAGGTAACTTTTTATTAGCACTCACCTAAATGAATAATTTTGTATATTAAGCTTAGCTTTTTCAGTAGAATAGTTTACTCATTATATAAGTAATTCAATAATCATATAATATTAGTGAAATATGCTGGAAAAAAATTAACATATTTATGAGAGACATGGGCATTCCATTATAAATAAAATATTTTACAAACAGGTAACGTTAACGATAAAAGTCAATAACGTCAATTAAAAAAATCTAATTAAAATAAATGAATATGTGGTAACTAGCAAACTTTCTGTGCCATAGTTGCAGTTTCAAAATTCCTTTAATTAATTCATTACCAGTGAAATTCACACCATTATTCATTTTTGAGTGTTTTCTTTATCTTTATCTTTATTTTACATAGAGAGAAGTCAAGAAAAGAATTATAAATTCGAAGGTTAGTTCATGATAACAAATATTTATAAAGATATATTTATTATTCTTATATGCTCCAATGCGATGGTAGCTTTGTCAGACTAAAATTAATTAAACGAAAAGATATAGGAATAATGTTTTTTACATTTCTGAAAATGAAAAAAACTGTTATTTTTTCTGATATGTTCGTCAAATTGAATCAAAAATTATTTTTGTTCAAGGTTTATGAACAAATATCTATTTCTTTAGGCATTAGTTCTGTAGTCCATTGTTAAAGAGAAAAAATGCCTCCAAAAAAGAGGCCTAACACAAAAAAAATAGTTGTACTAACTTAAGTAGAGGAACGCACCGTACAAAAAGAAGATTGGAGTTTCACGTTTCTGAAAAAATGATACTTCGAAACATAGTCACGGAAAATTCCAATCTGAGCATGTCTATAAGGAAGGAATGCTCAACAACGATAAATATGTGTACTTCAAAAAGGGCAATTGTCTCAAATGATCATCATAGGTTGAGCTATATCAATAAATAATGTACATTGAATATTAATTTTCTAAACAACACTCTTGTTACCAAATATTTTTTAATTGGATAATATATTAGGTTATTAAACCATTTAACTACGTTGGAAATGAAATGAGTGAGAAACTAATAATTAGAAAAAAGTTAAACAATTTGTCTCACTGATTATCACTGTTGGCAAATTTAAAACCATGTTAAATTCACGCATTATCTTTTAAAACTAGGTTTGGTCCTTCGACTTTTGAAATGAATTATTAGAAATTGTTAAAAGATTCATTTATTAGAATCTTTACTATAAATATAAAATGCTTTGTTTGTAAAGAATAAATTTGATTTTATGTACCATCGTGTTTCTTTATTGTTGATTTTTTGCTTGACATTAAGAATTTTTAGGTTTAGTTCAATCTAGGTTGTCATATTTCTTATGATAGAATTGAATATTTGAATTATTGAAGTAAAAAACACCAATTAATATCAAATTTACAGGGGCGGTCTCACCAATTACGGAAGTTGATAAATATGGAATAAGAGTAAATAGAGAACATGTCATTGTTAAAATATTTGCTATTCTAGGTCGAGAACAATGAAAAACAAAAACAATCAGATTGTGTGATTGTGATTGTTGGTATAGTGGTAGTAGTAAATAAGTGTTTCTAGGGGAGAGTTGGATAAAATGGGGTACTTATTATATCGTGCTCGTTAATTTAAACAGTAGTGAGAATACATTCATGTTTCTAATATCATGGTACACAGTTATATGAGTGGATTAATAACTAAAACGCATTATTCTTAGATTTCAATACTTTTGTGAAAATAAGGTGTTTTTTAAAAATTTGTGAAATACCCCATTTTATCCAACTGGTATACTAAAATGAGGTAGTGGGTACTGTAAAATGGGGTACCTCCTATTAAACCAAATTAATATTATATTGTATATTTAAAAAATAAAAAGTTTTCAAAACTCGTATATTACATATACATTATATACAAAAATCACATTCGTATTGCTCATCATCTTCGTCAATCCCGGCACATATTTCATGTGCCCATCGTTTGCACTTATAACACATTACTCAACCTTCACAGGATTTCAAATTAGAGAATAGTTCATTACAAATAAGACACGCAACATTTTCCTCTTCGTCTTCTGACGAGTCACTTGCTTCAAGGGAAGGTTCCATTTTCTTCATACAACCTTTTACTTCTTGATTTACCTTTTTTCCTCCTAGTTTGATCATTTTCTATATCTTCTGGGTCATTCCATTTTGAAAATTCGATTTTTCTTGATTTTCCTTTCAGATTCTTAACTTCCTGCTCTAAATTCAGATTTCTTTTCACATGCTTCTTCTTTCGAGCTTCTATTTCGGAAATTAATTCATTTTTATACGGTGACTCAGTTAAAACTGCCGTTTTTCCCCTCTTTGTGGTTTTAGTTCTTGCTGTTTCTTTATTGAAATGCGGAACTGGTCTAATATCTTTAGGAGAAATTGCAAATGCAGCTACAGTAGCCTGTTCAAATGAGCTTGGGTTAGACAGATTTTTTTCCGAACATGAAGTGCTAGACAAATCTATATCCATAGTCATATCGGAATTTAATAGTCCTGCAATTTCAACTGTTTCCTTTTGAATAATGGGAAGTGGAACAGCACCCGAATCATCATTTTCTATCGTGTCAGTAGTTTCAGCAAGTTGAAACATCCAGTCTTTGAACACACTACGATCTATAGGGAAAATCCCTGTCTTTCTGAATCCATTAACTGCCGCTTTCATGAAAGCAGTGCCGAAAAGCTTTCCAACCTGTCTGATAGTTATGACCCTTCCAGGGTTCAGTTACATCCACTTTCTACACTCTTCAGAATAATAAGTGCTAACTGGAGACAAGAAGGCTGCATCCTATGATTGCAGTGTGGAGGGAAGCATAATAGAATGACGTGATTTTTTCTTGCCGTTTCTATAAGCTCCAAAGATTTGGTATGGGCTGCGTGCCCATCTAAGAGTAGAACAACTGGATGTCCTTCTGCTGGCTTGGCAAAAGTAATAAAGCGCTTAAACCAATTTAAAAATATCTTTTTGCATCCAACCACTTTCGTGATATTCGGCTGAAGTCCCTGGTGGTGTACCTTCTAATAGCTCTTGATTGGCTTTCTTTCGAGGAAATACAAACATGAAGGGCATATAATTTCCTGCGGCACTCATACAAGTTTCTGCTGTAATCAAAGTTCCTCGCTCCCCCGAAACAACACTTCTAACCTGACGTTTACCCCGCAGGGCGGGAACTTTCAATTGCTTCTTTGGTTAGGTCACAGTCGTCACACCAGTTTCATCCACATTGTAAATTCTATCTGATGAAAACAGGTATTTGGCGAATAATCTTTCTTTTAAATGAAAGAAATTGTTAACTACTGGTCTATTAAAACCTATCGCTCGAGCACGAAATGTTGCTTCTGGAGATCTAAGCCTCAGTTCAGGATTACGCTTAAGAAATGAGTACAGCCAACACTTTCCAGCCATCTGTTTGCCTCCGTTGAAACTGTGCGGTAGGTTGTTCCTCTCTGCAAGTTCAAATGCAAGACTTCGTAGTTCCTTTAACGTTAGTCCAAAAAATCTATTTTCCATTAGAAGAGCATACTCTACAAGTTCCTTTTCCTGTCCTGAGTTAAACACTGGTTTACGACTTCCTAATGAACCTACAATACGTTGTATAAATAATAGAAACAACAGTATTAAAATGATTATACCTTTCATGCTTGCATCGGAAATACCTGATTTCGCTTTCTTAACACGATTCTCCAATGTAGTCCGGGGTTGTCTGTATGCCTTTGAAGCTTTGAAATAGCCCATGTTTCCATTTATCACCTCTTGAATTGCAAGGTGCATGCTCTCCTCCGACCAAGACTGGCGGTTTGTTTTCCGTTGATAATTACTAGCCATATTGTATAAAATATTGAACAACCTGTTAGGAAAAGCTACATGAGTGGAAATATCACATTTAATTATAGAAACCACACAAATACCCGAACAAAAAAGCAAATGTGTCGAAATAGAGACTATTAAAAATAGTTTTTAATAATTAAAAAAGGAAATGTGTTATAAAAAAACGTAAGCCAAATTAATATGAATTACGAATAATTTCAAATGTTAATTTTTGTCCATAAAAACTTGAGTTCATTAAAATTTCCCTCTTTCAATCACGCATACATATTTAAAACAACACGATGATAATAAATATTCAAATATTTGTGTGTAGCAAAAGATTTCTGCTATAAATCTTCTCGAACTGTCTTTTCAAAGAACCTAATAAATATTTCCTTTTATTGGTTTTATCTATTAGAAGTATTTGTCGTTCTGCAAATAGTTTCAACCAAACTAATAAAATTTGTGCTGTACACACGAAAAATTGGTGACAAGAAAAAATGTTATCGAACATGACCACGGTATTTACAGTTCTACTTAGTCCAGAGCGTTATAATAAATTAAAAAAACAGAAAAAATAAAGCAAAAGCCTTAAGAAGTTACAATTTATAAATCTTTGAATTTTTTAGTGAAGTGCTCAACTATTTCCATTCAAATAAAATCAAAACATCTTTTGCAGCGATATTGGGACTTCACAATTTTTCAAAGTTGTTCCAATTAAATATTTTCCTTGCAAGTTTGATGCAGCATTGCTAACTAATACGAGTACAGGTGTATCTATTTATAGTATATATTTCCAAACTAGTATTTTGAGAATGTTGCGATATAACAATTTACTTAATAAAAGAGAACAATTTTATTGTGGGCCCAGAAATTTTAGAATCTCGCAATTCAGCTCTCTTTTGTCATTACATTGAATTTAGATATGCTATATACAACCGTGTTGTGACATTTGTTTTGGATTGACATAGAGTAGGTGCCAGTAAATGAAAAATATCTACATCCATTTTGAGTAATGAAAATAGATGTTATATGACTGTATGTGATAGAATGTCATTTACCGATTATTGTTATATTGGATACTTAGTTTCAATTATTGACAAATACGAATAATGTATTTAAAACGAAATTAATTATTTATTTTTATACTTCTAATAAAAATTTAAGTATTACAATAAAAATGTGCATGTTCTTGCAGAATGCCTTCGTGGATTAGGTCAGTTTTCCTTAATTATCTCCCAGCAATATTACTTATGAAACGACCTCGCAAAACCAGATTACGTTGGATGATGGAGATGCCTGGTATGGGTGTGCCGCCACATCCATATGGATCACCTACAGACATTCCCAAAAATATAAGGTGAGTAACGCCAGACTCCACATAAACATCATTTATTTCTTTTGTCTTCATCAGTATACCAAAAACAAACTTATTAGGTTTTAAAACTGGAAACAAACCAAGAAAAATTTTTAAAAATTTCATTCATTAAATCTAGCTTCGTAACCACAGTGGGAATCAATTTTTCATTTTTTTAGTTCCATAGAATCTCAAAGTAAAGTGGAAGTAATGGAATTGTCAGATCTACATCATCATCCTAATTGTAAAATCAATAGAAAACCGACCGCAGCTGACTTAAGCGTGGGAGCTGGGGGTGATAGTTGTAGAAGAGAGAGTGAAAGCTCTGATTCTATTTTATTGTCTCCAGAAGCATCGAAAGCAACAGAAGCTGTAGAATTTATAGCAGAGCATTTACGCAACGAAGATTTATATATACAGGTAAACACCTTATCTAAAACTGATTATTTCACCTGCTCTATCAAAAGACATATAACAATTCAATTATGAATTGTACTTACAACTCTCACACACAACTACCTGATATTTGAACCGTTTACTTCTCTACACCTACCAAATGATAACAGTACAGTACAGAGTAACAGAAAAAGTTAATTTAAACTTGCATAATATTTCAATTTACTGTAACGGACATTAACATCATGCTGCGTTGCACATTGTAATGCCATGGTATCTGTTGTTAACAAAGTTTAAAAATACAAATATTTAGAATCGGGAAATATTCGAAAAGTTCTGCACATAAATAAATAACTACAATAGCATAAGTAACACATACCGAATAAAAAAATATAATCTGCAGAAATATGACTAAAAACCAAACGAAAACTAAAAATACCAAATACCGTGTATGTAAGATGTTTCGGCGGCGTTCCAGTCTACTGATAACTAATAATTAAGTAGTAGTAGTAATAATGTTTTTCGTGAAACTTTTCGTATTGTATTGGTTATATAACAAAAAAACCCTTAAGTTCAACACAGGTAGACAACAAACTTATGTTCATATTACCAGACTGTATGTTGTTATCATTATATAATTTTTCAGACTAGAGAAGATTGGAAATATGTGGCGATGGTGATAGACAGACTTCAGTTGTACATGTTTTTCATAGTAACTACAGCAGGAACTGTAGGTATCTTAATGGATGCTCCTCATATCTTTGAGTATGTTGATCAAGATAGGATAATAGAGATATACCGTGGTAAATAAGATAATCATCTTGGCTAATGAATAATGTGGCTTCCACAAAATGGCCTACGAAGCTATACTAGAAAGTGATTAAAATATATATAGTTTGTGCATAAGAGACAGTTTCCTACTAGTAATTGAATAGAAACTAAAAGGTTAATAAAACTGACGAAAACTTCGAGGAAAATAGTATAGTTAAATCAAAATAACTTTTAACGAAATTAGGAGCTCTTGATGTTATCCATGATATTTTCTTTTTAAATAAAATTAGCAGCATCCCATTGTACAATACAGTATTATGCAAAATATGTCCAAAATACGTTACTATTGTTGAACCTCAAGTATTTAAGTCAGGATAAAATCATGTGTTCTCTACTTCCAGCTCAACTTTTAATGTAAATATTTTCATTTCATTAATTGAAATTATATTTTTAAGAAACACTTTTTTCTTAATAACTTTTTTTTTGTTATCTTGGTACGAAATAAATAATTTCAAATTGTTACTAAATTTATCATTGAGATTAGCAAAATATAAAGTTAATTCAAATATTTTTGGCAAATGAGATTATTATTAGCTTTGTCTCTTTTTTAATATATTTTAGCTTTCACTTGAAAATGACACATTGCCTATGACATGGAAAAGTTCGCTTGCGTACCGAGCTATAGTATCAAAGTTTTAATTTAAAAATTGCACAATTAACTTTATCATCTTAAATTCGAAAATATACTTAGATATTCAAGGGAGGTTTTTTCAGTGATAAGCAATGTTTGTGAACCGTTTTTTACTTTTGTACCGAAAATAATATAATTGCTTGCACACTACGCTTTACTGACAACTAATCATTCGAGTCATAACCAGCTTTTTTTCTTAATTCAAATATATTTGGATGACATAAAGGTCGGACTTACGGTTCATTATATTTCAAATATATGTACGAGGGCGGTTTGATGGAAATGTAAATTTTCAAAGATTGACAATAGTTTCGCTAGAGTGATTTAATTATTAGTTTTTTGGAATTTTTGGAATGACTGGAAACCCGTTGGAATAGAATATTTTTCACATTCATTTTTGTCATGGAAACCTCACAAATTCTCATGAAGGCAAACTTTATATATAAAAGTTGAAAGATATTTCGAGTTGATTCTAGTTTATACATTATCTAATATTTTTTCTAAACATAAAGTTTTGATATCTTCCAAAGAGGATGGAATAAATGGTTGCAAGCTGATACAAGAGTAGCCTACATCGAATGTTTAATGTTCGCCTAGATAAATTATTATGAGAATGATCTTATGTTTTAGTAAATTTTTCATAACGTACAGGTGTCAGCTAATGTAGATTATACAATAGGTCAATTTATTCGCATTTATGTATGTATGGTTCTATATTAATATCTAGCACTATATAAGTATGCCTACAGTAAAATATTGCAACGGCAGTAAGTTAGTGTATAGTTGTTAATACTAAATTTAAACACAAAGAAGAGAATGAAATTCATATAATCCCAGGTAGAGTAACAGTAAATCAAATTTATGTCATTATAATACCCTATAAAAGAAACAGAATGATCCGCGAGGTGGGTTTATACAGATATATCACATTCTGGTGCTAGCAAAGCTATGCCTAAACGTGATAAAAAACAAAATAAACAGGAAAAGACGAACATATGCAGATGTTTCACGATGTTGACAATATACTTGAAAATAATTATCCAAAAGTTCTGTCAAGTGACACGTTCACATTTGGGTTGCTTCGCTCTCGTTGGAGAAACAACCGTTGAAAGTACTTTATTCACACTTTTGGCCAGGGTCACATCTATACTGATGCTTCCTAGACGTTCCTCTAGATCTGCACGAGATATTTTACTCTATGTAATCAAATAATTCAATTCCCGTATTTCATATATATATATATATATATATATATATATATATATATATATATATATATATATATATATATATATATATATATATATCAAAATACTATTCCGCCGTTCTTCAAAGGGGAAAACAAATACTCTCCTGGCTAATGCCTCGACGAATATTGAATTACAACCCCCCTGAAGAGCGTGATGTTAATAGACCTTTTTATCGATATTAACATCCCAACGGCTCGCAATTGCAAGGAGAGGGTGTAACTACTGACTAGTTTCGACGTTATTAACTGTTATTAACTACTATGTCTAACTACATGTACCAAATGCGACTCTCTTTAACGTTGTTTCAAGCCCGATCAAAAGGTGTTAAAATGCTCTGATCAGACGTAATAACGTCGGAACTAGCCAGTAGTTACACCCCCTCCTGGTAATTACGAGGCATTGTGGATGTTAATATCTACAAAAAGGTCCATTTACATCACGCTCTTCAGGGGGGTTGTAATTCAGTATTCATCGAGGTATCAGCCAGGAAATTAGTTGTTTTCCCCTTTGAAGAATACATTTTCGAAATATTGTATTCGAAATTATTTTAGAGGTTAATAGTAGAAATCCTTTATTTTTATTTTGGTACATTATACAGATATATATATATATATATATATATATATATATATATATATATATATATATATATATATATATCGATGAATTTACAAGCGAGAATTACAGAGCCCCTTTTCCTGGGAAAAGAATATTGTAGATATTTTCCGACCCATCATAAGAGGCTTAAGTGCACTGTAGGAAATCCGACAAGAAGCGACGATAATTTATTGCATTTTCATCAATTTGACGTATTAAATTATGTATTGAATAATATTGAATATATTGAATATCAGATTAACAAAATGTTTCTATTGAATTTTAATTTTGTATTCACAATATTACTCAATTTATTATGTAAATAATGTATTAAATTGAACTTGGATGAGATTCCTAATAACTTAATTTTATTGGTAGCCGCCTTATAAAATTTATGAATAAATTACTCTGTAACATTTTTGTGAATTTCATAAGAAATCAGAATAATCACATCCAAGGAGCATTATAATTGATTTTAATAAAATTTTTAGTAAACACAATTCTAAAGTTTTTTCAAGTCCTTTTTTATTAATCAATGGAAATATAGAGAAAATTAGACATGGGAGACATAACTATCGGGATGAAAAATATCTAGATACTACAACATTTATTTTATGAAAATATACATATCAAAAATTTAATAGACATATTTACCTAATTTTTACCCTTCCTCATTTTTATCCATTGTGAATCTTAGAGCGAGAAAATTGTGAACTTCAAATCATACATAATATAAAATAAAAATTCACAAATGAACCATGAAAGTTTCTGCACAAGTAGCGCTGGTCAGTGTTATATTTAGTTCGAATTCGAGATGCTGAACGAGAGAGTTTGGACCGCTTTTATGACAATAAAATATATCGAAACCGATTAGAGATTTTGATACCTCTCTGCATGCGATTGTGATCCATAAGAATATTGATATATTTGACTTCAAAATAAGACAAGTTGCAATCTGGGGTTGCTATATCTAATAATACTATATTTTCTATTCAGATTTTTTTACCATATATAAAATCGGCAAACCAAAATTTCTGGAATCTTGTTGAGGAATAATTTGAATCGATTCTAGTTTCTACATTGTTCGATATTTTGTTTCAATCATACATGATTAAATACCTTCTATTGGTGCTGAAATAAGTAGTTGTCAGCTGATACAAGGGTAGCCGTGGTTGATATGTGAGTAGCCTACATCGAATGTTTAGAAAACCGCAAAGTACGTTCACCTAAATAAATTATGTATGTTTAAATTACTTACAGGTGTCTATTATTAATGTAGTTTGTACTTAGGTCACTTTATTTGCATATAAGTATATATGGTATGCCTACAGTAAAATATAGCAACAGCAATAAGTTAGTAAGTATTTGTTAGTACTAAATTTGAATGAAAAGAAAAGTATAAAATTCATACAATCCCAGGTAGAGTAGAGATAAAGTAAATTTATCATTTTATAATAGTCAAGAAAAGAATCACATTGAACCGTGAGATGGAGGATAGAATCTTTAAACAACATAACATAAAAATTGCGACCCAACAATACCTTACAATCCATACTAAACACACGCTACACTACATCAACAGCATTATATCTGTAATTATTATCGACTTCACAGACGGGAGGTAAACTGCTTAACATTCTCTATAAATATAAGATCAAGATGCCTAATGTAATATTGTAGTTATTGCTATAACTATTTTTAATAGACTACAGGTGTGTTGACGTCACACACCGTCATTATTAGGGCACCCAGGGATCTCTTTCCAAACTAAGTTTTAACTGCGTTGACGATCGTATATGTACCTTCTGGAACAAAACACATTACCATCTTATACCACAGTTAAATAATTACAGACTATTTATAGAAGAAAAATAGTGAACCAAAACAATGATCAGTGCATGACCATCACGTGAATATCCCAGGCAAAACGGAGCGCGACAACGTTATTGGTCCACATCATAGGCACCATAATATACCACAAATAAAAAGCCGCGTGAGAGGGGCCGCTAGATCAGGTGAAGTACAGGGACGGAATTCGACATCGCATTAGGAATGCAGTGAGATTGTTTTTTATTTTTGTCTGTTGTTTAATTTTTTAAATATGTCTGATACAGATATAACTGATGAAGTTGTTGATATTTGCTATACTCCGCCCAAGAAAATAGCTAAAAAGCTTAATTTTAACGCTAGCAATAAAGAAATAATTATGAATATTAAAAAAAAATGAAATGCAAGAAATTGGCGACAGACTGCTGATGACATTATTTCCAAAGCGGCAAATATTTCGGGAGTACCTTTTTGAAATGTCTACCGAATCGTTGGTGAGTACAAAGCTAATTATTCAGCCGCCGACCCAAAAAGTATCCATTAAGAAAAAAATTAACAATTCAATTGATGATTTCGACAGGAGTCCTATCAGAAGAATTATGTATAATTTTTTTTTTTCAAAATAACTTACAGTGGATAAAGTTCTGAGAGTAGTAATGAAGAAAAGAGCAACATTTTATAATTTATTAAAAGAAATAGGATTTTAATATAAGAAACGAGAGAGGAACAGTTTATTATTAGAAAAAGCAAAAATAATTGCTGAAGGCGAGAATATAATACAGAAATTTCGTAAAGAAAATAGAAAAATTTACTACCTATATGAGACTTAGGTAAACGCTGGACATACTAAGGATAAAGTTTGGGCGGACTTTTCCATATAATCCTCAAACAAGCATTCTTTGATGAACTTTCCACCGGATTAAAAAAAACCATCAGATAGGTAGGTAATATTTCAAAAAACTATTTTACAAGCGTATTTATTTCTTTATTTATCTGTCTGTTAATTTTGATTGACATATAGAAATTTAATTTTAGGAAAAGAACAGAGACTAATTATTTGTCAGATCAGTAGTAAAGATGGTTTTCTGCCAGATGCTTTATGGGTATTTGAATAAAAAAAACCGGAGACTATTGCGAGGAATTGGACCGGGTCTCTTTAGAAAAAAGTTTTATCGAAGCTTTAAGAGAATTGTGTTGTCCTATTAGACAATGCTTCGTATCACACATATCACAAACTTGAGAAAACTCCAACAATGGAAATAAGGAAAGCAGGTATTCAAGAATGGCTTACTTTTAAAAATATCAATTTTGATGAAACGATGGTTAAGGCAGAGCCTTTAGAAATTGTCAAAAATCATATAAATAAGTATAACTGAAACATTATTGGTGAAATGGCCAAAAAACAAAATAAAACCTTTTTACGATTACCGCCCTACCATTGTGAACTCAATCTCCTTGAATTAATCTGGGCAGATGTAAAACAATATATTGCAGCAGAAAATGAAACATTTAAATTTTTTGACGTTAAAAATATTTTTCACGACGCTATTCAGAGAATTACATCTGATAAATGGAAAAAGTGTATGAAACATGTCCAGGAAAAGATTTAAACCAAAATGTTGGATATAGACATTGTCATTGATTTGCAAGTTGAGTCCCTTATTATAAATGTTGACTGCAGTGGAAGCTCAATGTCATCTGATAGGGAATAAGAAAATGTGTTTATTGAGGTAAAAAATGAAGAATTTATTTTAATGTTTCAATACACATTTTTAAATCAATGTGTTCCATATTTTGGCCGTTTACTTTGTATCTATTCCAAACTTCACGCTTACATTGTAGATTTTTGTAATAAAAATTTATAATTTATATTATTAATATAATATATATAATATAATTACGAAACCGCAAATTCTTTCTCAAATGCGGTCCTGTTACTTTCTCGGCTTTGGCGTTTTTGACTCTCGTCTCGTGCACTATGCGTGAATATGATTTGATTTAATATTTTTCTTCGATAGATAGAATATAAATACTGAAAAGAACACACGCAACCTCACAAAGTTTGATTGGAAAGTGAACTATAACAATATGACGGCCGTGAATTGATTACAAGTTTTACACTAGTTGTCTATACATTACACCTAGCTTTTCAGCTCGAATCAAGCTTGTAGTGAGAGTGTTTTTGTTCATAGCTTTCCTTCTCGATGGATTTCCGGGATTGGGGAGTATTAGCCTTTGGAATCAACTGGGGATGAGTAAGCAGGCTCAGACCACAGAATCGGATTAATCCACTATTCCCATTCACTTTTGATTTGGCTTCAAAGTGAAAACAGATACGTCTTGAATAATTCTCCTAATTTTTGGTCTATTCCAATAAACATGATAATAAACATTAAAGAAAAAGCTCACAAACCAGAAACAGTAAAGGTACATGATTTCAGCTTCAAAGTAGTCCACACCATTAATGCATGCAAGATATGGTGAATATAGTGAAATAAAATTGCTAATAAAACCAAATTAAAACTAAAAGTGCAATAAAACTATGGAACTAACAAATAAGGATCGACGATATGACCTCTCACACAAACAGTATAACCTGTATATATATGATGTCAACTGTCTATGAAAACAGTTTCATCTGGTGCCCTATTATTTTAATTTATGTTACCAGTTCTTCAGCTACTCATGTCCACCGCTACTAAGTAGCTGATGGTCGATTCACTTATTAGTTATATAAGATCAATATGAAAATTATCTGGATTACAATGACTTTTCCATTTGTCTTGTGTCCCTCAAGCACATTTTCACGGACTATAGACAATACTCTACTATATATCACAGTTTCATCTCAACGCCTTTTGTGTAAACTATTCTGTAATTTCCATATTTTTTGGCACATTTTTTACAAAAAAAATAATTACTAGCGTTTTGTCTGTCCGTATCCGTTTACCTCTACCAATTGTTTTAGAAGGGTTGGATCCTTCCAGGAAAACAAAATATTTATTTATCAGAATCACACAACAAATGTATTTTTGACAGAAAATATTAGGTTTGTGGCTATATACTCTGTATATTGGCCTCAGTTGATTAGTAATTCCTTGCATTATGCAATTTGAATCACACTATGTTCAAAATGTTTTTGAAATTTTCCGGGAGTTTTTCGTAGGCAGAAGTGGAAGATAAGGGAGTTTCCTCTTTGGTTTAAAAGAAAAGGGTCTTCTAGTGGTAATCCATAGGGTGAAAAAAGTGTCGTTGGTAGAGGTTAAGTTCGTTCGAATTTTCCTCCGAGTGCCTTGAAACCGATCCACCTACGTGCTCTTTTCAGAGTATCATTCAGATCGAACCAGCTGAAAGTGTGATGAATCGCACCACTAAATAGACGGCTTCTCTACGGGTCTCGAGGAGTTCTCCTCAAAGCCCTAAGTGGAAATGTTCCGCTCATGGTGTTGTGATGTCTAAAGAAGATGGCTTGAGTTTTATGAGAATTAAGAGTTACCCTCCATTTCCTGTGTTCCTCCATTTTTCGTGTAATTAGAGTGAAAAAATAAACAATAACTGAAAATTTTACAAACAATTCGGATGCAAATTTTTTCCTCTTATTTGTTGCCTTTTCTGAGAAAGTTTACCATAGTCATGGTAATATATTGTTACGCCATCAGGAAATAGAGATTTCAACGAACCAAAGTCTCAGTAACTTTTTTAAAAAAGCTGATATTTTGATGGGAGAATTTTCGTTCAAAAATTAGGGTGCTTTTTCGATATTTTGTTGTAATGACGTGAAAAAAGGAATATTTCAAATCAAATAAATTACAGTGGGACATAAAAAGATAACACAAAATTTCTAGAAACAAAAATGTTTTTTGTAAAAGGTAAAAATCAAAAACTCGGTTTTTTTAATTTTTCTCATAAATTTTGAGATTGTGTAAAAAAAGTGATAATACCAAAGCCGTAGATCTTATTACCTAAAACTTTGCTATAAACCTATTTGAGATAAACCAATTTTTATTCTGAAAAACTCAACTCATTTCCCTTCCCCACCTCAGATCGCCCGTAAATTATTTTTTCTTCCATTTTTATTATATTTTCCTGCTTTTCCAATAGGTTTCAGCCTACTATAATTTTTTTTGTCACTTTCTATTATTTTTAAAGGCTTCTACCCTGGTCTATGAAAAGGGAAAATATTTATAAATTGAAATGCCCCGAAAAAAAGCAGATTTTCGTAGCCCCCAAAAAATTCCCGAGAACTTTTTATGGCACTGTTCACAGGAATTTTCAAAATTCTTTTCTTGGAATATGTGAAGTGAGATCTAAATTGGTGTCAAGTTCAATGGTCGGTCTTGAATTTTTTTTATAACAACATAAAATATAATTTCTTCTTATAACTCAGGATAATATATTTGGCTAGTTTTCATATACGAATTATATTACAGCCTTCGCAAGTTCTGAACCTGTTACTTGTCTGTTCTCATTTCATTATTCCGAAAATTTGTTTTGCTGGTAGAAACTAGCCATCGAATATAATAATGTGTTTATGAGAACTAGCCAAATCAAATCTTAGGCTACAATATATTATAGTTATATGAAGAAATGATATTTTATATTTTTATAAATAAATTTCAGGACTGACCATTGAACTTGGCACTCATTTAGATCTTACTTTTTTTGTCGTTGAAGTCAACAACCAAGATATATATCATAATATTAAACTTTACTACGCAGGTACTTACTTATAACAAAATTAATAACAAATGATGACGGATGACCCTACTCAGTACAGACCTATCACGTGCCTACCCACTTTATATAAAATACTTACAGCTTGTATCACTAACAGAATTTATAGGCACGTCGAGGAAAATAACATCTTAGCAGAGGAATAGAAAAGTTGCAGAAGAGATCATCAAGGATGCAAAGAACAGCTTATCATGGACTCTGTGATACATCGGCAAGCACAGAAAGATCACTGGAATATACACATTCCTTTCGTGGACTATAAGAAAGCGTTTGATAGTGTACCTCATTCCTGGCTTGTGGAGGTCTTGCGGACTTACAAAGTTCACCCAACTATTGTGAGCTTCCTTTCAACAACGATGAGGAAATGGCGAACGAATCTACATCTTCAAATCGGTCCAAATTCCCTCAGTACTGACGAAATACCCATTCGTAGGGGAATATACCAGGACGACTTCCTGAGTCCGTTGTGGTTCTGCCTTGCAATGAATCCCCTATCTACCATGCTCAATGATACAAAGTACGGATTCAACATTAAAGCGAACAGAGACACTAACTGTACCATCTACCATCTTCTCTATATGGACGATATCAAGCTATACGCAGCAAATAAGCATCAAATCAATCACCTTCTCGATATAACACATCGATTCTCCACCGATATACATATGGAATTTGGACTGTCTAAGTGCAAGACTACATATCGAGAAAGGTATTATCATGAACGGAGATGTGCAACTTCCCAACGGAGATATCGTACAGGAAAACGGAGAAACCTACAAATACCTAGGATTTCAATAGGCTAAGCTGCTGGACCACAAGCAGGCAAAAGCTAGAATCCAGGATCAATACACCAAAAGACTGAAGTCACTTATGCAATCTGAATTAAATGCAGGCAAATTAGTCCAAGCAATCAACACCTATACCATACCTGTTTTAACGTACTCTTTTGGAATCCTGAAGTCGACGAAAACAGAGCTAGAAGGTATTCAGAGGTTGACACGAACAATGATGATGAAGAACAACAACCACCACCCGAAGTCATCCACTATTAGAACAACATTCATCCGAAAGGAGGGTGGAAGAGGCTTGATCGACCTTATCAATCTGCACTCTCGACAGGTAATGGAACTACGTGAATTATTTCATATTAAATCGGAAGTATCAACTCTGCACCGGATTATATCCAAAGCGGATAAGAATTATTCACCTCTCAACCTCGGATTGCCAAAATCTGACTTAAATATAGTATCGAACACCGAGAAGCTGGAACAGTGGTCACGAAAGGCACTACACGGTAGACATCATCATGACCTCAACCAATCGCATGTTGACAAGGAAGCTTCAAACAGATGGCTAACTAGCGGCAATCTATTTCCAGAGACTGAAGGCTTCATTATGGCTATCCAGGATCAAGTTATTAACACCAATAATTACAAGAAAAATATTATTAAGGATCCGAACACTCAATCTGACAAATGCTGAAAGTGCCAACAAACATCAGAGACCATCCAACATATAACATCTGCTTGTAGTGTATTAGCTAATACCGACTATCTACACCGGCATAACCAAGTGTGCAACATAATCCACCAGAAACTGACCAACAAGTTCGGTCTTCTCAATACGTATACACCGTATTTTAGACTCTACTGCAGGTCCATTATCACCGATAGACAGATGACGAATAACAGACCTGACATCGTGGTCGTTGATAGAAGAGTCAATTCAGACCTTCTTGTCGATAAAGCTATACCGAACACTCATAATAACTGGCCAAATACGCGGATCTCGCAATTCAGATTAAACAGATGTGACACAGTGAAAATGTGGAAATAGTCCCAGTTATTATGTCAGCAACTGGCGTCGTGCCTAAGACCCTGCACGATAGCATCGCCAAACTGGGATTGCCAAAAAACACCTTCGCCGACATCCAGAAGCCTGTATCATTGAATACTAGCCACACAGTGCGCAAGTTCATTATGTGAACCGAGCCTAATCCTTTTGATACTTTGTATCCGGGATAGGTAAATAATACCGGCTCTAAGCTGAGTAGTGCATAAGTCTTTCGCATAATAATAATAATAATTATTATTATTATTTTTTTTAAGAAAAATAAAATTCAGGAATATCGTTTCACAGGTAATTAATAAACAAAGTATGCATCCTTAGATTATTAGTAACCATTTATTTCATTGTTTGAAAATTATTTGAACTGTGACAAGGATATATTATACCTACTAAACATATGAAGATATTAAAGCTACTTTCATTTGTTATTTCAATAATTTTAATTCAGATCTTTATATTTATCTTGTGGCATTAAAGAAGTATACCGGTGGCGTAGACACAAGTCGTATCCTCGTTGCATAAAATACTATTATTATTTTGTATTTGTAATTGTACCTGTTGCAGTTTATTGTGAGTTATATAAATAATAATGTATATTATTACTTTTAAAAATATCTTATAATGAATGTGAAATCTCATTTTAACATTATTTAAATGTTACAGCTGTCCTAAAGATTTGGAAAGAAAAAAAACGTATCCAACGGTAGATTGTAGAATATGCTTAAAGCATTTTGACCAAATGTGGTTCTACAATACAATACTACTATGTCAAACGTTGTTTGCTCAATGAAGCAGTCCCCACTATTTTTTCTGAACTGAATAAATATGTTCAACCATCAGTGGTACGTAATTACTTATAAAATTCTAATAAGAAATTTATTGCACTGAGGTTTCGATAAAAATGTATGTTGAAATCAATATAATTCTTTACATTTCAGGCTCCTAAAATAAAACGATCTGTTTCTTAGGAGCCTGGATCTTCAACAGCACCCTCAACTGTAGTCATATCCCCAGCAACACCTGAAAAAAGATTTGGAGGAGAAAGGACTCAAAAAAATTATTAGAAAAAGAAAAGGGGATGCTACTAAACATTATGTGTACCGTAAATAAAGAAATTCTGCAGAGATGTTTGGGAAAGCGGAAAAAATATCCACCAACGTAGCATAATGAGAAGAGTTAAACGTGTTAAGCTAGTGTTGCGGTGAAAAATCTGAGCGCCATGCTTTATGTAGTGTAACAGCCGAAGCGGACCAAAACCCCAGAGCATGATGTTCAAAAAACCCTTTATTTTTCATGATTTTGGCATAAAAATATTGCTCGTTGTTCTTATATCCATATTAGTTGTAATTAGATTTAAAAAGGTTTAAATACAATTTAAATTAATTGTAACAAAAAACAGAATGCTTTCTTTATATTTCAATTATTTATTAATGCAATATTCTTATTGTCTGTGTTGACGAAAGTAATATATGCTTGACAAAAAATTTTCATTTTCTTCACCAGACCTCAGTACCACACTTCATACATATGAAAATAGCTTAGCATATTTTGCACTCAACCCAGTTCAATTCTATAAACCCATTATGTGAAAAACAGTATTATTCCATCTCAAAACTTAATTAATTCTATAACAACTGCATAGGAATATGATTTATTTCAATTATTCTTTTTAATTTGAATAGCTATTAAAGAAAAACTAAAAACATAATTAACTAGTAATATTTTCGTTTCCAATTGTAATGCCTTGATACACCACTGCACTCGCACTCGCTTTGGGCTAAACAAAAAAGGCAAGCTTTGAAGGATACGTGTCCTCTCGTTTTTCCTAATCAAAGGTAAGAACTCAACAGAGTGAAAAATAATAATAAGGATAGGTTTTTGAAAATGCCGGTACTACGAAATCAATTCCCTATAAGTAATACACTATAGTAATAATTCGATCATTGATATAATTACTGCATAAGTCAAGCTACAGTGCGTCGAAGGAAGGTAGAAAGCGATATTACTCCACTAATTATGAGTTGGAAATGTTTGTGATATTCATTCTGAACGAAACCAGTATTATTACTATATATAGAGCAGCAACTGGTCCTCTTTTGACTGTAAACCATCGCAGGCGACGTCTTCAGATGTAATGTTTAGACTACGGATGAGTCACGATTCTGTTTGTTTAATGATCGTTCTTTGATAAGATCAATGTAATAATACAGAAAATGTCAGCTATGCTGTGTGCCTGTCATACTACAGGGTGGCAATACTTTGGAGACTCATACATACCACCTTTTAGAACCTTATGTAGTAAATAAAACGTTATTAATGCATGATAATGCACGACCTTCAAGACCTAGATAACGATATGTTTGGTTGACCAGTCGAGTACTCATCGAATTGAACATTTATGGGACAATTTAAGTTAACAGGCTAGAACTGTACAAGATCCACCTTGAAGTCTAGGTGAACTGCCATTCTGACTAACCGGAATACGGTATCAAATGGATCAAATTGCAATCAGAAACATAAATTCAAGTATGCAAAAAAGATGTACAGCAATAATCCAAGACAGAGGACGTAAATAAGCGTTATTTTTTGAGGTTGGTTAACACATTATTCAATAAAAGTTTGGCTTGAGACTTCGTTCATCCAGTACTTTTTATTAAAAGTTATTAAAGAATTATCATATCACCGATTTGCATAAATTTCACTACGACGTATTCAAAATTTTCCATAAACATCGTAACAAGTTCAAATAACCTGTAAAATGTAAGATAAATTCGAGGATGAAGATCCATTGCGGCCTAAGCATTAGAATAGTAGTAAAAAATCTGGAAATTTATTTATTTCTTTAATATTCATTCAATCTGATACAGAGTGAATTAAAATATTAATACATTATTTTCTCGGTTGATTGAAATGAATCATCCTATATTTTATGCACGTATCGAAAAGTACTACCATTGTATAAAGAATAGGATTCTTTATACAATGGTATCACATATATGATTTATTTATATATAAATACTTCTTCCAACCAAAAGATAGCGCTCTTTTGAGCTAAAAGTTGTGATGAAAAACTTCTATGAAATAGATTTTCTCCATATCTGAGGGAGACGTTGACAAATGAAGTTTGAAAAAAAATAACTTAAGCCTAACGCTAAACTTTAGTACAGTGTGTTTTAATATCAAAAGAATACTTCAATTTGAAGAAACTATATGTTATGATGTGTTAAGTTGAATACTGGTGAAAATTCTTTATTATAATTAACCAATCTGATACTTGAAAAAACATCATGAGCTCATTTTCATCTTTTATAGAACTTTTAGTTAAACAAACGTGTCGTCGAGCTTCACACGAATTTGAAATGGGATCAAAACATTCATCAACACCACAAATTGTTACCAATGAGGGAGATGCCACTGGAATATATTCCCTAGAATTCCTTAAATGTCTTTATGATAAGCCTAGAGACAACATTTTTAAGCTATTGAAGGTATTTGTTCTATCGAAACTTGCATTACAACAACACATTTACAGATTGATATAACTTGTTAGCGATATTCTGTATACTGTGCTATCAAAATCTCGTTTCTAATAAATTATTACAGTTACAATTAGACAAAACTTGATATAACTGTATTTATGGTTTCAACTTTAATACAGTGTCAAAACTTCTAAATTTTCTCAATAATAAGTATGCGATGAATTTTTAGTATTTCATTTCTTATCTGTCTTTATATGGTGAAAATAATATACCATAATTATATTAGTAATGAAAAACTAGAATAATTAATTTATATGTACTGTGATTATTGGAACCTAGGTATTGATATTGAATAACCCATCAATTTAATAGAATATTATAAAGCTGTATATTGCTTTAGTTGAAAGTGCTAAATATAAAAATTGAATTTGTTTTAGTCAATACATAATAATGATCCAAATAACATGAAATGTAATGGTTTAAACTGGTTAAATAGCAAAGAATTTTCAAATGCCGAAAGAAGAACTCTGTTAGAATTCCTTTCCAAGGTGAAAGATATGTCACCGTGTAATTCAAAAAAATGGATAGATTTACACCATTATATGCATTATGTTTATAGAAACTTTGCTAGTATAAATCCTGATCCATCTACAGAAATATTATCACCCCTTTTTATTGGGGAAATGAGAGACTTAGTTAAAACGTAAGTTGCCTACAATATCTCCAAAAATTATAATTAACATAAATATCAATAGTATTTTTTGGGGATAATAATTAAATTGTTAATATTATAAATCCTGTAGACTTCCATAACCCAAACAATAAGTTCACTAAATTATGACATATTTTAAAAATTTCTGTCATTTTATCAACTCTTGCAGGTTGTTAGAAGAGGACGAAAGCCAACTATACCTAAGGGTATTAGCTCTACTAAGGGAATATTGTATTTTTGCACAATGGAATTACAGTAAATCTGAAGGGAAACGCCTTATAACCAGTAAGTTTAATATGTTTTTGCCCCAGCCTGATATTAATCATTTTAAACATATCTAGGTAGCTTCTTTTCTATTCTTTTGCTGCTCACTGTTTTAGGTATGAAATAATTGTGTTTCCTTTTAGAAAATTAATATTTTTTATATGCACATGCATTATCACTCTTGAAATCCAAATTATTCAATTTCCAATGTACAGGGTGTTCATAAAGTAATATTGATAATACTTGTATTGTTATTAGGTTTACAAAAAAAATATCAGTCAATTAGAAGTATATAAGATGCACTGTTATTCCAAAACAACCTATTAACTTATTTTTTTCTCACAATACTACAGCTTGATTAAATTTTAAGTTTTCCATAATATAATAAATTATATGTTAAATCTGCCAAATACTACCTTTAATGGTTCCAGAATTAGTCATTTGGAATTGAAAACTAAAAATTGTATATTTCAAAAAAGTTGTAGGTTTTTCTGTTATTAATTTTGAATATTTCTATTATATTTCTTATTGTCCTTTGTGAAAGTTGTTTACCTTTGAATTTAACTATGTTTATTGACCAGGAAAAAATAACAATTCTTATAGTGAGAGGCTATATGGTGATTCTAAAAAATGTATGATGATATATCCCACTTATTTAATGGCAGTTACCCAAATTGCAACTGAAATTAGTGTGGACAGTTACTGATGAAAAATCATTGGTATTGGATTCATCCATAACATCATTAAGAAGATAAGTTCCATCCTTAAAGAAAAGAATTATTTGAAGATGATAATTACCGCAAAATTGTGAAATCATACAAAAAAGAGACATAGCTCTTATTTCACAGTAAGACTTTGCCAATGAATCTACGTTTATTTTAGATGGTACTGTCAAACGACAAAAAGGAAGATACTGCAGTGATACTAATCCTAGACGGATGGAGAAACACAACTTTGGAAGGTAATGTTTGGGCAGGTATTGGCACCAATACCTGCCCCTTGTTGTCAAAAGCAATTGGAGCGAACCAAAGTATTTACATTTGTTGAGAAATAAAATAGTTCCTGCAGTAAGAAGTGCAGTTGCAAACAATTTGAATGATATTTTTCAAAGACAGATTATTGAAAGAAGGAACCCAATAGAGTGACCAGCAATATCTTTTTCAAACTACTTTCTGATGATATCTAAAAAACAATTATGTTCAAGACACCATCGGATAATGGGATGAAATGATAAATAGAATTCTGATAACAGCCTGCTAAATCACAAATCAGCAATAATATAATTCCATGCCAGCTTCTTTTAATAGACTTACTGTCAAATAGAAGGAGGAAAAAAAATTAGAACAACTCATTAAATAATATTAATAAGTTAATTATTACTGTTGAGCATTTATGTAAAAACCGTTTTTGTAAATTATTATTTTCAATAAAAGAAAGAAGAATATTAAGAATTGCATGCAATAAACTTTTAATAGATCTCTCTTTATAACACTCAGAAATGATCGATTGTTAACTTTGCAGTTGGACAGAGGAAAATTAATAAATGAAATTCAACATCGACATAAAAAAAGACAAATCATTATAGACACTTTAGTTATGACAAAGTCTAAGATATCATACAATTGACAGTTTAATAAATATATATTGAAAATGTACATGTACAAGCTAATTTGAAATTTATATTTGAAGGAGTATACATAAATTGGAACGAAGTCTTTGCCAGGAAATTGATTAGTTGAAAATTGTGGTGTTATAAATTTTGTGGTTTATTTTAAAAATGATTAAAATTCATCGATTTTTGAAATAGATGAATGTATATAAATTTTATATATATATATATATATATATATATATATATATATATATATATATATATATATATATATATATTATAATGTCTTAGACCTTTTGATATATTATTGCACATATATGTTCTTGATATTAGGTTTCTTCTGTTTTAAAATTAGTTTTTTTGATAATTTTTAAAAGAAAGATAAATTCTGACGTTTCGACTATTCTTTCAGTTTTTATCAAAATATGATATTGACACTGACAATGTGCTTATTTATATTGAGCTATAGATCACCACTATCATGAATATCAAAATAAGGATAAAATCAACTTAGAACTTTGTTCTAATAAGAAAAATTAATTTTTTCTTGTTCCCTACATCTTAAATATATAGCAGTAATCAATTAAATTATTTCTAGTTTTATTAGAATTTACAAAATAGAGCTATAAATTTTACTCAAATTATTTAGATCTTTTTTATCATTTATAGCTTTTTCTTTCTTATGAATGTGAACCATTTCTAAAAATTTCCTTTTTCGTGTATTAGATTCCGTTTCAAGAATTTTTGAATCTTTATAATTGAATTTATGTTTTTTTGCTATTTGATGGTTCGTTAATGCAGTTCTATTTTTTTATCGTATTGATGACCTCAGTTTATTTTCTAAAAACTGAGATGTTTGCCCTATGTGGACAGCATCACAATTAGTATAAGGCACTTGATATATAATATTACTTTTGTTTTTTTGGTGTTTTAGATTTCAATTTAGTCAAAAATTTGGATAACGTATTATGCCTTTATGACTTACTTATACTAATGTCATATTTAGTAAAATAATTTGATAGTTGTTGGGAAAGTCCTTCTATGGTAAGGAAAATGTTTTATGTTTCGTTTCTGTTCTGTTTTTTAATTGATTGTTGTATCTGATCATCCTTTTATTGAAAATTTACCTCTTTTGAAGCTTGCAGTCCAATTTTTCACGGTCGAATATGAAAGACATTGATCACCAATGGTATTAATCATATCTTCGTAAATCTGCTTATCTTTTTTTCTTTCAATCTATTACGTAACTCTGGTTTACTTTTTTGACGTAAAAATTTACACTGACACTTCTAATAGTTTATTGTTATTTAACGCAATTATTTTGTTTATGCATGGAATACATCCTCGTATGTATATATATATATATATATATATATATATATATATATATATATATATATATATATATATTAATGCATCTAAATGTTCTTGATTTTAGGTCTCTTCTATTTCAAAATTAGTTTTTTTGATACCTTTTAAAAGAAAGATAAATTTTGACGTTTCGACTTTTCTTCAAGTCTTTATAAAGACGATTTATTTTTTATCTTATTAATTATAAGATAATTAATAATAAGATAATTTATCTTTCTTTTAAAAGCTAAAAAAAAAAGAAGAGACCTAAAATCAAGAACATTTAGATGCATTAATATATCAAAAGGTTTAAGAAATAAGAATTTGAAGAAATTTATATATATATATATATATATATATATATATATATATATATATATATGTGTGTGTATATATATACAGGGTGATTCATTAAGAATGTCCAATCTCTGAACTGTAGATTCTAGACCTCAAAATATGATGCCTCAACATGCCTTATGCAAATATTGCTAGTTTCCGAGATATCGCAATAATTTTTTATGTTTTCACAATTTCTCTTTGAAAATTGGCAAGTTTACGTTTTTTGGCATGAGGAATCATAATTTACACTGTAATTTAACCTTCCTAATAGAGGGTGCTAGTTACACTTGTTTGTGTTAATTCAATCAAAGTAAACTTTATTTGGGCCAAACTTACAACTAAAATAATAAAAAAATATTAAAAAGCGTTAAATTCTACAAAAAAAAAGTTACTCTTCTTTGATTCGTGTTACTCAATCAGTTATCGAGTTATTTGCTTCTAAAAAGTTCAATAAATTCTAATTTTTTCATAAAAAAATTTTATTATTCCTTAAATATGTAACAATAACAAATTTTTAAACAAAAATAAAAAACTTCAAAGCGAATGCTCAAAATGCCCACCATTTTCTTCAATACACTTTATGGTCCGCTTTCGTAAAGATCTCTTAATATCAAATAATCCTTGTCTATTATTTTTAATCACATCTGCGGCTTCTTCTATTTTTCGTCGCAGTTGTGGAAGAGAAGTAATTTTTTCTTTGTAAACTAATGCCTTCATTTGCGACCAAATTGAAAAATCCAAAGGATTTAAATCAGGGCCTCTTGGTGGCCAAGCAAACTCACTTCCACGACCAATCTATCGATGCGGAAACTGTCCGTTTAAGTAATGACGAACTTGTAAAGAATAATTTGGTGGTGCTCCTTCGTGCAAAAACCACATATTTTGTCTTAAAGCGAGAGGTATATCCTCTAGTAATTCGTGTAAATGTTCTTGAAGAAAATCTAAATAAAGAGGTCCATTTAAATTGTTTGGCAGTTCAAAAGGACCTATTAAATACCCACATATTACACCACACCAAATGTTTACCTTAAACTTGTGCTGAAAATGTGTTTCCCTCATAGCATGTGGATTTTCAGAATCCCACAAATGATTATTTTTATAATTAAATATTCTTCGTCTGGTAAATGTTGCCTCATCAGTAAAAAGAATTGTATCCGGAAAATCTGGGTTAACATTTTGTTTCTCTTGCAAAAAATGGGCAAATTGTAGATGCTTAGGTAAATCTTGAGGTAATAAATTCTGAACAGGAGTGTAATGATATGGATGCAATTTTTCCCTCTTCAGTATATATAGATGATTGGCTTATACCTGTTTGCAGACTTAATCGGCGAGTACTGATATCTGGATTCTCCGTAACACAAATTAAAATTTCATCTTTTTCATCGGCAGTGATTTTTTTTTGTAGCACCGTGATCAGTTTTAGAGCGTAAAGACCCCGTTTCACCTAAGCGGTTGTAAAGATTTCGGTATAGTTTGTAATTGGGTTGCCTTCGATTTGGGTATAATTGTGAATATCTTCGAGCCGCAGCTGGACCACTATAATTTGACTGAGCAAACACACAAATCATATCGCCCATCTCATTATTGGAATAATCGTTAAGCATGCATTATTTGATAAATAACTATCACACTTGTTAATTACTAAATTGTTAATAAATGGTAGGCTAATGTATTACTATTCTTATTATTATCATCCAATTTTTGCTTCTACACAAACTGTCTAAAAGTGACACAATCCTACTTGAAAAGAAAACGAAATATTAAACCACGGCTTAATTCACGAATGTGATTTTGATATTAAGAGATCTTTACGAAAGCGGATCATAAAGTGTCTTGAAGTAAATGGTGAGCATTTTGAGCATTTGCTTTGATGTTTTTTATTTTGTTTACAAATTTGTTATTGTTACATATTTAAGGAATAATAAAATTTTTTTATGAAAAAATTAAAATTTATTGAACTTTTTAGAAGCAAATAACTCGATAACCGATTGAGTTACACGAATCAAATAAGAGTAACTTTTTTTGTAGAATTTAACGCTTTTTAATATTTTTTTATTATTTTAGTTGTAAGTTTAGCTCAAAAAACGTTTACTTTGATTTAATTAACACAAACAAGTGTAACTAGCGCCCTCTATTAGCAATGTCAAATTAGAGTGCAAATTATAATTCCTCATGCCAAAAAACGTAAAATTGCCAATTTTCAAAGAGAAATTGTGAAAACATAAAAAATTATTGCGAAAATCAAAATTTAAATTTAAAATTTAAAATATTTGCATAAGGCATGTTGAGCAGAATCATCATATTTTGAGGCCTAGAAACTACAGTTCAGAGATTAGACATTCTTAATATATATAAACTTGGGGTTTCGACTTTTCTTTACATCTTTATCAAAATATGATATTGACACTGACAATTCGCGCATTTATATTAATCGATAGAACATGAATATCAAAATAAAAATAAAATGAAAATAGGAAATGTTCTAATAAGAAAAATTAATTTTTCCTTAGTCCTTACATCTTGAATATGTAGCAGTACTTGATCAAACAAATTATTTGTAGTTTTATTAGAATTTACAAAATAGAGCTATAAATTTTACTCCAATTATTTAGTTTTTTTATCATTTATAGCTTTTTCGTTTTTATGAATATGAACCATTTCTAAAAATTCTCTTTTTTGTGTATTAGATTCCGTTCCAAGAATTTTTGATTATTTATAATTGAATTTATGTTTATTTGATATTTCATGGTTCGTTAACGCAGTTATATTTTTTTTTATCGTATTGATGTCCTTTAAGTCTATTTTCTAAATACTGAGATGTCTGCCCTATGTAGACAGCGTCACAATTAGTACAAGGCACTTGATATATAATATTACTTCTTTTGTTTTTATTGTTTTAGATTTCAACTTAGTGAAATATTTGGATAACGTATTATGTCCTTTATGACTTATACTAATATCATATTTATTAAAATAATTATATATTATATTGAAATCAAGAATAAAATAAAAACTAAATACAGTAAAAGCTCTTTATTCGGGGTTATATGTTCCAAAAATATGCCGCGAATACAGATACCGTGAATGGTAATTTGTATGGGATTAAGGGGGATACGTTCCTAGGCGACAAAATAAATAAATAAATACATAAAAAACAAATATATAAAAAAATCAATTTTATTTAAGTTTTTGAACATTTTGATTAATTATCTTTGGGCCTAGGCAATGGTTTGAAGAATTTTGTAATTTTCTCTTGCTTTGCAGTACTTGTTGAAGCCTCTTCTTCAATAGTTAACATTTCCTCCAAGTCGGTTTCAGTCAAATTTTCATCTTGCGATTCAAACAATTCCTGAATGTTACTTGATTCTATCTCCTCGAACCCATATCGTCTTCGACCACAATTTTTATAACGAAAGTGAAAGAGGAAAAAATAAAACACGCAAAGCGACTTCTACAATAGAACGGAACAGCAACATTTAAAATATGCATATGTACTGTAACGTACTGTACGTTACAGTACTTCATTATTGAATAAAGGTTGCTTTCATTCTGTTTATTTACATTCTAAACAACTCCGATTGCGGCGAAGGCGGCTTATGTCAAAGTCGTCGGCAATATTATTTAACAACATACTTTAGGCAAAGCTTTTATAAGATCTATTTTACTATTTTATTAGTCCATTTGACGACATTTACAAAGGATATTGGGTTGGATACCTATTGAAATCCTTTTATTATTATGTATGTACTTATTAGATCCGCGAATAAAGAAATTTTTAGCTGCGAATATAGGAATTGGGTTACATTTTTTTACTCCGCGAATAGTGAAAATGCGAATGAAGGAAGCGCGAATAAGGAACTTTTACTGTATTGTACAAAAAATGGCCTTGAAGATATCTTATTATAACTCATGCCATCCCAAATCATAAAAAAACAGCGTCGTTATAGGATCAACAAATAGAGCATTAAAATAACATCTCCAGAATATCACCCAGAAGTAATAAAGAAAATCAAAAAAACTTTGAAAAATAATCAATATCCAGAAAATAAAATTAGTAGAATCATCCGACAACGTACATATAAAGTACACTATAAGAACAATATAAATCCAACTACACAATTAAATTCAAGTAAAGAAAAATATACATATACTCCCCTATACATACCAACTATAAAAAAAATTGAAATACATTTTATCGAAACATAACATCAATATAAGTCTTAGATTATACAACACACAAATCATCTCTATTCACTACAGTAAAAAACAAAACTAAAGACTCTAAGAAATTAAATATTATATATTTCATACAATTTCTAAATTGTTCTAAAAATTATAATATAGGAATAACTACACAATACTTGAACAGAATAAATGGTCACAAATACACCAAAAATGCATCGACTGTTCTACACATGAAAAAAATTAACATTATGAATTTGATTTTAAAAAAACAAAAATCTCAGGCCAACACACGAACTACCAAAAATTATTAATCAAAGAAATGATATACATAAAACAAGATGAATGTTCAGTGAATGATAGACAACATATAAAAAACCCCATAAATTTATTAATTAGTTTATTTCACTCTACCTGGTATAATACCGTTTTATTGAAATTTCGAAATTTCCGCACATTTATTACCCCTCCCGACAATAATACACTTCCTATGCGTGCCAAAACCCCAAAATCCGCCAACAGGTCCCCTATAATTACGAAGTCCAGGCGACTAGCTTTCCAGTTAGCTCAAGACCAGCAGTGAATGTGTTACTGCCAACAGTGTTCTTGATGCTTTCCATTTCCTCGGTGAAATTCCAAGGAGTAGGTAGATTGAGGCCTTGGAATCAACCAAAAAAAGGGGTGATTTGTTGCTTGGAGTAGATAGATTGAGACCACGGAATCAGATCACTTACCAATGAACGAATAACCATCCTATCCCTACCCTTCTCTTGATAATGGCTCCAAAGTGGGAGCGCCGAAGCGTCGAGAATTTTCGAAATATATATATATATACAGTATGGTGCAAATGAAAGGAGTAAATTAGTTATTTCGTAAACCGGCGACGTTAAGGAAAAATCCTGAAACCCGTCGATTTTTATTTTAAAACGGGCTATTCGTAGGGGTACCTTTTTATTTTTGACGTCATCTGTGCGAGCTAAAAGCTAGCTAAAATTTTTAAATGGAAATGTGGAAGTAATACATTTTTAATATGTATTACTCATTAATTACAACGAAACCTAAATTAAGTACTCAAATTGTTTACCTTCAGCTAAAATACAATGAGAAAGACGTGCCTCGAACCTTCTCTATAACTTCCGGAGTTATTTGTGCAATCTCAATACGTATTCTTTGGGTTCATTGATATTGTGTAGTCTATTTTTGTACACTTTACTTTTCAAGTATCCCCATGACAAGAAATCAAGAGGAGGCGGCCATTCTATTGTTTCCACCGATTGGGAAAGACGTTCAAATAGTTGCGCGCTAATACAGCATAGTGTGGAGGCGCATCATCTTACTGCAGCCATAAATCATTTCTGTTTGGAAACAGCCGGTTCAATTCAGGTAGTAAGAAGTTTTGAAGAAATTCTAAATATTGAGAACCTGTTAAAGTTTCTTCGAAAAAGTATGGCCCAATAATCCTATTATCTATTATTCCCGCCCAAACATTAACTGGGTATTGAGTACGGCACTCTTGCATCCAGTGTGAATTTTCTGTAGCCTAGTACCGATAAGTTTGACGATTGACATGACTGTTTAGTGGAAATGTAGCTTCATCCGAGAAAAGAACCTTTTTTAAAAATATCGGATCTCTGTTATTTTGTTCTATCAAAATTTCACAAAACTCAATTCGTCTATCAAAATCATCTTCCATAAGTTCTTGTACCAAACTTACTTTGTAGGGATGCCACTTTTCCTTCTTTAGCTTTCTAAGAACTGTTGAATGGTCCATGTCATTATCTAATGCTACTTGCCGTGAACTGGTATGGGGATTATCTTGAAAGGCTAACAGAACATATAGTTGTTTGTTTTCTGATATTGGTTTTCTACTACCTTTAGGGAGGTCTTTGACATGACCCATTTATCTGAATTTCTTCTCAATTTTGCTTATAATGGATTGTGAAATTGGTTCTCGGTTGGGGTATTTATTATCAAATAACATACATACTTCTTTCTGCGTACGTGCTTATCTCCACAACCAATCATTATTAGAATTTCCATTCTTTGCGTTTCAGTCAGCTTTATGTTGGAAGATACAAAGGCTTCTTGAATTCGTCTAATACAATAATACTATTAATCATTTGACAGAAAGTTAATTATGTCCAAGTGTTAATGTTGATGTTGATAAGGCAACTAGATTTTTAAAAAAGGTAAAAATTAGGTAGATAAGACATTTCATTACGAGTAACGGCCTTTACAAAATTTATTTTTGTGTGTCAAAAAATACATTATACCAATACTTAATACATTTTATTTAGAAATCTGTTGAAATTTCATAAATAATATTTGTGACAATACCAAATCAATTACTGTACATATTGATATGGCTGAATAGGTATTTAAAAGAACTTTCAAATAATGTATTATAACACCCACATTTCCATTTAAAAATAAAAATCGACGGGTTTCCTTTCATTTGCACCATACTGTATATATATATATATATATATATATATATATATATATATATATATATATATATATATATATATATATATATATATATATATAAAGAAGTCTTTGCCAGCTATATTATGACTACTACTAATAGTACTATAATTACTACTAGTAATTCCATTTGACATCAGCGCTAGATTTATCCAGAGAATTAATTGACTATAATACATTGTATAAAAAACTTACCATTGATCCAACACTAGAAACAACTAATAATTGTAATAAATTTATAAAAAAATGTTTAACAAAAAACAAAGAGAAAGTAACGAACTATAATGGTATTTCTGCCAAATTCTACTGTTTACCAAAAATTCATAAACCTACTCTTATCAGCTAGACCAGTGGTTGGCAAAATTATTTTCCAGAGATATGGACATTACAACAATTAAAAAAAAAATTAGAGCCGAAACGCTTATTTAGTAAAATTTTATTGCACTAAATAAAACTAAATTTAATTCTTATTAAATATTTGTGTGACCAATGTGCTTGCATTTCCTTGGAAAGTTTGAGTAAGTAAGGTTTGTATGTTTTGTTTCTAATTTTAGGCATGATTCTAAGCTCTTATCAATAAGACGATTTCTGAGTTTAGTCTTGATAATTTTCATGCTTTAAAAAAATGTTCACATATACGAGGGCCGTTTTTTTTAAACTGATCGCTCTGTGCAGACGCTACGTGAAATGAAGACAGCGGGCATGCGCTGTAGGCGACTGTGAAGCTCTCGCACTACACACTCCGCCATTATTGACATTCAGGCGTCGGTCAGCGTTGTGCTACATCCACGTAAACATGTCCGCTGTTATTGATGCTTCTACGAAGTGTGATGTTTTATACAGGCTGAAGGCCATACTGCTACAGAAATTCATCTTTGTTTACGGAATTTCCAGAAGTTTCAAGATATGTTTGATACTCTACCTAAATTCATTGGTGGCAAGTTTCTTTGAACAGGGTATTGAAAAACTTGTCCACAGATATGACAAATGTCTTAATCTCTTCGGTGATTATGTCAAAAAGTGACCGTAAGTTAACTAATCTTTTGGCAATAAAATTATTATTTTCTATGAATTTGTCTTTTATTTATAGCTTATCGGAGGTTTAAAAAACGGCCCCTTGTATATGTAGAACTGAAAAGGGAAGAACAGCAATTGTAAGTTTTTTCAGCTGATCGTAAGATTCAGGAATATTATTCCAAGCGTTGAAAATGATCATGTCTTCCTTCTTCAGGTCATTCAAAAATGAATTGTGAACTAAGATCACATTTTTTCTTCTCCATTATTTCCAATTAATCAATGTATGCACTGAACGGCTCACATGGTAACTGCACTAAAAAAATTTTATTCTCCATCATCAGAAAACCAAAACTTGATATGACCAAAAATGGAAGAAAACTTCCAACATTTGGACAAATAGAAGTTATCGAAAAATTTATTACAAATTTTGTATCGAATCCACAAACATACATCATATAAAAATCATATAAGATGTGCAGCTAGATTAAAAAGTACAAGTTTTAAATAAGACAGAAAAAGGAAAGATACCGTAGATAAGAGAAAACTGTTCACACTGCAACTGCTAGTCTGTGATGCCAATTAATACCGTTTAGAAAGAGTATGCGCACGAATGCTTGTGGTACCTTTGAAACACACCGGAGTATGCCGAAAACAGACGAACAATTTCAGATGGTAGCTAGTACATGATTTGGGTTTACGTTTACAAAAATTAATAAAATTATACTCGATGTTAGTTGTGTATCTTTACAACAATTTGAAATTTTAATTACTATCTATCTTTCAACTTGAACGAAAAATTATACATGTTCTCGATTTATAGAAGAATATTAATTTATCAAAATAAGATGTAACTATTTTCTTAGCAAGTATTTTTAAATGAAACTATTATTGTGCCTCCCATGGCAGAGCCTCACTTAATGTTACAGAGAGCCACATGTGGCTCTGGAGCCGCACTTTGCTGACCACTTAGCTAGACCTATTGTAGTATCAATTAACACTCCTCTCAATAATTGGTCAACTGAAATTTTGATAAAATCTTATGATTGTAACAACGTTTATCATATCAAAGAATTTGAAGTTAATGAAACTTTTGATTATATGGTATTACCACAGAATTACGTTTTATTCGGATCATAAGTTATATGCCTCTTTAGTAATTTCCACTTAAATATATGTCTTACAGCTCTACAACATAAATGAAGTGATGAATGAAGTAAACATTACAAACTTAATAAAGAAACTCTATTGGAATTATTAAAATTCATTTTTAATTATACATATTTCTCTTATAATTATAAAAATTACCAATTATCAACAAAAACAAATTACACTAAGGTTATTTAAATCAGGTAAACTTATTAAAAATTAAATGCACCTTATTAACCTGATTTAAATAACCTGTAATTTATGCATATCTTTTAGATTTTGAGAAAACAAATTCTATAGAAAAATTCAACGCCATTAACAACTAACTAACCTCACCTAACCTATTTTATATTAATTATAAATTAATTTTACCTTAGTTTCTACATCCCAAAAATATGTATTTATTTCGTTAGATGTAATTTCTCTAAATACAAAGGATACGATAACGAATTCATAGAACTATCACTTACAATAACATACCTCAAATATGAAAATGACATATATAAAAAAATTGATGGGAGCTGCCATTTCAAGTGTTCTAGCATAATTTGTAAAGGAAGATCTTGAAGAAACTGCCATAAGTTTGATGATAGATCTATCCAACTATCAGATTTTTTATTTAAAAGCTTACCCATTCAAGAAGCAAAAACTGAATTGAAAGAAAATAATTATTTCCACAAAAAAAGGGTTAAAAAACATATTCAAGGAAAGAATTAACAGATTCTATAATCAATATAGAAACAAAATATAAAACATTTTTTTTCACTATATGTACAAGGATTTTCCTGACAACTATCGAGTTATTCTAATAAAGACGCTGTCTGCATAGGGCAGACATCTCAGTATTTAGAAAATAGACTAAAAGGTCATCAATACGATAAAAAAAATAAAACGGCATTAACAAAACATGAAATATCAAAAAAAAATCATTGACCTTTCTTTTATAATCGATAACACTTATATGATTTCCGAATTGCAAAATGCATCTCCGCATAAACTACTAACTCAAGAAGAAACTGGCAAATTTTGCACTTTTGTACTTAAATTTATTTTTATTAAACTTTGTATCCTAAGAATTTTTTTAAATTCCCTTAAAATTTATAAAATAATTTTCCCTTGTTTCTCCGTTCTCAATAAATTCCCAACTTTTTTTTGTTTTTCCAACAAGCACAGTTTCCAAGCTTATTTTTCCAGAAATCACCAAATGCTTTACACAAATCCAGATATTGATATATTGACTATTAATAATTTTACAACCCTAGAAATAAATTATAAGTTTATGATTTATAACATTCATTGTCTTTCTCTATAGTTCACATATTACATAGTTACTTCATTTGTTAATATTTCAAGTGTTCATTTAATACTTATTATAATATTTTGATTGATTTAATGTCGATATTAGTCCATATTCATTCTAATAACTACATTTCTACAACTACTCAATTTTTACACATTGAATATAAATTATTGTAAATAAACTTCTGTTTAATACGTTTGTTTGAAATTATGAAACTGATGTCTTCTTTAAACAAAATGCACTATCAAAATCCTGACTGTTTATTAAAGGCAAGAAAAAAACTAATATTCTTCTTTTTTTTAAGTTATACATTTAACTTAATGCATATATGGAGACTGATCATGATAATGATTACCACAGACCTAATAACACAATTGTGTTATTCGGTCTATGATGATTACCTGTTTTGGGTATTATCAGTTTGTGTTGAAAATATTCTATTATACATATATTTACGGGTTCAAAGCATATAAATTGATTAAAAAAATTTTAAAATTCGAAGTGTCTTTCTCTATTAAAAGGTGGCAATACTAAAGATACAATGCCTCTATTATCGAATATTAAAAATCGTACTCCATATATTACACCATCGTCTGATTTATTGGATATTTGCAAAACTTGCGAACATATTATACGAAAATACCAATCAGAACTAACTAAAGAACCAACAGTTTTTGATAAATAAATTTTTTAACCATATTGGAATGTAATTTGATAATAAAGTTATGAATGATCAAATTTTGGCAAAGGATATTTTGGATAACCATCGAGTTTTATTCAAATACATGATTACATTACGTATTTGAAAATGTCTGTAAAAATGTTTTTATTAGGCAAAAACATACAAAAATTTTATTATTAAAACATCAATAACTATTAATGTGTATTTTTTTACTGTCATACCTATGTATATAATAAATTGATTTTGCTAAATATATTCCATGCTTCAGCCTATTACTTTGTAATCTTGATGTAATTGTAATATTATTATACCCTATTTTTATACCAGGAAGACCGTTTCAGGAAACTTGAATCACACCACTAGAAATTACTAGAAAAGTTACTAGATTGGAAGTGATGACATAAAATACTAGTCATACTAAAATTATACGTTTTTCATTTAAATTATTGAGCAAAGCTCAGTTCCACAATGCATTCATAAATAATGGTATTAACATTATATATATATAATATTAATATATATATATAAAAGTTATATAAATTAATTAAAAATTTTAAGCTGCAAAAGAGAGGTGGCTTATGTATCCATTGTCTGAGAGTTAATTAGTTACTATGCTACCATGCTACTTTCCGTCTTGATTCCTACCTCTGCAATACGTCGGCCCATATGGCAATGCCATACGTAATCATCCATGTGACTACTATCGACAACAAAGCTCCATTTATCTGTTTTGGACGTTCAGCGTAAGTCGAGATAAGATGTTTCTCACTCCAGAAGCCTTTACACATACGAACCTTGCTACTTGATGTTCAGTGTGACATCGATAATCACTCCCAAGATACGTATGAACGGTAATCTCGTATTCCCCAATTTGCAGCTCAACTTCTTCCACATGTTTCCTGCTTGTAATTAGCACCGCCTCTATTTTGTGCTCTGCTAGTATCAGGCCAACTGAGTTCATCCACCTACAGGAGAACCTTATCAAAAATAAAATTGATTCAGGTGATCGTACTTGATGTTCCATAAGAGAGGCCCTAGCACCGAACCTTGGGGTACCCTTCCAGTGATTTTGTACTCCTCGGTTGGTTTTCCAACGGCACTAGAAACGACTAGTGATCGAAGGTGCTTGCTTCCCAGCCAATCGTGTTGGTTTTCCTGACTGCTACTCCTTTACTCCTGTTTATGGATAACTCCAAGAGTATCGTGCTATGATCAATGGTAGTATACATATCCGAACCCTATCAGGATTAGTTATCTCTAACGAGGCTGCTGCTCACGAAAGTGGGGTCCACTATTGAGCTCGCCTATCTTCTGATAAATATAGACTCTTCGCCGCTGTTCAGCAGGAGAACGTCTACTACCCCAGTCGACGGCCCAAAAATCCTATTTTGTCGTGGTTTCGTCAATGTCTTTGATCTCGAGCTCTTCTCAATTCCTCATGCCTCTTCCCCAAGAATATCGGATATTGCTTTTTTCAATTCCTGGCCTGTGTCAATACTCCCTTTAGTTAGGGTGATCAACATATTCCCTGTGCTTTCCTGCGGATTTTGTCCACGCAAGACCGAGCCTGCTCAACAGAAACATGATACTTTACTGAACTAAGTACCTTAGAATACTAATCCTTTTCCTTCGGGCGAATAATAATTGCGTTTGGTTGTGCTCCTATTTTCTTTGGCTCTATCTTTTGCGCTGTCTTAAGGGCCGCTTTTTTTCCTAACCTCCAGTTAGAGGTATTATTTAGCTCCGCCTTTTTGATTGGTGGACTTGTGGTTTTTTCGACTATTTGGGCGTTTTGCTGTCCAGCTCAAGTAAGTTTCGCTTTCTTCCTACGTCCGTTCATATCCGCTGACCTCCATTGGATGGACCTCCTCATCCTCGATCTCCGTGACCTCTGCTGTTGTTTCAGAATAAGTTCGGATATGCGCGGTTGAAAGGTTTGCACCAGTAATGTTGGCGTGGATGTGGAAACTCTACGCAAGTATCTTCTCAGGTTCTCAGCTTCCTGACGGCATTACTACTGCATATCACCTCACTCTGTGTACATTAATTTTGAGTTGAACGAACTCATGCAAGTCATTTATAAGCTTTTCGAGTCGGTCCCAATATTTCGTTCTCGTTATCTTCTTATTTTCTTTTGGAAGGAGTACAGCCATTCCCTATGCGGCGGACGCGTCCTGGTAATCTTTGGTCTTCTCGCGTAGATGTTTTCGTCTCTAGTTTCTATCGGAATGTTGCTTCCCCCAGAATGGGGCAGCCTACCTTAGCAGGAAGGGATTATCCAACTAACGTGGGACCCTCCTGAGGTAATATATTTTTACTTTCCGACATTTTATATTTTTAACATTTTTTACAATGGTTTGTTCGAGAGTGTGTGTGTCTGTGTAAAATCTTTAGTGCTTTAGATCTGTTCACAAGCATTATATCTAAAACGTCATATTTTTTTAGGATTATTCTACTATTACGAAGCTATGTTATCAGCTGCCAAAAATTTAAGTACAGTATTCACTGAGTTTGAAGTAATAATTTATAAAAATTATTCGGTATGCTGGATAGACTTCAACACTTGTGTTTTCATAAGATATTTTTTTGATACAGATTATGTTCAAAACAGAATTCACCAATGTTTAGAGGTAAGCTATTCAGTCTGAAATTTTATTATGAAAAACATTCATACGATTTAAATGATATAACACATTACTTTTTGAAATCAATTAATTCTTCTCATTTGCTGACTAAAGCCTTTCACTTCATTTAATATATATTTTTTTCCAACTTCTATTATTGTTATTATTAAACATGTTTCTGCTATCTCCTCGATTTAAATTCAAAAATTGATATTCATAGCTTATGCACTTTCTTTATCTAAATAGATAGATAAATAAGCTGTTGCAAAAGATACTGAGACTACTACTTATACTTGCTACTAAAATGGTTTAAGCTAAAATGCCAATTTAAAACACTACAGAATAATTGAACATCTGTACTGCCCCTCTGTTGTATGACATTTTCAATGAAATTTCTAACTTTACTCCAACAAAAGATGAGTTCACGTAACATCATGTTATTAACCAAGATCTGGTAGTCATATTAGTTAATACTTTATGTTGTGGTTTATGATGTTTCCAATATTCCTGTTATTGTGGTAATTTTATAATTCAATGAATGTAAGAGGCTTATTTTAAGAAGTGTATACGATTATTATAGATAACAAATTTTCTAGACTCAAATTAGTCCCGGTGATACACCTGCCATGTTTGGACTCCTAGACGATTTAAAGAATTTGTGGATAAGGGAACAAAAAAGGATCAGGAAAATTAAGTAAGTCAGTTTTTTAAATTGGTAACCTCTTGTAATTTTTTTAGACCATTTTCAGTTGGGGTCTCTAATTTCTCTTGTACCCATTTCCTTTTACATTTTCAGATGTCAGTTGGAGGGTCTAGGCACTCACGTATCCCTTTCAACCGCTCTCTTTTGCCATCTAAACCCCAGTTTTTCCTGTTTTTGCCCCCAGTTTTTTTTTATTTGGTCTATTCATTACTTTATTGCTCTCTTTTTTGTTTTATTACTATATCTTGTGCCACTTAGTTTTTCCCACTATTTTTCTTTAGTGGTCCATTTCCATTGGGCTTATTCTGTAGTTTACTTTTCTCTTAATTTCACAATGTGTTGCCCCCTATATTATAATTGGCAGTTGATATATTTTTTTCATTTTAACATCCATATGCATATATTCTTAACCCCATATTGCTTTATTTAGAGCATAGTAAATTCTCGTGATGGTTTCACTGTCTTCTTGTTATTTGACTATCCATTATAGAAATCTTCGAAATTTGTCGTGTTAAATGTTGTGGCGAATTTTATTACATTGTACTATGTGAATAAAATATACAATTTATGTAATTTTGTTAGAATAATCTTGAAGTAAAAAAATATTTTAGCGATGATCATAGCTTGGTAGAGGGCACTGTTGCATATTATATTGAAGAAGCTATGATTGGAAATCATAAAAAAGTATTAACTAGCAACTTTTGGATGGAAAGATCCCAACAAGAGTAAGTAATAATGTTGCTCTATTCAAGTTATTCCATAACTCCATATAAATTTTATTGTTATTTTTTGTTAAAAAATGAACAAATGACTCACAAATTATTTTCAAAGAAACTTCGAGTGATTTTGGAGAAAAAATTTTATTAAAAAATGTTAAGGTTTAATCAAAATTTTCAATAGCTTAAATTAAATCAAGAAATGATTACCCACATTGTAAACAATTAAGTGAGAGTTTTGTAAATTAACAAAAAATGTGTATCCATAAAAAATTATGTATTGAATACGATTACCCTCTCACTTTATTATCAACTTTACTGTGACAATTTTTAGGAAAAACGACTTAGATCTAAAACGGCTGGATCATCACTTTTTTCGATTATTAGGAGATCCATTTTTTCACCCAGCTGGTCCTATATTGGATAGAAATGGACAGTGTATCTGTGAGGAATGTCTAATTGCAAAGTATGAATGTATGCTAGACGCAAATGGAGATCAAGAAAATGAGATGGTTTTGAAAAGTTCAAATCGTTTAACATATTGCAGAAGGTGTAGATGCCTTGTGGACCTGAACTATTTTCATCGACATATCAACAGTTAGTTTTAAATTTTTATAATAATGTTAATAAAGTTAATACAGTAACAGTCATTATCAAGTGAAAAAAATTATCATTTTATTTTCACTTCATTTTTTAATATATTGTTATGTTTGATATAAAGAAAGTTTTGAATTTAAATATTTTGTGTTCTACACGTTTGTCTGATCCTTGTTATTTTTGACTTCCAGTCTATAAGTCCATAATTATGTCATATACTTCAGTGTTGTTGACCCTACTCCCATTGGTGTTTGCTTTAATAATTAATTTAATTATACTACTTTTAGATCACGCCAATACTGATGATAACAATAAGTTAATGGTCAATGGCATCCATAGTTCTAGAATACTAACAGAAAAAACTAATTGTACGAAACTGAAGAATGGTGGTGTAGCTATTTATGAAGATATTTCTAAAAAGAATATTGATGAAAAAATATCTACTCCCAAGGTTACAAGTAATGCACAGAGTTTTAGAAATACATGTGACATACATTTTTCTAAACCTTTACATGATCCAAATGATCTGAATTGTACTAAATTGGCATTTGAAGAATTTCTTAAACAAAGAAATAATGAAAACTCCAAAGATGACCAAATCTTTAATAAAAATGTCAGGAACTTCATAAAAATTAAAAAAGATATATTTAATAATACCACTAATATGTCTGGAAAGGTTGTCTTTGATAATAGTATTTTAAAGTCTCCTAGTTCGTAAGTGAGTACATATATGTTCTTACACCATTTTTGTTATGACTTTTATTTTCAGGTTATCTAAAAAGAACGGTGAAGTCGATGATAAAGTCCAAGATAACCCAAACATTCCAAATAAATACGAAAAGTAAGATTATTTTGTCTTGATACTTTATGTCATTTGCCATATTTTTTTCAGTTCTACATTTATTCTTGGTACATTTTAGGCCTCTAATAGCAAGTACAAAATCGACAATAGCGAAAAATACATGTGACACTCCATGTAAACATGATGAAACGACTAGTAAGTAAATTGATGATAATTTCAAGAAATTTACATGTAATATCTTGTAATAACTCAATTAAATTAGTTGTTATTAAATAAATTAACAAAATTTTGTAAATTGTATAGTTCTTCAAATATCAATTGCAGATTATAAAAACCATCATATATACCTCGTTTTATAAATTAATTATTTTTTTACTTTTAAAAATGTGTATATCTTATGCGAGAAATTATTCATTAAAAGGTAATTGAATCATTATGAACTTAGAAAAAAATCATCATTATACCTCGTTAACTTGCTACAACTGCATATTAAATTATAAAACGTAAATAGACGAGTAAAATGTACCTGCCTGTAATGGAGTTTGGTTTTAAAAGGGTACCAGACGTGAACTGGGCCATTTTTGTATCCCATCCATCCGTTTTTTTCTGGAAAATGAAATTTCAAAGCAAAAACAATAAAGGAAAATAAATTCTTTGCAAATAAAACAAAAGAAAAAAAATACATTTCAATTCTAAAATATCATTATAAATAATAATGGTAGACAGAATCGTTTGAACTAGTCATCATTTGATCGAATTATGATGGGTTGTAAAGAGGGTGATACCACCTTCTTTGAAAACATTTCGTAATTCTGATTTTATGTTTACCCATATTAAATCTATAGGTTTAAATATGCAATAGTAAGTAGGTAGTCTGAGAAGAGTATGACCCTGTTGTTTGCACAGCTTGTCAATATGATAAATTGCCTCTAATTTTAGACCTTTAACAACAGTAAGCAATTCTTTGTTTATTGGGCATTTTTTACGATCGCTGACAGGAATAGGAATATTTTTTTCAGACTTAAATGCTAAAATTTAAGATTTGTTACTACTACTATTTGGTATCTCAAGAAGTTGTCGCCAGTAGTAGGATGCGTTCTCCATAATGATTACTGGTGTCCATTAAACCACTTTTCAAATAATTCTGCTGTCATATCTTCATGATAATGAGCTGCACAGTTTTTAATTTTTTGAGCAGATATTAATGAAGCATTAGGCACGAAACCGACTTTGCTTCCAGCGTGTACTATTATAATGCGTTTCTCTTTATAACATGGCCCATTCAAACAGCAATTTTTACTATTGTCAACCCAACCAAAATTTATTACATCGTGATTGTCAAACCATGTTTCATCTAGATAAGTTATGTGTCTATTAGAACTTCGGTAGTTTTTTATCTGACGCAAATAATCTTGTCACCATCGAACGATCCTTGACGATTCGGTTATTGCCATCCGTTTATTTAGTTTTTTGTGTTTAAAACCACATGCTGACAAAACTTGGCGCAATGTTTCTAAGCTGGTATAATTGTATTCTGAATAATTTGCTATATTTTGCTGTATTACTTCTAATGTCGCAACCCTGTTTTCCTTATAGACTATAAATTGTCCTATATATAAAATCTTGAGTAACTTTGTCAACTGATTCGTGACTACTCGATAAATGGAAAATTTATTTACTCTAGTTAATTCAGCAATTCTTATTACGATTGCATTATCAGATTGCTGAATATTGTCCTTTTTTAAACATTCAAATATATTTAAAATATCTTGCTGCGTTTGTAGAACTAAATCTTTATTATTAAATTCATACCTGTTTTTATTCTCACTACACTGTGCAATTTCATTGTCTTCATTCGCCCATGGTCTAAAGAACGCCTAAATTTCTATTTATTTAAATAAATTTATTAATTAAATCAATCTCGCCAAGCGACGCCAATGTCTGTACGTTGTGTACATACAGCTTCGGCCAATATTAAGATTAATTAAGATTCGTTGTTTTCATTGGTAAACAATTCCATGTGGTCGGACGGTTTGTTAGATATTTACTGAATTTTATATGGTTAGTAAACATTATTATTTTTCAATCCTCAATTTGGTATGAGTGCTGTGCTTATTCATGAAATATTGATTGATCCTCGCATAACTGTCTTCTGCAATTGATATTGAAAGAACTATATATTCATAATATATATTTTATTATTATAAAAATTGACACAAATTTATAGTCAATTCAATTAATCTTGTTGATAATCTTGTTAACATAATTAGATAATTAGGACTGATCTTAGAAAAAGGGTGTGTATCTAACGAATTAATGATACAAAAATTGGACTGCAAATAAATCGGGAACATAAAATTATTACCTAAAGGTAAAGTTTCTAGGAAAGATTGGCAGTAATAAAGTGCAAGAGGTATGAGATAGAAGATCGAATCGAGAGAGAGGATAAAATTCAGAATAATTACCAGAATGTATCACAGAAATAATATAACATTAAAATCATGAAATATATTTTAAGAACTAATATAATAACTATACTGTTGGCTATTATACTGATATTTCTTTGTCTAGATATCTGCCAAGGACATGATGAAGTGTGTGACCATCAAAAAGAAGCCAAAAAATGTGACTGCACTTACTGTGAAGTTTTTGGATCGGTAATCTATTATTTTATCAATTTTTTCATTTAATTACAATCTCGCACTATAAAAGGGTCGTGGTAGGAGCTTATTAAAATTAAGCAGTTATAGGAATAAATTGAAAATATAATTATAATTAGCATTTTACTATAGAGATAGATTGTTCTCTTGCAGAGGTGAATTTTCCTGTAATCTTTATTTCAAATAAGAATTGTGATCTGCATATGCAGTTAGGCACATAAAACATCTGAGCAAAGATCATTATTTGTTTAATAATTGTTGTTTCAGTTGATTAGAATATTGATTGAGGTTTGATTTTTTCCTTCAATTTATTATGCAAATAAAAGAAAGTCCATTGTATAAAATATCTAAATTTCAATTGTAAATATGTTTTCTCCAAACATGAAGTTGATAATATTTATCAGCTCTATCAAATGTTCAATCTTTTGAATTATGTGTTCCTGCGCAAAGATATATTGCAATCTAAATCTTTGTTATTATTCACAAAACTATAATATTCATGAATTCAAGATTATATTAAAGATGTTTCGTTTATTTTTTCCCTATTCCTTTGAGCATAGAAACAAATGATAATTTTAATTTTTTTTTAATTATTTTATGAATAAGAGGGTATACAATTTCAGTTTTTATTTTATTGTATTAATTAATTCAAACATTTATATATTAGACCGTAGGAAATTATACACATAAAAATAATGAACTAAGGAATAGACTACGAATTCGACTACACCAGAGACGAGAGAAAAGAACAAAAGACACTTGCAAAAATCCTCCTTCCAATACAAATGTCAGTGCTACTAACTCGGCCAAAATAAAGACTGCTATTAGTAAATTAGAAGAAAGAGTACCGTTACCCTCTTCACCAACAAATATACCTCCTACACCTTCCATCAAATCATCTGACTCCTCTATTGCAACATCCTCGTCAACTTCTGCAACAGATGATATACATGGATTGGTTAATTACATTGAAGGAAACTCCGCTTTAAATAAAATAGAGTTAGCTCAAAAAAAGGCTGCTAAAAAGGCTCGACAACGACAAAAAAAGGTATTTTTCCAAATTCACTAAACTATACTATAAAGACATTATATGAAAGTTGAATGAATAATTTCGCAATGCGATCTAAGTTCCTTCAAATACTTGCATAATTTCTTGTATAGTATATATTTATATATAAATATTTATACCTAATATGAACTATTTACTTATATATTTTTCACACATTTATAAATACAGTGTAGTCCGTAATAAGCAACCGTTTTTATCGACTTGAGTACAGGGATAGATTTTAATGAGCCATTATGACAATACATCCTTTATTACGACTCGGCTTACAATGACCGACCGCTTATAACGACGGAATTTCAAATATAATTGTCTGGTTACAACTACGAGCATTGACGTGTTTATAAATGAATCGTAGGTATTTCTGATTTAAATGCGACTGTTTATTTTATGGCAATAATTAATTTGTGGGTAACAAGTGAGTACGCGCACAAAAATGACTTCTACTAAACCAAAAAATTCATTGAAGAAAATAGTGTAATAATACAATGAATAGAAGCTGCTGGCAAGTCGAATGTAACGATTGCTAAGAAATTCAGTGTAAATCATTCAACAATATCCACAATTAAGAAAAATAAAGACAAGATAGAACATTTGTCCAATGCGAATGTTTTTAAGTCGGAACCCATGAGGGTGTCGACTCACGAATACGTGAACGTAGCACTATTACAATGGTTTAAGCTACAAAGTAATCTAGAAATACCTTATGCGTCAACAAAAGGCACATTTTTTGTTAGACACCTAAACATTCTCAATTTTAATTGTTGAGCGAGTTAGATTAATTGTTTCCAGAGAAGACACAATATTGTCGCCAAAATTGCTGAACAGTTGTTGTCGGTTGCACCAAGCGATGTGACCGAGTGGCAAATAAAAGTAAGGACTGATTTGAGAGCAAAATTTATTGACAACGAAATATTTAATTCAGACGGAACTGGATTATTCTATAAACTAACGCCAGATGAAACTCTAAAATTTAGAGGTAACAAATGGTCGGGAGGAAAACTTTTGAAAGACAGCATAACTGTGATGGTTGCAGCTGACATGAGAGCACAATAAAAAAAAGTTGATAACTATCGGCAAATCAAAGAACCCAAGATGTTTAAAATATGTACGATCTCTGCCGGTAGGTATGAGAGCAATCGCAAGGCTTAGATGACATCTATTTTCAGCAAATGGGTACGCGAGTGGAATCGTTAACTGACTAATAAGAAGAAAAAGATCCTGCTTTTTGTTGACAATTGTCTAGCTCATCCCTCAATCAGCGACTACAAAATATGCATTACAACCTATAGATCAAGGAATAATTAGAGCTTTAAAATCAAAATTTCGTAAAAACCCGGTTCTAGAAATTGCCACCAGTCTTGATACAAATGAAGACACCGGCAGTTGTAAACATCAGCAGATTACAGTACTGGATGCCATTCTAAAAATTTAAGACGCCTGGAACAAGCTTACGACAGTTATAAACACGCTATCTGGGCGAGATCTGAATATAGGACTGCTAATAGAAAATGGAGAACTTGCATAATATTCTCTGATGATGATTTCGCAACGTGTGAGGAGCCAATTGACGAAAATATTTTACAAAATATTATCGTCAACGGTCAAGATAGCGACGATAATAATGACGACGGCCAGGAAGAAAATTGTACCACTCTGAGTTCCTATAAAGCTCTAAAAGCTACAGAAGTGCTAAATGTTTGTTTGCATAATGCCGTCCTTATTTTTTACTATAGAAACAAAAATGAAAACCAATGAAAAATTGAAGACTTTTTGCACTAGGTGCTTTGTTATTAGTTAGCTACATGTAATATATATATATGTAGATTATAAAGACCGGCACATTATGTACTTAAATTATGTAGTACATATGTTGGTTATTGAAAGTGATACTAGCTTTTTTCATTCTTTGTTAAGTGCATACGTGTGTGAAATAAATGAATATTTTAATTTAAATATTTTTATTTGCTAGTCGCCCAAATTTTAATAAATACATTAAAATGAGATTGATAAAAATGAAAAATGTCTTTTCGTTTAGTATGGCCTCCGATTAGTAAGAAGTAATATGACCAGTCACTTGGCCGTCGTTATAACCGGTTTTTAATGTACTATTTTAAAACCAAAATGTGGAATATCGAACTTGTTGAGAGATCCTTTCTTTTTAAAATCATAACGTTAATTCATTTATTATGAAAATCATATTTTGGAATAAGGCCACTATACATTATATATTAGACATACTTTTATTATTCTTGTCTAAACGTTTAATGTTAATTTAAGTGTTATTCCAAAATGTGCTTATCTATTTTATATCCCATATGTACTGTAATTTCAAACTTTACTACACCTATGAGGAAGTTGATATGCTGTAATCATTTAATTAAAAAATGTTACTTTAAATAATTTTGTATTGAATCTTCGAGGAGGAAGAAAGGATTAAATCTGAAGAAGAACAAAAGAGACATGAGCAAGAAATTAAATGGAAAGAAGCTGAGAGAAAAAGGGAGCATGCAAGGAAACAAGCTGAGAAGGAAACATCTAAGGCTGCCGCGGAAGCTGCTGCTACTAAAGGTAAAAAGTGTTTATGATGAAATGTTTTTATTATTTCGTATTTAAAACTTCAAAACTTGTATATTGACAGATAAATGTATACATTTTTCTCAAATATCTCATTAATTAAGTACTTGTTTTATATAATCAAGAAGTGATCCTATTCCGTGGTCTCATTCTGCCTATTTCAAGCAACAAATCATCTCTTTTTAGTGATTTCAATGCCTAAATCTGCCTACTAATTGGCATTTCACCAAGGAAATGAAAATATGACATCAAGAAAATTGATTCTATTATTATGCTCAACCTCGATTGTGAATTGAAATTTCTCATGATAAGAATTGAATTTTTTACTTATGTTTTCAATTTGATTCTTTGGTACAGCAGTAATGCAAACATCTACATATAGGAAAAAGAATAGAATATTTATATCAAGTTTGCTTAGTACCGTTTCCTAAAGATCTTGTGGTTGTGTGCTATAACACTTGAAATGGAAGCTCTCTTAGCACAACTATCAATTTGTTTGTATATTTCATTTTCATATTTGAAATATGTTGTTGTAAGTATGAGTTCTATAGCTTTTATAAATTCATTTTGAGGTATTCTGTATATTCTTTGATTTTGTCCCATTTTTTCATTAATATATTTTTCACAATGGTAATAGGAATATTTGTATATAAAGAAACCATTTTTAACGAAATAAATACATATTCATATTAAGAAACCTGACATTCCCTTTCGACCGATTGTTTCAAGTATTCAAACTCCTCTCACCCCATTATCTAATTATTTGAAAAATATTTTGAAAAAAATTTTATATCAAAACAAATACTATATCAAAAACGCATAGGATTTCAAAGAAAAAAATTAAAAGTATCGAAATTCCTAATGAATATGTATTTATTTCGTTAGATGTGGTTTCTTTATATACAAATATTCCTATTACCATTATGAAAAATATATTAATGAAAAAATGGAACAAAATTAAAGAATACACAGAAATACCTCAAAATGAATTTATAAAAGCTATAGAACTCACCCTTACAACAACATATTTCAAATATGAAAATAAAATATACAAACAAATTGATGGTTGTGATATAGGAGCTTCCATTTCAAGTGTTATAGCATTGGTAATGGAAGATCTTGAGAAAACGGTTCTAAGCAAACTTGATATAAATATTCCATTCTTTTTCCGATATATAGATATTGCATTACTGCTGTACCAATGAATCAAATTGAAAACATAAGTAAAAAATTCAATTCTTATCATGAAAAACTTCAATTCACAATTGAGGTTGAGCAAAATAATATAATCAATTTTATTGATGTCTCATTATATAAAATTAACAATAACAATAACAGAATGGTATACGAAACCAACTTGGTCCTCAAGATATTTAAACTTCAATTCGTCTCATCCTATGTAACAAAAAAGATCAGTGATAATAAGTTTGGCTGATAGATCTACCCAATTATCAAATCCAGAATTAGATGCTTAGCTATTCAAATAGCAAAAACTGCAGAAACTGAAGATACTACAATCAATTTAAAAACAAAACAGAAACGAGACATCAAAACATAAAACATTTTTCCTTACCGTATGTACAAGGACTTTCCCAACAATTATCGAATTATTTCAATAAATATGATATTAGTGTAAGTCATAAAGGACATAATACATTATATAAATATTTCACTAAATTAAAATCTAAAACAACTAGAAACAAAAGGAGTAATATTATATATCAAGTGCCTCGTACTAATTGTGACGCTGTCCACATAGTGCAAACATCTTAGTATTTAGAAAATAGACTAAGAGGTCATCAATACGATAAAAAAATAGAACTGCATTAACAAACCATGAAATATCAAAAAAACATAAATTCAATTATAAAGATTCAAAAATTCTTAAAACGGAATCTAATACACGAAAAAGAGAATTTTTAGAAATGGTTCATATTCATAAGAACGAAAAAGCTATAAATAATAAAAAAGATCTAAATAATTAAAGGAAAATTTATAGCTCTAGTATAGATCAAGTACTGCTACATATTTGAGATGTAAGGATCAAGATAAAATTGATTTTTTTCATTAGAACAAATTTCTAATTTGATTTATTGAAAGAGCAAAAGTACGCTATCTTTTGATAACTTAATTAAATTTGAGTCAATGTCTGACTATTTGTATGAATAGAGTTTAACAACTTTCAAACTACTAATTAGTGCTGGTTTTACTTTAATACTGCTATTTATCAATTAAAGTTATATAATATGTACTATTGCTTATTACTTTATTGAATCAATGTGTAATCAAATTTCATTTTGTTTTTTAGCTCTAAAAGAACTAAAGAAGAAGTCTAAAAAAGAAAGACAAACTGAAAAAAGGAGATTGGCACAACAAAGGCTCGAAATTGAATCACCAGAAGAAAAATCACGCGTGATCGAGGAAACCATACCAGCCATGGTAACAATTAAAAGAGTAGTTGAAAATGGTTGTAGCACTCCAACAGTAACAATTACTTTGAAGGGCTCCACTCCAGATCAAGACAAACTTCTTTATACTCTTGTCAATGGAGCCGACAATACTAGTAATAAATCAAATGAAATGGTTGATACCAAAACAAATAAGGCACTTAAAAAAAGGAAGAAGCAACAAAAGCAAGCAAAACCAAAATCTACAGAGCCAGCAGCACCAGAAGTTGTTTCAAAAGAACTTAAAGTAACAGTCTCTGTCGAAATGAATAAAAATCAACAAAGCAATAACGCAGCTAACAAAAAATCTCTAGAAAATAACACTAAGAAAGTAGATGACAAGATTATGAAACAAAGTAATACAAATCCCAGTCTCCATCAGAATGATATGCCTCTGCCTATTTTATGTTTACCACCAGGTAAATGCTCTTTTCACGTTATAACCATTTTTGAATTTGAATACTTCGCATATTTCTTTTTTTTTTTTCTCCTACTGATTATCAGGTATATTTCATCCTAAATAGATATTAGTCCAACAATTATATAAACAATTTATGTACTAGCCGAGGATAGTTACATTTTAATATATTAGAGACACGTTGTATAATGAGCCCTAGTGCGTCTGCTGGTTCTTATTCAATTATGCTAACCAAATTTCCTTGGTAGCTGGCTGGTGTATTCTTCAGCTCAAATTAAAGCCTACAAATAAGATAGTGAGATGGAAGAACATCGAAACTAGTCGGTGTAATTGACCTCTTTCCTTGAAATTGCGAGCCGGTTGAAATGTGGATATCAACAAAAAGGTCAATAGATGTCACGTTCTTCGTAAGGTATGTAATTTGATATTCGTCAGGGCACTGGCCAGGAAAATAGCTATTTCCTCTTTCAAATAATAACCATATTTTGAATAACTCATAAAGAACTTAATACACTACCAAAATATTTCAGCGGTCTTAATTGGCGAAGACTTCATGGCCAGTAGAAGGCAAAAATTCAAGCTGATCTAATGTTCACACAAAAGTAGGTCCAATAAATTTTTTGTTTCATGTTCGAGCATTTTGTTATCATGTATTTTTACCCGACTGCCAGGAAGGGTTATGTTTTCAACGCGTATCTTGTATGTATGTAATATTCTTTATTACCTTGTATCTCCAGAACTGCTAAACGGATTTTTACAATTGAGGTATCGTTAGATTCGTTTCATTAGCCCAAGTGTTCTTAGATAGGAGATATTTTAAAAAAACCAAAATGGCGGATTTTGGACGCCATGTTGTAAGGTAAAAAAATTTTTTTACTACCAAGCATATCGAGTTGGGTATCAAAATGAAGGATTTTAAACACTGATCGTAAATATAAAAAATAGCTAATTAAAATAATTCAGACCTGTGCGGATAGATGGCACCACTAGGTTTTTAAAACGCGGTATCGTTGTGTTTTCTTAATATTACTTGTTATGGAGCATCGGTCAGCGCGCAACAAACAATTCGGATAGATGGCGCCACTAGGTGTTTAAAACGGGGTATAGTTGTGACTTCTTGTTATCCAAGACTAATATATTTACTACGAGGACGGACCTACGTTGTTACTATAATTATAATTGTCTTGTGCGATTTAAATATCTTCATTATTTGGTAGTAAATTATAATAACATAATAAATTATTATAGGTTCACTAAGACCTTGTACTTAGTTTTGTATTTTATTCACATTCGTTTCGTTCGATTGAATTAGTTTAAGTTGTAAAATGTAAATACTTATCGAGTTAGGTTAGGTTTAGTTTTGAATTTTACTTCCCGAGGGAGCGTTATTCAAATTCTAGTTAGGTACTGGTACTGAATAGGGCCATTTGACGATGGAGAAGCTGTCAGAATTTTCCCAACAACTAGATTGGTTGATGCATATAACGCGACTATGACAGAAAAGTTAGAAAATCTCACAAAAGTATACACCATTAGTGTTGTAGACATCTCATTGGATCCTAAAACATATGGTCAAATACCACGAGAGGAATACTTACCTGAAGATCCTAATAAAACAGGTGGTATACCAAACCAACTCAAATTAGGTGTAGGCTCTCGAGCCATGCTAAGACGGAACATCAATGTTAACCATGGGCTGGTTAACGGTGCTATGGGTGTTATCCGACGTATAGATTGGCCAGCACTACGCAGAGAGCAGTTGGAGCCGGGAGAACTGCCACAAGCAGTATTTGTGGAGTTCGATGACCCAAATATAACAGGGAACCGACCTGGTATTGGAGTCCGGATAGAGCCTTGTGCTACAGAATTTGATGCTTTACGTGGTAAAGACAAGATCGAGCGACGAATGCTTCCCTTAATTTTATGCTGGGCAGTGACGGTGCATAAATTACAGGGCACAACTTTAGACCAAGCAGTTGTAGATTTAAGTAGAAACTTATTTGCAAAAGGTCAAGCTTACGTTGCTTTGAGCAGAGCGAAGACTCTCTCTGGACTTGCTATTAGTTTTGTTGACCCTAACAAATTGCTTAATCAACCACATGACATAAACTCATTCAAGGAATTAATCCGGTTACGTAATCTTAACTAAAAAGACATAAATAAAATAATAATTAAAAAAACAAAAAACCCGCCTGCATGGATAACTACAATTAAAAGTGGTTTTTTCACTTTTTTGTAACATTATAAACAAGATTTCAATCGGAGGCATGAAATTGAATGCTATGATAAATTATTATCATATCAAATTCTGTTTATAATGTTGCAAAAAGTGAAAAAACTACCGTGCTGATATTTCTAAGTGTACAATATGCGGGGACATTGATTTGGTACTGTTTCAATTTATGTTTCTAGTTTTAAGTACCTAATCATTATTTTTTTAAAATACCTTATCATTGAATTTTCATCTTGTTTCAGTCTTTTCAGTTGATTTTTAATTGTAGTTATCCATGCAGGCGGATTTTTTATTTTTTTTTTAATTATTATTTTTCATCTTTTTCTTTATTATTTAAAGTTTAATTGAAACAAAATACAAATAAATAAACAATACTGGTGTAACAGCTTCTTCAAATTATATGAAAATTAAATTTTCCTTTTTCGATGTATCGGGATACAAATAAGACATCAAAATGCGGCATTCCATTGGTTTTACAATTTTCTGCTTTATCACAATTGAGCTCTAGCAGCAACACTAAGATTTGGACATATAAGAGGAGTTCGATGGTACAATAAATGAAAAACCAATTGAATGATAAAATGCGATAACATGTAGAAATGTAGTGGAATACAACTTAGATAGACTAGTGAATGCCGTATGTTGATGTCTTATTTGTAGCCTGATACATCAAAAAACGAAAATTTAATTATCATATAATTTAGAAGACGCCATTACACCAGTATTGTTTATTTATTTGTATTTTGTTTAAATTAAATTCCAAATAATAAAAAAAACACAAAAAAGACATAATAAAAAAATGCTTGAACATGACCCAAAAGACTGTATTGGACCTACTATTGTGTGAACATTACATCAGCTTGAATTTTTGCCTTTCTACAGGCCATGAAAGGTCTCTTGGATTCATATTTTCACGACATCTCTCGTTGTTGGTGGAATTTGGGATTATATTTTTCAACCTGTCCCATAGATAGAAGTACAAACAGGTGATGTTTGAGGATCAGGATAACTAAGGAATCAGACCGTCTAGTCTAGTCAGACAAAAATATATTATGCCGCATTCGTAGTAGCACATAAAAACCTATCTATGATCATTTAAAATGTTTAGAATAGTGGTACCTGATATACTCAATCGGCAAGACATTTCTATCTTCACAACAAGGTAGCTTTATCATTTGCAAAAGGGGTTTTTATAGTTTTGAAGCGTTACTTTTTTAAGTAACGAACATGAATCATACTATATCAGTTTTATTTTGGTGATTGATTTTCAGGCGTTTGTGTTTCTTCTACAGCCTACTCTTCAATAAATTGCATTTGCTTATTATTATTGATTGTTATGCTCTTACACGATTTTATTTCAATTATGTGTAACTAAGAATGCATTTATTTTTAAAAAATTATATAATTCTATAATCAAATTTTGACAAAATAGTTGTTGACGATAATCTGAGAAATCTAAAATATCTTGGTCATGGTCTTCTTTTGCAAAACATGTTTCACTGTAAGTCTCTATGATTAAATGCTTTAAATATACAGCACTCCGCATACTTATCTGGCCACGTGCAAGAACTAAAATCTAATGTAGGTACCAAAAAAGAAAAAATATTATCTCAAGATTTAGAAAAGAGATGGAACGAATACTAGAAAAATAAAATCATTGGCAATGGTTCATGTACATAAAAATGAGAAATATCTAAATGATACAAAAGATCTATACAATTTGAGCCAAATTTATAATTATATTTTTCAAATTTCGATCTAACTAGTGAATAAAGAGAATTAATAAGGATATAAACACTATAAGACAAACGATAGAGGAACAGAGATTAGAAAATAAATACTACAGAGGAATGAAAAAAGTGTATTGACAAATAATAAAATATGATATTCAAGTCGGGAAAGACATTGGAATAAATAAATGTTTTTATCAATAATGTAGCTTCACTAAATTATCAATGTAATTATGAACATTCATGTGAATTCGTACAATTAGGAGATGAAATTGAATCTATATATTGTACTTATGGTGAAATTTGTATGGAAACATTGCTACTATTTTAATTAATTGTGGGCCAGAAGCATCATTAACAAACCAGCGATCGTAACTAATTGAAAGTGGAAATGTCATTTGACCTAAATGTGATGACGTCATTATTTCTACCTATCTGCAATTTAATAGCTTTACTAAACAGGGGAATGTATTTGTAGTAAGATGAATCAGCTACATATAAGAGATAACAAGCGACATATGTAGCAAGTATCTAAGGATTGAAATTTCATCGACTTGATTTGTTTTCTTCCCAAAAATTATAATTTATCCCAGATTTATAAAATATTTCAACAAATAAGCAGTTTAAGGTACTTTTTCATTTTGAAATTTGAAGTATGTTGTTATGTTAGTTCTATAGCCTTGCTAAATTCGTTTTCAGGTATATCAGTGTGTTTTTCAGTACATTTTTTTATAAACATTTTCCACATTTGTAAAAGGAATCTTTGTATTTAAAGAAACTATATCTAACGAGATAAAAACCTATTCATCAAGAATTTTGTTATTTTTGCTTTGAAATCACATATGTTTTTGATATATTATTTATTTTGGTATAAAATGTTCTCAGAAATATTTTTCCAATAATTAGATAATGGGGTGGGAGAAGTTTCAATACTTAATACAATGTTTGTCAGTTTTGTGCAGTTTTGGTAGACTATATACAGGGTGTCTTAAATTCATACGACAAAATTCAAGAGGTGATTGCTAGTATGAAATTAAGATCTTTTACTTTGCAAGCTTAATATAATGGTTACGCTAACTGGCGACATTTTGGAAATATGAGAATATTTTACATAATCTTTTTGGGCCAATTTATTGCAAAATCTTTTTGCTGCAAGTCTTTATGATTAATAGTATCCATGAAACAGGAAAGGTATTTCACGGATCCTTAGCATCAAAATGTTATTTATTTAAATGCATCTAAAATTAAGAGAATATATGTATGTACTTCCAATATGTTAATTACTTAATATTAATTCATATTCTCTTGATATATTATAGGTATCACAATAACAAAAGTAGAAGCACCAGTATTAAGTTATAATAATCAAGCAGAAAATAAGGAGGGTCCAAATGGACCCACAATAAATGTTGGAAAGTCAGGAGTTATAGTAGTAGATACTGAAAAATTAATTCAACAAAAACCGAATACAGTGATATCAAAATTGAGTAAAAATGCGAAGAAGAAGAAAAAGAAGAACAAGAAACTTGAGGGTACTTCTTGTACATCTCCAAATGATGATAAAAAAATGATAACATTAAAGAATCCGATATTTCAGTCATATCAGCAACCTCAACAAAACCAATGTTTTGATAAAAATGTGGACAATTGTACGCCTGCTGCAATTTTTACTAATGAAAATGGTATGGTAACTATTCGAAGTACTCGTTTACATCAGTCTCTATCCAATGGAAGATCTGTAAATCCCACACCTTTGACTTCAATCCCTCAATTTCAAGAATCTTCTGTTAGATCCCATGTGCTCAATCAATCGCAAGGACCGGCAGATGATGTAATCTCTGCCTTTAATGCTCAAGAAATTCTTTCTGGATTACCTGGAATAGAAATAACCAAAGTAGATAAGAAAAGTAAAAAATCTGAACCTGAAGTGAGTAAATCTTGTGAAACTGCCCAAGTTTCCATCATACCAGCATCAAATGGTGGTGATAAATTCAGTTTAGACAAGGATGATTGGCTATATGGTTAGTAAAGCTACATATTATATTTTATGTGTGTGTAATTTTGAAAAGAAAGTTTTCCATGAAAACTTAAGTGAAGATATATGTTGCCGCAATTTTAGATATTTGTTGTTTGAACTATAAGAACATGTTTAAATTCTCTTGATTAAAAATAATGCTATTTCCTTATAATTTAATAACAATTATGAACAAATTATTTACTTTTTTTCTTTTTGCACTATTCCTTCCAAGTCATAAAATTCTTGTTCATTCCACTGGAATATAGGTTCAAGTGATTTTAGTTGATATTCAAAATTTGGTGGGAAGCATAGTTCCCATTATGCGTTGTTTAATATTCCCCTTAGAAGACATTTAACATATATTGTGTTAACAAAACACACATCACATTATTATATGCTTAACTTTTTCCAGAAAGTGTTTTTACGCCCAAAGATGTATTAGAAGATGATATGGATGCAGAAGAATTGGAATTAGAAGCGTTTAAGCGCTTTTGTCAGCAATCTGTGCCGCCAAAAAGGAAAGAAAAAGTTGCTCATTTAAATGTGGCTGATATAGTGGTGAAGAAAAAAACTGATGCTAATTTTATTTGAGTTGCCTTGAGTGACAAAGGAAAGTTTTTTATCAAGAAGATGTGATAATTTATTATTTTATTTTTTGGTTATTTGCTGTATTTATATTATTAATATGAAAATCTTGTATTGAATATCTGATGTAATTATTTTTAGTTAGATTTTTACTTCTTTCTCGTTTCTTGGACCCACATGCTTTAAGCTATCACTGAAAGTTGTTGTATTTCATCTTTTATTTTCAAAATGAAATAAAAATATTTATTATAAAAATGATGAAAATTTTCATGTTCAAACTATTTTTTATTATATAAAACTATATTTGTTGTATGACCTGTTTCTATATAATAGCGTTTTGATCATTTTTTATCAATTTGTTGATAATGTCCGCATAAAAAACAATCAAAAACTGTATGTGTGCGTGTGTATTTGTTTACATAATTTAGAAGTTCTTTTCTTTCTTCAGGATAACAAAACAAAATTATAAAATTTCTCATCCGAATACCAATATTCTACATGTTTGTAGAAAATTATTAATACATTAAAATGTCATAATGGAACAAATTCTTTAATAAATAAATGAGGATGTGATTGGAAAAACGTTTGGACACGTCGATTTTTATTTCTAAAAGCACATTTCAAAAAAATCATACAGTTTGTTTCTTATGACAGTGGCCAATACCATCTTTCTTAATTTGAATGCAATCCTCTATTCATTTTTTTAGTTTCTTCAGAATATTCTAGATATAATTCATGTTCAATGTTGTATACCTATTTTTAACTGTTTCTGAAATATTAAGTATTTTCATATGCATTACCAAAATCGACATTAAGAAAAGAAAATTATTTTATTTCAAACCTAATAAAGAAAAATTGGTTTACCTGTATCGCAGTAGTGATCAGTGTCATTGCTATTGTTGTTTAAATTTTGGTAACTGTACATAATAATATTAGAAAAATGGTTCATTTAACAGAAATGCACAAAATAACTATTCTACTAATGATTGGTTGTGGAGATAACACACGGGCACCAATGGAAGTTGCTTGTTTAATTCACAAAATATTTTCAAATTTGCCGCCTATATCGCAAGGAACAATTAACAGAATAAAACAGCAGTTTCGCGAGCTTGGTCGGGTTACATAAATAAAAAAGTGACTGCCAATGCAGAAGTTATGATACCAAATTGGATATTATACTTGAGTTTCAAGAAAACTCATAAATTCTGGTCGTTATCCACCCATCAATTATTAGAATATTAAAAGAAAATAAAAATGATGGCAAATGATAACAATATGATCCAATTAGAAGAGACCTCAGTTTTTTGTCTGAGATTCCTCACTGGATAGGAAAAGAACATACGCAATATGCTGAGAAGCCAATGTGTGGACAGGAATTGTTGAAATCATATCTTAGATACCTTTTCCATCAATAACAACTTGAATGGAGATAAATATTTGGAACTGTTTCAAAATAATGTTCCAACTTTGCCATATTTATATACTATTCCAGTAATCCCAAAAGTCCCTGTGAATATAATATGATTTCAGCATTATGGAGCACCGCCACCAAATCAAAATCTGAACCAAATTTTTCTAAACCGGTAGATAGGGAGACGTGGATCGATGGAATAATCAGTAAAATCTCCTGATCTGATGAAATTAGACTTCTTTTTATGGTGATATGTCCAAAGTATTGTATATAATACTAAACCTTTCAACTTAGATTACTTAAAAAGACGAGTCACGCTTGAGATTAGATCAGTCACGCCTGAGATTTTAGGTATTGTTAGATGGTATTTCTATACCAGATTAGCATGTTGCTGAAACGTTTTTGGCGTGCATTTTAAATATTTCCTACATATTTAAGTGTTTTTTTTTAATTATTTGTTTTTTAGTGTAATGTAGCGTATTTGTGAAATAAAATAATTTTGTTTTTTTTTTCATGGTAATTTTTATAATAAATCTGAAAACTCAATTTCCGAAACAATGCAAGATAGATTGTACATGAATTCTATTTAGCATTTTCTGAAGAATCCAGAAAATAAAAAATGTAGAGGAAGTTGCATTAAAAGGTATAGGTATTTATCTTCTAAACGTTCTTGATATAATGGTCTCGGAAATAAGTCGAAACGTCAATTTTTATCTTTCTTTTAAAGACCTAAAATAACATTTATTTCTTAAACCTCATGATTGTTTCTAAAACATCTTGATTTTAGGTCTCTCTTGGTAAAAATTTTATGTGTTGACTACTTTCAGTGTTTATCAAAATATGATTTGAAACTGTATTAATTGCTGCTTAGACATTTTATTGACGTTTCGGTTTTTTTCAAAACTAAAAGTAATATCTTATAAAACAATGAGTAGAAGTGCAATTCGTTCAAGTATATAGCACCTCCTATTTAAAAAAAATGAGAAACTTACTTGATGATAAAAAAACCTACATGCTAATGAAATCAGATCTAACAAATCAATAACAAAAAGAATAATAAATTAATAGATTCATGGGAAAAATGAATATATAGCTCCAGACATTGCAAAAATACTCAAAATTCGTAATGCTTTCTCACCAAAAATTTCTGGTTTGCCAAAGCTTCATGAAGAAAATATACCACTAAGACCAACAATTTCATGTATTATATTTATCTAGCATTTTGAAAAAAATCACAAATAAGACACTATATAAAAGATTCTTTCCATTTTGAAGAAGATATAAAAAACGTACAAATCCCGGAAGATTATATATTAATCTCTCTGGATGTTGTCTCTCTATACATAAATATACCCACTTTTTTAACTTCAAAAATAATAAAAACAAAATGGAATGATATTAAAAAATATACTGACATCCCTCTAGATGAATTTATATATGCTTTGGAACTAACCCTTAATTCTACTTATTTCTTACATGAAAATCAAAAATTATTTAAAAAAACTAATTTTAAAACAGAAGATAACTGAAATCAAGAAAATTTAGAAGCATTTATATATTAAGATAATGAAACTTAATTTTTTTTAACATTAATTTATCCATATATTTGTATAGTTCGTGGATATGGTGTAAGAACTAAAGAATACAATGCCTATATTCACATTTATTTCTAAGTGTTTATAATTGAGCTCAGAGAAATACAAACCTAAAGAATATTCCTATAAATGGTATCCAACATTTTGTCACCTACTTCGATCATAAATATTTATCAATAACTAATTTAAATTAAAATAATTGTAGTTATTGATAACATAATCATTATTTTCTAATAATGTTTAATACATTAGTGAACGCGTTTATTTCTCAACTTTTAAATTGATGGGAATGTAAATGATATAATTATTTTGGTTATCAGAGGTCGAATATTGACACAATCAGCATATTCAAAGCTGAGAGTTTATAATTAATGTGAGAACTATTTGCAAGAAATTTCCTTGTGGGGTTTAAATTAATTTTTTGTTCACTATTTGTTTTAACAATATAGTACACTATGTAGTTATGTTATAAATGAATGAAAGGGATTCAATGAATAGAATTTGATTTAACTTAACAATTTATTCCACTTAAATATTTTATACTCTAAAAATTTTCAGACAACCAAAATTGCAGAGTTTCTCTAAGTTAACAATTTTTATAAACTTTCAAAATAGAAAAGTACATTATGACACTTAAAAAAGACGGGAAATATAAATGTTTGAAATACCTTTTAACTAATTATATATTATCCCATCTTGAAAATCAAATAGTTTTGTTACATATAGTAGATGGTACACAAATAATATTGTTGACGAAGGGCTAAATGCTTTTCCCAACTAGAGAGTGGTGAACTTACCATATGAGAAAAAATAACCTTAAAAAATCTGGTAAAATAGAATAAAAAATATTCACACTTCTGTTTTGAGTATATAGTTGAATTTTTATTTGTAACATGTACTATGAGCTATAAGACTAGGATGTTCTATAAAATTGGTTAGCTTTTGTGAACGGACGACAACATATTAAAGCAGGGCTAACATTCGAATTGTCATGTAACAAACCCTTATATTTTAGTGGGCTCAAATATTATGATTGATTGATTTTTATTACATAAATACTACTTAATATAATATAAATAATTTGCTACAACTAGAATTAGTTCATGTTGCCAAGAGCAGATTATTAATGCTCTTGCTAACACAAATGATTTTAGAACATGATAGAAATAACAATGGGATTTGAATTATTCGCATGTTTTTTTATCATGTACCATTTAGAAAATGAGATGAATAAATATTGATAATAAAATGGCTATATGGTGGGAGGAAAAGTTACCTATTTCGTATCTAAAATCAAATCATGAGAAATCATATTGAGCATTAACTGCTTGATAAGTACGTAGGATTCTGAAATAGGTTACCATTCAAAGCCAATACTGATGTCCAAATCGATACTCTTTTTTTTTCTTCAAAAACTAATTTTTTCAAGCACTGTTCATCTGTCTACATCTAATTCTATGTACAGGTCTTTAAAACGGAACCAAATAAAAAGAGTTGTTTCTCACGACTTGGAATTTAACAAAAGAGAAATTTATTTTATTGTTTTTGATTTTTCAACAAAGTTTCTCATTTGAATTGTAAATATATCAGAAAAGTGTATATTTATTATGTATACGTTAATTAGGTCAATTTAAGTAGATGTAAATGCTTCATAAGAACCAGGAATTTTTAATATAATTGCGACATAAAAAAATATATGTCACACTGCATCTACTTTAACCTTTCATGTTTTATCACGTGATAAATCTTTGGAAATTTTAAAACACAGCAATTACAAATCTAATAATTAAATATTTGAGGTCTCTAATCTGAATATAAATGACAAACTAACAGCTCAGAATCAGTTATCCTTTAAACCAAACAAACTTGTTTAAAAATTATTGTTTGACCCCAACAGTTTGATATTTTTATTTTACAATATTACATTTCTAGGATTTCTTTTGTACCCGAAGAACTTTTCTTGTTGATTTTCTTACAAGATCTGTTTTCAATTAGAGACTTTCACAAACTCCGCATTGTCATATCCTCCACTAAAATATTGACCAATTCCTTTTTTGTCGATTGCACGTACTCGTACAAATAAGAAAGCTGCGACAAGACTAGCCACAATAAGAACAAGCAACAACATTACCAATCCTGCAACAAAGCTTGGAACAGACATGCATATGGTCTCGGAATCTTGAGACGAAGTAGATTGTATTACTACCGTTTCGTTGCTTTGTGCAGCATTCAAAGCAAAATTCACGTCTCCTGGCGCCACTACTTGAATTATTCGACTAGTATTAACGTCAGTCATCTCTTGAGCTTCACGTTTGTATACGTGACTCACAATAACAGATAATGTTTCTGGACTGCGCCGTTTTCTCACTCCTTGAAGTTCACTAGGTGGATTCTCAATCAATCTAGGTCTGCCTCCCAATGTAGCCAAATTACCTTCAAATTCCTCAGCAATGCCACTCTTTCTCTTCACTGTATTGTAAATACCGTGATGCCCTAGAGGTGGAGGAGGTAAGTGAAGATCTGCACCAGTTTGTCCTAGAACTTGAGGTGCAGGTGAAGAAAGATTTGGTGGATTAGAAGTCGATGAAGAAGATGTTTGAGCTTGTGGAGGCGGCACTACATCTGTATTTTGTTCAGAATAAGCACCCGTAGGGCCAGCTGGGTGCCTAGGATCTGGGAAAGCAGGAGGTAATCCGTATTCACTAGGTGGTGGAGATTCATATTCGTTATTCAATCCAGAATGAGCTCCAAAATCTCCACCTAAGGCGTTTGATACAGGAGGAAGACCATATTCAGTGCTTAAACCTAAACCATATCCGCATTTTGGCTCAGGACAACTATGTCTACATACTTGGATAACACACTGGAAATGTACATTCATAGAGTCAGGAAATTTAAATGCTTGGAAATATGCAAACGATACAACAGAAGCAGATGGCCCAAAGTTCTTGATTTTTTGGAATTTACTCATAATTTTAGGTCTTACTACACATCCATATTGGTCAACAAGTTGAATAGGCGCTCTTTTTCCATCATGAGCTACGCAGTTTCTTACTAACATATCAAATTTATTTTCATCATCTTTTATCGCTAATACCATCGTCATGGTTTGTCCAATTTTAACAATACCAGATACTTCTGACGCCCAAGGCCCTTTTCCTACTTGAATTTGCATCCAACACTGTAAGTTGTCACCCAGAAAATTAGCGGTAATTGCATGTAACACGTCAACTTGAAACGGTCTAAACGTAACAGCTTTTTCATAAAAATCATACCACGTACATCTCAATTTACGAGCTTGATCCCAGACTTCCTGTACGTAAGGATCGTACTGAATAATTATTGTATTTTCTACATAACTGCCACTAGGCGTAGCACCACCGTAACTAGCAGCATTATGATTGACCGAAGAGCTCATGCCACAACTATTTAAAAAGATTTCGAATGTAGCACTTAAATGACCTGTGCCTGGTTTCAAATGAACACAATGAGAATCGCTGTAAAAACCTTTAGAGAAAATCATTCCATAAAAAGGACGGTCGAATTCCATATTTACACGCATATGAGTTTTTTCGCACTGCACTTGTAAATGTTTTATTTGGGGTTTTTCCGGTGTAGTTAATGGCCATGGGTCCTCATTTGGATCTCCTCCACCCCCTCCTCCCCCCGGACTCAACAATCCTGCAGGAAGGTAACCGGGACCAGACAAAGGTGCGCCGTAAACGGCTCTATGTTCAAGAGGTAATGATGCCGAATCCGAAAGTGGAGCATCACAATGAATTTCCTAGAAATTAATAATATATTCATTAGTGAAGATATTTATTTCACATGCATAACAAAAAATAAGCGGGTACCAGTATATAAACGAGTAATAAAATGGAAATCATGAATATAACTCGTCAATTTTACACTAGAATTTAAAGTATATATTATGAAGATAAAAACGTATTGTGTAACAACAAATTATTATTTACAAATAACCTGTTTGAATATTTTAAATAAAATTTTCACTTATTAGTAAAAATATTTTATGAAAATATATTTTTTAAGTAGAAATACAATACGTTTTCAAGTAAGTAGTACTTATCATTAATCTACGCATTTTAGTAAAACATGAAATGCATATATTATTCATTCAAATGTGTTGTATACGTTCAAAATCGTCCCTGTTTGAAATAATATTTTCATATCAACTAATAATATATTAATCAGAACGTTTTTTACAATTATTTTTCAGAAATAGTACTAGTCATGAATTCTATTTATATCATTTGTCGGCCGAAATACCCGTGAATTACAGGCTGAATGTTTTATTTTTGTTAAATACACCCTAAATTATCGGATATTTTAATTTCAGCCTGATATTTATTATTTTAATGTATGTATTTATTTTTTTCCTTCACCCTACATGCAGTTGAAGGCTTTTTTTTGTTAAATATACAATATAATCTACCATATTATTCAGTTTGAGCCATCCCATAATGAGTTAAATTTACGTATTTATTATTACACTTGGATCAAACGGACCCGTAACTACCTTGCCAGCTTACATTCACTCCTAAGGTAAGTTCTGTCAGCACAAGCAGAATTGGATGGAACGGAATGACTATTCAAAATATGCAGCTGGCTCCCGGACTATAACAGGTTTTGTGCCTGACTTTTCAAAGTATCTCATCAAACCTACTAACCTACCTAACCTGTGTAACCTAATTCCAGTAACACATCTGCTGATTATTAACACCCTTACGCTTTCATCTTCTGGTGCATATTGAGCTGAATTTAAATGAATTGTTTATTAAAAAAAAACAGGAATTTACAGAACTAAGTTCGATGAAAACAGTACATAAAAGGGAGGAGATGACATTTAATTTTATACCATTTTTCTTGTAGTTTCCTAGTTTTGTGTATTTTTATTATTCGCAACTATGTTAAATAGCTAGTACATCTAGCAAAAATGCAGGATAATATATGGGTCTAAAGAATGTAAGAGAGGGATAATTTTACTCAAAAAATGTGGTTTACAAACTTCAAAAAGATCTGAGGAATATGGTGGTCAAGGACTAATAAATAAACGAAACGGCGAGGACAGTGGAAAATATGAAAGTGAAAGATCTCGAAGGTCACTAGGTTTGCCGTGTGTGTATGTATATACAGTGTGAATTATGGTTATATCAACAATATTTATTGACCATATTGATATTGAAAAATATCTTACCCTCAATGTAAGTAGAACTACCAGGAATCCTAGAATGTTTGGTGATCTTGACATGATGTTTATTGTAGCAGCGTTCATAGAGATTTTCTGTAACGAATAATATAAAAATAAGAAATTAAAGAAATTTATAAAAATGTCTTGACGTATATATTATTTCATTCGGTAGTACTATAGAGATGAATTGGATAAGGAAACGATATGATATCAATATTTTAGCATCATTACTAAATAAATTGTTTTTTAATCACATTAGTGTAAAAATACTATATATAATGAATATTTATTCATTAAATCTTATATAGAAATTTATTCACTATCAGTTACTTCCTAACAATTTTCTTGGAAAAGCCGCAGACGTTTCTTATGCTGATGCCAATATTGTATTCACTTTGTATTTTTTTATTCTATTTTATCATTTTTAACTAAGCTATACTTTTGTTATCATTAAAAAAATAATTTTGCTTAAATTTGATGTTGCACTTATGTACGTCTGAAATATGAGATTAATATAATTTCCTGATTTTGTAAATTTACTTCTATAATTGGTTCATTTATTATAAAGATAATTGTTTGATTATCCATCTCTACAAATATTCAGCTGACAGTACGACTCTGACCGACTAACATACCCTGTAAGCACAATTCAGCGACCTGCATAATTGTAAATAAGCAAAATGCATCATTTAATGGAGTGGAGTAGTTTTCCATTTTATATGCTCCATATTGGAGTAGAAGTATCATTTTTATTTCAGATCAAATATTAAAACGCAACATTACCTAACAATAGGCGATAGTTTTTAAATTATGTATTAAATGAGTTAAAAATTCTTGTCTTTCAACATTATTTTGGAAAATGCAGTATTTATCATTTTCAATTTTCTTTAATTTGAATGATCTTCACAGAACCGTTTTTGTCAAATTATGAGAAACAGCTTTTTGATGCTTTTATCTAGGTTGAGGTTCTGGATGGTTATCAAGATAAATCAAACCGATGTACTTTAGCCACAAATAATATAACTGCCATTCTATCAACAGTATTTGAAGAGTATCTGCAAGAATTTACCATCACAATGAACAATATAGCAGTTTGTAGATATAATATCAGTTTTGAAAGGTATACTTGCTGTATTTCAAGAACATTTATTCTTAAATATACAGTTTTATACACATAACTACTATACTACATAACTACTATTTTGAGGAGTAGATCTGCGAGTTACTATAGTTACGCCAATTAATGTGTCTAACATTATCATAACATTGATTTTATTATACTTCTGGTAACATTTTTCATGTGCATAACAATATAATAATAATGGCTCTCAACATCCCTGATAGGGTTGCGCCTCAAACATGCTCTCTAAGGCTCTTATTGGAGTGGATCAGTTATCATAGTCATTGTGTACAATTGTTCGCCATTTCCCGACACAATTTCCTATGTTGTGTCTTTCTTGCCAGTTTATAACTTCTAATCTGCTTAGGTCATCTTTCACCTCCACCATTTTTTTTGTTAGTGTCTTCCAACTTAGTTATCAGCTCTATGCTTGTTTCATTATTACTAGGTGCTTTTCCATTTTATTTATGATTTCCTTAACTTCTTCTATTGTTATTTCTTTTGATAAGGTTCCTTAATCATTCTCCTCCTGTTCCTCGTCCTCTTCTGTGCTTGGTTTAGTTAGCAAGTCCTTGAAGTAATCTATTATGTAGTTTGTCCGCACATGCTGCTCTGTACGATCTGACATCTCTTACTGATTTGTGTTTTGTTCTATTCACCATCACGTGATCTATTTGTGAGCATGTTTTTTGACCTGTTGATACCCAGGTAATTCTGTGATTTTTGAGGTGCCAAAACTTAGTACTGCTGATAATCATTTTTACTTGTGGTACTAGATTACATAACCATGTATGTTTTTTTTCTTCTATTTGGTTTAGATATTCCTCCTTTCCTATTCGAGCATTGAAATCTCCTAAAATTAATATTGTATCTTGTTTTGGAATATTCTCTATTTCTCCTTTTATTTTTTCATAAAATTCTTCTTTGTCCTCCTTTTTACTGTTGTCAGTTGAAGCGTATACATTTATTTTGAGAGATCGGATGGTTTTGCTTAAATTTTTAAATATGTCAGCCTTCCATTTATTAGCCTGAATTTCAGTACTTTTTGTCTTAATTACCCAAAAACAATGAAACCTACTCAATACTAGCTTTGCATTTCGTTACCTGAGCATTGGAAAAGCTAAATTTTTCATTTTCTATAATTCCTTATTACTTCCATCTTGTTGCCTATACTCCGCATACTTTCTTAATTCCAAGCCAACCCCTTGCAGCTTTCCTATTCTTAGCATTGTTCTAATGTTTCATGTACATATTTTCATAACTTTTCCATGTTATGTCCTTTATTTAGTTTTTTGTGTGTTTTTATGTTGTTTTTCTTTGTTACTTATTAATAATTTATTCCCTTCTTTATTCTGGGTCGTTAACCTTTTTTATACATTGTTTTTCACATAATCTGTAACTACTTTTTTTCGTGTTTTTCTTCTCTCTTGTTTATCCAACTTTATGTGATTCCCTTTTCTTTTTTCTGTCTTGGCCAAGTCTCTTATTAGCTTCTGTTCTTTTTCACTATCTTCGTTAAGTTTTTATGAATATATATTCTATCTCGAGCCATATTATTTAGTTTAGTTTTATTCTCCAAAAATTTTTTTGTCCTCTTCTAGCTGTATGAAGCAGGTTTTTAGACCTATCTTTATAGCAGACTCATGTGAGCTTCTACTTCTATATATTGTTTCAAGAATTTTTCAATACGATCCTTTAACAATTTTTCTATTTCTGTATCTATAATTGATAACTATTTTTTCCCTGTCTTTTTCTATCCATTCTATGCCTGTTTAAACATCTTTTAGTCCTTTGATTTTTGCATTTTCTGTTTTTATTTGATCATTTTCTACCCTTGATCTTACGTTTTCGTACTTTAATATGAGTATTTCTTTTGAGAAATGTTTTTGTTCCGTTCTTCACCTTCAATTTCTTCTTTTATTACTGTTCGCAAATCTTCCATATTACTTTTCATTTGTAGTTTTGGTTCTCAAAGTATCTTTGAGACTTCTATTATATTAGCTTATTTTCGCACAGTTGATTTTCCGAGTAACTTGCTTTTTCTAAATTCTTTTTTCTCCCTCATAGGAGTTATCTCTCTGGCTTTTCTCTTTAACAACTCATCCAGCAAGCCCAATGTTCTACGTGTATTTTTAATGCTGCAAGCCTACTCTGTTCAACCCGCAACCCACACCGACTTAAAAAACTCACTGCGAGTAGGGGTTAATATTATTACTACTGATCCATTAATAATCACCTATTATTTATCAGTTACCTCTTAATAATTTTTGTTGATTGTAAATTACCAATATGTGACGCCTGTGGTTGTATTTTTATACCCTTATCTACTATAATTCTGTATTTCTGTTTTGAATTTGATTTATTACTCACTGAGTTCCGTTGGTTTATTACTTAGTTGGTGGAGTATTCTTATGCATATTAGCATTTTAAACCACTTAATTTTTCACATTCCATAAAGACCGATAAAATCACGTGTTTCTTCCACTTCTATCAGTGACATAACAATATAGTTTGTTAAATATTCTACTACACAGCGACCAAGTGAAATTCAGAGTGTTATGCGACGAAAAGTTATAACTATATAGGTCCCTCCACACTCTCGCGAGAATCTCACGAGAATGCAGGAAACATGTGAGAAATGCGAATGTGGAACCGATTCGCGTATTTTTCTCAAGTTCTCGCGCTGTTCTCCATCTTTGCCGGAGAACAGTGCGAGAAAGAAGCGCGAAAACGTGAGAACAGGCAAAAAGGTTTATTGACTCCACACTCGCATGTTTCTCAGTAACGAAGCGAGTCGACGATTTGATTGATTTTTCGCCACTTCTTTTTAATCATTATTTTCTCTTTGATATACGCATAATTATAATATGCAAATGCGCATAACATTAAACTTGCCACAGTCACTTCAGCGTCCATCGTTATCGAGCGGAGAACTGTAGTGAGAACTTTGTGAGAGTGTGTACCCAAAACAAGTTCTCACTACGTTCTCGCTGAGAATCTCGTGGATATTCTCGCGAGAGTGTGGAGGGGCCATAAGAATTTAGTAAGAATAGTAATAGAACTCCTAAGGTGTGTTTCTAGATATTTGTAAAGTTACTCGTATATCGATGAATACATTCATTAAATATGTGTTTCAAGTATTCTATAATGTTTGTACAAGACAGAATAATGAGCTGTATATTCAGGCTGTCTCTACTATTATATACTATACTATATATTGTTTCGATGTTCTTAATTATGTCTAAAACTAAACTAAAAGATTATTTGTTGAATGAAACTATAATTAACGAGTTTACATATGAACTAACGTTGTTATCATAAAACTTTAAAATATCATTATTTGGATGAGAATCACTTTTCAATTCGTTAACAAAGAAGTTATTAATTTGATTTTAGCAAGTGATAAGTGCAATATAGTACTAGAGGCTTTTGTGATACTTATGTTTTTTAAAAATTTTCCATTTTTCATGAGATTTTCCAACGCACAATTTGAAGATGTAAATTGTATGCCTTTCTCTCGCGGACGTTATGTAATTCCTTAGTTCCTTATAGTAATTATAATGTCCTATCAATTTTATTTAATTATATTTCCTTAGAGCTTCATCCCTTAATTTTGCATAAGTTTAATATTTTGTGTTATCCGGGGTTGTTTAAGACGAGAAAGTAATGATTTTTTCTTTAATGAAGTATGATTATCTATCAATGTTATAATGTTTTGATTTGAAACATTAATTTTTTTATCTATTGACTCGATTTCATAAATGTAGGCCTAAGCTATATCTTCGAGATCACCCTGAAATGTATTCAGTTTAATTCTAGACAAATTTCTAATATTTACATTGTTATTTTTTGTTCAAATATTATTTGTCTTAAACAGAATACATCAGTAATTTTCAAAAGATTTCTATTTAAAGTCGCATTAATATTCAACAAATTCACATTTAAATATCCCAGACAAAAAATATTGTCAAATCTTTGTGAAAATTTATCAGATTATTCTAAAAGTTACGAAGGAATTCATTTTGATAAGAATTGAGAGGGCGGTATAATAGACCATTTTGTTTACTTACATTAATACTCATCCAAAGTTGTTCAACAAATTTCCAACTTTCTTTTAAATGTACCTATGAATTATTATTAATAAAGATCCCCACACGTCCTAGTTTTACAGGTAGTCATTTCTGATGAAAGCATATACTTCAATATTTAACCTATGCTCATGTATTCCTGGATGCAACTAGGTCTCTGTTACACCAAATATATGAGACTTTTTCCAAATAATTGTATTTTTTATGTCATTAATCCTCGGCAACAGTGAACATATGCTCTATCAAATATACTCGTAATATACAACTAAAATAATAACTTTTATTACTAGCCACTTTATTTAATTTGAACTTTAAATCTAAAATTTTTGTATATAAAAAGTGCAAATATCTGAATTATATATTTTGCTTATTATGACTCATGATAGAAACCTTAGATTTAGGACTATAAAAGACTTTGGTTCTCTTGCGTTTATGATCTGTGAATTTATCCAATATATTGTCTTCCTTCTGACAAATCTGTGTCTTCAGTATTGACTCCCTTCACAACAGTTTTTAGGTTATGTTCCATTGCTCTTGTCTGATGTCTTCTTAAATTTCTTCGTTCTCCACGATTTTCGTAGTACTTCCTTTCATATTCGATATTTGCGTGAGTAAGTATTATCTCTTTAATTCTTGAATTTTATTCTGAATAACATCAATTCTATTTTGAAGACCAGTTACTCTATGTTGAAACTATTTTTTAATCATCAATTTGTTTATTAACGGTTGAGTTTGGAGCTCATTAGTATATATATTATCTTTATTAATTTTTTTTTCAACCTTATTTTAATACTATTAATTTTAAAATTTTATTGTTAAGACTGGATATGACCAACAGAAATATCGCAAATAAATCAAGAAATAGAGCAAAAACAATTATTATCAAAACACTACTGGTGTCGATAGATTATATATGTTGTAAAAATGTTGAAAATGCTACCACAACTACAAATTATAACTTTTGCTCAACACAAACATCTTTAAACGCAGAATATTTCATACTCTTCACTACTGTTTAATGCTTCAGTGGCGTACCTACGTTCAGAAATTACAAAAAGTTTGTAGTTAAGAATCGAAACTCCTGGATTTAGACACGTTCATTTTGAGTTGAACGTTTTGTCAGCTATTTCAAAAAGAGTAATGAAGATCCAATATACTTACTACATGTCCATTATCTCTGGTAACTAAATATGGCGAGAATTACGCGGTCTCAATTCAAAAGCTACTTGATTCATTCTCTTATGTCATAATACACTGGTTTGCTCCGCAATGAAGTATTTTACATATATTTATGAGTATAATCCTCTACCCCTAACATACCTACCTGAGAATATATATATATATATATATATATATATATATATATATATATATATATATATATATAAGCATCTAAATCTAGTTTTTAAAAGAAAGATAAATTTTGACGTTTTGACTTATCTTTAAGTCTTTATCAACATTTTTAAAAATTCTCTTTTTCGTGTATTAGATTCCGTTTCAAGAATTTTTGAATCTTTATAATTGAATTTATGTTTTTTTTATATTTCATGGTTCGTTAATGCAGTTCTATTTTTTTATCGTATTGATGACCTCTTAGTCTATTTTCTAAATACTGAGATGTTTGCAATATGTGGACAGCGTCACAATTAGTAGAAGGCACTTGATATATAATATCACTTCTTTTGTTTTTTGTTGTTTTAGATTTTAATTTAGTGAAATATTTGGATAATGTATTAGTATGACTTATACTAAAATCATATTTATTGAAATAATCCGATAATTGTTGAGAAATTCCTTGTATATATCGTAAAGAAAATGTTTTATGTTTTGATGTTTCGTTTCATTTTTGTTTTTAAATTGATTGTAGTATCTGTTTATTCTTTTCTTGAATATGTTATTTATCATTTTTTCCGGATAATTATTTTCTTTCAATGCAGTTTTTGCTTTTTGAATAGCTAAGCATCTAAATTCAGGATCTGATAGTTGGATAGATCTATCAACCAAACTTATTATCACTGATCTTTTTTGTGACACAAGATGACACGAATTGAAGTTTAAATATCTTGAGGACCAAGTTGGTTTTGTATACCATTCTTTTCTTATGTTATTGTTAATTTTATATAATGTGACATCAAGAAAATAATTTAATATATTTGAGATGAGGAAACTAAGGACAAATTAATTTTTCTTATTGAAACAAAGTTCTAAATTGATTTTATCCTTATTTTGATATTCATGATGAAGGTGATCTATAGATCAATATAAATAAGCAAATTGTCAGTGTCAATATCATATTTTGATAAAGACTTAAAGAAAAGTCGAAACGTCAAAATTTATCTTTCTTTTAAAAACTATCAAAAAAACTAATTCTAAAACAGAAGAGAATTAAAATCAAGAACATTTAGATGCATTAATATATCAAAAGGTCTAAGAAATTGAAGAAATTTATTTATATATATATATATATATATATATATATATATATATATATATTCATTGTTTTTCAAAATAATCTCCATTAAGATCAATACACTTTCGCATGAGTTTGAACCAATTTCCATTCCGATTGAGGTACCTACCTCCAAAACATGTGATTTGAATACAACAATCGCTTCTTCGGTTGTGAAAAAAAAGAGCAGTTCGCATTGTCGTGGTTGAGAATGATTCGTCTTCTACAATTAGTTTTCCTGATTTTTTCGAACTATTCTGGCAAACAAAAGTTGGTGTACCATAGGCCGTTCAACGCTACTCTAATGAAACGAGGGCATTTCTTCGCATCAATCCACACTAGCGATTATCAAATTACATGATATCCAACGCGAATAAATCTTTTTGGCACATGACGACCTTGTAATATTAGTTTACGCACAGCATCGATGTTTTCTAGCCTAACAGCTGATTTCGGACGGCCTTCAAGAAATTTATTATGTAGCGAAGTGCGATCACGACTGACTTCGGAAAACCAGTGAAACACGGTGGCTGCTGAGATGGTGCTTAATCATCAAAAGTCGAAGCGAGTAGATCGGCACACTGCTGTTGTTTTAATCCATGTCAAAATTCATAAAATTCATTGCACGAAAATGTTCGCGATTTAATTCCATTTTATAACCAGGATAAATGTTTCAAGTATTTGCTAACAATTCAAATAGCACTCATATGACAATACATTCTGAGCATCTTCATGGCCAACATAATAATGGCAATGTCATATTCACATCAGTGTTGCGATATCTCAAACCATAAGTAGCTACCCTCGTACAGTAATTTGCTGGCACGCTGTTGTGGTAATAGTAGTTGTAAACCAATGATGCGGAATTTTGTAAAAATCAAGTGTTGAAAATTATTACGAATAAAAGCAGGCTAGTAATTTAGTGACAAGTGCAGTAAGTAGTTGATGAGATTGTAGTGTTGAAATAAATGTGGATTCAGCATTGAGCTTAAGCTCTTGTAATTATGCCTTACAGTTCATATAAAGTATACGGTAATTTAGTTACTTGAAAATGGCATTATTTTATTTGTGGTGGAGACGTGAGTTAGTGATTATAAACACTCCATTAACTGGATTTATACGAGAAAACGACACGAACTTATTTGATCATTCGAATAAATATGAAGATATACCTGGAGGACTAAGATCAATTAATAAAAAAAATTGATACAAATACTAGTTGACATAAACCAGAACATTTACAATGATCGATAAAGGCTTTTTCGAGATCCAGGATCCTTTGAATTTCAAATATAATTTTCAGATAAGCGAATGCATATTGGTAGGGAATTGGAAAAGTTTCTAAAACCAGAGAATTGATTACTATAAAAAGTTTCCAATACCATCGAAAATATCTGAGAACGAGTTTCAGCAAACTATTAAAGAACAAGAGTAAACATTCGAAAAATCATGCAATAGGAATTCAACAAAGGCAAATCATGATCTCCATCTCTACAGCTCTGATAATTATCAAACATTGAGGAAATGATGGAAGTTACACAAGAACGAAAGGAACAACTCTAAAGTGTGAGATAATAAGTTAAAAAATCCCTGAATATAGCTAGTTTGCCCAACAGTGAATTGAGTAGTTTGTATCACCTGACCTCAAGCCAAAGGAAAAGAGCGATTGATAGATCAGTAAATATTAAAATACTAGAAGTAATGACATCAAAGAAATGTCAATGGAAAGAACGGAAAGCGACAAGGACTGAGATTTGATGAACTAAATCAAACTCATTGAAGCTATAAAAAGCAGTCGAAAGGATAGAATGTGTTGATATAAAGGAGCTAGACATTAGGCAGCTATACTTGCAGTTATCAAAACTGTAGAGTCTAAATATTAATAAGAAATTGTACAGATTACAGTATGTTGTTTCTATAAAAAGTGAGACCAGAAGACGATATACTACGATTTATTCATAAAGGGAACCTATTGAGCTGATTTCAGTTACCTTTTCCGACTTCTATCGTGCATAGGAAGTATCTGAAAAGACTTAAAAATTCAAAATGCAGTGCAAAATCATTTCAGTTAAAATGTGTATCATTTAAAATCTCGCATCAACCTTGTTACACACCAATATTTAATTTCCCTTTACTATGTTCGTATCTGAATAGTAGCAGCTGTGCAGATTCAATATATCGTTATTGGATAATGTGGTTTCATGAATTTTTAATGGTTTAACTAGATAATGCAGATTATCATTTCACATAATAATGGATCAAATTTTTTTCTTCAATTCCTGGCGTGAAGCAAAATTTCACTTTTGTTCACTAAGATTAATGCTAAATTCTCAGAAACAATTTATACAGCTCACTTCAATACCAGTTCCCAATTTTATAATGCAACAAATATGAACCTTGCCGATTGCTTGAAATCTACCATCTTCTGAATATTTTCTTACAATGTTTAATATATGGTACTTTGAGGAATTTCTGCAAATCCATTAAAATGGATAAAATGACTTCAGAAACTAAAAAGTAAATACCTTCAGAAGATTTGTGATTAAGACTTTTTGAATACAGAAGTTTGAACATAGACATAAGAAATAATGACAACCATTTTGATTATTTGGAATAATTAAGTTGTAGGTAATTTTTGTCCCTCTTTCAATTTCTAAGAGCGATAAGATGATGGTTTACTACAAGAATTTGGACTTTACCAGAAAAAATCATAGGTTGCACTAATAAGCAGAAAAACATTTTTGTACTAAAGTTTTCATCTAGGACATGTGGTTTATAAGATATGGTCGGTCGCTCGTAAATGGATCATACTCCATATGTAAATAAGTACGTCACCTTCATTTATTTCCATTTTATTTACAATAAATTCAACTTCATCTTATTTATGAGGTCTCTTGTTTATAAATAAAATATTGAAAATTAAACTGTTCATTAACAACTTTCTTATGATCGCGAAATGTTAGTTACACTACTACTTGATGAATGATAGTTCTACTTTGCTAATATTCTTGCTCTACGTCCTTACATTAGTAGCCGGTTGAATGAATAATAATAAGAGAAAATGCTGGTGCCAAAGAAATCGAGCAAAGTTATTTACAATACCGAACTATTACTTCCGGCCCACTTCTGTGTATACGTGCACATGAAATCTTAATAGATATGAACACAAATTCAATTATTAATTTTTATTAACACAAATAATTGATGCGCATTATTGTTAACAAGAAAGTATTATCTATTTAAAAAAGTGTTAATAAAAGTTAAAGAAAGTGTACAAGAAAAGTTGCGCATTTTCAATTGTTCTCTACCAGTAAAACTATGAATACAATCTAATTGTTTGTAAAAAAGGAAGTCGCCATAATAGCATAATTACTATATTTCCTCTTGAAAATTCTTTCTTAGTAGTAAAAAAATGAAATTGGTTTAGCATTGATCTCAACAGTATCAATGGCATATCAATCCTTAACACAATTTAAGAAACAGTACGATTTGAAAGATTCTGGGGAGATATTTTCATCATGCTCAAATACAACAATTAACACGAATAAAAACGAATTTCCCGTGTTTAATGACATTTTTCTCGTTATATATGAAGAGGAAGAAAGAGAGAGAGTAAGAAAAAGAGAAATGCTCTATTGTGAACAAATTATAGACAAAAATTAGAAACAAACATACAAATAACTAAATAAAGACACAAATAGAATGAAATCTTTATAAGAAAATTATAATGAATAAGAAAATTACTTTTGAAAATATACGTGTGAAAAATTTTTATTTAATGGGCATCACATGTATGAATGCAGTTTATCTTAATATGTACTAATGAATGAACTGTATGAAAATGTTTTAAATAAGTAAATTACTGGATGGTATAATTTAATATAACAACCCATACACACGAGTGAGGACTAGCCTTATGCGAGAAACTGAATTTTACAATACAATGAGATATGTCAGAAGTGTTCGTGATAATCAAATGCAAAGGATATTTATATTATTTTGTTGTTACCTCAATAATTATTTCCAAACGTTGGAAATTTACAAACAGTCCTTGTTTGTATGCAAGTAACCTAAAAATAAGCAATCGAACGAGCTAAGTAGAAAGGAGGCAACTACTCTGGTAGGCTTAATCACAGGGTACGCAGAAGTCGTCTATCACAGATTAAACACCGGTAGAACCTTTGACCAGGGCTGCGGCTACTATGTAATAGAGCTCTTATTAACATAAATAGGAAAGCACTAAGATATAATCTGGTAAGAAGCCTTGATTTAAAGCCAGTGACGCCCGGAGGATTCCTTAATTTTGGAGAGCATCCATGAATTAGGATGAGGGCGACAAGTAAGTCTGCAAAAGGACTACCCAGGCAATTAGAATCGATAACACTTTCCAATTCTATCCTAATATAGAAAATAATAAAATACAAGATCGATTACAGCATAAATATATAGATATAATATACTTACATTTATACAATATTTTCAATCCGTAACTACCGGAAATTCCTCTTCATCATCAGATTGACCATTCATAAATGCGCGAATAAAATGAAGATGAACTAGTTATTTTGGCAAAATATTGTTGGTATTTATAAGTAGGTAAGATACACCTTGTTCAAGGTATACACAATAACAGAGAAACCTGGAATATCAGTGAAAATTCTTTCATTTTGGTGAATGGATGGAGATATAAAAGTTTACAATTTCTCTGCTCACCAACTTTAATAACGTTCACTAATAGGTCTACGCATAATGATTATCAGGTTATAAGCATCCTCCTGTAAATCTCTAAATTTTTCGTCATATCCTCACCTGTTAAATCAAGGCCATATACGCTGATCTTGTGAGCCTAAATAGGCGAGGAATTTAAACCTAGTGGAGGAATAGTCCAACGTTCGTCCGGCTATGTGTACCTATCATTATTTTTCTGAAAAGATGGATTTTGTAGTATTCTAAGCAAAGAAATCAGTTAGGGCTCCTGTGCATTTCCTCAATGATGCAGATTTGAAGATAACACCAACCTGAGGTCGGTACGAAGAAATTCCACACCTTCCTACACGCATGTAAACACATTTCACACACACGCGCGCATGCTCGCACGCATTTTAAAAATGCTTTTAGATTCTGTATATCACTAAGTAGTTATTTCCCATGTTGATCTCTTATAACTAATAACATTAGATGTCGATCTTGGCTCACTGTTGTTCTGCTCACTAGTCTTGTGCCTTTGGTTGTTAGTATTCGGTCGTCCTGGCCATCATTTCTTGAACTCTATCAGCTGCCGCTAATTAGCATTCTTCGCGTTCTAGGCATGATAAACTTGTGAATTCTTCTATTGCAACGTCCAGTACTTACAGCATGAAAATAATTAAATAAAAATATGCATATTTTGTATTTAGACTTTTATGACAACCACACAATGTGAAAAATTTTTGAAATAATGTAATATTTACTGGGTTTTAGGGGTTCTATATCACTGATTCAAAATTTTCTAGTGTATCATTAACTTCACTTACATCTGTGTCTAATTCTATTGCCACAAAATAGTAATAATCTCGTATAATTTTTGAAAATGATCTATCTATCCATTATCATGGCAAAAAATCCATCTGTTGACTTACTACATACTGTGCGACAAATTGTCTTTGTGAATCAATGCATAAAACTCTCTCTATTCTTTATATACTCTGTTCTTAATCTAAAACGAATATATTGTGATACGCGAAAAAGAACTACTTTTACGTTTGATCTACTTTGGTTATTAGCTCTGGTTTGCATAGTTTGCATACTCTAAACTATTTCTTATCGCCATCTAACAATGCATTTTATGACTGAGGGATTATAATTGTCTTATTTTTTTAGCATGCTAACCAAAGCTTGATTGCGATTTAGCAGACTAAAGTTCATTCAGTATTTATTTGATTTTAAGGAAAATATCATATTATAACATATTTCTACAAGATCTATCAGAATTACGAGGTATTTATATTTTCTCAAATAAGAATAACTTGCGAATGACTGAATTTTCATTATTCATTAAACTGAATAGATACAAGTTTATTGATTCAATTCACCAACAAATATCCATCAAAATTAGGTACTAACACATTTATAGAATAGGCTAATGCGCATGAACGTGAAAATAAAGATATGAAAGAATACAGTGAATTTTAAAGAAAAAGTAATTAACGATAGAAGCATGAAAATTGGTATGTTGGGCAATGATGCCAAAAGAAAATTTTAGAAATCGGGAGCCCCTCGAAATTCGCTATAGGAGGGGTAGGTGGTCGATTTTTGAGGTTCCACCCCCCGTGAAAAAGTGGAGTGAGCAATTTCAACGTTCTTAAGTCCGATTCTACATATTTTAACCCTCCTGAACATGAATATGTCATTCCTTTCAAGATCCGACCTCGAGAAGTGCTCCAAATTTCAAATTGAAAATATCCCCATTTTCCGATTTTTGTGAAAAATACACACGTCAAATATAACATTTTAACGTAAATATGAGCTCGATATGTCGAGGGGGGGGGGGAACAGGAGGTACCGCAAGTTACCTAGTTTCGAGGATTTTTCATGTTTTTTATACGTTTTTTGAATATTTTCTTCTCTGTACAAGATGTGGAGAATTTTGAAGCATTACAAATAGTAGATATGGTGACTAGAGCCTATTCGTTATTGAGCCTTACTACATTTGCTTAGCATTTAAGGAGCCGAATACCAAAGAAACAAGGCTTATCATGAGGTTGCCCTCCCTTCTCCCATCACTCCTTATTCAAGACAAGAAATGAACGCGGTTGCTCTAATAATACAGAATTCTGTATTGTACCACTCTTTGTGCAATTTGCCATGCACATTGCAGCAATTCCGGTTGTATATAAAAAATAAAGTATGTTTCAAAATTATATTCGTAAACTTAAAAGGATTTTCATTTTAAGAAGGAATGATGGGGGGTTTCTTCGGTATTTGCATGAAAAAGATTACCTACATATATCTTATTTATATTCAGGGAATTTATTTCATACAATTGCAATGTCTTAAGTTTGTAAGTGTGAAGCTTTTCAAATTGGGGATGGACGCAGGGGTCAATTTTCTGAAGGGGAATAAATTTGAATAAACCTAACGTATCTCCCAACTACTCAAAAAAAGTATGAAAAAATAGATCAAAATTCGATAGAAATAAGTTAAGTTATTTTCTACTAGAAACAATTCAAATTTTATTCCCAAATTTGTTTTCCCCGCGCCCCTGCAAAGTATTCAGAAGGATTTTGCTTCAGTATAATACTACACATCCACAATGAATTATTGTATCTAGATTCTTCGAATATCTTCTTCTTCGAATGACCCCCAATTTTTTAAAATTGTATCTATATATGATATATCACAATATCGTCTGATGGGGCTCTTCATTCTCTATTGAAAAATGTTATCGTTTTCAAGTTTATTGTAACAATTGATATAGAATATAGTAAAATCAGATACAAATTTCCTACGATACAATAAAAAACTAAAATATAATGCGAGGTTTGGTGAAATGAACACTACAAAGAACTCTCAATGAAGTAGATGATTATTTAACATATATCACGCCTGATTGACCTAATCGCAAGTGTTATTCGTTTATAAGTCATTTAAATTAAAGGTTTAGTTTTGAGCATAATGCCTTTAAGAGGAAGAAATCTAATAATGTAAGATCAGGTAGTCGCACTGGCCATTCTATCGATCCTCACCTTCCTATCTACCGATTGGGAAATATTGCATGAGGTACTGCCGGACAATGTACAGGTAATGTGGTGGTGCTCCATTTTGCTGTAACCATATCGCATTCATTGGAAATTGAGGGTTACCTGGATCACGATATAAAGTATGAATTAGTTTCGAAATGCTTACAAAAACATTAACAACTCGAGGGTATAGCGTTGACCAGTAGCGGAAAATTTGCTAGTCCATTAAGTGTAAACGTGTACTCATTAGGAAACATAAAGTCTTCTTATTTAAATAATTTTTCTCAAAATCGCCTTCCATGAGCTGAATAGATATCATTTTATAGGCGTCTATTTTATTTTCTTTCAATATATTTACATGACCAAACTGGTGAAAGTGCTTATCGATTTTACTAATTGTTCCTTGGGGTATAGGGGGAAAATTGTAATCATTTGTAAAACTTTTATTTTATGCTTTATGCGTATCCGTTGGTATTAAAATTTTTCACAATAGAGATTAATGAGCCTTAAACTAAAATTATAATATTAATAACTTATAAATCAAAACTAATTTGCTTTTCGTTGCGTTTCAAGCAAACTAACGTTACCACAGATCTTTTTAGAGTATTTTTAATAAATAACAACTACAAATCTGAGTATCGAAATTATCCATTCATATGATTCCTTTTTGTTTCTATCTTAATCCCTTCAATAAACTTGAAAACAATAGCATCTTTGAATAGAGAATTAAGAGACCTTTCAAACGATATATCACAAGCCTATACTTCTCTTGAAGAGGGTTGAAAGTAGGGATCGCATTTTAACAATGAAGAATACCAATATATAATTTGAATTTGGCATATTTCAGGATTTTTATATGTACAGTATGTGTACATACAGAGTATAAGTACGTGTATCGAAATAAGGAATTCATTCCATTTGACATTTACACACTGTATAATGTGTAAATAAGATACACTAGAGAATTCATATAAGCAAATATAACTAACTTATCGATTCATTAATATGAGATTCCAAGTTCTATTTATTAGAACCTCATGAGGAATTTGAAATAGAACGGTACAAGTTCTTTAAATAGCACGATATAAACTTACATTTTCAACAGTAATCCACTACTCACAAGACAAAAAATAATTGCATTGAATGTGTTAAGTGTACCATGCAAGGCAGGAGAGAAAGCGGTTGAATTTTATATTATAAGCTTTCCATGTAGACAAATAGAGCACGGATAATAGAAACGAATAAAAATTAGAAATTTTATTCGTTATTTACAATAAATTTCGAAATCAAATTATTTTTGACATTCAATCTCTGTAGGATTAAGCTATATAGTAGATATATAACGAATCGATTGTTAAATAATTGAATGATTTTAAATTTATTTTTTCAATTATACTACTGATATCCTCTTGGCAGATGATGCAATTTTTCAGAATAAATTTTACGAATTACATTTTTATAGCGAAATTGTTTCATTACAATATTGATGAGCATACAGCTAAGTATGTAAAAGATATGGATGTTAATCTAGATATTCTGAAAAAATAAAAACTTTGGAAAATAATTGTGCTAAAGCGAATCGATACAAGCCTTGATAATATGGCTATTAATAAAAACGAATAGATAAAATGTACACCATTACCACACTCCTATTCTTCACTGTATGAAAAAAGTTGATTAATTTATGATTTAGTAACGATACTCCTAGATTGCAATATTTGCATCATTCTTCAACCTCTTTAGGGTAGTTGGCCCAGTAGAACCTTTCCTGAAGCGAACTAGTGTCTTTTGTATGTTACCTCCAGCTGGCTCTACCGAATTTTTCAAGCAGCTGCTTGTTTCGTTTCCGTGGTACCGTGTGGATTCTTTTGAACTGGAATACTTCGCATAATAAATGTGAACTGAAAACTGCGGGAGATCAGTCTCGTAGTCTTCACATTTATGTAATTCTTTATATATCCACTGTTTTCTGTCAGACCTAGTTTGACAGTCATTATATTTTTAAGTCAAATTTGGAAAAGACAAATCCATTCATTTCATCATCCACTTCGAATTTAAAAATCATACTGTAGAAGTGTCTTAGCTATTTGTCTTCGGGTCTTTATTGTCAGTATGCATAGCACAATATATACCATAGAGGAACGTATGAATTCTACTAATAGTTGTTTTCTTGCAATACAACACAATAGGTCTACAGTGAAGATTGTACTATATCCAATGACCATGTTGTCGGGCATCCCAATTTAAAATAAACTTTCTTTTTACACAAAAAAGGCAAATTTATTTTCATATCCGGTTGAAGCTTGTAAATTAGGAGTAAAGGGTTGGATGATTCTTCATTTATATTGTTTTTCAAAATCTATTTTTTTTATTTTTATTTTGCAAAAGGTAATTTCCTTCGATGTTTGTGAATTGATTGAGGTTAGTGGTGTTACACTATATTCGTTGTACGAATAAATTTTTCTTCAGAAAAGATGTCTTAACATTGCGAAAATAATTCTAAGACTATCTGGAAATATTCTGAGAGTTTACATATTAAGGTACATTCATTATAGTATACTTAGTGAACGCTTTTACCTATAGGTTAGTAATATATTAGTATGTTATTTTTCTTCAAATTTATTGGACTATCGGAAACTTCAGCAAATGTGACGGGTATTCGGCAAGTAGTCGTCCAGAGACCTCTTGCTGAAACCAATCTTAATGTGTACAGACAGTTTGTGAACTATAATCCATTTCACGTCTTATGGAAAATAAACTGTTCCTAGAAGAATTAAGAATAAACAATCGAAATGGAACAGGTGAAGAATAAAACTTCAGTTTTTTTTAATTGTCACAATTGTGATATGCAAGGAAGTATTAAGTAGTGAATGAAGTGAAATAAAAAGACGTTTGTGATGAATTCAGATTAATAACAGAAACGGCAAAGGAACATTTCAAAAACCTGAGTCAAATTACATTTATTATTAATACCGGAACAATAAAACTGTTTTAGTGAAAGTTATGCTAATCATTTGAAACAGTTAAGAAATTTCCCATTCAATAAAAATGGTTAAAGGTCAAATAATACAAGCCTGTGAAGCCTGTAAACAATATATTTCATACATTATTATGAGTAGTCTTACACCCATAAGGGTAGATATACATAAGGATTAAGTAAGTATTATGAGTAAGGGAAGTGAAAGATACCGGCTTTCATTAAAGATTAAGACAGGATAACCATAAAAGTGAAAAAAATATAGAAATTTCAACAAAAGTTTCTTGGATTTTATTATTTCATATTATGGTTTGAGTTTGGTATGTCATCAATTTGCACGAATATATGAGACGGCTACATCTATTAAAAAAAATAATAGGTATTTCCAAAATAATAATTTAGAGCAACCTTTTCTAATTAAAAGAAAGTAACTTAAGATCCGTAATTACAATAAAATTTTTAATCACAGAAAAAGTAGTTGTAGAATCATTTCAAGACCCTAAGGCAACGCTAAATAAGGTGTGTATCTACTCGTAATTATCACTGCAATATTTATTTATTTATATGGTGCGCGATGTGAGTACGCGCAAAGAAAGCTCATGACACACTGCCTTGCTTTCATTTCAACTGTGTGCTCAATACCGTATCTTATACACAGAGATAAAACAGCTGGTAGCTATATTAATATTTTCTTGATAGGTTTATCAACCGTAGTTGCCAGATCAATAAAATGAAGCACTTGACAATCAGTAAATAAATGAACAACACTGTTGGCAATTTAATTAAAATACTGCTTCAAAATATACCGTATTAAAATAAATATAAAGTTATAGGATGCTTTAATTCTAATATAGTAGTAATTTTATGTTATTATTCAAAAATTATAATGATTTTTTTTAACTTTTTAAAATAATAATGTGTTTATTTGTGTAAAATTTTTCGGTGAGATCTCTAATTCTTATTTTTATTATATACCTTTGAATCTAGGAATCTAGTTCTTGAATTTGTGAGAAAATCCAAATTTTATTTCAAAAGTAGGTTGACCAAAAAATCACTTTCACAAGTGACATAGATTTGCGTCTGTGAAAGACTATGCAAGACAATAAGTGTGAAATAAAGAATTTTTCATTGCAAAGCTAAGTACTTTCAACATACTAAACTACACGAATGTATATCGCTATGATGTATAATAACGGTTATAAATATAACTTCATGTACATATATTTGTTTAAACATTATTTAATTTGAACTTACGAATAGATTAAAAATAGAGATTTTAAAATATACTTTAAATATTGATAGAATATTCAAATTACGCTTATAAAAACGTTTTCTATATTTTATTCTACAAAAGTTAAATTTATCCGGTTTTTCAGAGTATCTATTATTTCAATAGAATGGCATAAGCTGGCAACTGTGGATCGATACCCCATAATTACGTTAAGTTTTCAAAACAATGAAACATGAATTCGCAATGTGAGCGCTACAAAACATTGTTTTCGTAACTTGATTTTTGTAATGTCAACCGTAAAAAACTATAAAATGCAGATGATACTTGACGCCTGTGAAAGTCTAGCTACGTCTTTTACGTTCCAGTAAATATGTTTTAAATTTCTAGTTGGCTGCTCAATGGCCTTGACGAAGTAGGTGAGTACTGCACTAGGTGAAGGCCGGTCACATTTATCTCGATTGATTGACACTAATCACGATAAACTTGATCATATAATCACTCTCACTGTGCTTACAAGTAATATTTTCGAGTTTTCATATTTTTAGGTACTTACTCTAGTTATATTCAAATACAGCCTATCAAAAAACTGCACAAAATAATGTTAATCCTTAACTGCACTTGTCCATACACATAACACAACACTACCTATCCGTGACCGTCACAGTTAAAAAAAATAAGAACAAAACTCATTAATGTGTGGCTGAATGAAAAGTAATCCACCTAAAATGTTCCGTTGGTTTTATATCGACGTGAAAGTTTAGCCCCTCTCTCTTAAAGAAGAGTTACTAGTGGAACAATGATTAAAGCTTTCTGAAAAGTCCGGATCCAAATTCATTGTATAGCGATTCAGGAATTTTCACGCTTTTGATTCACTTTCTTTTCGTTGACGCATTATTTCATTGCACAATAGATCCGTTTTGACAACCTTTTAACTTTCGATTGTTGGTGTTTTACTTCATCATCCTACGGACGTACATAATTCACGTTTTTAAATGACTTAAATATTTGTGATACCTCTGAAGTTGGTGAATATTTCACAACCAAAAATAATATCGAAGGATAAAAAACATTTGTATAAAATAGATTAGAAATAAAAATAGACGGAAAAATGCAGTAGACGTCAAATTTCTATGTATATAATTTTTTAAATTAAAACATTTAAAAATAATTTAAAACCATTGAAAAAGATTCCACTTTAAATCAGTGCTTGTTCAATTTTGGGAATATTTCTATTAAAATAATTACTTTATTAAACGGTAATAATATATGATGATGTGACTTCAGAATATCCTATTTATTCTAACTTCTGTCACGAGTTTAAGGTTTTTATTGAGGTATGGTTTTTCGTATTTTTTATTTCCAATTATTCCATTTTCTTTATTACAACAAGGTACAACAATTATAATCGTGTGTAATTTTAGTGTCCAATGATATCTGATTATTTAGATTGTTTGATATATCTTTTTAATTTGAATTCAATAAATAATGGCATTGTTCCAAAACCAGACAAAATTCCTCTCTTTATTATTCTGTTGCCGAGTATTAAATTTCATTTTTCTTTGTATTGCTTAATTTGAGATGTTATTAAGTTCATTAAAATAATTAGAAATTTTTAATAAAAACTTATTAATCTATCTGTAATAGATTTTTATCATATTTGGTTTTAGTTTATTTCAGAAAGGTATAGAGTAATAAACCTCGTTAGGTATACAAAGGGACCACAGAGTGACTCAACGAATATTTAAGCCTTTTTTCATGTTTGGTATTGATTTCATTGCAAAATTCTTTCCTTGTATCAAGTGCAGGTAGTATCACCCGGATTGGGGTCAATATATGGGTTTAGCCTATTGTTGTCCATTCACAAACACTGAAAATATTGTGCCAAAGGCGTACCGGTAGGATACTCGTAAAAAGGAAAGAATTTTATTTCAACAGAATAAAAATTAGGCATTATGTACATAGTATTAAATACACTTATTTTTTATTGAACATTATACAAAAGATATATCATACAGAAATTAAATTATAAAAAATCATAATATTCTTCGTCATCTGAGAAACTGTCATCTCCTCTTTACTTTGAATTAACGGGTCAACGGTCCGATCGATCAAGTAGTCAAGACCCCACATTTTCTCCTCTTCTCTAATGATATGCTGGACTGCTTTTCGCCAGTTTTCTTGTGTCACCTCCTTAATGGCTTGATCAAACAGTAGCTTAACGTCTTTTATTTTGAATGTCGTGTTGTGTCTTGTTATAAATCCTTTCACTTGCGCCCATATAAGTTCTATAGGATTTAATTCGCAATGATATAGCGGTGTGCGCAGCACAGTTACACTATGTTTTTCTGATATATCTTTCACGGCGTATTCCATAAAACGATGTTTGTGTAAATTTGCTATAGCTAATAGTTCTTTTTTTATCAAATTATCTTCAAATTCAATACTTTTGGTGGTTAAGTAATCAATAATTTCTTGTTTTCTCCAAGATGAAGTTGGAGTCTTTTTTATGCGTCGAGAATGATAATTTGCGTTATCTATAACTACTACTGAATCAGCCGGAAGATATTTTATAATTTCACCAAAATAGTCTTCAAAAACATCCGAATCCATGCCCTCGTGGTAGTCTCCCGTATGGCACAACTGAAAGGTTAGCAAACCTTCTTTTAAAAATTTCTCTTCGCTTTCAATATGGACGATTACTAGTCTTTTTTCTATACCTGAAGGCATCTTAATACCCGTTGACAGGCCTTCCATGGAAGCTTGGCGAGCACTGGTTATATTTTTGTCTTGCCACATTTTTGATACTGTATAACCTTCATTAATTCACGTCTCATCAAGATGAAAGATTTTCTTCTGCTCTGTTCTGTACTGCTTTATACTTCTTAAGTATTTTCGTCGCCAGCCTATACCTTTCTGAAATAGACTATAGTAGGGTTTTGATCAATGTAATAGTTAGAAGAATGGTTGCGACCTAAATGTTATAGGAGATATAGTTTCCCCTAATAATATCACATTTGCAACAAAAATTGACAATATCTGTTGAAGACGTGATCAATTATATAGGTTACTGCTTGATAAATACTGGTTATAATACACACTTGAATTTCCCATCCGGTACCTCCCCTTTCAATGATCTCAGTTTTAGTTATATCAAACTTGCTCCCTCACTAGATTGCCATACTGCTAATGGTCTTTATGATAATAATCACTATCCCATTATTATATCCCGTAATACTCCTAGTCAAAATCATACTTTACTCAAGTGGTATTGACGCTTGACCGACGCCGACTAGACTAGTTATTCCTGCCAAACAGAAACCGATTTATCTGTAATACCTTTCTCAGACAATATGAATAAAGTTCTGGAAATTATATATGCTATACTATCAGCTGCCAATCTGCACATATTGGCAAAATATTTGAATCAAAGTTCAAAACTAAAGCCGATCTTACCTCGTATGCCTCTGATGAAGCTTTCTGTCCAAAATTTTTGACAAAATTGCAAGGTATTACATCTTTTAACTGCCCTTTCTCCTATTTAGAATTATCCTTAACTCCATATACCTGCAAAAATACTGCCTTCGGACCTGATGACGTGGATATCTCTTAAAAAACTTTCCCATTAAAAAGCCGAACTAGCTGCCATTTCTCCCAACTCTTTCTGTCCTATATCACTACCTTAACTAGAACACCTCAAGACATATATCTGTGGAACTAATCAAAATAAAAAGCAGAATTCTATATTGTTGGTGCTTTCGTCACAATTACTAGACAATCAATCTCAAATAAACTAACGTCACTTAATATCCACGGTCACATATTTCATTCTATTTAGAATTTCTTAACTATTAGTGTTTCATAGTCAGGGACACGTATATGCATTATCTATTCATGATAGTTCATCAAATTATGTCACTAGTATCCCTATACCCGATAAAACAGCAAACTAACATATATAATAATTAAGAAAATAGTTAAAATAAAACAACATAAACAACTCGCCGCTGTTTATAAAAATATATATAAAAACAAACTTCAAACGAATTCCGTTTTTGTCAAATTTTAGAGTTCACAGACATGACCGGCTTCACGGCCCCGATCGTGGACTTGTTCGTAACAGTATAAAGGACCATATGTAATAATGAAAGTAGAAAAACCCAATACGACACTTAACACATATTTGATCAAAGAAAAAGTGGTTTAAAAAAAGTGTAAATCACGTATAAACGAACATAAAAGTAATAAAAAACTTTTTCCGTCGACCGTGTATTTACATCCGTTATAAACATTCTCAAAATCATACATTAATAACCCTTAATAATGCATGATTTTTTGAAAAAATTAATGTATTTGATGGTGTGCATGGTAACCAAGGAAATCAGCAATATAAAACGTCAAGCTAAAACGCTGTTCGCTGTCATTATAAGTGTCTTCTGTTTATAATTGTGAAATTTGGTGGTTATAGTGTTGAAGCAAATAGAGGTGGATAAAAATTTTACATAAACTCTGCGGGAACTGACAGAAAGTGCTAATTCAGAATCATCAAGTTCACTACCAGAAAAGAGCAGAACTGTATGAAAAAACGTATATCGATATTATATTTTGGTGCAATAAGAAATAAGTAGAACATTATTCAGAGACGCTTTTGTTGAAATATTTCTCAGATATTGCAGAGGACAGTCTACTTGCAAGTTTATGGCCAAAATACTCAATACTTAAATCGACACTGAATTTGAAAAATAACAAAGACATCAACAAATTAAATTAATAATGTTTATCAAGTGAAAAAAAGAAGGATATATACCGAAGAATTCGAAAGTGTTTAAATTGTTTAAATTACGAACAGATGATGTTCAAGATTTAGGATTAAAATATCTTGTGACAGTTAAAGCATTTAAACCTACAAACAGGATATTCACCATAGTGGACAATGAACAAAAAACCCTTCTCAGTTTAATTAAACGCTATATCTCATTGAGGTCAGTACATACCTAACACAAAAGCTTTTTTATTTTTTTATAAAAATGGTAAATGTTCTACGCAGGACATTATTTCTGGCGTTCTTCTGCCTGTATACATTCAGACAGATGTTCAGATTTTTCAGTTTGGTGGTTGGTAATCCACTGCTGTGACAGAAGGATATATTGAGAATTAGTTACAAAATAAAGTTAATAGGCACACATACACACACGTACGCACGAACACGTACACAAGCACACACACACACACACACACACACACACTTTTATATCTATCAACGCGGAACTTCAGAAATTAAGGTTATTTTCCTTGTGGTGGGGGTGTAGCATACGTATTATGCATGCTATAATTAATAAGCATAAATTCCAAATAGTCTTTTATAACCTTCTCAATATATTGATGTCTCTGGATACCCCTTTTTGAGATTATTGTACATAATTTCTAATATATTTAAATATTACTATGTAGGTGAATTTTAACTGTTGCCTGGATTGGTTGAATAGGGAGCGCATAACCCTATTTTATGTTACTTTAATAATATTCCGATATATGTAATTTTCAAAAATTTGAAAATTTATACTGGGAATTTGGTAAAGAGTGTAACGCAGTTGTTCATTTTATTTGACCATCCTGTATTTAAGTATGCTAATATACAAATTTCGTCGCTGTTGGTGTAAGTAGGTATAGTGTAATAAACACATTTATTGATCTAAACAAGTCATAAACAATAACAAATTTGAGGATTGTAATTTATAATTTTTTGCTGAATGTAAAAAAATAGGTCATTCATTGTAAGAAGAATGGCCCACATATCGAGTAAAACTATACGGAAACAAAAATAATATTTGTATCTGATTAATATGATTCTTTATTTCATAATATTTATAAGTATCATATACCAAATTTGGAACTATATGGAATATGGAATTATTTACTATATATTATTTTATGACCGTAATTACCAATGATTCTGTTTCTTCTATTGGTTTTCTATTTCACCCAGTATTTTTATCAGATACACGTTTGATTGGAATTTCGAATGATATCATTTGTGATTGATGTTTACAGAAGTAAATTGTCTAGAATTTCCCATTGAGAAATTTGTAACGTTGAAATCGTCTGATCATATCGAAATGCATCAACGTCTCGTTTCCGAAAACAGCTTTTATTACACCGCCAAGTTTATAGAAAAAAGTTCTCTTAACCTTATTAGGAAGCGTTAAGGAATTTCATTCATTTTCTGCGCTATTTAATTGGTATACATTTTTAAGCAAATTTTCAAAATTTTATGTGATATGGGTAACTATACCGATTTGAATTGCATCTGTTTCATTCTTTACAGCTAATCTTGAACTTTCTTTACTATCTACTGAACTATAATCTACGACATGTTAATAAGCACTTATCTAACTATTAACACACCGTTTACCCGATGTGTTCGGGATCAGTTTATCTACTGACTTTTCACTGATAAATTTGCGAGTATTTATACAAAAAATGTCTGGATAATTCGGTTATTGAAAGTAAATGAACAAATAACAAGACCTTCTTAGAAATTAATTCTATAAAAATAATATAAACAAATCGCTGTAAGTAAAAAATAGTATCAAAGGTTTCCACATTATTTCCACGAAACATTACTGTTCAGCTTTTCTGAAGAAATATTCATTGAAATTTTCAATGTAATAAACTCTCGTTTATATTCCATCTTATAATCAAATTCCCCTGCCTTGCTAGGTTAGCTCACAAACTTAGTTTGGCTCATAAAAATTGAAAATTCTTGTGGCTTATGGCCAGTTGTGAGTTTGAATCATCTCCCACAAGATTTAAAATATTTTATAGCCCATACTATACAAGGCAATTTATAGTACTATACTTTTATCTGACGGATTAAGCATTTGGAATGCATCAGCAATGGGTATATCACTGTTAACAGTACCTTATGATAATAATGCATTCAAAGCAATATTTCCAGCTTATGTAATCAAAATAAATTCTCTATCAAAATCCAGATACTGTAAAATTTGTTCATTCTTTAGGTTTTTACAACCATGACTTGAACTTATGTTTTTCTGATATTTCTTGGTTCGTTAATGCAGTTCTATTTTTTTTATCGTATTTAGTCTATTTTTTAAATACTGAGATGTCTGCCCTATGTAGACAGCGTCACAATTATTACAAGGCGATTGATATATAATATTACTTCTTTTTTTGGTGTTTTAGATTTTAATTTAGTGAAATATTTGCATAATGTATTATGTCCTTTATAATGAAACTAATGTCATATTTATTAAAATAATTCGATAATTGTTGGGAAATTCCTTGTACATATGGTAAGGAAAAATGTTTTATGTTTCGTTTCTATTTTGTTTTTAATGATTGTAGTATCTGTTTATCCTTTGTTATGTTATTTATCATTTTTTCCGGATAATTATTTTTTTTCAATGCAGTGTCAATATCATATTTTGATAGAAAGAAAAGTCGAAACGTCAATTTTTATCTATCTTTCAAAAATTATTAAAAACACTAATTTTGAAACAGAAGAGACTTAAAATCGAAAATATTTAGAAACATAAACATATCAAAAGGTCTAAGAAATAAGAAATTGAAGAAATTTATACTGGCATGGATGAAATCATGCCTACCTACCGTAACATTGAACTTCTATATGGAACTGAAACCAAACACAATCTGAAAAATTTCAAAAATATCCTCCACAAAATTGCAAAACTGAGAAACCGAAGAATTTTTCTACACAGATGCAAAAAAGATAATTTGATACCTACATTTCTAAATTTAGAATTATCCCATATAAAATTTACAAACAGTCGCCTGCAGCATGAATATCAAAATCACGTTTTATCTATCATACAACTATTTATTACCGAATCAACTATTCTAATAAGAAAATAAGAAAATGATCTAAAAAACATAACAGTTAAAATAAATGAAGTAATTTCTATTAATATTTTTCAAAAATCTGAGGAAAAATGTCCAGAAAGGACTAAATCACTTTTCAATAAATGCAAAGAAAAAAATATTGAGAAAATTGTTAACCTAATATTAAAACAACAACCTATTGCTGAAAATACAAATGAAATAAAATCAAAATGGATCGAAAATTTAACTGATGCTGTCATACCAGATGAAGTGAAAGAAGTTTTATCTTTCATATCATATAAAAATATTTCTAGTGACAAAGAATTACCTGTAACAAATATCTTATGTTATAGTGAATGCAACACCAATCATCTAAATAACGAAATTCCAAATAAAATAAGATCTGATACTTGTAATATTATCACTAATTTCAAAAATAAATTGAAAAACAAACAACAACAGCAATATCAAATTTCAAAATAAAAAACCAAAGAATTCATCAATAAAAATATAAGTCTCAAAATTTTAAGGAACAGATAAATCTAATAAAACTGTTATCATGAAATCATTGAACGATAAGACAACAAACAAAATTGAACAAGACCCTATGAATTCTTATCAAAAACAAAATGATGTCCTAATTCGATCTTGGGAAGAACAACTTTTTATTTCGCCATCAGATGCAAAAAACTTGAAAATTCACAATTGCCTTACCCCCTAAAATATAATACTGATATCATATTTATTGAAATAATTCGATAATTGTTGGGAAAGTACAGCAGTAATGCAATCATCTACATATCGGAAAAAGAATGGAATATTTATATCGTTTGCTTAGGACCGTTACCTCAAGATCTTCTATTACCAATTGTGCTATAACCCTTGAAATGGAAGCCTCCTTAGCATAACCATCAATTTGTTTGTATATTTCATTTTCATATTTGAAATATGTGAGTTCTTTAACTTTTATAAATTCGTTGAGGTATTTCTATACATCCTTTAATTTTGTCCCATTTTTTTATCAATATATTTTTCACAATGGAAATAGGAATATTTGTATATAAAGAAACCACATCTAACGAAATTATAATACATTTTTTAGTCGAATTTTTCGACTTACGGTAGGCATGATTAGAAGAAAAATGGGGGGCACATTTTTCCCATGTTTTGAGACCTCCTGATCACGATTATGATGGTTTTTCGAATGTCTGTAGTTTATATATATATATATATATATATATATATATATATATATATATATATATATATATATATATATCTGTTTAAGCTACAATTCTTATTTTCGTCTCTCGAGCAATTGCTATGGGTCCGATTTGGTTCAAAATTAGCATACATGGCGGCGGATTGATGTTATTAGAGTTTGGTTGAAAACAAATGAATATTTCGAGAGGTTGCAGTGCAAAAAAGTGGTTTTTGACCTTTGCTCACCTCTGCGGGTCAAACGAAAAACGAATGAAAAATGAAATTTCACATGTAGGTTCAATTAGTTGCGAGATGATTTCCTGTCTAAGGTCGAAACTTTCCATCTCCACCCCTCTCCATTTTATGGTCATTTTTGTTATATTTTCTTATTTTTTGGCCAGAATTAACTAGAGGGTTCGAACTTCGCATGCAAGTAGGGGTGATGTTGAAAATTGTCTTTCTCAAGTTCAAAGTTTTCTTCTTCAGTTCTTCTAACACAAACGCCCGAAATCATTTTGATTGTTGTAATTGTTGAACTGGACCGCCTCCTATTTAATGAATAATACGAGTATGATCGTTGCTAGGGAGATTTTTTTTACTTCCCATTTTCGAAATTTCTTGTCATTATGACAATTTTTTCTTTGTTGTCAATTGGAATTGAACAAGAGGGTTCGAGACCACCGGGTCTATTGAAATTATGAATTTTCATTCGAGAGAGAGAGAGAGAGAGTTAACTTGTGAAATGAAAAGTTATTGAGGAATAGCAAATTTTCCATATAAAGAAATAAGATTGAGAATTGATATCATTTCCAAGAAATTCATTTTATGGAAAGATTTGTTTGTGTATTAGTTAAATTCTTCATTCGACGAAAAATTCGACTTTCGTGATGGAGCTTTGCTGCTCACGGCTTTTTATTTCCTACTGATATTGTCGTCGTTTTCAATTTTTCTATCAGCCTTAATAAGAGATTCTTTGGAATTCTCATGAAGTCGCCTTGCTGTGAATTCAATTCCATGTAGGAAAACACTTTTTGTTAATTTCGAATGATAGGAAAATATTGTTAGTGATAAAAAATACATTTTAAAAATCATTTCATATAGCTTTTTATAAGTATTAATCGCTTTAAAATGTTACAAACTAAATATATATACCTATACAAAATATTATCAATAATATAGTGTTAAGAACCAGTAAATGTATAATGTATCCATTATTATTTCAAATAAAGCCCTTAAATTATCATTGGCGTTGATGATAAATATCTTCAGTTATTATTAACACTCAGTTAGTAGGTACACAAAATAATTATGAAGATTCTAATTCTCTCTCATTTTTGATGAAACTCCTTACATCAGGCATATTATCCCAATAATCCGGTGCCCAGGCTGGAAAATGTTTGATAAACTCCTCAGGTTCATCACCTTGGTTAATTTCTTTTATGGGAATATCCTCACGACCTTGCCGGGACAACATTTTCTAAAAAATAATCCACTTTTATTTTCTAAAACATCATAAATAAACGATGAAAATTGAATTAAGTAGATAGTTATCCAAAACAAATGAAATACTCACATGTGCATATTTGGGTCCCTTAGCACGTTCTTCATCACTAGCACCTTTTCCTATCCAGACGAAAATAATATCGTTGGCATCCAGTATCATAATATCATCATCATAAAGATCTTCTTGTTCGTAGCGTTTAATTTCTTCAACTTTCAACCTGTGGGATCTAGAACGAATTTGACAATGATACAGACGTGCAGAAGAGCTTATAGAACGTAGCAATCTTGGATGTGTCTCCCCAAATCCTTGCCATGACCTATGTAGAAAAAAATAAAAATTGTACATTGTAAATTGAATATCGGACAATACAAAGAGCGCGATAAGTTTTTGGAATAAATTCATTATTTTGCCACCAATTTATTATTGATAAAAATCAGGTCAGTTTATTAATTTCAAATATCGTTTTTTCATTAGTGTGCAAATCCAATTTTGAAATGTGAAAATGTGGGTCTTTTATACCTTATTCTTCAAAAAATAATCTATTCAGAAAATAATTTCACAATAAAAAAATTGTAATTTTAAATTAATTAATACAGAATATTATTTAACTAAATTCAATGCCCAGAACGCCATTCACCGGTCTCTTGACAATAAAGAATTGGACCAACAAATTCTTCTTGCACATTATGAATAACTTTTAAAGCAATCCTATTAACTTCATCTCTAATTCGGTCTAGCAATTCCTAAAGATTTTGCGGTTTATCTAAAGGTGTAAGATCTATCAATCTTAGAGGCCACTCAATAGGTACTCGTATACCATTCCACCTCCCAGGAAAACACAGATTAAAAAATTGCGAACATTACGTGTAACGACGGTGCACATTCGTGTTGTAACAAGATACTATCAACTGGTAAGTCTCTCTAAATTTTTTCTCTAGGTAGTTACTTTGGATTGAACAAATTTCATATCCGTTGCCGAGTTTCCATTTTACCTCCATATTCTATAACAATTTGTAGACGTTGGGCTCCACTAGCCATAATATATTCCTAAGATTTTTTACTGGAAATTTGGTGTATCAACTGACATTTTGACATTAGGCAGACATTGTTTATCGATTGAGACTACATTTATTTTTGTTTTCTCTCTCTCTCTCTCTCTCTCTCTCTCTCTCTATATATATATATATATATATATATATATATATATATATATATATATATATATATATATATATAATACAAATGTTAAGGTACCTGAAATATTGTGTGAAAGCAGCAGGCTCAGCTCCTTGCACGATCCTTTCAACGTGTGTCCATTTTGGATGGCTGTGTAAATTGAGAAATCCATCTGCCTTACTCATTGCCTCTTTTTTTTCTCTAGCATCACATTGGCTTCCGATCCATACATACAACAACGCATCTGTTGTGTCCAAAATATAGCAGTCATTGGGGTCCAATAAGTTCGGTGATAAAGGTTTTTGTGCAATTTTAGTAACTTGTAAAGATCCAGTAGCGTCAGAAACTTTATAAAGAGTAGCAAGTGCTTCTTCTGTTCTCTCAAAACTTTCATCATCACTGCTTGTGGTATCATCCGGTACCTCGTCTTTGGAGCCTTCTCCTAAGGCTTCAAAGAAATGGATGTAGTCACTTTCTGGACTATACAGATCTAAAACAACACCAAATCACATCTATGATTGGATGTTTTCAAATATGATACTAATCAATTACTTATTTTTAAAAAGGCGTCGACGAAGATAAAGTTATCATTAAAAAAATAATGGAAAATCTATTATTCTCCAAGAAATATGAGCAAAAACGTGAAAATCAGTGTAATGACCCTATTTATTGTAGGATAAACGGTTAAAGTTTAGAAGGAATACATTTAATGGAAGTAGGTGCAAATGAAAATCGAATATATATGTCTGAGGGTCCAGATTGTCATTTGTAAAACTGCCAATTACCATAATATTCAATCAATGTCATGAAAGAATCAATATCTAATTTATATTAAAATAAATTAAATGTAACCCGGCATCTGTGTAGTTTGTGAATTTGTTATTTTTGAGAAGCCGTCTTTTGAAAAATGTAGTTTATATTGCGGATGTGGATAGATATGAACACTTTTAGCTAGCATAAACTCTTGGATAAAATGCTACTTTTGTCACGGCGTGTTGATATATTGGAAATGAGAGTTGTGGGCTCATTTTTAAGATCCTTTTATCCGCACATCGTTTCGTAAACGTTCAAATAGTGTTTCAACTATTTGATTCTCTACTTTTTGCACATTTTCATTTGTTTGTGTGTTCCTTATCTCTAACTGACTCGTTTCAATTTCAATTGAAGCCACTTCTACATAATATTTATAGTTGCTACGTTATCATCATAGGCGATACGTTATCATCATAGGCGATTACGTGACCTTCTTTTGGACTTTTTTAAGGAAACTTGATTTTATTGCAATGTTCAAGATCCCTTTTTCAATTCCCATTCCGCCTCCCTCCTTCGTGTAGATAATCAAATAAAAATATCCCTTTCTTACATTGAAGGTTGAATACATAATTTTCAATCTTCAAACCTTACGGTATTCATACAATCTTTAAGCTACGAGTACAACAGAAATACTCCCACCTAATCAGGTTTGTCAAAGCTAAACTTATATCGAGTCCAAACTAAATTGAAACCATCATCCTAATCTGCTCTACCAAATTATACTAATTCGAGAAACTCTCGAGAAATAAAATCATCCAAACTATTCAAACACAAGATACGACATTAGCATCCACTTGGGACATCTTCATAAGCCTCCATAATTTATTTATTCCTTAGTTAGAAATTAATAATAATAAGATATTCTGAATATTTACTTACCAACTATAGTTACTTTAGCTTTGCCTGCATGATCTTGATCTCTAATTTGATTGGCCGCGTTAATAGCCTTTAGTTGTTCTACTCTTCTAGCTTTAGTTCCCACGTAAACATAAATATCTTTTCCAATATCAAGAATGAAGCAGTCACCGGTGTTCATCGAAGCAATTGTAGGAGTGACTTGTTTAACTCTAATATTTCTGGAGCCTTTAACATGGAAAAGTCTTTTTTCAACGGCATTAGAATCAACATGGTGGAAACCCGAGTTAACACCTCCAGGTAAATATCTAATCCCACCATTCTTGAAATACGACAAGAACAATTGAGACTCATGATCTTGAATTTCTCGATGTTGAATGGGCTCTCCATTGAGTTGTTCATCTAACTGGACAGTATATATGGCGGCAGAACCTTGTTCATCCTAATTAAACAGAAATTTCTATACATCTCATCAAATACTGAAATGAATTGTTTTGTTAATTTTAGTTACGTGGAAAACTACCAGATAAGTCTAGAGATTCAATTTATCAGAAATAGACTATTGTTCATACATTGTATTGTACTTGGAACCGTCATAACAAACATAAGTTGATGATCCACAATATAATAAGTATTTTATTGAACTGATGATTTTGCTGAATTACATATTTCTAGTTTATAATTGCATCAATTTTTTGTTAATCAATAACCGATATTGTACACTGTAATTTTAGTTGTTAATAGTGTCGTTTTGCTGTTTTAATGAAGTATCTTTCTTAAGAATGACTTTTGTTTATGAATATCACTTCCTATTCCAATAATTCCACAAATAAAAATAATTGAAATTGATTTTACGCGAAAATGGTGTATAGCTTAGTGGAACAATAGAACTTTTTTCTGGCAAATACCTTATAGTTTTACAACCTACCGTAAACTATGTCAAAAAAATAGTAACACACAAGATTTTACCAAAGCTCATTGTCCTCTCACTTTGACACTTGTGACAGCGATAAATCATGAGAGTTTATAGTAAACAAATTATAATTGCAGGATTCTACCAAATTTGAAGTTTGTAGGTACCGGCTTTTTTTCATCTAAGTTAGAATTTTTGTAACCATTGGTGATATTCATACTGTTTACACTATCACTTCAATAATCACGATTACACTGTCTGACGCGCGTTTCGATAACCAAGTTATCGTCCTCAGAGACTGAAGGTACACTAAAACCTATTAACTTGAGTTACCTGTTTAATACTAAATTTCCCCACCAATAAACCTTATCCTGCAAAAATTAATTCCAGCGGAAAAAGCTCCTCGGCGGGAATCTTCACATTTATTCCTTAACTACAAAACCATAGAGTGGGTTGTAAGGAATTTGTTCATATTTATTGGATAATTTTTTTTATTAATTTTACAGTATTAATATTTATGTCAAGATTATGACTGGCAGCGTGATCGGCAATACTCAATTTTTCGGTCCGTTCATATTTTAAATGAGCTATGTGCTCTTTAAAGCTAACATTAACGGATCTCTTAGTATGCCCAATATACTTCCCGTCACTATCACTACAGCTAATTTCATATATGCTACTCTTTCCCAAATTTGATATTTTATTCTTAGAAGTACCCAACAATTTAAAACCCATTCTGTTAAAAATTTCTTCCAATCCCTTTGTATAAACCGTAAACAGGATTGAAAGGTACCAGAGCAAATTCATCTTGTTTTTCATTTTGATTTTGGACAAAGGTGGTTTCACATAAATTAAGCAATGTAGAATTTCAAAAGAAACATGTTCAGGGTTATTGATTCAAAATATAAGATGTCTGTTTTAAGTAAGAAATTGAAAAAATTAAAACCACAGTCTAAGAAAATTTCTTCAAAGCCTACCAACATTGTGGAAAACTTTTCTTTCCAGACAGAAACGCGGTGGACCTGTTGAATAACGGTTAAGGTTTTACTGTTGTGTGTAGCGGCGTGCAGAAGTCAGAAGTACTGTTAGGGGTTTGAGGAGGAAAGGTTACTTAGAAGCAGATAAGGGAAACAAGGTTGTTATATTGGATACTAAGGACAATTTCGAGAGAGTCGACAGCTTAAAACAAGACCTTATACCAAAATTTCAAAGAATATTCTGAATAAAATGATCACAAATGTGAAAGAGAAACTTATCCGTAAGTAACCCAACATTGCCAAAGCTCTATTGCCTTCCCAAAATTCACAAACCTGGGAAGGCAATGAGACCTATTGTTTCAACAAACAGAAACAAAAACAGAATGGAGACTGCGATTTGGCCAATCAAAAATTTACAGAATTTAAAGAAACTAAAATTTAAATCTTTCTTTTTTAAAAACCCGTCATAGTACCACTTTATTGTAGTACTGGTTGTATAAAATCAAGTAAATAATTTAGCTTTGCAGATTTTGAATAAAATTGGAAAATATATCTTCAACTTTTCACAAGAAATGATTTTATTTCAAAATATCTAAAATGCATATGAATAAAATGGTATATAAAGACATTTATTTGTTTGTTCCTAAGCAGCCTTGCTGATATCTTAAAAGGGCAAAATAATAAAATGTCTAAAGACTAAGAGATTTCCACTGGCTTGAAAGTGATTTTTGTGATCACATATACTCAAAAAAAAAGCTTGATTTTTGACAGATTCGTTTTGCCCATATTTTAAAAGAAAATTCAACTATAAATTGATTATAAAAAAAATTTGCTCCGCCGTATGCATCAACAAAAAAATTATATACCTTTATCAAAATTTCTGAGCTATTCTCTATACCTGAGTTGCCTAATAATTTTAAATGAATAGATGATCAAAAGGAGAACAATCAATTGGTGAGCTTGAATATGATCTTTTTTGAACCTAATGATTGTCATAGCTTCAGAGACTCTTGGTTATCAAAACGCACACCTGTAAAACTCCCTCCCCACAAACATTGTTAACAACATTTCTCCCGTATATTGTCCAGCATCATCTTAATTTATAAACGTCACCCACTGTATCATGACAAGAGTATCCCATTTTCTTTGGGTTTCACAGTTACTATCGATTGCGATCTTGGCGAAATTATTGGATATATTGAAACCTCCTTTCAGTATCTTCCCCATGACACTAGGAATTTCGTCCGGGAAGCATGCAGAAGTCAGATCTCGAAAAATTTGTCTATTAAGAATAAAAATCCATTAGTCAGAAAAATAAATTTGAATACTGTCAGGAGTTTGAGGAGGAGAGATTGTTTTTACTTAAAAGTGGACAGCTTAATCGAAACAGGACCTTTCACCAAAATCTCAAAGAATATGCTGAATAAAATGATCACAAATGTGAAAGAAACACTTGAAAATTGTAAGAACCTTGAGTCAATGTACAATGTTTTATCAATATTCAAAGCACATATCAAGAAAATTCTTTCTTCTTATTATGTAGGAAGTTGATTATATTTTATTATCATAGATTAATACATTAATAATCAGATACAGTAAATATGCTGACATCCACAGAATGTTTTCTTTCTTGTGATTAATAATAAATTATTCTATTTCTCCAACTTTAAGTGTAATCTGCAGATTCTGTTGTGCAGAGGACGAAACCTCTATCCACGTTCTCTAGAAGTGTGAGACACTACGGAACTCCAGAGCACTACACCTGGGAGCGTATGAAACGAAGATATCTGGCAGCTACAGCCATCCCACATTCTGAAGAGATCCTAAAAGTCTATATCAGTTAATCATAAAGCATCAGGAAGATTAATAGTCGTTTTCTTTGGGCTCTAACTATATTTATTGTTAAAATATGAATTACTGTTTATCTCCTTGTTTAAGATAAGCACACTCGTGTCGTCACAATTGATTAACCGAAAAAACTTTCATACTTTTTCCTTCTTTTGCCAATAAATTCCCACGCTCATGTTCGCTTTCTTTTTATCTATTCTTCAATTGTTTTCACAAGTATCACTGAATGATAGTCTATCATCACTCGATTTAATAATGTACAAATTACACAATAAAACTTAATTTGTAAAACAGGTGTGTCCTTAAATTATTCTTTACCACTGTTTATTAACACATTCATGTCGTGAGGTCCGTTTTCTTATAAAATTGTCACTACTTATACCTAAATATCTTAACTTAATATATTATATATTAACTACTTCCTTACCTAATATTTTAATACTGCAATTGATGCTTAATTTGATTCACTTTTATATATATATATATATATATATATATATATATATATATATATATATATATATGTATACATGTATATTTAATTTAAGATACATCCGTGTGCAGATAAGAACATTACCTGACTAGTTTCGGAGCCTAACCAGAAGTGTAGATCGTATTCCTTGGCACCATTATTTCGTATTTTTGTCTGTAAAAAATAATTATTTATAATCTAGAATTCCAGGAATTGCTTCCATTTAATACCTACATTTAGGATAATATATGAGTCTCCTGTGTACAATTTTCCATATTGATTTTTAGGATAAGCAACTGGTTTGAAATCCTGCAAAAGAAATTTAGAATTAGAACATTAAAATATAAACTTCTTTTTATACATAGGTATCAATTCTCCAATTAACTTCTCGTTAATTCCAAATTGATTTCATTACTCATCCAATTTCAAAATTTTTAAATACCACTGAACTTATAAATTTCCTTAGAATACACATATAGAAACTTATATGGAATCATTGTGTATTTGCGACAGAAATGCTTCTAGGGTAAAAACTGTTTTTTTTGTTGCAAGCAAACGGGAAAAAAAAAATCAGTCTACTTGTACTCTCGGTATATTAGGAATGGTTCAAAACCCTACCACAGATAATGAGCATTTCAAAGAGTGCTGTACCAAAAACATATGTAATGTATTTCGGAAACAGATTGTATATAGCAACAACTGCAAGTGTTTCAGTGAGTCCATTAGAAACAGACCTCGTGCTCGAATGTGATACAGCGCAAATCAGTTATGAACTCCTCAATTCTCCGAGCATAAAAAATGAACCATCTGAATTGGGTTTTATAACAAAAGTGGACAATTAAAAATTGTACAATTTTTTTATATGAAACCAAAGTGGGTCTTAAATCATATGACAGTAGAAATCGGGTTCTTTACTTAAATTATTTAGATCTTTTTTATCATTTATAGCTTTTTCGTTTTTATAAATGTGAACCATTTCTAAAAATTCTCTTTTTCGTGTATTAGATTCCGTTTAAAGAATTTTTGAATCTTTATAATTGAATTTATGTTTTTTTGATATTTCATGGTTCGTTAATGCTGTTCTATTTTTTTCATCGTATTGATGACCTTTTAGTCTATTTTCTAAATACAGAGATGTTTGCTCTTTATAGACAGCGTCACAATTAGTACGAGGCACTTGATATATAATATTACTCCTTTTGTTTCTAGTTGTTTTAGATTTTAATTTAGTGAAATATTTGGATAATGTATTATATCCTTTATGACTTATACTAACATCATATTTATTGAAATAATACGATAATTGTTGGGAACGTCCTATTACATATGGTAAGGAAAAATGTTTTATGTTTTGATGTTTCGTTTCAGTTTTGATACTTTTAATTTTTTCTTTGAAATCCCACGTGTGTTTGATATAGTATTTGTTTTGATATAAAATTTTTTTCAAAATATTTTTCAAATAATTAGATAATAGGGTGAGAGGAGTTTGAATACTTGAAACAATCGGTCGAAGGGGAATGTCAGGTTAGTGGAGTTTATATGGAGTATATTTTAGGGGGTAAGGCATTGTGAATTTTCATTTTTTTGCATCTGATGGCGAAATAAAAAGTTGTTCTTCCCAAGATCGTATTAGATCATTATTTTGTTTTTGATAAGAATTCGTAGGGTCTTGTTTAATTTTGTCTTATCGTTTAATAATTTCATCATTTTATTATTATAATCTTCTGATTTCATGATAACAGTTTTATCAGATTTATCTGCTTTCAAAATTTTGAGATCTCTGTTTTGATTGACAAATTTTTTGGTTTTAGTTATATTTTGGGGTTCGATATAGCTCTGTTACTATTTGTTAATTTTCGATAACTACGTACTATATTTAAATGAACAATAATATATTTGATGAAATATTTGTTAGAATAAAATAATAGTGTTTCTAATAATGTAACAAAATTTTCTAAGAAAAATATTTAGTAGTCGTGGATAAAATGAATTATTCTATTCGCGTATAACGAGTTATTATTAACTCGTGAATAATATACTATTAGACTTCATATTTTTGACACGAAATTTACATTCCAGTAGTTCGAGTGGTACCTGCCGTATGGAGATGCTTGTTAATATTGATCTTGAACTTTTGTATGTTGTAGTGATTGAGAAAGATGTGCTTTGGTAGCTGATTCAACAGGCTTGCACTTCTCTAAAAAAAGGAGTCCCGATAAATTGACTTCTGGGCATCTGTAGACGAAATCGGTATTCATGAGCTACATCTGCATGTCAAGTAATCTTACAGATACTGCTATAGGTGGGATTATGTTGGACAATTCGGAAAAGCATTTGTCTTAATATTATCAATAAAACAGAGTCAACGACATGTCTTCTATGCTCTGAACTGTCAAATTTTCTGGTTAACTTTGGATCGCCTATAAGCCGAATTGCTCACATCTGTCGAGTTGAGTATCCCCAGGGTATTCTTGGGAACCGAGCTCCAAATGTGGGAGCGATACTCAAAATATGGATAAATATGTGCCTTGATGAGGATTGCTCCCAACCTCAACACCCAACAAGTGAATTTGCAGGACCAAATCCTGAGCCGTAGCACAAGCCTTCTTCGTAAGGATTTGGATGTTAGCCGAGTTTGTTGGGGCGGCTGATAACAAAGTCACCAGTGTGCTATCATCGGCAAAGATTTCGATCTAGTATCAATTTTGTCGAGTAGATCGTTAATGTAGAGGTGAAATAGAGTCAGTGACAAGATGCATCCCTGGGGAACACCAGCGTTGACCTCAAACCTTTCTGAGTTGTGACCATCAATTCAATTAGTGAGGATGCCTTCGATATGTCCAGAGTGATTGCTCGATATTCTCCATATTTCTCTATAGCTTCAGTCGATACATAGGTGACATAGGCCAGGAGATCCCCGGTTAATCTATCTGTACGAAAGCCGTATGGATAGTCGCTGATGATGTTACCAGACTCATGATATCTCAAGATTTGCTGGCTTCTTTTCCTTTTTTTAGTATGGGTTGAACCCGAGCAACTTTCCAATCTGCAGGGATTCTATATAAGTCCGTTAAAAAACTATAACTAGAAGAATTTTACTACAAAATTGTTTAAAACAAGGTAAATCAAAGACAGACGCTTTAAGCAGGATAGATATTGACCCTATTCATTCAACAGCACATATATGAACAAATTCGACGAAAATCTCAACCGAAACTTAATTAAACCATTCTTCTTCCACTACCAAAATGGAGGTCTAACGAAAAAATCTATCTCACCAAACATGCTTTGGTATGACATACGTACTTCTGATAGTGAAATACATACATGAATACATAATGAAAGTGAAATTTAAAACACGATTGGGTATGTCACGCGAATGTGTTTATCACATTGTACATTAAAGCAAGTTATGAACAATATTTCACCACGATCCCCTCAACGCAATAAACTTTTTTTTAATTTACATATTTCCAAATTATAAATTCATTTTATTTAGAAATGTTTCACACATTTAAGAATAACTTTAAAAAAAACTTTATTATCTACACAATGACAAGAAATTGAACTTTCGTACAATTTTCTGTTAATGATAGTTAAAACTTTGCGTAGATGAGTAAAAAAGAACAAGAATAATTTAATTATGTTGATGGTTATAAAAATTTTTAGTAATACCAGCGTACCCGACAGACATTTTATAGACAAATTTAAATTGAAAATTCCAACACACTATTTATTACAAGAAAATAATAACATGAAGTAACAAAATATTTTTCTGAATTTGATCGCAACTCCAACTGACGGGATAAACTGGAATTATAATCAAATATTTTTGGATATTCGGTAATGCGTAGTCTGTCAGATCCAATGCCAAATAATTTAAGATCAACAATTTCTTATTAATTCATTAAATAAGCATTATCCATTGAACCACAGTGTGAATCTAAATAATTCTCTTATCCTCTGGAATAGACACAGACACTCAAGATCGTGGAATCTCGTGTCCACTGATAAACTTTCTGTAAACGATGAAGAATTTATTTATATGATGTATGTTATTAGTTTCTATATTAGAAAATGGAGTTTTCGTTATTGTTATAGTCTAAGATCCGAACCTAAATCCACCTCCACCGAGCTGATAATAGAATAAAACTTATTTTATAAATTTAGTATATTACTTTAAGTACAGTATAAAATTCTCTTATTACCTTGATGTTACAATATTTAAAGAAAAATCATTTTTTAAAAAATAATTAAAAATACCCTGTGCAGGATTTTTTTAGAGAACCCATTTTTAATATATTCTCTAATATATTAAATTTATTATAAAATATAATATATAATATAAAAATTTCAACAAATTGATAGATATTTGTTCTTTAATATAGATTAGATACATTTCAATCACAACGGTAAGGTCACTTTTCTGATGACAGTATTACCAGATTTTTTACGTTGTCAAAGTTGGAATTACCATTTTTCATTGATTTTTATTTAATCCCATACAAGTTCTATTTGCTTCAACATACAATTATAGAGTGCCAATATAAATACAATTTCGCCTCGTTATTACGTCATTCCATCATATCATATATATTTTTTATATTTTATATATTTATCTTTATGACATCGTGCTAAGTTTAGGAACAATATATTCAAAATTGGTTTGGATTATCACGATAAATATGAGGGGATGAATGCATAGATGTTTGAATACATTCAACTTTTCGAACCAGAATTTGCAGTCTTGCAGTGTAAAATAACTTCATTTCTAAACTGTTGACCTGTTACTTTTTTCAACGCGTTACACGTATCGGTTCTAAACTCCGGTTATTATATGGAGTATTAATCATGAGTACTTCGGTTCCAAAAGTTTGATACCATCGATCTTTTACTTAGAATAACGATTTTGATATATTTTTTATGAATTTTGTAATCTCTGCAAATTTTGAATTTAGGTTGTCTATCAAATTTATTTTATTTCCGTGGGTATGTAGGTGATTTCTATGATAAATAAACTTTCATTTTGTGGAGAAAAATAACGTTATCTTGTTTTATATCCTGGTATATACGTTTATATTATTCTGAAAGTTGTTCCATTCTAGTACCATTGTTATAAATCCGTTATTTCATCTTCTGCTTAGTGAACTTTCACTACTGCTAATTCATATTTTTAAGGGGTTTGTTCATGATATTCCATATTAAATCATTATAAAATTCATGAGTCATTCTTGTTTAAAGTGATTTGTTTCTCATATCCTTTTCATTTACTATGTAATTAATTTTATTTTGAGATTTCTTTTCAACAACAAATTTTTTATGGATATCTCAATAGATTATTTCGTTTAATGAATTAACACATCAAGAGATGATTATGAAAACTCACATGGTGTGTTGATATAATTTGAGTTTTATAATAATAGTTCCTGCATATGTATACAAACATTCTAGTTTTTGGAGATACATTATTTTTAAACAGTTTTAATTTCTTTTTTATTATCTATGTTACTGCTGACTGTTCCACAATACCAAACTTATCAATCGATTGTTTTCCCTAATATGCTCCAGATAATGAACTAAAATTACTTTAGTATTGATCCATCGAAAATACGCTTTTTTATATTTGTTATGACTACAGTGGTCAGGAATGTATTGATATCATGGAAATAAACATTAAAATCTTCCATGTTTGCTTCTTCATTTTTTTGAAAGTTGGCTGGAAACATAATTTTTTTTGTTAGTAATTACTTCATATCCATTGTTATTGTTTCGTATAAAACACTGACAATAAATATATAATCCTTCATTATGTAGAATATCAAAATATACTCTTTTTTTCTTGAAGTGCTTCTACACTCCAACAATTTTCAGGCGAGGACAACTCACCAGTAATTTGACTTTATTGTTTTTCAAAATATTCTCCATTAAGATCAATATGTGTAAGGGTTCGCATTCTCGTGGTGGAGAATGATTGTCTTCTGCGGCGTGTTTTCGAACACTTCTGGCAAACAAATGCTGGTACACCATTTATAATTGACAGTTTTAGTTGCTCTAATTGAACGGTGACAACATGTCCAGTTATTCCGAAAAATCAGGCGATCATTTGCTTCAAAGTGCTTCTGTGCGCAAACAACTTTAGTTGGATTTGGATCGTCTTGAATAACCATACAGTCGATTGTTGTTCAGTTTCGGATTCATATGAATAGTGGAACTAACGCCAAGTATGCCTGAATCTCATGGTATGCTAGGTGAAGATCTTGCAATATCAGTTTACGCGCAGCATCGATGTTTTATAGCACAACAGCCGATTTTGAATCCTGTAGCGAAGTGCGACCACGATTGAATTCAGAAAACAAGCGAATTGGTGCTTCATCACCAAAAGTCGAAGCGAGTTGATCGGCACACTTTGTATAATCCACGTCGAAAGTCATAGAAAATCATCGCTTGAAAATGTTATCGATTAATTCCATTGTTTGACCGAGATTAATCTTTCAAGTATCTGTAAACAACTCGAATAGCACGTTCGAGTACGTTCACCACTAAAAATGTCAAACTTTATGATGGCAAGGTAATTATTTTCTATCTATCAATGATGATTTTATGTATCTGAAATGATTTGTTAGGAATTAAGTCGTTGTAGTTGATTGGAACAAACATCATGTTGCATAAATGTCTTTATTCAACTGAAAATTATGTACAGATCATGCCCTCTTAATAATCTCATCATATCAATGGATATTTGTCCTCGTAAATGTGTTGGTGAATTTCACCGTAACGTTTGTTTTAATGTAAAATTCTATAAATAGTGGTTGATGATACTCCTGTGTTAGTTTCACAACGACGTAGTGAAATTGTCTTTTTCATATATTCACAAGCGTAACATACTCTCTGATGTGAAGTCGTATATGTATTTTGTAGTCACAGATTGTATGGAATTGAGGTTCTATCTTTGTTGGAATTTTATATTCACTATTTTTTTGTATCACTCTTAATATAAATATCTACCTTCCTACGTTTCCTTTTATTTTTTAAATTTTAGTAGAAAACACAACCCTATTTTTCTTCTTATCTCATCATTAAGCCTCTTCTACCCATTTCATCATACTTTTCTATTCCTCCATATTTTCTTAATTTGGTCAATTCCTTATCTTCTTGTTCACATTCTGCGATTTTTCCTTGGTTTCCCTTCCTCCGTCATATTCAATTCTTTGTTGACTTGTAGTTGTTGACTTTGTTGTACCTCATTTAACCGTTTCTCTTTTATTTTTGATTGATTATTTTCTCTCCAATGTTTAATTTCAATTGCCTCTAGTTTATTTCTACGCAGTTAAGGTGCAAATAATACTTACTCCCACGTAGGTACACTCAATCGGATAGAACGAAGGGTTACACTACCAAACCAGGCGCAAATTCATGACAATAATTTGAAAATTTCAAATTTTCATATCAACGTCGAATCTCTAATTAGTACAAAATAAGTGAGATTTTTATCATATAATAATAGTAAAAACGTCATTACATAATCGTCACATATAACGTCCTGAAACCTTTTAACATACTCACTGACCAACCTGTTTACATTACCACTGACGCGCGTTTCAATAACCAAGTTATCGTCTTCAGAGATTGAAGGTAAACTAAAACCTATAAACTTGACCTACCCATTTATACTAAATTTTCACACTGATGAACTGCCTCATCTTTGATGTATTTAGGAAAAGCACTGCTACGTGCAGGTACAGGCTGACTCTTTCCAGTGTATCCAACATAGGGTGGCCAGTCTTCATTTCCTGGTACATAGTCAGATTCATTCTCCACTTAATATCGGAAGATACAATAGGAGAGAACTTTTATTGAGGATGCGGCTGTACTTGAGGATTATGATAAGAGAATTGTAGATAGATGGCATTTTTATCACAATGGTGTTGAAATTGTTTGATAAATACTGCAATACATTAAAACAAATGTTGGGTAAGCCCAAGGATAATATACCAGACTTGGAAAAGAGTGGCATGTATAAAATTAGCTATGATGATGGTGGCAAAAAGTATGTTGGCAGGCTAAGAAATCGGTTGATGTTAAATCTGAAGCGCACGTAGCTCAAAAGTATGGACGGATCGAAAATATAGTATTACCGAGCACGTTGTCAGTCTTAATCATGGAAGAAATATAAATAATGTGAAATGTTAAAAAATGTATCCAGCAATAAATTGTTGGATATATTTGAAAGCATTGAGATTGTAAAATGTACGCTGAATACAAAGGGCCTAATCCTTAGAGTACATTCTATAGTTTACTAGTTGAGAAATGAATGTGAAATTCTAGCCGATGTGGTTTATCCCGCTGTAATTGGTTTTTTGCGGCAGGAAATTCAATGGTAGAAAAATTTAGTATAAATAGTTAGGTCAAGTTGATAGGTTTTAGTTTATCTGCATTCTCTGAAGATGATAACCTGAATATCGAAACGAGGGTTACGAAGTGTGTTGGTGAGTGTTGGTGTAGTGGTAGTGTAAACAATGTGTACAGTATGAATATCCCCAACGATTTCAGAAATTTTAACTTAACTGCAACTTAGTTTTCAAATATATTCATATTATCAAATGTTAGTAAAACTATATTTGTATTATAATACTACAACCATAATCCCACGAATAATCAAACATAATATACTGATAAAGACCTTTTATCTTCCAAATGATAACAGTCACTTCCTGAGAAACATTGCTTTATTTTTAGGTTAATACGATACATAAATTTCTTTTGATATAATGGTATTATTGAAACTATTATTTTATACCCGATTTCTATTGAAATCGTCAAGTTACAATAGCATGAAGGCCTGTACAAATCCAATTTTTGTTTGGTTTATAACCAAAGATTTTTTTATTTTATGAATAAAATTAATCAGGTTTATTCCAATATTAGTGGATATAATTATGCTGGATTTATTTTATTAAAGGAAAAGTAAATTCAAATTACTTAATTTCTCTTCAAAATTATCAATACCCATCAGAACTAAAAAAGCCTTTTTTGAAATGACAAAAGTTATCAGGTTGCGGTAAAGACAGATCAATGAATAATGGGTGAATCGCAAGGCATTTTTAATTACAAAGCCGATGAGGAGGTCACACCTCCGCTAATGGTGGGTCCACATGATACAGACTTTTGTTTGTACAGATATCTGTACAGACTATGAAGTCGGAGTAAAAAAATTTACCCAAACATCTGGACAGAATGTCTGTACAGACTTTTCATTACCTAGTCAAATAAAGTATTTTCCAATAATTAATTGATTATTAAATAATTATTTGGGTCTAATAAAAATCACAGTAACAGAAAGATACTCCAATTCGAATAGATCTATGTAGATATGTATATTTAATTGAATAGAGTTATGGATCTTTGATGATAAAATCTTGCGCACCGACTGACTGTACTGACTAGTTTACACAGACTAAATTCTATAGAACCGAGTATATAATCTTAGCACCCAGCCACGCCACAGTACTAATCAATTAATAAAATTACGTCTGAAGGAATTACAACTGCGGATTAGACATAAAGTTTCCCTTTAAAAGTGCGTAGCTATTACCTGGTAGGAGCATTGTAGCATATCTTTACGGAGTACACACCGATATTAACATCATACTTATTCCCTATTAGAAAAGAAAAAACAAAATTCCCCTTAGACGTCACGTGCGCTTCACACATTCTAATGGAATATTTTTAGTATGCCATGTAGTATGATACCATCTATATTTTTTGAATGTAATGTTACCTTCATTTCATAAAAATATTGAAACTTTCAAAAAATAATATTGAGGAATTTTAATGTATAGGCATATACTTACTATAATCCAAATATTTCGGTTTTTTGTTATTTATTTGAAAATTGAATTCGAAAACAATGTATAACGAACAAAATCCAAACTTTTATGATTATTATGATTTATGACATATTTGAATGTGTTGATCTCCGTATATTATTATTATTAAAGATATCGAATTTTTATTTTAACATTCAATATACAGTCTAAATTCAACAAATATGCTAATTCAAATCCCACAATAGAACATATAGCAAATTTATAAACTCCTAATTCTTGAATACAATTTACGTTATTTACATATAAAAATACATAACTAGTTAATCCTTTGAGTTTCAACAATGACTCACTCATATAAAAATACAGTTAATTCATAAATTTGAGAATCACATAATATATTAAGTCGCGAGGTGGTCTAGTTGAAACTCACCTCGATTCTCCAGATTTGAAGGCCAGCTTGTTGGCCGGCATTTTCAAAAGCGGGGTCCATCAATTTCACTTTTTTGCCGGTCTGTTGATTAGGTCTGCTTGTGAATCCGGTTGGCTGTGAGAACTGCTGTCTTCTATTTGTTGTTGCACAGTCACAACCTTGTAGATAAACTAAAAACGCGATACACAGAAATACACCGCTACAAATCGCACCCAATTTCAACATTTTGGGCATGCGTGGATATCTGTAACAATAAATAGGGGAACAAATGTTTGATATTGAGTATCATGTAAAGACGTTACCTATATTTTATGGCAGTAATATTATATCTGTCATAATATTAAAAACTATTTTCGTTTAGCTTCCAATTTTATATTGATCGGGATTAGATATTTAAAAATTCGGAAAAATTATAAAATTCTTATAGTTGGTGCTTTTTTCGATACTCTGCTAATCAAAACGCTTCATTTACAATCAAACTTATAGCTTAATCAATATTTCAATTTTTATTTCAAACATTACCTTTCTAATGTCTATCGACAGTTTTTAACATTTTTTTTACTTCGAATGAGTGTAAAATTAAATTTTTTGTTCTGAGATTTGAAAAATTAAAATTCCTTTTTAAAGAGAAACTTATATTTTAATTACAATAGACGTAGTCTTACTATGAGGGTTAGACAGAAACTGAAAAAATGTTTTTTAAAAGCTAAAGGTAAGTGTTTTAACTATGATAATATATTTTATAGTTAATTTCGTATAGATTGTCGAGTTTTATTTCCATTAGGTTTGATGCTTGATAGTTTTTTTTTGAAAACTGAATACTTCAATTTCCGACAGATTAGAGATTTTCCTTTTTGAATTTCTCTCATGAATGAATATTTGAATTTATTAATTGTTAATTTGCAATTTTCTGGAATACTTATCAACGAAGGCGATTGAACTTGAAATATTATGCGAGTTAAACAATAATTAGTTCGTTGTTTGAATTTTATTGATAATTGGATTTTGGTTATCTATTTCATTCGCGTAACATCCAATTTGCGATTGTCCGTTCAACAGTTGCAGCATGCAATTGTCGGCAGGAAAGAATTCTTGAACACAGTAGTAGATATACTCCACCTTTGGACATTATTCTTTCTCCGACTCAGAATTAACTGCCAAGTAGAGGTAAGTGAGAGTGAACACAATATTCTTTTGGATAACAGGCGTAAAATTCTTTTGGTTTTAGGATATGGACATGGATTGCGAAAATTAATTTAGAGCTGAAAAAGGTCACTTGGGTTCCAAAAAATGTATAATATGTTAAGATATTATTGAGTTCAGGAATTTGATCCTTTTCGTATTTTTGATTCAAATGTTTAATCAAACTTAAAAGCTCGTGAATTGATATTATAAAACTATGAAGATTAATTAACTTTGAAAATAGGATAGCATTTTCAATATTATCTATAAATGATATTATATTTTGGCAATCAAGATTATTTTGACTAATTGTTCCTTGAAATGTAATGCATCTACTTAACGAATCGATTTGGTTTAGAATGGACGCTTGAAACTTTCCTAGATTGTTGTGTAGGTTTTGTTTGCCAAAGTGTTGTCTGTGATTGATTATAATAGTCAATTAACTTCTTAAACAAAGAGGTTGGTGAATTTAATTCATCTGTAAAATGCTTTTGATTTTCCTGTGTAAGTTTCATTGCATTGTCATGTTTTCTGAATTAACCACCTCAATTGGACGACCAGAATGTTCACCATTTTTGGTGTCCGACCGACCACGTTTAAATTCAGCAAACCAATAACAAATGGTTCTTTTCGATAGAGCAGAGTTCGGATTACATTTTAGATGTCATTGAGGAAATTGTACAGTATTTATTTTCATCAAGAAGCAAGGATACATTAACACACGAAATTGTTTTGAATCCATTGTTTAGAAAATAACAAAAGAAGCTTCACTTAAATGGTTGTCACTTTTTTCTGACTAATCGAAATGTCTTGAAATTTTACACATAGTCTTTTGAAAGTTGGTACTCCATAAACGTCATATGGATTTGATAATGGCAGCGCCATCTATGCATCAGACACACGACTTATTGAGTGATGTAATATCTTAATATCTCTCTCATAAAAAAGTTCAGTTATTATTTTAAACTATTTTACACCACACGTTCAGGTTTTGTGGATACTAAATATGACCTTCCATCTAATGCGAATTGTTATCCGACCAATACTCGTAATTACGACGATTTATAAATCCGTTCAAGCATAACGTTGCTTCATCAAAAAACACAATGTTGTTCATCTCCATTTAATGCTTGGTGTAATTAAGCTATAAGAATAAAATTTATTTGTTTAAGTATCCTTGTTAAAGATCTCTCACTAATATCGTAATTTATTATAAGTTTTGATATTGAATTTTCAGGTTAATCCAGTACATTTATAATTACACTGAATTCATATCTTCATTTGTGTCTGTTTATCTCATTAACAACCGGGAGTATCTTCACACTGCCATTTCATTGAGTTTCAACAAATTTCTAGACACTGTAGACTTGGAAATATGAGAAATTATATCAACATATGCATTATTAAACAAATTGGCGGCTTTATATATTGATCTCTTTGTATCTCTAATACAAGCAACCATAAATAGTCATTCTTCCATTTAATTCTGACATAATTAGCTAATAGTGCATTAATTTCAAATATCTTATAACATCGAATATCATGAAACAATTGAAACAAACTTAAGTTTCAAACTTAATTGTATTATTAGAATGTACGTGTTTACAACAACACATTGGAAATAAATGTCCTTTGACAAATACGTCAAAATGAATAAAAATTTTTTGGCATACTGCAATGATTACTTAGGATATTAATATTAGTACTGAACTTGATGTTGTTGAACCATAATTTATAAATTCAGCAACATTATATCTACTCATAAAAATTATGCATATAGGGTGATGTATTTGAAATATTACCGATGACATCATATCTCAAAAAATGTAACAGAAAATATACAATTATTAGATAGTAAACAAAATATAGAAAAAGTTTTATAGGAGATAGTTTTTCATGAAAGTCCATTAAACCACAGATCCAGTGTTCCACCCATTTTACTTCACATTTTATGTTTGGGGATGGAGAATTATAGTAATCAGCGTACGAGAGAGGATCATAGTTTGTTCTGAGTTCAATTTCGGTCTGATAGAATATTAACAAGTAAAACATTTGTGCGCACTCATTCTATCCGTACCGATATATAGGATATTTCAGTTGAAGGAAGGAAGAAAGTGGAAGGTTCTATTTTCAGTCCGCCCTGTATGCAAAATAGAAAACAATTATAATTTCATTCAAAACGAAGTTATTTCATGATATAATCGGCATATGTTAGGTATAATACAATATTTTTCTCCAACAATCAACGTCTTTGGCAAAAAAGCATTCCTACGATGTCGCATCAAACCTGTTTTACCGATATTGTCCCCTATGACTTTTTATTTTCTAAGATGAAATCACACCCCAAAACAACTTACGATGTTGGAGGAGAGGCAGTCAAGGAAGCTGTAACCCTGGTTCTAAAAGTGTAAACTTCAGACAATTACCAAGGCTTCGAATCGTGGAAGTACCGTTGGATCAATTGTGTAAAATTGACGCAGACAGTAATAAAATTTTGTGTAGAGCTTTTCATTGATAAATTCCCAGTACATAATTACCTTTTATAATAAATAATTTGACAGTTTCCAGCATTTATAAGCTCAAGCTATAATATAATGTATTGTCTTCTCTCTATCGACGATTCCTTCATTAACATTCCAAAAACATAATACTGAGAATATGAATAATTACTTGGTAAAAATTAGATTCAATTTTAAGTGATGCTCTTTTACTATCGGAGACAAAATTTTGAAAATAACTACGTCAACTGTATTGAAAAATGTGCTAATTGATATATGAAAACCAAAAATGTTACGCTATATCACAACAGCAATTTATGAATTTTTAAGATGATTTATTTTTAGTCAAATAAAATGTCGAAACCAACTATAAATAACGGAATTCTTTAATATGATCAAAAGTCCACTGGCGTACAAATTTCAGGTAAAAATGATATTTGTGAGATATCTCAACATGATGATATAAGATTTAATGGTTGAAATTATAATTTTAGAAATTTTCTACTCGTTTTCTACTTTTATTACCTACACTTTTATAAACAATACGTCTAATAAAACGAAAAATAACTGCTCAAGTAAATTGACATAATAACGATGTTAACACATCAGTCAAAAGAAATTGAAAAAGAAATATTCTTAAAAAATTATCGAAATTTGAAAATCATACTCTAGAATTTGATACTGCTATCAATTATGTTTCAGTACTTGGAAACCAGAAGTCTTCCGAAATAAATAAGAATAAACCTATGTACTGTATGAAATATTTTTTATTTTATGGTTATCTATGTAAAAAGGGAATTACTTTTGAAAAATCACTCAATACAAATACACTCTATTTCGTTCTTGGCATATTTATGAAGAGTGACTAGAATTTCCCATCAGTGCGCGGCAAATAAGATATGTAAGGTTTGACATTTCTCATAGAATATTTTCTTTCAGTTCATCAATTGATCGCGAATTCATTTCATAAACTATAATTTAAAGGTAGCCCCTTAAGAAAAAGTTTATTGAACTTAGGTCTTAACTTCATGGCGGTCTCCTCTTTGACTTCACTTTGCTAGGAAAAAGTTGACGGACATGGCAGTGTATGGTATAAGTAGTTACGGCATCCTATTAAAACCAGGTGCGGGTATAGAAGCCTGGAAAAGTCTGCAGCTTTGATGTAAAAAAGTCCTCGATCATTGCCACAAACCACTCCAAAGTAATAGTAACCGAGCGACAATGTTCGTTCTCAAAAAATTATGAGCCTATGATGCCATGCGCTGATATAACTGTGACGTTACAGCTAATCAAGAATCTTTCATGTTTGATTCGTGGTTTTCTGCTACTCCAGTAACGACAATTTTGCCTGTTGTCATTGCCGTTTATGTGGAAGTGAGTCTGAACAGTGAATAACATGTTGTTAAACAAAATAAATTGGTCCATAATTTCATTCATGAAATTTAGTCTACTGGTAGAATCCATATGTTTCAGTTCATGTAGTAACTGAATTCAATATGAATGAAATTTCTTCTTTTTTTAAAATCCACTGTACTGTTGTTCTGGGAATATAGAACCCCATAGAACGCTTACGAAGAGAATGGATAGAATTCGCGCAAAACACTGGTAATTATTAAAACATAACATGCCTTGAGCATTCAAATTCAAAATTTCTTATGGTCATGGATCAATAGATATAAGTATTATACAATAAATAAACTATATTAATTCTATATATTAATATTAGAATATAAGAAATTTTCAATTGTTTGTACAACATATTCACAATTTACAACAAATATTTCAATTACTTGTTAATCCGTTTGCAGACTGAGTACCTGTTACTTGTAACAATTCTAATAAGATATGTGCGAAGTATGTGTATTATTAAAAAGAATAACGTAAAAATAAAAATTACTTACAAAAATTTTATGTTAAACACCTGTTACTCTCCTCTACTTAGTACTGAATATGAATAGAACATAAACCTAGTATTATATAGCATTGACCTCTATATATAGGAGGTCATCATATCAATTAGATTAGTGTAGGTTTCTTGAGAAAACATTGTTTTGTATAGAGATAATTTGATATTATTCCGTTTAAACATGTCAGTAACAACCAACATTTACTTACCAGAATAACTTTCGTAAATTAATGAAATTCTGTGAATTTGAATCAATTAATTACAGAATAAACCTAAAATAATTTTCCTGTGCTTCCTTGAAATAAACTGAATATTATATTGATAATATCTTGGAATTAAATTAGAATTATTTGAACAATTTGTAATGTCAAAAAATAATTTCTGCATAAATGCATTCTCCATCAATTTCATGAATATTAAGACATTTGAACACACTAGTCCTGAATCACTCATATTCAACCCAAACTTCTGGAACAAGTACAAGTGACGAGTTGTAACCAATATATAACAAGGCAAAACATTTTTACTATGATATAAAATTTGAAATTGAAATATCTGAACACAGATGGCGTTGCCAAGCACTTCCACAAAAATATAGATGCCGATGCAATATATAAAGTTTTTTCAACTCGGTGATGATCTCCCATATAAAATTTTGATTTTTGATCTTTTTTACAACGAAATGTCCCTAGTAAATCTCCTTCATGGATATCATCTCTAAAATGTGGTGTGTAAAGATGAGCTCTAATTTCTGGAGTGTGAAGAGAAAAACTTTTAATTTAATGATTTCTGTCTACTCTTACAATCCTAACAATAGTTATACTATAAGATGGAATTACTATCCTCTAAGTCATTTAACAACAAACATATTTTTGAAAATTAATGTTTTTGGTATAAAAATATTACTTAGAATCCTAATTTATTGAACATTTATCAGTCTTGTAGTTTATTTCCTTCAGCCAATGGATTCAGAGCTTCATTATATTAATTCTTGACAACAGCAATGGAAAAATGTGTCAGTTGTTCTCAACATAAATCAGTCTATTTTTAATTTTTTGTTGCGAAAATACATTTACATAGTAATTTTTGTTTGATACAGAAAACTGTTTATCATTGTTTTTTGATGTGAGATTTTTGGCAGATATATGGATCTGCAAGTTTTTTTGACTCAGACTGATATCTATGTATCTACAGTTTATTTTAATCTCATACGTCTGAAAGACCAAGTATTTTTTCTTTATTTAAAAATACAAGTTCTTTATTTAATTGTTTGTAGAATCCTTGAAAATGCTTAAAATTACTATTTTCAATAAAATATACTAAAAATACAAAATCAACATTTTTTGGGAAGCTCGACCACCCAGCAAACATTATTTTATTTCGGTAATATTCGGCAAACGTATCACAGAATTCGTAATTTGTGAATGATTCAAATTTCCCTCCATTCGTGTTAGTTTATGATCATCGACTTTAAATAAAATGGGTTCAAGCTATACTCCATTTCTTACACTTTCCATAATGCGCATATTTATGATCAGGTAATCAGTATCATTGTAGGTGTCTCATTCCATTTCTTTATCTCATATCAAGATCCATGAATGTTTGAGGAAGACACTGGAAATTTATTAATATTCTATTGATTATGTAGGAGATAAATTTGAGCCTGGTAGAAGTATATTAGATATATTGTTATATTTTTTGATTTTTCACAGTACAAGCCAACTTCAACTGAGGTTGTCCTACTCACTATCCTGTGTCTCTGGCACTTCATTTCGACTATATTGGTGTTTGATAACATCTGACAGTCCCTACTTCCCTAGAGAACAATTCTTAGATTAGGGAAGGGAGAGGATACCACACATTTATATCTGGCAGTGTTTTTCTTTTGTTACCAAAACTTATCAGTCCACCATTTTATTTGTGAAAATCAAAGCGGATACACGATATAAATCTATAGTTGTTTTATAACTGAAAAGTTTTATTATTCGAGGGTATTTTACAATTATTATAATGATAAAGTGTTGTGCTTTCGGCTGTAAAAGTCACAGCCAGAAATATCGTTTAACAGGTAATTAATTGAAGTATGCATCCTTCGAAAATTATTTGAGCTGTGACAAGGATATATTATACCTACTAAATATATGAAGATATTAAATCTACTTTCATTTGTTATTGCAATAATTTTAACTCAAAACTTTTATATTTATTTTGTGGTATTAACGAAGTATACCAGAGGCGTAGATGATGTATTCTATAATAAATTTTTTGTGGAATATATATATATATATATATATATATATATATATATATATATATATATATATATATATATATATATATTCCACAAATATTACTGGGTGTTTCAAATTAAATGTGCACTATTGCTAACTTTTTTAATATTCTAGATACGAAGTCGGTTAATTTGGCAAAGTAGTAGTATTTTACACGCTGATTGAGATGGTGAAATCAGTAAAACAATTGCTTATGCCGTTTTCGAGTAAATCAGAAAAATAGAATATTTTTTAATGGAACACCCTATATATTTCTGGCTCAAACTTTTCCAAATAATTTGCAGAATATAAAAGCTCCTATACAATATTAATATTTATCCTTTTGACAAGTTAACGGTGTACGTCAAACAAAAAACATCATTTCATGCATCAGAGGATTACACTGCTGTCAACAAACATGTAATTTGTATCAGTCTTTGTGGATTAAGATTTAAAACCATAAGTATAAAATGGTGTTTACGCATTTAGAGAAATGCAATATGTTAAATATGTAGAATATTTGTAGAAAAAATAGTTTTCAAGCATTGGAACCGTATGGTCAAAAGAAAATTCAGAAATAACGAAATTGTTTTTGTAAAGGTGAGAACTAACAAACAATTCATAATAAGTGAACAAGTAGAAGTAAATGTGTTGGCATATTTTGAAGCCTACAAAAATGGTTCAACCAGATATTTGGCAAGGGATAGTGGTTTAGGTTTATCTACAATTTGGAGAAACATTACTACCCGGTAATAATGAAAGAAGATTGATCTTTTCTCAATGATTTGTAAATATGTGTAATCAGAATTTTTTAAAATCTATTTTATGGACCGACAAAGCAAATTTTTCAAATAGGGGTATGTTTAATCGTAAGAATATGCACTATTGGTGTCGAGAAAATTTATTTATTGCTCATCCAAGAAATCCACAAAGACAATTCAGTATTAATATATGGTGTGGTTTAATTGGCAGCAAAATAGTTGGGCCAGTTTTTTATGAATGTACTTTGACAGGCAGGAGATACGTTGATATGCTATCAGAGGTACTGGAAGTATATTTGGATGATCTCAATTTAGAAACACGTAACCAAATTTATTTTCAACAAGATGGAGCTCCTCCCCTTCAGGTACGCGAAGTCAGAATATTGTTGGAAAGACTTTTGGGTGGATTGCTACAAATGGTCCTACACGTTGGCCTCCTAGATCTCCTGACATAATTCCGCTAGACTTTTACTTTTGGGGTTATGTCAAGAACGAGGTCTATAAAAGAAGATATACGAATCTGGCCGAACTTCAAGATAGTATCATTATAGTATCCATCGACGGCAGAACCGTGTTAAAAGCTACGCAACGTGTAATAAAGAATACTCAGAAATTTATTGAAAGAAACGGCGATATTTTTGCACATTTAATCTAATTTGTATTTGTTTTTTATACTGTAATAAAATATTTAGATTATACTTGAGTTTTATCTCAGCAAACTTGTTAAAAACATAAATATCCACAACTTTTAATAAAATCGAATTTAAAAATAAAGTTATCGGAACATCGTCGCGTTCGACAAATAGCTGCTATTTCTAACCTAAAATTTTGTCTTTTTTATGAAGTAGTTATAAATAATTTTTATTTTTTTCCTTGATAAATCATGAGGGTTAACTATAGGTTTCATTAAACACGACTTTCTTTGAAACTCCAATATCGTCCTCATGAGAAAACTAAATCTTTTGAATTTAGACATCGTATACTAATCAAAAATAGAATATAATTTAAAAAAACTGAAAAATGCGCTTTTAAAGCACATCAAACTAAAAAAATAAAAACATTCTTTAAATAAGCTTAAAACAATAATGAATGAGAATACTCTTAGTTTGATTTATTGTCAAAAATAAAATTTTTCTTTGAGTTTCAGTTAATATTATTGTGAATCTCCTACAGAGAGTGCACGGATGTAAATTCTCGAAAAACATTAAAAGATTTAAGTTGTTGGATTCTAAAGTAATACTGCTGAAGATAGTATACTAAATTTCCAATAGAGGGCAGACATGTAAAATTTGGTGAGAAACAAAATGTCTCACAAGAAAAGTTGATTTTATTAAAATCGCCGTTCCTAGACTTCCCTAATAATGTATATTTTTACTCTTAAAAATATTTTATATTAGATATATTTCATTTTAACATTATTTGAATCTTACAGCGTTCCTAAAAATTTAGAAAGTAGAAAGACGTAGATAATATATATGAAAATTGGGAACCAACAGTAAATTATCCAATATGTTCAAAGTATTTTGATCAAATGTGGTTCTACCTAATGAGACAGCCCAATCCAGTTCTTCTAAACTGCCTTAATATTTGTAAGTAACTACTTTTAAAACAATTCTAATACGAAATGTATTGCACTGAGGACTCAATAAGAATGTATGTTGAAATCAATAGAACTTCACATTTCAGGCTCCCAAATAAAAATTATCTTTTGCTCCAGAGCCTGGATCTTCAATAGCTCCCTCAACTGTAGTCATATACCCAAAAATCATTTGAGGAGAAAGCTCTTCCGTGAGGAAATCCGAAAAACAGAAAAATCGTGATAGTTTAGAATACTTGAATAATCATTAAAGTGCTACAAAATATAAATAACTACTTTGAAAGATATTATTGAAGAACTTTACAAAAGAATATTAGAAAAGGAGATGCTATTGAGCAGTTATGTACTAAAAATACAACAGAAATGGTTTAGAGTTAGTCCACTTTGGTGTTCGTTGCCATGTTCCCAATAAGGAAAGAATATATATACCTTGTTTAAATTGTGACAGAAATATTCTATTTCATGAGAAAATGTGTATTTTTATTCGCTCAATTTCCAATCGAAGAAATACAGGTAAAAACATAGATAATCAAATTAATCTGGAACAATTAGGATACAGGTATTAATTAGGACAATAAAACAATATCTAATATAATTTCATCTCCTTAAGTACAAAGTAAAGTTATGGGTCTCTATTTTTTTTAACAAATAAACGTTTTACAGTATATCAGAACTATTAATTACATTGTGACTAGAGAAAGAAACGATCATCGGTTCTATTAGATTATCCACAACCTTATCTTGATCATTTCATCTTATTTTTTTATGACATGTGCAACATAATTTTGTTAGTAAATGTTTGTGTCACTTTCCAAGTCTCGCATTAGAAGATCCTTCACATCATTTATGTTAAAAGTAGTCTTTTTGGTAGTCACTTCATTTTCCACTTGAGTCGAAATCAATTCTATAGGATTTAATTCACAATGATATGGTGTAAATCTAGGTACAATTTTATTACTTTTCTGTGCCATTTCATCTGTAACATATGAATAATAATAAATAATAATTTTTTGCCAAAAAAATTACAATATTCATTCATTTTTATTTTACAATAATTTGAAGTATAAAAAGAACAATGAAAAGGAAATAAAACGTTGTTGGCCCATTTACATTTAGAAATATTTTAACTGTGGTATAACTTTGCAATACTCAATAATAAAAAATCAAAAGAAACTAAATATTGCGCATGGGATTATCTTCTGTTTATTTTAGTATCTATGTAAAATGTATTAGGTAAGTAAATAAAAACCTATCTGCATTTAAGAGAAGTTTTCTAAACACACTTTTAATAAAGTCTACAGAATGAATAATTTTTGAATATATCTTATACATTTCAGGCAAATAATTAAATAGTTTTGCTGCAAATTAGTAACAACATCTTTGACTAAAAGACTTATTTGATCATATAGTTTGTAGGTCAGAACTACTTTTTGTTTTCGTATTTTAGTTATAGTCAATATTATGTAGCATGGTAGAATGTGTTTATTTTCGTATAGATTATTAAATGATATCACATAGATAATACCTAAGTATCTGTTAATATTCTTTAACAAGTTGTGATTATATTACTAAATTCATCGCTAATAACAAACATGGTTGTTGCGAAATACTTGAAAAAAATTATATATACATATGTAATATATATATATATATATATATATATATATATATATATATATATATATATATATATATATATATATATATAAATTGAACTTATATCTAGCAGGTTCCCTTATATGTTTAAATAAAGATAAAAGAACTGACCTGATAAATAAAAACAAAAAGGATCATGTGTCAGAAAATAGTTGAAGTGATGAATTTAAAGGGTTACAACATAATATTGATACAGGAGGCAGAAAATAAATACAAATCATTAGAAAGATCTTATAAAAATGTAATGACTCGATAACAAACAGGCAGAAATAGAATATCATGACCCTATTAGACGTATGTACTAAATAAAATATTAGTATATATGAACAATTGTTTAACTTCAAAATATTTTGATTTTTATCACAGAACTACTAGGTCAAAAACATAGTATAGAACCTTTAATTTGATCAGGAAAGAAAAGTACAAAATTAAGAAATTACTTTGTAAGTATTAAAAGAAAGACATTTAAACAAGCAATATTTTACAGCATATTAATTGTTACATTAAATAATTACAGTCAATATAAAGATTGATATATGTTTCTTTATATAATAAAATTATTAGACCTACAAGAAATTACATACATACACAACAATATTAAAGTACAAGAAACAGAACTGCTTTGCATAATATAGCATAGTTTTATGTATATTTTACTAAAAATAAATGTTTTTTTATAGATATAAATTTAATGTACTTCTCTTTTTAATTTATATAAAATAACACATTGGTGAAAATTTATTTTGAATTTTTATTATCAGGTTAATTGAAGACATAATTGATCTCATTTTCATGTCTGTTTCATAATCTTTTTCAATGAAATTTCTACCTGTATTTTCTATCTATTTTGATGTGCTGTACTCTTGTAACTTTTCCATAAACTGGATGTATTATTAACTCATTGTTTTCTTCATTTCTTTAAACGTTTGCACTAGATCTTCGTTATCCGACGAATGTAAAATATCAAAAAGTACTAAATCCTTTTCCATTATTGTTATTACTACGAGGCCTTAATCACATCAGAAAACCTCAAATACAAAAATCAAAAAATGCTCCCTTGCTATCTGAACTATATCGTTCTTTGTATCCTATCAAATTAATTTTATATCCACGTTGTTTATCGGGATTATAGAAAAAACGTCTCGCGTGGTTATATCATTGGAAAGCCTGTAAATATTCCAAAATTTTCGGTACATACGTGGAGGTATAAATAGATGCTAACTTTAATCGAGTTGTGATCGCATTTCGGATGATTTTTTAAAATTTCCACAGCTCTAGATGAACAATCGTACGCTATAACATCGAAATTCAACTTTTCCTCTAGTAATGGGAATATAAAATTCCCAATGCCACACCCTATTTCAAATAAAATCCTTCTCGATGTTCCACCGTCGTTTATTAGATCTTGATACTCTCGTGGTCCAATGACGATCTTTGAAAAATTTATTTTCGTTCCTTTTATAAAATAAATCCCAATGTTTTCGAGCTTCTAATTCAAGCATTTTTGCTTTATGTTCACTAATTAAATGACTATTTTGAATTTCAAGTTTTTCTTTATCCGCAGGGGATAACGTTTTTGAATGTTCCGAAAAATCATCCTCCTCCATTGATTCCTTGAAAAATATTTAGTATATAAACTAGATGATAATATAAAAAGCAATATTCAATCATATTAAAAGATACCGATGATCAAAGAGATAGATAAAGATTAAACTCACGAACTTTACTCTTCGACATATGCTTTGAAAATGATTATACTAATAAGTAATAATAGTACTACAAAGGTAAGACCCTAACTGTCATATGTCAACAGTGTATGAAATAAAGCAAAACAAACATAACTATATGTTCATGTTAAAACACATTTTTCATGAAAATTATATAAAATTATGCATGTTTATTTAATCAAACAATATAAAACCTTTTAGTATATATATGGAATAAAATAAAAAGGGTGAATTTGTAAATATTATGATTGTGGATAAAGTAGATCCGAGTAGTGGAATAAACACTAAACAAAAAAAGAAGAAAAATGTTTCTAAATTGTTTTGTGATCTTATAGAATTGAAAACAGGTTTAGTTATGGCGAATGAGTTAAATTAGGCATTTTAATTGAATAAAACAATAACATTTCAATGATAAATACAAATATTGAAGAGAAGAGTTCGCAAGTGTTCGTAGCTGTCAAATGAAATCTGATTTTGATTAATGACATTTGACAATAAATAAGAAAAGAAGAAAAATGTGGCACGTTTAATAAAATTAATACTTAATGAAAAAGTTTTGAATATTTATAAATGAATGAAAATTACTTAGATAGTGTGAGGCAGTCGCTTTACGATCGTATGAATTACAGAAAAGATTCAAACGAAGAGGAATTACAAATAAAATCGAAAACGAATTACAAATAAAATCGAAAACGAATCGAATACATTATGGAGGTCATTTTTTGAAAAGTAAATCGAAAAAAAATGTAAAGTTAAACAACACTGAAAGTGAAGATTTGTTCGAAGTATCTGATAAACATGGTGCTAAAAAGAAAAAAAAAAGGTCAGAAAAAATACTATTATAGATTTCAATTTATCACCTTCAACGTCGGAAAATTCCGTTGTTTCTAAAAAAAAAAAATTAAAATCGGTTCAAAAAAACGGAGAAAAGCAACAAAAACCGAATTTGATTCAGATGAAAGTTTCGATTTTAATACATACTGTAGTTCAAGAAAGCATAGTTTTAATGAATCCTTAATAGAACCACATAGTGGAATAGATTATGAATTTCCAAAATCTAGTAAAACTCGTGGAAAAATAAATAGTAAAAAGGTAAACGAGAAAAAGAACGCGAAAAAAATTGAAAAAATTATCAAGTCTACTAAATTGATTAAAAACAAAAAAAAAGATTCTACTGATTTTTGTATAGAAAATAATGATGGGGCTTGTACAAGTAATTTAATGTTACTAAATGAACCGATTGAGATTGTGGAATCACCTGAAATGATACAAAATGAAGTACAAGAAACACCAAAAGCAAATTTTTTATGTTGTGATAGCAAAGAAAAGAAAATAATGATTCTTGACGAAAACCACTCAATTGCATGTTACGGTTTCTGTTTATTAAAAGTTTTACATGGAAATTTGGAAATTTCGGGTTATAATTTGCCAAAAAACCGCGAAATTCCCTTATTTTCTCCACAAGGATCCTCCCTGTTAGTTATTACAAACATCACAGATGAAAAATCAAATGATACTATAGAAAACATTGCAAAAACACTGGATAAAGTGAATTATCTCAAAGATATACAAATTAAGGAGACTACTGCGGTTTTTATTTGCACAAAAGTAAAATATTACAATATAGAATTTATAGAAAACCATATATCTCAACACATATTCCCTAAATTAGATAATTTGATTTCATCCCGAATTATATTTGATCCTAAAGAACAGTTCAATGTTATTAATATCAACCCTGATTGGGCGAATATCGTCGATTCAGTAACTACCCTAACGAAATTGCTTATAGTTGGTGGTAAAGGTGTTGGAAAAAGTACGTTTTTACGTTATACTGTAAACAAGCTTCTAACTAGATTTGATAGAATAAACATCATCGATTTGGACCCTGGACAATCGGAATTCAATCTACCAGGATGTATTTCTATTGTAAATATTACAGAACCCGTTCTAGGACCTAATTACACCCATCTTCAACAACCGGAAAGGTAAATTAATAATTTGGGTAACTTTGTAATGTCGTTTTTTTTTGGTTTTACAAAAAAATACTGGGTGTTTTATGATATTCCAAAAATTAGAAATTTATTGAAAATTGTAACTGATTTTTCATAGCTTTTAATGAGATTTCACCAAAAATTGAAAAGTGAATAATTCAATTGTGTTTATTTTTAATTAATTCCACCAAAAGCTAAAAAATTATTAACTTTATTCTCGTATTTTTAGTGAAATTCCACCTAAAATTTAAAAAAAAATGATAATTCAATAGGTTTTTATTATTATTTTAATGAAATCCACCAAAAATCAAAGAATTAGTAAAAATTCAATCAATTTTCATTGTTTCCATGACATCCCACCAAAAATTATTAAAATTTAGTGATATTCCACCAAAAATTGAGAAGTAAATGATATTTCGAATTGTGTTTATCATTATTTTAGTGAAATTACGCCAAAAACCGAGAAATATGTAAAAATTCAAATTAACAGCTACAACTATTTAAGTAAAATTCCACGAAAAACTGAAAAAATATTGAAAATTCAATTAATGTCATCTATTTTAACAAAATCCTCCAAAATAGACCTGTCATCCGTAATTTATAATAATCTGTACGAAAAAAACAAACTTAAAAAAAAAGATGATTTTTCATGTTTTTACATCTTAAAATAAATCACATACTAATAATTTCATTAAATCGAACATAAACTGAAATTTGAGCAGCGTTTCTTAATTTTTGGTCGAATATCATGAAAACTACAAAACAAAATTGAATTTTCAATAATTTTTCAATTTTTAGTGGAATGTCATGAAATGATAAAAAACAAAATAAATAATTTTTTTTGCAAAATGCACGTTTTTTAATGTAGATTAACAAAAAAATATATGGACATCATTTGATGTTTTGCAAAAAAAATTAGGAACGATTAATTATATATAAAATCATATGGAATCTTAAAGTAATATGTGTCCCATATATTTTTCCATGAATCCATAAAGTTATAAAAAAATTATTGAAATCGGATATTTTGAAACCAAAAAAAAACGAAGTTACGAAATTTGGATCGAAATTAATAAAATGTTCCAGATCGTATCTATCTAACATCAACATCGGACATAACCCGAAAAATTACATAAAATGCATCAAACTATTAATGGAAAATGTAGTACAAGATGCACCTATAGTGATTAACTACATGGGATTCGTACACGGTATAGGGATAAACATAGTTTCGTCCGCTATAACCTTCATCAGACCAACCGACGTAGTACAACTAGATAGTGTCAGTGGTAAAAAAAATTTTATAACCGACATTAACCCTCGAAGTGTACAAGCGCATTGTGGTTTATTCGGTGGGGATTCCACGGGGTTGGATTTCAAAACTTTCAAAATAAACTCGTCGTCGGATGGTATCAGCGGATGGTCACTGGAACCTAGACAAGTACGGGATATGTGCGTTTTGTCTTACTTCGGAAAACTAATTAACCAACAAACCGATTGTTTAACTAACGAAAATGTTCCTGTTTACAAGTAAGTATTGAAATTTCATTCTGATTTTATCGATTTTTCCTTTTTTTTCTATTTTAGAATAAGTTTATCGAATATAAAAATCATTGATGGTCAAGGAAACGAGATACCTGCGGCTACCGTTAACGCGAATCTCGTCACTTTATCAACCCAAATACAAAATAATGAATTTTTCGAAATAGTCGGTTACGGTATTGTTAAAGGTATCGATAATAAAACGAAAATTTTATATTTAATAACCCCGGAAACGTTCGATGTATTAAAAAATGTTTTTTATATTGTACTTACCAGTTTATATTTACCACCTTCTGTTTACATGACCTCCAAAGATGATAATGGGTGTATACCTTACGTAATGGACGGGGAATACGAGTCGTTAGGACGAATTACCAAACGATCTTACATACCATTCAATAAAAAATAAATGTAAAATCTTTATCGACATATTTTTTTATTATGTGTTAAATAAATATTAAAATTTCATCATGAAATTTCATTTTTTTTAATGTCTCATCAACTACAAGGTTATTAGCGACATGTCAGTTGTTCATAATTCATCATACAGTTGAGTGTCTTTTAGATATTTGATTAAGTCTGCGGTACTACAATTATTGTTGCTTCGTTGCTATCTGCTGCTTCTTTGGCACATTTATCTGCTTTTTCATTTCCTGGGATTCCTCTGTGTGATGGGACCCAAATAATTGATACATTTGCTTTGGTTTGGTGGATAAGGTGTAGTTGAGTTTTAATAAGGATACCTATAGAGTGTTTGGGAAAGAGTTGTTGGATGGTTTGTATCGAGCTCATGGAGTCTGTGATTATGGCTATTCTATTGTATTGATTTCTTCTAGCGATGATTAGTGCCTGTAATATGGCATAGAGTTCTCCAGTGTGGACGCTGTTATGTGAAGATAGTTTAAATATGTGTATTTCGTTTTCTATTACTGCGGCTCCTAGGCCATTAGGTGTTTTGGAAGCGTCGGTGTACGGAAAATGGTATTCTTTTTCCGTTAAGAGTACGGAACGATTGTGTTATTAGAGAACGGTTTGTTTCTTCTTTTTTTAAGGGGTTCATGTCGACGTTGATGGTGGGAATAGGGAGGGGGAATATTGGTATTGGCGAATTTTTTCATAAAACGGAATATTTGTTTGTTTTCGAATAGGTGTTTGACGCGATCTGTGTTAATTTTTTTATTAATAGGGTTATTTTTATTTGACAAGACTGATGTTGCATAGTTCATACTTAGTTGAATTCTTCGGAGTCGGAGGGGTGCTATTCCGGTGAGACAGTAAAGGCATTCGATCAGTGTTGTTCGGAATGAACCGGTAGCGATTCTCAGTGAAGTACTTTGCAATGTGTCAAGTTGTTTAATATATGTTTTTTCACATGATGCATAGGCGATTGAGCCTTAGTCGATTCTTGATCTTATGAGTGTCTTATATAGGTTGGTCAAACATCTAGAATCGGCGCCCCATTTATGGCTGGCTATTGTTTTTAATAAATTGATGCCGTTTTGGCAGACTTTCTTGAGGTGATTAATGTGTTGTTTCCAAGTAAATTTTTTATCGAAGATAATGCCCAGAAACTCAATGCTTTCCACAAATTCCAAATTTTTACCTTTCAAGGTCAGTACGGGCGTTTCTTGTATATATTTTCTGGAGAAGTTAATACACTTTGTTTTGGTTTCGGAGAATTTCAATCCGCTATTGTTAGACCAGTTGTTTAATTCGTTTAGTGCAGTTTGTATATGTGTTTGAATAGTAGTCAGGATTTTACCTTTTGCAAACAGTATCAGGTCATCGGCATACAATCTTTCTTTGACTAACGGAGAGCATCTATAGAGTATATCGGAGATCGCAATAAGAAAGAGGGTGGAGCTTGTTGTGGACCCTTGTGGTATCCCATTCTTTTGTATTTTTTTAACAGAGAGGTTTGAGTCTATTCTTACTTGGAAGTATCTATCCGTGAGAAAATTGTTGATGAAGTGTCAAATGTTTCCTCTTAGGCCCCAATGATGTAATTTTGAGATTATGTTGGGTCTCCAAACCATGTCGTACGCTTTAGAGATATCGATGAATACTGCTATGCATTCTTGTTTATTGGCCAGTCCTTCGCTTATTTCAGATTCGAGATCTATCAGGTTATCGGCTGTGCATCTGTTTTGGCGAAATCCGCTATGCTCTGGAATTAAATCGTTCTGTTCTAGTACCCAGAGAAGTCTACGATTGATCATTTTTTTCATGATTTTGCATAAAACGTTGGTTAAGGATATTGGTCGATATGAGTCTGGGTTGGTTCTCGTTTTGTCAGGTTTCAAAAAAGGTATTATCACAGCTTCGCGCCAACCTGAAGGGAAGACTTTATTGATCCAAATGTAGTTTTATAGTTTTAATAAGTATTCTTTGGTGGTGATGGAAAGTTTTTGTAGGAATATAACAGGTATTTGGTCTGGACCAGGAGCTGTCAGTTTTTGTGATTTCAGAGCTTCGTGTAGTTCTGTTTTGTTGAAAGGGTAATGGATGGGATTTGTTTCAGTTTCAGGAAAATCTATTAATTTTTCTTTCTTGATATCTATTGTAGTTTGTATGAATGTTGGGTCATAGTTTGAATCGCTAGAGTTATGTTCGTAATGTGAGGCTAATGTTTCTGCTATTTCACTTGGTTTTGTGATAAGGGTGTTATTTGTGGCTAAGAATGAAATTCTTGGATGTTGTTTATTTCCTGTCATCTTTCGGATATTTTGCCAAACTAAGGATGATGGGATTGAGGATGTTATTGTAGACACGAATTTAGTCCATAATTCGCGCCTACTCTTTTTCATAATGTATCTTGCTTGAGCTCTTTGTTTTTTATATTCGATTAAATTTTCTGTTGTGTTGTGTCGTTTATACTTGTTAAAAGAGTGTTTATATGTTCTGATTGCGTTTTGACAATCTTTGTTCCACCAAGGTAAGGGTTTGTGGTTTACTAATGATTTACAATATCCTATGTGTGTTTTTGCTGCTTCTATAATAGTGGATGTGAAGGTTTCCTACGTTTGTGCTTGACGTGTCTTCTGTACTGTTAAACTAAGTGTTTCGCTAAATTTTGTCCAATTGGCATTTTTTAGGTTCCATTTTAGGTTTGATAAACTATTATTCTCCGGGTAATTAGATGAATATGAGATCCTTATGGGAAAATGGTCGCTTCCAAATAGATATGGTATTACATCCCAGGTTAATGTAGGTGCTAAGGCTGGTTCGCACAAAGAGATGTCTATGGCTGATTTGGTTCCTGTATGTATGTCGAGCCTTGTTGGTCTTCCGTCGTTCAAGATGTTGAGATTTAGAGAGGTTGTCATGTTTTCTATCGATTTTCCTTTGGCTGTAATGTGGTTCGATCCCCATGGGGGGTTGTGGGCGTTAAAGTCGCCTAAGATTAATCGAGGATTCGGAATAATTTTTATAACTTGTTCTAATTCTGATATATCGACGCTTTGGTCTGGAGGTATGTATAGACATGATATCATATATATTCTTCGTGGTGTATCTATTGCTACGGTTATCAATTCTAAGTTGTTTACGGTTGAATTGATTTTATTGTGGACATATATTGCTACACCCCCAGATGCTTTCCTATTATTTGTCCGGTTTTTGTGGAAACAGGCATAGTTTTTTAAGTTATAATGATGTTGATCTTTGAAATTTGTTTCTTGTAAGCATATTATGCTGGGTGACAGTTCATCAAGCAGTAGGTTTTTAAGCATTTCGAATCCTTTGTAGAATCCTCTCAAGTTCCACTGTAGAATTGATTCAGCCTTAGACATTATTCCTGAGATGATTCGATTGACGTTTCGGAGTAATCTTCGATTTCTTGTACGATGGATAATGGGTGTAGGTTTAGTTGTCCCATATTTTTTTCCTGATCCTTGTACTGATGCTTTTCATTCTTTTGTTTCTATAATATGGATGTAGGTTTGAGAGAAGTTTTAGAAAGCCTTTTGTGTCTTCTGTATATGTTTTTGATATACTCAGTGGGTCTTTTGATCCTATTGCGTTTTCGAAGAAATCGACTGTTTCCGCGTAACTTAAAATTTGCGTTTCTTCTTCGAATAATGGTTGTACTGACTCCATTAGTTTATTGTAATCACTTTTTTGTGTGTCCGTTTTGTTATCTCTTACTTGTCTTGTCTTTTGCTTGGTTGTTTATATTTGTTGGATTAGTTAACGTCGAGTTGGTGGAGAGTGGTGTATTGGTTGTTTGATTAGAGATGTTTGTTGAGCTTGACGTAATGGGTTCTATTTTTGATGGTGTTCTATTAGGTGTAATGTTTGTTGCTGCATTTTGGCAATTATTAGAGTTATGTCCTGGGTCGTTGCATATAGAGCATGAATGGCTATCATGTGATAGAAAGATTCGGTATGGAGTGTTTTCGAAGTTGATAAGAATTGAGATTGGTATTGGTATTTCCGTGGGAGACATGTAAGTGATATGGCGAAAACTTAGAATGTGTTTAAATTTCGGATTAGATGTACCAATTTTGAGGAATGTGATTGAAGAAGACAGGTGAAGGCCTAATTGTTTAAGTTCTTGTTCGATAATTTGGTGAGATATAGTTGGGCAGACGTTGGACAAAAGCAATCTTTTGGAAGGTGTTACAAGTCTATGTATAGGAAGAATCTCGTTATTGACTTTAATCTTTCCATTGCATATTGTTAGGAGCTCGTCTACTTCTTCTTTTGTTGATAGGTATACGCATATTCTATTGTTGGTTATTCTTGATGAAAATATGATTTTATTGGGGTTGATGATAGCGCCTATGGCTATTAGGTATTCTTCTAGTTTTACTCCGTTTAGGGAGCTAATTACTATTGCTTGATGTTTTGTTGGAAAATTTGTTTTTTGTTGTTTAATAATTGATGAGTAAGTTTGTTAGGGGTTGTTTGGTGGGGTAGTATAATGATAGTTTGTGTTCTTTTCATCTATCTTCTTTCGTTTTGATTACCTTATTTTGTACTTAAACCGGTACTGTTAAAACTATCGAGTTTGATTTATACTGTTGTACAAATGTTAAATTCGTTGTTATGATGATTTGAGATTTGCTTACTTTGATGTGGATATATGAGGTTGTCGATTTTCACTAGTGTTTGTAATTTTTCACTATCACTAAGAAGAAAAATGTGGCACGTTTAATAAAATTAATACTTAAATGAAAAAGTTTTGAATATTTATAAATGAATGAAAATTATTTAGATAGTGTGAGGCAGTCGCTTTACGATCGTATGAATTACAGAAAAGATTCAAACGAAGAGGAATTACAAATAAAATCGAAAACGAAGCGAATACATTATGGAGGTCATTTTTTGAAAAGTAAATCGAAAAAAAATGTATCTGATAAACATGGTACTAAAAAGAAAAAAAAGGTCAGAAAAAATACTATTATAGATTTCAATTTATCACCTTCAACGTCGGAAAATTCCGTTGTTTCTAAAAAAAAAAAATTAAAATCGGTTCAAAAAAACGGAGAAAAGCAACAAAAACCGAATTTGATTCAGATGAAAGTTTCGATTTTAATACATACTGTAGTTCAAGAAAGCATAGTTTTAATGAATCCTTAATAGAACCACATAGTGGAATAGATTATGAATTTCCGAAATCTAGTAAAACTCGTGGAAAAATAAACAGTAAAAAGGTAAACGAAAAAAAGAACGCGAAAAAACTTGAAAAAATTATCAAGTCTACTAAATTGATTAAAAAAACGCCTAACTTAATAAAAAAACTTAAAAAATTGTAGAATTGTCAGGTAATTGAAAAATTATTTATTCGGAGATTTCAGAATTTCAGAAATCAATTATGCTTTTTTCAGAGTATTGCCGAAATGTTCGTTTTATATCCAAAAAAATAATTTTTCACTTTACTGAAAATTCCACGTTGTTTATGTAATTTACATACCTAAAAGAAACGAATAATGTTCTATGTTATATTTATTTGAAAATAAAGTAAAATATTATTTACAAAATTTGTCATACAGAGCAGCCACATGCTAGCAGACGATATGTTTACATCGATATTGATTGGTTGCATCATCGATTACACAGAGCAATTCATTAGTCAGCTGATTGTCTTTGCAAAAAAATTTAAATTAGCGCTAGCAGCGTCAACTAACTACCTTGTCTAAGAAGTAAACAAAACTCGGTTCCAGATCTACCATTTGAGTGTCACACCTTGCTTTGGCTTCTCTGACTCGCATCTCTCAACGCTTCCCTGTTGCGATCTTCAGCAAACTGTAGTTAACAGTGCGTGCTTATAACAGTTACACGGTTTTATTGTATTTCTAGAAAGTATACACTTTGTTAAAGATATTATTTGAAATTCGTTTTTTTATCCATCATGTCAAATAGTAAAAGAAGAAAATTAGGTGATGAAAACAGAACATTTAATGTAGAATAGGTGTTAGATTTTTTCTTTACTGCTGAGAAAGATAAAATGATGGGTTTGTTGTGCAATACAGTTTTAAGTACTTTGAAAAAACCGAATGCAAATAAACACTACATGACTCGTAAAGAATATAAATATTTCGCTTTAGAAGGTGATTCACGAAAAGCTGCTCTTCAAAAGTTGAAAAATGAGAAGCATCATCAGCAGGCATCTTTTAGTGTCTTTGTAAATCAAAATTACGCTGCAGTTACTGTTACGTATAAAATATCACACATACTTGGAAAAAGGGGTAAACAATTTAGTGACATTGTTGAAGCAGTGAGTATGCTAGATCCAAGAAATGTCGACAAATACAAACAATTACCTATTTCCAGAAGAACTGTAACAGATTGACAGCACGAATAGAGCAACTTCATACAATTATACAATATGAAGATGTTTATTTTTCAATTGCTTCAGATGAAAGCACTGATAAAACAGATTCGACACAAGTTTTATATTTTATTCGTGTTATAACTGAAGATTTTCAATGTTACGAAGAACTACTTGCGTTGGGTACACTAACTGGAAGCACTCGCGGAGCCGATATTTTCGAAAACTTTAAAGAAGTATGTAATAAATTACAATTGAATGTTAGTAATTTAGTCAGTGTCTGCACCGATGGCGCACCTTCCATGAGAGGCCAAAAAGAAGGATTCGTTGCTTTGTTCAAAAAGGAAAACTTAAACTTGAAAAAATTGATATCGTTTCACTGCATTTTGCATCAGCAAAATCTTTGAGCAAAATCTACCATTTTGCAAGACACTCTGGGTAGAACCATTGCCATTGTCGACTATATTTGCGTAAATGCAATGCGTCATCGTGAATTTCGGCAAATGCTCTCTTTAGACGAGGAAACGTATAGTATTGACCTACCATACTACTGCAAGGTTCGCTGGCTATCAACAGGTCAAGTTTGGATAAAAGTTTTGTCTTTACGACGACAAACTTTTATCGAGAACAAGGAAAACATTGTGATCTATCAGATGAAGTATTTCTCAGAAACCTTTCATTTTTGTCTGATATGATGACAAAACAAAACAATTTAAATATTTGCCTGCAAGGTGAAACGAGGTATATTTATGAAATGTGGCAAAAGATCCAAACGTTTAGAAAAAATTTATCATTTTTCAAAACATTGCTTTGTCGATCGGAAATATCTGCACAATACTTCCCGGAACTAGCTAAAATATTAAATGAGCAGAACTGTGAAAATAAAGAGTATACTAATAGATTTTCTGATTTTGACGAGCACACTCCTGCTATGAAACTGGCATTTGAACCACATTTAATAGATATATCCGAGGCTCCTGCAGAACTACATAGTTAATACAGTACAGTACAGAGTTAATTGATTTAGGGGAAGATAGTATCATCAAATCCCTTTTTAACGCTAAAAAGGATCCCATAGAAATCTGGAAAAATGCTGTTGAATATCCAATTAAAGCTAAGCTGTGTGTTACGAAGCTTGATCCAAATATACAATTACTGTCAAACAAAAAACAAAGCCAAATAAGGCAGTAACTTAGTGAATAAAAAAATTGTATCTTTGTATTTTTTTATATTATTTTATATGTATATTATATTTAGAATTTTGTAGTACTATATTTTATTTTTTCTATATAATGCAATAAATTGTTAAATCTATAGCAAAACTATAATAATTTCACAAAAGTCACTTTCTTAGATCAATCAGCTTATTATGCGGCCTCTTTTATTGCTGCCTAATTTAAATGTGGCCTCTAATGGTAAAAAGGTTCCCCACCTCTGGTATAATGCCATGTTGTTACAAAAATCTTCAGCCTTATCCATACCTTTTTCAGCTTTTGACTTTAGATCTGCTCATGTTTTATCATGGTACAAGATGACGGTATCGTCAGCAAAACTCAACATTTGGCTATAGTGAATAAGTTATTTATATATATTATGAAAAACAAAGGTCCTAAAATAGTTCCTTGTGGAACTCCTGTTTTAATTTTCATTTTTTCACTTATTTGGTTATTTTTACAGACCATCTTATCTCTTTTCAATAAATAACTTCGTATTAAATCTAGCGGCACTTCTCGTATTCCTATATCCTTCAAGGCACTGAGTAGCTGAAGGTGATTAACAGTATCAAATGCCTTGGCAAGATCTAGGAATACAGCTAGAGCTTTGATATTATTGTCTAAAAGTTATAAGTTTCTGTAGTCAAACAACCTATAGCATCAGAGGTGGATATTCCCTGTATAAAACCATATTGTTGGGAAGAAATTAATTTGTATTTATCTATAAAGGATGTTAGTTGTTTATGTAGAGCTTTTTCAAATATTTTATATAAAGCAGTAATTAAATATATTGGTCGATAATTCGTTAGATTTTTTTTGTCACCTTTTTTATATATTGGTATTAGAACGGATATTTTAAATTCATTTGGGCAAATACATTTTTCAAATATTTTGTTTTTGAACAAATTAATAAGTGGAGCAATTTTATTCTTCACATTTTTTAATATTTCCGTTTTAATCTTATCAAATCCGGGTGATTTATTTGTCTTTAAAGAGTTAATAATTAATTTTATTTCATTATCTGTTACAGGCGTCAGATAAAAGGATTTATTAGATATATTTCAACGAGGACTTGGAGTTTTTGGTTTACTCACATTTTTGGAATATTGTTCACCTATTTTCGTAAAAAATCTATTAAATAATTGTGCTTTTTGTGAAGTATCAGAAATTACTTCTTAGTATTTTGGAAAATTGTATCGGAAGTTACACGTAGAAAATTCTTGAAGGGCATTTTATAAAAACGCAATTGTATCAAATATTGTAAACACTGTATCAGCATTTATTTTATTATAAATAAGACTTTTGTAAACAACTTAATAATGTTTATAATTAGTTCGCTCTTGAGATTAATTGTATTCATTCAAATATTGTAAAATAAATTTCGAAAACCGAAATTTATAAGTCGGATAATGTTTTTATAATTTCTTCAGTAATTAGTTTAAATTTTTTTTTATATTCAATTTTTTAACATATTTTTTAGTAGTTGGAATAATATATAAATGATTTTTTTTTCAAATCAAGAGAAGGTAGCTTTATAATCGTGACAATTAAATCTATTACTGCTGCAATTAAGTTATTTTCTAAATGGTTATTTGTTTTAATTAGTATATGATCGATGCAACTACTGATTGCACACATAAAATCAAATTTGCCTTTTCCAGATTGATTTTCCAAACCTATAGACAATCCTTTAAAAAAACATCTATTTTGAAGTTTGTATCCAGCCAGGTTTTATCAAGTTAATGAATGGGTATCTGTTCTTGCATATACTCTTTGATGGATTTATTTACTTTTCAGACTAAATAAACATTTTTTTTGCTTTCTTTGACATTCAATTAGGAGTATTGAGTTTTACTTGAATATGGCTGAATTTGAGTGTGACTATTGTCAAAAGACCGTCTTGGAACATGAGACATATATACTCCAGTATAGTGAGGAGTGTCGCAGAAATTTTTGCATTAGTTGTACTGGACTGGACAAGACCGTAACAGAGTTGCTCTATCATCAAAAGTACCACAATATAAGGTTTTTCTGTTTGTGATTCTTTCACTCTAAAATATCAAGATATTTATAAATTAGGAATTAATTTCATGGACAATCATGATAGATATGCTTAAGTCCAGGTTCACGACTCACCAATGTTGTCAGAAGAAATAAATGATCTGAGATAAAGTATTAAACAAATGACACTTATGCTGGAAAAGTCTACTGTCAAGAATAAGACAAATATTAGCAATAGACTACAAACCGTAGAAAAGACGATATCAACGCAAAACCGACCATTCAAAAAACGAAAATACAATTGTTCTTTCATCTCCAGAAATTATCTCATCCTCACCTCATATAAACCCTGCATAGGAGGATTGGAATTCCGTGGTAGTGTCCAATATTCCGCTTCCATATACAGCAAATCAGCTTGCACACTACGCGAAAGAAAAACTAAGAACAAACGACTTAATACGATGCTTCCAATGCTAATAACTACGCATAGTTTGCAATCCGATTTTAAAATTTGGTGTACAAAAAAAATTAGTTGAAGTAACTCAAGGATATAACGCCACGAGAAACAAATACTGTGTTTAACAGTAAACTGAAATGGACAGTGTGAAGAAAGAATCTAGCTTTATTCGAAGACACTGAAGGAGGTCAAAACTGTTAAAATAGGTTCTGACAGGTAGACTATAGCTGCTTGTAAGTCTCAGAAGATAGAAGGGTCTAAAATAATTATAGAAAAAAATGCGAAGAGACGATTTCTCACATGTGGAATCATCGGATCCATATGTGAGAACTCGAGTTGGCTATCTAAAGGATATGGTTAACCTGGGCGTTCAACACGTTCTCGATCGCTACCGGTAGGTAGCAGTAGCCCTACAACCACTAAATGCGACCATTGATAAGCATAGCGTGATAGACAAAATGTTCTGTGTATTGTGTTTTTTTCTAAATAAAAGTTGTCACAAACAAGTGGATTAATTTATTGATAATACCTATTTTACATTTTTACTTAATGCTTTCGGTTACAGGTATTGGTTGTTCCTACATATTTCCTCCTAAATATAATGTTAGTTTAGATGCTTGATATCATCCTAATTTTTTAAAGTAAAATGAAACTATGTTGATATTTTACAATGTTTCTCATTGGAAATAATCATTGTGCTGTATGGTTACACTTTAAAATAAACAATCTTGTTCATCCATATTCGATTGTTTGGTATTTGGATTGATTTTTGGATCATAAATACTTGCTTAATATGATTTTTTAGAACAGAACCATTTCATATCTTTAAATCCATCGGAGTTCACTGACAACTACTCAATGTTTTGTGAATAATTTGGTAATTATATCAGGTATTTAATGGATCTGACATCGATAAGATTTTAAGTAAACAAGAATTAATTAGCCAAATATTTATCCATGTCCTCACCCGTTTATAGTTATTACTTTTGCTCTCCGAGAAACTACCTTTCGCCACGTCTAATGCTTGAAATTTGTTTATTATATTAAATATTTTAAATTATGAATGAAATCAATACTCTGGTGACGGGTTTTCGTTGTTTTTTCTACATCTATTTTAAAAATTAGCTATGGCCAAGAAGTCCAACATGGTTCAAAAAATAACATTTATTTTTCTTGTTTACATAATATGGTACAATTTTGATTGAGCATAGCTTAAGCAATATGTATATTTTCAATGATACTTAAATTAAAACGATGATGTCATGAAAAAATAGCTGAAGCTCTTTCACACTAATTAAAATAAATATTCACATTACATACTGGTAAATTGAAAGTCGATAATTCTGCTCCTTTTAAAAATGAGAAAGTCGCTTGATCTGAATTACTAATTACCTAATTTAAAACTTAGTACCGATTAGGTAGATTGATAAAGTAGAGGATGCTAGTAGTAAACGAAGTAAAAATTAGGTAACTACCAATATCTATTAATTTTCATATAAAACACTTAGTATACTATTATTACATAAATGTTACGTGAACATAATCTTGGAGCAAGTCGTTCGTTAGTCAGCGTTATTGTAGCGCATAGAGCTTTGAATTCTTGAATTTTAAACTTCGCTAGATGATACGACGTTAAGTGAGAAGGCAGCAAAAGTTTCTCCTTTCTTTCCAATTGCTTTTGCTTGGTATTGTCCAATGTCATTGGAATTGCATGATAATATTTGTAAAGTGTAGCGTTTTCCGTCAGCGGTAAAGTTGTATTTAGCGCTGCTTGCCTTTATGGCTTTTCCATCTTTCAACCAGTTTATCTGTAATGGTTCATCTTCTGTCTCAGCTACAAAGGTTGCTGATTCACCTTCAGATACCTTTAAATATAAAAGATTTTGAATAGAAAACATAATGTCTCTCAGTACTTAATATTATAGGTAGATTACATTTCGGTTTTCATAGTAGAACAGGGTAAATTTGACCCAATACTAGGTATTTATACGCAAAAAAATGATTTCTGAATTTACACCACTAAGATTATATCAACGGAAGCACAAAACTTACCGTGGCGGAAATCGGGAATGTTTTGAAAACGGGGCTTTTGGGTTGTTCCCCTGGAACAAGAACATTTAGTGTACAACTGCTGAAACTTTCTCCAGCATCATTAAAGGCTTCACAAGTGTAGACGCCAGCATCTTCAGGAAAGATTTCGGCGATTATTAATTTATAGATATTAGCTTCATTTGTGTATTGGAAATCTTTGGATGGTTTGATTTCTTTGTTGTTATGCAACCAGACAACATCAAATTTGTTTGCTCCTATAATACGACAAGATAACGTTACTGGTTTCCCATCATCTACAAAATCAGATTTGAAATGGTCCACTATTCTTGGTGGTTTATCTTCAGACTTTTTCTTGCCATTTTCTGCATTTACCATTGCTGAAAATAAAAATGTATTTTTGCATAAACTGTCCAACTTACAAATATACTAAAAATTTTGATGCAACCGTAAAATATCAAAATATTAACTCAAAATAAAAATTATAAACAAGTAAAATTTACTATAATTTAATAAATTAAATTTTAAAAACTAGAAATCGTAAAGTATCTAAGTAAACTGATATCTAATATTATACTACTCTGTCATATTTGACATTTAAAAAAAATAATTCTAACAAGCACTTTTTTTTCATATTTTGTGGAATTTATATAATATTTATTAATTATTTTTAATTAATAAATTAATTTTAATTAAGTTTTTTCATAATATAACATAACATAAACATAATTTTAATAATATATATATATATATATATATATATATATATAATTAAAATCATCTTCACGCTTCGCTTCTGAAGCATTATGAAAAAACTTAAAAATAATTAATAAATATTATATAAATTCCACAAAATATGAAAAAAAGTACTTGTAGAATTATTTTTTTCAATTGTCAAAAGAGTAGATTAATATTAGATATCAGTTTACTTAGATGTAAGCTGTACATATATATATATATATATATATATATATATATATATATATATATATATATATATATATATATATATATATATATATAATAGAGAAATTATATCTCGAACTTACGTTTAATTTTAAGCTTGCACTTCGTTTCGGCAACTCCTACGGAATTGGTAGCTTTGCAAATGTACTCTCCTTCATCTTCTGGATATACTTCATTGATATGTAATTTTGCGATTCCGTTCTTGTATTTAAGGTCAACAACTTCGGAAGAACTTAAAACTTTACCATTTTTAGTCCAAACAATTTGAGGTTCTGGGTCTCCTTTCACATGTGCTGTGAGTGTTAAGCTGTCTCCATCAGTAATTGTCAAATCAGATAAACTTCTAGTAAATTGTGGGATATACATGGTTGAATCGTCAGGCACTGAAAAAAATTTTGAAAACAAATAAATATATCGTTCAATAAATTTAAATTGGAAATCAACTTACATGCTAATTCCTTAGTTGCATTTCTAGATCTGTTTGGACTTCCCGTAGAATCCAATCTGCCATATTTTCTAGACGTCCTTTTATCTCCATCTCCCACGCTAAGATTAGATGAAGAATGTGCTAAACTATTCATACTAGGATTATTCGATTTGGGTTGCAATGGATTAATTGAAGGAATGAGTTTCTTTACAGTTACCGAAACTGGAGCTGGTTTTATGGGTTGTTCTATATGCTTTCTGTCACCAGAGTATAATATTTTGTTGGCCAACTCTGTTTGTTCTGGAGTACTTGTTGCACCTTCTACTATTACTACACAAGAAGTTTCGTCAACTCCATGCTGGTTAGTAGCTATACATGTGTATTTTCCTGAATCAGAAGGTCTACATCCCACTATTTCCATGGTTATAACACCATCAGAATGGGTCATTGAATATTCGTATTTACTAAGTTCTCTTTTGTCTTTATACCATTTAACAGTTGGGAAAGGTTTTCCGCTCAAACAACACAGCAATTTGCATGTATCACGTTCTTGCATAACACGAGGTCTAAGTAAGAATGTGAAACTTGGGGCACATTCTTTTTCTTCTCTCCACAAGGTATATGGTAGTGCTTCTCGTTTGCGTATAACTGGCGCTTCTGATTTGTATTCAGGTATAACTTTAGGAAGTGCTGCAAAAATAGTAAATGTTAAAACGGGTATTTGAAAAGTTTGGCATATGACAAAATAATGTGATGATAACTCACGTTGAACATTAAGGAATACTACTTCTTCTCTAGCACCATAGTGATTTTCAGCTCTAATAATATATTCTCCTCTATCTTGTAGTTTAGCTCGGTTTATCACAAAATAATAATCATCACCAGCGTACCTCTTCATGAATTTGACACTTTGTCTTAATTCTACGTTATTATGGTACCAACTAACCGTAGGAGTAGCAACACCAATAACCCTACAGTAGAATTTAACACTTTGTCCTTCATAACAAAAAGCACTTTGAGGTTTGATGACAAATCTTGGTGCAGCTTGTCTGCGATCTATAATGGAAGGAATGAAAAATTTGCATTAAATTCATATTGTGAAGGATATCTGACAGTTGTTATAAGAGTTAAACTGGTTGTAAATAACAACTTTAGTGTAATCAATGAAATTATAAAATTATATAATACTACATAATTAATCATATAAAAACTGTTTCATTGTACAGAACATTTGATTTATCAGCGAACTTACCAAAGTAGGCATCATGTATTTTATATTTTTCTATTAATAGTTTTCTTAGAGATGAGTACTCTGAAAGTCTTCCAATAGGTAGTGCAAATGAATTCCAAGCATCATATTTAGAACGAATCTTGTCTCGTATATGAATATATCTGGATTGGTCAATGACATCAGTCCAATCACTATGGTCTCCACTGAGCCATGCATGTAAGAGACATTCTTGAGCAGTCATTCGTTTTCTACAATTAAAAATGGAATAAGATAAATAGCATATGTTGAAATAAAATGGAAGTAAGTCACTTACTCTTTATTTTTAAGTAGTAATCTACGAATAAAATCTTTGCCTTCCTCAGAAACATTGGCAAACGCTTCTTCATCGAAGTCCCAATCACAAGCCTTAACATTTTTCAATGTTTCGATGTCGTTTTCACCAGCAAATGGCGATAATCCACTTAACAGAACATATCCTAACACACCAACTGCCCACATATCTGTATAAAATCCTACAGGTTCCCTCTCAACAATTTCAGGTGCTGCAAATTCAGCAGTACCAGTAGAAATCTTAACGATCTCATTAGGATCTAGTTTAGTAGCTAATCCAAAATCGATTAATTTGATATTTGTGCTTTTTCGTGTTTGGCACATAATGTTTTCTGGTTTGATATCAAGGTGGATGATATTTCTCTCATGCATATGCTTGATACCTTCACAAATTTGTCTCATGTAGTTAATTACTTCAGCTTCAGACATTTGATACCCTTCTGCAGTTATTCTTTCGAAGAGTTCACCTCCTGATAAGAATTCATAGATTAAAACCATCTCGTCATCATCTTCGAATGCGTCGTGCAAATTAATTAGTTTAGGATGATGTAACTGATTCATAATATCAATTTCTTTTCTAATAAGTTCTTTCTCCATTGCATGGGAAACTGGAATGAATTTTGCAGCGAAAATGTTACCCGTCTTCCGTTCTCGGCATCTGTGTACAACACCAAATGCACCAGTCCCGATTTCTTCCAAAATATCGTAGTCATCATACACTGATCTAGTTTTAATTTCAACCGGCTGTGGAACAAATTTTGAATAAATATCAAATACATAATTATCATAGTCTTTAACTTGCTCTTTATGAGATTCGCGAATCTTTTTACCATTTTCATCAACCTTGTATTTTTTCTTTTCTACTTGTTTCTTTATAGTATCCTTCATTGTTACGAGATTACTAAGATCTGACGGATCAGATCGCCCATAAATGTTTTCAGCATATACTCTGAATTCATATTGATGTCCTGGAGTTAACCCACTTACTGCGATAGTGGTTAATCGTGTGTTTCCCACTCTTATCCAAGTCGATAACGGATGCTCTCTCCTTTCAACGAGATAATTCGTGATATTGCTACCACCATCCCATACAGGAGCTTTCCAGGTTAGTGCTAAAGAGTCATGGCCAATATTATCAGCAGCTGGAAAACGGGGTGGATCAGGACGATCAGCAATTTGAATCTTTATAATAGTGGTATCTTGTCCCAGTTCATTTTCGGCTGTGATTCTGTATGGTCCACTATCTAGTTTGCTAGCATCACGAATAGTAAGAATAGCGTGTCTATCTTTAACTTCTACGTGGTAATGACCTCCTGATTCAATCAATTCACCTTCTCTTATCCACGTGATTTTTGGTCTGGGAAAACCAGTGAATGGAATTTTAATAACAACATTTTCACCTTTGTCAAAGTATGCAGAGTCACGAAAACGTGGAGGAATGTTCAGTTTTGGAGCAGCTAAAAATTAGTCAAATTAGGATTATTTCTTGATAAATCCTCTTGATTCTAGGTCTTTTCTTATAGAAAATTAGTTTCAAAGAACAGGTTGAATTTTAAAGTTTCGGTGTATTTAGGATTTTTACCTGTTCTTTGAAACTAATTTTCTATCAAAACAGACCAAAAATCAAGGAGATTTATCAAGAAATACATATAGAATGGTCTAAGACGTAGAAAATTTAAGAAAATTAATTGAATAAAAAGCTAGATAACTTACTCATTATCAATAATTCAGCTCGTGTAGATTTGATTCCAGCTTTGTTACTAGCTCTGCATACATATTCATCGGCATCTTCACCAAAAACATCGTGAATTATAAGATGATGTACTTCTCCTTCGCTATAAATATGGTATCTTGAACCACTGGTAATTTCTCTAGCTCCTTTATACCAAGTAATGTGAGGTGTAGGATTTCCAGTAATTGTACTTTCGAATTTAGCATTATGATTCTGAATGCATTGAGCATTCTTAAGAGGTTTGATAATTTCTGGAGGTGTAGCCGCAAGTGGATCTTTGATTTCAACACTATTAGAGGCACTAGACGGTGACGAAATACCAGCTTTATTCTGAGCAAATACTCTGAATTCATACTTACGACCCTCAATCAGATTGGAAATATTAATTTGTGTTGGTAAGCAAAGTGAAACATTCACTCGTTGCCATGTTGCACTGCCAACTTCACATTTATCGATCCAATAACCTTGAATTCTAGCTCCTCCATCAATTTCAGGTTTGGACCATTCAAGATTAACAAAATCTCCTCCTACTTGGGTTACTTTAGGTATTCCAGGGGGCCCAGGTGGATCAAATGGAGCTCTGACTTTAACTGGATTGACACCATCAAGTGGCGGCCCTGCACCATTGTCGTTAACAGCCATTATTCGGAATAAATATTCTTGTCCCTCTGTTAGTCCTTGTACAGTGAAGTTAGTATCTTTACAAGAGCTAGAAACAGTGATCCAGTGGGTTCCTAGGACATCTTTCCTTTCAACTATGTAGTGGGTCACCCTTAAACCACCATCATAACTGGGTGGTTTCCATGCCAAACTGCAAGTATGTTTTGTAATTTCAGTCGTTTCCAGTGGGCCATTTGGTGGACCAGGTAAACCAGTAATATATACGTTAAAGCTACCTGATGCACTTCCACTATCATTTTTCACAGTTAAGTTGTAATTTCCGGCATCATTTTTATTAATATCTTTTATAAATATAATAATATAATCATCGAATACTGTATATCTGATGTGTGTAGAGTCATCGACAGTCTGTCCATTCTTCAATAAGATAACATCAAGAGGTTGGTCACCTGAGTAGTAAATTTTGATCTTAGTGTTATCTCCTTCAGCTAAATATAAATCATCTGGTAGACGTTCAATTCTTGGAGGTGTTCCAATTTTTAAACGAGCTGTGGTTGTTACTGCTCCAAGAGTGTTACTAGCTTCGCAAGTATAATCACCTTCATCAATCCCAAGAAGGTCTAAAATGTGAAGGAATGCAGTTCCTCCTTTGATTTCGGTTCTAAATCTACCAGAAATTTTAATTTCACGACCATTTTTAATCCATCTGAAGCATGGTTCAGGTTTTCCTGCAGATTCACATTCTAGAGTGACCGATTTACCAAGAGGTGCTAATGTGTTGTTAAGACGACGTATCCAGTACGGTTTTTCACCTCCAAGAACTTCACAAACTTTAACAGGTGTGGTACAATTACTAGGTTCACTCTTTCCGGCAGTGTTTATGGCGAAAATTCTAAATTCGTATTCAGATTTATCCATGAGACTGAGAACTGTATAATTATTATCAGTAACATTGTAATCATTACATTTTGTCCACAACGGAGAACCAATTTCGCGTTTTTCAATAATGTAACCTGTAATACGAGACCCTCCGTCACTGACTGGTGGCTCCCAAGTTAAATCTACGTAACCTTTACCGACGTTAATTACTTTAGGGTTTCTTGGAGGAGATGGGACATTATATTTACCTTTCAGTTTGAATGAAGTCGATGAAGCTGAAGGTTTACTAAAACCTGCAGCATTCTTTGCGCGTACTCTAAATTCATACTCATGTCCGCTTGTTAAATTGAATAAGTCAAAATGAGTGTCTTTGATTAGATAATCGCTTGCACTCTGCCAATGTGTATCATGAACTATATCACGGTATTCAAGTTTATAGCCTTGAATGCGTGAACCTCCATCATTATTAGGTTTATCCCAACTCAAATATATTGTTGATAAATCCCAGTCAGTGACGCGAGGAGCACCTGGTGGCTCAGGAACTGTAAATGGATATTTAGCAGTAACAGGTTCTGCGCTCTCTAGTGGTGCACTCACACCATATTGATTTTCTGCTCTAATTCTGAAGCTATATTTTTTATTCGGTTCTAAACTCATTACATCGTAATGTGTGTTACGTACAAAACTGCTAACTTTCACCCAAATACCGTTTGTGTCAAGTTTTTCGACAATGTAATTTGTTATTGGTGAACCACCATCATCTGTTGGTGGCCTCCATGCTAATGAACAATTATCAGGAGTCACATCGGATATATCAAGTGGACCTTGAGGTGGTAGAGGCTTATCCACAACTAATACTCTGCATGAAGCAGAATCTGAACCTTCAGAATTGGTCAATTTAATTGTATAACTACCAGTGTCAGATCGCTTAGCGCATTTGTTGACAAAAATACAGGCAGTGTCAGTGGTATCCATTTTAATTCTACTATCAGACATAATTTCATCTCCATTAATACACCAAGATGCTCTAGGCTTAGGTGTAGCTGTGAATGGAACAGTGATTTTGAGCTCTTCTCCAGCAATCACAATCATGTCCCGAATACTTAAATCTGAAGTTATTTTTGGTGCACTGGGAGCTGCTCTAGCACATATAGCATCAGATGCTGAACTCCAAGGTCCTTGTCCAGCAGCGTTTATTGCCGCTACTCTAAACTCGTATTCGTGATTTTCGATCAAATTAATGACTTTAAAAGTTGTGTCTGGAACTTGAGCATGGCATGCTTTAGTCCATTTATCTTCAGTAATTAGTCGTTTTTCTATTACATAACCGGTAATTGGAGAGCCACCATCATGTCTTGGTTTAGCCCAAGTTATCGTAATGGAATCTTCAGTAGTTTCAATACTTCTAGGTACCCCAGGAGCCCCAGGAGGATCAAACGGATGTCTAGCTTTAATAGGCTCAGATGTAACAGCCGGTTCTGATTGTCCATATTGATTCTCGGCCATAACTCTAAAATCATATTCTTTTCCAAGCGTAAGATTACGTATTCTAACAAATGGAACTGTAACATAACTACTAACTTTAGTCCAAGTTTGTGATTTAGCTTCTTTTTTTTCTATGTTATAATTCGTAATTTCGGCGCCACCGTTATCTTTAGGTGGTTGCCAATAAAGTGTAAGTGCATCTCCTGCAAATTCATCGGCCCGTAGGTTCTCGGGTTTTCCAGGTCGGTCTAATACTTTAACATTTATGGTAGCAGTATCAAAACCTGATGGATTCTTTAATTGTAATCTGTACTGACCACTGTCAGACCTTTTAGAATTCTTTACGATAATACTAGCATAATCATCTGCCAATTGTGGGAATACCCGACTATCAGATTCATCAAGAAGTTTGTCGTTAGCAAACCATGATGCTGTGGGTTTAGGAAAGCCAACGTATGGTACGTGGATACTAAAATCTTCTCCAGCTCGAACAGTAATATCCCTAACGCCTGCTAAATCCATACGAGGTTTATTCGGCTGTTCTTCCACTTTTACGTTGCTACTGGGTTTACTAGGTTCTGATTTACCTACATCGTTGACTGCTACAAGTCTAAATTGATATGTTTCACCTTCAATTAGATTTGGTACTGTATAAATCGTATCATTAACTGGTGTAGAATTAACATCGTCCCATTTATCACTGGTAACAAGTCGTTTTTGTACAATATAACCTCTAATTTTAGATCCACCGTCATTTCTTGGTGTTCTCCAGGACAGAGTAACACTGTCTTTTGTGATGCGATCAGCTTTTGGTGGCTCGGGAGCATCTGGTACGAATTTTTGAGTTTGAGCAGTAATTGGTTCAGTTGGTTTACTTGGCTCTCCAGGACCAGCCTCATTGACAGCCACAACACGAAATTCATATTTATTATCTTCTCGCAAATCTTGTACAGTATATTGTACATTAGGAGTCGGATATGTATTAACCTTTATCCAATCCCCTCCTCTTTCACGTTTTTCTATGTAATAACCAGTAATTGGTTTACCGCCAGTTGCAGTCGGTGGCTTCCATTTAAGTGAACAAGTAGATGAAGAATAGCCAGTAACTTCTGGTTGACTCGGTGGACCAGGTGGATCAAATGGACTTTTGGCCACAACTGGCTTACCTTCCAGTGGTTCAGAAACACCATAAATATTTTCAGCTCGAACTCTAAATACATATTTTTTTCTCTCAGTTAAACCACGTGCAGTGAATGATGGTTTGGGACAAAAGCCTGGACATGGACGCCAACTATCTGTGCCGAATTCGCTAACTTCTACGATATATCCAGTAAGATCACCGCCACCATCATCATTTGGTGGATTCCAAGATAACGATATTGTATCTTGAGTTGTTGCTGTGTATTGTAACGGTCCTTTGGGAATTCCAGGTTTATCAACAACAATAACTTCAATATCTGCCTCGTCAGTACCATATTCATTTGATGCTTTAATTGTGTAAGTACCAGTATCGTCTCTATTTGATGATTCAACACGAAGTCTACTATTTTCACTTGTAGTTTCAGTCTGAAATTCGAATATTATATTACATAATAACAAAGCAAAAAGAGTGTAAGATACAATATAGTAACTATTAAATTTTCAACTATAAACGTATAGGTTCATACGTTGGCAAGAAACACTTTTCGTTTACTTACATATACTCTGTTAGATTCGGGAATGTTAATTTTGTTTTTAGTCCATTCACATTTTGGAGCTGGTGCACCAGAAAGTGGAATGTTGATGTTGATTGGTTCTCCAGCACGAACTTTAATTTTACGGCCGATAATTCCATCAAGCCAGAGTTTGGGCTTTTCTTTCATTGGTTTAGCAGTAAATATGCTAGAAACATCGCTTGGTTTTCCGGCACCGGCAGCATTAACTGCCGATACTCTGTATTCATATTGATGTCCTTCTTGAACTCTGTCATCATAATATTCTGTATTTCTATTGGGCTCTTTGTTCAGATTAACCCATCTTCCAGTCGCCCTATCACGACGTTCTATATCATAACCTATGATTGGTGAACCTCCGTTGCTTATAGGAGCAGTCCATTTTATTCTGATATGGTCTTTGTCACTATCAACTAATTCTGGTTTGCCAGGTTTTCCAGGTACGTCTAAAATAATTATATGAAAAATAAAAATTGTGTATGTATGTTTCAATAAATAAACTACCATATTGGTTTCTAACAACAATGGGCTTCTCAGTCTCCAATGGATCTGAACGTCCTTGCATATTTTCTGCAAATACTCGGAATTCGTATTTGGTTCCTTCTAATAATCTGGGTACAACTGCATGTGTGTATTTAGGATTAATGTAGTTAACTGCTGGTACCCAGCCACCGCCATGTGTCAAGTCGCGTTTTTCAATAACGTAGCCACTGAAATAGTTTGTAATATTATATAGTTGAATACATGAGTTTACTTTTATTTTTCGTAGGATACGGAACCAGACAATCAATCGACGGCACTCTTTCCATACAGTTTTACAAAAACAATCAAAGCAACTTAAAAATAGCATAGGGTCGAATGTTATTTACATATTCTATAGAGAAATTTTACTGTCATTATGTTTATATAATGAATAGAAATAAATCCATGATATACTTACGTAATCTCACTACCACCATTATCTTTAGGTGGTTTCCATGATAGTGTTACACTTTGAGCTGTAACTTCTTCATATTCAATTGGTTTCTGTGGAGGCCCAGGACGATCTAAAATTTTATTTAAGAGATTTTTCATTATCATCATAAAAGAACCATTTCAAAATATAATAACATACCCTTTTAATCTTCAAATGAGTGACATGTAGTGAAAAAGTAATTATTACTATAAAAAAGGAATCATATATCTATTACAGTTGCTTACCAGACTATGGCGATCTGTTTTCCTATGTATGACTTTATTGAAACTTACCTAGTACAGTTACATGGAACGATCCTTCATCAATTCCCGAATTGTTTTTTAGCAATATGTGATATAAACCACTGTCTGAACGTTTAACGTTCACAGTATGTATAGTTGTGTGATAGCCAATTGATGTAACAGTAGTACGTTCATCTGCTGTCAATGGCTTACTTCCAACGCTCCATGTAACTAAAGGACATGGTTCACCAATGAAGTCCACATCAATATGTAAAATAAGTCCAGCTTTGATTCGAATATCGTTGAGAGGTGTTTTAATCTTTGGTGCCACTAAGAAAATAAATCAACTTTAAATTGTTAATTAATGTCAATGAGATTTGGTTTGATTGAAAAGTTTAAAAAAAGTCGGATTGAAATTTATGATAAATTGAAACTTTGTACAACTTACGAAATCGAGCTTTCGCTGTAACTGAATCAGATGGTTCTGATGGTTCACTCTGTCCAGCAGTATTAGAGGCAATTACTCTAAATTCGTAGTCTTGTCCTTCTGTTAAATCAGGTACTGTAGCAATATTTTTGCTCGCTGGAACATGCACAGCATTTGTCCAGTAAGGACTGCCTTTCTCTTTTTTCTGAATAATATATCCAGTAATCGGAGATCCACCGTCACTTTTCGGTGGAGTCCATTCAAGGTCAACATGATCTTTATCCCAATCAGTAACAGCTGGTTTGCCAGGAGCAGAAGGTTCATCTAAAATATTATTTCATGTTATTGGTAACTATTATTCACTACAATATTCGCCTTACCAAATTCATTTTTGGCAATAATACTTTTTGGTGTTTCTAATGGTTCTGATTCACCTACTGCGTTTACAGCTTTTACTCGGAAGTAATATTCCTTACGATGAATCAATCTTGTGATGTCGTGCGAGGTGATAGTTGCCATGCCAGCATCTGACCATGTTCCCCGTGATACATCCATTTTTTCAATAATATAATGTAAAATAGGTGATCCTCCATCATCCATTGGTACCTTCCAGGAAATTCTAGCGCTGTCTTTCGTAACACTAGTGATGTCTAGTGGTGGTTGTGGTGGAGTAGGTTTATCTATTACAGTGACTTGTGCAGATGCCGTGAAGCTTCCCAAATCATTAGTTAGTGTCAATGTATATCTTCCTGCGTCCGATCTCAAAGAAGAAGAAACATCGAAGGACACTTTATTGTTGTAGACAGCCATATCAATTCTGTCACTTGAATTAATTTGTTTACCATTTAGGGTCCATTTAGCAACAGGTTTAGGTGATGCTTCGATAGGAATGGTCCATCCAAAACGCTGCCCCGCTTTAACAGTAATATCCTCCAACAAATTTTTGTTAAATATGGGAGCTTGGAATCTAGGTTTAGCTGTAATGGGAAGACTTGCTTCACTAGGCTCACTGTGGCCTCCTTTATTCACGGCTATAACTCTGAATTCATATTCCTCTCCTTCAATTAAATTGGGTACTGTTGCTTTAGTTGTTTTACCAGGTACGTCACAAACTCTTTCCCATGTTCTGAAATAAATATCTCATCGAGTAATCTTTGCATGTACATTAAATTACTTACCCATGTCTAGGTCGCTTTTCAATAATGTATTCAGTTATAGGAGCACCACCATCTTTCTTAGGGGCTGTCCATTCAATGTCTACATGATCTTTATCCCAGTCTGTGGCTAGTGGAACACCGGGTCTGTCTGGTTTATTAAAGGGATCTTTAGCTGTGATAGATTCAGTTGTCTGCAAGGGAGCCGAATCTCCTTCTTTATTGACCGCTTTCACCCTAAACTGATAGTCGTGTCCTTCACTTAAATGGTCAACACGCATAGATGTACCTATGGCCTCTCCACATGGTACCCATCTCATGTTCTCCGTATCTAGTTTTTCTACAGTGTAATGTGTAATTTCTGATCCACCATTGTCTTTTGGTGGTTTCCAGTGGAGAGTTATAGAGCTTTTAGTAATATTATCAGCTTTGAGAGGACCTTCTGGAGGAGTAGGAATGTCGAGTACAGTAACTTTAACTGTCGCTACATCTTTACCATTAATATTTTTCGCAGTAAGAGTATATGATCCACTATCAGATCTCTTGGCATCTATAATCTTTATATTCGTTTTGTAATCTTCATTTATAATTTTAACGCGCTCATTGTTGAATAAGAGATCTTCTTTATGTTTCCATTCTTTTGATGGAGGAGGTTCTCCGATAACAGGAACATTGAATTCGATGGAGGATCCAACTTTAATTTTAAGATCTGTGAAGTAGTTTCTATCAATTTTAGGAGCAACTGCAAAAAAAAATATAAATTTAATGCTTTATATTTATCACTCTCACTATACTTACGGTTTTTAGGTCTGGCAACATGTATCTTTGATGCATCACTTGCATCCCCAGGTCCGGCTTTATTAACACATCTAACTCTAAATTCATATGGAGTTCCTTCTATAAGATCTTTAACTTTCCCCTTAGGAATATCTCCTTCAATTTCAGCACATTTTTCCCAATTAGGATTATATTTATCACGTTTTTCAATTATGTATCCAGTGATGGGCGAGCCTCCATCATTTTCTGGCTTGTTCCACTTAAGTTCAACAAAATCTTTGTCATAGTCAATAATTTCAGGTGCACTTGTTTTACCAGGCTCATCATAGGGATTCTTGGCTTCTACAGCTTGACTTGTTTGTACGGGTTCTGATTTACCCTGTCTATTAACAGCTCTGACTCTAAATTTATATTTATGACCCGGTACCAAAGCTTCAACAGCTAAAGATGTTTCTGGTCCATCAGTTTCTCCAGCTTGTACCCAGCGACCTGAAGCTTCATCCATTTTTTCTACAATGTATCTTTCAACGGGTTGCCCACCGTCGTCAGCAGGTGGTTTCCAGCTGAGTTTAGCCCCATTAGCATGGATATCGGACACTTTTAGTGGTCCACCAGGTGGACTAGGTACATCAAGTATAATTACTTCAACATCAGCAATATCTTTACCATTAACATTTTCTGCCGTTATGGTATATGTTCCCGAATCAGCACGTGTTGCATTCCGTACACTTATTTTTGAAATATATTCTCCATGTTGTACCTTCATTCCATCGCTGGATTTCAATTCTCTGTTTTTATTTAACCATTTAGTAGTAGGCATTGGTTCTCCAGAAACTTTGACATCAAAGCTGAAGTTTTGTCCCGCACGAATTTTAAGTTTATTAAGATTAGTTCTATCAATCATTGGTGCCATATTACGGGGCTTAGCTATAATAATTGGTGTTTCATTACTTGGTTCACCGGGCCCTGCTGCATTGACGGCTTTTACTCGGAATTGATAAGGCTGTCCTTCTATAAGATCTGCTACAGTAGCTTTAAGTTGATCAGCTGGCACTTCAATAGCTTTTTCCCAGTCGCCAAACTTATCTTTCTTTTCAATGATATATCCAGTGATAGGTGAACCACCATCATCTTTTGGGGAAGTCCAAGCCAAATCAACGTGGTCTTTATCCCAATCAGTAGCTTTGAGGTGACCTGGGGCACCAGGTTCGTCAAATGGATTTTTAGCAAGTATAGTTTGTTCACTTTCTAATGGTTTAGATTCCCCTTCAGAATTCACAGCTGTCACTCTAAATTTATATTCATGTTCTGGAGTAAGACCAGTTACTTCAAAATTAGGCTCAGTAGCTCTTCCACATGGAACCCAGCAACCCGTTTCCGGATCCATTCGATCGATTTGATAATATTCAATTGGGACACCGCCATCATCTTTAGGTCTCTTCCATTTAAGTTTACATCCGTTTTTGTTAACATCAGATACTTGTAATGGTCCTTGGGGTGGAGTAGGTTTGTCGGTAACCGTAACATTGATTACATGTGTATCTTTTCCAGAACTATTAGAAGCTGTAATTTTATATTCACCAGTGTCATCACGGTTAACAGGACGAATAGCCATTTTGGTGTTATAGTCCACATTGTCAATTGTTGTACGATTATCATTCTTTAGAACAGTACCTTGGAAGCGCCATTCAACTGATGGAGGTGGTTCACCAATAATGTTTGCCTCAAATTTAAGTGGTGATCCTACAGAAAGAGTGACATCGTGAAGATATCGTCTGTCAATTTTCGGTGCCACTGTAAATAAAACAAAATAATATATTTTTTGAGTCTACTTTATAAAATTTACTTACAGAATCGTGGTTTAGCAATAAATGTTTTACTTGCATCAGAAGGCATACTTAACCCAGCTTCATTTATTGCTATCACTCTGAATTGATATTCATTTCCTTCGATCAGGCCTGAAATAGTTGCTGTAGGTATGGAACTAGTAGTTTCAAGAGCTTTTTCCCAAATGGGACTATATTTATCTTTCATTTCAATTATGTAACCTGTAATAGGTGATCCACCATCTGAAACTGGTTCGATCCATTTGAGATCCACATGATTAGCTGACCAATCTGTTGGTTCTGGGGTTCCAGGTCTACCAGCAATTGCTGTGATAAGAAATGTTGTAATAATACTATGTTTACATTTATTTAAATACTTACTGTAAGGATCTTTAGCAACAATAGAACCGAGCGTTTCAAGCGGCTCAGATTCACCTTCTTTATTAACGGCTTTTACTCTGAATTTATATTCATGTCCAGGTGTTAAGCCGTCTACCTTCATTTCCGGTACAGCACCGGAAACTTTACCAACTGGTAGCCATATTCCTGTTTCGGTATCGAACTTTTCCACTACGTAGCTTTCAATTGGCTCACCTCCATCATCTTTTGGTTTTTTCCACTTCAAAGTGCACTTATCCTTATGAATATCTGACACTTCTAAAGGACCCTCAGGTTGTCCTGGTTTTGCTGATGAAAAATTGAATTACAAATAGGAAAACAAATGATATATAAAAAATGAATGAATATGTATAACATACTTACAAACCACAGTTATTTCGATTTCAGCCTGATCTTGTCCATATTTGTTCATTGCAACAATTTTGTAAACTCCAGAATCCTTGCGTTCGGGTTTATCGTTAAATAGTTTGGAGTTATATGGAATATTATCAACGTGTTTATAAGAGGTTTGACATAACGTTTTGCCATCTTGATACCATGAAACTTCAGGCGCTGGTTCGCCACTAATTTTAACATCAATGTAGATAGGTTCCCCTTCTTTTACTGTTATATTGAACAAGTTGCGTTGATCAATCTTTGGAGCCACTGTAACACAAAAACTATGAATGAATTTAATTAATCAATGGTGGCATTCAGCAAACGAAACCATATGTCCCAAACTCAACACGTTCTGTAGCGGACGCCCCGTTAATGAGCGCTTTTAATTGGTGCAGCGGTAGTGGAAGTGACAAGTGAAAAAGAGAACAAAAACTGAGACAAAGCCTTGGATTATTCTCCATAACATCGTTTTGAATTATAATGGCCACTTATATATACATATATGGAAACATCTCGTAATTTAAAAAAAACTAGACAAAGTACCATCACGTTTATCACTTATAATGTAACACTTCTTATATTAAGAAAAAATTATTTTTTTTTAATAAACTAAACTAACAATTAATAGAAATGAAAAATGACTTGACAGCGAGCGTTCAACAGTTCTCGAGTACTACCGCTACCGGTAGCTGCATGTGACCAATAATGAATAAATCTTTGATTCCAATAAAATAATACTGAGTTAAAAAACAAAATTGAACATTTAAAACATATTTAGCAGTTTTCACAGAAAATAAATTCTTTGGTTTTCATTAAGTAAATGTCTTCGTCTTTATGAGAATGTTCTTCTCTTACCAAACATTTGAAAGATGACTAGCCAATATTTATTTATTATAATTAGAATTGATTCCAGTAGATCTTATCTCTCAATTATATAATGAATCAAGTCTGAAGCCAACAAAGTTCCTCGACTCTTACTTCTCTACTAATTCATTTTTAGGGAATTTAGTTCAATTCATTATCATATTATACGAGTAATATGATTTTCAAACTAAATTAAGCTTATTAATTATAGTCCTACTAAATTTTCAACTAGTTTTACTTACATCGTCTAGGCTTCGTAATCACTGATTGAGATGGTTGACTTGGCTCGCCAGGACCTGCAGCATTTACAGCACGTACTCTGAATTCATATTCAACAGCTTCATCCAAAGTGTCTGCAGTGCCTTTTGTTTCATATGGTCCGGTTTCACCTACTTTTATCCATTTTGGAGTTCCTTTCTCTCTTTTTTCAATAATATATCCAGTGATAGGAGATCCACCATCATTCACAGGTGGAGTCCATCTTAGATCTACTCGGTCCTTATCCCAATCTGTTACTTCACACTTACCAGGAGCACCAGGTTCGTCAAATGGATTCTTAGCCACTATTGTTTGATCTGCTTCCAACGGTTCAGATTCACCTTCCGCATTGACGGCAGAAACTCTAAATTTGTATTCTTGTCCAGGCTCTAGGTTGTTTAGTTCAATTTTAGGATCTTTAGCCCTTCCAGCTGATACCCATCGGCCGGTAGATGTATCCATTTTTTCAACAGAATAATATTCAATTGGAACTCCTCCATCATCTTGTGGGGGATTCCATTTAAGAGTACATCCTTCTTTATGAACATCGCTAATTTTCAGAGGTCCTTCTGGCTTAGAAGGTTTGTCCAAAACTTTAATCTCAATGCTCGCTTCATCTCTTCCTGAATCATTTTCTGCTTTAAGGGTTAATGTACCAGTGTGTACTCTTTTAGCCACCCCGATCACTAGTTTTGTTTTATAATCCTCCAAATCTATAGTAATATCATCTCGATTTTCAATACGAGCTTTGTTGAGAAACCAGGTTTTTATTGGTGGTGGTTCACCACTAACTTTAACATCTAATCGAATATGCTGACCAGCTTTAATTGTAAGGTCTCTAAGATTGGTACGATCGATTTTAGGTGCAACAAATCTGTCTTTAGCTGTAATTGTTTCAGAAGGTTGTGAAGGCTTACTCTCACCTCCTTTGTTAACAGCTTTAACTCTGAATTGGTATTTTTGTCCTTCCTGTAAATCAGGTACCCTAGCTTCAGTTTTGTTACCAGGTACTTCAAGAGCTTTTTGCCATTTACCTGTAACGGGATCTTTCTTTTCTACAATGTACTTTTCAATCTGTGCACCTCCGTCATTCTTAGGAGGAGTCCATTTGAGGTCAGCGTGGTGTTTAGTCCAATCCTTAATGTCTGGTTTACCAGGAGCATTAGGTTCGGTGTACGGATTCTTAGCAGTTGTTGGTACATCAGTAACTAAAGGATCTGATTCACCTTCAGAATTTATTGCCTTGACCCTGAATTGGTAATCTTTTCCTTCGTTAAGTCCAATAACGTCAGCTTCGGGTGTTTTTGTAGTAGTAACTGGTATCCACCGTCCACTTTCAACATCCATTCTTTCAACGACATATCCGCTAATTGGCTCTCCTCCGTCGTCTTCAGGTGCTTCCCATTTGAGTTTACAACCTTCTGCCGTAACCCCAGATACTTTAAGAGGCCCTTTGGGCTTAGAAGGTTTAGCGATAATCTGAAGTTCAACATCGACTGTGTCTACGCCTGAATCATTTCTTGCTGTTACAGTATAAATACCAGTATCACTTCTTTGTACATTCTTGAATATGAAACTGGTATGATATTCCTCATTATCTATTTTAATTCTATCATTATTTCTTAGAGTTTGATCTTTCAATGTCCAAACAACAACTGGAGCTGGTTCACCTTTGACATCAGCTTCCAAACGTAATAATTGGCCAGTGCGTAAAACTTTTTTCCCCAGATTTTTGCGATCAATTTTGGGAGCCACTACAAATAAAATTAATCAAGTTTTGACCACGTTGTCGTAAACTATATTCTATTAATCAATATACTTACAAAATCTTGGCTTAGCTATAACTGGTTTAGACGGATCACTTGGCTCACTAGGTCCAGCTTTGTTAACTGCAACAATACGAAATTCATATTCATGACCTTCTTCTACAGTTTCTACTCTTCCAATAGTTTTATCTCCGGGTACAGACGCTGCGTCGATCCATCCACGACCAGCCTTATCATGCATTTGAATAATATACTTTTGAATTGGCGCTCCTCCATCACTAACTGGAGGTTTCCATGACAGTTCGACGAAATCTTTGTCCCAGTCTTTAAGATCTGGACGACCTGGTTTACTAGGCTCATCTTTAATAAATAATTAATTATCATTATTATTTTTGAAGGAATGTAATCTACTTTCGAACTTACCATATGGATTTTTGGCAATGATGGTTTTTTCGGTTTCAAGAGGTTCTGATTCACCTTCCTTATTTACAGCTTTAACTCTGAATTTATAAGGTTTACCTTCTTGTAATCCAGTGATATTTGCTTCGGGTTCTGTACTTCTTCCACATGGAATCCATTGACCAGTAAGTGGATCAAGTTTTTCAATTTCATAATGGTCAATAGGAGAACCACCATCATCATCTGGTTTGTTCCATTTGAGTTTACACTTATTTTTGGTAATATCACTAACTTCGAGGGGTCCTTTAGGTGCTTTAGGTTTACCAAGAACAGATATTTCAATTTCAGCTTCATCTATGCCTACTTCATTTTTAGCAATAATGGTGTATTTTCCTGAATGCACACGTTTTCCTTTAAGTACAAAAAATTTAGTATTGTAGTCTACATTAGTGATTTGAATTTCTTCAGTTGATTGTATTTCTTGACCATTAAATAGCCAAGTGACTGTTGGTGGAGGTTCACCTTGAATATTAATGTCCAAACTTATTGACAGACCTGCTTTTATTGCGAGGGGCACTAAGTTTGTTCGATCTATGAGAGGTTTCACTAAAAATAAAATCAAATTTATTAGATATAAATAATAAAACACATGACTAGGTTCATAATATTTTCAAATCGTTTGTTAAAAATTCCTACTTACAGAATCTGGGTTTGGCTGTATGCCAGTTGGTTTGTTCAGAAGGATCAGATATACCAGCCTTGTTTACAGCTCTTATTCGGAATTTGTATTGATTACCTTCTTCAAGTTTAGGTACGGTTCCATTACATTGCGGTCCAGTTTCAGCTACTTTCACAAATTGTCCTCCAAATTTATCCATTGCTTCGATAATATATCCAGTGATAGGGGATCCTCCATCTCTAACTGGTTTATCCCATTTAAGTTTAACAGACTTCTCATCCCAGTCGACTATTTCTGGAAGACCAGGTGGAGCCGAGATATCATATGGATTTTTGGCAACAATTGCTATATCGTTCTCAAGAGGTTCTGATTCACCTTCTTCATTGACGGCTTTAACTCTAAAGTTGTATTTTTTGTTTGGTTCCAGTCCAGTAATTTCATGATCTAGTTTATCAGCATCAACAAAGCCTGCTGGTAACCAACGTCCTGTTTGAATATCCTGTTTCTCAATAACATAGCCAGTTATGGGTAAACCACCATCATCTTTAGGTTTATTCCATTTAAGTTTGCATCCTTCTTTATGGACTTCTGTTACGTCAAGTGGTCCTTCTGGTTTTTCGGGCTTGTCTAATATAATAACTTCTACAGTAGCTTCATCAAAACCAGAATCATTTTCTGCTTTGAGAGTGTAAGTTCCAGTATCTTTTCTTTTTGTATCACTAAGTGTAAGTTTGGTGTTATAATCTTCGTTCTCAATTTTAACAGAACCGATGTTTTCAAGTGGTTTATGAGAAAAACTCCAAGTGCAAACTGGTGGAGGTTCACCTTTAACATCGACATCGTATTTAACGAGCTGTCCAGCTCGCACTTTGACCGTGTGCATTTTTTCACGATTAATTTGTGGACGTACTAAAAAAGGAATTGATTAAATTGATGAAAAAACAAACAAATGACATGAAAACTTACAATGTCTGGCTTTAGCTACATGAGGATTCGTAGCATCACTAGGTTCACCTGGACCAGCTTTGTTAATCGCTCGAACACGAAACTGGTATGTATTTCTCTCTTTTAGACCGGGTACACGTGCTTCACATGTTGGTGACTGATAGAATGTATGAAATAAATTGAATAAATAAAATTTATCTTATACTGGCAATAATGAAATTTCAAAAATTACTTACATCTGTAGTATGAATTTCATCCCACGATGTAGAAAATTTCTCTTTCTTTTCAATAACATATCCAATAATTGGAGCACCTCCAGTATTTTTAGGTGGAGTCCATTTCAAATCTACACGATCAACATCCCAGTCTATAATTTCAGGTACTCCGGGCTTACCCGGAATATCGTATGGATTCTTAGCAATAATAGAACCATCAGTTTCGAGTGGTTCAGATTCTCCTTCATCATTAATAGCTTTAACACGAAAATCATATTCATGTCCTTCTTGCAAACCTTTAACATCCATTTCGGTATCATTCGTTCTTCCAACTGGAACCCAACGACCAGTTTGTTTATCATATTTCTCTACTTGATAACCAGTTATAGGTTTACCACCATCATCTTCAGGTTTTTCCCATGTAAGTTTGCAACCACCTCTGGTAACATCGGTAACCTTAAGTGGTCCTTTTGGTTTGGAAGGAGATGACAACACAGTCACCTCAACTTCAGCTTCATCAAATCCGTGTTCATTAACAGCTTTGATTTTGTATAGACCCGTATTTTTTCTAATAGAATTAGTAATATTAATTTTAGTATTATAATCGACATTTATAATTTCAATATTTCCTTCCGACTTGACCTCTTCATCATTGTGAAACCAAGTGCAAGTGGGAATCGGTTCACCTTTGATATCAATATCATACTTAATAGGTTTTCCAGCTCGCACGATTATGGGCTTAAGATTAGTTCTATCAATTCTAGGTTTAACTACAAAAGACAAGATATAATATTTAATTTAACCTGAATGAAAAACATCAACTTACGTGCTCGGTGTTTTATAATTTGCATTTGAGATGCATCTGATGGAGTTCCTGGTCCAGCCTTGTTAACTGCGATCACACGAAACTGGTATTCACCACGTTCTTTTAAATCATCAACACGAGCTTCCAATTGGTCAGCGTGTACTTCAACTGCTTTTTCCCAGTCAGGTTTGAATTTGTCTTTTTTTTCTATAATATATTTTTCAATTGGCGCTCCCCCATCGTTTTTGGGAGGAGTCCATTTAAGATTTACACCTTTGTTATCATAATCAATGATTTCTGGAGTACCCGGCTTACCAGAAGCATCTAAGAAAAAATTTTAAAAATACAGTTATCAGATCAAAAATTTTAATGAATAAACCTTACCGAATGGATTCTTTGCTAGTACTGGCTTTTCAGATATAAGAGGATCAGAATCACCCTCTGCATTTACAGCTGTTACCCTAAATTTGTATTCAGAACCTGGAATGAGTCCTGCCACCTCAAATTCTCCTTTACCATCAGGTGAAATTCTGTCTGCAGGCAAACGACCGACTCGTATCCATTTTCCAGTGGATACATCCATCTTTTCAATTTCATATTCTTTAATTGGACTACCTCCATCGTCTTCCGGTTTCTTCCAGCTAACTTTACATTTTTCTGCAGTCACATCAGATACTTCTAAAGGTCCTTCTGGAGCTGCTGGTTTACTTAGAACAGTCAGTTCAACAGTTTCCGTGTCTTTTCCGTTAACGTTTTCAATGATGAGTGTATATTTTCCCGAATCTTTACGAACGGTATTAATGAGTGTGAAATCTGTGTGGTAGTCAGAATTTTCAATTTTTATGCGCTCACTATTTGATAATGGAATGTCATCTCTCCACACCCATTTAACAGACGGTGGAGGTTCTCCCATAAAGTCAACTGCCCATTTGTGGGTACGACCAGCTTTGATAGTAATAGCTTTAAATGTTTCACGATCAATTCTTGGTTTTACTGTAAAATAAAACGATATATTTAGCTGGCACTTTTTCGAGAATTAAAATCCGTACGATATGTTGAAACGTCTCAATTCCAAAATATTTATGGAATAAACTTTGAAATCAGATTAAACTCCTGAAAATAGTCAATAAAATATAGAAAATAATCGAACCTAAACCTTTTTTTATTGTAGAGTTTCTCCTGGAATTTGAAATGAATATGATAATCTAGTGATCAAATCAACTATCACTCCAACATAATTTCACCTAAGAAATGAGGCAAACAACTTTATATTGAAAATAATTGAGCAGAAAACAAAAATGGTTATTCTAAAATAATCGTAATTTCATAAGAAGCAATCTATTAGTATTTGAAGCATCAAAATATTCTTTAGGAATATTAACAACTCAAGCAAATCAAGCAAAAAATTCTTACAGTTTTTGTGTTTGCAGAGATGATTAGCGGTTGGTGCTGAAGGTACACTAGGCCCAGCTTTATTGTGTGCCCTTACACGGAACTGGTATACCATGTTTTCTTTCAAACCAGAAACAACAATTTCAGGGGTATTGTCAGAAGTTTGAGCAACTTCAGACCAATCAACAGCAAATTTGTCTTTCATTTCTACTGTGTAATGGGTAATTGGACGACCCCCATCACTATCAGGCTTGGACCATTTCAGACTTGCACTCTTGTTATCATAATCAAATATCTCAGGTTGCCCTGGAGCTCCGGGTTCATCATAAGGATTCTTTGCTAAGATGAAATCGTCAGTTTCCAGAGGTTCTGACTCTCCTTCTTTATTTTTAGCCCGAACTCTGAATTTATATTTTTTCTTAGGAGTCAAATTTTTGAATGTAAAATTGTTTTCATCGGGACCTACTTCACCAGCAGGTATCCACCGTCCGGTATCCATATCCATTTTTTCCAGTACATAACCAGTGAGATCAGTACCGCCCATATCCTCTGGTTTTTGCCAAGCAACAGTAACATGGTCAGCACGAATTTCTTCAATTTTCATTGTTTTTGGAGGTGTAGGTTTGTCTAGTACTATGACCTCTGTAATACCTTCACAAGTCCCAGAACTATTGCTGAGTACTAGTCGGTATTTTCCACTATCTGCTCTTGTACATCTACGTACTGTAATAATGGTGTTTTTATCATACTTATCAATAGTAATTCTTTCTTCAAGATCTGGTTTTATTTCTTTTTTATCTAAAAACCATTGTACTTCTGGTTCTGGTTCTCCACCAAATTTAATATCATATTTAACTACTTGTCCTTTCTTGATAATAATGTTATTTAGATCATTGCCAATGATGAATGGTTTGACGAATCTGCATTTAGCTATAATAGGCTTAGTAGGATCGCTCGGTTCGCCTGGCCCAGCTTTATTTATAGCCCTTACTCTAAATTCATACTGACTATTCTCTTTTAGTTTAGGTACTGTGCCTTTAAGTTGATCGCCAGGTACTTCAACGCCTGATTTCCAATCCTTAGCGAATTTTTCTTTGTACTCAATAACGTAGCCGGTAATGGGAACTCCTCCATCACTATCTGGTACTTTCCAAGTTAAATCTGCATGATCAACATCCCAATCAACAACTTCTACATCTTTAGGTTTGCTTGCTTCATCTGAAATATTCCTTAGTTGATAAGTAACTATTTGTTTCAACTTGTGTTGCTAACACTTTTCTAATTTAATATTGTATTTTTCATATATTTTTGATTCGTTCAAAGCTATATAAGAATATTTATGATGTTTTGATATGTTTCAACATATTTATAACATTTAATAAATCTACAGTAAGTAAATCTATTTAACTGAACAATATCAAAAGTATAGTCGTATTAATAACTAACAACGAATTAATGTATCACAAATTTAAATGAAAAAACTTTCGTGAAATAAATTGCGACATTTATTGGAAAGTAGAAATAGATAACAACAAAGTAATCTTGTATCTGTAATAGTTGGCCGCTGACATTGCTGTAACTCACTAATCATTTCCTATTATTTCAAACGATAACTGTGTTTCCACGAGAATAGTTAATTTTGCTTAATAATTTGAATAACCTACAAAATAATCTCTTCCGAAATTTTCAATTTCCAATAGCTTAATATATTTCTTAAACTTATTTTTATAGTCTTACAAGATGTATTAAATTATCAAATCAGCAATGGAACAAATAACTAGTTATCAAATATCACAAATTAATTAAGGTAAATACACAAAACTAACATAAACTTTGCCCAAAATATTAACAGTTACAAATATTATATCATTTAGGAATTATCTATGAAAATTTATTACACTTTATGAAAATTCAGAAAATACAAGAAATACTAGTTCGCATTACAGTCCCACCAAATTGGAGTGAGAAAATAACAATGTTTTGGATTTTGTCCTGCCATCCAAATTAAAGGTGTTAGCAACACTTAAGACACCAATATAACAAATAAAATTAACATATGGTGACTAGAATCGGAATACACAAATGGTTTACGAATTGAATTTTATAGATTGGATGTACATTAAAATGCAGTAGTAACTCACATACAAGATGATCACAATGATATATCGTTTTTTTTTTCAAAATACGAATATTCATATCAGACGATAATATTTCAAATTTCAAGTTGCCAAATAATTTTTGGTTATACAATGCGGTCCATGGGTATGGAATAAATTCAATTTTAGCGTTATTATGCGATAAGAACCTAAAACATGTCAATTTTTATTTTTTAATTGACAATTTACAGTATGAAAATATCATTTTCCTCCAGCACCCCTTCGAAAATTCTGAATAAAACAGCAGGTCGTGTGGTACCTTGTTAGAAAGGGATTTTAGTCCTCTGTACGGCAATATAAAACTTTTCAAATTTAGTGCAATCATAACTGAGATAATTTTTGCGATGTAAAATTTTGATAATGTCTCTATTACAAAACAACGTAGAATGAAGATAATATTGTCGCATAATATTTACAATGTATTTTTTAATGTACTTAACAATTAAATTAAATGTTCAAAATGACCACCATTCACTTCTTGACAATTAATCGAGGCGATTTTGGAATTCTCGTACATTTTGTATGACCTCAGGGGTTATTCTGTTAAATTCTTCCGTTATCCTAAGTTTGAAATCAGCAATATTGTCTGGTCTATTAAAATATACTTAAGAAACGATCAGGTATTTTCGTATCTGTTCTGCTAAACATCAGGAAAATATTTAGTAGACTGCAGTCATTTACGTATTTAAAGTTACTAAAAGACGTCAGTATATCTAATATTTGTGTGCGTATTAAATTTAATTATGGTTCATTTGTTCGAGACTCAAAGAATATACATTTTAATTATGATTGTTTGTAGTATGTGTGTGTGTGAATTTTTTGATAATAAATACCCTTGTCAACACGTTTCGCAGCCTACCATTTACAAAATTGAAATAAAGTTTCGTGAAAGTGGAAGAAATATTGAAAACCAGGTAAAAATGTTTAATTTACTGCATAATAATCCCATAAGACAACTCGCCGCCGACAATGATGTAAGTAAATCATCTATTTTGAGAGTTTTGCATAAAGAAAAATATCACCCTTACACAATTCAGTTGGTTCAGTTCAGTTGAATGAAGATGATCCTGATGTAAGGCAAGAATTCTGTGAATTGATGATGGACAGAATGAACGCAGATTTGTAGCTCATAAACAAAATATTTTTTTCTGATGAAGCGATGTTTCATTTAAACTGAACGATTAATAACCAGAATTTTAGATATTGGAGCATAGAAAATCCTCACTAGACTCAATATCCTAAAACAGTGAACGTTTGGGCTGGTATCATCAACAATAAAATAATTGGCCCTAATTTTTTTGTCGGCACAGTTAATTATATAAAGTTATATAAAGTATATTTCAATAGACCAGACAATATTGCTGATTGAAAAGTTAGGATAACGAAAGAAATTAACAAAAATCCTAGGTCATATAAAATGTATGAGAATTCCAAAATGGTTGTCATTTTAAACATTCAATTCAATTGTGAAGTACATTGAAAAATACATTCTAAACATTATGCGACATTATTATCTTCTTCTTCTAGACACATTATCAAAAATTAATTTTCTTAGTTATGATTGGACCAAATTGCTGAACAGAGGATCTAAAATCCCTTTCCAACAAAATGCCCAAGACCCCCTTCTTATTTAAAATTTTCGAGAGGGTACTACAATTCAGAGGGGGTACTGGAGGGGCATATTATTTTCATACTGTAATTTTCAATTTCAGAATAAAAATTGATCTGTTTCAGGTTTTTTTCACTTAGTACATAATAACGGTAAAATTGAGTTTATTCCATGCATATGGACCGCATTGTATGTTTCAACAATTGCCATATATGTTATTTTTAAATATGTTAAAAAATAATAGCATAAAGTAGGTATTTGCCATCAAAAACTATCTGAAATAATAACAGGGCTCAATATAATTTTTTCATATTATCATGAGTGCTGTAATAATTTTTATAATCCCTGTGGCCTGTTTGGATAAAAAAAGAATAATTTCTAATCTTGAGAATGACATTAAGCAATGTGCAGTGGGTTATAATTGAAAAATTAAACTATAATAAAAAATCAAGAGGAAAATACATTTTTTGCATTAATTATTTAGTTATTTGCTTGAAAGTTTTTTGACATGTCATACTAAAAATAGCGTATCAATTATTGTTTTTGACCTTCCAGAACAAAAATAACTGATGATGAAAAAAACAAAAAGAATCTTGGTATTTTCAAGGATGATTCTATATTTTTGTATTTGCTTCCATCTCAATTTTTTATTATTATAATCAAATCTATATTTAAATAAGATGTAACACTAAAAAAATTAAAAATAACATGAAGTTTAGTCTCAAAAAAGGTCAGTGATTATAAATTTGGTCGATACACCAATTTAGGTGCACAGCTATTGAAAAATCAAACAATTAACGAAAAAAAACCGTTATTTATTATCATAATGTGTCTATCTTCACTATATGTACGAGTACAAAGATTTTCTTATTTTAGTAGTCTTAAATCTAAGACAACAAAAACAAAAAATAATATTATATCGGAAGTTATTGTGAAAATATAAAAATCCTTGAAATCGAATCAAGTTCAATAAAGAAAACTGTTTTGAGTTTATGTACATAAAAAGGAAAAAAAAATACTCACCCCAAGGGTCTTTAGCTAATACTGGTTTACCGAAAGTAGCAGGTTCACTAGGACCAAGGGCATTTACAGCCCTGATTCTGAATTTATATTCCTTCTTAGGAGTCAGTTTCTCTACTTTGTATGTGGTTGGCTCGTTAGCTTTCACTTCACCAACATTTTCCCAACCACCTGTAATGAAATTAAGATTTTCACGGCTGTTAGATTTAATAAATGGGACAAGACTGGTTTAATGAAGGAGATTAATTAAAAGCTACAAGCAACGAGTACTATACTCCCGCAAAATTAAACAAAGCACCTTGTAAAAAAGCTATGGTAGCTACTAAATTGTTGTATTAGACTTTAGTGGAACTTACTTTTGAGAGATAAATCTTGTCTTTCAACAATGTAATGTAAAAGAGGAGATCCGCCGTTATCTTTTGGTGTTTTCCACGATACCTTACAGTTATCTTGAAAGACATCGGTTACATTAACATCTTCTGGTGGAGTGGGCACATCTTGCATTATAATGTTCACATCTTTAATGTCTTCTCCTTGTCCGTTAGAAAGTTTGATTTGGTAAGGGCCAGATTGATTTCTTGTAGGTTTCTTAATTTTGAACGTTACTTTATCATCTGTGATTACAGTTTCTACATCCTTTACTGGAAGTACCTTTCCATCCTTGATTAATTTAGCCTCCAAAAGAGTTTGTCTTGTTCCCTCAACTACAAAAGAGATCAGTGGAAAATAGCCATAAAACTATAAGTATTATCAAGGGATGAAACGTGGGAACAGGTAGAGCTACCAGAGGATAAGAAATCAATTGAGTAAAAATGGATTTTTAGAAATAAATCTTACTAGCTATGGTAATTTATGTAAGTTGATTAAAACAGCGTTTTTAAATGAAAGCGTTGATGAATATATTTATATGTGTGAAAAGAACTTATCTGAATTATTTAAAACAGTCTTCTCGCTGTTGGTACAGAGAATTTAACTCGATCACAGTTTTATAAAAAAAAACAGCTACTCAGTGCATATATGAAGGTTATGTAAATATAAATGCTATTTGATTTATTTACGGTGATAGACGTCAAGTATTTTGTTGCACTAGAAATTTTAAGGATTCTAAAACTGGAAAGATGTTTTTAATTCAAATAAGTTATTCTAAACAAGTCTAAGTAAAATGTTTTGGACCACAAATAATGAACTCAATGAGTATACCAGCAGATCCCAATGTTATAATATCAGGTGAACAATTGGATTATAATTATTTTCAGCAGTAGTTTAAAGACCAGATATTTCACATTTGGAGGGAGTAGCTAGTCACTTCATGATGATTACTCTATAGGGTAATTTTATCAAAAGAAATTTTTTAATATAAAAGCAACAATGAACTATGGATATGGACTTGGATAATAAAAATAAACACGTTGTTATTTCATATCAGCAGCACGAACTTATTATTAACAACCAGTGAGTCATTAAATTGAAATTAAATTTCAAGAGTTCTATCAAAGAATTAAGCATATGATTTATAGTTGAAGTATAAAGAATGAAGTTTTTTGTTTTATTTTCTTTTATATTTTGAACTATCACATGGTATAGAATAATATACAGTACAAATAATAACAATATTGATGGTGAAAGTAATTTATGAGATAAATAATGAAAAATTGATACAAATCGCTTCACTTACTTTTGTATGGTACTTCGAGAACAATAGGTTTGCTAATAGGTGCGGCAAACTCTGATGGAAAGTCGATTTGAGGTTTGCTTTCACCTTTTTTCACACTCAGTTGCATAGCAGATTCGAGTTTTCCAGATACACATTTAATTTCACCATTGTCCTCCATATCAAGAGTATTGAAGACCAGTTGATGTTTACCTCCTCCTAAATTCTTGATTTCAACTCTATCAGAAGGTGTAATTGGTTTGCCATTGAAAAGCCATTCACAAGGTGCGGTTTGGTCTTGTAGTTCAATATCTATAACTAATTTCTCTCTTTCAACGGCAACTGTGTCTTTAAGTTTCTTGTTAAAACGATTCAAATAATTAACAATAATTTCAGCCTCAGTTTTGTCTGCATTCGTTGTACAAGAAAACATACCTGCATCTGTAACCTTAGCATCTTTAATAACAAGTTTTCTTTTACGTCCATCTTTACTGATAACTAGTCTTTTATCAGGTTTAATCTCTTCTCCATTCTTGAACCACTTAACATCGCCCCCGGCGTCGTTAAGTTCACAAACAAGTGTTATATTTTCTTTTTCTACATGCTGCTGATGTTTAAGTACCTTTACAAATTTGTATGGATACTCAACAATGTTGACTTTAGTTTGTGTTTTTTCAGTTTGTTTCTCAAGTTTACATGTATATTCACCAATATCTTCAAATACAGCGTCTTTAATAGTGAGACGGCATACCCCGTTAATGTCTTTAGAGATACTGTATTTGTCATTATCCTCAAGTTTGTTGTCTCCTTTGTACCATCCTACGATAGCCAAACTACTGCTAACTGTACAAGCAAGTTCTAATTCGTGTTTAGTATAGCCATCATATTTCTTTTTAAGTGGTTTGGTAAAAGTGTAGCTTGGATCAGGTTCATCTACTGTGAGAAATGCAGTCGAGCTGACACCCCCTATTTCAATTGTATATTTTCCAGTATCCTCCACTTTCGGGTTATTAATAATCAGTTGATATACGTCACCATCATTTTTAAATTTATATTTGGAGCCTGGAAACAGCTCCTAAAACAATTTAACTAATTGAGATGTATATTCTAACTATATTTATCATTCAAAGACAAATAGAAGGAAAATTCTTTCATTAAATTAATTTTTGAACTGAAATAAAATATCTGGGAAAATATAAATTAAAAATAATTCCAGCATATCGATTGCAATTTTAGTTATTATTGCCTATAATTTGGAAGTTATATACCTAGAAACCTCAATATATAACTCTTAAGAGTCCAGCTTAGCAGTAAGAAAAGGAACTACCAAAATTTTATTAATATATTCATATATTCTAAATTTAAAGGAATGTTACTATATTTTTATGTTCTCAGGTGCACATGGCAGAACTTACATCTTTCCTAAACATCCATTTCGGTTTACAGTTTGTTTTTGTAAAAGCAGCATCAAAAACTACTTTCTTATCCTTGCCCTCTTTGGCAAATTGATCCACCAGTGGTTTTAGGAAACTTTCTTGTTTCTATAAAAAAATTAGATATATTATACTTCAAGTTGGTTATTTCATGTTAACTGCTATTATATACAAAAATATATTGAATCTTTTGTGTGTACAAAAAATGAGAAAAATATGTGAGAACACCAATATCTACAGAACATAAATGAACAAGACACAACATTGATACTAGGAAAGGGGTTAACTCAACTTCACACAAAAGTATTATGTGAGGCCTTTTATTAATAAAACTCCAAAGCTTTTGTTTTTTAGAACAATTTTGACGTGAAGCTACATATATGCACGAGCGAATGAATATTAATCCACTCTTTTTAATGGAAAAGATTGGAGTTTTATAAGATATCGGCCGCAAGTGTATTGATCTATGATATATGTACAGAAAATTATATACTATCAACCACATATAATTTGGTGGATAGTCAAAATAACATTTTTCCAAAAAATTGAAAAGATTCAGACATCACTTGAGAGATATATACAAGGTGAACGTGCATAATGTTACATCAAAAATGGTAAATAAGGATTATTTTGATTAATATCTCGTCTCGTTTTCATTCTATTGAGAATAAATGTTTATTTTATCTATTTTACTTTCAATAACCAATGCCTAACTGATCACTAACATTATTGATAATCACATGTACAGTTTTCATTAAACAACAAAAAATATTGAAGTTTTTTATGATTTTGATTTTATTATTTATATTAGTATTATCTTTTGGTAATACGAGTATATATTCATTTGTCAGAAGTAATATTTTAAATATAACTATATTATCACTATTCTTTCATCCAAATTCCAATCAAGTGTTGATTAATAAGTAGATATTTTTCAAACGGAACCTCAGCTCAAGTGTTTTGGTGCCTTTGTTCTACTTTAAATTAATAAATATATTGAATGGTAACACTAACTGTAACAACCAAGCTAAGTCTACCTATCAGTTCAACAAACTATTCAATACAACACACTGAGTTAATAGCAGATAATAAATCGTTACTTGGATTTGGTTCTAATACATCACGTGTGGTTGCCATATTCCCTAGAATTTGAGTACTACTGAACCTTTTTTAACGGACATTAATATCAATGAGTCAAAAATTTGTTTGTCTAGAAAGACGTTATTAAATTAATTAAAATTACGTTTAAGCTAAATTTTATATCTAGTTATATCATTTTTGACGAGATATTGCAGACCCTTTACTGTGTCAAAATGGTACTGATTTTTTCACCTAGGTATTTATATTGCTATTTTCAGCTTTTAGCCATTGTTTTTTATTATTCATAATCTTAGGTAGCAATTGATATTGGATATATTCAAATAGTTTGTTTTCTGCAATTACTGATACAAAGCAATTTTGAAAAAACGTAGCTATACATTCAACACATATTATAATTAACAGTTTAGTTCCATTTTGCGTTCATGTTACTATACAATTATCTGATCACCTGAGTAGTTGAAGTCATTTCATATTATTGGTCAGGTAGAAATTAATTAGTGTTTTAAAACCAATGAGAATTTGTTGTTATGACATTCTTTTACCAATATGTTAAGCTTGCCATACCATTACAATAATAATATGATTTTTCATATTTGAGAAAAAAGAACACGTAATTTTCTATATAATATATATATATATATATATATATATATATATATATATATATATATATATATATAATATTAATAATTGTATTAAGTTCTTTAGATAGTTGTTACTATTCAATAATTATGAATTAGTTATTGGTTAGTTAATAAACCTGTGTAATAGAAAACGAGACGAGTATAATAACCCTTGAGTTATTGATTGAACAACAAGAAAAGAGAGGAGTGTTTCATCCGACCTCCTTTTTTTCAAAGTGGTGTAGTATTGGCCAGTCTGGTATTAATTCAGCCAATGAAGGCCTTCTGGAAGGAACGGAATTCTACAAAAAGAAAATTGTAGGTAAAGTACACCATCTTGACAAAGTGCAGAAATTTGGTGACGAGATGGTTCATAACAGACATTTTAAGGATAACATATTAGTTATTTTGGGAGGTAGTGATATTGTTATATTTAACATAACAAAAAGATCAATAGGTATGGCGCTTGGAAATTGTTATGAAAAAATTAATGTGCTCATTTAGATAATTTTGTGTAAGTTTGTTGATTTGTTACTTAATCGAAGCTAGCAACTCCGAAATCAGTATTTCACATTGAGCAAAAAATCAAAATTAAAGAAATTATTCTCTGATTCAGAAAATATAAAAAGTTACTGTATATGAAAAAATTACTCAAAGAGATGGAAAATGTGCAAGAAACTACATCTTAAGACTGCCACGAAAACTAACGAAATTTTTATACTATTTTATTCCCAATAGATTTTTGTAAAATTGAAATTGATAGAAGGAAGTTGAAATTAAAGGCTTACTATAAACGATTTCACGCATATTGACTATTAGTTGATGTCAATTATGCCAAGGATTTCTGAAAATAAAATCAGAATTGAGATAAAAGTCTTGTAAGGTGAACCTAGTACAACAAACAATCCTACAATAAGTCGATTTCGGAGATGAAACCAACGAAATATATGAGAGTGTAGCGAACAAGATTTAATCAGAGATTTTATGGAACATCAATCAGTAAAGGCACAATCTTAGAACTTAGGGTAAAACTAGAAATTAAGCTAAAATCTAAACTCTGGATTTATCTCTAGAATAAACAAGGGTCCTCCATTTTACAGGTCACAGTTAAACATACATTTTTCTGTCAGTTATTATATCGCTCAGGAATATGACCCAACTTTATTATATATCAATATTCTTATACTGGTTTTAAAATGTAATTGTTTAAGGAAAACATAAACAAAAATGGACAAATAATAAAAGATATCTTGCAACTTCTTTAACAATGAGTTAGGTAGTGCTTTTGGTCAACCAAAAGGAGTCGAATCCAAAAAAGTGATGTAATGACATGGAGAATGAAACAGACTGGAAGTAGTTAGCAAGGGAATTCAATTACAAGAATAAATAATTGGTAATGTCTTTGCTAGAACCATTACACATTGGGACAATTTAAAGAAAACCACCTGTAAAATGTTTGCGACTGAAAAGAAATTTTTTATGGAGCTGGTGGAAAACCTTGCCTCTCTTCAATTACTGTGATGGATAAAGCAATCAAAGACTTCATTGGGATCTCATATACAGGCCTAAAAAACTTTTCAGATAGTGAAAGATTGAAATGTGATAGTAGAGTAAACAACATCCTCGTAACCGAATTAAGGCCGTTGCTACAATAAAGTTTGATCCAACTAAATACTGTCATATGCTTCTGTTGATGAGAGTTTTCAATTAAAGGACGAATAAGAATTTGTCCTGGCACGTTAACTAATAATGGTGATAATTTAACCAACCAAAACACTTTACTCAAAAGAATATCGTGAAAACATGAAACATTTTTAAAAAGCATGAATGGACTCCTGAGTTTCATGTCTCATTAAAGTTTAAACTACCTTCGAACCACCGGTAACGTTTAAAGTATGGTTTGTTGGTAAATGCCGTCTATAAAACGGAGAAAAGTTGGTATCTGTGATTTGAATTGATGTTTGAGGTTTAAATTTTACTTTTAAAACTGCATTTTAATCTGAAGGAAAAGAAAAAGACGAAGTTTGAAATAATTGAAATATGCGTTTTGAGTTTATACCTAAGTAACGAAATTTTATCCATGAATTTAGCTTGTATTCCGAAATATTCCACTATCCTGGCCAATGGTAATGAAATCATCTACTGGCGAGAAAAATACGAAGACACCAAAGATAATACTTATAAGGGTAGTAACTATTTTGCCGGATAATATTATTGTGATTTTTTGTAATTTCTTTTTTGTCGTTTTCATATCATTACCAGAATTTCTATAGTCAAGTTGCTTTATAAGGATAGCACACATTTTGTTATTGTCATTAGTTCAAACTTTTTTAATTAAATTTATAACTTTTCTTTCCAATGAATATGTTACATTTCTATAAATATATTACAATGTTGGGAACGTCAAAATTGTAAACCAGCAGAAGCACTATTTTAAATATAGCGCCGATATATAATATCAACGCGCTGGCACATATTTTGGAATACATCTAAAGTACAGCGTTAATTAATGAAATCATTACCTCTGGTCTGATATATTATTTTGAATTCTTAGACCGTACAGTGGAATGGATTTTTACTCCTCATATTAGGACTGACGTCAAACAAAGCGTAACTTAGATTTGCTTTTTTAAAAAGGGTAGATTAATTTTTCAAAAATCGTATCCAATTTATCAGGAGAGAATTTTTTTAGATATTAATAATTGATCTCGATACTTTGGAAATTTTTGACTCTTCTGAAGCAATTAAAATTGTATCCAATTCATGTGAAATAATCGAAAACAATTTTCAAAATAGAGAAGCATTGAAAACACTTTTCGATTCTTTTGGAGTCATGTGCAAGGTCGTTATGTTAGTATTTTTAAATATTTTGTCACTTTCTCGACCAAAATAACAGTACATGTAACTGTAAGGTGTCATATCGAGACAAAAGTTGAGTTTATTTTGTATGTTTTATCCAACCTAGTTCGACTTCTTAATTCATTCATGATTTTTCGTACACTGTTACCTTCTATTACGGTAAAGATTGAAAAATTACACGCCAATAAAATAGAATTGTTAAGAGCTATAGCCTACAAATAATAGTTTCAAAATATACGTATTCAATAAAGTGTACAGATCAGTTTCATCAAAAACATGCATATAAAAGTTTTATCTTAGAATAAATAATATAGGAGAATAATAATTATCCAACCCATCAGCAGAGTGAAAGAAAGAGAAAATTTCAACCAACGATAGAATACACGCAAAGCAATCATTTTTATCAACTACATAATTTAAACAAATAATGAATGTAAAATTTGAAAATAGAAAATATTTATCTGAAAAATAGAATATAAATCTAGGAAACAGTTTGGAATAAGTTAGGAAAAAGTATAATACATTGATGATGATACAATTCAAATACTTTAGCTGGAAGTTAGTAACTTTTATAAACCAATGCATCACCGAATACTTCTATTTCCTTTCAATAATTGAGCTAGTTAAAACAAATTCGGATTGATTCACTGGACAAAGCAGTTCGTCCCGCCCCATACACCAAAAATCAGAAATATTTGTGAAGAAGTGCGAATGACTTAGTTACACGGTGTCCCAGAGGTGTATAGGAGGCGTATAGGAGGGCCAAAAATATGATGATCATTTATCAACTAATTTTTAAGTTGACTTACATTGATGACCAAACTTAAGACGATTGGGAGCAATTTAGCTCTATTCCAACCTGCATCCCTCGAGAGTTATTGGGACTCGAAGAAGGGCCTAAAATATCGGCAAAAATTCATTTCTTTGCAGCCCTTCAACTCAAAAATACCAAATTTGGTACACTGTTTGATACTTTTAAGGGCATAATGGTAAGTAGAAGGTGGTCGAACTATTCTCGAGGATCAATTAAGGGCGATCTAACCTTAAAATTACACATAAGAAGATAATTTAATCTCAAAACTTTTTTACTCTATAATTTTTCATATTGCTATTATCAAGGAAATTTGACAATTTATAATTCAGTTCTTCTAGTAATTGAATTGTTATAATGTTATATGTTATCGGTGTCAGGGTTTTGTGAAGGAAACTGTAGAAGGAGTCTGAAAGAATATGATTCCACACAGAGAAATATTTTGTTTGAAATGAGTGTACGAGATGAAGAACTTATTTTGAATACCATTGACGAACAACGGCATATTAGCACTAAAGCCGGATAAACGGAACTTGTAATCTAGCGGTTCCAAAATCATTTGTAACATGCCATTCGGTTTGTTACGTTTTTTTTCAAACATTTTGAATATTCCTTTGTTCATGTATTGTGGCACAGTAGTCACTTCGGATTTATTTATTAAAAATTCATTCGAATTTTTCCTCTACCTATCTACACTTCAAGTAAAAGTGAATTTATGGTGATTATGTTCTCTATGTTTGCTGGTAAGTTTCTTTGCTTTTTTTATTGTGCTAACAAAAATTTCAGATATCTTCATGGATTTCCTTTTGTTTTAAGCAAATTTTATACGATAGTTTTCATATGAATGAATAGAATAGAACAAAATCCTGTTTGGATATATTTTAAAAAATTTAAATTTAGTTTTTTCATATGCTAAAGCATATGGAGCAAATTTATTCTTTTATTGGTCTATTTCCGTAATTGTCATCTCTGCTCCCGTTTCCTTTCTCATTATATTTTTTCCCGCAGCTCTACAGCTGCCAAGTTGGGAGGTTCCACAATAAGGCTACAATCACCAGACTACAAACTCAACCTCAACTCTAAAATCTCTTTAAGCAATTACAAATCCAGCAAGAAACCACGTGTTATAGCGTATATATAAAAAAGAAAGATTTTGATGAAGCGCTAAAAAATAAAATGACATTTGTACATGACGGACTATTTGCTGATAATTAAAGCCGAAAATTGTGGAAGCTAAAAGGGCATTTTGGGTCGTAGACTTTATTTTCAGTTCTATTAGAAGTTGACTAGCAGAAGACACAATTTATTGTCTCATATATAATGAGTTAATGGATATTTAGGCAATTATTACTAAAAATTATTATTTATTGTAAGTTGATTAAACTAAAGAGTAGTAATTATACCTGATACAAACTCATTATTGTGATAATTTTGACATTCATTAGACAGATTCATCAAATCGTTGTGTAATCTTAACGTTGGATTGGAAATAATTTCCATTTTTTATACCTATATGCTTCATTTTTTATGAATTATGTGTATTTGTATGTACAATACACTTAATTAAGTTAATAACAGTTTTTTTTAATCGAAAAGCGAAAATCAGTCTGATTTGATAAATCCGGGTGGATCCGATCCGGCCGGATCAATGAGAAAAGAATTTGGTGAGCTGCAAAGAAATCATTTTTTTGGGCCTTTCTTTAATGCCTTATAACTATTCCTATATGCAATTTGGAATAAAGGTAAATTGTACCCATCCTCATATTATGGGCTCCCGTACAGTAAAAAATACGAAATAGATTAAGTGCGAAATTATTATTTCCCCGAGGAGCAGATAACAGCAAAGGTTAATTTAAATCTATTAATTGTGAATGTATTGTTTATACATATGATTCTAATAAATAATGAACACTATTAGTGTGAGCAATAGTTAGGGGTATTTTACATTAGTTTGTTCAACAGTTTTATATATGTCATCAATGTAAGTCCATTTTAAAATTAATAAATATGTTACTTTCAAATGTCTTCCTCCTATGTTGAGATCATGAGTTTCTTATTACTCATACCATTTTTTTATTTTGACAAATAACAAGAATATTAATTTTTTTATATAAGAATATTACAAAAATTTTTACGTTTCTATGATAAAAATAGGAAATTATAATCTTTTAATTATTCGTAATTAAGTCAAACATTTACAATTTCGTCAATAGTAACTTTTCAATGAAATAAGTTGATTATTCTGGGGTTTTTGCTATTTGTATGCTATTTTACGTACATATATTCTTGCACATAGATTTTTATATAAAAATATGAAATAACACAACGTATTAATATACGAGAATCATAATCTCAAAAATTGACGCTAAAATAAAATGTATTGATTGAAAGATAAAGGAAATAAATTGGTTACTAAATAATAAATACTTCACCTTTTCAACCTTCTTTAGTGCAGGCATAGGTTTTTCCACTTCCTTTAAATCTCCCCAATCTGGATCTTCTTTGCCTTTATCCCATTTGGCATACTTTCTCTTCATAAGCATAGAGCGGAAATCAACACCTCCGGCACCTGAATATTAATAAATAGTACAAACTAATAATGTTTGAAATAACCTTAATTTTGCTGTATAGCTGGTTAATGTCCCAATATATGCATTTGACATGAAAGGATCCAAATAGAATTTAAATGGAGAATGTAGCACAGCGAAGAGGATTAGGATAGAAGAGGGTATCAAACAAGAGAGTATGGTTAGAAGAGGCGGGTGAAATAAAATCAAATATTGACATAAACTTTATCAGGCAAAAAAGAGTAAATAAAATATAAAGTCTTGAAAAACGCAAGCATAAAGTAGAAGACAATGAGGAATAAATAAAAGAAGAGACGCAAAATGAGGAACTGGTAAAGGAACTAACAGAAAAGGAAAAGGTGGAAGATAAACGTAAGTGCAAAGATTATAGAGGCAACATCACTTTTAGATGTGGTATACAAGCAGATATTCTCTGTAAAAGAATAATAGGTAGATTCTAGGGACATAAGCTAGGACTACACGGCATATTTATTATTTATATACTTTACATAGGTATAAAGCCTGGACGCGAAGAATCTAACAATGTTTTATTTTTTGGTGATTCAGATTTTAGTGATGGAACACCAAAAAAATGTCACTATTAAAAATCAAAATATTTTGAAAAAGAGTGAAATAAGTAGAAACCTCAATTTTTATCTTTCTTTTAAAAAATTATGAAAAACAACTAATTCTACAATAGAAGAGAAGAAGAGAGAAGATTGTTAAATTTCTTTATCGAGGCTTTAAAAATTAATACAGTTAAGTTGTTACAGTTATTTTTTTTAAATTAAGATAAAACTTTAGAAGTGGAGTTCAATGTGAAATTGTGAATGTGAAAATCATCGACACACATAATTTCTTCTAACTCTCAATAACCACACCTTTATATCATAAATCATTTTAATTGCAATATAAGAAACAATCTTGCCTCTTCAACCTAATCATAATATCAAATAAAGCATATCCCTAAACAATTACATAAATAAAAATAAAAACTCTAAGAATGAGGAAAAATCACTTCAGCGAAGTTGTCTTTTGGGTAATGGGGCAAGAAAGAAAAGGTGGCGAATTATATCTTTCCCACACGATACAAAATTTCCTGAAAGGGTTTAAGTCACTGGTAATTACTCAATGACTTCATCACACCTAAACTACATAAAATTTAAAATATTATCTTTTGCACTGAAAACAGCAGTTGGCATTAGTAATGTTGGCAAAACTATTTCTTAACTACAAAAAATAAAATTAAAAATTACTTAAAAAACACCCAGTCCGATAAGACAAATTAGTTGAACTTGAGAAAAAATAAGAGAAATGGATTATTCATAAAATCCATAAAATAAATCAAAAAATAAATAAATCAAAACCAAAATTGATGTTTTTCACAATTACAATTTTAGATGGAACTCAACTAATAGTAAGTTTTACCTTAATTAAAAAAAGTAGCTGTAACAATTTTTGTACCCTTGATAAAGAAATAAAACAATTTCACAATTTCGAAATATTGGAGCAGTAAAAAAGAGTTTAACTTGAATCAAACCATACATAATTAGCTGTTTCCTGTAACAATTAATGTTTTACGAATATATATATATATATATATATATATATATATATATATATATATATATATATATATATATATATATAGGATTTTAGGTCTCTAGTTAGAAAAAATCAGTAAAACAGATAAAAATTAAAGTTTCGAGCTAATTCGGTTTTTATAAAAATACAGTTGAAGTTCATATTAATTTATTGACTTGTCTAACCGTACTTACCAGCAACAAAAAGTGTCATTTCAGCAGAATCTTCACCATAAATATTCGAAATAATTATTTTGTAGGTACCTTCATCATTGGGCTTCACTTTTCTGATACATAGGGTGATCAAGTTTGTTTCGCCATCGGTTACGTATTTGAATCGACCACCTTCAATAATTTCAGTCATTCCCTAAAAAATAGGAAAATGTGGCCATTTCAGTTGGAATCAAAGTATTGAAACCTCTAAATTTTCTATATTATTGACAATTTATGAACAAATGAAAATCAAATAATACAAATTGTTATTAGACATTGAAAATTTACGGAGACGTACCCCAAAAATATAAGAGAACTTCGCAACATAGAGAAGGAATGAGACAATGTTCCATAAGTTGCCACTGCCAAAGCAATACTGGTTAAAAAAGAATAATGATGTTAAATTGTCGGTTTAAGGAATTGGGGAATACCATATAGTATATAGCTGTTTTAGATGCCAAGAACACATAAAAGAATAATTTCAAAATGTTGAATTAAATGGGATATGCTGTCTGCAATAGATGCTGCTCAGAATGAAAATGGGAAGAAACGACACTTAAAAACAACATACTCAAAAAAAAAGCTGCATTTGTTACAATTAGTCCTAATATTTTACGGTCTTATATTAATCACTAGAGATGTGCTGTTTATCGTACATCGGAATATTCACTAAAAATTTAATAAGATAAACATCAGCAACGATTTGATGTAGTAATGTATGAGCTCTGAGCTATGATTATGAAATCCAGATGCGATCAGTAGTTAATGGAATTCAAGACTTCACCCGTAACCGACAAAGTTGTAACTATCGGAGAATAAAAAAAGATAATAGTGTATGAAAATTAGTGATTATTTGTCTCTTAAATTAAGCATGAATATTTATTATTTGATCGAAACATTCTTCGAAACTCCAATTTTAGACAATCATATTGTCACATATCTTTACCAATCTACTGATTTTGTATAGACAGTAGAATTCATATGTTATCTATACTTCTTCATACATCCCATCGTAATCAATCACTGGATCTGATTTTTATTCCCCACTTAAAAGAGTTTATGACAATAATAATCAAGGCCTCATAAACAAACCTTGATGACTCATGTTTATGGAATATTTACCAAAACCTATATTACGGTATTTAACGGTAAAGCTATTAAAGGCTTCGAAAAGTCTGGGATGACTCCTATTAATCCTATCATATTTTGCCAGGAGAATATATATCTAATACGATAAGTAAACGATACAAAAAAACTTTCGAAATTCACTTTAGATTACGAAATAATAGAAGTTTTATATTCAGCAGAACGTCTCGTTATTTTTATAATAACTAATAATTTTTCAATTTATAATAATTTCCATATAGATTATACCTTATAGAATTTGAAAGTTGGTGCTGGATCACCCTCAACTTGAACTGTCATGTAGGCTGTTTGATCTAGAATAAAAAGTATGATGTTATAAAATGAAAGTATGCGAAACCCTCAAATTATAGGAAAACGTATTGGCTTTTACTGATTGTCAATATTACTTGAAGTGCATTGTTTTCAATAGTTGAAGTGTAACTCGATGAAAATCATTTTTATTTATAATTTTTCAATCTAGCTGGACCGAAGTTTTATTTTCAATTAAGTTCACTCGTCCCATTTTATCCAACATAGTAATTGTACATAACGATGACATATCAACAAAAATATTTTACTTCAATTTCAAATATTACTATATTTACTATATAAGAATTACACCGTTCTAACCTTCTATTGAGGAATAGTTTTCTTGGACATCGATTATTTGAGGTGCTGCTCCTTTATTTCCTCTAGGCGTGAGTGGAGTTGAAGCTTTGTTTACAAGATCCTCTAACTCTGCTAAACTTGGACGACGTACATCTGAGCTTGGTCGCCGACGCTATATCATAAAAATAGCATTACATTTGGTATAAACGATATTAATAAGCGAATTTTTGTAGGATGGATAATCTTATTCATTTTTGGATATGTAGCTTATGTTTCTACATCATTTCATATAATTCAATTGTACAATGAAAATAATCAATTGGTAAAGAGGTCGCATGTTATTGTTATGCTTAATATTTATTATATATAACAATATTTTTTTTCAAATCTTTCTTCAAATATAGACGGGTGAAACTTAAATAACCTAGAATAACTAATTTAGAAGACTATTTCATTTTTGCAAATTACTAGTCTTCATAATATATAGTAAAAGTCGCAATAGAGTATATTGTAATGCGGCAATTATCAATATTTATTAGTTCCCCGATAATAAATATCTACATAGGTATTTGAAATTTCGGAATATATATTAAAACGAGTATACTTTGTTATTTCATTACCACATCCTCACAACGCTTATATTTATATACATGGCGCTTCAAAAAAGGTGACCTCGTCTCTAGGATAGGTAGAGAACTGAGCTCTGTTAAAAATTTACGTATACATATTTTTTACGATTTTGCCGAAACTACTAGCAGCATTGCAATGAAATTTTAAATGATTATCTTTTGAAAGGTGATACATTCCATGAATTTTTTTTTCATATCTGACTATCAGAGAGGTTGTAAATTACACGCATTGCACAAATAGTATTGAACATATTTTTTTGAAACTAAATTGCTTGATAAAAATTTTGAGTGAACTTGAACATCACTTAATTCTACACCAAAAAGGTAATCTTTCTACAACTCGATACTCTCCATCGTTTTCTGAATATTTTCATTTGGATATTATGAAGTAACAATCGCGGCTGGTATGAAGTAATGATAAAGCCAACAATTAATAAAAAAATCATAAGGTTGTCACATAAATCAAAAACAGAATGGGAGTTGTTTACGTGTGACTTGTGTCTATAATTTTCACCAATTAAAAATTGGTCTAAGCTATTCGCTGGGGACGAGAATAATTTGACGGTGACCACTCCAGAAAACATTTGTGGAAAAAATTGTTCTCAGTGACCGACGCATGAATAGACAACAAATTGCAGCACAGACCGGCATTTCCAAAACAAGTGATATAAGGATTCTACATGAGCATTTAAATGTGAACATTAGTGACATGTGTGAGCCTCTAATTCTCAGCGCACTGCAAAAACAGCGTCGAATAGAATGTTGTGAGAGTTTTAGAGCTTAGCGAGTACCTTGAAAGTATAATCCAATCATTTTTAACGGGTGATGAAACTATTGTTTTTTAATATGATCCAATATCCAAAAGAGATTCCACGGAGTGACATCGGAAAGGAGAGTCCATGTCAAAAAAAGTGTCACGAAAAACACTAAAAAATGGCTGCAATATTTTGGGACTGCGGGAATATCTTTGGATTGAATCAAATACCATTGTGAACGTAGCATATTACTCTGTATACTAAGGCAATTGCTTCAAAACAATATTTAGAAAGGATGCGGCAAATTTAGTCGAGGTGTGTGCTTGCTTCAGGACTTCAGGCTACTGTACACGTATGAGGCTTTACAGAAATTGAACGCCTACCAAATATATTGAAAAATTATCATGGTGTTTTATTTATAACCTTTCTTTTTATGTTAGGCAAGAACTCATGGACCGTATTACGTATATTTCAAGCTTTCGAATATTTATTGTATTTATTATCAGGACTGAATGGCAATCCCACTAGGAGAACCCCCATAATCTAGCTCGCAAAGACTTCGTTCCAATTCATATATGTACTACATTTCTTCTAATTTCTTCCTATTTAGACTTTTTTGTATAGTTTTAATGATAAATTGTCTTGAGTTTTGGTCTCTTAATATTTCGACTTGTGATCTGTATCAAAATTTAATTATATTTTCAGTTATAGTTTCAATTTAAGGAGACCTAAAATCAGACAATTTATAAACATAACTCAATTTGCACTGTAAAATCCATCCTACAAGCAATGAAATATGCACATTTAAAATTACGTTTAGCGTAGCTAAGGCTATTAATATCTTTAATTAAAAAAGCGCATATTTGTTAACGCACATTTAGCGATTTATTAGAGCACGTAATGCGAGTATATACACTAAGAAAAATGTACATATGATCGCTATATATCCATATATGTAATTTTTTGTAATAACTATTCTAAACAGGTTTTAATGTTTAAAAAAACCCCTTGCAAAACACTTGATTAGCACACTGAATAAAAATGACCACAAAAAATATTGAGAGCCACTGAAGGTTGTATACAATATTAGAGATATGTATTCATATATATAGATATAGAGGAAAATATATATAACAGGTTTCCCAACAGGACTGGGATGGGACCTTGAGTTTCAAAGGGGTCAAGAGAAAATTTCAAAAATTGGTGATTACTTAAGGGCCCCACAAACGTATATTTTCAGAGAGTTTAAGTTTCACAATGACGAATTTCTAAGGGCGTGTTCATCCCAAAATGTTCGTGTATCATTCCGTTTAAAAGAAAAAATCCTCAAATCGTAGTTATTTTGAGAAAGAAGAAATTCTCGGGTTTATTAGGATTTTAATTATAAAATTAAAATTGTCAACCATCGTCGATTTCACAAAGTTCTCAAAGGGAATTTCGAACTTTTCAGAGCATATCCCTAGCGATACTGATGGTCTATATGATTAAGCAGATTATTTGTTGTTTGTAAATTTGCTGGGTGCATTGGACAACCCTCAAAAGTAAATAGAGGTGGCCACGCAATTTAATTTCTTCTTTCAATCCAATTTTCTGCAGTGTCGACATATGACCTTTTGTTATTAATTTCCATTAACATCACTTCAATTCCTGGGAAAACGGAGGAAATATTTTTCCTCGACAAAAGAAATTTATGTTATTGTACTTCAGTTGTTACAGATTTCGGTTTTCCATTTCTTGTTTTACACAATAAGTGCCCTATCCATTAAGCCAGAAATTATCAGAGAAATTTGAGCAATTTGGCACCAGTTTTCTAGCTTATTTCAACTTCAGAGTCTGTGTGAAATTATTTTCGAATAAAAAATAATATTAAACGATTTAATGAACCCAAGAAGTATAACATTTTGTTATAGTCAACGTGTTTCAATATCAGCTTTTGCGGAATTTCCTTTTCTCACTATCTTTATAATAAGGCGAAATCCAACAGAAAATTTTGCTAAAAAAACTTACTAGGTGTATGGAAATTTCAAACTATCTCAAATTGTAGTTTTCAAGTCCCTTTGTGATTTACAAATTTTCAGCATTCATATATACGACTTTTTTAAAAATTTCAATTCTAAGATCTGTATAGATAGGTATTCTTGATCAAATACTAATGGTTTGTCAACTATTTTCATAAATAACATATTATTTATTAAAAAATAAATTAGGGTGGTGCGCGGAGTATGATAATATATTTTTTTAATTGAATCATGAAAACGATATATGGCAAACTAATTTCTGATAAGATACAAAAAGTGGTTGATAATTGAATATAATTTATAAATTATGGGAATGATTGACCTTCAGGATGTCTCTCTTCAACATAAATTGTTTTATTCACATTTTTTTAAATCTATACATGAAAATTAGAACATTGTTCGAGAAGTTCAACAGAAGTTTGTATCTACGTTAGACACAAACATATAAACATTATTGACGTTGGGAAAAAGTCAAATCGAAAGTTATGTTAAACCCTAACCTGGTCCTCAATAACTCCTGGACGTCTTCCGGTTTTTTTCTTTAAATAAAAAACAGAGAGCTCAATACATGAACAAAACAGAAAAACAAGCCAATAAACAAGTAAAGACATTCTGTTAAGTTGTTTAATTGTTTCCCACCCAAGGTCAGTTTTGTGTTTTTATCTTTGACACAAATCTCACCTTTGGATCTAGAACTTCCCCAGGTCGCAACTTTCCTCCCTGTGGGCATAACAATAAAAATGATTCTCTATTTCAAAATCATAATATAATCATAGAAATCTCTTAGTATGCAGACATAAAGGAAGAGTAAAATAGGCGTTCATGGCAAAAAAATTGATAATTCATTATTTAACCTTAATAATTGGTATTGAGAGATATAGAGATGTAAATAATTGATTGTTTTGGAAGTAGTTGATTTTTCTTGTGATAATACCCAATTCCACTCCCATAATTATGTCTACATACGATAAATTACACGGTATATGTTCAATATAGTGATATATACTCGGTGGCCTGCAAAATAAGTGTTTGGTGGCTGCTGACGGCTGGTGTTCTGTAGCAATTCATGCGAGTTGCTTATTTGAAACAGTCGATCACATATGCATTAGTTCCGTGCAATCGCCACAGCTTGATTTCGTGACTTAGAATTTATTTTCAATTAGAAAACTCTGCAATACACTTACAAATCTTAGTTTTTCATTAATAACGAAATATACGACTTTATAACATCAATTAGAATCAAGGTAATAGTTCATGTTATTATATCAAGGAATACATGTATTTTCTTTCAAGTTTCAATTCCATTTTCGAATTATTGTCCCTGAAATATATACGATGGCTTCGCTGCGCACCTGACCCACTTACAATTAAAAATTGGTAAAGATATCACTTTTATTTCCAATATAGTTTCTAAACCTGTTTGGGTTATTGCGGCTGTTGCAATGGTGAAATATGAACCATTTTCAGCCGAATACATTTTTCTTTTATTACCTCACTAAATTGGTACAATAATCACCTGTAACTTTGGATTTTTTTCACAGGAAATCTAGTAAAATTACGCCTTCAGTATACCAAAATATGGTTAACATTACTTTCCCTGTGGCAGGTTGCATCTTGAATTTTTTTGGCAATCATCATGGTGATTAATGCATGATTTCTTCATTGTTACTGGTATTGTAAGAAAACTTTCACATGTGTAAGAGATTGTGGGGGCTCCACTTGCATGTTTATCTATACACAACTGTCTACTACATTTAAACCTTTTTGCTATGTGAGTTTGCATTATACCTAACTCGTTTAAAGTATTTAATTACCGCGTGTTACTCGACACGATTCGTTTTGACACTGAGACGTAGCCCTCTCGAAATCGTGCTTCTACTGTAGGCACGCTTCAATACGTTCAGTTTTTTGCATGAGTCTATACATAATTTGATGTAAGAATAAAAGTTGAATCTTAGGTGGAGCAAATGTATCAGCCCAGTTAGAGGGTAGTCATTGATTTCTAGAGCTGATAGGACGTTCATAAATAAAGATATTGTTTTAAGTACACCTTTAATTTGAACTGAACAATAAGGGAAATACAATTCTGAATATGTGATTTGCGACAAATATTTTTAATTTCCAAAATGGTATTGATTAGATAGGTTATATTTTGGGCATGCTTATATGTATCAGGATCCCATTCCAAATGGATACCGAGTAGTTTTGTGGGAGTTATTACAGCACATTTTAGAAAATTAAGTATGTGAAAATTATTTATTTGAATATTCTAATAATTTGATAGATATCACCATATTCGGTTTATTTAAACGCGGATATAAACATGTATTTTATTGTAATTGTTATATTTCTGCAATAAATCAAGTATATAATAATAGAAATTAATAGAAAACTAATCATCATTGATCACTGGAAAAGATACATAAACTACTTCTTTTATCTATGAACTGCCTTGTATTCATAAAGAAACGGCAAGGAGGGTGACAACCTGAAACCGTTTATCCTAATGTTTTATAATAATCCCCAAAATATGAATTCCCTATAAGAAACCGTTTGGCAGATATATGGGGAAGTAAGATTGTCATTTCATCATTTTAAAGGGTCAATTATTCTTTATTATTCAAATTTAGAAAAATGTGTGTATGAAGCAATAAACCTTATTTTTTAGGCGTACTAGCATCTCTAGAAATTAATATTCACAATATGGACTACCTAATATGAATCGAGTATTATAAGATTTGAAACTATAATATATTTGAATAAAATTTAGTGGATATTGCAGAGTTACTAAAAAGCCTTAGAGAAGATATTCTTCTTTACACTTCCACGTCAGATGTGAATAGTAAATTAAATAAGGCGCAGGCATACGTTGTATATTATATCAGGTTGTTACCTTTTTCTCTTCTAAAACCTCTCCTGGACGAAGTTTCCTACGTTCCTAGGACATAAAATTGTAAACATAAATATAAAAAAGATGGGACTTTTCCACGACTGGACACCAACAATCACAGCTAGATAAATTAAAAAAAAAAACGTTTAATGTTAGAAATAAATGCGACAAATTACCTCGTCTGAAATGATGAGACTGGCACGTCGTCCCATTGCTTCTGGTGGTATAAGAGAGCCTCTGCGACTTCCTGGCCCAGAGCCAGGCTCGAGAGATTTTTTTCTGGGTTCAGGAGTTTTCTCTCTACTCACTTCAATTTTAGGAGCATCAGGAGTTTTTATTTGAGGGAGGCTAGGTCTAGGTTGTTCAAGTGTTGAGGCTTGGTCGGGAGCTTTTTCTTTACTTTCGAATGCTAGGCTTGGTTTTTCCTATAGTAAATAATTTTTTGAGATTTATTTCTAAATCAAAAACGCCAAATAAGCACGAGCAAGCAGCTTTTATTTGAATAATTAAGGTGAAATTAAGTGAAAAAGGTGAGTAAATACGTAAATAAAGTGATACTACTATTTAAAGATTGAACAATTTAAGATCATTTTTACTTGTGTGGATCCGTATCGCCAAAAGTACTCCTGTTTGATAATGTAGGCCAAACATTACAAATCATACATCGCCTTCCGTCTACGTCGAAAAATATAGATATAATGGGCGATTATTCTTTACAAATTCTGCATAATAGTGTAATACTATCAATTTTTCTATTCGTGTTATCTCTAATTTCTTACGTGAAATAAAATCTCAATTAAGATTCATCGTAATTTTATCCAAGTGGATAATTTCATGATCAAATAATTACAGTTGAGACTATCGTTTTCCACTTGCAGTTACTTGTGTAAAATACTGAATTGATAACTGGAACTTTGATCGACTCCAAAGGGGGAACTCGTAGGGAATGGGAGAAACAACATAACTAATAATAACATAATAACTAATACATATGACATATTTTTGCAAATATAAAATAATAACTAGTAGTTGTATTTTTAAGAGAGAATATGTTTTGAACTTACGAATATTTATAGTTAATAATTGATTGTATTATTGTGGATACGACTATTCTAAATTAATGGCGTATATGGCAAAAGTTTTTATAAGCACAAGTTTGTATATAAAAGTACCTTAGATAATTTGGTTTTTTCTCTACCAGCGTATTCAGGTTTCTCATGTTTTTCGAATGTCTCCAAAACAGGTCTTTCATAGTCAGGTATATTTTCCCACTCATTATAATCATATTTCTCTTCTTTTTTAACAGATTTTTTAGCTGAAGTTTTCTCTTTATCAGCTCCAGTTTTCTGTTTCAAACATTATGGAAGAATGTTAATATTTAATATTATGATAGATTGTATATAAAAGAGAAATAATAGTTAGGAACCAGAGAAGTAAGAAGATAGATGAATGATGAAACAAACAATTCTACTTCAATTTTAGCATTTTGAAAGAAAAACATTTATCGGATTGACAAATCGAATGTAGAATTACTTATTGTCATAAACATTTTATTAGACGTATATCTACATACAGAGTTTTGATTTCGGCAAGTCAAGAAGAAAGTAGAAGCGATATATATTTTGACATTTCAAAAGTTTCAAAAGCTTCATAGAATAATTAAGAAATAGTATGTAAGAATGGTTAATTAAGATGACAGATATATAAAGAGAAAGTAAGAAAGTTATTAGTTACAAATAAGACGATAGAAAAATAATTATAAGAAGAACAACGTATACTCAACATAAATAGGAACATTTACAAAATAGCTGATAGAAGAGTGAAGAAAAAAAGATATGCCTGTGAGTTACCTTCAAATCTACTTCGAGTGTTTCGGCTTTTTTAGCTTTTTTACCATTTGATTGCACGGGTTTCAATTGTACATTTAAAAATGAACCCGTTTGAGTAGCTGCTTTCGGAGGGATAATCCGTTTGGGTTTGTCATGCTGAATAATTGAAATAATATTCATTATCATGAGCGTTGTTGTAGTGGAATCGTGGCAAAATTAACACCAAAGTGTACTAATCTTAATATATTGCCTAGCTTCCGAATTCTAATGAATTCATCATCAAGGACTGAAATTATGGTCAAAGTACAATAACAATGTGTTAAAGTACTTTTTATCATTGCTATTCTCTTATAGATATTCTTACATTGCACTTTGAACATAATTTCAGTCCTTGATGATGAATACATAATTATATAGATATAGTACACTCTGATATCCAATTGCCACATTCCCACCACGAAAACGCTTATATATGTATATATATTTATAAGCTAATTAGCTGAAAATACCAGAAGTGATAGTGTTATTGTCCACGGTATTCTCGACGGTCAGCATATTACCGTCGAGATTAAATTTAAGCTTCGATTTTAACTATTTTATTATTTTTTTTTTTTGTTTCATCTTTCCATCTCCTTGGTGAAATTCCAAGGAGTAAGGCACCCTACCCTCTCTCTCTCTTGATAATGGCTCCAAGTGGGAGCCGAACGTCAAGAATTTTCCACGTACCTATATATATATATATATATATATATATATATATATATATACAGGGTGTGGCTTAGAGATTTGATCAAAAGTAATGGCGGATCGGATAGAATTATGTAAAAAATGTAGGCTCCATCTTGCTCACTTTAAATAGAAACTGGTATTTTTGTTTTATTTTTAAATTCTGCTCAAAATATTCCCTATTCCTATATATGTGGAATTATTCGTAATTTTTTCAAGTGAAATATTAATTGCATCATTAAAATTCTTTAAAATATAAAAAAAGACATTAAGATGGTGTTAATTAAAACAGACAATAGACCACTTGGCGATAACCATGACAATTATACTAATAAATTGCGGATTATACAAAATATGGACAAATAAAATTAGTATTATATACATTTTATACTAAGTACTATTGAATGCGCAATAAGTTAAAGTAATTTTTAATATTAACGTATAACAGTTAAAAAAAATGATGACACAATAAATTGGACCTTGAAAAGGGCGTTTATATTTCTGTTAATATTTAGAAATTTCAAAATTTGTATTCATATATTCACCAGCTGTAGGAGATGTTTTATCTCTTATTTAACAAGTTGCAAGTTTCAATCTAATTGTGATGACTCCACGATCAACGGAACAGAATAGGTTTGTAAAACTTAGTCTTAAAATTAGATTGGTAGGTGCTGATATTGGGTTTGGTTAAGTGATATTTCCAGCTTTTCAACGTGGACGTAACCAATAATATGGTTAGGATGGAGTTCGTGAGTTAGTTGGTTGAATGTAGAAATTAGATACATGTACGGTAAACGAAGTACCCTTGAATTAGAAATATACGAAGAGACATACATCAACCAATTTAGTTTGAAATTCTACCTATCAAACTAGAGAGTTTTTAGTCAAGAATTCGCTAGAATTTATCAATAAAGTAAAGAATAGAGAAATTAAATATAGGTAAATTTTAATCTCCTTTGATGTAAGTTCATTATTTCCCAGCGTGTCCACCCCATATACTTTAAGGTACCTAGAAAGTTTACTGAACTCTAATAATTTTGCAGCTGATGCAATAGAAGAATATCTACAATTAGCGAAAATGTGTATGGTCAAAAACTATTTCCAGTAGAACAATAAATTTTACGAACAATACTCTGAGCTATTCATGAGTCACTTTGTAAAGAAGATTAGTGAAGATTTTAGTATTTTCCCAGGGTAGGGTATTTGGACGATAATTTCGCTATACTCAATACGAAAAAGGTGAATGTAGAAGACTTCATTTCAAAACTGATTTCAAAATGCTCATTTATCAAGTTTACTTATGAAATGGAAGATACAGAACAGTTACCATTTTTAAATACCTTAGATGGTAATTAACAATAGTAATAGCCTAGAATTTGATGTATTTAAGAAAACTACCGCTACAGGTACATCCAGTCCAGGTTGATTATTTCTATTGAATCCAACATCAGATGGTGAGTTTCCATTTTCTGGTATATCGGTCGATTTATTCCACTTAATATCGAAAGATACAATAAGGAAAGAACTTTTCTAGAGGATGTGGCTGTAATCAACGGTTATGATAAGAGAATTGTAGATAGATTAATTAACCTTCATGGCATTGAGAAATTTCTCTGTTAAACCACCTTTTTCCAAAATCAAAATGAAATTGTTTATAAATCCAGCAATACATTAAAACAATTATTGGATAATACCAAAGATGAAATACCCGATTCGGAAAAAATAGTATTTATGAATTTAACTGTAATGAGTATAACAAAAAATATGTTGGGCAGATTGTTAATGTCAGGTTTAAAAAGCACATAGCTCATTTAAAATATAGATGGACCCAAAAATCGAGTATTGCCGAGTACGCTGCCAGTCATTATCAAGGAATAAATATAAATAATGTGAAATTGTTCAAAAATTGCTGCATACATTTGAAAGAATTGAGATTGTTAAATGTTAGAATAGTTTAAATAGGGACACAATGCCTGTTACATGCAGCTTTTTTTATAGTTTATTTTTTTAAGGAATGAATGTGAAATGTCCTGCCTTAGTGGTCTTATTTTTCGCGAGAAGAAGTTCATTTATAGGAACATTTAGTGTAAATAGGTAGATCAAGTTAATAGGTTTTAGTTTACCTTCAATCTCTGAAGATATTTGGTTATCGAAACGCGCATGAGACAGTGAAATTGTAAGTTTTGGTGTAGTGGTAAGTTCAAACAGTGTCTAATGTTATTTAATTACAGAGGCCATGCTAGTTAGGTGATAAGTCCCTTCTTATCAAATTCATAAGAAAATATTGTTTAAATGTTCGGGTCTCGAAAATATAATTACATTTTTTGTTTAGATATATATCACAAGTCTGTTTCACTAACATATTTCAGAATAGTTGTCCTAATTTTTGGAAAATCTATTTAGGTTAAATAAATTGCATGGTCAATACAATAAAATTTCATAACGAATAACTCAGAATAAATTAATATATCTAGGTATGGAGAATGATTAATAAATGATAAAGTACTATAAAAAACGATATTATTACAATAATAAAATAATGGGAGTTTCAATTAAGAAGATTGTCAAGCCAAGTTTCTACTAACCCTTTATAAATAACAACAATGAGTGGTACTAGAAAAAACCTCTCACAAGTATTTTCAAAAATTTTTGACGCTAAACTATCCGCGATAATGACAGAACCAAACTGCTGTGTGTATTTGACATTTAATTTTGTTAGGCAGTCTTCAATTTTATCATGAATGAAAATATGATACAAAATTTTGCATGATTTTTGCTAATAGCTTTACTAATGTCTTTAAAAATTATTTTCTAATGAATATTTCAATCGTTGTTGTAAGTATGCGATGTCGGATGATACCTATTTGGAATGCGTCGCAACTCTATTAACCAAATCCAGTTAGTTTTGTGGTATTGTGATTTACGGATAATCGTTAATAAAATATGAAGTAGGTGAATACATAATTTGAACAATGAATTAGTAGGTGAACCAATGTGAAGACTTGTAATTGGGTTTTATCAAAACCAAGTCCAGTTTCGCTAAAATTTCTGACGTTCGTAGTAAATGGATATTTTATATATTTGGTATACTGGTAAGATATGTGTAATTTGTTTAAATAATAATCGTCGGCTCAGATTTTTATACCTACCTTTTTAATGCCAGGAATTTCTTGCTTTTCTTCAGACTGTTGATTTCACAGTTGTGGGAAATAAGACATGGATTAACATGAAACAAACGATGTCATATTAGTTAATTTGTAAAATGAACAAATAACTCATTATTAAATTCTTTCAAATTCCAGTACCTTTTAAAAAAAATATATGCTTGTGTAATAATCAAAAACTACCAATACTCCAATTATTTAAACGTTGATTGCCTTATACAAGCCTTTCATTACTCTAGCATGGTTGATTAACAATAAGGAGTGATTGTTAAAGATTGTGGAGATATTTGTGTTTAGTTGCTTGAGCTGGGTTGACCAGTGCTAGACTATGCTTTTTTAGCTTATTTTCTTTTCTCAAGACACCGCTTTTAATAAGTGGCGATTAGTTGAATCTACATTTCAAGTTTCTCTTCTCTGATAAACATGAGTAGAAATATTGATAATGATATAAACATTCTTACCTGTTGGAAATAAGTATAATTGCATTGTGAGTGAAGTTTACTAGCAGTTTCCTTGGTGCTTTTTTGTCGCTTTCTTACTAACGTACAAGCAATTTATGTTTATATTAATAAAAATTGCGTTGTAAATATGTCAAAAATGTCTGTTGAGTATTCCGTAAAATATTAAAAAATAGTAAGGAGTGGAGTAAGCGTTTCTCCACTGTTAATTTGTGAATAGTACCAAAACACGTCTGCAACATATAAGAACTTAACTGTTACAATCAAATATATTATACTCGGCCTCATAAATCTCATTTAATAAAAAAAATAACATGGATAGTATTTTAGAGTTTTTGATTACTACGTAGAAATAGTTAAAAATTTAAGATCGTGCATTATACAAGCTTCATAAAATAATCATAAAATTTATAGTAAAGCATTTCCTCCAATAAATTAGAAGACTTTAAACGAATCAAGAGAAGTTCATGAAATTCTTTAAATCATGAGTCTAAATCATCGAGACTTTTGGCTAAGAGATTGAACCAACAATAATCGAAACTAAGAAGCCCGTACGATATAAAGAAGCATTTTTACTAAAAAAGTTTCTGACATACATTAACAAAAATTCCAAATACTAAAATATTGTTGCGCTTGTTCTAACTGAGGTAAATATTTATTTAGATAAACTGACCAGCAGAATATTTTTCAAAATCAGTATTGCTTTTTATATTTAACAAGATGTCATCTTGGAAAATTTTTCATGTACCTAACATACAAAGTACATAAAACTGAGTTTTAATGTAGTGCAGTGCAGATGCATGATTGCGTAGTGTGTGAGTGCAAAAAAGTACCAAATTACTTTCCGAGTACCTTTTTAAGAGACAAACGCCTCGCCTCAAGATCTGGAACAGCGAGTTCAGTTTTCTGAGGATCAGATTTCTTATCGAATGGGCGAGAAGTTGAGAGCTTATTTTCTTCTTTTGGTTTTTCCATATTCTCTGAAAGTGTAGATCTCTCTGCAGCTTTTTGAGGTTCTGGAGTCAACGACTTACGTGTAATTTGGTTAGGTGATAAAGTGTCTTCTTTTGGTTTGAGTTTGGAGGGTTCTGGTGTGAGAGACTTACGGGCGGGTTTATTAATAAGAGCAGAATTTTCATTAAGCTTAGTTGTAGCCTGTGTCGATTTTTCAGGTTCATGTATTAAAGGTTTACGAGTAGTATTTTCGATAGTAGATAGCTTATCGTCTTTAGATTTCTCAGAATCAGATGCCAAAGGTTTACGAGTGTCAGTTACATTAGAGGTTAGTTTATCGTCTTGTTGCTTTTCGGTTTTAGATTCTTTAGGTTTTATAGATTCCACATCCTTGGGTTCTCGGTTTTTAGCTGTTTTACTGTCCAGTTCTGGTTTAAAACCACCTTCTATGTGATTGGTGGAAGTGTCAGGAGTTTTCTGTGTATAAATAAATCATTGGTAAAATTATGTGCTTGTGTAGCTACTATCAGAAAATGATTAAATAAAGATAAAATACTCACCGCTTCTTTTGTAGTTTCCAGTTTTTTTGTATCTTTTGTGATCTGTGGAAGATGGTTTCTTCTTTAGGATTTGTATTTTATTATAAATTAGTTTAAAATAATTTTAATATGAATACTAACAATTGAAAACCTTTTAAGGAGGAAAATAATAATATAAACATAATAAATCGTTGCTGTAAGCTGTCAAAAAATGTTTGTCTTACGAACAAAAAATGTTTTTTTCTAAGAATTCTAGTTCTAAGATTTCTGCTACTCCCGTAAAAATTTTTTGAAAAATCAATTCCAATATTTTTCAAGTACAACCATGTAATGTCCACTTAAGTTCAAATTCATAAATGATCAATTATGTGCAAATGCAAATGAGGTTATTTGACAATAACATTTTTGAGAAAATTCTCGCTCTTCTGATACCCAATGTATGGGTTTGAAGCTACATATGTATAATATTATCTTCCTATACAACTTATAATGCGGATTAACCAGTACTATGCTATGGCTAATACACCCGAATAAGTGGATTTGTTTTTTATGATATACGGTTGGGTGGTTTTACCTAATAGTATTCAGAACAGTTCAAGGTGTGAATTTTAAATATAAAAAATTTACTCATATTGAACGTAATGAAATGAATATGAAAAAAAAACGAACAAACTTAATCGGAGTAGATTTTAACATCACCTCTCAAAAATCAAAAATTCTAAATATAAATATAAACAAAATATTGTAATGTTTGTAGTTGAAAATTATCGATAATGTGTGTATAAAATTATACTACTCATCAATCATCCCGTTTTCAATTGTTGAACAAATTAAGCAAAATTTTAAACATTTAAAGTTCAGTACTTTTATGCATTCTTATGCATTGTTACCTTTTTCTTATCATCTACGAATGATGTACGCCTGGATTCTGTCTTTATTTCCTCATTGACATTTGAGAATGAAGATTTTCGACTGACTTTTCCATCTTTAAGCGTTTTTTCTTCAGTTTCAATTATTGAACTCCTACGTGATTCTATCTTAACTTCTTTGTTCTGTACAATGAAGTTAACGAATTTATTGATGTGTCAAGGACACGGTATAACAATATTAATAGTAAAAAACCATTTATAAAGCAGTAGTTTCTTAAATTTTTCAGTACGATAATAAATGTGAGTAAAATAATGGAAATTACATTCCAGATTTCCTTATAAGTTCATGGAAAATTTAAAAGAGATATATGTTTGATGGTAATTTTGTTTCAAGCTTTATATATATGTGCATATGGTTAATATAAATTCTAATGAGCACTTATAGTTTATTTTTTATTGGAAAAACTACACTTATTTGGACTACGCTAATGTATTTACATTAAAGAATATTATCTAAATTATCATTGGCTTCTGTGTTTATTTCAAATTATACAGTTTTATATTTTGTTGCGTTGAGAAAAAAATTAAGTGTTGATGCTTAGTTTCCAATCTAAGTCAGCTTAACATTTGTGATTAGCTCTGTCAATGTGTACAATTATTAGTAAAAGTACAATTTTATATATTTATTTCTCGAAAAATGAAATTTTAGTATTATGATTAAGAATGCAATGTGAGTAGTGAGTGAGTATAATACCAGTATACCAAGGAGATAAATACAATACAATTAAGATATATATATATATATATATATATATATATATATATATATATATATATATATATATATATATATACGTATCCCACAAATTTATTTAGAAGTTCTTGGTAAAAAAGATTACTCTAAATCGGTTGAGAGACTGTATTTTGCTGCTATGATATTTATGGATATTTGCATTAAAGTAGGAGGCTATTTGTGAGCACACCATGCATAATTTTTTTAATGTATAATTCTTATTCTCACGATTCAATCTGTTTCAGTTCCCCAAATCATAACCCCAAGAACCACCAAGAGCCTCTAGGAATATTTTAGGTAAAAGGTTTACTTAGGATCTGTTGCGAAACTAGACATAGTAGCAAGCATTCACGCTGCTGTGATATCTATAGACTAGACCATATTATAGAGGGTTCGAGATTCAAAGACAAATTGTGTAAATATAAGCATAAAAGTAGGGGGCATGGTCTTACCTGTTGTGTTGAAGTCCGTGTACTTTTCTTTTCAACGCCTCTTATTTCCTAAAGACAAACACCTACATGTAAGACAAAGACAGTACAAAATAACATTTATACTAACCTCTTTCTTTTGGGCAACGGTTTTTTCGATTGCCTTCTTCTCTTCGTCCTTCTATTGAAAAAATGATTGTTAATAAATTGTCAGATATAAATTATAGAAAGCTTATTTGAAAAACTAATATTGTCGTTACCCCTTTAATAAGTTCACTGATATCAACAAATAATATTAATGCTCCTCATAATGCGTTAACTTTAGTAATAATAATATGAATAGAGATGTAACAGATGATACCTTGTCAATAAACTTCTCTTCTACCTTCTTTTCCTCCGTTTTTTCTATCTTCTTTTTTTTTGTCTCCTCTTTTTTCTCTTCTATATTCATCTCCTCTTTTTTTGCCTCTTCTTTCTGTTCAGTTAATACTTCCTAAAATTAGAATAGTCATTATAAAACACCGATTGTTTGAATTAATATTATTCACCTCTTCTGATTCCTCTTCTTCTTCCTCTTTAACTTCTTTTACTTGTAGTGTAGCACTTGTTTCATCCTCACCAAATTCATTTTTAGCCACACATTTATATGTAGCAGAATGTGATGTTTTACATTTGCTTATACTTAATTTTGTTACAGTGCCATCAAAAGTTATTTTTATGTCAGAAAATTCATTAATTACAGTCGTATTCTTGTACCATAATATTTTCACAGTTTTATCCTCTATTTTTAATGAAGTTATGAAATCAACAGATTTTCCTTCTTCAGTTATCTATAATAAATAATAAAATTTTAGATTTAGCCTTGAAATATATTCATTCACTATATCGCATCAGTGTATTCAATCAATTTTATAGAAAATATCGCAACTTTTCTTAGATTCATCAATATATATATATATATATATATATATATATATATATATATATATATATATATATATATATATATATGGGGTGATTGGTAATCACTGGGTTGTTGTGGTAAAGAATAATTAGAAGAACATATAATTTAGATTTAGAAATTAAAAATATTTTTAATTTCTAAATTTTCTAATAATAAAATATTGATAAAATGATCTGATTTTTATAAATGTATTCATACCATCTAAGTATGATGATTTCAAGAAATCAAATGTTTAACATTGTAATAAGAAATGGAAAATATGCACGATACAAGTAATTAAAAAAAAATATGAGAGGAAGTATATTTTATTCAAATGTGCTAACGAATACTTACGATGTTTGTCAATCTGGTCAATTTCGGTTTTTCGCCTTTCGGTTTTTCATCAGGAGGTAATTCAGTAACTTCAACAACTTGTGAAGTAGCTACCCCTTTTTCGTTCTTAGCTACCAATTTGTACAGACCTTTGTCGTTCTTTTGAACTTCATTAATTTCGAGTTTGATATTAAATTCGCCCTGTAATTATAAAATACTTGAAATTATTCTCTCTAAACTTATTTGATATTACAAAACAGTTGAATAAGTAATATAACAAATTTTATAAAAAACAAGCTTACATCTTTGATCTGGTCAACGTGTACAGTACGTCTGTGATCTTCTTTAATAGCTTCATCTTCTTTAAACCAGGTACAGTCAGGAGCGAATTTACTAAGTACCTTACATTCTACAATAATTGTTTTCTTTTTAATAATCTTTATAACTTTAGGCTTTTCTTTGATAACAGGAATGATTTCGATGCTTAAACTGAGGTTGGCATTGAGTTCACCAAGTGAATTTCTAATATTGCACTTATACAAGCCAGAATCATCAATTCCCGGATCTTTCAATTCTAATTTAACAAAGTAAAGATCTTCTTCCGTTTCTTTGATACTAATTTTAATCTTGGTTGATTCTGTGACTTGTTTGTTTTCTCGGTACCAAACTATACTTGGTTTAGGATTAGCACGGACTTTACACTCCATGACAACGAGTTTCCCACCGTCATGTGAGGTGATTTTTGGTTTTTCCACGAACGTTGGTCCTTCTCCTTCCGGTTCCGATTCCGCTTCAATGTTTAAATTTAAGTTTGCATTACTTTCACCATATTCATTTTTGACGTGACATCTATAAGTACCGCCATCTTCTGCTGCAGGATCCTATAAAAAGAGCAACGTTACGTCAAAACGTTAAAAATCATTTGTTATTTATTGAAATAAACCAAAAATCAAGTATAATTATTCAAACAAATATAAAAAGCGAGTCTCCAGTATTTATAGGGTCTGTAGTGAACAAAAGTTTTTCAATTCTAACAAATATACATAATAATATCAGTTATCCCTGCAATCTAAAATTACTTATTGCCATACATTCCATTCAAATCTCGGATTTTTTTAAAACGCCGAAATATTTGATCAAATTTTCAAATTTACTAGGAGCAATAGGTGAATTTTAAATATATCAATTATTTGTAAAATGGAGCTTAAACAGTCAATATAAATTGAACTATCGTCTGAATTGTGGTTCTATAATTTTATATAATACAGTGTTCAAATACTAACTCTGACAAATTTTGAACATCAATTAATTTATTATTTTAAAAGGAAGCTCGTGTAAATGAAAAAGCATTCTAGTTTTTTCATAGTGCATGAGGATTCCCTACAGTTATCTCTACCCGTTATGAAGTTATCAATAGGTTATTATGGGAGACCCGAAAAAAGAACATCAACAATGTCTTGAAAGATATCCGAATAGTAATTTAAAACATGAATCTGACCTGAACCTAACTTGAAATTGATTACTTATAATTTAAAACCAAAAAATTTTGCAAAATATTTGAGTTACTAACTAATGTACGTTTTCTAATGGGCATTTTAGCAAACGTAATTGTCGCTACTGAAGCAATGAAAAATCCCAATTCATTATGAAGGGTCATACACAGGATCTATATAAAGTGGGAGAATAGTAACATTTATCGAGTTGATGAGCTCGTCTTAAAATTGCTTCAAGAAATAATAGACCTTCTGGTTTTGAGAATAAAATTGATGTGATTGGTAACATAATTTTCCAAGAAAGAGTATCTACCTTATTAATTTTTAATAAGATTTTAAGAAAATTTAATACAATGAGTTACTTTTTATTGATGTTCTATTGCAAAACGTGAAATACATTCAGTAGTATATTTGATCTATCCAAAAGTAATAAAAAGAAAGTATTAGTTTTTAAAAAGGTGTTGAACTTTAACATGAAATATTAAAAAAGAACTCTCTGATTCACTTTTTCGTCACTTCATTCTTGGTAATGCAATTGATAAAATATATAATGAGAAGAGAAAATATTTTGTTTAGCATGCATAAGTGAGCTGTGTATTATCTTTACCTTGATTTCGAGTGACAAGTCATATTTGTCTTCTTCAATATCAACAATTTGGATTTTAATTTTTGAAGATTCCTTGACGACTGTGGTTCCTCGGAACCACGTGACGTCAGGTTTCGGTTTAGCTTTACATTTACATTTCATAGTAATGAGAGTACCGCTCTCATTAGGTATAATTTTTGGTTTTTCAAGAAAAGATGGCGCAAAACCGTCAGCGCTATCTCCACCTGTAACACAAACATATTAGAAATGTTCTTAATGAGACAAATTTTATCAAAGGCCATGCTCATGCAAAATGACAATAACACAGGTTCGAAGACAGAGTGTTGTTGGCAAGACGTCACTGGAACAAAGTGGAAATGAATTACGGAATTGGACGTTTCACAAACATATAATACAGATGTACATAATAATTATACATTTTGATCGATTTTGTGAGTGCATCATACCTTGGAAGTTCAATGCAATGTTAGCGTTGCTTTCACCGAATTCATTGAATGCATTACATCTGTAATGACCACCATCTTCGCGGGTGGGATTCGCGATTTCTAAAGTAAGAAGATATGTATCTTTACTAGTGGTTTTTCGGAGCATACGCACACGCGCACTGTCCGCAATGCTTTTCTCGCTTTGAAACCAAGATATATCTGGATCGGGATAAGCCTCGAGGAGACATTCCATGATAAGAACATCTCCCTCTTGTTTAATTGTGGGCTTTTTGGGAAACCTTGGTGCTTTGCCATCAGGTATTCTATAAGAAAAAATAATCGTAGGAATTATATTGATATATGTTTGGTCAGTCTTACTTGGGCTTTTCTATACCCTCAAAATTTAAATTTATGGTAGCGACGCCGGTACCATATCGATTAATCGCAACGGCGCGGTACTCTCCACGATCGTTTCTTTTGACGTTGGCTATTTCGAGTCGTGCTATGTAATAAATCTTCTCGTCAACTTCCATTGACATTGAGTACCTACTGTTTTGTTTGATTTCCTCCTTTCCGTGGAACCTAATGAAGTGCGGAAATATATGTTTCGATTTCAAATGCAAGTGCTAATATTTTTTTATATTTTCTTATTCATTCACTGATAATTGAGTTTATTTCTATATTTAAAAAAATGATATATTAATGTATACATACCACTGAATTTCTGGCTTCGGCTCTCCGACGCATCGACACAGGAAGGTTATGGTAGATCCGTCCTCCGTCTGCCGAATGAGTGGACGCTCCGTGAAGGTTGGTTTGATACCCTCTTTTTCGGGTACTGGTGCCTCATCGCCTAGTGAGCAGAAACTCTTCTAAACTGGCTGTATCAAGGTATATGACAGCCAGCAACACTCGCGCAACTTACAATGCTTACCGAAAAGGAAAAGCTCAGCTTTTAATCATTCAGTGGTGTTAAAGAGTGAAAGAATATTTTTTATTGTGTAATACAATTCTGAAAAAAAGTGTCACATTTGCAAGAACATGGCCTTAATCTTAGTATTAAATGTTGTTATCAAACAAGTGTTGTTGGTGCATGTAGTAGTTTCCTCTTAGTTTGGCCTAAAAAAACTTAAAACTCAGCCTATGTGCCTGCCAGGAATTTAATAGGTGGTATCTATATCACTTTCGTAGATTGCGATCAGTTACACTCAATCTAATCTAAGCTTCAACTCACACAAAACTAGTACCATATCTTTAATGTACATATTAGAAATTATTTGTTAAAACTGCATATTAAAAGCTGAGCTGAGATTAAGCATCGGTTAGTTCATTGTACTGTGCACGAGTGCCGTGGCTTACTTGTCCATGAATTGCTGCTATTAGAGTTAATTAAGGAAGAAACTGACTGCTTGTGACTATGTATAAATTTTTAGTGAGTGAGTGAGAGTTTTACAAATACATTTTTAATCGATAACTGTAGGTGTAATTGGCAAGCAGAAGAAGCTACACTATCGAAATTGTATTAAAAAGGTGGAAGTTTTTTCACAGGTTTTTGATATTATTGGTTGTGTATTACTAGTTGCCTTAAGTGTCTGTTATGGACTTGCTTCTCTATTTCTTTGTGAGAGAAGATAGAGCCAAGATTCTTCTAATTAATTTTTAAGGTTATTGGCAAAATTTGCTTGTTGCTTCCGAATTTAAATCAGTACTAGACAGCTGAGGCTGACAAAAAGACACACCAAGCAGAAACAAGAAGCGATACAAAAAACTTACTGTCGAAGTTAAGGCTGATTGTTGCATTACTTTCCCCCAAATCATTTTTTGCGGTAACCTTATATTTGCCAGCATCCTCTACCGTGACATCAACTATTTCAAGGGTCGCAAAATATGAGTGGCCATCTTTATCTATCTTCAACTGAAATTAAAGTAAACAATACATCTTAATTCTTCATATTTTGTAGAAATAAAATTGGAGAGAAATAATTGAGTAACATTCCATTGATGCCTTCCATTGTTTTAAATTTTTGGTTTCCAGCAGCGAATTAAATAATTTATGAAAAAATAAATGATTTTATCAAGAGTATTGATATTTCTAGAAATTTTGATAATAATAAAATCAAATAAAAGTACAATATCTGATATAGAAAATTGTAGTGGGAAGTTATTAATTGTAAATAATAATAATAATTTGATAAATGTAAATACATTTTGAGCTTTATTATATTAATGAGCTTATAATGCATCTTTCTAATTATCAAAATAAGAAAAATAAAATAGGAAAAAATATTGACAACTTTGAGACATCTTTTCAACAGCATCGTAGTAATTATCATAAAAGAAAAGAATTTTGAATAAAATTTTTGGAACGTCTTGAAATCAATTCTGAGAATTTGTGAGTGATGATGTTTGGTACATCCAACAATTATATTATCTATTTATGAAAATACTTTGTGAGGTGCAATATCCGCAAATGTAAAGTTGTATTGTTTCATGAATCTTTTTAATATCAACATTTGCTTTATTTAAAATTCTAATAAATGGATGGATGACTGGATGTGAAGCGATGGAAAAAGTTTGAGTGCTATTCCTCTGTAAATATTATAAGACTTTCTTTTGGTTCTCTTCTAACTAAAAACTTTTTATATTATTCGACCTATTGGTAACCCTACTATTGTATTTTCTTCCCGACTAACATAAATAAGTGATTTTTCATTTGCAGGTAAATACATTCCAATTACAAAGTCATTGTCCAGTTTTCCTTTCAATTCACATTGATTTTTAGTAATTAAATTTCTGCCAATAATCCATCCGAAAATTTAGAATAATTTTTGAAATTCTCTGACCTTTGTAACACTTTTCATTTTTATTGCATTCTGTAAACTACCAAGTTGTTTTTGATTTACCTTGTTACTGATTCTAATTGCTTTTGCTGAATCTGTGGCATTTCACTATCAATAACTAAAATAATTTGAAAGTGACAGGTTCAAATAGAAAATATTCAACACTTCCTTAAGAGGCTAATTGGATATTTTCCGAATTATCCACATTGAGAAACCTTATATTTCAGAGATTTTGTCCTTTGGTTTCCTCGTCCGCCTCTATAATTTTGGTTCTGATAGTAGTCTTTGTAGCCATGGATCTTGTAGCAACGGCTGTTGTTGGCTGCTAGTCACTTTGATTTCTGTAGTAATTTTTGTGAAAATTGACTAATTTGATAATATTCTCTATTATCATTATACTTAATTTCTTGTAAATGATACTGTTATATTGGTTGCAGCGGTTATTTATTTTAACTTCACATTAACATTAACTACTTTTCAATGAACAAATATTATTTTTTATACAATGTATTTTGGAACGTTGTGTTTGCTATGGTTTACATTTACTGATATCTTTGTAATCGCCTTATATTCTTTTTACGTCACACTTGGTTAAACATTTATTAACTCTTCTTAGAATAAATATTTTTCCCTCCTTTCTTCCCCCTGTTATTTAATTGCAACGCAATTTGTTGTGCTTTATTTTATCCGTATAATGTTCCTTTCCTGTTTTAGAACAATTTGCCAATTATTATTGCTTTCTTTTTTTTCCAAGTCAAAGTGTCATTGAAGAATACAGTCGCTTATTATACTCATTAATTTTGCCTTATTTTTCATTATTTCATTTTTTCCTTTTTGTTATCAAACTTTAAGATACGTCTTCTTATTCCCGTTTTGTTTTATAGATCACAGATTTATTCTATACAATTTATTTAGGATTCAGGTATTCCTTTGCATTTATTTTGAATCCATACAATCCCTTATTTTCTTCCCTTCCATTTCCGATGTCCAATTTGTTTGTATTGGAAGGACCGATTTGTTGAAATGATATGGACTGTATTCAGTTTATATTTTATTACATAATCTTGGATGGATCAATATCCATAGGTTTAAATGCAAATTACGAAATATGTGATCTTTCTTTAATTATTCCTGGTTGTAGGTAAACACACACCTTTTTTGACAGCGCGTTTACAAACACTATTGATTGATGTTATCGATGTACGTTCTATACCGTCACTACCTTGATGAGTGGGCACAACACGTCCCATTTTCCATTTTAAAGTTGGCAGATTTTCTTGGTTGTTGTATTTGATACCCTTTAGGTCTTGTTTGTAACTGATTTAAATATTCCATCTCGCCCAAAAATATTGCCGGATCTGTAGAATAGGATTCCAGCTAGATAATCTGCGATAAGATATATAGTGCAAATCGATTAGAAAGTCACCTGGGATTGGTGTCTCCCGGATCATTCGGATCCTGAGATACGGGAAATATTGGTCTGGAATTAAGACAAGCTGCAATGTATGCTAGCAATGTATGAAACTCTCTATATTAGAGAAGCGTCTTCAACTACACGGCGAGGATGATGTTTAACCCTTCTAACCGCTCTTTTCCATAACCCACAAATGGGAAGATTTTGGTAGTATGAAATTAAAATGAAATGTTTCATTAAAGATAAAAATGCCTCTGTTGTTAATTCCTTTACTAATTTTAGACATATTGCTATAGTTTGGAAACAAATAAAAATAGCTATATATGCCTTCATTTTGCGTGCATTCCAATAACGACTTTTTTTTATTAAGATAGGGCCGGTGTAATCAACCCCTGAAACGTAAAACGCATGCAATGACTGAACTCTTTGATTTGGTACCCATTTTTTGGATTAAATGTTTAGTGTTTACTCGGGAACATCGTGGCCTCATGTCCTCAATATATTTCTCTTTCATGCATATGTTTCATTATTAATTGTGTAATACGATGTTTTTCGGCAAGGAATTTTTTTATCTTAACTTTGGGAGCATTTTTAATCGTCCAACTAAACCAATAAGTCTATTATTATTAATAAATGGATTTCACTTGGACAATATTTTGGATTATAACTGATTTTGTTCATTTAATTTTAAAATGTCTTATTTTGAATGTGTCTATAGCCGTACTCGCATTTTCCAGCTCGTAAGTTGTTAATGAATTTACTTGTTTTGTTTCTACAATTGTTTATGAATCTAAAACAATAAGCTACAATCCGTTTTAATTTGAACAATGACGAAAATTAAGAAATAATTGGTAATTCTGGTTCAATAGAAAACAAGTTGGTTGAAAATAAGTGTTTTCTTTCTAGAGTCAATGAATTTTTGGTAGTTCGTTGCGTATTCAATTTAGACAATTGTCCAAATATTGTATAATCCAATCCGGTCCATACCACCATGGATTGGAATTTTTTAACTGTTGAGCGAACATACCTCTAGTGACTGTATCGCCTGGATTATGCCTTGAAAGGACGTGATGCCATTCCTTCTGGGTACTTACAGTTTGTATTTGTGCAACTATATTATCACATATTGATGCCAGTGACTGTGCGATTCTGCTAACCAAGCTGAAGTTATTTTATATTTAAACTGACTATATTAATTTGCTTTGCTTAAAAGCAGTGCAGCATCAAGTTCCAAACTGGGTAGAGTAATTGTTTTCTTTGTGCGATTTAACTTTTTGAGCATAATAAATTTGATATGTTACCCGAATATCTTTTACACTCAAATAAATACTGCACCGCACGCTTTTGCAGAACTGTCTACAAAACCTTAATTTTCTATTGACTTAGGTAGGTAGCATGTAATTATTTTGCGAGGAATGCTATAAGTGTTTAACGTATATAATTAATAATAATAGGTTTTCATATGAAATCGTTGGCAGATTGACCTTATACCTAAGTTCGTCACTAGGGTAATTCAAAAAAAAATCCAAGTAGCTTGACTTCATTGTTTTTATCGAAACCAACTGATTCAATACTATCAGTGATTTCTGGTGAAATTTATGAACTATTACTTGCCCATTTACATGAATTGGATTCACTCGATAATAAAATAGAAGAAATTTGATTGCGTTGCTACTCGTAATTGAATCGTCCATACTAACTACTAAAAAAGGAGCACTAGTTAAACCGTATGATACCTTTTTTAGGCGAAAAATTTTGATAGATTTTTTTGGGTTAAATCGATATAAAATTCGTTGATAACTCTGGTCAATTTGGTTTATTACTACCATTCTGTACATTTCAGTAATATCAGCAGATAAAGCAAATTGTTGTGTTCTAAACCTACAAATGATTGAGAGAAGGTCATTTTGAATATCTTGACCGATTATTAGGCAATCGTTTAAACTTTCGTTTTCATACAAGCGTTAAATACCACCCGCAGTTTGTTTAAATACACGATGAAGGGGTAGGCACTAACATCTGGACTTTTCTAATTCTCTCTCTGCAGCAACCTCCATGTAAATCTTCCCCTAAGAATTCTTGACAAGACGCTTTTAATGATGGATTGCTTTCTAATATTTATTTAAGGTATTTGCGAAAAGGCATTTTAAAAAGAAATTTTCCGTCTGAATTTGATGGGGTGCTTTCACAAAAATGTTTCTCACAATATAAATTGGATTCTAAATAAATCTTTATTAAGTTTTCTAGAGATAAGTCACCATCTAAGATCCAGCCTAGTTTAGTGTCTTGAATATAGGGTTGGTTTTGATTTAATTGAATCGGACAGTCCACTTTTTTAGTCACGAAAAATTGTTCATCATCAAAATTTATATCGGACGGGAGCTCGATCCAAGTTTTATTAAAGGTTATGGAATTTCTTGGTGACGTGATTTGGTTTGAAACTATGCAACTCGGATATGTTCCGAAATCTGTGAAACAAGATTTAATAGTTATGTTAACCTTTTCGGAAACTTAAGGTTAGATTAACGCCAGTTGTACTGTTGGTTTTGTTCTCTTTTAGGCTTAGTTCTTTACAAATTTTGGCTGTCATGATGTTTGATTCTGAAACTTGGTCTAATAATGAAGGACAAGTGTGAAAGTTATCAAAACCATCCATTATTAATACAATTGCGGTATATAGGATAACTCTATTTGGATAAGTGCCATGTAAAGTATTTACTGGTGGAACATAATTATTAATGTGCAGTAGTGTATGATGTTTGTTGTTATATTCCTTATGAAACGAAATTTAGTCACATCGATCTGTAGTGTGGTTGGATCTTAAATAATTACTACCACCCGTTTTAATGTTATTGCCTAGCCCCAATTGCAAAATTTCCTTGCACTGATAACTGTTGTGTGATTTTTTACAAAACACGCAATTATTTTTTGTAATTAAATTTATGAAAAATCTGTTATGATTATTGTTATTGTTGTGGTTGTTAGTTATTTTGGTAAGTTTGATTTGGAACTGTGAAATTTGCGAGTTTTAAATTTTGAGGAATATTTTTATCTATGCTAGTGACACTAATATTTCATAACGTTTTTCTAAAAATTCATTTAACGAATGAAGCAAATCCTTTTGAAGAGTAGATTATCATTCCTGTTTGGTAGTCGAGTTTTTCGGTAATAATTGCTATTAATAATGCATCCCATGAATCTACTGGAAGATTTATACACTTATTATTATTGATTATATTCAATAACTAACATAATTTGATATATGGGGATTTACTTAGAGGTTGAGTATTTGAAATGTTTAATACGTGTTGATGTACTATCAGTCGTTTATTCTCAAAATTTTTTTCCAACTAACTAATGGCGTTTTCGTAATTATTATTAGAAATATCCGATGATTCGATGATTCGATGGTGTATGCGATTTGGTCATTTAAACAATCGCAAAGATAATGAAATTTGCGTATTTGTGACAAATTTGTAACGTCGTGTACTAAGGCCTTGGAAGAATCATAAAAAGAGAACCAATCGCTATTATTACCAGAGAAGGTTGGTAGAGTTAAAGGTTTCAAAAATGTGCTGCTTTCTGGATCCGTACTGTTTTTGTTTATACATATTTATAACGGTTGAAGTTTGATGCGGCATTAGAATTATTTCAAGAGAAAATCGACTTTATGTTTCAAACGATTCTATAACAATGGTAATGGTTTTATCTTGTTTTTATGTGGGTGTAAACATTAACGCTTCAATATCAGTTTGTACTAAAAAAGCTCAAAAAATTTTGTTAAGATCTAAAATTCGCGATTCTAACGAAAAGGTATTGTTGCCGTCCATAAATTCGTTAACAACTGTTTGATGTCGAGTATTAGAACCTTTAAGAGCTTGTGTTTTGTTCTTAAGTTCTTTTAAAGTCATTTTTAGTTTAATTTGACATCAAAATGAAAGTAAATTTACTCGATGAAGCTTGTCCTGGTAGGAAAGAATAAGAAAGGAAATGAGCTACTAACTTTAATTCCGTCGACTTCTTGGTCAGGAAACTGCTTAACTATTGATTCTGGGGTAGATGTCCAAAATACTCGTCTTTTGATTTTTCAGAAGAGATGTTCGAACAAATTGTCGATAGTGTTCACTCATTCAAGTTGATTCCATCGCTTTATTAAAATGATTACGACTGATTTTAGTTTATGTTTTGTTTATTCGTGTTTATTTCTACCGATCGAACTAAGACTGGTTACATATTCTCGTTTATACGACTACCCTGATTTAATGAGGCCCTCTTCTATATCTAAGGGTGGGAGATGCAATACCCATTTCTTATATATTACAAGAATTTTGTACATATCTCTTATATCTCAGTTCATCTTCTACTTCGGCAGTCTCCTTCTTTATATCAGTTTTCTCTTTTTCTCTGAGAATTGATTTTCCAGTTTTAGTCTATCATTAATAACTACTGTTCGGTATTATAATTTCAGTTTATTCTATTTTCATAGTTCACGCCAATTTCTTTCAGCATCGCCATAATTAGGTCCAATTTATCTTCCTGCTTTGGTTTTTCTGGCGTTTTAAATATTTTTAATCAGTTTATAGTTATCGTCCATAGTTATTTGTGTTTTACTTCGTCACTATCTGTTGTGAACAGTAGCCATAAGAGAAGCACTCAACCGAATCAACTAAACTCTCTTTCAAAGTGATTCTTCTATTTGTATGAACTATACTCTATATTTTTGATTTTTGAATATTCATTTTCCCCGAATAAGAAGTCTGGCAAGGCCGGAATGACTTCTATGTTATTAGCTACGCCATTTCGCTAGTTACAGTTGTATTTTGTTTCAATAAGACTAAATTACAAATATATTCAAAATTTGGCTTCAAACTATTTTGAATCAATTCATTTTCATTACATATTACGAAAATACAACGAATAAAATGAGCCTAGTTGACAATTCAAGTTATTTTTTATTTTATTTATTATTTCATATTAACCAAGTTTCTTTTTAACGTAAACATCTATACATTGTAAATGGGTATTAAGAACTAATAAATACAGAAAAAGTTATTTGTGTACCTTGTGTCGTAGACCTTCGCTGACTGCCTTGCCATTATGACACCAGCTGACGGTTGGACGGGGATCTGCCTGTATTCGACATTCGAATAGTAATTTTTTGCCATCATCTTCTTGTCGAATCGCTGGTTTTTTAGCAAAAGTGGGTGCTAAGCCGTCTATTTGTCTATAAGATAATATAAGTTAATTTCTTATTTCTTAGACCTTTTGATAAACTTATGCTTCTAGGTCTCTATCAAAATATGACTTGACACTGACAATTTGCGTATTTATATTAATCAATAGATCATCTACATCATGAATATCGAAATAAAAATAAAATGAAAATAGAGATCTGTTTTAACGGAAAAAAAATGTTTCCTTATTTTTTACATTTTACAAAATAGAGCTGTAAATTTTACTTAAATTATTTTGGTCCTTTTCATCATTGATAGCTTTCTTGATCTTATGAATGTTTACCATTTCTAAAAATTCTCTTTTTCGTGTATTTAATTTTTTATGGCGTTGTTGACCTTTTAGTCTATTTTCCAAATACTGTAATGTCTGTCCTTTGTACACACAATTATTATTACAAGATATGTGATATATGATATTATTTATTTTGTTTTTAGATGTTTTTGTGAAGATTTTAGTTTAGTGAAATATTTGGATAATGTATTATGTCCTTAATGACTTATACTAATATAATATTATAATGCTCAGCCATACAAATAACCATTTTCAATTCAAAGATAATTTCTATCAATAGCTGAATGATTGCACAACGGGATTTCTAATTTCTTCCTACTTCCCACTGCAAATTGTAATGGAATATATAGAAGAAAAAGTATTGAAAACATAAAATTGAGTTATTTATTGATTAAAATCCAACAATGTATTTTAATGAATTGATAACATATAAGATAAAAATTATATCAATTTTCTTTGATATTTGTTTTGCAATTTAGATAAGAAATTCGCTTGAAAATTAATCAAAATATCAAAGTAAATCAAACAAAAAGTTGGGAATAAGAAACATTTTACTCGAATGTATCTGTTCAAGAGAGTATTAATAATTAAAACAATTATAATGTAGAGTCTCAGAGATAGTTGAAGAAATATTATATATAATATTTGCATAGAAAAACTTTGATGAAATATTATTGGATTCAAATTTCATTTTTACGATTAATCAAATATCAAACTCAATTATCTTAATAATATGAGAATTTTAATGGAAAATATACTTTTAATTGATTGAGAAATTGCTTAAATTTATTTTCAACCAATATATAAAATAATATCTCTAAGATCATTTTATTTGTAGTATTCCTCTTGATCACATTGAGTTATATGAAGAATTATTTTGGAGAAAATTAAGTTGATGGAAAGTAGTGGACAATTTCACTTCATTACCATTCAATACTCTTCTGTGGGATTAATCAGAATTATATTTGTTCTCACTACTTACTTTTCTTTTGGTTCATCCATTGCTGAAAATAAAAAACAATTAATAGTACATTATTCCGAAAAAAATATGCATTGTTGGTAAGACATCTAGTTATCTAATTATATGAAGTTTCTTATTCAGTAAACAATTTTTCAAATTACATTATTTAATTTTGGTTGTGTCAATTATTATTCGAGTATATTGTTGGATAAAATCCTTAATTCTACGAAATAGAATAGGAAAAAATATAACGTTCATAAAAAACATTAATGTTTCTAATAATTTCTACAGAATATAGATACCCCTACAATAATATAGGAAATACCATAACCTTCATATATCTGAACTGATTTTACTAATGTTAGTTTCAAAGAGTCATTAGGATAGATTCCATAATAAACTTGATTTTCATTAAAAAGAAGAAACATAACATTCACAATTACACTGTTTGACGCAGGTTTCCATAAGTTATTGTTTCCATCAATTGATTTTTTTGTACTGGTATTAATCGAGAAGTATCAGTAACATACGTTACTGAAGTGATCAGCATGCTTATTGCCTTCGCCTACAGTTCAATTAGCCCTCAAGGATCCGAGGATCATTGGTTAAGTAACTCTGACATAGGTAATGAAACTTGTTTCTATTGAAAAAATATAGAAATTGCCAGATATTCACAACTATCTAAATAGTTTCAATATCTTGAATATTGAAAATACCTACCCTCATATGTTACGAGAATATACAAATTCAATTCTTGTCTTGGAGAATTATGACAGAATAACCCGCCAAGTTATCGAAATTGAGAAATGCCAAATTCATAGTGAAATTTTTTTCGCAGTCCTATTATCAATATGCCAAGCAATATTAAAATAAACATATCATTGCAAGGATGTGATCTCTTATTCTACCACAATGTCAACTATGAGATGTGGAAAATAAATAGAGCATACAAGAGAACTGATTTTAGACAAATATGAAATTGTTTCATTTTCTTCCTACTTTAGATCGAACGTGAATTGCTTTATCTCTACATTTTATTAAATCTTTGGAAAGTGATAGCAGCTTTTTTCAAATTGGATTATATCCATGATGTATATTGGACTTTCATATTATGAAAGCTAGCAGAAAAAAACGAAATTGCTATATTTTTTTGGTTCTTCATTGAATTTCAACTTCGTCTGCGTTAGTGTTGTGAATATTGTGAATTGTGAAATACACAATATGGTAGGTTGAATAACTTGAATTGATATTTTTCACTGCTAAACTTTGAATTGTCTCGAAAAATGTAACTGATTGAATAGTTATATATATAATCCACCAAAACTTGCAAATTGTCATTGGTTGTGGTTAGTGCAGTGCTTGTCTAACTATATATGAATTATCATTTCTAATTGATAATGCTATATATTATCAATATCATTAATTTATGCACGAAAAAAATATTTTAGACAAAATTAAACTTACGGCTAAAGTTGAGATTGATGGATGCCGCAACTTCTCCCATGCTATTTTTCGCTTTAACCTTATAAAGACCAGCATCTGTTTCAATAACATCATCTAATTCGAGTACAACTAAAAATTTATTTGTGCCTATTGATTGTATTTTAAAATTGGTCCTACTATCTTCCGTTAGAGGCACGTCACTGCGAAACCATTGGATTTCTGGTTTCGGTGCTGCCAGTAGCTGGCATTCAAATATAAGTTTGTTTCCATCGTCCTCCTGCCTCAATTGAGGCTTTTGCGTGAAGCTGGGAGCGAAATCTTCTGCCACTCCCATGCTATTACTTTTCTATTTCGATATAGATGACATGAACTCGGCCCTGTAAACAAATTATTGATTATTATTCGAACAATCTCAAACAATAACTAACTATTTGATGAATTTCAAAGACACACATAGTTTATTTTTAATCTTTGGATTATACCTGTATTTATAACCATTTAGGTAGCTCAATATGTTTTAACATAAGTTTAATAATGTTTTTGTTAAAATTAGAATAATAATAACAGGAATGGCAGAATAAAGAAAATTAAAATAAGAATAACATCATCAACAAAGAAAATTTCCATTCAAGAAGTTTTCATCTAATCAAATGAAATTTCACTGCTTGCCAAAATATTCTTTATTGTAGCTTGTCCTTCGAAAGAAGTCAAAATTATTTGGCCAAAGAGTAATGAAAAAAAGTCTAAAGTCAAAATAACGTTAAAACTTCATATAGAATCCATAAATACATCCAATATAAATGAAAATTTTTATTTTCATCATTTTTGTATCTTGAACCTATTGCTAGAATAATGGTTATTCAACCATAATTTTTTCAAGGTTGACACACTATATGGAAAAGTTTGGAATTATTTCTTGCACTTTAAGCTAACTAAGAGATACTATTGTTAAAATTTGATAAAATGAGCGGTTTCGATGATATTTACAATTTTATCAAAGCATTTCGCACTTTTTACCGATTTTTACCCATTTTGATAAGGATGTCATACGTAACGAGGTAATAGTGAATTATTGATACCATGCTCAAAATTTACCTACTTTACTAAAATATGTGATATTAAGAAATGAAAATATTAACAGCTCTTTTCAAATAAATTAAATACACACGCAAAGAATGTTATTAGTTGTTTCGAACAAACAAAAAGTTATTCAAACTTTGATAAAACATTGAAGCATACAAATTATAAACTATTGGAGTAGAGCTGATTAATGACCAACAAAAAACTGGTTGGTTTGATAAATGCCCAATATGAGCTCCTCCTCCTTTGACCGAAGGAAGATTGTTTGCTTGCACTTGAAAGAGCAATTCCATATTAGGTCTAATAGAATTGCAGTGTAACATAATTTATATATTTATATATAATTTAATTTATATATAATATAATTTATATATTTTAATTTATATATAATATAATTTATATATTTTAATTTATATACAATATAATTTATATATTTATATTTATATTTATATTTATAGATATTCGGAAAGGTTTCCGCGGTCAGGATTATGAACAAAAGAACGGCTCCCCCTTTGGAGCCATTATCAAGAGGAGTATTCTGATTCCGTGGTCTCAATCTGCCTACACCAAAAAAGATTCACCCCCTTTTTTCGGTTGATTTCATGGCTTCTGCATTCTCCTTGGAATTTCACCGAGGAAATGGAAAGCATCAATAAGACTATTGACAGTAAAACATTCACTGCTGGTCTTGAAATAACTGGGGAGCTAGTCTCCTGGACCTTGTAATTATAGGGGACCTGTAGGCGGGTTTTGGGTCTTTGGTACGCGCGGGAAGTATATTTTTGGCGGGAGGGGTAATAAATGTGCGCAGATCGGCTTCTAGGGGATTTTAGGAAATGTTGTTGGCCGGAGTGGCGTTGGAAAGAATTGTCATATTTCAAATTTGAATTGATAAAAAGAATGGTAAAGTCAGTTCAAATCACGAATTCCTCATTTCTATAATTGTGTGGTAGATGTGGCCCACTCGCATCGCTCAGTGAGATACCACCGCATTGGATCTAGGCTACGTGAATTGGACCTAAAGGTTCCAAGATGGAAAAGAAGAAAAGAATAGCATGATTGCACCTCCTAGACCAAAATATTTTGGACTTCAAATAGCCTACTATTCGAATCTCTAGGTGGAGGCTGGCATGGGGGATCTATCAGGCAAATCAGGTAAATGTCTGCAATATACGAATTCGTAATTCAAATAGAAACGCTATGTACCAACATCTAAAGTCGAATTAAACTGATATTCTGGCTCTAGAAGAAACAACTGATTTGTACAACAACATCAGATCACAAACTAATTACAACATCTGAGTTATAAATCCGAACTCAGAATCCACCTAGACGACGTTAAGTTTGGCATTATAGATCGGCCAAATGGAGCATTTAAGGAATTTTGCTACTTTTCGTATTGTATAGAGAAATACCTGCAAGCAGACCATAGATGCTTGCAAGAAACGATATAATGAGAACTTTCCGATATATAACAAAAGCGGTCAACCAAGGCTTCATTGATTGAATTTAGAAATCGAGATGTGGCAAAGCTAATCGTATTGCAAACTTTTCCTCTCTCATATACAGATTGAAAGCTTGCTATCGATAGACAAACCTCAGAAAGATTTGAGGTCAACGCTGGTGTTCTGAAGGCATTGTTATCTACTCTCTTTTGCTATACATAAACGATCTACTCGGCAAAACTGCAAAACCCAAATCCGTAGGAAACAACAGATCACCACCATCAATACCGATTTTTAAAATATTCTAGAGTGGGGTGGAAGCCATATGATTGCTGGTACTGTAGCTCAAGATTTGGTCCTGTTTGGACATAAAATATCACCATTACCACGAATTCGCTTGTTGAATATTGAGGTGGGAAGCGATATGTCCTGGCATAGTCACAAAGACGAATTAACCAAAGCAGCTTCATAAAAACTAGAATAATAGTTTTACCGATACTACCACGGCAGATGCTCTTGCTCTGAGTTGTCCGACATAATCTCACCTAGAGCAATTTTTGCAAGACCTATTCGACGGGCAGACGTGGTCCATGAGTTCGCCTGCAGACGCCCAGAACGTCAAGTTATCGGAATTCCTTTCTTTAGAGAAGTGCAAGTCTATGGAATCAGCTACCAAGTCGCGTCTTTTCCGAGCACTAAAGCCTACAGATGTTCAAGATTAATATCCACAGGCATCTCCATACGGGAGGCACCACTCAAACTACTCGAGTGTTATAGGGTTTACCCTTTTGCTTCTGTTTTTCGCGTAAAAAATGAACCATTTATTAAAGTCTTTTGTATTTGTCTCCAATGTGGTAAAAGCCAATTTATGTGCTCTGTAGTTCATCCGAAACGAATAGCTTTGTATTCTCTAGTGAGTCGAGGCACTCTTTAAGGTCTTTCAGATTTTGAATTACCAGAAGCAAGTCTTCGATGAAATCTACTTCTAAAACAACCTTCAAGAAATTCCTTTAAAAAGTGTTTTGACGGATAGAGAAGTTATGTTGGGGTTGCACAGTACAAATTTTAACAAACTCCATGCTAAAAGCAGATAAAAACCATCGCGTATAACGCTTCAAGGAAACTGGACAGAAAAATATATCGAGCGGTTTTCGCCATTTTGGGGTTAATTTAATTTACTTTTAAAAAACCTACCCAAACTTTTATGCTTCCATTTAAATTTGTCAAGAGAAATCAAAATATCTAAAATATATTAGAATTTATATATTTTATATTTCTGGTAAAAAGTACTTTCAAGCAACATCAAGTTTATAAAAATCGGCTAAGCAGAACCAGACTTACAAGCATTATTTCCAACAAGGTCTCACTCTTTCCACTAAAAATTGTTTAATGAAAAAAGCGCAGAGTTTGTTAAAGAATTCGATTATCGTATATTAAGTGCCATTTTGTCATTTAATTGGGTAAATTTCAAAAAATCTTGCTTTTTCAATTTCATATTTTCCAATATGCCCTTTAGTGAATATCTGATGAGATAATAACAGCATCGAAGACGATGAAGGCAATGTAGGGAAGCAGCAAGATATAGATATACTAAACAGATAAGTAATGATAAAGATTAAAATAAAAGTAATTTATCAGCTATACTATTTCCCAGTTTTAATTACAATGAAAAGTATTTGGTAAGTATGTAGAAAATGGATTTTTCCAACTGAAATAATTCACTTCCTGTTGCAAGTTATTCTTGTAACAAACAATCCAGGCAGGTCAAATGGTTTCAAAAAAACATTGTGTTGACGGATTAATTACAAATGTCAGCAATGTGAATAAGTACTATTAACCTAAGTCTCAGTGTGGCATTAAATTGATAATCATGGTAGTCCTTGAACATTATTGAAATAGGTTAGAATTGTGTTTATATGCCAATGCAAACGTCTCCTCTTTAGATGTGGTAAAAAATACTTTCATTAGATGACTCTCATTGTTAAAATTTCAAAAAAGTTTAGACGTTTTGTTTGCTGAAGTAACATTATGCAGAGTTTCTTCAAAGTTTCAATTGTTTCTTCACTACGTCATAATTTTCATTTTTCAATAAAAAAGCATTAAGTTTCATATATATTTTTGTGGATGGCTCACAGAAGTATTGATTTAACATGTTCCATATTGTTACTCAGATTTATTAGGTTTGTGAGAATAATATTGAAGAAATATAATTTATTTCCTGTTTAAGTAAACATTGCAACAAAAAATGGCAATTAAAAATCTCCTAGATTATTAATCTGTTTTCACCAGATCCCTCATCATGTATCAGAGATATGAGCTAAAATTTTAAATAATAATAAAGATGGCAATTCATCAAATAACAATAATTTTCCACAAGGCGATGACCTAAATTTCCCTAATTTTGTAGATTTTTTGGTAACAATGTTTGTTTTAAATTATAGTAGAAATAATATTCTGATAAAAATGAAGGAAAATTGTATGGGAATGTCTTCACAAACTTATTTCACCAAATACTTTTTAATTCTAAAATTTTATATATTGTACAATCTCACTGCAAAGTGGTAAAATTGTATTGATAATGTTGATTATATTTGCAGTGTATTACACTAGAAATTTATCTATTATTTTCTTCAGATAAATTGGTTTAATACATTTTTATTAATTTGATGGTTTCAAATTATTTTAATACAGTTACCACTAATGGATGATTATAATTAATGTGAACAAAATAGTCTTTCATTTCACCATTCCGAATTTACGGTACAGTAGCAAACAAATCATTTTTTGTTTGTTTTTTTGTAATTATTGAATGTCTGTAAGTGAAAAGAACGAAAAAAAATTACTATAAATATGTATCCAAGAAAAAATATATTTCGATTATATCTTTGCTAAAGCGTCTACACCAAAAACATTGATAATGAAGATTTGTGAAGAAAGTAACCCATTAGAATAATAGTTCTGTATATTTTTGCCTGATGTGAAGATGAATGTGCTTGCGTTGGCACTGAAGTGAGTAATTCTAGATCTTCTATTTTTGTGTGAGCCCAAAGTTTTTCTAGAACCGTTAAAAGGTTGGCGCTGAGAGTATTGAATACCCACTCTTCTAACAATATATCGCATAGGGATCGCCAGTAACGAAATTGCCTATCACCTCTCAAAAGGAACTGCCTTTACATCTTGATAAAATATCATCAAAATTTGTAAGGATCTCAAATCTAACAACAAATATATACCAGAAATGTATGGCCAGAATATTGGGAGAAAGCAGTCACAGTCTCTATACATACGAAATGGTCATAATAAGAACACTCAGCATTGACTATACTCGTTATACTGTTATGGTTACCTCATATCCCTTAAGGTGAGATTCCAATATTACGAGATTCAAATTCATATCAACCGCATAGTTAGGAATTGCTCACTATTTGCTACCTAAAAACGTCATTTAGTCTGAAATTTAACATCCAACCAATGATACCAGAGGTACAGTTAGTAGATAAATTATAGATTCAATGTGGATTTCCAAACTATTAACTTTAAGATGATTCAATGTATTTTCCATTGTTTTGTCTTATATAATATATCTTAACTATTATCAATAATTATACCAACAAATGTAACCCGTGCCAATAACTACTATTTGTGCCGAATAAAAAAAGTTACATTGATTTGAAGTCTGAAGTCAATTAAATTGAGAACTACTTTGATATTGTTAAAAGTTTATACTTGAACAAAATCGTTGAGAAAATTTTTAGAAAATTTTATCTTCAACTTTTAAGTAAAACAAAAGCAAAACAATTTTTATGAATGTTCTTTACTAATAGACTTTTTACCAGAAGTGTTTTTATAAAGCTCATTTTTAACATTTCATATAAAAAAGTAAGTTTCTATAATTTTTCAACCACAAAAATGATAATAATGAACGGTCTCCAGTAATAAATAATGCGAATGTTTGAAAAATTTTCTTACGGCAACTAATTCTATTATCATTATTCGTCCAGCTATATTGTGTTTTCGTTATATAAACAATATTTTATGATTATGTACAACTTCAAAATTATAGATCATAAAATATTATAATTTAGTTGATAGTTTATTTGGTTACAATGAAATTGATTTCAATACTTTCTAGTTACTCAAGCCTTCTTTCAGATATTCAATTAAATAGACATCCAATTGAATTTAATTTTAAATTCTAAACTCACTTGCTGCAATAATTTCGGTAATTAAACTTTTTTAAAATATAATAAATGTGCCTGTTACACTTAACTATAAGTCACCTTGTAATAGTTAATAACAAAACAGCAGTTAATAAATAATAATAACATTGTTTTTCGTACTATAAGAAGAATTTTACGAAATCCATTTTAACGCGTCAAAGCTAAATGGGTTAATGTGACAATCGGTTCAAAATTAGGTCTGTTCTCCACACAACACTCAATGCAAGCTAGTTTACTTTTAGAACGTATTGGATGTCCTACAAAGACCGATATTTCTCGAGTTCCAACATTTGGATCAAGATGGTCCAATGATAGCTTTGAATGCAGTCAAGGTTTTAATGCGCAAGTCAAACATTAATCGAATATCAAATTTCCACAGTTCTGGAAAATACTAAAAAACCAAATAGTTAAATAAACGGCCATCATCTTTTCAAAACAGTTTGTGAATAGTGAGAACGAAAAAATTTAAATTATATTAATAGTTAAAAAATATACTATGATATTTGATACCTCTACTCTTATAACTTGAGAATTTTTGATTATTATTCATTAGTTATTCTTATATTCATGTAGGAGCATCATACATTTTTGATAGATTTTATTTGACAAAGTTTCTAAGAAAAAATGACATTATAAACGTTCATGCAACGGAAACTTTTATAACTAAAACCTTAGACGTTTGGAATTCCAATCAAAATGAGAGTGAATTTGTACAAAATGATTTTTGAAAAAAATCTTACTCCATTTCAAAAGTTACATGAAGTTTATAAGGTTGGTGCAAATTTTGTTGATAAAACTGTGGAATTTGCAATCTTCGAGCATCAATTGTGGTTTTATAGAACATCCATTTTTAATGTAGGTGATATCCAAAGGAAGTTTTCTGAGCACAAGTGAACTGCACTTAAGAACACTCACATACACTTACTTCTTACAAAGGAGTTGTATTTTGAAGATTTTATAACACTTCACTTCACTGCACTCACTGGCTAACGCGTGGTATTATAATTTTTGTCGTATGCGTCGCTGCGCGTCGTTGCGAGCGTCGTTCGTCTATCTCAGAAATTGCTTCGAGGCCTCTAAAGCACTGACTAAAGATGTCTAATGGTCACGAATCTAATCTAGAGTATGACGCATTCCCCGCCATCAAGAAAATTCCCCACTCTTAATTAAAAATAAGTTTTCATATGTTGTTGAAAAATTCCACCCCCACCATATGCGCAATATATGTCTCCGTCTACTCTTGTGATTATGACTAAGAGTAAGAATATTTTTTAGGTGGTTGTAGGATCATTACCACATGCGTTTTTAACACATTTCATGAGTTCTATTTCTACTACTTATTCTAGTTATTTTCTCACGCGAAATCTCAAGTACTATTTTCATGTAGATATAAATAAGTTTTCATTTTCACCTATCATGTTTTATGTTTTGGTTTGGGCAACATTTTGACATAGACATAAAGAGAATGAAAAATTAGTTTATGTTTTCTATATTGAAAAAAAGCCTATTTGTTTAGTTTTATTTGCATAATGATTATGTATACTCGAAAGATGCGTAATTATATGTTATGCTTTGCACACATCGTATATGTGAGAAATACTTTAGTGTCAATCACTTGAAAGTCCCTCCCTAATAAACATATAATTTAGAAAGTACCGGGGATTGCTATTGCAAAAATTGTCATTTATCCATAACACATGTCTTTCATTGGCACAGTTGCAGGTCTCCCCGAGATTCTTGTGCGGCCCTTTGCCACCTAGTACAAAATGGTAGAGTGTTTTTTCTTTTTTCATTTAGAAGAAATATTGGGAATTAAAAAATTGTAGAAATGTCAGGTAATTGAAAAATTATTTATTCGGATATTTCAGAATTTCAGAAATCAATTATACTTTTTTCAGAGTATTGCCGAAATGTTGGCTTTATATCCAAATAAATAATTTTACACTTTACTGAAAATTCCACATTGTTTATGTAATTTACATATCTAAAAGAAACGAATAATGTTCTATGTTATATTTATTTGAAAATAAAGTGAAATTACAAAATACTATTTACAAAATTTGTCATACAGAGCAGCCACATGCTAGCAAACGATAAGTTTACATCGATATTGAGTGGTTGCATCATCGATTACACAGAGCCATTCATTAGTCAGCTGATTGTCTTTGCAAAAAAAATTAAAGTAGCACTAGCAGCGCCAACTACCTTGTCTAAGAAGTAAACAAAAATCGGTTTCAGATCTCCCATTTGAGTGTCACACCTTGCTTTGGCTTCTCTGACTCGCATCTCTCAACGCTTCCCTGTTGCGATCTTCAGCAAACTGTAGTTATCAGTGCGTGCTTATAACAGTTACACAGTTTTATTGTATTTCTAGAAAGTATACACTTTGTTAAAGATATTATTTGATATTCGTTTATTTATCCATCATGTCAAATAGCAAGAGAAGAAAATTAGGTGATGAAAACAGAACATTTAATGTAGAATAGGAGTTAGATTTTTTCTTTACTGCTGAGAAAGATAAAATGATGTGTTTGTTGTGCAATAAAGTTTTAAGTACTTTAAAAAAAGCGAATACAAATAAACACTACTTGACTCGAACATAGATATTTCGCTTTAGAAACTGCTCTTCAAAAGTTGAAAAATGAGAAGCATCATCAGCAAGCATCTTTTAGTGTGTTTGTAAATCAAAATTCCGTAGCAAAGATTGTATTGTTGAAGCCGTGAGTATGTTAGATACAAGAAATGTCGACAAATACAAACAATTACCTCTTTCCAGAAGAACTCTAACAGATCGACAGCACGAATTAGCGCAAAATGTAATAGAACAACTTCATACAATTATACAAAATGAAGATGTTTATTTTTCAATTGGTTCAGATGAAAGCACTGATAAAACAGCGGCACAAGTTTTATATTTTATTCGTGCTATAACTAAAGATTTTCAATGTTACAAAGAACTACTTGCGTTGGGTACACTAACTGGAAGAACTCGCGGAGCCGATATTTTCAAAAGCTTCAAAGAAGTATGTAATAAATTACAATGGAATGTCAGTAATTTAGTCAGTGTCTGCACCGATGGCGCACCTTCCATGAGAGGCAAAAAAGGATTCGTTGCTTTGTTAAAAAAGGAAAATTTAAACTTGAAAAAATTGATATCATTTCACTGGATTTTGCATCAGCAAAATCTTTGCGCAAAATCTACCATTTTGCAAGACACTCTGGATAGAACCATTGCCATTGTCATGCTCTCTTTAGATGAGGAAATGTATAGTGTTGACCTATCATACTATCGCTGGCTATCAACAGGTCAGGTTTTGTCTTTGACAAACTTTTATCAACAACAAGGAAGATATTGTGATCTATCAGATGAAGTATTTCTCAGAAACCTTGCATTTTTGTCTGATATGATGTCAAAACAAAACAATTTAAATATTTGCCTGCAAGGTGAAACGAGGTATATTTATGAAATGTGGCAAAAGATCCAAGCGTTTAGAAAAAATTTATCATTTTTTGAAACATTGATTTGTCGATCAGAAATATCTGCACAACACTTCCCGGAGCTAGCTAAAATGTTAAATTAGCAGAACTGTGAAAATAGAGTATACTAATAGATTTTCTGATTTTGACGAGCACCCTCCTGGCATTTGAACCACACTCAATAGATATATCCGAGGCTCCTGCAGAACTACAAATGGAAATAATTGATTTAGAGGAAGATAGTATCATCAAATCCCTTTTTAACGCTAAAAACGATCCCCTAGAAATCTGGAAAACTGCTGTTGAATATCCATGCCTTCGAGAATATGCTCGCCGTTTACTTTCCTGCTTCGGAAGTATCTACTGTTGTGAGACAACATTTTCTCTCATATATATATATATATTATATATATATATATATATATATATATATATATATATATATATATATAATAAAAAAAAATTTAGAACGCAAATTACAGATGCACATTTAGAGGATCAATTAAAGCTAAGCTGTGTGTTAAGAAGCTTGATCCAAATATCCAACTGTCAAACAAAAAACAAAGCCAAATAAGTCACTAACTTAGTGAATAAAAAAATATCTTTTATTGTATTTTTTTATGATATTTTTATATTATTTTATATGTATATTGTTTTTAAAATTTTGTAGTATTATATTTTATTTTTTTTTATATAATGCAATAAATTGTTAAATCTATAGAAAAACTATAATAATTTCACAAAAGTCACTTTCTTAGGTCAATCAGCTTATGCAGCCTCTCTTATTGCTGCCTAATTTAAATGTGGCCTATAATGGTAAAAAGGTTCCCCACCTCTGGTTTAGACCATCAGTCCAGATGTGGTAGGTAGATAGGTCCAGATTTGTGTCTTTCTGGCGGATCATATACTTACCTAACTGAAGTGTATGAGGAGTCTATTCAAATTCGAGAAAGTCGAACTTTTTACTTCATGAATGAAAACTGAATGATTGTTTAGTTTCCACAATAGATTTTCGATGATGTAAATGTATTCTTGGAGAATTATCCAATAAAGCAATACAAGTAATTTTTATTCATTTTTTTTACCTACATCGCCAGTCACCTAAACTAATACTGCGGCAAGAATTACGTCCCCTCCAAATACCGAGACGTCGATTATGCTTTTTTGTTGATTTCGATATCTCTAATGGCTTGTTATTGTAAGGAGAGAGGCATAATCCGCTGACCGGATTCAATCTTGTTGGTTCCTTTTGGAGCAGTCTGACAACCTATTCGGAAACGTCACTCCGAAGTAAAGAAAACACCGGTCAGGATTGCTATTTCGTGTTAAACGAAAACAACTGCCACATGAATTAAAACATTTCTAAAAAATTTAGGTGATAGTAATAATTATAGCAGCGCTGGCTATTGTTGTTTTCAGTTCGGATTAGAGATTTCGAGGAAGAGAGTGTAAGGACGCTTTAAAGATTAAAGGTTAAAACCAGTCAGCGGCTTACGCAATTTTTGATTTAAAAGCAATTAGCATCATATAGATAAAAAGGTCGATTGGTATAACTTTTTGAAGATGTAATTCAATATTCGTCGGGGCATTGGCGAGGAATATACACAGAGTTAGTCGATCAAATCTTACCAAAAATAGAACAACGATAGTGACTTATCGCATAATAAGGTATTAATTTAAATAAGTTTCATAAATTTCGAGTATTTAATTGAACAACATAATTTGGTATAAATGTATGAATTTAACTACACATTTACTGTCACTGTCACTAAGATTTCCGGTGATTTTTGATATTATTAAAGCTTGTTAAAAAATTTAAATGTAATTTTAACAGATCTATCTTTTACAAAGTGAAAGATAGAACTTTTCCTTTTTCACTTATAAATGTTGTTTACAGTATCCCATGCAAATAATTTAACAAAACCTTAAATCTTTATCCAACAGAATCATCACCCATAAAAGCGATTACAGACTAACTACATCCTGAAAGATGTGCACAAACTGAAGGTGTTACTTCAATTGATCACCAGATGGATTTTAACGCTGTAAACGTATTAATAAATAACAGAATCGCAGGAAGAACCTTCCTTGAAATGGCCAACATCTCAGATAAATAACTGTATTATTATGAAAACTGACATTAACCATCTTATTAACGTTTATTCCTATTTACTTTCATGATACTCTCATCATAATAATAAAACATCATTGAACTTGGTATAACATTCTGAGATTCGGTATAAAATAAAATATAATAGAATTTTCATTGACTGGTATAGGAAACCAATAAGTTTTGAAAAATATATCAGTTATCACTTATATCACCCACTTAAAAATAAGATTTATTTAGTCTTCAAAATTTTTATCCAATATTCCTTAAAAAGAACCTTAAAATGCTTTTTTTGAAAACTCAACACCAACATCAACCAATAAATTGCCTGACATTGCTTAAGTTGTGACAAGAAGTACGTTGGTCAGTCGAAGAGGTCAGGTCACTGACTAGTCGGATAATTTCTCACAAAAACGATAGCAAATTATATTCTGACAGGTGTTCATTAGCGATACGTGTCTACCATTAGAGACATAATAAGAATGATGAATCTGCCAAAGTTTTGACAACTGAGAGAAACTAGAAAAACGTCTATTTCTATATTGCCCAAAATGATCAATGCATTGATAAGAAAACTGATTTAAATAACCTTAGCGTAATCTATGCATATCTTTTAGATTTCGAAAAAACAAATTCTATAAAAGATATTCAACACCATAAACAACCGATTAAGCTTACTTATCCTATGAAATTCAACTTCTCCCATAACCACCATAACCTATATAAATATTTATTGTCATTGATAATCGAACCAATAAATATAGAGCTTTATCTATAACTACCTAGCCTATAAAAATTTAGTGAATACATTAGCATTCGAATGCTCTAAAATATATGAGTCAGTATACTTTGATATTTAGATTGCTACAGTCCCACTACGAAAATGAATATATATATATATATATATATATATATATATATATATATATATATATATATATATATATATATATATATATATATATATATATATAAATTTCATTAATTTCTCAGACCTTTGGATATGTTTATGTTAAGTTCAAACGTCAATTTATTTCTATCTCTTAATAATTTTAAAAAAAAATTTAATTTTGAAACAGAAAAGACGTAAAATCAAAAACAAATATATATATACATATATATATATATATATATATATACATATATATATATATATATATATATATATATATATATATATGTATATATATATTTGTTTTTGATTTTACGTCTTTTCTGTTTCAAAATTAAATTTTTTTTTAAAATTATTAAGAGATAGAAATAAATTGATATATATATATATATATATATATATATATATATATATATATATATATATATATATATATATATGTATTCATCGTCTGTGAAATAATTAATTGAAATTAATTGAAATAAATTCTTGTAAAAATTTTTAATAATAAGAAACAAAATTCAATATTAAAAGTAACTTTTATAGAAATATCCCAGTTGCATTGAAAATCAGTTTAAAATAACAGGTAAAGAATTGACGTTTCGGTCAGTTTTTTTGTTTACCATTCTTTTATTATTATGTTATTATTGATTCCATAAAGTGCCCCATCAATACAACTAATTTTATTATTACGTTCAGTGTCCATTGGGAATTTAAGTTTTGTATGATAAGAAATGATTATTTAAATTTTATTTTTTGTGTTAATCGCTAAAATTGTTTGTGGTATTATTTTCCAATTATATCCACTGACGAGATGAACTTGTTCGCGTTAGGTTCAGGGTTCAGGTATGAAAATAATATGAATTTTAAAAGATTTTCAATAATATGAAATAGTAACACCGCAGTAGTATAGAACACCTTTAATCACAATATGTACAAGCTCATCAGTAAATGAACCAAATTTCATGTTCCTTAAAATATGTTTTGGGTGACCTACTTTTAAAAGTGACAAAAGTTTTTATAGCTTAAGAAAGTATTCTTCTTTACTTTATTAAAATAATTAATTAGCTATTGTATTTTACCTTGGGTGGTTGTTACAAATTATTTTTTCTTCAAATATAAAAAATTATCATATTGTTGTTTAAATAGTGAATACAACAAATGAGTTCAGAATTGTTTTCAAAATCAAGGGATAACTAATTTTAACAAGTTCAATTTAAAAATTATTTACTTTGCATGTCGGCCATAAGATGTACAGTATAGTTAGCGTATTCTCAGGTAACTGTTGCATGTTTACGTTGGTGGTATTAAAAAACCAAAAACCAAACCGTAAAACTAGGAATGATCAGATAAATGAAAAAAATTATTATAAATAACTAGTTAACAAACTGTATACAATTGTACGAAAATAACCGTAGGCTGTAGTATTTTTAGAATGAACCAAAGCAAAAGCGATGTAATTTTATCCACGGGCCAGAATTGTGCCAAACCATATAGGGCGGCCGACGGTTGGATAAGCATCGGCATCGTACACTGACGCCGACGTCCACGTAGCCTCTGTTACACCACGGTGTTCAGATGCTGCCTTCTTAGAATACAGACACATGGACGTTTCTCTGTCATACGCATTCATTAGTGCCAATTTACACGAATAAAACTATTAAATATATTGCGAACAACGTATTTTCAAAACAGTCTTAAGCAATATCATTCATAAATACACTATGTACACAGATTTATTTATTTATATCATGAAGAGACTTTGACATAGTTAGGTGATAAAATTTAGGACAGACGCAAGGAAAATACAATTCTTATGAAAATATATCGGAGAGACGCGATATTGCTAGCGGTGTTATGTTAGTTAATTATAAAAAGTTTTTGCTTTAAGAATTTTTGAATTTCTGCATGTCGCTCCAGAATGGACTATAAGGAATTGAAAACATTTGTGATATAAAATCTAGAAGCCGGGCATAACTAAATAATTCGCAATTTGTTTAATTCCGCAGCTTCTACCAACCACACAGTATAAAAACATATATAATATAGATAAAATAGTAATAAAATTTCATCAGATATATTCACTTGGATTAAGTTTGAAGTTATTTGAACATCCGTTGTAATTTTCCATTCAAAGGAGGTATTGACAAGCAACAAGCAACCATGGCACATACCTTGCAGATAGCTTTTTTATATGTAAGCAAAATATTCCATACCCGCTTGGTTGAAATATTTACTCTATTAGCTACCTTACGTACATGTATTTGGTCATCGGTAAGTACAATGGCTCGCATATTATTCATTGTTTTTAAAGTATTTTTAGTAAATGATAATATCGGTCATTATCCGTGTTCTTATGGCCAAATTTAACAGCAGAAAACTACTTACAAAACATTCTATGAAACATGACATCAGAAACATGATGAAAACTAACAGTAAAAAGGTCCGCTTCCATCAAACCGCCCTCGATATACATATTCTGCGACAATTACTATTAGTGGTAGCTTATTTTTAAATTTATAATTAGGAATTAAATAAGATATTTTCGAATGTAACTTATAGGACGAGCAAAGTTAACTGTTGGCAATTAACAAATTGAATTTCATTGAAAGGTGCTCTGTTAAAATGCTTGTTAGAAAAGTTGAATTCAGATTACTTGACTTAAGAGCTAACTAGATCTAGAAAAAACAGAACATTTTGTGAGAATTCAGACACAGTATTATTTTACACAAAATTAGTAACTATGCAAGATTTATTCAAATGCAGAAGAGAGGAAGATAATAATTATAATATTCAAAAGCATTCGTTAGCGATTTGAGATTCTAGTCATTCATAATAATTTCCAACAAACATAAAAAGAAACTACCTATTGCAACAAACTTTTTGAAATTCTTTATGGTCTCTTCGTCCTTATAAATGTCCACTTATGGACTATGTTTAACAACAACAACAAACAACAAGGTTTTCGACTGAAAATCAAGTTCTTCACTGTCAACCTCTTGTCGTACCTACATAGTGATAACAAAACATAGCCGAAAGCGATAGCTAGGAAACAATATTAAAATCTATTAAAAGTGTTAGCCGAATTGTATTTTTCATATAAAAGCATTTGTATCAATGTTTCTTGGAAGTAAGAGTATTCAATTTCATTAAGAAATTCCAGCGTCCTAAGAATTGAGACAAAATCACATATTACAATTTATTTTTTAACATTTTAACAATTCTTTGACTAATCAATATATTAAAAATTGTTTATGTAATGCCTCCATCGAATTCAAGCAGCTCCTGAAATTACAATTTCGGTGAAAAAATGTGAAATATTCATGAATGAAATGTTATTAGACGATATATTGGTACCGGAAATAGCTGTAGTAGAATTGAAACCGACAAAACTTTTTCGTCAATAGATTTCAAATAATTGAATTTTAAAGTAATTGGAATATTTATGAAGTTTCCATATTTAAGTATTGCATCAAACAAGTCTGGATCTAAGTTTATAATATAATATAATAAGTTTATAAAATACTACCCTTGACTAGCAAGGTATCTATATTTAATCGAAACATCTCTAAAAGGCTTCTTTCGAAATGACTATCTGTAGTTGAGTTCTCATTGTAAGAAATGGTGTCAAAAGGTTTCTATTTTAGCACCTTCTGACAAGAGTCAGAAATCGGACCTTGATGTTTGAAATTGATTGAAAATGCTCATTAAGTCACTTTTTAATCGATCATACTACTTGTAAATTATATTCAAACTTTAATGCACAGTTCAAAAATTATGAGTCACGACAGACGCTGAAAATTCAATTTCACTAAAATGGCTATAGAAGTAGACTGTTAAGCCGGAATGAGTTCATACTTGTCACTGCTTGTCACAGGAAAGTATGAAATTCTAACAGAAATAAATACAGGGTTAGTAATCCCTCCTTGAAAAATTTAGGAATGAGTTGAAGCCATTTAATTGATCACAGGTAAAAGCGTAGCTTAGGGATGCAAATATCCCCGTATTTATTTATCCGGTAAAATTTTGACAATAGTCACCAATTATAAAAAAAAAGGCGAATGATTATTTTCATTAGGGACGGTAGTACCTTCGAGGTAAATAGAAATTAGAAAAATTGGAGAGTAAAAAGTTATCAATCCAATGGCATTCACGTCAATTATTAAACCGTATGTGTGGTTCTGGAAAATGGATGAGTTTCAGGGCCACCTTATCATGGCAACTGTAATAATATATCCATTATAGGATGCGTATAATTATCTTGAAAACGTTACTAATATATTCAATACATTCCTCATTCTTTTCGAGAATCTCTGTTCTGAGTCATCTTAGAATACATTTTTATTATTTATTTTATCTATAGTATATCTAAAAATTGGACGTTGTTCGATTCTGAAAATATTTATAAACTTAAATTTAGATGGGTATGGGTATGATTAATATAAATGCTATTGTGATATACATAGATGAGAAAAACGTTTGTAACGCTTGATAATATACGTACATTGATATAAATGATTTTGATTTTCCAATTAAATCAGCTGTTTTATTTTCAAATGAAATACTTTGCCTGCGCATACTTATTCTACTAACACAAAATTTCAAAAAAATATGTTTCTATTTTTGTTACAAAGCGGCCAATGTCTAAAATATTAACGATGCTACAGCCACTATTCCAACTGCTGTCATGCGGATTTTGTATATCGTGTTAGACGATCTCATAATTTGGCTATCAAGCCAGATTGACCTAAAGAAATATGCTAAAAATATTTCTGATGAACGTATTTGTTATTTCTAGAAAATTCTTGTTTGTTCAACAGTTGGGCTCCGTAAATTTGGAAATTAAAAATATTCATTTCAGATAATTCCATCTAAAAAAAACGATTTTTTAAAATAAATGAACCAAAAAGAAATTTAGATGCATTTATATATCAGTAGAAATTTACCATCATCGACTGAAAATATTTCTTTGTTCGACATAGTAAGAAAATTATTCTTACCTTTCTACATAATAATATCAAACATTTAGAAAAAATACTCATACACCAGGAACCAAAAATCAGCCATAGTTATTTCATCTATAACGATGATGCCGAAGATTCGAAGATTTTGGAGGTGATTTCTTATGAATTTGATGCCCTGAATTCAAATAGGCTATTAGTTTTTGCCTATCAGCTCGAATTTTTAAGAAATCAACATTTTTGTGAATGATACATTACACTATTTTAAAAGAAAAACTATGGTTTAAAGAAACAAATTAAACAAGGAAGTTTTATTATATTACTCAGATATTACAGATATTATTTATTATATACAATAGAAAACAGAGTCATCATTTAAACCAATTACTCACTAAACATTTCGGAAACTTATTTTGCGTGACATTCTTGAATGTATTTTAGAAGAATCCCGTTTTAAAGCCCAGCAGTAATCTGCCATCATGTGAGTATCCTATCTTCCTTGATAGCGATCCTCCATACATTTTATATCTTGGTGAAATCTTTCACCTTGCTACTCACTAATGTCACCTAAATTATTAGGAAAACGGTCTAAGTGGCTGTGTGAGTAGTGCACCTTAATGTCATGTTACACCCAAGTGATCTGAAATTATTCAGCATCTCATTGTTTAATTCAACATAGTTTTCAGCTTTGTGTTTACCCAGAAAATTTTGGACAACTAAAACAAATGAATTCCAGGATTTTTGTTCAATCTCAATCATTGAATTTATGAAGTGAGGGTCTCCTCAGCTGTCTTATTTGTGGGCCACAAATATTCCTGCTTTAATTTTTTATTTACTCAGCTGAGGCATTTTTCCCCTATATAAGCAAAACATGATCCATTCTTATCAAGAGCCTTTACAAACTGCTTCATTAGACCCAGCTTGATATGCAGTGGTGGAAAGATGATTTTCTCTCGTGGAACTAAAGGATCATTGCAAGCTTCTTCTACTTGAACTCATTTTATTTCTATTCAAGAACACAAATACAGCAATTCACATTAACAAAGATTGTTACGTTTTAGATTGACTTTTCAACAACTCGTTACTAAAGAGAAATTTCATACGACGCTAACTTCTATCTACCTGCACCGCAGGAATTCACAAACTAACCTCAACTCTCAACTGCAGTTGAAGTTTTGAAGGTCACTTCAGATACTGGACAGCTCCATCTATCGGATTTCTATGGAACTAACTGGATGACACTTATTGCAACGTTCGAGCGAAAAAAACAAGCAAAAAAGGCCGCATTTGGCTAAGAAGAAATTGTTCCATTCTATCAAGACAATGCACCAGCTTGCAAATCCGTTGGCCAAAATTGATAAATTAAAGTTTGAATTGCTAATTCATGCAACCTATTCGCCAAATTTAGTACCTTTGGATTATTTTGGGTTCTCAGACTTGAAAAAATAGCTCGGTGGTCAAAGGTTTTTTATCAATGAAGAGGTGATGTCGGCAGTTTACGGTTATTTTGAGAACCTTGACGATTCTTATTATAAAAATGGTATCAGACTTATTGAACATCGCTGGAAAAGTGTATGGCCTGAAAGGAGATTAAATTGAACATATATATATATATATATATATATATATATATATATATATATATATATATTTCCAAAATTTTTGTATTTTCTTTATTGGGTCAGGTACTTCTTGAACCATCCCATAAGCTTGAAATCGATAAAGTCACTTCTCGCTATTCAAATAGATCATGTTGAGCAATGCGATCAAAAGAGATCCATCGGATATTCAGAAAGATTTCGTGGGTAGGATAAAAGGTAAAAAAGTATTCTTGTGAGTTTTAGACAAATAAATAGTCGTATCTCATACCACATTGTATATAACATAATTACCATCAAATTGAATATACTTATGTTTGTAGTTGTCTTTTAATGAATAATAGATTAGGGAAAGAAAATTTTCTTTTCGTATTTGGTAACAATGGATGAGTTATGCACCTATCTCTTTGATGTGGTGATCAAAATGCAGAGTAAGAAGTGGAAACATCTCCGACAAAAACTTTCGAGATGCAGCTTTCAGCGGGAAAGTTATGCTAAACGTATTTTGGGTTACTAATGACGTAAATTTTGTAAATTTCTCAAAAAAGGCAGCCACAATTACCTCCAGATTTTGCTTGGCCAGCTGTTTTTGAAACCTTGAAGGACACTTGCATGGTAAATAATTTTCTTTGGAGAATGCAGTCAAATGCAAGAAACTTCAGCTTTACTAATTTTTTATTATCAGGGTCAAGGGATAAGCTCTCGTAGAAGTTAAAAATTAGTAGGATTAAATCCCACTTGTTAACAGTTTTTCAACCAATCAGTTATATATCTCATATTGTTAGTCTTCTTTTTGTAATAAATGAATTAAAATAATAATTATTTTTCAAAATAATAATAAGTTATCTCATAAATATTATTATTTTCAATTCAATTTGTTACAAAAGAAAACTGACAATAAGGAAAATATACAAGAATCTATGCCTGTATAAATTTTACAACACTTATACTTAAAAGTATTAAATAGAAAAAAGCATTGATAGATAAGTGAATTTATCTAAAAATCTAGAGCTGATACAGAAAAACTGCTTCCATATTTAGATTCGGCAATAAAAATATAATTAAAATCAGCTTTTTGTAGGCCTGTGTATTAGGTTATTACATAAGTTTTTAAGTAATGAAATTTAAGAAAAAACAATATGCAAACTTGTAAATAATCTTTCGAAATAATAGAATATACAAATAATTGATACAACTAACGAATTTTTCTTGTGAACAAAGAGTTAATATTTATAATTAATTAATCATTAAATCAAACTAAAACAAGTAAAAGAAGAAACTTATAAATCTATTAAATTTAAGAATTAAACCAATTGTCAAAACCGAAGACAATTGGATTAAAAATATTTTAAATACAAAGATACCAGAGAAAGGACATTTAACAGTTTCTATCACTATATTTAGTATGGAAATTACTAATTTTTTTGTTTACTAAAAACGCAATGTTGACAAAATGTTATAAACAATATCAATGAATATTATATCAAAGACTCCTTTACAAATCATGAAACTTTTAATGATATGGTATTACCAAAGAATTATGTTCTCTAAGGTTTAGATGTAATATCACTTTTTGGTAATATTCACTAAAATATATTTTTAACACAAATGTAGTTATATAAGTAAATACAACTCACTTAATATAGAGAATCTATTAGAATTAGCAACATTAATGTTTTATAATACATATTTTTCTAATGATAAAAATTACATACAAATCTTTAGAACACTAATATCCCTTTACTAGCATATTATGTAGATGATGTAATTGTATTATTATATCATTTTATACTTTTTTGAATAGTTTCGATTTTCATATACAATTTACTATAGAAAAAGAGTATACTGGACAATCATTACCTTGACACTGAAATTATTAAAAACGGAGACAATAAAATTATAATCGATTAGTATAGGAAATCAATAAATTCTGTTAGTTGTATCAATTATCATTCATATCAACCACGTAACACTAACAATAAGATTAATTTAATGAAACAGATATAATCCAAGAACCTGATATATCTGTACAAACTTCTTTATAAAACTCATCCTTCTAATCTTCTGAAATGAATTCTATATAACACATCTGGCAGTAACATTGATATAAAACGAGATTTAGTGTACAATAATACTAATTCTGACAATAATATCTATTTAAGCATCTTAACCATATATAAAATTAGTTACTCCTAAACTTTCCTAAACATAATATAAAGCTAACTTTCAGATAAAACCACGATCTTTTTGAAACTGGTACTTGGTTCACGGGCTGAACAATTTCTTTAATTTTTAGATATTTTTGATTTTAGGTCTTTACTCTTTTAAAATTAGTGTTTCAAAGACAGATAAAAATTGACGTTTCGATTACATTTTTTCGATATAAATACGCAAATTGTCATTGTTAATGTCATATTTTGATAAAGACTTAAATAAGTTGAAGCGTCAAGTGCTCATTCCATCATCACTAAAACTACAATATAGAATGAAAATCATGAATTTTGTTAAATCTTTAGTTATGTAAATGACTTACGTTCAATTTGAGGATGGTTTCTAGAGATAGTTTAATAAGTCCAAACACGCAAAAACGTTTAAATTTTATTTGCGAAATTAGATTCAAATTGAATTTTCTTTATTAGTACCATGTATGTTATCGGTCGGTGGGAAATTGGATCGCCGAAACTATACTTATTAGTGACATTTGATGTTCTTTGAGGTGGGATGTTGACAACGACAATTGGTCGATAATGTGAATAGAGCTAATTAGATTGATTGGAGAAACTTAACGTGTTTGAGAAAACACATAATTGGCGCAGTAGAATTCGTGCGGTTCGTGGAAAGACTTTTACGCATCGTATTGATAAAAACTTTTGGTGATATCGGTGTATCAACATCTAAATGCGAATCCAGAAGAATATACCCTTCAGTTAAGAAAGAAAAATTCTGAACGTGCCAAAATTTCTTCGCCTCTCCTCACCTTTTCTTCCGAGAGCTAGAAGAGACAGTCGTCAAGAATATTTTTGAAGATATTTTTATTTCTCATTTTCAGCTTTTTTAAAACAATTATTATACTTAAATCGATATATAAGTGAATTATAAAATTGGTTCAAGTCGTTTAATAACTTACACATTGATAATATAAGTAGTGAAAGTTCAGAGTTGAATAAAAATTCAAAAATGGCCACAGCATATTCACAATCATCAAAAGCTATTAACTGGGACTAATTCAAATTGAAATTGGAAAATATCAAATTGTACGATGATGACAACACGTGAAATAAATTTATAACACGTTACGAATGTTTAATAGGAACTATGGCTATTTATAATGTAGCGCTGATACAATGTTTTTCAGATAGAAGAGGATTAGATGATATTCTAGAAGAATTGAAAAGAACTAGACCATTTTGAAACCAAATCGATTAAAAAGAAAAGTTATACAAAAACAGAATTGAATACATTTATAGCAGAATGTACAAGACCAAATTTCTCGAGTCAAGTAATCGACATCCAACCACAGCACCAGCAACCCCCGACCGACGTTCTAGTATTTGAACAGACTACCAAAACCTAAACCGATGTCTACAAAATTCAAACCAACCCACTTATGACAATCAATATGTCCAAAGCAATAATCGAAGATAAAATTTCATCAGAAGAATTATATGCTAACGATTTTGAAAATGAATCAGATGACGTAATAGTAGATAATTCTGAAAACTTAGCTCACTATCTAGAAAATAATGCACAAAATCAAAATTTCTAGAGAGTTTCTCAAACAAAGAAACAGAAAGGATAGAATTAATTGTTTTTTGTCTTATATTAATGTGACTGTGAACGACCATAAATGTCCCTGCCTACTAGTTTCATAGTTATTTATAGTTTTTATTGTATACGATAAGATTAAGAGTACACTGATCACTCCTAATGGGAACCAACCTCCCTTATTTTACTAGACACTTGAATCCCCATTAACGACCATAAATATATCCATTTTATAATTATTTATTCTTATTGTATATGGTAAGATGTAGTATTTAAGGCAGCTTGTACACGGATACTTACTGAATAGTTTTTTTCTTCAAAGTAGTGAATTGGGATATTTAACTGGCGCAGTTAGATTGGATTTCCAGATTTGTAGCATATCGAACGTAACAATTTCCTTTCAACCATTGATTGGAAATCAAACCGGTACGTACGTGGTACGTGAGTGAAGGTTTTCGCAATAGAGTAGTTCCCAAAAAATCAAAAATCTCATCCATAGAGGACCACTACGACTTTTCACAGCGTGTAGCATCGAAAGGTAAGAAAAACATTTTTCAGCCTTGCAAGGAGTGCACATCCAAGATAGCAATAGGTACTGTCTTACATTCAGTAAAAGATTGAAGATCAGAGGTAATAATTTCAGATATGATTGGAAAAATATGGCAGATCTGTAATCAGTGTATTTAAACTGCGTACCAGAGTTTGATGGTAACCCTAATGAACCCAATAGGTACTTATACGTATGCGAATCACTTATAATAGTAATAATTTTTATAATAGAAAACAACCAAATTATTTGGGATGTATAACAATGCTTTGAAAACCTTTTTGTCAGGTCTCAGATATCCGCTTAAAACAACTAAGTCTGACTCTCTATAAACCAATCCAAAAAATAATTTGTTGTCGGTGAAGATGATATTTAATATTTTCAAAGCTTTCAAAATAATGATGTGAATAATCAAAAAACAAATTGTCACTTGAACAATAGGAACAATTCTAATAATCGAAGTAATTTTGATAATGAAAATACATTAGTTAAATAACTAAATTAATTACTTTGAAAAAAATATTTATTAAGCGAAAACATAATTAATTCCTTATTAAAAATTTATTATGATGTATTATTTCATTTAACTCAATGTAACGGCATAATGAACTCAAAATTTATAAAATTGTGTCATAGAAATGTTGAGGTCGTTCATTATAATATTGTCTTATCATGAGAAGATCACAAAATTTCTAGAAAGTGATGTCCAAGAAGTGGCGTTTTGAATATTTACAACCAACAAAATAATGATCTAATCCAATTTTGGGAAGAACAACTTTTCATTTCGCCATCAGACGCAAAAAATTGAAAATTCACAATGCCTTACCACCTAAAATATATGGTTAACCAAAACTCCACACACCTGACATTCCCCTTCGACCGATTTTTTCAAGTATTTAAACTCTTCTAACCCCATTATCTAATTATTTGAAAACAATTTCATATCAAAACAAGTACTATATCAAAAACACATAGGATTTCAAAGAAAAAATTAAAAGTATAAAAATTCCTGATAAATATGTATTTATTTCGTTAGATGTGGTTTCTTCATATACAAATATTCCTATTACCATTGTGATAAATATATTAATGAAAAAATTGGACAAAATTAAAGAATATACAGAAATACGTCACAATGAATTTATAAAAGGTATAGAACTCACACTTACAACAACATATTCCTAATATGAAAATGAGATATACAAACAAATTGATGGTTGTGCTATGGGAACTTCCATTTCAAGTGTTATAGCACAATTGGTAATGGAAGATATTGAGGAAACGGTTCTAAGCAAACTTGATATAAATATTCAATTCTTTTTCCGATATGTAGATGATTACATTACTGCTGTACCAAAGAATCAAATTAAAAACATAAGTAAAAAATTCAATTCTTATCATGAAAAACTTCAATTCACAATCGAGGTTGAGCAAAATAATAGAATCAATTTTCTTGATCTCACATTATATGAAATTAACAATAACATAAGAACAGAATGGTATACGAAACCAACTTGGTCCTCAAGATATTTAAACTTCAATTCCTGTCATCCTATGCCACAAAAAAGATCAGTGATTATAAGTTTGGCTGATAGATCTATCCAACTATCAGATCCCGAATTTAGATGTTTAGCTATTCAAAAAGCAAAAACTGCATTGAAAGAAAATTATTATCCGGAAAAATGATAAATAACATATTCAAGAAAAGGATAAACAGATACTACAATCAATTTAAAATAAAAACAGAAACGAAACATCAAAACATAAAACATTTTTCCTTACCATATACCATACCTTACGTACAAGGACTTTCCCAATAATTATCGAATTATTTCAGTAAATATGATATTTGTATAAGTCATAGAGGACATAATACATTATCCAAATATTTTACTAAATTAAAATCTAAAACACCAAAAAACAAAAGAATTAATATTATATATCAAGTACCTTGTACTAATTGTGACGCTGTCTACATAGGGCAAAAATCTCAGTATTTAGAGAATAGGCTAAGAGGTCATCAATACGATAAAAAAAATAGAACTGCATTAACGAACCATGAAATAAACATAAATTCAAAGATTCAAAAATTCTTGAAACGGAATCTAATACACGAAAAAGGGAATTTTTAGAAAAGGTTCACATTCATAAGAACGAAAAAGCTACAAATGATAAAAAAGATCTAAATAATTTAAGTAAAATTTATAGCTTTATTTTGTAAATTCTAATAAATTTAATATATTTGACCAAGGAAAAATTAATTTTTCGTATTGGAACAAAGTTCTAAGTTGATTTTATCCTTATTTTGATATTCATGATGAAGGTGATCTATAGATCAATATAAATAATGTATTATTATACCAAAAGGTCTAAATTGAAGAAATTCATACATATATATATATATATATATATATATATATATATATATATATATATGTCACCTACGCCATTGCCCTTAGGTGGACAGTATATTGTGCTGATTAAGAACTTATTTTATTGTAGAATTGCTTAGCTTGTGTTTACCAAAAGATTATTTAATTCACGTTTGTAATAAAAAATATCAGTCTTGTAATTGAAGTTGTTGGTAGAATTTATGTTAGAAATAAAGTTAGTTTTTAAAAACACGGTTCCAGTAAATTAAAAGTTAAGTGGCGCAGTCAGTAGGATAGTCAATCGGAAGTTAAAGCATATAACATTCGGTTCGTTTCTACGATTTGTTGACTATTCGAACAAGTAAAGTTAAATTATTGGAACTCTTAGTTGGGCGAACTGAGTAACTCAACTAGAAGATCTGTGTTGTGCTAGAAACCGGAAGAATCAAGAGGATATTGGTTGTTCCTGTGCAGTCCGAGCCAATGGAAAGGATCTTCATTCTATTGCTGTAAGTGTTTTTAATGTCATATAGAGGAAATATTAATTATTTACTTGACACATCTGACGATTCTGACTCAAATTCTGAATCAAATAACTCAAATTCAGGCTCAAACTCTGTTAATACTAAAATAAAATTTAACTTAGCATCACCAAAACTTTTTTCTACGAACAATTTTAATAAAATGGCTACTCCACAATTATCTATTTTAAAAAAGGAGTATCTTGATATGATACCCGAATTTGATGGAAACAATGCATTACTTCCTAGGTTTATAGAAATTTCAGAGAAATTAGTAAGTAAGTTTTATAATACTGTGGATGTAGGGGATTTTCAAAATGAATATTTGATGTCCAGCATTTTAGCAAAAATAAAAGGTGAAGCAGCCATAAACATTTCTTCTTGTACGATAAGAACTTGGGAAAATCTAAAAGATGCACTTCTTAATACTTATGCTGACAAAAGAGATATTTACACTTTAAGTATAGAACTTTCAGAAATGAAACAAGGTAATGAAACGCCTTTCGAATTTTATAATAGAATTCAACATTTATTAAATCTTCAAATTTCTTATCTCACGACACATTCTAATGTTAGTGAACATTTAATTTTGGGTAATTACTTTAAAAATTTGGCTCTCAGAGTATTGCTACGCGGTTTAAAAGAACCTTTAGGCACATTAATGCGTACGAAAAATCCAGAAAATTTGAATATTGCTTTAAATGTTCTTACAAATGATTTTCAAGTTTATATGACCCAGAATAATCATCCGAAAAATGTTTTTTCACCCTTGAATACGCAAAATAATTCACATAAAAATAAAACCAATTTCCAAAATAATGTGGCATATAGGCAGCCATCTCCTAGGCAAAATTCTATTCCGAATTATCAATATACTAATCGAAATTCCGCTCAAACCCGCAAAACTTCTTACACTCCTTCTAATAGGAATAATTCAAACTTTTCTAATAATGGTCAAAACGTCTTTAAACCCAATCAGAACCAAAGATTTCCAAATCCAACTCCAATGAGTATGTCTACAAGAAATACATCTAGACCCCCTCAAAATTATCAAAATAGGTTCCAACACAATCCGAATCAACCTAGAAATTTTATCTCGGAAGAACTCCATAATATAGACGATTCTGATTGCACTAATGATGAATCCGATAATTTTTTAGAGACACCAGCCTCGGAACCAAACCAAACATTATCGAATTGTTAAACTTAAATAATTCAGAAAGCGTGTTACCCTATATAATTTTTCCAGAACAAAATCTTAAGGTTTTAATTGATACTGGTAGCACAAGATCCTTTGTGACACCAGCAGTTGCTGAGAAATATTTCAAAAAATCTTATGTCAAAAAACCCTTCCATGTAAAATCTGCCTTTGGTAGCAGTCAACAAAATTTCTGCACACTCATTCCAATCCCTAAAATGTTTAATTATAGGAAACCGCTCAATTTAGAATATTGCGTTTTCAAATTTCACGATCATTTTGATTGTTTGTTAGGATTGGATAATTTAAAAATACTTAATGCAATTATCGATTTAAATAATTATTTGCTTATGACTCCTTATAGTCAAATTAAATTGAATTACTTTGACATTAAAACTGGATCCACGAATTGTATAGTAGTGCCTCCACGTTGTGAACAAGTAATTAAATTAAATATTGAAAATGTAAAAAATGGTAATGTAATTATACCATATACACGAATTGGGAAATTAGAAATCCCTGAATGTTTAACAAAAGTTGAAAATAATATAGCTTTATGTACAATTTTAAATCCTTCAGAATCCAACTTTCGAGTAGATTTAAGCCCTTCTATTAGTGTTGAGACATTCGATGAATACGAACAAACCCTCAACCCAAATTTTAATGAAATTTATTGTGAAAATGTTAAATTTGATGTTTCGAAAGTTAGAACTGAACACATGAATTCCGAAGAGAAACAATCTGTATTAAAATTAATTCAAGAGTATAGTGATATTTTTCATGTTGAAGGAAATCAGCTCACCTTCACAAGTAAAATAAAACATCACATTAAAACTTCTAATGAAATACCTATTTATTCAAAATCATACAGGTATCCTGAGATTCACCGAACGGAAATTCAAAATCAAATACGAAAAATGTTAAGTAATAATATTATTAGACCATCCAATTCTCCATGGTCTAGCAACATTTGGATAGTCCCAAAGAAGCTAGATGCTTCTCAAAAGCCGAAGTTTCGACTCGTTGTTGACTATCGAAAACTGAATGAGATCACAATTGGAGATCGATATCCATTGCCAGATATTACAACGTTACTAGATAAGCTTGGACGTTGTCAATATTTTACAACATTAGATCTCGCTTCTGGTTTCCATCAGATCGAAATGGCTGAGGATGATATTCCGAAAACAGCCTTTAATGTAGAAAACGGGCACTATGAATATGTGCGCATGCCTATGGGTCTGAAAGGAGCTCCTGCAACCTTTCAAAGGGTCATGGACAATATCCTAATGGGTATACAGAACGAAAAATGTTTGGTGTACCTTGATGATATAATTCAGTTCAGTACCAGTTTACAAGAACACATCACAAATTTAAAAGAAGTATTCAATAGATTAAGAGAATCTAATTTTAAATTACAAATTGATAAATGCGAATTCTTGCGAAAAGAAGTAGCATATCTGGGACATATTGTCACGCCAGAAGGTGTAAAATCGAACCCAGATAAAATTTTAGCAATTCAAAAATTTCCAATACCAAAAAATTCAAAACAATTAAAAGGTTTCCTTGGACTCCTAGGATATTACCGAAAATTTATAAAAGATTTTTCAAAATTAACTAAACCATTAACTATTAGACTGAAAAAAGATGCAATTATTAATGTAAACGATTCAGATTACGTCGAATGCTTTGAAATGTGTAAAAATCTGTTGATGAATGAACCAATACTTCAATATCCAGATTTTACAAAACCCTTTAACCTTACCACAGATGCCAGCAATTATGCTTTAGGTGCTGTTCTAAGTCAAGGCAAAATAGGCTCTGATTTACCTGTGGCTTACGCCAGCAGAACCCTAAATGATTCAGAATGCAACTATTCTGTAATCGAGAAAGAACTTCTTGCCATAGTTTGGGCAACCAAATACTTCCGCCCCTATCTTTTTGGCAGAAAATTTACAATAGTTACCGATCATAAACCACTCCAGTGGTTATTCTCACTTAAAGATCCAAGTTCAAAACTTGTTAGATGGCGCTTGAAACTTGAGGAATATGATTATGATATTGTATACAAAAAGGGTGCTTTAAATACCAATAGCGATTGTTTATCCCGAATTCAAATAAATATCAATGAAACTGAATTACAAGAACCTCAATGTTCTAAAAAATTACTAGTTTATATGGACAAATTTAATAAAAAACTCTCATCAACTCCCGACGATAATGTATTGCTAATAGTTGAAACAGATAACGAAAGTAATAATAATGAGAATGTCGACGAAGATATAACTGTTCATACAAATGAGGAAAATCCTGTAATTGGTATACCAATTTCAGATTCAGCGATAAAAATCAATTAATATTTTCGGAAGTAAATTTCGAACCAGCCGTACCTACTATTATGAAACTATATGAAAATAAACAAAGAATTGTTGTGCAATTATCTAAAAACAATTTTGAGCAAGATTTCATTAATTTTGTAAAAGAATACATAGTACCAAAAACTAAATATTTTATTTATTTCGAAGACCCAATTTATGAAAAATTCAGTGTCGTTCTACAAAATCACTTTCAAGATTCTCAAATTGACTTTGTTAAATGTAATAAAAAATTAATAGATGTTCCCTTAAATGAAATTAAAGAAGTGATTCAAAATTACCACGAAGGTAAGACTAATCATAGAGGACTAGATGAAACTGAAAATCAATTAAAAACTTTGTATTACTGGCCAAATCAAAGAGCATCTATACAAACTTATATAAACAAATGTGAAGTTTGCCAGATAAGCAAATATGATAGAAAACCAATAAAACCATTTTTAAATGTTACCCCCACAGCTACTAAACCTTTTCAAATTTTGCATTTAGACACGATAACCTTAGAAAATAGTAAATTTCTTACGATAATAGATTCATTTTCCAAATATGGTCAAATGTATGGATTAAAATCTAGACAAGGAATAGAGGTAGCTCATAGTCTAATTAAATATTTTACACACCACTGTATACCAGAACAAATAATTTCGGACAATGGAACTGAGTTAAAAAATTCTGTTGTAAAAGAACTATTAGAAACGCATAAAATTAAAATTCATTTCATAAGCTCTCAACATCCAGAATCGAATGGAATTGCTGAAAGATTCCACTCTACGATTATTGAACACGTCAGACTTTTGAATAATCAAAAAGATTTTAAAAATGAGACTATTGAAAATAAAATACTTTACGCATTATTAGCCTATAATAATAGCGTTCATTCTGCAACAAAATTGAAACCAAACGAAATAATTACTGGACACATAACCAGTAACACACCTTTCGATATATAAATTGATCAACAAGTAGTTAATAATTATATACAAAATCATAAAGATAAAATGAAAATTATATACTCGAATTTAAATAAAAAATTACAGGAAAATAAATCAAAAGTAATCTCTAAAGCAAATAAAAGCCATGAAGAATTACCAGATACAATACCCACTAAAGTGTATGTACGTAATAAACAGGCACAAGGTAAAACCAAAAATAAATATAAAAGTGAAGAAATCAAAAGCAAAAATAACCGACTAAAAACAGCTAAAATCGCTACTAGACACAAAAATACTTCAGAAAATATTCATCTTTCAAACATAAAACGTCCTAAAAAGACTCCTTATAAATTTATTTTAGGTTCGTCACCGCCGGAGACGCAACAGTCAATATAAAAGATGTTACCCATAACTTGGGAATACTTCCCATAAATCTTGGATATGCCAAGCTGCAGAAATCCAGTCATACTTTTGTTCATTTTTATAATTTAAGTCCACTACTCGTAGAATATAATAAGTTAAGTATACAATATAATCACGTTAAATATAATATGTCTAATAGTACATTTTTTCATTCTGAAACAGAAAATATTGTAAATATAATAGAGTACACTAGGAATAGTATAGAAGAAAAATTTGATAACATTAATATTCATTCTACCTTAGGTAGACCAAAGAGAGGGTTAATTAACGGTCTTGGATCAAAACAATAACAGGAAACTTGGACTCTGAAGATGGAGAAAGAATTAATTCAATTATGGAACATTTAAAACAAAACCAAGAAAACTTGCAAAATCAAATAAGAATGCAATATTCTGTTAGTCGCCAAATAACTGATAATTTTAATAAGACAATTCAGGACATTCAGTATAATGAAAAATTATTAAAAACGAAAATATTTGAGATAAGAGATATTCTAGATTTTCAAGCAAATGCGGAAAATATTAAATATTTAAAAGAGTTATTCAACGAACTTCTTATCACATTCAATGTAATTCAAGACATTTTAGAAACGGTTGAAAATTCCTTGACCTTCTGTAAACTTAGAACATTACATCCAAGTATTATAAAATCTCACGATTTATTTGTAGAGTTGCAAAAAGTGCATTATTACTACCAAGCGGAATTACCCTTTGAATTAAAACATAAAAATATTTTAGAATTTGAAGCCGTCATAGACGTAGTTTGTAAAGTAGAAAATAATCAAATTCAATATTTTTTATCGATACCCATTAACTATGATATTTTATTTAATCTTTTTTATATGTTACCTATACCTACAGAAATTGAATCAGAATACGTAACATTAATACCTAATTCAAAATTTTTTACTTAAATCAAATAATGTCATTAAACCTCTAAATGACCTTTGTACTCGCGGCAATATATTTCAATGTCCTAACCATTTGCAAGACAATAATAATTATGGATGCGAAGAGAACATATTGCTAGCAGGAAATTCTACATATTGTCAATATACAAAAATTGAAATAATTAAGAATCACATTGAAATTATTCCGGAGATAAATCAATTTTTGGCAATATTTCCCGTAGAAGAAAAATTAATCATAAAATGTAAGCAAGAAACTGAAGTGAGAACTCTTAAAGGCATTTATTTAATAGAAAATTCAGCATGTAAAATTATATTTAGGAACCAAGAGTTAATATTTCAACAAAAAACGTTTGGACAACCTTTTGTAATAAATGAATTAAATTTGAAATTAAATCAATTACACGTTTCTCCAATGAGGATTGATTTAAAAAAATTAAAATTAAAGGATATTCCAAATCAACTGGTAACGCCAATATTCACGGATAACACTAATTTTCACATTCCCAGTATTTGGACTATTCTTCTTTATATAGCATTGATATTGGCCTTCTTGTGGATTTTGTATAAGAGGAAACATTCAGGAAGGACAAGTAAGAATCACCCGCAGGCAACAGAAGATGGGATCCAGCTTCCAGGAGAAGCTTCCTTCTAAAGGGGGAGGTGTCACCTACGCCATTGCCCTTAGGTGGACAGTATATTGTGCTGATTAAGAACTTATTTTATTGTAGAATTGCTTAGCTTGTGTTTACCAAAAGATTATTTAATTCACGTTTGTAATAAAAAATATCAGTATCAGTATGCAATTGAATATATATATATATATATATATATATATATATCGTATAACATTTCTCACATATAACTAGAAAAAGTGGAATACATCCATAATAAAGTGTTTCTATTTTCTATCTTGTATGAAAAGGTATGTTTGACGTCATTGTTGTCAGTGCCAAGTTCAATCATCGGTAAAAATTATTTGGGATCGGGATCGTATATCATGAAGGTATTCATATTCATATAATCCTACACTTTGATTTTTTTGTAAATGTCTCAAAGAAAAACACACATTTTGAAATCAAAGAGAGCTATTGGGTCGTTATTTTTCTCTAATCGGTATATAATTAAAGAATCCCAATGACTTTCTATTTATAGCTATAATAAAAAAGAACGACTATTCAACACGTATACGAATTCAATAGCAACAGTTTATACTCATATTCATCGAAATACTACAACAGCAAATATTCTATTGAAAAATATTGATATTGTTCAAAATGACTTTGTCACTTGTCGCTTTTTGAATAATATTATGATTTTCAAGAATACACTTATTACATACTTTTAGATATTTAAATAGTACAAATAGTACTTAAATAGATTCTACTACAACAACGATTATAATAAATATCTTATTATAAAAAATTTCTAGAAGACTTGCGATCTCTAAATTTATATTTCATTTGCTGGTTAAGCATGTCGCCGCCGTATGCTTATATTTCTATATTAAGATTCATTTCTTTCGGTTTATTGTCAGGAACTCAATTTCCTTTTGTTTATTTTTCTTCTGGATATTTTTTCTGTACAAATACAATTTTATATTTAATCCAGAGTGCTGTTATTGAGAAATAAAGTAAGGATAATTATTAATACATACAATTAATTTTACTTATTCAGTTAATTGATGTTTGAAATTGATGAAGTTAATGTTTTTTAGAGAAAGAAACAAAAAACATGGCAATTCTTAACTAACTGATGTAAGTTGTCCTATACAACTGGATATATATATATATATATATATATATATATATATATATATATATATATGTATTATGGTAAATTTACGATAATTTGATCAATTAGTTTATTTCAATCTACCTGGTATAATATCGTTTTATTGAATTTCCCAGACGATGAGTACATAAGTATTCGAAAGCTGGGAAAATATATTGAAATTAGTCCAGTTTTGTGTTTCATTGGATGTTTTTTATTAGGAACGTGGCAAGGAAACACCAATATATATATATATATATATATATATATATATATATATATATATATATATATATATATATATGTGTGTGTGTGTGTGTGTGTGTGTGTGTGTGTAAATGCATCTAGATGTTCTTGATTTTCGGTCTCTTCTGTTTTAAAATATATTTTTTGATAATTTTTAAAAGAAACATAAATTTTGACATTTTGACTTTTTTTTAGTCTTTATCAAAATATGATATTGATCTATAGATCCCCTTCATCATGAATATCAAAATAAGGATGAAATCAACTTAGAACTTTGTTCCAATAAGAAAAATTAATTTTTCCTTGGTTTCCACATCTCAAATATATTAAATTTATTAGAATTTACAAAATAGAGCTATAAATTTCACTTAAATTATTTAGATCTTTTTTATTATTTATATAAATTAATTCTTTTGTTTTTTATTGTTTTAAATTTTAATTTAGTGAAATATTTGGATAATGTATTATGACTTATATCATATTTCTTGAAATGATTCGATAATTGTTGGGAGAGTCCTTGTAATTATGGTAAGGAAAAATGTTTTATGTTTTGATGTTTCATTTCAGTTTTGTTTTTAAATTGATTGTAGTATCTGTTTATCCTTTACTTGAATACGTTATTCATTATTTTTTCCGGATAATTATTTTCTTTTAATGCAGTTCTTGCTTTTTGAATAGCTAAACATCTAAATTCGGGATCTGATAGTTGGATAGATCTATCAGCCAAACTTATAATCACTGATCTTTTTTGTGACATAGGATGAAAGGAATTGAGTTTCAATATCTTGAGGACCAAGTTGGTTTCGTATACCATTCTGTTCTTATACTATTGTTAATTTTATATAATGTGACATCAAGAAAATTGATTCGATTATTTTGCTCGACCTCGAATCTGAATTGAAGTTTTTCATGATAAGAATTGAATTTTTTATTTATGTTTTCAATTTGATTCTTTGATACAGCAGTAATGCAATCATCTACATATCGGAAAAATAATGGAATATTTATGTCAAGTTTGCTTACGACAGTTTCCTTAAGATCTTCCATTACCAATTGTGCTATAACACTTGAAATGGAAGCCCCCATAGCACAAACATCAATTTGTTCATATATTTCATTTTCATATTTGAAATATGTTGTTGTATATGTGAGTTCTATAGCTTTTATAAATTCATTTTGAGGTATTTCTGTATATTCTTTAGTTTTGTCCGATTTTTTTATCAATATATATATATATATATATATATATATATATATATATATATATATATATATATATATATATATATATATATATATATATATACATCTAAGGAAATAAATACATATTTGTTAGGAATTTTTATACTTTTAATTTTTTCTTTCAAATCCCATATGTTTTTGATATAGTATTTGTTTTGATATAAATTTTTTTGCAAATAATTAGACATTGGGGTGAGAGGAGTTTGAATACTTGAAACAATCGGCCGAAGGGGAATGTCAGGCTTGTGCAGTTTTGGTAAACCATATATTTTATATTTATATTGTTTTTTGAGGGAATTCGTAGGGTCTTGTTTAATTTTTTTGTAAGTTGTCTTATCGTTTAATAATTTCATCATTTTATTATTATAATCTTCTGATTTCATGATAACAGTTTTATCAGATTTGTTTGCTTTAAAAATTTTGAGATCTCTGTTTTGATTGACAAATTTTTTGGTTTTAGTTATATTTTGGGGTTCGATACAGCTCTGTTGCCATTTGTTTTCAATTTATTTTTAAAATTAGTGATAATATTACAAGTATCAGATCTGATTTTATTTTGAATTTCGTTATACAGATGATTGGTGTTGGAACCTAACAATGAAACTTCTTTCACTTCATCTGGTATGACAGTATCAGTTAAATTTTCGATTTTCGATCCATTTTGATTTCATTTCAACTAATTTTTAGAAACATATATATATATATATATATATATATATATATATATATATATATATATATATATATATTAAGCCTAAGCCTGTCTCTATATCAGCCATATCATATTTTGGGAAAACTGTATAATTTCTAGAGTAGAGTAGGAGGCACATTTCCGTAGTCATATGTCTAAATGGGCTTTATTACAGTTTTATACATTACATATTCATTTGATAATGGCAGCTGTGATTTTCTACCAATTACCTAGGTAGTTCATACTCTCTACTTGAGTGAGTGAACTGGAGGACACTGGTCTCCCAGTGTAAATGTGATTTGTTGATAGTTCAATTCGTTGGGAATTATTTGCCATTTCTTTATCCATCTTTCTATTTTGTTTAAATTATTTTGGAGATTTCTGGTTGCCGTTTCTGGGTTGTGGGGAGACGCTAGTATTGATGTGTTGTCTGCTAAGGTGGAGACTGCAGTTTTTTTTTCGTTGATGAGTCTGAAGTAAGTAGCAGGTATAGTACTGGTTCTAAAACACTTCCTTGCGATACTTAGGGACTAATTGTAGTACTATAAAGAAGTTATTCTACTTTGCCATACTGTTTGCGAAAGTCGAATTGATGTAATAGGAGTGAACAGAATTTAATTAAAAATCATAGCCAAGTAAGTATTATGATACTACAACAAATTCGAAAGGCAAAAAATGGGAAACAATCAGCTCCAAGAATGGCTTAGAAAAACTAGAAGAAATAGTGAGGCATATAAAACAAAAAAAAACTGGAAGATTACTGGCTAGGATCAAAAGAGAGTAATAATTAATAATAACAAGCTACCATAACGATACATAAAAACAAAAGTGCAGTAACGACAAAAAAGTTGCTATTATCAATCCATTGACCAATTCCTAAATGACTTGGTCGATGGAAAATACCTACTAAGTACCTTCGATTAAGATTAGGTTAAAGTACACCCAAAAACTAGTACAAAAAACATAAAATTTCATACTTATAAACCAAAAACAGTTTGGTGTATTATTAAAAAACTTACCCAACTCCACAGACATAAGTAAAATTAAAAGTAATATAGAATCACTACAATCGAAAAGAATGATCCCGCATTGCGTAAGGTGTCAACAAGACTTAGTCCATTGAAAAGGCCTACTAAAGACTCTCGATGGAGATTAGGTTAAAATACACCAAAAAATAGGAAGTGCCCACAGCAAGATTGTGAAGGATCTACTACAAAAATATACTTAATTTCATATTTACAAACGAAAAAGAGATAAATTGTTTTGAATAGTACTAAAAAACTTACCATACTTACAAACATATGTAAAATTAAAAGTAACATAAACTCACTATAATCTAAAAGAATAATCCCACACTGTGTTAACAAGACGGACAATTTTTTTGAAACAATATCTTTTTGATGTTTTTAAGTTCAGTTGTTATGAAAATATAAGTAGACATTGACATCTCTGATAATTATATAAATCAATATAATATGAATATCAAAATAAAATCTGTTTGGAGCATTGAAGATTTTATATCCTTAATAATTGTAACATAAATAATACGCAACAATCAATTAAAATGATCTATATCTGTAATAACATGAAATAGACTTATAAATTTTGCTCTCTAACTATTTTCGTTTTTGGATAATTTATGGTTTCTCATTTGTAGGTAGGTACATCCAAAAATTTTTTTTGGCTCTTTGCATTCCTAACTGTGTTTTTCTGGTACATGTAATATTATAGTTCTTCCAATATTATTTGCAGAAGATAGTTATGCGAGGAACAATCAATATTTCATAAATACGTACGGCACTCATACTAAATTAAGAAATGAAAAATAATGTCTACTCCCCGTATAAAATTCGGTAAATATCTAACTAACACAGTGTAGTGAGAATAAAAACAGGTATGAATTTAATAATAAAGATTTAGTTATACAAACACAACAAGTTATTTTAAATATATTCCAATGTTTAAAAAAGGAAAATATTCAGCAATCTGATAATGCAATCATAATAAGAATTGCTGAATTAACTATTGTAAATGAATTTTCCATTTATCGAGTAGTCACGAAAGGGCTTGCTGTGGACCATTCACAGAATCGAAAAATATGTAAAGAAAAACTGAAATCACTTGACAAAGCTACTCAAGATTTTATACGTAGGACAATTTATAATTTATATAAGGAAAACAGGGTTGTGACATTGAAAGTAATACAGCAAAAGATAGCAAATTAACCAGAATACAATCGTCAAGGATAGTTCGATGGCGTCAAGATTAATTGCATCAGATAAAAGACTATTGAAGTTCTAATAGACGAATGGGGTACAAAAAGGGCTTAGTTCACGTCTGGTACCATGTTTAAACCAAACTCTCTTACAGGCAGGTACATTTTATTCGTCTATTTACGTTTTATAATTAAATATTCAGTTGTAGCAAGTTAACAAGGTATAATAATGATTTTTTTCTAAGTTCCAAGTAGGACTACAATTATACTTCTATTGTACACGTCCTCCTAGAACACCCTGTAGTAATACTCCTAATCACTTATCACGCGCAAGTTTAAAGAAAATGATTCACCCTCTCGTCGATCCTGCCTGGCTCGTTTCGTTCGTGTGTCATTATACTTCTTGCGCTTATTTCGTGCAGGTAAACAACGCAAAAAACGAATATCGTGTTCTTATCAGTAACGAAAAATTTATTCCAACGGTGTTTTCAGTTTTAAAAGTGATTGTGCATAGAATTAAAAGAATGCCGAAAGGAAAGAAAGCCGAGAAAAGAAAACAGAAAGTGATTTCCGGTATTCGAAGGAAAATGAAGAGACTGGAGGAAAAACTAAGGGAATATGATTCAAGTAAGTTCACAGTTATTACAAATACAAGTATGTTTTAGAAAAGCAGCGAAAGAGACACCATATATTAATCGTATGATTAATATATTCGGCATGGGTTAGTCTACCTTGTAGACACATGAAAAAAAAAAAAAAGCCACGATAACCCAGCATAGTTTTTGACTTATGCACGCCGAGTCTCGCATCAGCAACGGTCAGCGTGACGTGGCAACATATGATTCTGTACGTTGGTACTTCCAATACGTTACAAGAATATTAAACAAAATGGTGCCTAATATATTATGGTGCCCAAAATTCTAAAATAACCAGATATCCGCTTATTTTACAGTCTTTTTTAAGGCAATACCAACGTTATGCCTACACAATACGTATTAACACAGGCCTGCTTCAACAGGTCCAGAATCTGAATCCTCTTCATACGCGGATAGCAACTCCTCTAGCTCCGGCACTACTTCGGATAAAAGCGCTAGAATGGGAGAAATTAAAACCATTCTTGGGGAGGATCCGACTGAGGAAAAAATTTATGGACCGGAAATATCCTCAGAGTTGGCCAACCGCTGGAAAAGCTATCTCCAGAATGGCATAGACAAGGAAACAAAAGCTAAACTTTTTGAAAACAGCCTTGTACCGAGCAACTGCTCCTTGTTGGAAGCCCCAAAAAATAACCCTAAAGTCCAGACTGTCATTTCTGCTTCAGAAAATAAAAAGGATAGTTTCTTAGCAGAATTACAAAATCAGTTGGGAAAAAGCATTTCCGTGCTTGGTACTGCCCTTTCAAGAATGCTGGAAGCAAAACATAGTGCCGAAGACCCCGATCCAAATATTACCAATATGGTGGAAGCGGGAAAAATGCTCTGCGCGGTTCACCACGCCATTACCAACCACAGAAAATTTTTACTGTACCATAATTTTAATCAAAAGGTGCAGAAAGTGGCATCTATGCAATTAAGAGACTCCACTCTTTTTGGGGAAGACTTTGGCGAAAAATGTAAGTCCGCCAAAAATATAGAGACTGCAGCAAAGGAACTAAAGCCCCAGACTTCAAAAAACCTGAAGACCTACGCCTCCAAAGATCGATGGAAGACACAACAAAACAGAGAAGGGAGGAGAGCAGCCAAATCCAGCAAAGCCATGACATCAGATATAGAGGTAACCTCTAACACAAAACTGGCTGGACGAATAAGGCTTTTCTTCGAGGAATGGGAGAAAATAACAACCAACGGTAAAATTCTAGGTTGGGTTAAAGGTTACAGAATACCCTTTAATGCAACTCCTGTTCAAAAGAGGCCTTAAAAACCCCCAAATTTAAGTGGGAAACTAGAAAAGTCTTATTCAGACAGCATTACCAAACTTATTGATATGGGAGCCGTCAAAGAAGTGACTAAATGTAATGGGCAATTCTTATCTAGTTATTTTTTAAGAAAGAAACCCGACGGCAACGACAGGTTTATACTTAACTTTAAAAAACTAATTACATTTATAACACCGCCCCATTTCAAACTGGAAGACAACAGAACGGCAAAAAATCTTATCTCACAGGACTGCTATCTAGCTTCAGTTGATCTAAAAGACGCATACTTCTCGATACCCGTAGCCACTGAGCAGAGAAAGTATCTTAGATTTCAATTCAAAAACAAAATTCTAGAGTTCCAGTGTCTTCCTTTTGGCCTTGGCACTGCTCCTTACGCATTTACCAAAATTTTAAAACCAGCTATTGAACATTTAAGGGCGAAAGGTCTGTCCTCTGTAATTTACTTAGATGACACATTGCTCATTGGGAAAAGTAAAACAGAATGCCGGGATAATATAAATCAGACATGTAGTCTTCTTCAAAGGCTTGGTTTTGTAGTAAATAAAGAAAAAAGTTGTCTCTCTCCTAAAAGAGAAATAAAATTCCTAGGATTCATTTTTAACACACAAAAAATGACAATGCATCCAACTACAGATAAAAAATCAAAAATTACTGCTATGGTAAAAGCAATCTTAAAAAAGCAAAAAATAAAAATTAGAGATTTTTCCAAATTTGTTGGTCACTTGGTTTCAATTTGTCCAGCCACGCAGTACGGGTGGCTTCACACAAAACAATTCGAGAGGGAAAAATATTTAGCTCTGAAAGTCAGTGGTGGAGATTATGATAAAATTATGAAAATATCTCCCAAACTGAAAAGTGAATTTTTGTGGTGGTTAAATAATATAAAAGATTGCGAAAATAGCATTGCAATTCCGAAGTACACACATACGTTGTTTACAGACGCGTCCAATTCAGGATGGGGGGCTTTTTACAATGGTCAAAATGCAAATGGTTTCTGGGATTCATTTGAAAAACAGAGGCACATTAATTACTTAGAATTAAAAGCGACATTTTTTGGTCTCAAGACTTTTTTCAAAGATTTACGAAACAGTCACATATTGCTTCGCATAGACAATACGACGGCGATGTCCTACATAAACCGAATGGGGGGCGTTAAGTATAAGTATCTAAATGATTTAACTAAGGACATATGGCAGTGGTGTGAGGAAAGAAATATCAAAATATTTGCTTCATATATTAACTCAGAGAGCAATGTTTTGGCAGATAAAACTTCGAGATCCAAAGAAATAGATACAGAATACTCATTGAATGTCGAAGCCCTCAAACAAATTGTTGAAAAATTGGGGCCAGAAATAGACTTATTTGCTAGCTATCTTAATAAAAAGTGCAAAAAATTTGTTTCTTGGCACCCTGACCCCGAAAGCCAAAATGTTGATGCATTTACACTCTTTTGGGAGAATATTAAAGGATATATTTTTCCCCCGTTCGCCTTATTACCGAATGTTCTAAGTAAAATAGAGGCCAATAGAGCAGAATGCATAGTAGTTTTCCCTATATGGAAATCCCAACCATGGTTTCCAAAACTAGAAAGTCTCATGAGTTCCACACTAATTAGATTACACCCAAGTCCTAATTTGCTTTTATCCCCTTTCAGAAAGCCTCACCCACTGTGGCCCCGACTTACCCTGGGAGCCGCGATTTTATCAGGGAAGCCTTCAAAATGAAAAATATATCAGGAAACGCCGCAGACCTGATGCTTAAATCTCTTAGTGAGAATACAATCAAGCAGTATAATACAACATATTCAAAATGGTGGGAATTTTTCGAAGGGAATTAGCAAAAAATTTTTCAACCTACTGTTCACAATATTCTTGAGTTTTTAAGTCAACAATTTCAAAATGGCTCAAGCTATTCGAGCATCAACACTCACAAGTCTGCACTAAATCTTATCTCAGAAGCAGGGAAATCAGACACTGTGGAACGGTTTATGAAAGGGGTTTTTAAAACTCGCCCAAGCTTTCCAAGATACGACGAGACTTGGGACCCATCTCCGGTACTAATTATGTTAGAAAAACTTTACCCATTGCATACTCTTGATATGAGCCAATTTTCAGTAAAGCTAGTTGTACTGTTAGCCTTGACCACAGCCCAAAGGGTGCAGACCTTATCTAAAATAAAAATAAGTAATATTGTGAGCTCGGATACAGGAATACAAATAAAAATAACAGATATTGTGAAAACCTCGGGGCCGAAAAAACCTCAACCACTCTTAAAGTTTTCCTTCTTCAGAGATAATCCAGCGCTTTGCGTTTGCTCTACCATTCTACACTATATCGAATGAACAAAAAGTATCAGGGGTAGCGAAGACTACCTTATTTTAACTGCCAAACGACCATACCATTGTGCTACGACTCAAACCCTCAGTCGCTGGATCAAAAATGGATTAAAATTGGGGGGAGTTGACACTAAAAAATTTAAAGGGCACAGTACCAGAATTGCTGCTTCTTCGGCTGCCCTTAGATCTGGGGTAAATATCGAGAGCATAAGAAGTGCAGCTGGGTGGTCTGAAAAGTCAGATACTTTTTGTAAATTCTATAACAGGTAGGCACAGAAACGTTTTCTAATTATTTTGAAAACTTAATAAAAAACAAATGAAAAAGTTTTTGTTCGGTTTTGCAATCTATGACAAAAATATATAATGTTTTGTTCATTCATGCAAGTATGTTATGTTAGTTCATAGTATTAATAATACTAAAAACGAAAAGGGTTTATAATTAATTTTAGATTTAAAATTTTTGGGATGTACTTTTTTGTTACACAAATGTTACTTTTCTGGGAAATAAAAATGAATAGAACTGTAATAAGACTATTTTTATTCTGGTCAAGATCGCCTCTACAATCTTCTCTAAACATCTACAGGGTGTTCTAGGAGGACGTGTACAATAGAAGTATAATTAAGGATTAAACGACTTACCTTAAGGATGTTCCATCCTAATTATACGATATTGGACACGTCCTCCTAGAACAAACCCACCCAGGAAGCAAGTGACTTGGGTTGTCAATACGAAAGGTAATAGTACACCCGCCCCAGAGGCGATCTTAGTACAGAGGCGAAGTATAATGACACACGAACGAAACGAGCCAGGCAGGATCGACGAGAGGGTGAATCATTTTCTTTAAACTTGCGCGTGATAAGTGATTAGGAGTATTACTACAGGGTGTTCTAGGAGGACGTGTCCAATATCGTATAATTAGGATTGAACATCTTTAAGGTAAGTCGTTTAATCCTTAATTAAATGCATATGTCTAAATAACGGCGTATAATAAGAAATACATATTTTTTAAAAGTATTTATGAAAATAATAATTTATAAAATGAGCTATCTTCGCCTATGATAGTTGAAACAAAATTGTCGGCAATTGTTTCTATAATCTGCAATTGATATTGGATAAACTATACTTCTTTTAATTGTGTTATGTCATCTATAAGTTATTCTTATTTCACAATTATTCCCATTTATTTTAAGTATAATTATTTCTTCTCAATGCAATTTTTGCTGTTTCAATTGCTGTGCATCACATAAATTTAGGATGTGATAGTTACAATAATATTGTCAATATCATTTTTTGGTACAGCAGTAATCCATCCATCCACATAATGAAAAGAAAATGAAATAATCATATTAAATTTGCTTGAATCAGTTTCATCAATATCTTCCATTATTAATTATATTATACTTTACTTGGATGCCCTCATAGCACAATGGCGAATTAGTTTACTTTTGGTTCGTTCTCAGAGTACATATAAATGAAAATTAGTTCTTTTTATATCTGGGTTTTTCAATTTTGTTCTATTCTCTGTAATATATCTGTTACAATTATGGTATATATGTTTTCTAATTTTTTGGGGTATGGGATAAAAGGATTTCGAATAATTCATACTATAGGCTGTATAGGTTATCCCGTCTCTAGGATAGATAGAAAACTGAAAAATATATGGGGTTTGCTTGATAAAAAAATTTCTTAACGCCATCTGTATTCGGCAAAAATGGCGTTGAAGAAACAGATTACTTCATAATTTTCAAATCTAAATATTCCGAAAACTGTACACAGTGTCGAGTTTTATCAATAGTATCTTTTTGGTGTAAAATTAAATGAAATTTTTCTAATAAATCTAATATTGAAAAGTTATGTTCAATAATACTTAGTACAAACCTTGTAACTAGCGCCCTCTATGAGAGTCAAACAAAAATAAATTCATGCATCTAAATGTTCTTGATTTTAAGTCTCTTCTGTTTTGAGATTAGTTTTTTTTAATAATTTTAGGAGGAAAGATAAAAGTTTCGACTTTTCTTTAAGTCTTTATCAAAATATGATATTGACACTGACATAGGGCAGACCTCTCAATATTTATAAAATAGAATAAGAAGTAATCAATATGATAAAAATAATAAAACTGCGTTAAATAACCATGAAGTATCAAAAAAACATGAATTCAATTATAAAGATCTAAATAATTTAAGTAAAATTTATAGCTCTATTTTGTAAATTCCAAAAAAACTACATATAATTTCATTGATTAAGTACTGCTACATATTTAAGATGTAATTTTTCTTGTTGGAACATTTTCTATTTTGATTTTATTCTTATTTTGATGTTTATGATGTAAATGACCTATTGATTAAAGGTACGTCCACACTGGACCAACATGTAGCAACTTGTAGCAATTTTATGTTGCAATAAGTTGCTAAATGTTTAAAATCATTAAACATTGACATAAAACAAACTATCCTCACTATGTTAGGTTTGTTTCATATATAGTTTTAGTAGTCCACAAGGGGTATAATAATGTGAATTAGATTATTTTGTTTTTTTTTCCAAATCGTAGTGTCCTGTATGATTTTTTTGTAAATTGTCTCATCATTTACTAATTCCATGAAACCAAAGAAGTAAAACAAAAGATCAAATATTTCAAAGCAGATAAATCTTCACATAGCTATTAATAAATTACAAAATTTTAATGAAATAATACATTATCAAAATATTTCTGTAGTCTGTAACACCAAAAAATCGAAAATACTTTGTATGATATTCCTATCAACAATTTTGATTCTGTTTACATAGGGAGGAACTCTTAGTACTTGGAAAATAAATTAAGAAGTATAGATAACAACAGTAAAACAGTATTACCAACGATGAAACTGCAGAAAAACACACCTTTCATTATAAACATTGAAAGATCCTTACATAGAATTAAATACAAGAAAATGACAAATATGTCCACGATAAAAAGGGCCTAACATTTTGAACGAAATTTAACATCGTAGTTTGTAAATTTCAATGTAACTGAATAATTTGTTGATAGTTGTTTGTTTATCATATTAAAATTACAAATGTCAAAACTAATAATAAAAATCTTAGTATGGTTGAAACAGTTTCTATTTTGAAATTCACGTGGTACGATGATATATTGATTCATATAAATATCATATTGCCAATGTCACCTTGTGACATTTCTGCATATAATTGTGAAGAGAACATTTGAAAATAAATTGTTAATGAGTAAATATGATGAATCAATTTAAACATTCGGTCTAGATAACATTTCTATTCATTCTAAGTCGAAAGTTCCCATCCTTAAAAAACAAATCATCAGTGTTATAAATAAACCCGTAGGTATATTATAATGGTGTTGGTTTATTTTTAACGGACAACGCTAGATATTTGACTGAAAAAACCGAAATTATGCATACTGTATTCTCATGCCAAGGATGAGGAATTTTTCGTACTCGTTTGAATCATTTATTTGCGAGGTAGTAGGTACAGTTTGAAATAAAACCAGCATGCATTAGCAGAAGCAGAGTGCTACTGTTATCTTTCTTGATCAGAACCAAAAAATAATATAACTCTATGATTATTATTATCTAGGTTGTGGAAATATTTTTAATATATATATATATATATATATATATATATATATATATATATATATATATATATATATATATATATATAAAATAAATTTATAGCTCTCTATTTTGTAAATTCTAATAAAACTACAAATAATTTAATTGATTACTGCTATATATTTGAGATGTAGGGACCAAACAAAAATTAATTTTTCTTATTGGAATAAAGTTGAGTTTATCCTTATTTTGATATTCATGATGAAGGTGATCTATAGGATATATTAATGCATCTAAATATTCTATATATATATATATATATATATATATATATATATATATATAGAGGTCTCTTCTCTGGAAATTAATTTAATTTAAAATAACACGTAAAAATTGAAGTTCCGTCCTACTTCGGTCTTTATCAACCCAACTCCTAACCAAATATCTGAGCAACACCAATCCTACCTCAAAAACTCTCGCTATTTCATTGACCTACTCAAAGGTTTCGGTATTTCTTCTACAGATATTCTTGTCAGCTTTGATATTATCTTTTTATTTACCAACATCCTTATCTATGAAATTTTGTCTATCTTAGACACTAATCACCACATTGCCCCAGATTATCTTTCGCTCATCAAAAATTGTTTGTCCTACACCTACTTCATATTGCAAGGCGATTTCTACCGACAACTCAAAGGGGCCCCCATGGAATTCCCTCCCTCTCCCTGCATTGCCAACATATTCATGGACCATTTTGAAAATAAAGCACTATTCTCTTCCCTCCTCCGACCAAGCTGTTGCTACAATATGTTGATGAGACTTTTGTCGTTTGGCTTCATGGAAAAGATGTATCTCTTCGGCTTATGGGCCATAGAGAATTGAAAATGGTAGGAAGTTGGCCATACTGTGGATTGACTGATTATAAATTAAAATTGCATGTGTGAATGTACCATCCAAGGGGTCTTCTGGGTTTTGATCTCGCAATGTTTTAAGTTAAGTTTTTTAGAAGGGTAGAATGAAATCGTTCAACTAAAGAAGTAGAAGTTGAGTTATTAACTGTATTGAAATGTATTTCAAATTTGTGAAGTTTCATGAATTCATTAATTATAGCAAAATGAAATTCAGTGTCATTATCACACAAATTATAATTTTCGGTTTTCGAAAATTTATTTTACACAAAATTACAAAATTACAATAAGTTGAATGAATACAATTAATCTCACAAGCGAACTAACTAATATTCATTTAATGAATTATATATTCAAGAATGATACATATATTCATTGCCAAGTTGTTTACAATCATTTGTATTTATAATAAAATAAGTGCTGATAAAGTGCTTATGATATTTAATACAATTGCGTTTTATATAAATGTCCTTCTAGATTTTTCTCCATGTAATTCACACAATTTTTTTCGGGTAATTATGATGATAAAAAATAGTGTCTTAACTTATTAAGAATTGATATGGAAATGTTGTCGAAGATTTTATAACACTGAGCTCATTTGCTAAAGGAATCGATAATAGTTAAGTAATGTTTTTTTACAATGAAATAGGTTAATATGAATTATGTCGAAAGGTTTCTGTTCTAATAATTGGCCTAAAGTAATTTATAAGGGTGACGTTCATATTTATTTTCTAAACAAATCTCGCATTGAGTTATGAAATTAGAAATGGTTGATTTCATAGATGACCTATAAAATTGATTTTTCAAATGTTTATAAGTTCCTACTATGCATTTTTAGTTAAGATTTGAAAATATTCCCCTTTTTAAGAAATGAATATACTGAATGTGACGTTTAAAATACTTCTAGTTTTTGTGACAAAATTAAGCCAGTTATTTTATACCTTTAAAAACTGTAATAAAATAAATAGGGTATCTACAAAACTAAATTAAGCAACAAATGAAATGAAAATATCCATAGCTGTATCAAGTAACCTGTGAATTTGAGATTTTCACAGTTTAAGTCAGAGTGATTAGTTATTATCTAGACGTATTACAAAGAACGAGGAAGGAATTAAGATCATGAATGTTCTGATACAAGAATTGACTGATATGATTTTTGTACTAGGTGCATGTGATAAGAATTGTTTACTCGCACAAAGGATTCATCAACAGAAATTTCCAGATAGAAGACAGTCAAGAAAAGAGACATTGGAAAAATTGCTTCAACGATTTACCGGAACTGGTAGTATAGCTTACAAAAAAAGCGATGTCACAGCACAACGAGATGACCGTAATGTTGAATGTTATGGAAGATCCTCATATCTCGACACGGGAAATATCATAATTGTTATTGTAAAAATAATTAACCTTTATGTTATGACAAAACTAGATAAGCGTGATAGCAATTTTGTTTCGTAATAATTAATTTAATTTTTGTTTGTTCCAGATCTTGAAGATAGCAATTTTGCGGGGCGTGTTAATTTTTGCCTCCATTTGCTCCAGACCGATATAGATGATATCAACTTTCTAAGAATTCTTTGGACTGATGAATCCAAATTTGACAAAGAGGGAATCGTAAACTATCACAATTTACACTACTGGGCACCAAAACTCGCAAACCCACGCGTCAAGAAACAGAAGGCTTTCGAAAGAAGATTTAGCGTAAATGTTTGATCGGCAACCGGTTAATAGGGCCGTATTATTTATCCGACAATTTGAATGGACAGAATTACTTAGAATTTCGTCGAAATGGTCCGTCCGTCGTAAAAAAAAATCTCCGGTTAGGAAAAAGATATCGAAACAAATTACATACCGTTAGAAAGCCTACATTCTAGCGATGTTTTTGAAAAATCAGAAGCTTCCTATCACCTTTACGTTTTCTTAAACACAACGCAAATTGGAGTTTAAAATCTTTTTTAACTTTTCTTTGGAGTTCGGCGGTCCAAAAGTTAGTTTCCAGCAATAATTCGCGACCAATATTAATTTTTATTAACCATACCATTCACCAAGATCCTAATAAAGAAAAAAATTGGGCCTAGCTATGAAAATGGAAAAGGAACAAAATTTCTAAAAAACAAAAAAAATTCTATAAAGTTTTTTTAAGACCTGGATTTTTTTATTGCCTGAATAGATAGAAAATGACCCTGCCTACCTACCATGTCTTTCTATGTTCAACGATCTGCCGAACACCCGGTATTTTAAGGGGTGCAGCATGTAAATTTTTTTTTTTTTTTGTATCTGATGGTCAAATAAAAAATTGTTTTTCCCAAAATTGATTTTGATAAGAATTCATAGGGTCTTGTTTAATTATTTTGTAAGTTGTCTTATCATTTAATAATTTCATCATTTTATTATTATAATCGCCCAATTTCATAATAACAGTTTTATTAGATTTATCAGCATTCAAAATTTTTAGATTTCTGTTTCAGAAACATAAACATATTAAAATATATATGTATATATATATATATATATATATATATATATACTAGATTTCTTCAACCATTTGAGTATGATTTTATTTTTTTTCCTGGGTTTTCTTGGGTTCGTAAATAAAAATATCACTTAACGTTTCGCTCCTTGCTTGGGAGCATTTTCAAAAGAATAAAATATTTGTAGAATAGATAAAACATATTAGTAGGTATCTTAAAAACATTATTAAAAACATGGTATTAGAATGAGCGTATGAAATAGAAGATGAAGATATCTTAGGAACACAATAGAGGTCGCGGTGTATTTGATACTCTAATATATAAGTACATACCTACATATATTTATTTTTATGATTATTTTGTAATTTTTCGAATGCATTAAAGAACTGTCGTTTGTCTCGTTTTTTTTGTTTCATTTCTGAAGCCCCATTCTCCCGATAAAATATAAAAATTAAATTATATTTAAAACCAACTTTGGTCCAGTTAGTTTTCGAATCAAGTCAATGGAGTTGTATCAACCAAAACAGTCGTTTACCGCAAAGAGCAGAAAGGAAACTGTTGTTTCATGTACGTTTAGTACTCCTAATGTACTAAGAGATGACGCTGATACGGAAACTCGTATTGCCTATCTATAGAACGTTGTTGATCTATAGTCTGGACCATTCTTGGAAGCGTTTGAATAATATTTTCTGCGCAATATCCGGCTTTGCACTGTTCTTGTAATAGTACTTGCTATCACCGCACCGCACCCTGGTCCAGAAAAGCAGGATGAAATAAATGTATTATGATTGACAATTGTAAACAAATAGTGCCTATTGTGTTCTTCCTTGCGTTTATGTTATTGTTCTATTAATATATAAAAACAGACATTGTCAGGAGTTATTTGAAAATGGACTCAGATAATATTCCAAGTACCCCAGCAGACATATATATATATATATATATATATATATATATATATATATATATATATATATATATATATATATATATATATATATATATATATATATATATATATATATATATATATATATATATATATATATATGTGTGTGTGTGTACAAGAACTTTCCCAATAATTATCGAATTATTTCAATAAATATGATATTAGGACATAATACATTATCCAAATATTTATAGACAAATCAACTGGTATTGGTGATTTTTCTATAGACACACAAATATAATGCCAATATATTTAGCGACAACGCAACGTCATATAAATGAAAATTATTTCAGTGTACTCTAATGCTGCCATTCAATGAACAGAGGAGAGAGATAACGTTATACTACAATGGATGTTAAAGAAGGAGATATATAAAGAAATCATATGGGCTGCTGAACACTTTCCTTTTGAGGTTGTCTATGTATGTGTCATTGAACTACACAAAATAACAAAAGATGAATATATTTCTTTTTAATTAACTAATTTCGTCCGAAATAATGGAACCAAGTGAAGAGATGTGCAAAAGTTTAGCCAAGTGGCTTAAAAAAACTGTACCAAATAAAACTAACACCATTCCAGAAATTTGTGATGGAGTTGCGATGTTGGATGCTTTATTACAAATTTCTCCTGAACATTTTAGCAAACTTGAATTAAAAATTAAGAAAGATGTTGGAGTAAACAATTGGCGATTAAGGATAAGTAATTTAAAAAAAATTGTTGAAGCTGTGATAGAGTATTATCAAGACGTTCTTACTCTGCAAATTTTAGATGTAGGGATTCCAGATGTAAATCAAATAGGAGAAAACAATGATGCTGTTCAATTGGCCAAACTACTGCGGTTGATCCTGGGTAAGCAACTTATTTATGTATTTGATACCTTGATGATAACCCATTAGGAAGGAAAAATTTATTAACATTAAATATATAACATTAGAGTGTTATGTGATCAGGAATAATGAAGGGACAACGAGAATCCTAGGGTAATTTACAGATAAAATGTAGTTATGTATTAGTATATCTATTATGCAGGTTTATAAAATGTGTTTTGAAGTACTGTACCCATGTTGAATGGTCAATAAATACTCATCTACTCAGTTTGTTAGGAAATAATTGAAAAAAAAAGATAGAAAATGTATTGTTCCAGGTTGTGATAATGCATTCCAGAGTTGTTCTGAACCTGTGATTCATTTAAATTGAATCAATTGCAGGACAATTTAAAGCAAAATATATACTGTATCAATTTATGTCGAGAAGGATTAATATTGTTTATAAAAACACCAAATTATGCAATTCACCTACATTCTGTCAATTTTATAAGATGCTATCACTCACTTTTTAAGAGTTCTCATGCCCAAATTGTCACAAACCTCAATATCTCCTAGTTCTATTTCTTACTAGTCAGCAACAACTACTCGTCTTGATGTATATGAAACAATAAACTAAGTTCACGTGTTGAAGAACCGTATTGGAAATATGAAATTTCTTGACGATTCAACTTCCAATGTGAAGTTATTAAGAGAGGGCTATTCATTTATTGATCAAAAGTGAACTGATTCTATGGTCTTAATCTGCTTACCTTATAAAAATATGATTTGACATTGACAGATTGCATAATTATATTCATTAATAGATTACCTACAACATAAATATCAAAATAAAAATCTGTTATAATCATAATGTTTTTTATCCTTAGTTGTCTTATCTCAAAAATATGTAACAGCCACCAATTGAATTATTCATAGCTACATTGAAATTTATAGAATAGAATTATGAATTTTATTCAAATTGTTTAAGTTTATAAAGTTTCTAAAAATTCTCTTATTCTTTATTTGATTTCGTTTTAAGAGTTTTTGAATTTTCATTATTAAATTTATGTTCTTTTAATACTTCATGGTTTAATACTGCAGTTTTATTTTTTTTATTATATTGATGGTTTTTTAATACATGTTAAATTTATGCTCTTTTAATACTTCATGGTTTGGTACTGCAGTTTTATTTTTTTTATCATATTGGTGGCTTTTTAATACATGTTTTAAATACTGGGATTTCTGTCCTATGTAAATAGTAGAGCAAATTTTTAGAAATGGTTCATATATATGGGAAAGAATTTTGTTTATATTATATATAATGATATTTCTTTCTTGTTAATTTTGCATAAAACAGAATATATAATCAATATTGGCTAGCATAGTTTTAATTGAAATATCTTTAGTAATTACAGGTTCAGTAATAAATTTAGGGCTTAGTGATATAAACTGTTGTATATCCTACTCTGTATTCAAAATATGTTTAATCAAATTGTCATGGGTTTTAAGATCTTAATTAATTTTTCTATTGATAAGTTTATTAAGTTTATTCTTTCTCTTGTTTTTGATTTGATGAAATACTTGTCTGTTAAAACAAACAAAGATGTTACAAAATTTATCCCACCGCAATTCTTAACTAACCGATTCCCAGACGATAAGGTAAATTGTCTTTATTTTTTCTCTTCTGATTGAAAATTAGATTTTAAAGCAGATTAAAAATGACGTTTCGACATATTTCAGCCTTTAGCAAAATATGCCTTTACAATTTGCATCATTATATTAATTAATAGACCACGTACATCATTTATAACAGAATAAAAATAAAAATATGTTTTAACCAAGGAAAATATTTTTTTTTGGAACCATAAATAAAAATTATATTTTGGTAAAGACCGAAACGTCAATTCTTTATCTGTTTTAATATCTAATTTTCGAGGGGGAAGAGACCTAATATCAAGACGATTTATCAACAAAAACATAAGCAAGGGTCTAAGAACTTAATTTGTGTTTAAGTGGTTTGTCATCAATACCCTATATCACTTTTAAAAATATTTTATGTTGTTATAGGTTGTGCAATAAATTGCGACAGAAAGCAAGAATATATTACAATGATCATGCAAATGGAAGAATCTATTCAACAAAATATAATGCAAGCTATTCAACAATTAGAAGAGGTGACAGGAGGGCCAGGTCGTTCTGGTTTAAGTCTTTTGATTTTAGATAGTGATACAAGAGTTATGAAACTAGTGAGTGACTTAGAATCATCAAATAAGTCTAGGGAGGGTCTTATACAGCAAGTAGAAACATTAGAACAACAAGTGCAATCTCTTTTATATGAAAAACGAATACTACAAGATCAAAATCAAGCTTTACTAGAGAAAGAAGCAAAGAATCCTCAAGAGAGTATTAGGAAGCAACTGGATTCTCTAAAAGAGGAATTATTTAAATCTGAGGTCCGTGCAGAAGATTTAAAAAGCAAATTATTAGAAAAAGAAAAACAAATGATAACTTTTCAAGAAAAAATTAATGAGTTGCAAGTTAGTGCTAATGAATCAGCTAAGTTGAAAGATGAAATAGATGCATTAACTGAATCAGCAGGAAAAGTTGCTGATTTAGAATTAGCCATAGACTCCTATAAAAAACGATTAGAAAATTATCAGGATATAAAGAAAACTCTACAAAAACTTGAAGAAAAAAATGTGGAATATATTCAAAAGAATATGGAAATGGAAGAAGAACTTGCTAAAAATAATACATGGAAATCTCAGTGTGAAGCATATAAAAGCCAAATTGTAGAACTGCAGCAAAAATTAGATGAAGAAACTCAAAGAGCTGACAAAGCACAATTTAATTTAGATAAAATAAAATCAAAGATTATAAGTTTACAAGGAGAAAAGGAAAGACTGATTTTGGAAAGGGATAATTTAAAGGAAGAAATTGAAGAGCTGAAACTTGGTCCAAGGGAAAGTGGAGCAGCAGTATCTGAAGAATTGACACAAACGGAATTGGAAAAAAGACTTAAATTGGTAGAAAAAGAAAACAAAACATTAAGAAGTTCCAGTCAGGAAATGGAATCTAAACAGGCACAATTAGATAGTTCATTAAACAGAATTGAAAAACTGCAACAAAAAAATCGGAACTTGAATCAAACTGTTCTAAAACTAGAAGCACAAATAGAAGAACTCAAAATGCAACAAACAGAAACACAAGGCATTTCTATTAATAGTTCAATAGTGAAAGAGTACAGGCAAAAAATAAGTATTTTACAGGAGACTTTGGCATCTAAAGATAATGAATTACAATCATTACAAACAAAATATAATAGAAGTGTGGAGAAAGCTCGTGAGGTAGCTCAACATTTAGAATTTAAATCTAATGGGGATAATACCTCTTTAACACAATCTAATATTAAGGAGCTCGAGGGAAGATTACTAACTGCCGCCTTCCACCGATTAACTATAAACTCTCATAGGGAAAGCATGGATGAGAGACTAAGTGTATTACATGGTGCACAAGGCCAGTCTTTTTTATCTCGTCAGAGAACACCAACACCTAGAAAGCCGATACAGAGATACAAATCTAAGTAATTGTGAATAGAAAATCAAGTTGTACCAGCAGTTGGTTTTATTTACTTATTCCATCAGGTAATGGAATTTTTATTCATTGTATCCTAAGCCAGATTACTGTGTATGGTGTATAGATGTTGGTTGGGGGTTATGATATATACATTTCCTCCATACCTCTCTCTTTCGTTTGATCTTTCACACCATTCCATTTTATCTCATTTGTCTCAGCACTTTTTCCACATTTTCTATCCATGTTCTTCTCCGTCTTCCTCTATAAGTATTACTTACTATTTTGGATTCAAGCGTTCTTATTTTTTGGTATTCTGGTTTCGGACATCTGATATATGTTTCCTTATTTTATTTTCTATGTTCCTTACGAATCATATTTTTATATTTTGGTACTTTATTTTCCCAAAGAATGATGCTTTCTTTGAACTACATGATTTACTAACTTTTCTAGTTTTTCTTTTATTTCTGGCTACAATATGCTAATACTTTCTATTATTACACTTTCATATTTATAGCTTTTGACTTGTTTATTTGGTTTTCCGTGTATTTGAATATAATTCACATCTTTTCTCACTATTATCACGGTTTTAGTTTTATTTGTATTTAGTCTCACATTTACTTTATTCTCGTATTTCATATTTTCGAGTTATGTTGTAGATCCTCTTCTGGTTTCGGTAATAAGTAATACCCAATCATCTGTAAATATCACTTCCATTATATGTTGTTTCCATCATTCAAACCCCTATATTTTTTCATCTGACTTGTTTTTTTATTACTACTGTTGAGAAAAGTAGTAGGCTAATTACACATCTTTGTTAACACTGATCTTTTTGCTAAATTTCCTCGATTCTTAGTTGTTCGCGCGTACCACATTTTTATTATTTTTGGACATTGCTTTTACCATTGTTATTGTCTCATTGTTTGATCAAACATTTTCACCAGATTAATTTCTCACTTAATTGTAAATATGAAGTTGATTGTGTTTCTCCCACTTCTAAAGCCACATTGTGAGTCCTCTAAAGAGTCTTCAACCCTATTACTTTTGTCCCTATTATTCTAGTCATTATATTTATTGGAATGTTTCTCATAATTTATTTTGTTGCAAATTTTATATACATATATATATATATATATATATATATATATATATATATATATATATATATATATATATATATATATATATATATATATGGGTTGTTTCATTTCTAGATTCTAATCTTCCTATTCCTGGCGCTTGTCCTACTGTTTTAATTGTTTCTACTAGTTATTGTTTTCTTATCTTGTCGGAATCTTTTTTAATGCCTGTTTCTATCGTCTCTTCCTCAATTTCCTTTTATATATAAATTATAGATTTGTGTTCGAGATTCTCTTTAGTTTTCTGTGTACGAAATATATCCACAATTTTTCATCTTTTACTTTAATTGACACTTCTTTTTATAATGTTTCATAGTTTTCATAATCTTCTTTATTTTTTGGATTAATATATTTCATTCTTTTTTGACTATCCTTCCTTTCATAGCCTTAGAAGTTGTAATCAATAGGCTGTAGTTTGTGTACATATGCTTGTGCCGAAGCTCGTAATAGATGTAACTGTATAGCATAAATTTAAGCCAAAACCGATATTTTGAAAAATTATCTTATATCGAAGTTCATCAGCCATTGAGTTTTTTTTTACAGATATGTGCAAATGTTTCCCACTTTCTTTAGCTACTAGACACTTGGTATGGTTATGATAACAATGTTTATGATACCACACTTCCATTGCAAATGTATCTGCTCATTCTTCGCAATTGCCAATTTTTGTGAAAACATCATCTTATTTTTTCGGGCAGTATTTGAACTGTGTTCTGCTGCTAAAATTTCATAACATAAGAATAGAGTTTCGTTCTTATTTCTTATTTGTTCACCACAAATTGAACATTTCTGATTTTTATTAAGTGTTCACTTCTTGATGACGAACGAGCACGTTGGCTACCTGAAGTATTTACATCTGTAAAAGAGGTGGAAGTAGAGGCATTCTCCTGCTTTAGTAATGCTAATTCTCGACGCCTTATTTTCTCTTTACTTATATAAGTTGCAATACAAGCTCCATTCCAGAAACAATTGTGTGCAGTAAAGTCCAATTTCTATTTTTTTACTGATATCAACTTTCCTCCCATCTGCTGCTATTTGAATACTAATATTCGTTTATGGTTTTAAATTTTTCACTAAATCCCCTGTTTTATCACAAAACAAATACGAAAATCCATTTAGTTTTCGCTTCTTTACATTTATCACTTCCAAAAAAAACTTAAATATAATTACATAGATACGCAAAAATAAACCGTTATGGGCTACAAATTCTTTTCTGACTACTCCAAGCGCTGACATAGTAGCAGAAAGAGGGTGGGGGAAAAATTGAAGGGACCAGCACAGCTGCCGGCAACATTGATTTTCTATTATTTAGGGTTACAGGTAGAAGAATTTGGCCATAGTTTCCGGTTATCACATTTTGCATATTCAACTCCATCCAGCGCCTGGACTAAATCACGAGTTTTAAGACATATTTTCTAAAATTTAAAACAGGAATAAAATGAGGTTTCGTACTTATATGTATAATCAATAAAAACACATTTTTAATAACTTTTCATTTTTCATCTCTTTGTCAGTATTATTGTATGTTAAATCGGAATGAAATGAACATATTAAAATGGAAGTGGTTTCTCTCATTTTTCCTTTTCTATACTGGTAAAATCGAAGAAAAAATGATGACGTCGCATCCACTTAACTTTGCCGAGATTATTACCAAGTTCTAAATCTACAAAGCATTCAACTATTGCCACCTCTGCTATGATTTTCACTAACAAATGATAAATGTGTTTAAAGAGTAGACAATAATGGACTATCACATTTTCCACTTTAAAATCCTTAAACAACGCTGTCAATAAAATGGGAATCAGTTATTTTGATTTATTTTAAGGAATATAAAAAAAAATGTTGCTTGATCGCCGGCGTCCAGTGGACACGTTGCATACCTGATAGGATCGACTCTGTATCCAATACCAGTCTATGATAATAGGGCTGGATTATGTCCACATTCTGTCATTTTCAAAAGTTGTGTCAAGTTAGTTACGCTCATCTTATAGACGATAACGCAATGCGAGAGGCCAGTTTGTTGCGACTTAAATTTTCTGGAAATTAAGTGCGATGAAGCGAATCTGACAGAGGGACATGTGAAGCATTAAAAATAACTACCAAAACCATATGAAGAACAAAGTGGTGAACGGCTGAGATAAGAAAGTTAACTAAAGGAAGGATAGTCATTTATGCCCAGGACAAATGACCAAGCAACCATTGCTGGAATTGTTGATTCAACCGTGTAAATGTGCATCCAATTGTAAAACAATGGCTTGCTCTTGTAAGAAATTACATATTGATTGTATGTCTTATAATCAATTTCTTTTCTGATATGTTCAAATTTGCTTTTTTGAATTAAATAATTTCTTTTATTAATAATTATTCACTATAACCAGCTGTAAGTATCTTAAATCATAAAAAGAAATTGGATATTCTTACTAAAACAATCGTTATAATGATACCAAAGCATATATTCAGTCCATTTACTAGATGTCAAAGGGGGTGGACTAATACGGACAGTCAAAATCATAATCTGCATGCTTTTTTGAGTTCAACACCATACACCTAATGCGGTCCTCACATTTTACAATCTCAACTCCATCCAGCGCCCGGTATAATTAAATTTCAGGATGTTTCCTTATTATGTACTAGGAACCAAAAATTTAATAACGCTAGACGTAACTTTTTCTAAGAAAGTACATTCTATGAGTTTTTAGCTCGCCGTCAAATTTCATAATTTCCATGAAAAGTTATCTGTGGTCCAACTTAATCATAGAACTAGTTTTAGAGTTCAGGGTGTTGAGAGATATATCGTCTGAACTAATTACATTTACCTTGAAAAATTTATTTTATCAAAACAAAGTTTGAGTAAGGTTAGTTGTAAAATTTGTCTGTTCTTAATATGTTTATGTTTCTGAAACAGAAATCTCAAAATTTTGAATGCAGATAAATCTAATAAAACTGTTATTATGAAATTGGACGATTATAATAATAAAATGATGAAATTATTAAATGATAAGACAACTTACAAAAAAATTAAACAAGACCCTACGAATTCTTATCAAAATCAATTTTGGGAAAAACAATTTTTTATTTGACCATCAGATACAAAAAAAATAAAAATTTACATGCTGCACCCCTTAAAATACCGGGTGTTCAGCAGATCGTTGAACATAGAAAGACATGGTAGGTAGGCAGGGTCATTTTCTATCTATTCAGGCAATAAAAAAATCCAGGTCTTAAAAAAACTTTGTAGAATTTTTTTTTGTTTTTTAGAAATTTTGTTCCGTTTAAAAAAAGTAAAGGTGATAGGAAGCTTCTGATTTTTTAAAAGCATCGCTAGAATGTAGGCTTTCTAACAGTATGTAATTTGTTTCGATATCTTTTTCTTAACCGGAGTAAAAAATTTTTTACGTAGTTGGACCATTTAGACGAAATTCGACTTCATGTAAAGTTATAGATTTTTTCTAAAATCAATACAAGGATTAAAATAATGAAACAAACGTATCAAAACTTGAATTATCCATTTTAAAATCAGCTATACTCTATTTGGAAAGAGCATAGAGTAATAAATGCTCATTATAAATGCAAAACCCTGAAATTTTTAGTATGGTACTTTACGTCCAAAATTTGGAATACTTAAATATGCCAATGATAAATAAGTAACTGGACAGAGATATATTTTTCCCATAATTGACCGTACTTAAATGTAAGCGGTTATCTAGATAATCCGAATGGCCATCCTTTTTCTTTCCAAAATTGGAGGATATCTGCGTTTAATAATATTCTAACGTCCCTTAATTTAAATGTTGTGTTTTTCCGAGCTACTTCGCCTTTTACTTGGGCCCATATCCATTCGATCGGATTGTATTCACAGTGATAGGGAGGAAGGCGAATAATAGTAATTTGGCGATTTCTTGCCATTTCATCGATATTATATTTCTTGTGGGGATTTTTATTTATTTTGACAATTGACAAAAGTTCTCCAACACACGATTTCTTCGGAACCTTTTAAATATGAATTTTTACGTTGTTTTTCCCAACAAAAATTTAGTTCATGTAGAACCTACCAAAGCTTACTTCTGCTGATTGGTGGCTATAGGAAGTTTATTTTTAACGTAAAATGAGTGAACTTTCCTGCTGATTGCATATTTGTAATCTTCATCGATATAAACCTTCGGCCTTCCTGACTGAGACTTTGGACCACTTAAACATCCACTTGTTTTCCTTTCCTTAAGAAGTTTATAGATCGTTGATTTCCTAGACCTGTCATCTTCGAACACATACTTGTTAGATCATCCACCCTCACTGAAGGGTACTGATATTTTAATGCACCATATACATTTAAAGCCATGTCTTTCTCGTTAACAGAGCGTCTTTATGTATTGGAGTATAGTTTTCAAAGGTCGACATATTGAATATTCACTGAAGTTTTGTAAACGTTTCTGTGACAAACACTGCGCTAAAAATGTAGTCGTGTATTGGGGATTTTTTTTATAGGACTTCTTCTTAAACTGAAACTTGTCAGTAACCATTTAAGTATACCTCATATTTTAATCTTTTATTACCCTCTTGCAAAATTTACCTAATTATCATTTTTCCCAGAAAACATTTCACAAATCGTTTTCAAATTAACCTGTCTGGTATAGGTATATACTATAAAGGGCGTAAAATATTTACCTGTCAACACCATTCCTTTCTTAAAATACACCAAAGGAATTGTTTTGGCCGATAAGTAATTATAGTTGGAATTTTAAACTTGATGCAATAAATTTCTTATAAAATAAATGTTGGATTCGTTTGCTAAGGTTTGATAACATAAAATAATAAATTGTTTTTAAATGTGATTACGGCTATGGTGACCTGGAGATGGATTGATTTATCACTCTACACTTTTTCCAAATGGAGTATAAAATCATCATTTAATTTAAATTTTGTTCGAATTGGCGCCCCTCATTGGTTATGCAAGCACTGCATCGGTTGCGTATTTCTACTGTAGTAGTCCGCAACAACATCTCTTGTTTCATTGTTTCAAATGCAGCGTCAATCCGTTGTATCAATTCTTCACGGCTTGTTACAACTGTGTTGTATACTAAATCTTTGGCGCTTCCCCAGACATAAAAATCAATAGGGGTAAGGTCGGGCGATCGCGGAGGCCAAGGAATTGGGCCACCCCTACCAATCCACGAGTTGGGGAAAGCCTTGATTAAGAATTACCTCACATTCAAGCTCCAATGACCCAGTAGCCGTCATGTTGGAATACAATATGCGCATCTTCCTTACTTACGAAACAAAATTGGTATTACGAATTGTAATGTAATGTAATGTCAGATTTGATCGAATAAAATTAGTTAATAAAAATATTAATTGACAGCTGTTTAAATATATTTTCATTTCGATATAAAATATCATTGTTCATTAAGATGACTTCAAATCTAAAAAAATACTGAAGTTGTCCTGGATATTAAAATATTTACAAATGACAAAATAATCTAAAAATATTAAATTAAACGGATTAAACTTGAAAAATGAATAAATTTAATAAATAATACATACGAGTATAACTCAAATTTCAAATAGAAAATAGATTAAACACTATTTAAAAAATTTCTGGTAAATATTAAAAAATATATATAAAATATTCAAAGGAATTGATAATTTTGGGTGACAATTCATTTGGGCCTCAAAATTGGTCCCATGAAATCAAATAATTCAATAACCTAAATTTGTATTCTATGTTTCGTTCAAAGGAGAATATTTTTTATCTGGAACAATTTATTACTATTCTATTATAACTAAATCTTTCCCTATAACTTTCTTTATTAATTCCAAATGTTTATTTTTAATTAAGATTAATTAATTATATAAAATAATTGAAATTTGATTTTAATTGTTGATTAGATTTTGTTGATTATCTTGACGGGATACATATTTTTGGATGTACAACCGTCATAAAAATTTTTCTTGGAGATGGTCAAATTCATGAAGGCATAGCCTTCAAAGAGTCGCGAGCTGCATCTTTTGAAGCAGCGGATGAGCAAGCGCGAAAATGTAAATCAGTTGATTACTTTACTTTCAATCTTCGTTATTAACTTTTATGAGTTATAATTACTAACAATAATCTTTTAACCTTTAACAGCAATCATTCATCCGGGCTCTATATTATATATTACACCGTTAGTTTTTTCATAGAGTTCCCTGATCATCTTTACTCATTAGAAGAAAAAAGAATTGAACGTTTGGCACAGCTAAAGAAATCACAATCTCATTGGAAAAAAATAATTCATGATTATATTCTGCTGTTCAATGCATTTATTTATCTTGATAAATACTGAAATATTTCAATTCCTAATAATAAACATACAATTTAATTACAATTCTCTGTGTTATTTTGCTAATTATACCTGTGGATTGGAGCAGCTAAAAGATTGATTTAGGTTACTCCCAGCATTGCAGATATGTTAGTCATATTTTTTAATTTCTAATAAATGAATTAAATTTCGTTATAGCGTGTACGAGAATGATAATTGTCCCTGTTAATTGGAGTATTTCAGGACATCGTATAGGTCACTTCTAGCATCGCAGATATTATTCATGCCAGCTTGGTCATATTTTTCAATTCATTTTTAGTCAACTTTAAGATCATAAAAAGAATATTTCACCAGTTAAAAATTTCTTTTATTTTTAACGCCCCTGCACTGCTTTGTATGGGAGTCATTTCGTAAATTTCGTTATTGATGAATTTTATTATACAAAAAATAATATCTTAACCAAGTGTTGGAATAAAATTTGTAACAAGTTTCAAATTTATAGAAGCATTAAATTTAAAGTTAAAAATTTCTTTAACACCCCCTGCGCTGCTCTGTGTGGGTATTATATTGTAAAATTCATTTTTGGTAAATTTTATTATACCAAAAAGAATATCATAACCAAATCTCGTACCTCTAAGAGCGATAGACGAAAAATGTGATTTTTTTCTTAATTTAACTCCCCCGCAATTTGCCTAGTAGGCGGAGTTTGATAAAATTCGTTTTTAGTCAACCTTGGGCTCATAAAAATGATATTTATACCAAATTTCAATTTTATAGGAGCATCAGATTTAGAGTAAAAAAATTCTTTTATTCTTAACGCACTCGCGCTGCTCTGTGTGAGTGTCATTTTATAAATTTTATGGGGAATTTTATTATGCCAAAAAAGATACATTAATCAAATCTTGGATCTCTAAGAGCGATAAATTAAAAATGTGAATTTTTTTTATTCAACTCACCTTGCGGGAATAATTTCGTAAAATCCGTTCGACTGAAAAAATATTCCTATGAAATATCAAAAAAACATGAATTCAATTATAAAGATTCAAAAGTTCTTGTAACCCAATCTAATACATGAAAAAGTCAATTTTTTAGATATGGTTAACATTCATTCATTCACAACCTAACCTAACAATCAATATTTAACATCATTCACAACAACCTAACCTGATCTAACCTAAAAAAATTCAATGTTACTCATAATCCAACTACTGAAAATAATAATTATATAGTAACCAGAATCAATATTTCCATCAATTAACTCTATCAAACGTAAAATTAAATATTGAATTTTAATATCCACGAATTTTATGTTTTTACAAGAAACTACATAAATTAAAGCCGCCTAATATTAACTAATTGCTTTGACTAAATTTTATTATCGTCATACATTTATATATATTTTTATATTGTATTTGACTATAATTTCAGTCTCAGATGATAAATATTTAGAAGCTCCGAATATATTAAAGTAAGTACACTTTGGTGTTTAATTTTGCAAGTTTTTCAGCAAACTTGATTTTGATGACTGAGAAAATAATTAATAGGGATCACAAAAAATTGATTCATCAATACAATGAATCCTTAGTCCTTGCCAAATTTATGATAACGTCAAGAGTAGAAAGATATATCAGTAGATTATAAGTAGATAATATAATAAATATCTTGATAATTTATGGAATAAAATTTTGAATTTTGCTTAAATTACTCACATCTTTTGCAATGGATATCCGGTTTTTTATGAAAGTATCATTTCTAAAAGTATTTTCATTTGCAGTTTTAGTCTCAAGTATTTCTGTTATTTTTATAATAAATTTCAACATTTATACTACTGCATAGTTTGTTGATGATATTTTATTTATTATCAGGTCAATTAATTTGTAATATATTTTCGAAATTGATGTTTGTCCCATAGAAACATCATCATAATTATCACAGAGCTTGAAATATAATGAAAATCTGTTTGATATTTTTGATATTAAATTACTGAAATATTTTTATTCTTATTCCACAATTAATAAAATAATAATTACTGGCTCGCGTTTTGATAACCAAGGAATCATCTTCGGAGACTGAAGGAAAATTAAACCTTATTTTACATTAAATAGTCTCAATGCTTTCAGATGCAAATGGTAGTTACCATTTTTAGAAACCTTAGTAATAGACCAGAGTTTGATGTATTTAGGAAAAATATTACGTGCATGTACATCCCGGATGATTCGTTCCATTTTATTATCAAAATTTAATATTTATATTGATTTAAATTGGAATTTTGAAAATTCTCGACGTTTTGGCTTCCACTTTTCAGCCATTATCAAAAGAAGGGTGAGGATAGGGTGGTTATTCGTGCATTGGTAAGAAGTGATTCGATTCCGTGGTCTCAATCTGCCTACTCCACGCAACGAATCACCCCTTTTTTGGTTAATTCCAAGGACTCTATCTGCATACTTCTTGGAATTCCACCAAGGAAAAGCTGAAACAAAAAATTATAAAATAAATAAAATAGAAAATAAAAATAATAATTCTCTTGATAATGGCTCCAACGGCTCCAATAATCAAAATTGTAATTAATATTGATTCCTGCAGAAAATTGCGCCAGAAGTGGAATTGGTTCAGTGGGTTGAACTTGTCCATGCGTCCCTGGAATTTGGAGTTTTTCTAGCATAATTTCGTGCTTCGAATGCAGCTTAATTGTATTTTATTCCTTCTATAGCAATTGGCTCGTTTGTCATTAAGATGCTACTTCTCCTAATTTCTTGGTCTTGAATTATGGTTGTATTGACTATTCCTATTAGAATTACTTTGCTGGTAAAAAGATCTATGTTGTGATTGACTTGGTGCAATTCTCTGTATTCGGAATTTTGCATTGCGATATTTTGGGTTTCGTACAGATGATGTGTGCAGCTAAGCTGGTGCAGATTTCGTACCATTTATTATTTGCATAGTAATCTGCAGGTGGCAGGATCATTATGTGATCATTATTGGGAATAGGGTAGATTCTAGACGTAGGGTAAGAATGAGTATAAAGGATGGGTATTTTCAGTATTATGAGCATTGTCTTTGTGGTAACGCAAACTAATGATTTAGAAGCTTCAATTAATTGATAGGGATGTTCGTCACTGATTAAAAGGGCATTTAGAGAATATGTTTCTAATAATTCTTGTTTTAAAGTTTTCAGTTCATCTAAAGTAAATAGTTCAATATTCGAAAGGTTTTGTTGTGATAAAGTTATAGTTGCAATCAGTTTCAAAAGGAATTCTTGTATAGTTTGAAGGTTTAGTATTTTATTATTAAGTGCAACGTATCCATTGAAATCGGTTGATAACTTGTTTACTGCAGTAACAATTATTTTAATATTATTATTTATCAAATTTAGATTATTAAATCTCGTATCAACAGAGTGTCTAAAAGATATCTCTTCATTAAGATTTCATTTTCTTTAACCTCTACAGCAGTAATGTGTGATTTCAATAATTCCAAGTCGGATATTAATTTTCCAAAAGCTCTAGTATAAGTGTGTGTATAGAAGAGCTGAAGAGCAGTTATTGGCAAGGCCTGAACTACGGAAATAAGAAGAAGAATACTTTAGTGTCAACAACTATTGTTACATAAATAGTGTAATAAAAATAATTGTTCTATAATTAGAAATCCGATGGATTATACTAGTGATAATGATTCTTATGACAGCGAGGAAGATTCCGGACTTTTGAAGAAAGCATTTGATGTACATCTTCCCGAAAATTTTGATCCTAATTCTGTGCCACGAGACGGTGAAGAATACTTACACCATGTTATATACGAACGAAATATGTGCAAAAAATGGGTTGCATCACCCATAGATCCAAAAAAATTGAAGAAATATTCAACATTTAAAATACCAATAAAAGTGATAAAATACAATATTCCCTTACATCTGTTACCATCACTTGAATGGCAATATCAAAAACTGGGAGATTTTAAGGATTTCAAAGAAACTTTAGACAAAATAAACGAAACTTATGATCGAAAAGCTACTATTAGTGTATTTAATGAAGATAAATTTATGACCAAATTGCAGATATCTGCACCCCAGTATTCAACTATTTGTCAGTACAAACAAACTGCTAAAATAAGAATGTTGGAACTTATTACAAATTACATTTCTACAAAGGAATCATTTGATGATTTGGTAGCTGTGTGGGTTTTCGCTATATTAGTAACTCTTTCTGTTCCTCTGAGTCCAAATGTATACCATGCTATTCGTGAATTTATTAGAGCTTGTCAACTTATTCGCTCAAAGTTACCAGAAAATGATGAAAAAAGTTGGACTGCATTGAATTTCTATATTTGTATTTGTAGTCGATATTATAGTCAATTGGATCTAGCAGACTTCAATGATATGGAGTGATTAATTAAATTGTTCCAAATTAATTTTCAATTTACTTCCCAAAATAGCTGTACAGGTAGCAGAACATTGTTAAATATAATGTATGAATTTTTACTATTTTTTGTTCGCAAGAAGTTGGAATATAACATTTCTTATTTTTTGTTTTGGGCATTATTATTAGAATTTGTAGTTCAAATTTTTAACATATTTATAAATTATGTTTTCATGAACTTTGTAATATATAGACCCACTATTCAAGCTCTTTAAATAGAATCTTTTACAAGAAAAATATATGTACCCAGTTTATTTAAAAAAAAATTCATATATTTAATAGACTATGTAAAGGTAAATGAAAATTCCAGCAAATTCTCAATATACATTTATAATTTTGACTTATAATGCAGGTTATCCCAGAAGTTGAAACCTAACATGAAAATGCAGATACCTGAGATAATGGGTTCATCATTTCTATACTCTCTAAACAGGTCTTCATTACTCATGGTATAAAACCTAGGCTAAATTGGTTTTTGTTCATATTTTCTAAACTGTATTTGATCCTAAATTGAATATTATTCGTTAACAGAAATAGTATATTAATCAATAAGCAAAGATATTACTTAAGAGAATGAAATATCTGAAGGAGTTATGGCCACTACATGTGAATATACACGGATACCTCCACATGGCAAGCGCCACTCGAACTACTCGAGTATAATAGTGCTTACCCTCTCGTGCTTGCTTCTTACATTAAAAAAAAAGAATAGAATATACTTCATCTTAGAAGTCTCAGTGACAAGTTTTCACCCGCTAAAAGTTTGGAAATCATTATCGACGATTTATTATTGTCAGAAAGGTGAGGAAGTAAAGTCAAAAGTGTATTTCAAAATACACAAAAAGTTCAATTCGAAAGTGTGTCAGATCTAGATTACTATAGTTCATAATTTCATTATGCAAAAGACGTTGTGGGAACTTTTGCAGAGGTAAATATTCCTTTTATTAAAAAAGTTTATGTTCCTAATGTGCCTTAACTGATGCTAATTGAACGTTTTTGGCAAAATTTGAAACTAACTTAAGTATATTCTGGAGGTTGGGAATCAACTACACATGTAGAATTAAAAAAGAAAATTCCGGCAAACGCCAGATTTAGTATTTCATAATTTAATGCAAAATTTAAAAACAAAAATTAAGGAAGCGAGTAGACTGTAACCATTGTTTCATAGAGTACAGTGCAAATAATTAAATTAAAACAAATAGTTTGTACGAATTTTTTGTCCCCACATCCTTATTGCTACAGTTATTGAAAGGTATAGGTGGATTTTCTTTACCTGTTATAAAAGGTATTTCTTTTTCTATAGAAGAGAAACTGTTTATCGAACGATGGTTGGCTCTGTGTTGTCTATCTTATCGAACAATGTCTGGCGCTACACTGACGAAAGCCCCTTCATTAACCTTAAGTGAACTGTGCTCCAAACAATCATCTGACATTATTTCGAGCTGGGCAGCTATTGATATTATTTTTGTATTTGGTGCCTTAGTTATTTATGTATTTGCCCGGAAGTTATGAACATTAGTATTTTAGGCATAAAGGACCACAGCTTTGACTTTCTCTACTATTTCCTTCTTCAGTTTTTTACTGTTCCTATTCATATGTACACTCCACCATCTTAAACATCCATTTTACTGTGGGGTCACTTTTTTCTACATATTTTTTTAAATATCCTCTAGTTATAGGAGGATATATTGAAAAATTCTTAGCCTTAGCTATAGAACCAAACAAAATTTCAATGTCAAAATATTTTATACTCAACATATTCTCCTCTTAATTGGATACATTTTTTACAGCGAACCTGAAACGTCTCTAGACCTTTAAAAAAATGTTTCTTCTCGCTCTGCAAACCAGACCTCCACAGCTTTTATTATCTCCTAGTTGGAAGAAAATTTACGACCTTTTTTTCAGTAGAGGAAAGAGATGATGGTCGGACGGAGCCAAATCTAGTGAATAATGGCCTTCTCGATCGGTCTTCATTTTCAATGGCAAATTTACCTCTTTTGAAGCTTTCAGTTCAATTTTTTACGGTCGCATACGAAGGACATTGATCAATAAGGGTATTAAGCATATCTTCGTAAATCTGCTTACCTCTTAACCCTTTTAAATACAGGTATCAACGGTGGTTCGATACTACAATTTTTCGATTTTCACAATTTCTCTTAATGTATTGCGTAACTCTGGTTTACTTTTTTGACGTCAAACTTTATACTGACACTTCTAATAAGTTATTGTTCGTTGCTATAGTAACGCAATATTTTGTTTATGCATGAAACTGGTCTAGGCTAACTAGATATCAAAACATCCTCTGATCATAATATGCACCCTTCATTTCAAGTTGCTATTTTTATTCAATTTAGAAATTCAGTACAAGTTTATTTTACTTTCTGTTGTTTCTAAATAGCTTTTTATTCAATCATCACTAATTTGTGTATTTTACCTTTTCTACTTTTTAAAATCTATGAGGTGGCTCATGTATTCTTGAATTTTTTACTGCTCCAAAAGTTTTTCTTTGACATTTACACAGTTTTGTGAAAAATTATTCTAATACATTAATCCTCACGAGTGAGAATTTGAAAGTACTTAATCCTAGCGCATTCTGTTACTTTTAATAATCAATTCATAATGAAATGGTGAGTGGAATATTACATACAGCTCCATTTGAGAGAAACAAGTAAACGCTATCTTTTCCACATACACCTTTATTATAGTTCTGCTTTATGTAAATACCAACATAGTGTCTTACTGTTTATACATACAAATACAATATGGGCTGAGCATGTTTATTGATAAAATAGAGAAAACATTTTAAAACAATATCACATAGAATTTGGCCTATTTGATAAACAACTACAATGTAGAATGGTAGATCATAAATTCGTGGTGGTATTCCACAACTAAGCTTTTAGACACAATATCATAACTGGTTCTGTTGTGGGGAAAAATATAGAAAGCTATACATAATGGTAAAAATAGCCCTACAAATAGATTTTTTAAGGTAGCACGTATTAATGATCTTTGCCAACCCAATGGTTTTGGTCTTGTTACAGAAACTGTTTCAAATTGCCTGTTGGGAACAGGTGTTATATTTTCCGCTGTTACTACCATCAATCCCATATATCTTTTGCCAGGTGTTGCACAGAATTTTCCTTTCAAGCAATAGGCCTGGAACAAACATTAAGCTCAGTATTAAACTGTTCTTGGTATATATAGCAATAGAAATAATTGTAGAAGCAAGCAATAAAACTTAATTAACACGGAGAACGAAAGAGAAGAATAAGAAAAAATATTCGTTAGTTATATAGTCTAGCCTTAGTATATTTATCTTTTTGATATTTTTATTCTTTTGCATTTGAAGTCTTCAAGTTCTGAATGCCTGGTTTAGATATTCAATTAATCCTTTTGTATTCCTCACTGTAATGAAGTAATGTGTAAAAGTTTCTTCTGAAAAACATGACCAAAGTCTTTGAAAAAGTCCAAATAAATAACTTCAATGGTGCAGGTTGTTTAATGATAATGTACAATCATTGACATACTATAATAGGTTGGCTGTTGTGTAATGGGTTGGAACAAAAATTATTGGAATTTTCCCCAAGAAAGAATCTGATCATCTGTTCTGAAACAAAGGCTTCCAGAAACTTGGTCGACTATTGACAGCAAGCTTATTGAGTGGTAGTTGCTTGAGAGAAGTTTTATCCCTTTTTAAAAATAGGGGGTTGAATGCTAATTTCTAATTGGAAGCAATAAACCTTAGCTAAATGAGATATAATTAAAGATGGGCTGAAGTGTAAATACAACTTTACATACTTCTACTATATGTGTAGAGTTTAGTGATGTGGGGAGGAAAATTTTCCGTTTTGGAAAATTTTCGACTGTTTTTCCGGAAAATTTTCAATGTCAAAAAAGCAATTTTTTTGAAATTTTTTTATAGGACATGTATGAACTTTCCATTCTTTTATTAGTTTTCTTTTATTTGTCAATTTCTGTACCATTTAAACAAAAACTATAGGTTATAATTCTAACTTTGTAACCCACATGAATTAAATATTTCATTCTGTTTTACTTAAAATTTGTCCCATTGTTTAATTTAAGTCACCATATTTCATATCATAACAAAAAAGCACTGGAAATTAATCACCCATTTCTTTTGTTATTTGATAAAATAAAGTAATTATGTAGTGGCAAAAGCCAGAAGATGGAACCACTGCTATAAAGAGAATTGTGTAGTGGGACTAAAGCAAAATTAATCCTGCTCTCTGTGAAGAAAAATGGGTAACCAGAAAAAAACAAGCGTGTGGAAACATTTTGATGAAGTCCATGAAGGCAACAAAATTATTGGTAAATGTAAATATTGTGATCAGAGATATGCAAATAATGCCACAAGGATGAAAAAACATTTATGTGCATGTAAAAAATGCTCAGAAAGAATAAAATGCATTTTTCAAAAGTTGGTGCAACATAAGACAGGATAAACCTCTTGTGGAAGAAATGTGCTTCAGATTCACATGTAATTAAACAATTTTTTTATTTATTCTTAATAATAGTATTAAACCATAGTTATGTGTATATAACTTAATTTTTGGCTGAGTTATTCACTTTCATTTGCCAATAATTTGATAAAAGGTATAGATATCTACTGAATCAAATAATAATAATTGTTCCTAATTCTTAATTGAATGCACCTTCTATATTGTTTTTAAATACCTTACCTTAAAAGGATATCCTTTATAAATATAACATGGATAACAATATATTCTATGAGAATGAGAAATCCATACAAAACATTTTAGAGTGTTGAATTGAAAGAAATGGGTATAAATATATTTTAATAAGAAAATAAATTTAACAAAACTGATGATGTGAAAAAAAAATATATTTAACAGGTATACTATATATGTTTTTAAATCAAAAACAAAACTAGTAAAACCCAAACTTATTTAAATTATTGCATACATGTAGTGTTTGTGAAAAAGTTTATTTTAATTAATGTAAAGAATATTATGAAGTTAAAGAATAAGTTTTCACTAAACAAGTTTTTATTTCTTTTCATCAATGCCTAAGAAAAATTGAAACCAAAACTCATTCAAATAAAGAATGAAAAACAAAACCTTGCTCTTCGAGTTTCTCTGAACTAGATGTAGAAGTAAACCACGCACTACAGCATGTAAATTTGATCTTTTTGTCTTGTATTTAATTTTAAACATGAGACTTTACCAACTCAGGAATATCTCGGGTACATGGCTGTAATTTTCTCTTTTGGATTTTGCTTTGTATGTTGGCAGGCCTGAGCAAAGGTCTGGTATGTCTGCTAGTTTTGTTTTAAATAAAAGTTAAATTACGTTATTTTTCTGTTATTGCAGGTGCAGGAAACTGAAGAAAGTGAGGTTAGTCTGCCAATGGATCTCAGTGAACAAGAAGCAACTTCAAGCAGCTATTCAAATTCAAAGAATATCTTATCAAGATATGTTGACAAAATGTCAACAGAAGACAAAGAAAAAGCAGACGAGACATTGGCACATGCTATATTTGCAAGTAGAACCCCACTTTCAATTACTAAAAATAAATATTGAGTGGAACACTACAAATATATTCGTCCATCATACAAATTTCCATCACATTATCGTTTATCGCATTCCCTTTTAGATAAAGAGTATGACAGAGTACAAGAAATGGTGGTTCAAAAAATTGCTGAAGCGAAATCATTGACACTGCACGGATGGATGGACTAACATACAAGGAAATCCTTTGATGAACATAATGTTTGCAACACCTCAGCCAATAGTCTTAAAAGCAGTGAATACAAAATCTTCTCGTCATACTGGAGAATACATAGCTCAAATTTTGAGAGCAGAGATCGAAAGAGTAGGTCCTTCCAAAGTAATAGCTCTTGTAACTGACAATGCAAGCAACATGAAATTGGCTTGGCAAAAGTTAGCAAGAACAATATCCTCACTTGATTATATTTGGTTGCCTTGCTCATGGATTAAACCTTTTGGCAAAAGATATAATAAGTTTGAATTCAATTCGAACAATATTATCAAAATGCAAGGCAATTGTCAAATTGTTTAAGAATCACCACATTGAAGGCAATCCAGAAAGAAAAACAAGGGAATGAAAGTTCTCTTATTTTGCCAGTAGAAACTAGGTGGGGATCAGCAACAAAATGTTTTGAGAGTTTGCTGCGTACAAAGAACTGCTTACAATCTGTAGCTATAGATGACACATTATCACTGCCTCCAAATATACGAAAGCAGATACTGGATAATGATATATTTTGGGCGCAAGTTTAGACTACACACAACCTTCTTTTACCCATTTCTGCAGCAATACAGAAGTTAGACGGTGATGCACCATCTATTTCAGAAGTTACAGTTATATTTAAAAAAATCGATGCTAAAATAATCAAGCAATTGCCTTATTCACCCCTGACCAAAGAAGAAGAAAAGTCCGTTAAATAATTTTTAACTGACAGATACAATTTCTGTTTTCACCCAGTGCACTTAGCTGCAAATCTTTTGGATCCACGATATTATGGACAAAATTTGTCAGAAGATGATTTAATGAGAGCTATTGAAACCATAATTGAAGTTGCTAAAAACACTCCTGGTATAAATGAAGTTACAGTAATGTCAGATATAGCAGAATACAAAGCAAAACAAAAGCTCTGGAGTAAAGACATTATTTGGAAAGCTGCCTGTAAAACATCTCCAACAACTTGGTGGAAAGGTTATTGCAGTACAAGAGAACTATCTAGGGTTGCAGTCAGAATTTAGAATATTCCCCCAACTGCCGCTTCATGTGAACGCAACTGAAAGGCATTTAGCAACATTAAAACAAAAAAGAGAAATAGATTGACAGATGAACGCACTGCGAAACTAGTATCGGTTTCACAAAATCATTTGTTAAGCGATGACACTGTCATGTTTTTAAATTCTAAATCTGTTAAACGAAAACATGGATGCAGATTTTTCACCTAGTTGTAGCAGCGATTCTGATTTAAGTCACTTTGTGCTTTCCAATTCTAAGAGTGACCTAGAAAGTTAGGACATCAACATCATAGAGTATTGGTGCTTTCACAGTTAGAAATGTTTGCAGAAAAAATATGATCATAATCATATTATGTTTGATTTCACCCCCCACAAATTCTTACGTATAAATTTTGGTCATTTGTTTCGATTTTAAATACACTTTTGTAGTAATTCAGCTTTTTCTTAAAATTATTAATTATTATTAATTAATCATTCATTTTTTTTTAAAGAGAAATGTGCGTTATTTTAGAACATACTTTTGTTTTCATTTTAAAAATTTCATTGATCAATTTAATGAATAAAATATGCTCCAATATTGTTTTTAATTAATCACTGAGATATTATACATGCATAACAATTATTATAGAACTATTACATTTTATCTTTTCAGCTTTATACATGATTAAAAATTTATAAACCACGATTTCTATGATTTGATAAGTATTTAATTTTGATTTGTTTTTTTGTGTTTGTTTGAAGATGTAAAAGGGCATCATATCCCTTCCATAGTTGATAAAAAGCTCCAATTTCATTTACTTGCAGTCTCTAATGAACTAATGTTTAATTTTACAATACCATATTAATTTAATTGCTTGGAAAATTTTCCGAAAAACCCACAACTCTAGTAGAGTTCCTCAGGAAGGATATAGTGTGGCTACTAAAACGTGTCAACTCCTCTTTTTAATTAATTTACAGGTTGATTTGTTTATGACATTGACCATAAACTTCAATTGGCTATAGTTTTTACACAACTTATTTGATTTCTTAAGTTTCTTTTGATTCAGTAAACTACTATCAAGCATTCGACATGTATGAGCTACAATATGACAAACACCAAACAACAAAAAACAGAAACTAATAACAATAACAATTTTAAAATAATATTCAGAATTATGAAGACGCATAAATCAAAACTGAAAAAAAATACAATAATTGCAACAAAATAAAAATAATTTAAAGTAGATTCCTGAAATGGAATCCAGCAGCCTCCACACATTTTTGTTGCCGAATTATTATTGCTATATTGAACAACAGATAATCTGGGGATCGTTTCTAATAGTATTACAAAAAATTATAATTCTATAAATTAATTGTTGTTGGTTATTAATATTCCCTGTGTAAACTAGTTGCTTCAATCGTCCCAAAATATAGTATTCAACGGGATTGAAATCAGGGGATCTTGAATGCCAAGAAATAGAACCTTCACGTCCTACCCACTTGTTGTCATGAACATTATTTAGATGTTGTCTCACTGCTAGTAAAAAATGGAGGATGCCTCATCACGTTGAAAATACATGTCTGATAACAACGTTCGCGTTGGCAAGCTTTGGTAAAATATTTTGTAGAATGTCCAAATAGACTTGTCTTCTTAAAGGACCATAAAAAAGCGAGGACCTACTAATTAGTCATTTACGACACCAATTCACACATAAACTGGGAACAATATTCTAGAATAGCATGGGTATTTGTTTCTGACCACACATGTGATTTACACAAATTATTAATATCGTCTCTTGTAAATTTAGCTTCATTTGTAAATAGTGTCCTTTACAGCGTTGGTCGATGATTGGTAATCCATTGCAACCTATGGATTTCATCTCCAGGATATAGTGGCTGAACCATTTGAATATAATATGGGTATAGTTGATTTTTTTGTAAGGCTATAATCACGTTTGATTGAGTAACATTAAGTTATCGACTTACTTGTCTAATTGTAGGGTTTTTTCACTAGGAAAAGCGCCATTTTCTCACAAATAATTTAAAACTGACCCACGTCAAACGTTCAATGTCAATCATGATTTTGAAAATTTTTGAGTTGCTTCTTATTTTTATTTGGTAGAGTTGATTTATGGTATTATTATCTGACATAAAATTTCAATTATTTACAATCAACACATACATTAAGTTTAACATTTCAATCAATTTAATTTATTATTTACGAAAATATTACCCTAATGCAATATTTGTCTAAAAATTCAAAATTGAAAAATAATTTAATTTTTAAGATAATACAAAGTGACAGTGAAGATGTAAATGAATATATACATTCAAATCAGATTATGTTGTAGGTACTTATTTTGGTTGAATTTATTAAATTTGTTTTAACCTATATCTTATTATATATGTCATTATGGTTTATTTATTTTTAGTAAAATTTGATTGTTCACTAAAAACTGGATAAAAGTGTGACAACTCTGTCACATATGTCGTTTTGAGTGGTTATTTATGTAGTTTGAAAACAACTTATTGCATTTGAAAAAAAATATTCAGAGTGCGATATTCAATACAAATCCCTAAATCCATTTTTTGAAAGTCGGTCCTGAAGTATAGCTAATACAATCTAATGCTTGATAGTAGTGTATTGCATCATGAAGAAATTTAAAAATATGAGCTGCATAAACATTATAGCCAATTAAAATGTATGGTCAATGTCACAAATCACCCTGTAAATTAATAAAGAAGAGGAGTTAACACACCACATGATATTCTGCCTGAAAGAGTCTACATAGTGTAAAAGTATAGTCAAAACAAGAAGATGCATTAATGTTCAAATAGAGCCTGCTGTGAATACTACTTGTTTCAAAGTTGATCATATCTAGTAGATCATGTTTACCAATTTGTTTTTGCGAGTTTCTAATTTATGAGAAAGTTTCTTCAATCTATGTTTCCCTTGTCTTGGAATCAATTATGTATTGAAAGTATTTCCAATAATTTAACTTAATTTCTTATACTGGCAAATAGTTCCCAAATGTAGGAGAAAATACCACAAAATTTGAATCTCTCATAACTTTATGGCACAAGAGATTATGGATAAGTAAGTGAATTAAAGTGGAACACTTTCAATTTTAAACCATTTGCAATTGATTTAGTCTAATTTTTCCATTAATGCACGTTAAAAAAAAAGTAGAAATACAATGATTACAGTATATGAACTAACCTCATACACACATACTATCATACGATGTAAAAGTTCCAATGTAAGTAGCTCCACAGCCATAGGTAGAGTGCCATCAGAGCTATCTAAATTTTTTTGGAAAAATTCAATGCCATAGAATCCCATATCTCTGAAAACATAATCTTTTCATTATAAATGAAAAAATCAGGAAAACAATGTTCATAGCAAGGTGGTGTTTTATAAATACATAAGACAGCATCAATGATAGTTGTCAATTTTAATATTGATGACTAAAATTTTGAAAGCATGATTTTAACCCATTTCTGTAAATGAAAAAATCAAACCATTCTTGATAAATATTTATCTTACACTATATCAAAACTTTCCAATAATATAAAGGTCATAGCAACTTTAAATAATAACAGTAGTAAGAAATCCATAAGCTCTGCTGCTGCTCTCTTCCATAATGGTGGTACAACAAATTCATAAGTACTTGGTATCGTTCTTTGAGATGGCTGTCCAACTAAAAATAAAGTAAACCTAATAAAATATACATAGAAATTACGATTATTTAATTTTACTAGTATTTTGCTGGAAATAACTTACAGTTTATGCTATTGATAATATATATACCTGTTTGAAGGAATGGATTTTGAAAATTCTGACTCGCCAGAAACGAAAATCTTTGATGGAGCACATTTTGAAAATTTTCGTTTTGTAAATTAATAAGTGGATTCGGAAACCGCTGACCAAAGCTTTCTCTGACATCTGCCAAATTATAAGAACAGATATTGTAATGCAATAACCTTGCTTCGTCCAGCCATATTTGCAATTTTTTCATGTAGTCTTCTCTGTCTATTTTTTGTTTTAAGAACTTATATTCATTATCATCCTCATCTTTAAATTCTCTATTTTCTTCAACCATATTTAGTTTCTTGTAAACAAGTTTTTACTTTCATATCTATGTTTGACGTTTGTTGTAACTTTCTATTGTCACGTGGGATCTGTTTGTATACTTGTTTGACGTTATTGTTAATCTATCTTTTTTTACCTCTAATAACTCTCAGTCTATTTCCCTCTTATAGGATATGCTACCAACTCAAAATGAACCTACTTGAATACGAAGGCCTCTTCTCATACGGCTTTTTTGAACTATTCTGGCCAATGCAAACTATCAACGTATTTAATACATAATATAAATTACACTTTTATACAATATTATGTCAAACCTCTTAAATTCACGCAATAATTTATACATGCCATCTACTCAAGATGATTCTTAATGAGAAACTAATATCACAATAGAGGAGAAGGAAACTTTTACAAGTAGGTCATTCAACTTCTTAACTTCATATTTGTCTTGGTTATTTGAACAATTATTACATATTTTATAGATGTAGGAACTATTTTACACTAATTTATGTTTATTCATTTCCTATGCATTTAATATCGTTATTAGAGAATTAGAATATTAGAAATTTAAAAATTACATAATGTTTTACTCTGTGCAAAACTATGATCTATTCCGATTATTTCACATTAAAATGATTATTTTAATTTGACAACAGTACCGACTCTACCAAAATATACAGTATAATATAGAAAAAAATATTACTATTATTTCAAGGAATCATGTCGATATAAATAATTTTTAATAATCATAACAGCATAGACTGACAATTTTCAGATTATGGTATATTTTTTGGTTTAAAATATATAATAGGTACTCATTCATTCATTCCGTTTGTATATGTATTATGCAAAACTGTTTCAGCTATGAATTAGGGCCGATTATTTTTCCTGTTCCCTTATTTATTCCAATATTCTCTTATTTATTCCAATAACTTGGTATATTAGAGAAAAGGATCATATAAATAAACATTGTTGGGAAGGAACATCGTGAAAAGTTAGCATTAGGAAAAATATAAAACGGTTCCCAAAAACCACTTATAATGTTAATTTCAAATTTAAGTGTGGACATGTGCTGTTACCAAACAATAATTAGGTTTATAACATTTCAATTATATATTCTTGTTTTCTACTGAAACTGTTAGTTTTTAAGAATACGTATGCCATCTAGTATATAAAAGATTTATTACAACTAAACATTCTTCCTATAATTCAATTTTTATTTAATGATAAATTTTTTACATTTATACAACAGAATTAGTTATACTTAAATTGGTGACGCACTACATTTATTATAATATGTGATACTCTTATCAGTTTTTTTAAACATATTCAAAAACATTTCTAATTTCAATTTCCCACCTTACTACCACCTGTCAATTTCAATCGGTAAAGGACGGATTCTCTTACCGACTGAGTAGTGAATGAAGTATCTTGAGTTTGCCGTTTACCTCCCCAATCAAGTGTCTGTTTTAGAAAGAACGTCGCCATTCGTTTGCATTAATTAGAAGAATAAAAGTTTATTAATCGTCAGTGGAATCATTACGATGTGTTAAGCAGTGAACCAATTGCTATTATTTTCATTTAATATTTATTCGAGTGTAACAAAAACCTCTATAGCTAGATGTAATTCTAGTAAATGCTTCCAAAACAAACTTTGCCACCTCAATAATGCAATCAAGTGCGGGCAATACTTTTAGGAAAATTGAATTAGTATTATGTGGATTTTGAAGCCAAAATGAGTTTAAAATGCTGAAAATAAGTGATTTATTTGTTTTTTAATATCGTCCATGTCAAATGTCAGCTACAATGTTGTTGACAGTTATGTCACCTGAAGTTGTTTTCCTACAAAAGAAAGTTTATATTGTTTATATTTTAAGCTTAAGTATTTAATTGCTACCCAATATATTGAGGTAGCAGTGTTTCTAATTAATTAATTCTATCAACTAATTACCTTGGGTATGTGCGCTGTGGAAGAAAAATGAATAAATAAACCTTATGTGGTAGCTAAGCAGTGTCATCAATTCCTATTATAATATGAACCTTCAATTTATAAATGTGGTTTTTGGATAATATAATCAATTGTGGAGATGGATCCAGGAGTCCCAAGTGTACCTATCACCACACTTGCGGGTGTAGCAAGTCTTACAGACTGTAAGTGTTGAAATTAGCATTTTTAATAGTTCAATTTTATTATATATTACATTTCTTCTTGTACTGTTCTCAGTTTATTTCTAAACTAACAGGAATTATAGGCTCATAGTTTTGTTGATCACAAATGACCTATATGTGTTGTAAAAATGAATTATTCTTTAAATTTTATTTTTAGTTAGAATAATAATCATTACACCCAGCAAGTATTCTCTAGCAGAGAAATAAATATATTAATTTCTACTAATATGTAACTTTAACTAACTGATGAATACTTTGTTTTTGTATTTGAATTAATTCTGTTTGAATTCCTAATTAAGTGCTAGATTCCCATCTTCATAAACAAATGAAAATGAATAACACCTGCAATTAACATTGCTTCCATTTTATTATTTATTGTATTAGATCCATTTTTAAGCAGTTAGATTGGCAATTAATAATCTTCATATATGGTAAAATATTTTCCTTGCACCTTAGTTTTGTTTAAAATCATTATTGCCAATGCTTTTGCATATTATAGTTACTCTAATATGTCTTTTGTAGCAGTTGAATATACTTAAGTAATCTGACACCTGATTTGGGTATGAAGGATAAGGAAAAAAGAAAGGAAAAGAAAGACAACTCCATTTTTTATTTAGAATGATATTAAATGATATTAAGGTTAATATTAGTAACACAAATATTCTTGATGTTTAGGTTGCTCCTAAATAAATGAATCAATTTAGATTGGTCCTTGATAAATACCTAGCTTTTCTTGCCTTTTCTACTGTGTATTTATTTGGCTTACATCACTGTACGACTATAATGAATTAAAACCAAACATATTCAAAATCCATTGGTTTAGAATGAAATAAGGTCAAAAATAAAGGTATAAATATATATATATATATATATATATATATATATATATATATATATAAACTGAAAAATCAAAATATTTAGAGAAAGAAATAATTGTACTAGAACCATTTACAAATTAATCCTTTTTCTAATAAAGTATTCCTAGCTTCTCAAAGTTTGGTATAATTGACATTTATTATATTTAGTAGACAATCTACTTTTTTATATATAAAAAGATAAAAAGATTATATAATATTCTTGAGATATAAAATGTTTGCAACTCCACTTTTGAAATTCATTACTAATAGTAGTTTATGTTTTAGTGTATATATGTTATTTTTGTTTTAGTACTCCCCGAAATGCCATTACCAACCCCGTCACCACAGACACTGAGTAATAAATCTTTATTGTTCCATCCTCGAGTAGCTGAAGAAGCACAGAATTTACTTGGGGTCAGAGATGAAGTCTTGATACCTCAACTAGTCCAGTCTTTAGAAAAGACCTCAGCAGAACATATGTAAGTTTTTTGCGTCTATTAGGCAATTAAGAATTTTTCAAATAGTTTCTTATTGTTATTGGAATTGTTCATTCTATATGTCTTGTATTGCAAAAGTATGCTTTTTAAATAACTACTATTTTTATTTTTTCATTCCTTCATATAATGGTAATTCAAAAGCAAAAATAATATACATCAAACTCTCTTGAAATGTATTTTGTAACTACTACTTAGTAGCAGCTTTTTATCTATATTATTTATTAAAATTACCTATATTTTTTATAAAAGTTAGATTATTTCAATATATATTCTTTCATTTGTTACAGAGAAGTAAAAGATAATTATGCTGGGACTGATTCTAAATTGGAACAACAAGAATCCATGCCAGAGATATTGCGGGCTCTTTTGGATTCAAATCCATATATCTTTTATGGAAACAAACGTAGGTTTATAGTTTTCTTTTTTTCAGATAAGATTATTTTAAACTTGTCAATTTTTAGCTCGTACTGCACAGACTGTACGCCTGGTGCCACTAAACCGGATTCCACAGACACAACCTTTACAATCTCTACAAACGAAGCAGCAAGAATCCCAACTTCGATCACAGCCAGCTCAACCACGGCTACAGCCACCTCAACAGCGATTACAACCTCTAATACAGACACCACAGCCTCAACAAAGATTACAGAATCAACAGCAAACACCAACTCATCAACAATCCCAGAGCTCACAGCAACAATCATTATATATCCTAACAGCGTCAAATTCTCAACCTGCTTCTCATGTTCAACCCCAAACATCTTCTCATCTTCAACCCCAACCTTCTTCTCATCTTCAACCTCAACCAAAGTCAAAAGGAGCTTTTCCACCTCACTGGAATAATACGGGTGCAAGTATGTTTACAGTTAAGGTTAGTTTTCTTATTTCATATTAGGTATATAAAAACTAACAGTTGTTATGTAAAGAAGTCTTTGAAAAATTAATTTTATTTTACATATCTTAAATAACAATTATTCTTTACTCATTAACATATTTTACTAATAGAAAACATGTTCAATTCTCCACATATTACAGCTGTTTTGTCATCATTAGTGATGTGAACTCTCGGTACATTATATATGGTGAATCTATTTCCAAAGTAATGTGAAATCTTGACATTCCATTTTGAGCAAAAAGTTGTCACAATATGAGATATGAGACATATATAACAATTAATTAATAACAATAATAAAAAATTACTTGAGTTGATTAAATGAGAATTGTAGTGCCATAAAATTTTTCTTTGAATTATTAAATTCGTGCAATTCAAAATTAAATATTAAAAATGATACCTCATTCATAACGACCTAACTTGATTTAACCAATAAAAATTCAATATTCATAATCGAACTTATAAAAATTCATTGTCATTCATAAAGCTTTAAAGAAAATTATCCTAGAATTTCAATTCCAAAAAGCTATTTGTATAGCAACAAAAATCAACAAACTCCATATTTGTAAGAATTTCAGATACCACACTATAAGCAACTGTTAAAAAACTATACTGTGTAGATAATACCACATGCAATATGATGTGTAATCATAATTTTTATTAATTTTATTTTAAAATGTAAGCTGACATAATCTAAAGGTAATGGACATGAGACAGTAATGTATTATGGTTTCACTTGTTTATTTAGGGTGCATTCATAAACCACATGGTCATATTATGGTCCTTTTAGGACCCCTCCCCTCCTGCCAGGTGCTACGTGGTTTTGTTTCATAATATTTTACGTTTTTTATTACATATTTATTAAGAAAATATTAACAGTTCATTATTTTTTAAACAATGGATTAATGATTCTTTCTGAAAATATAGCATTGTATGACAAATAAAATCACTTTTTTCAACAAAAAACAAAATTTCATCAATCATCATCAAAAAACTACGTAGCTTTGCTCTCACCTCCTCCCCCTGTCACGATGCTCAGTATTGTATTTGAATTTATACCTCCTCCCTTGGCTACATGGTTTATGGACGTTCCCGTATATAATTTGTTCATACATTTTATATAAGGTATTCTATACTGCCATTTTGGTTCCCTCGAGTACATCCTCTGTTCTTAGTTTTAATCGAGGTGGAATATTTTCCAGCTATTATCCGAAAATAACTGTTGGTTATTACACTGTTACAAGTATAATCAGGCACCTTTTTGACGCAATTTTGAAAATTCTACTGAGATTTACTTATTATACAAAATTATAAACACTATTTACCACTAAAAAATAGTAATATAAGCATTGTAATCTTGCTGTCTTATGGCATTTTAAGTATTATAAAATGTCAATAAAATGTACTTACCAATGTAAAATTGAAAAAAAAGTCAAATTAGTTCTTGAAAGAACTAATTTTAACTATAAATACACGTTTGTTTCAATGATTAGTACTGTCAATTTAAATAAACTAATATGTATGTCTTGTGAAAAAGACAATCGATCTTATGTTGTTATGTTTGATTGATTGATACAAGAAGAAAGTTTGTTGGTAACTGAGGTTTATGGTTTTTATACTTTTTAGCATTTCAGTGTGCAAAGTGGGTAAATCGTTGACAACTGCTCAGTAATAATTATTGAACATCTTAAATCTATTATACAACTAAATAAATATCATGCAAGAATTAACGCACAAATAGTTAGTCATGCTATTTTTTCACATGTAATTTGAAAGTTTAAACTGTTGTCTTCTGCTTGAGTGGAATATACTTTCATATTCAATAGCCATATTTTATAACTAAGTTTATTTTTTATTCAAAAGTTTTTTCAGAAATATTAAATAAGAATGATATATGAAATTTTTCTGAAATATCAATAGATTCGATTATAAGCGCTTGTTTATCTTCAGCTGTTATTGCCTTTTGTTTTTTCCCCAAATAATTAAGCAACCTATTTGTTTTTTCCCCAAATAATTAAGCAACCTATTTGTTTTAATTGCTTAAGTTAGTCGTCCAAATTATTATTGCTATATGTTTGCAAATATCTCGTCTTTCCTTCTGGACATCAAAGGTTTACATTTGGATGTGACTATCCCAGGAATCTAGTCATTGTATTAATTTCAAGATATGTGGCAGTGTATTATTGAAAGCATGACCCATCCATCATATACTCAATAACAGTTCCCTCCAGATACCAGACAGAATCTAGTTGTATTTTATGCCATGTGATGGAAGCTAGGCTTTTTTATGGGCACTCTTCTATTTCCTATAATAGTTAAGGAACTAAGAGGGTTGAAGATCCGCACTGTCGATATTTGAGTGCAAGGAAAAGAAAAAGGAGGTTTGCATGCTGTTATTACTTTCAGAGTGAATACTTGTTACTAAAGTCATTTAAATTGCTTTTGTCTGAACGAAAAGTAGAATGAAATGATTTAGTTCCATTACCTTTTATACCATATACAATAAACTTGCAACAGTTTTTCTTCAAATTATGGAATAGCTGTATTTTATGTTTGTGTAATAAGCAAGTCATTGTATTTAAAGACTGAAGGTAAACTAAAACCTATTAATTTCATTTGCCTGTTTTATACGACGGAGACAGTGTAATTTTGAGTGTTGGTGTAGTGGTGGTTTACATAGTGTGTTCAGTATGAATATCATCAACGTTTTTAAAAAATTCCAACTCAGAATGAATATGTATGTCTACCTACTGTTACTTTAACGATAAATGATTACAGCACAATTTTAAGAGGATTTTTTTTAAATTTTAGTCATCTACAGACGAAAGTGAAATTAGACAAGCAGCGATTAATTCATTTAATCACCATCAACCTATTATATCCCCCAATTCGCGTGATGGTATAAATAACCTATCAAATAGCGAAAGTTCTGATCTGACATCACAAAAATCTACTTCGGCCCACGATTTGGATGAATCTATAATATACCTAACAGGTAGCAGTACCTCTAGTGGAACACAGCAAAGAGTTGCTCCACCCCATGAAATGGATAACTCTTTGATTAGCATATCAGATGATAGTTTTATCGAGACACAGACAAGAGCTGTTGAAAATATCGAAATAAATGACACTATAATTTCCATATCAAGTGAGAGTGATTTTGGTGGATCAAAAACAAAAGCAGCTCCACAAGGTTTGTAATTTTTTAAAATTCTAAAAAAAACGTTTTCATTCACACATTTCAATATTCCTGAAACTGGTACCAGTATAATGTATTTCAATAACATTCCAGGTCAATCTAAATCTAAAGATGATTTTTCCATTGGGACAGGAAATACAACAGTAATACCTTCCAATCTAGTACTAAACCAGAAAACTATTATGAAACCGTCCCTTCATGATCAATCCATATTGGAAGCAGCACAACCTCTATCGAATACTCTAATTGTGAACAACTATAATAACCGGTCAACACAAACTTCAACCAGTGAACTTAGGCAGTTGAGGCGAAATCCAGCCAGAGGTGAGTTTTTTTTACCTTCTCAACATCACATTAAAAAAACCTTCAATTTCTGTGTAAGCTATATATCTTATTTCATTGGTAGGGTATTTTTCTGTAATATGCTGTCAAATTTTTAAAAAACTACTGATTTTGATAACAAGTTATATAATAATTAATAAATTTGGATTTTCATTTTATGGAATTTTATACAAGATGTCCAGAGTGTACTGAAGGTTTGATATATTAAGTGTTCATCAAATAGGCTATTTGTGTCATTTCTAGATATTGGATTTCAAAGTTACTAAAAAAAATAATATATTTTCGAGATTCCACATGTCATTTTCCGGCACTCCATTAATCTGGAACAAAGATTAATATTAACACTTTGATACTTGGCTCTCGAGCTGTATTCGTTGTTGTACAGAATGTTTTAAGAATAAATGTACTGCTGCATTCCTTGGTGGTGACCTGTATCAGTCTCATCCAGTTCTTAACTGATGCTATTATGTTATTACATTTAAGTTTTCCTCAAAATTAACTATTAGATGTGTGATTGACATCATTTTTGAAGATTTGATGATGAATTTGTACTAACTGAAGCCTTTATTTCTTCGATTTTTTGCTATCAGCAGATCGTAGAAGATTTGTCTTTTTGTATCTTGATCAATTGATTCTCGAACATCTGATTGTTTCTGATGTTAATGTCGCTTAAGTCCTTGTAACTGTAATACACTTCACGATATTAACGCTGAGAGTTGGTTATGTTGCGTCGTTGATAGGTTGAATTCATAGGTAAAATAACAAAGCTACTTATTCACGAGATATTATGCTAAGAAACCTTTAACTTCAATACAAAAACCAGATCACGTTACTCTTTTCGGATTTTCCAAGTTGATAAGTTTTCTTAATGACACTGACAGAGGACTCTATCAGTGATAACCGCCCGCCATAAACTAGTTGTTGTGTTGTTAGTCATTTTTGTTTATTTTCACAATACCATAGTATCTTATAGCAGGATGTAATTACCATTTTTAAAGTTGCCGGTTGAAACTCTTCAGACAGTTATCTTCGGAAATTATACTCACAAATGGATTCTGAATATTCACAAACGAACTTATTTATAATGCTCCACTGACCCAAAGAAGAGATATAGAGTAAGAATGGTAGTTTCTGAGGCTTCTAAGATTTTTTATTTACTTCAATCAAGGTATATTTATTAAAAAAACAGGAAGCTATGGAATTTTTTTGAACTGATTTTATAGGATACACGAGAGTTACCCTCTAATAAATCGCCCTATATGTAAAGAGTGAATTTCTAGGTAAAAGCAATAACCAGATTAAGAATTAAGAATATTAATGAGATAAAATATTCCAATTGCAAATTATTAATGTATGCTTGATTTTTATAGTTAACTAGGGTATTTTATGATTATTTTAATAATATAAATTTCCTGTGTATATAAATTCTCTACAAATAACCAGACAAAAACCAAAGCAAAACAGATGTTAGTGAATAAATGAAATTTCAATATACAAAATGGGCCAGATTATGTTAGTTTGAATCTCTGATAATCCATGAACTTGTTTTGTACATATCATAATATAGATTAGCAAATCTTTTTTCTAATTTATTTCAGTTTCTAAATCTTTTGTCTAATTAATAATTAGATGTTATTTTGGTAATTTGACATCATGTTTTGTATTATGCATTTACACATTTAGATTTTGCTTTTCTAACAAGTAACCAAAATAGTTTAAAATCATCAAAACTTTGATATAAAGTAAAAATTAATTGAATTCATAACGTCACTAAGAATTACTATTACAATTATAACAACGTTTAAGGAATAGTTAAAGAATTGATAAATAAAATCATTTGGATATTATTCATTGTTAAATCCAATAGTAGCTTTAATGACACAATTTCTCATTATCCCTTACTTTTCGAATTTTGTAATAATTTATGCCTGCGTAACTTTTTAACATTTCTTGAATAGTACTTAGTAACTACTATAGGAAAGTTTGTAATGTAAAATCGATTGAACTATTCTAAAATTTGTAAGACAAATCAGGTCCTTGTGTTTATTGATTATGGTCTAGCAAATCCACCAATAGAAAATTTTGATGAATTTTTTGACATTTTGACTAGTAAACCTCATTATTTTTTTAAAATTATATTCACTTTTAGTCATGTCTTGTTTTTCTTATTGATAAAACATTAGTTCTACTGTTATTGGTTAGTCCTATAGGTCCATTCTGAATTTATAGTTTCCAATATTTGTCCAGTAGTGGTGATTGTGTACCTGCTTTTTCTCTTCCATTAAAATATGTGAATTTTAACCAAGACATGTTTATCGTTTATCGTCGACAATAGACGAGGCCTTAGAAAGTTACTCACACAATTAACACTAACGCTTAGTTTATGGTGTCTACTAATCTGTAGGATTATTTGTTTATGCTAAGGTGCTAACTAAACACTGGTCGTATGCCAATTTTCCTACTAACATTGTTCTTACTTACTAGTTTCTGTTACTTTGTACTAACACATTAGCAGTAGTTAGTTAGTGAAGACAGTTCTGTCTTCATATTGTAGGACAACAAGCAGATAACACAAAAAATACATCAAAGACTGATACACCACCAACAATTCCAGTAACCATGCTAAAGCAAAATTCAGCTGTAAAATATGACTCAAAAGTGGTATCTGAAAACTTAGAAACAGGAACCGAAAAACCAAAGGAAAATAAAGCCAATGAAACAAACGAAATTAAAATCACTGAAGTCAAAGGAAGAGATTCAGGTGATTTATTGGAATCGGATATGAAAGCTTTGAGTGAAGCTGTAACCTGTGATCATTCTATTAAGCAACCCATTATAAAATTGTATAGGTTGAGTTCTGAAGATCAAGCATTATTACTAAAGAGTATTAAAGAGTTCATAGAGAAGAAACCCAAGATGGCCAAAGATATGGGAATTCATTTACTCTATTCCACAAACAATGAAGACAGGGAGGACTATCAATCAGATGAAGATCTTGGAAACAAGTGAGTATACGTTATGTAAAATCTGTTTAAAATTGATTGAAATTTTGAATTGTATTTATATTTGGAACTGTTATTAGACGAAAAAGATCAAACAGAAAATGTATAGGAAGTGAAAGTGATGAAGATTATGAACCGGATACATTTTCGGCTTTAGTTGGAAGTAAGCGAAGAAAAATAGGTAAAGACGAAGTGCCAGAACCTGTAATTGTGAAACCTAAACTCAGGAGGGTTGAAAAGAAATTCGTTCCAGTTCTAGAAAAATTATCACAGGAAGAACTGATGGAAACTAACACCTATCATAAATTCAATAAATCTATTGAATATGTCCTCAGATCGGGAGAGGACATTGATGCCTCAGATATAGGTATAATACCGATATTTTTTTAATTTTATTTGTATTCATGGTTCAGATTTTTTAGGTGATGATGGTACAATTCAAGAAGAGTATCTTTTGAGTCGATCTGTTATGCAGGAATTGTGTACAGAAGCAGCTAAATTGAAAATACTGGGAGCTATGGAGATGATACCTACTGATAAACTTACAAGGCTTTTGAATATATTAGAATTAAATATTAGAGGAGGTGATAGAGTATCACCGATATCAGATGTATGTACTTTATAGACCAATAAGCTATAAGAAGCTTTAATTGTTTTTTTATTTGTGTTTTAGGAAGACAATGAAAGTATTCGTCAGCTATGGCTAGAAGCTGCAATGGAAAGAGTGATGGGCGCGGCAGACGCTTGCTTAGTCTGTATGTATATAATGACGTCACGAAACATGTCAAAACGTGTCTACCTTGAAGAAGTTATAGATCGAGTGGTCCTTTACATTAAGTACCAACTGCACAATACCATTTTTCCATCGTTTGATTCCACTTACAGATTAGATAATAAAAAGAAAGACGGTCGTCGAAAGAAAAATACTCAAGTTTCAGAAAAAGGCATTTTAGTTTTATATACGAAAATTTCAGAGCTCGTCAACTTACTAGCAGAATTATTAAATATTCAAATTCTGACAGATACATCAGTGCTTCACGCTTCTTCCATGGGTGTCTCGCCATTTTTTGCTGAAAATGTTAGTGAGCTACAGTTGGCTTGTCTAAAACTTGTAACAACAGTAAGTAGCCTTTACATTCTAAACTGAATGCATTTTCTTTAAATTATTATTTTATGTACACATTCGTGCAAAATTAGTATAGAAATAGAACAAAATTAAAATGGTTTATCATTTTAGATTTTCACAAAGTATGAAACGCATCGAAGACTGCTATTGGATGACATTCTAGCTTCTATTGCTCGACTTCCCAGTACAAAGCGTAGTTTAAGAACGTATAGAATAAATAGTGAAGAACATATACAAATGTTGACTGCATTAGTTTTACAGCTTATACAGTGCGTCGTAGCTTTACCAGATAATTTTTTACCAAAAGAATCCAAAGATAAATCTCAAACTGTTGACAAAAACACTCCTAAGGTAAATTTTATCAAATAATATACCACTTTTTTTTATATCAATCAATATACTGTTTTATTTGTAGGTTGACACTGATATTTTCATTTGCAACAAATACGAAAAAGCCACATCCACTGCAGGTACTTTTCTTACTGTATTTTTGAACAAGTGTGGTAATAAGCAAGAAGATATTGATTACCGTCCTTTATTTGAAAACTTTGTACAAGATTTACTCTCAACTGTTAATAAACCAGAATGGCCAGCCACCGAGCTACTTCTTTGCTTATTAGGTAAAATGCTGGTAAAGAATTTTTCCAATAAAGGTACTGATATGTCTCTAAGGGTAGCCAGCTTAGATTACTTGGGAGTAGTGGCTGCTAAATTGAGAAAAGATAGTGTTTTGTCACGATGTAAATTAAATACCATAGACCAAATGATAAAGGATATCAAACAAGAAGAACAGAAGGATAACGAAGAGAAATCATCTAAAAATAAGGTAGGCGAATTGGAGATATTTTTATATGGAACTTTATTGAAAATATTCACTGTTCTTATCACTTCCAGCTGGTCTGGGCATGAAGTTAGAAAATGCATATTTTGAGACAATTGTCATCTCTTTATTTGCTAATGAATGAATGGTAACAAGACTAGTACAATCTGAGTTAATACAACGATTTTTTGTTGTTATTGTTAATTGTTTATTGTGCATGTCAATAAGAACTTACTGTTGAATATCATTATCTTTAAACAAATTTTGAACTGTATATAAACAGTCTGTATTCCTAGGCTTATTTTCAAAGTCCCTAATTCATCATAAAAAACTCAACTGTTACATATGACACTATGTATCTGTTAACTTGAATCAGAAGAAGTGGTTATTTTTTATAAATTTTATCTAAGTTGAATTTTTGCTGTAGACCACTATAATTATTTTGAAATTATATTAAATAGTATCTAATTTTCTATCAAAGTGACATATTGATTGATTGATTTATTTGATGCTCTATCCTGCCGAATTTTTTCAACTTTTTATTTACAACCATGTTTAACAATAATTGTTCACATTGCACTTTTGATATGATTACATTTCACTAATTAGTTAAACTTTTTTGTATATGTGAAGATTTTTATTGTAGAAAAAGAAAAATGTGGTGAATACCGATAATGAACGCGCCCAGTTTCTCCAACGGGTGTTACTAGATTTTCTCGCGGTAAACGCTCAAAATGATGAAGCTTACAAGTATGCGAGACATTTTTACATAGCTCAGTGGTACAAAGATGCTGTAACTGAAAAATCGCAGTTGGCTATGGGCGATAAGAATAATTCTAAAGATAATAGTCACAGATCAAGAAAGTACAAAGATGATGAAGATGACGAGGATTCTGATGAAGAAAAGATGAAAAATAGAAAAAGTTCCGAACAAGAAAATACGGAGATATTTGCCCAAATAGAAGAAAAGAAGAAATTTCTTCTTAGTAAAATTAAGCCTTTTCAAGAATCTATATCTGCTGGGAATAGAGTTCAAGTTTTCCAAACGTATATTGATTACAGTAGTGCAGAATTAATTGCACAATTTTTGGCTTCCAAGAGATATTTTTCTCAAAGCTTTGATCAGTATTTAAAAGCGGTAAGTATAAGATATTGAATAATAAATAATAATATTCATATCATTTCCTTCATTTTAGATTTTAATAGTCTTAAAAGAGACTTCCATAGCAATTAGAACCAAAGCAATGAAATGTCTTACAATGATAGTAGAAGCGGACCCATCGGTTCTGGGTAGACACGACATGCAAATTGGTGTAAATTTATCTTTTCTTGATCATTCGACGTCAGTAAGAGAGGCAGCAGTCGATTTGGTGGGAAAATTCGTCCTTAGTAGACCAGAACTAATTAACAAATATTATGAAATGTTATCTGCCCGAATATTGGATACTGGTGTTAGTGTAAGGAAAAGAGTCATCAAAATTTTGAAAGATATTTGTATAGAATGCCCTGAATTTCCAAAAGTTCCAGAGATTTGTGTCAAAATGATTAGGAGAGTAAATGATGAAGAAGGTATTAGAAAACTGGTTATGGAGGTGTTTCAGAACATGTGGTTTACACCTACTAAAGATACATCCTTGTTGAGGAAAGTTATGAATATTACAGATGTAGTTGCTTCATCTGAAGAGATTGGATTAGAATGGTTTGAGCAACTTTTGCTAAGTGTAAGTTATTTCCAATCTTTGTATGTGTACATAATAAAAAATATTATTTATTCTAATATGAAATTAAATCTTATGTAATTTATTCACGTAACATTTTCTTATTCAAGCGCTGTACAGACCGAACTCAATGTGCATGATTTTTTGTCTTCCACATTTTATTTTCAGTTGTTTTTCCTTTCATGTACTATATCTCTTGATTGTGTGAAGAAGGTGTATAGTAGGGTCAATGAAGGAACATCGAATTTACCAAAAATGATATGGTCTCCACGTAAAATGTTTTTACATTGACTTCATTTATACATATCTTTTGACATTTTTTAATATTTCACATCAGATTTTCAATGTTTTTTTCTCAAGCTCCCTTTACTTCCAAATAAAATTTGGTGTAGTATTTTTTTATCATTTTCAGTTGTTCAAACCAAAAGAAGATAAAGACGATTCAACAAAAGTAATGACAGAACCTCCTAAAGCCCTCTTGCTAGCGTGTCGGCAAATAGTGGACTGTTTGATTGAAAATGTCCTTAGCTTAGAAGAAACATCAGAGAATACTAGCACTTCGCAAAGACTAGCGGCATGTTTGACAACCTTGTATTTATTCGCTAAAATTAGACCCCAGTTATTAGTAAAACACGCCAGCACATTACAACCTTATTTAGGATTAAAATGTCAAACAAAAGGGGATATTCAGATTATAAGTAGTGTTGCTAAAATGCTTGAATTAGTAGTACCGTTAATGGAACATCCTAGTGATTCATTCTTAGCTCAGCTGGAAGAGGATGCTCTGAAATTAGCATTACAGTATAACAGGCCAATTGTTAGCAGTTGCTTGTCTTGTTTGGGATCAATCATTAATAAAGTTACCCGTAATTATAAACTAATTAGAGACTGTTTCAAAACATACTATGAATATTTAAAGAAGTTCAAGGAATGGATAGAAAAAAATTTAAATGTGCTTGGGGAGATGAAGGGTAGAGCTACATTTAGGAGATCTTTGTTTATAGTAGGATTGTTGCTAAAGCATTTTGATTTCAAAGATCCTGAAGTATTAGGTGATTTGACAGTGAGTATAAAGAATATTTTTAATAACATTATATTTAATCCATTTATTTTTAGGTTGATCTTAAAAACGAAGTTTACCAAATAATGATATTTTTTCTTCGTAAAGATGACACTGATATACAAGTAAATACATTGAAAGCTATTGGTTGTATATGTATTAGGCATTATGAGTTCATGTTGGAAAATGAATTAAAAACATTCTACCATCAACAGCTTACAATGGAAGATGCTCCACTGGAAATGAAGGTTGAAGTTCTTACTAATATTGAAAGTTATTTGATTGAGGAAGAAAATCGGATGATCCAACAAGATTTAGAATGTAAGTAGGGTAAACTTTGTTTATTGTTAGTGAATCACCATATAAAAATAGATACATGTATCTTTAAAATGATGGAGTTTGAAAAGTTTTGTTCATTTCTTCAAAATTTGCTCTGTGTTCTATTGTTTTTGAGCTGTTTCTAGAATCATTCTTATCCTTATCTTATCCCACGTTATGAAAGCTGTTGATGACACTTTCAATTCTAAAGCTCGAATGAACTCCAGTATTTGTTCTGTCTTCAAGGTTAGATCTTCACTCATACAGGTTTTTTTATCTGTAGCATTTTTTGCTTATAGCTGTAATGGCGAAGCATTCTAGAACTGTATAATCTCGAGTTTCATCCCATCCTCTCCCCAGAGAATATACACTCGACAGATTCTGCAAAAACTAATCTTATCGAGTGCTTCATGTAACTGCAATACCATATAAGGTAACTAGTTAGAATGTGTAGCTATGTTGGATTGATATTCAAATAGTTTTTGGATCCAACAGATCTGCCAGAGCGCTTTTTTTGGTTTCCTTCTTAAATCAAAACTTCCATATAAAAGCATTTTTCTACACTAAGACTACTACTAATTTTATAGCGAGTGTATTGGTCTCATTATTCCCTCCGCAATTTTCTTAGACACGTCCATATCATTTTTGCGTCGGTGACATGAGAGCTCAATGCTTTGATAGCTGCTATCTATCAGAATGAATCACTACGAAACATTTCTGATAGTTTCGTTTCCATTTATCTTTCGAGATGAGGTATTTTTACCTTAGGGCAGAAGTTTATCAATGATGAGTATTTGATATCAGCTCCAAATATCCTCGCCAGCTCTTGTGTGTACCATCTGTGTATTAAACCATCTGTGTACCATTTGGTTATGCATTCATACTTCATACTTAGCATCATCTCTAAGATAGAGTCGAATTCACTGTCAGTTTGGAATTTAACAAATGTGTTAAGTGATCAATGATCTCTTCAGAGGCCTACACACACTATTATGGAAAACTGCGCGATTTTGAGCTTTGGCATATGGTAGTTGTAAAAGTCTTTGGTAGCGGAATGTCGGCTTTTTCTGGCATTCAATAAGTTCTTAAAAATTATATATTGAGTTTGTTTTCTGTTGTTAAATTGCTTTTCTCACAGATAAGAGGGTGTAGTCTGTTCATTGCAATTTTAACTTTTTGCCCTTGTTTGGTTATGTGTGCATTAGTGTTGCACTATATACCTTAAGTATCTTGGAGTACTGATGATGGTAATCATTTATTCATAATTACAAAGCTGCCATTGCAATAAGCTGTTTTTTCTAACAATTCTTCTAAGTAAATTTTACTCTGTTTTATGGGCTTTTATTACTAGTTCAATGTTTTTGGAATATGGTATGATGTTGGTTTGGTCTTAATGTTAAGTTTACTTCGGATCTGATATTTATACTATTGTATTAGTTCTTAGTTGTTTGTTTCTTCAGAGATCTTAGAGGCTCTTCAAATTTTCGAGACATCCAATTTATGTACATCCGTTATCAGGAGCTTAGACACAAAAGGGTGTTCTTGAAAATTGAATTTTGAAATTCTTTTAAAGCAATTCTTAGAATTTATATATTCTGTTTAGTAGCTAACTAGTTTGTTTTCACCACATTGAATTGAAAGAATTTTTAACTTACACATTTCTTGTAGGGTCCAAACGATCGAAACAAGAAAATTTGAAAGAAATGGGGGATGTTTCTTCTGGTATGGCAAGTACTGTGATACAACTGTATTTGAAAGAAATAATGGAATCCTATCTACATCCCAGTTTCAAAGTCAGGCATCCCGCTCTTCGAGTAATACAACTTGTATTGCAACAGGGTTTGGTACACCCGGTACAAATTGTACCATATTTAATTTGTATGAGTACAGATTGTGAAAAGGTTATATCATATAGTGCAGACAAACAATTATCAGATATAGAGAAAAAATATCCGGGGTTCATTCATACAAAATCATCATTTGCTATTCGGTTATCCTACCAGTTGCAGGAAATATTGCAAGGTGGTTCAATAGTTCGAGGATCTCGAGTGAAAGAGAAAGGAGAATATCCCTCTGCTTTGAATGGTTATTTGTATTCAATACTTCGTAGTTCAAGACAACAAAGACGTGCCTTAATACTTAATATTTTGAAACAATTTGATGAACAAGCTGTAAGTATTGATTTTTCAATCTTTAATTATGCATATAAACATTTAATATTTGCCAAATATCAAATGAACTATCAAACCTGCACGGATTGATGGAATGAGAAACTCTTTGTTCTTTAAACGACTTTACACTTGAATAAGCTTTTTGTGAATACTAAGGTGGAGTTATGATAGAAATAGCTTTATTGCATGGTTTCATGATTTTCATTTTGGAAATTTATTATTCAGTATAGACAAATGCAAAATATTGTAAAGATAAAGATTGAAATCAGAATTGTAGAATGGCTAAATACTGGGATAAATGAAGATATAAAAATCTGAGATAACCAAATCCATAATAAATTGAGAGGATAACATTATCATCACTATCATTTTTTAAATGGAAATAATCACAGCCCTGAACACTGTTTTAGAGACTAAAAGGATCTGTTGCAGTCAAAATCAGAAACTTGCAATATAAATAAGAAAGTGTCATTTCTAACAAAACATGCAAGTTTCTGATTTCATTATCTAATAGATGTATATTTTTGCACCATTAAAGAAGAGGATACCTTATGAGCATGTTACAGTACCTATTATTACATATCTTGATGGTAATATAATAGTTTGGAGCTGTTTTGTAAACAGTAAATTGGAAGTTTTGTGAGTGTAACCAAAAAATCAATCAGATGAGAATTTTTGAAAATTTGTGGCAAATATTTTATTGAAAACAGAACAACTTGGAAAATAATTTAATATGGTGACCATATCAAGTTAGAAGGTGAATCTTTTTGAGAAGCCAACATTTAAGACAATTTTCTACCTTGATCTTTCAATTTTGGATACACTTTGTTTTGTTATATTTGACATATTGACTATTGATTATGAGAAAAGTGGTTTTTATTCATTGTTTTAATATATGAACAAATATCAAATAAAAAGTTATTTTATCACCTGTAACTGCATCAATACAAAAAAGAAAGTTGCAAGCCAAGCTGAAAATTATAAGTCCTGTAACATATTCGCTTACATGTTTATAAAAACTTATCTACTTCAGATGTAACCTATACATATTTTGAACTGTGTCACAATAATTTGGTGATTATCAAATTTTCTGCTGAGATTAATGTCCCAATGATTTCTGAAATCTCGTTTTTCTTCTTTTTTTATAGATTGGTATATGCTTATCCTGGCAAGCGATGCAACTAAAATAAAAAGACTTTGTTTGTCATATTAGCATTATTATTCAGTAAATCATTTGAGGTATTTATTTTCATCTTTATTTCAGCGAACCACTTTATCGTATATGTTATACTTAGCCGATAATATGGCATACTTTCCTTATCAAGTACAAGATGAGCCACTTTTCATCGTACACCACATAGATATCATGATCTCACTTTCTGGAACTAATTTATTACAAAATTTCAGGGATGTAAGTATAATACATTTGTATATCTTTGTTGAATAAACAATCCACTATGTCATTTTTTAGTGTTTGATGGTTGAGGGTCAGACAAATAAAATTCCAGACACAGAAAATAGTGGGGCAATAAATGTAGTTTCAGCACTCGACGAGGATGACGATGATGAGGAAAGTTTGTTAAGTCGTGTACCTGAAGATACAAGTCAACTCCAAGCTTACATCACAGCTGCACAAGGCTGTCTACTTCTTCTTATGTTAAAGCAACATATTAAAGATGTATATGGCTTGAGCGATGGGTATTTAAAATATTCAATATATTTTTAATTTTGATGCTAAATTATTATTTAATTTTAGGAAAATTCAACAGTATTCACCATCAGAACCAGCTAAGGTATATGAGAAAGCTATAACACGGAGATCAAATGCTCTTTTCAATCCTAAGGCCACGATACAGAAATTAAAGGAAGGCAAACTGCCTGAGTACTTAGATGAAGATGGAAGGCGTGATCTCATTCGGCAATATATAGATGTAAGTATTGATTTGTTTTGAATACCATAATTTTTTTATTACTACAGCTTTACAACTACAATACTATGCATAGAAACTAGATGCAGTGATATTTTCTTCATAAATTTTTGTACATATAAATTAAAACTAACTGTACGAAAATATGAACTAAATACAAACTAGAACTTGCAATAAAATTGGTTTAGATGTGCCATAGAAAAACATTTTCACTGTGAAGATAATTATATCGAAACGAATTTATTTTAAAGGAAGTCTGCTCAATTTTCTCTACATATGTATTCTTCCTTGAAGAATGAATGTATAATTCGTTATTTGACTAATACTTTAAATGAAAGAACTTGATATTTTTTACTATTTTTGTTCCCACCCAATATTTCTCTCCGAAAGAAAGATAAAAGAGTTTGTTGCAATTATTGCATTGATTGGTAAGGCTGCAAACTATGTACAAGTGATAGAGATTTCATATAGTGTAATCACAGAAAACCATGTCAAGGTCGTAGGTATAAAAATTGATGATGCAAATCAGGACGACATAAGACCCAGAGTGCCTACAACTGGACTTAGTTAATCTCAGAAGATTGAGGAGCAAGACTACTACTAGTTTATGAACATTTGGAGTGGAAAAATCACCAGTGGTCGAATGTAATGTTATTAAATGAGTCGATTACAGTATGCAGTTATCTGAACAAAAGGGTCATACCCACATGTTGATCATTGAAAGAGGTCGAGTAAATATTTACAATACATTGTTGACATATTAGAACCACAATTCCTACCACTCGCTCCCTTTGTAGGAGGGAAATATTTTTATATAATCAATATCTAGTTTTTTTTTGTTGCAGTTCAAGCAACTAATGTTGCGCCTTGACCCAGATGATCCAGACGATGATGAAAATGCTCCTAAATTACTCACTGCATTAGCGAATACACAATCAACTCACCAAACAAATACAGGAGCGCCATCATCAATACTTACAGAGGCCGATCAAGTAGTATTGGACAATTATAAGGTAATTTGAAGTATAATTCATTATAGGAAGATTCTGTTCACTAGAATATATCTATCTTATTTTCATGTTCTTCATTATTGCCCAAACAAAAAGTTCTACAAATTTTGACACAAAATGTTTCATGAAAAATTCAATTTTAATTATTTTTGTACATTTATAGTTTGTGGATACAAAATAAGAGTTGAAATAGTCATTACAATGAAGTCAGCATGTTTGATCCCATTTTGTGTTGTCAATATTATTTTTCAATTCATGAAGTAGTTGAGAGGTGCCCGTTTTTACTTGATACATATATTTTGTGTATTATATTGTTTCATCATTCATATCACATCCTCTATCATAGGTTGTTAGTATTTTCACTCATTTTTAGCTGACACTTATCATGATGCTGTTATATTCAACTGTATATATTTTTTTAATTTGGAACTACTACATTCCACCTTCTTCCTAAATTCGTCGTAGAAACGTTATTTGATTAATATTCATGGTCTGTTTAATTTGTAACTTTTTTTTAGGATTCCCCACCGAAAGTGCCCAAACTCGTGATATCAAATCGAAGGTTCGATAGTGATACGAAACGTACTGCACGGACTCAAAAATCCGAGAAAGTGAAAAAGCATAGACATAAAAAGAAGCGAAGAAAGTTCGCGAGTTCTTCCGGTGAAGAGAGCGAAAATGACTATAGTGATCCTGACTTTATGGCCTAGCTATGCGTTCAATTGAGCAGACTGCACTGCTCAGACTGTACAGTGACTTATAGTTGAATCGTCGTCGAAAAAATTATTATTCTGCTAGTTGCTAAACGGAGTTATAAACCACGAAACAAAACAGTTGTCCAGTCATTTTTGGAAGATTTTTGAAGTGATCTTTGCGATTGGTTAGTGAAGTTCTTGATAATTTGTTTAGTTGAATTCAGTTAATTAAAGCCTTATCGTCAAAATAAAATGTTACAAAAAAAAATATCATTCCAAGAATTACTAGATAAATATTTTTGTAAAGACTCCGCAGATTGGATTATTAACGAATTATAATTAGACTCCAAAATGATATGGGGTACTTTTTGTATGAGTAGTGGAAGCACTTTTAATTGTACATGAACTGTAACATTAAATTGAAAAATAATGGTGATGTGTGCTAATATTACTTTCTCAGTTTGCTTTGTAGAAATTTTCACATCTGTTTATTATAAATATGATAGAGAACTTTATTGAATGTGAGAATTTCTATAATTATTATTTTTGTATAGTTTTCTTATACATTTTTTTAAAAATAAGTGAAATCAGGGGATCTTATAAACATGACCAATTTTCAGGAGCGTTGTCAATGCTCCAATATCATTTATTTATTTGTGTCCACTATACTATAAAATAGCAGAAAGGACAAAGTTGTATTTTTTGAAACTATTTCTAATTGTACAGGGTTTAGAAATGAAATTATCCATTTATTATGTGGCTGAAATTTTGTCCAATTATACAGAATATATCTTTTATTTTCACAAAAGCTGCTTCAATAAATTAGTAATAAGAATATTTGGAACATCTGTTTTTACAGGAATAACTGTTCTTTATTCCTGTAAAATTTTTATCAAGTTATCAAAAAATGGACCGAAAATTTTCAGTTAGACTAGGCACTAGTCAAAGCAATATTAGAATTGGCAAACTGGTATTGTTTTATTTGATTACAACTCATTTTTTCCTCTCACTAGAATTAAACCTATTTATTTGAATCTATTAGTATTTTTAATGTATTTTATGCCAGTATCTCAAATTTTGGATTTGGTAAACTTAATCTAAGTTTAATAATGTTCACTGTGGATTTTGTAGTGTATATTTTACAGTATCTTAACCCCAATACGTATTTTAATATTCACAGAAACAAAATTATAATGTCGATACTCTGAATAACTACCTAAATCGTTCTGGGTAAATCGAAAACCCTAAGAAACTGACAAACTTCGTATATCATATACTGTTTGTTACAAATTTTCATTTTCCTTTCATTCAAGCAACTTTTAAAATTTTTCTGTTACGTATATGTCCGATAGGTATTGAGTTTATAAGAGATTATATCATTGAATTTGAACAAAGTGGCACTTCCTTTGAAACTTCGTACAAAATTGCTGAGTTTTATAAAAGTGTGATTATTATAATTATATGTATGGTTAACTTTCAAAATGCTGGTTAATAAGATATTCTTGTTAACATTCAAAGTTTCTTCAATTGGATTCTTTATAATTTATTATGTATAATTAACAATCCCTGGATTTAATTTCATAAGCAAAAAAATGAAACAGCATCTTCTAAGTTAATCATCACATTTATTTTCATATAAATTTAAAGATTTATTAAAATGTATGATTACGTCGTGTTCATACAGTTTTATTATGTTATGTGTTGAAATTTTTCTGTTTTGATTTAGTAGGATTCTTTTCTTCATGACTTGCTTTTTAAATAATTCGAACTGTATCTTTATCTAGACACCAAGTTTCATTTGTAAAGCTTATTATAAACAAACTAGTGTATATAAACCTATTTGTAATCTAAATGTGTACCTACGCATTTATATTTATTTTATTCATTAATGCAAAATGAACAGGAATAGAAATAAATTCTGGATTGCATTGAATATTGATAGAAGATAATCTTAATTCGGTCCTTTAATGGAATTAACTATAACAATGCAATACATGTGTGGTGTGAGGTTGAAAGCTTCATTTTTAATTTTCATCTCTGTTCCTACATGAATTTTTCTAAAGAACTTCACAGCAGAATGAAACTAAAATAGAAAAACTTCAGTAAATAGTTTTCTGTACATGAGATAAAACATTAATAAAAAATTTCACTGTTTTTTTGTGATATAAAAGACTTATTTTGTACAACTTTGTGATGAAAGTCATTTCCAAACTTTATCTGAATTTCATGAAAGTTTTTATAAACAAATTTATTATTTGTTAATTTAAATTTTGATTGAGACATTAGAAAAATATAATTTACTTACACAAGTTAAATACATTTTTAAACAAATCTTTTGATATCTAACAATGCACAGTTTAGAAACATATTCCTTACTTTAGCTTTAACTCATAAATGTGTGTTTCAAAGCTGACATTATTTCTCTGCATTAATGTCATTTTCATTGTTTACATCGACTGTAAAATTAAATATCATTTTAATGAGTTATCACAAACTGAAAATATAGTTTTTAGTCTTTAGATTACTTCTTTATCGGCCATAAAGTACATATAATAGGGTTATTTATGAAATAACACTTTAAGCAAATGAACTCTACGATTTTAAGATTTTTTGTCGATGAAAGGTCCTTCTATTTTGTGCTGAAATTGTAACTATGTTAAAAGCTTCCAAATTGTATACTTAAAATACCTTATACTTTATGAACAGCACTAGTCTTCTATATAAGCTTATCTTCGGTTTTTGATCATATCAGGTAATTAAAAAATTTATGTATTCAAATAATTTTTAGTGAGCATTAAAACTCGGAGACTTGAATTTTCATTTCTCTTATATTGGTGCAAATCTGTTTAGTTGTATAATCAAGGGTTAATTATGCACATTTTTTGGTATTTCAGAAGCAAAGAGAATATTTTTTATGTCATAATTTAAATGTTAAAATGGAAAGAAATTTGTCAATTTTGTTCAAAGCAACTATCAATTCTATATAGTAGTTAAAATACCATTTTTTTAAACGAGATAAACTTATAAATATTGGATTTAATAGAAATATTCAAATATGTCAAATGGAGCGCGAGTTACAGTAATACTAGAGTTTTGTGTTAGTGAAATTTTTTTCGGTATTAAATATTACTATCAGTTATCACATCAGATCATTCCCTTCAAAATTCTGTTTTTGTTGAAAGTATATATGTATCAAGACATATTGTTAAGAAGTAATCCTTTTTTTATTCAGAAAATATCCCAATTTTTTCCTTCTCTTCAGAATGCATATGTTAAGATTAATAACAAGTATAAATGTATACTGTTGAATGTTGTGTCACTTTTGAACTGCTATATTATGTGTATTTTATATACATATAATTTGAATATTAATTGATTGATTTTATTGAATTTGTTTTCTCCAACCATAATTTATACTAAAGTTTTATTTAAAATTTTGAATAGTTTTTGAAAAGTTCGTTTTAAAACTTTAGTTAGTCAGTTTGTTGAAGTAAAATGATTTCAAATCAATTTTTTAGCAGTGTTAATATACAAAAACTATTTTATTTATGAAATTTTGTTAGATTCATTCAAAATCAGTATTTCTTATAATCCATAATATGGCCTTTCTGCTAGTTTATAGTTGAAATTTTAAATTATTTAAAAATATAGCCTAGTGAATTCTTCAGGTCTATACACATTATGTTCTTGTCTTGGCTTGAAAATTCATTTAATAAAATAATTTTGCAATATTAAAAAACGTCTACACTTCTTCACTTGTACATCAATGCATTTACCCAAAATCTGATGTTTGAGTGCTCAAAAGTGACTATGAGTTCTTTATTTTACTCTATAAGTTTTTCGAACTTTTTTCTTTATCGAAGAGGACACCCAAAATTAAAAATTGTTCTTCATAAAATGAACATACAATTATCAAAATTTTAAAAATCTAAACATTCTCCCACTGTCAATTTGTTGGATTACCTACTACATAGAATATATATGATCAAAAGACAAAAATAGTAACAATTCTGTCATGGAACATGAATTGTTTGTAAGACGTCTATATAAAATTGAGCTTTGTGAAAAATATTCAAATTTATTCATGATTTATATACTATGATGCAAATGAAAGGAATAAATTCGTAACCTTGAAAACTGATGACTTTAAGGAAAAGTTGTAACACATTATTTGAAAGGTATATATATATATATATATATATATATATATATATATATATATATATATATATATATATATATATAAAAGTATCCACCTTTAATAACTTTTGTAATACTGGTATTTAGAAAAAATCCAAAAACGCGTTAATTTATGTTGGAAGGGGCAAGCATTATGGCTTATTTAAACTTACTGGAAAAGCCACCCCCTCACCCCTAGCAGCATCCCCTTTATTTTTTCAAATTACTTTTCATATTTTTTATGTAAAATTTGGATACTCCTCTTTGAGCTGATTTCAAAAATGTATAATACTTGTAGGTTAAAGTGGTTAGTTTATGAGATAAACAATTTTTCTTTTAAGAGCACAAATTTTACTTATTATTTACTTTCACCTTATTTGCCTGTACTAAAATGGGTTGTACAACAGTTCAAACTCTTTAATCTTTTTAACTGTGCTATTTATTATGAAGTTACAATAAGTGTTCAAAATGAGTACCATTCACTTCCATACAATGGTATAATCTATTTTGAAATGCCTCTCTGACATTGCTTAATACGGCTGGATTTAATTGTCGACATTCATTTTCTATCCTCTCTCGTAAATCATCCAGAGATTCTGGTTGGGTAGCATAAACTTTTGTTTTTGAATACCCCCATAAAAAGAAGTCTAGGGGTGTTAAATCCGGTGACCTAGTTGGCCACTCCATCATCTGCCCCCTTCTACCTATCCAACGAGCGGGGAATGTTTCGTTTAAAAATTGTCGGACAGGCATAGCATAGTGTGGGGGAGCTCCGTCTTGTTGACAATACCAGTAAATCTTCGGAAAGGTTATCATCATTTTCTATTACTGTTGTAATACGTGGGTCAACCCCTTCCCTGAGTAACTCAAGATATGATTCACCATTTAAATTTCCGTTGATGAAGAAAGGTCCGACAATGTGGTCACCTAGGATACCACACCAAACGTTTAACTTTTGGGGATGTTGTGTATGGAATTCACGCATAATATGTGGATCACTATCAGCCCAATATCTACAATTATGCCTACTTACTAAGCCATTTAATGACCATGAGCATTCATCAGAAAAGCAAATATTGTTCAACAATTGTGGATTGTTATTGATAATTTGCGTCATTGATTCGCAAAACTCTAGACGACGATCAAAATCATCTTCATTCAACTCGTGCACCAACTTAACTTTGTATGGGTGGTACTTGAATTTATGTAGAACTCGGAAAACTGTAGAAGATGAAACACCGATCGCTCTACTTATTGTTGACAACGATTGGGGTTGTTGAGCCTCTAAGCTGACTTACCCTAAAATTGCCACTTGGATTGCTTCGTTATTTACGAGTCCCTCTCGCTTATGCACTTTATTGCAAACAGACCCTGTTGTGGTAAATTTCTCCATCAGTTGAATTACATACTTATGAGTTGCATGTCTTCCGTCATGTAATTCGTTAAATATTCTAGCAGCAGCTCTTGCACAATTATTATTTTGGTAGTATAAACCTACAATTTCAATTCTTCCTTGCAAAGAGTAAACCATTTCAGAGAAACAAAATAAATAATGTATCAAATTACACTATCAATAGTGACTACAAATTCTAGTTGACAATGTCGAACTTTAATAAAAAGTAGAGTTTTTTGTTGTTTGGATTTTTTAAGTAGAATAAATAGCACAGTTAAAAAGATTAAAGAGTTTGAACTGTTGTACAACCCATTTTAGTACAGGCAAATACGGTGAAAGTAAATAATAAGTAAAATTTGTGCTCTAAAAAGAAAAATTGTTTATCTCATAAACTAACCACTTTAACCTACAAGTATTATACATTTTTGAAATCAGCTCAAAGAGGAGTATCCAAATTTTACATAAAAAATATGAAAAGTAATTTAAAAAAATAAAGGGGATGCTGCTAGGGGTGAGGGGGTGGCTTTTCCAGTAAGTTTCAATAAGCCATAATGCTTGCCCCTTCCAACATAAATTGACGTGTTTTTGGATTTTTTCTAAATACCAGTATTACAAAAGTTATTAAAGGTGGATACTTTTATCTGAAAAGCACTGTATATATATATATATATATATATATATATATATATATATATATATATATATATATATATATATATATATATATATATATATATATATATATATATATATATATATATATCCAAAAATAAATTTTGTAAAGGCTGTAACTGGTATCAAAATGTCTGATCTACCTACTCTTACCTTTTTTTAAAATCTAGTTATTCTATTAATGTTTGGTTGTGGGGATAAGACACGTGCGTACACGTAACAAAGAAGTATTTACGTTATTTAATAATAGATACCTCAACCTAAAACTAATTTCACAATCCATTGTAAGCAAAATTGAGAAGAAATTCAGAGAAAAGGATCATGTCAAAGACCTTCATAAAGGTTCTGGTTGTAGAAAAAGAATATCTGAAAACAAACAACTAGATGTTTTGTTTTGTTAGCCTTCCAAGAAATTCCCATACCAGTTCACGACAAGTAACATTAGATAATGACATGGACCATTTAACAGCTAAAGGAAGAAAAATGAAATCCCCACAAACTAAGTTTAGTACACGAACTTATAGAAGATAATTTTGATAGACGAAATGGATTTTGTGAAATTATAATTGAACAAAATAACTGAGATCCGATGTTTTTTAAAAATGTTCTTATCTTTGATGAAGCTTTATTTCTACCAAACGGTCATGTCGATCGTCAAATTTATCGGTAATGGGGTACAGAAAATTCACACTTGTTGTAAGAGTACCATAATCAATACGCAGAGGAAGTTAATATGTGGACGGAAATAATAATAGGATTATTAGACCCTACTTTTTCGAATAAACTCGATACATGTTTAGAATTTCCTTAAACTTCCAACTCCTTGAATTGAACCGGCTGTTTCCAAATAGAAACGATTCCCCTTGATGTTTTTATGGGAATACTTGAAAAGTAAAGTGTACCAAAATAGACACAAAATGTCATTGAACTCAAAGAAAGGATATTGAGGTTTCACAAATAACTTCGGAAGTTTCACAAAGTTATAAAGTTCAAAAAGAGCTCTCGGCACGTCTGTCTCATTGTATATTAGCTGAATAATAAAAATTTATTAATTTTTCAAACAAATACAAACATCAATAACTAAGACATATTGATATAGCTAGACATAAAAGCAGTTCTGATAATACTTGGGATAATGTTTTATATATAAATAGGCTCATGTTTTAGCTATTATATTTTCTTTTTTTCTACAAACACAAATCTGCCAGTTAAAACAATTACTTCTTAAATATGACCATCGCAATTCTGTATCACTGCTTTGACACGAATATGATCAATCAATCAATTTATCATTGTCATCTAAACTGAATATAGTCAATGTTTTTGCTGATAAATAAATTAATACTCATGACGTTCGACGTAATTTTGGTCTTTATCAAAATTTGACATTGACAACTTGCATAATTTTATCAATCAAAAGATCTATCACACAAAGTATATGCAAACTTTTGCGGAACATGTATTTGTGGGTTAAAATTTGAAGAAGTAGTAATTTTTGAGTATACATATTTTTGAAGACTCAAAAAAACGAATATAAATTAGATTCAATTTTATCGGTACATATTTATTGGATTCAGTTAGATATCTGAAAAAAAACCTGCTATCTTCTTGTTCTTTTTGCTGTAAGGAATTTGGAATTTGTAGATACTCGACATCAATACATCTTTCATCGTAAGTTAATTGTTTGTCTGGCTTATTCATTTGATATGAATGGTTAAATATCTACAGAATCGGTATGATCAATATCATTTTGGTCAACATTATCATCATCGTCATCACGTGTCTCATAATCTTCAAATTTTGCAGTTTATTTCACTCTGATTCAAGCCCAAGAGATTAAATTGTTTCTGTCCTTCATCTTTTGTAAGCAAATCGTTGTACTCTTGCACTAGTGTAACGTTTAATTAACTTATATCGTGTAAAGGTACGTGTTGTTTTAAATAAAATAAAATTATCAGTGCTTTTTCATCAAAAAGAAGCTTTTTAGAGGGTGTCGCAAAAAATTTAATTTTAAACGAACACCCCATTAAACACGCGTCTTAAATATTATCCAATCATTGCTGGCTTCAAATGTCAGGGTGTCTAGCGCTCCTTGAAAACCTTAAAATGTCCTTGATTTTCAATTTTACCCTGGAAAACCTGGAAATATCCTTGATTTTTTCGAAGCATCCTTGAAAATCTCTTTTTTATGAAAATCAAAGTTTTACTTTCACATCATAAAATATTCTGAAAAAACTCCAGTTCGATTTCTGAGAATATAAATATATACATATCTACACATATTGTAGCATGTATAGAAAATGTTATTTTTTAGAAATACGTAGATTGACATGCCTTAGTCACAATACAAAACTGTAAACAATTTTTTTTTCGATTCTCGGAAAATGAGCCGAACATACACGTGTCAAATCACGTTACATTCGGGTGGACTTGCGGCGACTTGATTCTAACGAAGGGCAAACACCAGCAAACACTATACTCGTTCGAACTCGAAGACGTCACATGCTCATAATTTTGACATGGAGGAATCGTCCTTTTCTTTTTTTTTTCGTGTGTGTAACTAATTCAGTGCTATATCTTTATATGTGAAAAGAAAAATGGGTAAAGGTACGTGTAAGTTTGAAGACGACTGGCTAAATAAGGAGTTACATCCTGAATTTTTCTGGGTAAAAAAGACAAAACTTGATTCTGAAGCGTGCTGTAGACTATGTAATAAGGTTGTTGACATATCTCACATGGGTGTTTGTGCTTTGCGTTCTCACGCCTAAGGAAAAAAAACATAAAGAACGTGTAACCCCAAAAAATACAAGTCAGAATGTTCAGACTTTACTTTTATCGTCGCAATCAACGACACCGCCAATGCCGTCTACCTTGCAAAACGCGCCAGCAGAAGCTATTCTTAGCTCGGAAAACTCATCAAGCTGTAACCGGTGTGACAAGTGCGGTCAAAATGATTTGATCAAACCGATGAATAATTATGTGCCAAAAGAAAGTGTGTCAAAGGCAGAGATTATTTGGGCGTTGAGTCATGCACATGAAAAAACTTCTGCACGGATTGACGGTAAAAAAGTGAATTATTTGGATACATGTTTCCTGATAGTGATATTGCTAAGAAATTTCAGATGAAAAAAGACTATTTACTCGATAACGTATGGATTAGGACCTCACTTTCAGAGCGAATTAGCGAACGAAATTAGAAACTGTGAATTTTTTACGCTATCTTTCGACGAGAGTCTGAATAAAGTTGCCTAGAAAGGACAAATGGACGTTGTTGCACGCTTCTGGCATGAAAACAAAGCTGATACGCAATACTTGACTTCGAATTTCTTGGAACGTGCTACAGCAGCCGACTTGTTTGCTGCTTTTACAGACGATGTTATTGAAAAACACGGGCTTCTTATGAAAAAGTTATTGCAAGTTTCGTTGGATGGTCCGAACGTTAATAAAAAGTTCTTGAAAGATCTCGCTGCTTACTTGAAAGTCAGTGAAGACGCTCCAAAATTATTAGACATAGGTACTTGCATTTTACATATCGTTAATGGCACTTTCAAAACTAGTCATAAAGATAGCAAATGGTTAATTGATAAGTTCTTACGTGCTTCGTACAATAATTTCAAGAACGTTCCACCTCGACGAGGTGCATACACAAAGTGCACTAAGTCCAAAGTTTTTCCCGAAAAATATTGTGCCACTCGATTTTTGGAAAATTCGAAGCCCTTGAAAAGAGCTGATGATATTTTAGATGATTTAACAAAATACTTTGAAACTGTAAAAGATGATGAAGACGGTGATGGCGCAAGTTATACTGATAAATTAAGTAATATCAAAATCATAAAAGCTTCTTTGAAAGATGTATTTCTCAGGTCGAAAATTCGTTTTTTACTTTCTATTACTAATGAATTGGAGCCCTTTTTAACAAAATATCAGACTGATTGGCCAATGGTTCCATTTTTAAGGAACGATTTATTTACAATGATTAAAGATTTTATGGAAAGAGTAGTAAAAGGATCTGTTCTATCTTCTGTGAAAACCATGAATGATATACTGAAAATCGATTTGACTAATAAATCAAATCTTCTGCCTGCTGTATCAGTTCACGTTGGTATTGCAACGAATACTACACTTTCGGTATTGAAAAATTCAAAGAAAGTCAGTGATTTGGAAATTTTTAGTAGAAAATTTGCAAGAGGACAGTTTAATTGCTTTGAGGAATGTGCACGATGCAGTGCGCGTAGCGGGAGATGTAAAAAATATTCCAATTACAAAAGAAATCATAATAGCAACAAGTTGTATTAGATAAAAAAAATCAGATGTTCAAAAAGAAAAAGTAGCGAAGAAAAGAGCTTCCGAGAAATTGGCTGAAAATAAAATCCAACAAAAAAGATTACGAGAAAACTATGAAGAAGATTTGAGCTTACTAACTCAAGAGGCAGAAAAGTTAAGAAAACTAGCAAAATGAACTTTATAATATATCCTTGAAAAATGAAAATTTCAACCCTTGAAATCCTTGAGATGTCCTTGAATTTTAGTTTTCAAATTCGCTAGACACCCTGAAATGTCCTAGTGAATTTAAAAATTCTTTGTTTTTTCCGAGTAATATAGGTTTATGTTCTATCATGATTCTGTTTGAATCAGATGATTAAGAAGAACTTTGGAATCATTTCAAAAGACGCATCAAGAAAGAAGAGTGGGACAGGATAAGTCAACGAGTACACAGAAAAGAAGTTGAAGAATACCAAGGAGGTTTTAAGAAAGAAAAAGGAACAACGACAACCTTTAATACGATCGTGAATAAAGGCTATGAGTGAAATTTGTGCATTCTTTGTGAAAGGTTACTGGTAAAGATGCTTGGTGAAGCCTACTTCTTTTCAAAGACTAGTTCTGTCGTACTCTCAACTGTTACCTATTTATATTTAATTTAATATTATCTTTTTATAAAAGAATATTTTAGGTTTTACTAAAAAATACAGATACTTAAAACACAAGTATGGAAAATATTTCAAAAGAATTTCCATGTAAATGGACTCAAGAAGTGCAGACAGATTTATCATCAGAAGACATATCTGATCTTTTTAATGAGTTATCTCGTACTAGTACATTATTAAATTCCACCCTTTCTATAGAACCTTTAAAAAATGATGAGAAGAAAACTAAGTATTATACAGGTTTAAATAAATACGCAGTTTTTGAAATTATTGTAGGTTTACTGAAGTCATGCGTAGTATCAGGGCAAGGGCGAGGCAACAGAACGCACGATAACACTAAAAAAGGAGCAAAACCCCGTGGTCACAATAGCGTTAAACACGTTGTTTGTCGTCTAGTGGCCATTATAGTGTTGCACAGGTAATGGTTCCAGATTGCCCTATGACGTTGAATTTGTTTTTTTAAAATCTATAAGCTACGCATAGATTATACTAAGGTTATTTAAATCAGTTTTCTTATTAATCATTTTCGCCAATATATGTTTCTAAAAATAGACGTTTTTTATAGTTATTTTCAGTTGCTTAAAGAATGCAGAAAGTTTTGGAGTAACTGATTTTATATATGGTTAAAGTGTACAGATAGGTGAGATAGAAATGTAAGGATTAACGTTTGAAGGTGATATCGGTATGATGTCAAAGTCAGTGTCAGATGTGTTGTATAGAATCCGTTTTAAAACATAAGGAGGATATGAATTTTCATAAAAAAAGTATTTTTAAGTTCCTTATGTGAAATATTGGATCAGAAATTTTGAGGACTCTATTTCTGTTTGATTAAATTAATCTTAGTATTACGTAGTTGATATGAATGATAATTGATATATCTTCTAGAACTTATTAGTTGTCTTATACCAGATTATTTTAATAAATATAATAATCGAACAACTCGTGAAGGATACATTATGGAAATACTTCTCTAAAATAAAATTCAAAACACTTAAAACAACAAAAGTAATATTGTGTATCAAAAACCTTGTAATGACTGACGCTGTTTATATAGTGCAGAAATCTCAGTATTTGGAAAATAGATTAAAAAGTCATCAATACAATAAAAATAAAATGCATTAACAAGCCATGAGAAATAAAAAAGCATAAATTCAATTATAAAAATTCTTGGAACAAAGTAAATGGTTTACATACATAGAAACAAATGAGTTATCGATGATAAAAAAGACCTAAACAATTAAGTAAAATTTATAATTTTTTTATAAATTTAAATGTAACTATGAATGTTTTTAAAATATAACAATTTAGAATGAATAATTATTTAGTATGGTGGAACAAATCTCATAAATGCAGTACGATACGTACTAATAATGTGGGAAACAGCTGTGGTAATGATACCAAAACTAGTGCATAAAGTAGAATTCTACATACCTATAGATATCATTATTACCAATTATTTCAAAATTATTTGAGAAGATAAATTAATAAGAATACAAACCATACTTGATCAAAACGACATTATTCCAACCCATCAGTTTAGTTTCCGCAACAGGCACTCCACAATAAATCAAGTACATCGAATAACAAATATAATAGAGACATCTCTTGAATAAAATAAAATACACTCGGCTGTTTTAGACATTGCAAAAGCATTTGATAAAGTCCGATCGATTAAAGCAGGAGTATGGCGTATTAAATTTAATAGATCTGGGACCACAGCAGGGTATGAAACTAAAGTGGCAGGAACTTATCAAAAAGAAAACAGTGGAACTGAAACTCAAATATAAACAACTATTTTTGTTACTAGGAGGAAGCTCACAACTTACGATTCAAAGTAAGGTGCTAGTATTCAAATACTCAAACCGGTATGGACTTATGGTTTACAGTTATGGGGCTGTACTAGTGAGAGTAATTATGCTTGCCTGCAAGGAATATGGTTAACGCCCCGTGGAATGTCTACAATAAAGATCTACACGTTCACCTACTCCATATAAAAACAGTCAAAGAAGAGATAAAGAAGATTTGCTGGAGGTCACGAAAAACGACTTCATAACCATATATACAATGAAAAGTTGGACTTGGGACTTCTCGATAATCAAAACACAGTCCGCAGGTTCAATGTTTGTTTTTGCTATATCTTTTTTCTCGTATTTTATTTATTTTTTAGTTTATTGAAGGTAACTATGAAATGCAGGCGACAATTACTGCTACTTTGAAGAAATAAAATATACAAACGTAAAAGACTGGCGTTTATGTCAAATTTTGTCTACGCCTACTGTGAAAATATTATATATTTATATAAATTATAGTTTACAATAAATATTACAAAATAACAGCAACAAAAATTGAAGTACATAACCGAAGATTCTATTTGTTCTCAATACATGGTGTTTCATTTGAAAGAAAAAAGAAAATGAACGGTTCGAGTATCCATCCACTCTGTCTACTAAAGATAAAATCATCATGAATTCAGGGTACCGCATCATATTAGAAGACTATTAGGTTTTTTTATCTCAGCTCAGAAGCTTCAAAAAAATGTGAGCAATACGAATTCGGAAAGTACCTTCTACTCTGTAAACGACTTCTATTGTAATAATAATATTTAATTCCCGACATGCAGCATACCGGTTTAATTTTTGCTATGGACTTATTATTTACTATTTATTACTATTACCTATAATTTAGTTACTCATTTTGGTTGTATTCTGTATATTGAAATTTTATTTTTTTACAAGCTTTTGTCTACAAATTGTAACAATTTTTGGACAATAAAGCATTTCTCTCTCTCGGTATAATAATACAGTGTAGTTCTCATTTGAAAAATTATATGCTTGGTTTGTAACACTTCAATTACTTTTTTTTTTTAATATAAAAATTTCTGTAATGAAAACTCAAGAGATAAATGGTTCTCCTTAGTATATACCTATTGTGAATGTGAGCTAAAGGCGTACAATTATTGATTTTATACAAAAAATTCAGACGAATACATAATCTTATAATCCGAATAAACTTAATGTAAATATCTGTTTCTGTATTAAATAATAGATCAATTTCTAAATAATTACTTTTCTGTGGATCTGGAACCAGAGTTATATCTAGAAAAATCTATACGATTTTAAAATGTTGGGTGTGAAATTTATAATTGGCGCAGTCATAGTAGGATTCGTGCGGTGGTGTATTTTTTACGCTTTTTCGCGATAAAAAAATTCGACTTCGTATTTCGATACATAGTACGAAAAACCTAAAACCTACTAGAGAACAAGAGGTAAGACGCAGCCTTCAGATCATCTATAAGTGCCAACTTCCATATTTTCTTGTATTTTTCCTTTTTTTTACTCTTTCTTTATCTGTTACTAGAGTAAGGAAGAAATAATGTATTAATATTAAATATTTTTTATGAACGAATTGGAAAATTTATTGAATACATTTAATAATTTGAATATTAAAGAAAGTAGTAACAATTCAGATTCATGTAACAAAATGTCCACGGCAAACCGAAAAACCCTTAATTAGAAATTATCTAAATTGAAATTATTAAATATCAAACCTTATGATGGTGATAGCAATAGAAAACAAAATTTCAAATGGTCCCGACCTAAACATCCATATTTTAGAGTGCATCCAAGAAAAATTAATTGTAAAAACGAAGGTCATGGTGGGAAATAGGATGGAGTTAAACATATCTGGCCCAAAATAAAAGAAGCTTAGATTGTATTTTACTAGAGCTAACGAGAACCTGACCATTTAAAATTGGAAATCTGTTAACTTTCGGAAATAGATTGCAATTGTTAAACAGCCAAACCATTCAAAGAAAAAGTAACGATTTTAATTAAAGCGAAATAGATAGAAGAAGCCAAATTAAGCGTTAAACACCTCTATAGCAGGATGTTCGGACACAATAAAAAATAATATGCATTTAAAGGAACCTAACTTTTTAGAAGACGCAATGGTCTATGTTGATGAGTTCGAAAATTTCGAGAAACTTTACGACCAATTTCTATGATTCCAAAGTCGAAATAGTAATAATTTTAAATTAAATTTAAAATCAATGAGAAATGATCAAAATAATCAATTAATAAGTATCCATACCATTATCAATATAATGATAATAATTTCCATAACAGAAATTAATTTAATTCAATAACAGTTTTCCAAGTCAACCGATTAATATAAAAACTTCACCACAGCAACGTCATAATTATCCGACTAATACACAGGTCCGAAGAAAAACGTTTTCCGGCCAAATCAAATACTTTAATATAAATTACCAAGGCCAGAACCGATGTCTACGATATCAAGAAATTTTTATGATATACCTATTAGAAGTAATAATATTAATAATGATAGATTTTTTTTAAAGACAAACCCAACAACCAAATTTCACATCAGAAGAATTATATAACAAATTATGATGATAAAAATGAAGAAATGGAAGAAATTGTAGATAATTTTGTTGAATAGTAAGAAAATAATGGTGAACAATCCGTAAATTTCAGTCAGTCAGATAAAGAAGAAAAAAAATATTCGAAATAAATTTTGCTTGTGATAATCGATTACCATACATTGAAAAATTCATAGAAACGAACGAATCGGAATTGAATCATTATAAAGAGAAAAACAAAAAAATCAGGACAAGATCTCGGTAGATTTTTGGAAGAAAAAGAAGATAAATTGAATGTTACCAAAAAAGAACTCGAAGAAAAGATTTTAACGGAAAAAAAATTGGATAGTGATACAAAAAGTAAATTAGAAATAGAATTATTTGATAAAGGGATGTGAGACGTAGAATTACAGTATACAGAATTAGATGAATTAAAAAGAAAGGAAAATGATACTGAAATTGGAGTGAATTAAATTCAATTGAATTAGATAGAAAAATAATTGAAATACAGATATAACAATGGAAGAAAGGAAAATGAATAATGTGATAAAAAAGCATAATGAAATATTAAAGAACGAATGTATCATTGATCCTAAATTAAATACAAATATATTGAATATACAGAATTAAAATAATAAAATGGATAAAAGAGAACCATAAAAATGAGAAAATTGAAATAAGTTACGAAACAATTAACTAAGTATTTGAGAGGAATAATAATAAGATAAGTCTAAAATATAGGAAATTAAATACGAGAGTTAATGAAAAGATAATAGAAAAAATATTTTGGAGTGCAACGCAATTCAAGAAATTATGAAATGGATTTTTATAGTAAGACCTATCTTTTTTTATTATGTTATATGAAAAGATAAGATTTATGATCAATAGGAATTAAAATAAGTAAAATACATAGAACAGTTAATATTCATAAAGAAAGTAGAACAATTAAAAAAATGATTAATTAAAATACATAAGAAATAGAATAAGGAAATCATATAATTGATAGAAGCAATAAAAAAATTTCCTATTCTGTACACTCAAAACAAATTAAATCATTTTTAGCACTGTTGGGATATTATCGAAAATGTATCAAAAATTTCGCTAAGGTTACAAAAAGATGAAAAATAAAACAAACTGAAGAGTTCATCAATTTCTATATAATACATGTAAAAAACTATTAATGTCCGAACACAACATACATATTTTAATAAACAATTTGAATTAACCACTGATGGTTCAAAATATGGAATTGGTGCAGTATTGTCTCAAATAAGATTATTAGAATTTGTTATGTTAAAAAGTAATCAGTATACGAATAAAAAGAAAAATATTTCGATAATATACGGTCATTATATTATGTATATTATCTATAAGAGATTTAGAACAAAACAATTCAATTTATAAGAAATTTATTGATCCTAACCAATTATACGTGTTGTATTTTAGAAACTTTTAAAAACTTGAACAATCTGTTGCTATTGTACAAAAATATTTGAAAAACGCTGTATTTGAATTTGTTCATTGTATAAATGTTGTTGAAGATATAATGACTATTGAAGAACAATGAAAAAATTGAGGTTTGTCATGTATATAAAAAAGGACAGAGAGGAATTAAAAATTCAATTAGTGCAAAATATTATTGGCGAAACATTTCACAAGACATAGAAAATTACGTGAATAATTGTGAAGTTTGTCAGAAGAACAACTATGATTAAAATCCTCCAGCAATTGAATTTATTCTAACCCCGACAGCCAATAAACCATTTGATCATACACATATCGATGCTTTTAAGATAGCAAATCATTCATACTAAATAATTATAGATGCATTCTCACGTTACGGCCAAGCTTATCCTATTTCAAGTATAAGTGGTGTTTCTGATGTTGATAACTTCTAAAATTACATTACTCATCATGGTTTATACCGTACAAACAAACAGTTGATTGTAGTTCAGATTTATAAAAAAGACTTTTTGTAAACTAGATAAAATTGAATTGCACCGTATCATGACAAAAAAAGTAATTCTAATTCACCTCTCGAAAGATTCAATTCTAGTCCAATTAAACATTTTCGATGTCTAAGAGAAACCAACAAAGATTTGACACCCGATCAACTTATGCAGGGCCGGATTAAGCTAGGGGCTTGGGGGGGCTATAGCCCCGGGCCCCAGATCCAAGAGGGCCCCATCATTTGGAAATCATTCTATATTTTTTGATGTGTTGATACCACAAATCTAACGTATTGATATTATTTTGTGAATTTTTCCGGGTTTTCGAATTCCTTAAGGGGGCCCCGTCATTATTTTAGCCCTCGGCTTTATAAATCTTAATCCGGCCCTGAACTTATAAAATAATCAATTCTTCCACATATCAACTCAATTCATTCTGTTACAGAATTTACACCGTTTGAAATAATTAAAGGACACATAAATATTCCACACGCTTTTGATTTAGATGATCATTTGGTTATTTGATACTATCCCATTATATTCAGAACCGCAAAGAAACCTCAAAATTATTATATGATAAACTTAGAGATAAAATTTCTGAAATTAAAGAAAGAATAATTGAAGAAATGAAAATGGAATTAATCCAATTGTTACAGAAAAATGAAATTGACAACGTTAATAATTCTTCGGACACTTTACCAAAAGCAAGACAGAAGATATACAATTTTAAATAATACTTTAGATGAAAAATCAGAAAATATTAACCCTTATATTAGGTCAAAAAGAGGATTGATAAACGCTGTAGGAAAAATAGATAAATAGCTTTTGGTACTTTTGATTCAGAATTTGAAGAAAGATATGATAAGGCAATAAATATTTCACAACAAAATTAAAAACTAATAATTTAAGAAGTAAACATGCAAATATATTTACATAAAAAATTAATTGATCATTATAATAAATCGATAACATGGCTTAACCAACAAAAAATTACTATTTTATTGTTATTTAAATTTTTATAACTATGTACCCCACAAAAAATGATTTTTTATCAGCTATGCAAAAGCAAATTTCTTTTAAGAATCTTCTTTCAACATATTAGTCTTCATCTGCTAAAATCGACTTAAAACCTTTATTTCCAGAGTACCACATCCATTTTACTTGGATTTGATTAGATTACACTTAATGCTATACCACATATTATGTATACATTTCTATACGTGGTGTGATTAAAATATACGAAGAATGAAGAAAGGTAATAAAATTTGAATTGATCTCCTTCAAAGCTCTGCCTTCCGCTAGCATTGCGTTTATCCCAATTTATGTATGACTGGAAGCATTTCTGCAAGGCTTGTTTCGATATGGCTTTCATCTGTTCTGTTGCGGCCTTTTCGATGTTAATTGTGTCGAAACGTTTAGTAAGTTCCGAAGAGTGACAAAGGCATTTCTGCTTGAAACACCATTTTGTTGCATAACTCTACAATTTACCATATACTTAAAAGACTGGCATAATCCAATTTAGTGTAAGATATTCTATGTATTATAATTACTATTATCAACCCAAATTGTTATTTTATATTCTAATTCCGTGATGTTAAGTCTATTTAGTATATTTTCCTTAATTTCTTTAATTATTTATTTTTAATTTTTAACATGTATATATCCGGTTTACTGTAAATTATAGAATGTACAAAAAACAACAGGTTGTAATAAATTCGTTTTTTGTCCTACTGGTTTAAATGTCTTCAATATATATTCGTATAAAGGGTAGACTTTTGAATAATCATAATGTTACAATTAATAGAAATGTAACATATCTAGATCGTTGATTTATTCGTAGTTGTCCGTATATTAACCATTGCTTAATAGTGTGGCGTCAATTGTCGACTTGGTTACCATTGGCTAATAAAATTAAGTAACCGAAATTCCACATAACCCTACCCCTACATCAATTTATGGTCATGGAGAAAAAAAGTACCATTATAGGAATATATATTCTCCAAAATTTGATTGATTTGTATTTATTTCTTACAATCCTAGAATATTGTTAAACGTGTGATCTGTACTTTTAATTTCTAAGAAAATACGCGTTCTCTTGTGCCAAATATGTTTAAAGAAGGTTTTTCTAATGTGACAAATATTCTAAGTTTCAATAATTTTCGGATGCATCCACTTTAACTGTCAAACTGCAAAAAGTCTTGACGTTACAAGGATATTCCCATTTATTCTTAAATTTTGATAACTATTCGTACGAACAAGCTTTAATCTACTACTTCTAAATAGTACGTAATATCTTTCTCATCTGATGGGAAAATTCTTTAACCATTCGATGGATGTACCAATCTTACTTACCACCTTTCTTCCGTTAACTTTTCATCAAAGAAGGAAGGTGTAATAATAATCCATTGTAAACAGCAAGCCCTGATTGTATCAAGTTCGCCACTAATTAAAACTTGTTCTTTTCTGTCACTTATTTTCCAAAACATCAAAAAGTTTAGATTTACCATAAACAAATAGACATATAGGAAAACTATGATATTGTTTAGATACATCAGCTGACTGTGGAGCCCAGAACCTGTTTTAAATCACATTTTCCGAACGTTGCTTTGAAATTTTGTTGGAAAATTCAAATTTAAAACATGATCTACAAGAATTTTTATTTTTATAACTTATTTGTGCCTTAATTCCACCATAATATTTATTTATTTATATAATAAATCCTATACGTTTAATAACTGTTATTGAGCAGTTATCAAGCCGAAAGACCCTGGCAGAATGATTAATTTTGTATCGAAATCGCACATGGTTAGTTTCGTTTTCGTATTCATACTGCCAGTAAAATACTATTAAATAATTTACACCCCCAAAAAAGCAAATAAAATAAGAAAATACCGTGCTTTCGGGAAACGTATGAAGAATGGAATAATTTCATTTTAATTTGTATCATTTAAGTATATCAATTTTTTTAAGGGGGGATCAGTTTCTCCAGTGGTCGTAACTCCTGCGCATGTTTAGTAGAAAATCCTTATACTAGCAGAAAACTAATTCAATTAAAAAAATCATACATTATTCGCTTTAGTTCCATTTGTACTACCTATAAATTATCATTAATAATTTGCACCATCAGGTAAAGTGGGACAAACATAAAAGTAACATGCGTAAAAAATTATAATCCCTACAGAAAAAAAAATATCTCGATTTTTCGAGGTGTTCAAATAAAAATTTGATATACTTAAATGGTACAAATTAAAATGAAATTATTTACTACTGGACTTAATCAAAAGCAGTTTTCATGTTATTAAAATATTGTCAGATAGGAGTAGGAGTAGGAGGATTCGTTTCCTGCACAGATATTTGAATTTTTTTCCCTGACAACTTGGTCTGTGTGATGAATAGATGGGCGTTCTAATCAAGATTTAAAGATTTTTGAAGAACATTATCAGAAATTTTGAGATGAAAATATGTTAAGGAATAACTGTATATATATATATATATATATATATATATATATATATATATATATATATATATATATATATATATATATATATATATGTATATAATGAGAGAATCGGACCTCAAAACTATAAAAATAAAGACAAAATATTTCATCTTTAATTATTTTGTTATTTTTCATAGTAAGTGCAGTAAACTTTTGTTAATTGCTCAATATCTGAATTAAAAATTCCATTTTATCCAAGATATTTGTTTCAAATGAATAATTTTTGTGTGCTTGTATTTTCTAAAAATTGTAATTAGTTGAAAAATCAAATAAATAATTTAAAGATCAGTAGATTTGACTGGCATTAAATTGAAAAAGATATATGACTGTTATTAATTAGGCATATATTTTTAACTTAACAGATGCGACATTAAGCGCAAAACTTTTGCTTGCTATCTATTCATCATCTTCAGATTTCAGTATAATCACTAAAGGAATTACTCACTCTACTCCATGTATGTGCGAAATTAAACTAGTTTTATCAGTTATCATGCCAGATGTTCAAAAAAATAACTGAAAATTACGTGAATGAGTTTACTCCACAAAAATTATAAATTACTCTAATGCTTAATCGAGAAACAAATGAGAAACTAAAATCAAGTTACCAAAAATATTACAAAAAACAAACATGTGTAACAAAAAATAAGAAAGAAATAAAGTGGGGTTAACTTTGAAGAGACAATCTATAAACATCTACACTCATGGACAGTGTTCTATTCTTAGTTTTAAACATCTTTACTAAGCGAGCCTGCTCAGTCTGATTATAACCACAAACTAAACCTGGTACAAAAAGTGCGATGATTTTGTGATTTAACCGTTGTTTTTTATATTCTAATTTAATTTATTCATACGTGACTTAAATTTCATAATAATAAGAAAATATTGTTCAGTGTCAAATAGTGATAATTTTAAACGTGATTCACATTAAAGATTTTCCAGGTAAGTCATTAAATTCTTTTTTCGTTCACATACCTACACATTTTTTGTATTTTTAAAAATTGTGATACAATTTTCGAGGTATTTTTTTCCAGAATTTTTTTTGTAATTAGACAATACAAGCTACTGGAATCTTGACATTTGAAGTTATTTCTGTGTGCGTCTTTATATATATATATATATATATATATATATATATATATATATATATATATATATATATATATATATATATATATCGACCATCAAATATTTTTGCTATATTAAACGAATATATAGGAGAGGAAAATATATGCTAAAGTTTTTTCTATTTAGAACAGTAAGTCATTGGAGTATTTGATAAGTTCAGTGAAATGTTTGGTCATATTGATATTTTGATTTTGTAATTAGGTTAAATAAAATATGTTATGTTTTTGGTATAAAATAGAGAATAGAGAAATTATTTTTCTCAGGATATGGAATGACTTAAATTATCAATTTATATTACAGTTATTAAACAAATTGTCTTTACAGATAAGGGAAATCTATAACAAACAATAGGGAGTACTTCAAATATTAAATAGTAGGTATGCCATATTCTTATGTATTAATATTCTATTGTTTTTAATCACACGCTTATGGCTATCAGTTTTAAAATAGTTTTGGGGAAAAAAGAATATTAATTAGATATGAAGATGAAAAGGTTTAATCAAAATTAAGGGAAATTTGGTATGTTGCCAAATATAGGTGAATTTGATTCGAAACGTGTTTGCTATTTTATGCTAACTTAATATGTAGGTATTCCTTATCTCTAATTGCTTTGCCATATTTGGTTTTTGCTTTAATCCTATATTATTAAATTATTTTTTATCTCCAATCTTCGAATACACGATTTCTTTTTTTTTATTCACAGTAGGACGAAACTGCTTTTTCTATATATGTACAGATATTTAGTTGCACATTATTTTTGTCTTCTATATTAATGTCCATTTCTTGCTGTGCTGTTTTTAGTATCGTGTATGTTCTTTCCATGATATTTATATGCATATTCTTTTCACTAGTGTTTCTTTTTATATTTGTTGGTTATTTTTTAACTCGCATCTTTTTCCAGACAATGAGTTAATTATGATAATCCTAATTTTTATTTTTAGAACCATATTTCTATGAATTACATATTCATTGTATCTGAATCACTCTTTTTATTTCATCTTCATCGAAATTTTGATCAATGATAAGAATAAATAAAGCAAATTTCAACTTAAAGAATTAAATTATTTGAATTCATTATTTTATTTTCAATAATTATATTACAACCAACTTATGTAGTTGTTTTGAAAATAAACATGTTACTATTTGAAAACTAAGCAATATATGTTTTATATTTTGTAACACAATAACTCATAGTCCTAATTATACTTTAGGTCGTTTAATGTTAAAGAAAAGCGCGTTTATAATTACATTCTTTCGCCACATTTTCATATTGAGTTGTTTTTGTGGCCGTAAAATTAATCTCGAAATATAGTTGTTATTTATGTACTGATAAAGATTTACACCGGACATGCTAGATATAATCGGTTTATGAAAATCGGAAACGAAGGTTTAACATTGAAAGATGTGACATCATACTAACCGCAGCTTTCCGGTTGATTTCCCGACTAATTGGGATCTTAATTGTAATTTTAGTTTTTTAATATAAACATTGATATTGCAGTTAAGAAATAGTATTACTCAATTTCAAGTTTTTGATATCCAAATACTAAACCCCTTATCAGTATAGATATACCACCAAAACCTAACAGAAGTAGATCCATTCAGATTTGTTTTCATGTAAAAAGCTAGTTATCATTGAAATTGGGTTTATTAAGCTTGTTTAGGTAGATAATTTCTGCACTGTTCAGTGCTTGATTCTTAGGATATTTCCATATTGAAGTATTATTTACCAAAGTTCGATTGAACGCTCTAATTTTGTTATGGACGAAAAGAATAACGTTTATACGAACCCTTTTTATAATAAAACAAAATTAAGAGGCTACTAAAGTTTATTGAAAATTTATTGGGTAGGGGCCAAAACCACCAATTCATCTAAAATAGTATGATAATAAAAATATCAGGTACATACTTTTTCTGATAAATATTAAATATAGAAAAAATATAATTTCAGTTGTATTGTATTGATATTCAACAAAACTACAGAAAGATAAAACTTATGAAATAGTTTTGTTATGTAGAAGTTGATTTTAGAAATCGTTCTGTCAGATTTCATATTATTTCTTGTAATTGTGACAGTATTCAACATGAATAGAAAGTACAACACCTTCCTCAGAATATCGTTTTACAAACGTTCTGTTACTCCCGTTGGAACGAACTCTGATAACACTATATCCCCCTATACAATTAAAGAAAATGAAGCCATTATATCGATGTTCGATTTTGATTGGCAGAACTTTTTGGCAATCAAATCTGGATCTGCATGAAGACAACCTTTAAATTTCATGTCAATTGAAACACGATTTTCTTTTCGTTCATTAGTATTTCTGTTAAAATTATTTATATGCACTCGTACGAGAATTTAACTTCTTCATTACCCTCTCGAATAGTCCTTCTAATTGAATTAAAAGATTTACCACTTTTTGCATGTGGGTGCCTCATAAGTAATGTCGCTTTTCATGTGAAAATTCCTGCGTCCCAATTATAACTTGTTGAGAGTAGTCTCTAATTCTATGAAGTGTGGAATTGCTTTACTTTCATTTGATCATATTCTCTTTGTTGATTAATGATGCAGTAAGTTTTTATGATAAATAGTATAGAGTGCTATAAAGATGAAATTCCTGTATTGTTAAGACCTTATTGGTAAGAGAAGTTTAGAGCAACTGTGGCAGCAAGGAAAATATGTAATATTAAAGGGGATCACCCAAATGAGCAAATGGCCCAGCATTAAGATCGATCTGGCTCAAGTCATCTACCTGCTTGAGATATTGAGGTTAAAAGGAAAGCAGTAGAAAACCAATTTAGTTGCAGCAGTCACCGATTATCGGACTCCCTTGAACTATCTAAAGATACCATACATCGCTTTAATTGTTTTATTAGATGCATTGTTACTTCCAATGGAATTTTCTCTATTTTATACATAACACATGCACAATCAGTGATACAACAAGGGATAATTAACACAAACCATCCCGAAGAGAGGTCGATTCGAGCGAAAAGTCTTGTTGTGTGTCGAGTGAAATTATGAAGGTGTCTTATATTGATACAATTCGGATGGTCGAGCTATCAATGCCGAGAAATATCTATGCTTAGCAGGTTTTCTTTCAATAAGACCAGGCTAAACCACATAATGCGATAGTTACACAGAATAAGATTAAATTAGTCTGAAACTAACATTATAGAATAAGAAAATATGACATAAAAAAATAAACACATTTGGTTCAAGGGTAAAAATAAATTATCAAAAATCGTCTTAAGCTCTTATGTTGGTAATTAATGCGCTGCATTTACACGGTAACCAACACCTTATACATATTATTTTACTTTTATATGATGCATACTTATAAAAATATTCCAATTAAATTTCATTAGTAGTATTATACAAATAATTTATTCATTTCTTTGTATTGCTTATTTATTGATCAATTAATTTTCGTAGTACATAACGAAAATATTGGATTGAAATTTTTGTGGTAATTAAACTATTTGGAACCAAAACGCAGAATAGGTCATCAGGTGACTATCCGTTTCATTATTGGCTGTTACCTCTTATTTGGGTTGAATTTCTCGATCATTCAAGTTATTTGTAAACTGGTAAGGTGAGCATTGCCATGTAAGGCGATGTACTCCTTTCCATGTAAAGGCAATCCTCATTTTTTTTCTATACTTGGCAATCAAATTATTTTTATTGAACGGAACGCTAATACTTCTTTCGTTGCGAGACTAACATGAAATATATACCATGTGAAAGATGAATTGAAGTATCAAGGACCTATGCATAGTTTTATTATACCATGTGGCTTGATAATTATGTCATATATCACGTAAGAAAAAATTTATGAGTATTTCAAGTTTCATTGGCTGTTTTATAATAATATTTACTCATAAAATATATTACTGCACCAAATAATATTTACGTAAACATTGTATTGAAGTTTTCACAATATTATGGATATGGGTGCTTCTATTTTAATTGAACTATCATTTGTGAGACCATGGAAAGTGTGCAGTAAAAATAATTTTCTAATTCCTATATGGTTGATATGTATTTTTTTGTGTATGCTGTATTCGCATTATATACATTTAGACGGTGAATGAATAATGAAACAAACCAGTAAATATATAAATAAATAAATGAACAAAATTTATACTATTTTTTAGACTTCATAATTTGGGTTTTAGGAAAAATAATAGTAATAGAAATAAGTTTATGAAATTAGTTATTGTATATCACACCAAACAGTTTTAAAATCGAATTAAAAATGTAATTATAAAAGGAGCTTATAAACAAGAAAGTGCACTATTTATTATTTTAGAAAAAGTAACAGCTTCTATTCCTAAAGTAATAAAGGAACCGGAACATTTAGCAGCCTTTACTTCCTAGTTTACTAATAATCCAGAGTGATAGGATAAACTCGGAATAATTTAGATCTATAAGCAAAAAAGTGATGTAACCATAGCACCGTATCCTCTTTTATACAATTCAAGAGATATTTTAGAAAATATCAAAATAACTTTTTTGTACAAACATATCCTCTTGAATAAGTTTGGTTCAAGATCGTTATTATTGACGCATGATACGATATTCAATTAGTAATCTACTGTTTATAATCAGAAAGTGAGCTCCGCGATATAGATAACAAAATTCATTGTAATGTAATACTTCTCGTAAAAACCATGAGTTATTTTTCCAAAAACTCATACCTTCCTCTCTCTCGAAATTAACTAATCAAATCGTATTGAAGGGCTAAAATTTCTGTTAATTTCATTTTTGTTCAGGCGAATTGATTTGAATATATTTCAAAAGTAAATAGACCGTTCCGTTTTTCTTTATCTACGTGTACTTATATTAATCATAGGGATAAAGTTAGTTTTATATATTTTCTCTTAAAGTGACTAAGGGACCCTAGATTCCTCTAGCGTTTCACATTAAGGTCGTTCAAAATCGGCTGTTGTGCTAGAAAACATCGATGCTGTGTGTAAATTTATATTGCAAGATCGTCATGTGACATACCGTGAGATTGAAACATACTTGGGCATTAGTTCCACTCGCATAAGCAATATTTCATGAACCTTTGGCTGTCAAACAGGTTTGATTGCGTTGGATAAGATAAATTCAATCGCAGTGCTTCAAAAGACGTCTATAAGATCGTGACAGGCGACCAACCATAGACCTATGCATATGAACCCGAAACTAAACAACAACCGATAGTATGCGTCTTTCGAGACGAGCCAAATCCAAACACGAAGCAATTCATAGTAAATGATCGCCTGTTTTTTTTTGGAATAACTGAACATGTCGCCACCGTTCCATTAGACCAACGTAGATCGGTCAATTCTGATTAATACACCAGCATTTGTTTGCCAGAAATCAAGAGAACCAATCGCAGAAGACGAATCATTCTCCACCATCACAATGCGAGCTTTCACAAATCAAACAAAAACAGTCACAACATCGAATTGATGGATCTTTCGCCGTATATTCCTTGTTTGTCCCCAACGCTTCCGTATTCCCGCAGATGAAAAATAATTTGCGAGGTCAACGTTTTTCTAGACCCGAAGAAGCGGTTGATGCGTTCAAATCACATGTTTTCAATCGAAAACGAAATGGAAAAAATGCTTCGACTATTCGTTAAAACGCTTACATAAGTGTATTGATCTTAATACAGAATACTATCCATATTCAATTATAAATATTTGTTTTTTTCTATTTAGAAACTTAAGTAGCAACTCTCGTAGGAGTTCCTGTTCATTAACTATTATAAAGTTAAATATAAATTATGACTCAATAAATATTTGCACAGGGCTTTCATCATAGATAACTTAGTAAAATATTCTTTCAAATTATCATGGAAAGTAGATCAACAACTCTATTATAAATGTAATAATTGTATTCCCCTAAATGTTACTGGAACAGTGTATATATTTTTGACATATAAAAACAATAAATAATTTGTATTTCCATGTGGCTGATGAATGTGTTTCAGAACCAATTTTCTCAAAGTTCATTGGAAATGGATGAAGAGAATACTTCGTATTTGATATACAAGATATTTACACAGCTATCAAATGATACTTTACAAAAAGATTTCTATCACAATTTAGTCAGAATATGAAGGTTCTCTGAGAAGATTCCGATCTCAGCCTGAAGATGTCAGCACTATGACCGTAAAATTTTGGGCAGCTGAATTAGCACATGGCCGTATCAGCTTGACTGATGAGCGTTCGGGATGACCAAAAACTACGACACCTATCGATATCAACGAAAAAATTCACCAAATGGTACTGGACGACCTTCGGATTAAGTTTAAAGAGGTAGAAGACGCTATCGACATATCAAAAGAACGCATATACTGACTGAAGGATTATGTTTGCGTAAGCTATCCGCACGTTTTCTCACTTTGGAGTGAAACGTATTTGAATGTCCATTTCCCAAGCCTTATTGACGGGGTTTAAGCAAAATGAGTGGGATTTTTTGCGTCGATTCATAAATGAGAGCCAAACTGTACTAACACCATTTTTTTCAAATCGATATTATGTTTCCTTCTTACTCCACGTCACTTGATTTCTCGTATGGAATATAGAAATAAGTCCTATATAATATACTTTTAAAGTTAGCCAAAGATTATGGAGTTAATATCGTTAAAGATACTTTCCATGTATAGACATAATACAATTTTCAGTGCATTTGTGAAACGTATCAGCCACTTGAATCAGAAGAACTCGAAAAAATTCCGTTCCAAGAACGAAGCAGATGAAACCAACTGAAGTTTCAAAATCAGAGGGAAAAAACAGAAAGTCAAATAATAAAATATAACAAGAAAATGTCCACAAAAGAAAGATTAGATGAGATCTGGAGTAAAAAACTAAATGCGGTAATGAGTATGCAAAACAAGTCGATCTGCCCTATATAGATACCTGTCATTTACAATGTTCAACAAAAGTTCCTGAAAAGCCTAGGCAGGTAATTCATCCAATGTTTTGGAATCCTGATGAAAGTATGGAGTTAAAATAACAGTTATACAATGTGTGCCAATAAAGCGTAAACGCCTAGTAACCGGAAGTGAATTGATAAAAGACCTCTCAACAGACACTCCTTTTTGATACCATCAATATTAGAGTAAATTTTCGCCAAATGTTTTATCTTTCAGCTTCAAACATTCAAATATTTTTCTCAACGGGTATTAAAAGAAAATAGGATGAAGGAATTGTAGATAATATAAATAGAATGTATGAACTATATAGGACATACTGCAAAGAAAATACTGCCAAAAGTAGGGGGGCTATACTCAATAATTTTTTATACAGAATTTAATTAACTACTCGTTTATATTGCTATAAAATAATACCTGCTATGAATGTGATGATTTTTTCTAGCCAAAACTCAATCTACAGAAAATCGGGAAAGGAGAGTTTGGCAGAAATTATCAATACTTTGATGAAGCTAGTAAAAGATATGCCTTAAAAAGAACAAATAAAGAGACAGCTGAACAAAGTGATGGAAAACTAGAATTTTTCACTGTTGATCGAGTGAAAACCACTTTTTTGCCAAATATCGAGAAGATAAAAAAGAATCAAGAAATCAATTCTTGTGCCCTTCAAAAAATGTGGCTGAACTACGTGGTCTTCAAGGATACCGGCCCAAACATTTATAGATCACCTATCAGTTTTCAGAATGTACGGATTGAGGAATAATAGAGAAAAATATGGTAGTTCACCGTTCCATTTGTGGAAAACAAAATAAAAAATATTGTCTGCACGGTGATGGCATAAAACTATTGATCAAAGCGATCTATTACTTATTCAAATGCTATTCTGGATGATGAAACAACTAATAAATTTCGGAGTAGAAAATTCATGTTTGAAACTACCGTTTTCCAACACAAAAATCAATTTATATGAAAACTATTATTTATTCATGCTTGATAAATGTTCTCTGTACAATAATGTGATGGAAATATCGATATCAAATTATTATAGACAGTTTCAATGGGATGGGATGTTCTCATCTATTAACTGCACAAAAATAATTTTTTTATTTTCTAGCTAATATCAAATTATTTTTAGTTTCACAAATTAAAATTGTTTCTAAAATTTAGAGAAAATGGAAAAATTTTTCTTAGAAATGAGAGGACATATCGAATGTAATTTTGAATCAATATAAAAAATAGGCTATATTAAAATGAGTATATCTTTTTTATATAGTTTTATATATAATATAATATAACTCAATGAAAGTTATAAGATTGATGTAAGATGTAAGAACCAAGATTATAGGTGAGTTCAAAAAACTGATGTCTCCCTTGTTGCGCACGACCACGGTTGAACTAAAAACTCACCCTGTATATTGTATATATTGTTTAGGATATCAGATACACTGCGACTCAAAAGCCTAGTTGCGTCCCTTTTGTTTGCGTTGATATTGTGGACGCCCAGTACTGATTGTTAATCCCACTCCTTTCAGAAGTTTCAAGATGTGCGTTTTCTGGCTACCAAAGGTTTTCATTTTCTATTTTATACGTCCAAGGTGTAGTGCTCTGGAGTTGCGTAGTATCTTGAATTTTAAGAGACTGTGAACATAACTTTCGACCGTTATTTTTTTTACTAAGACTGGTGTTTTTCTGGTGTCCACCTCGGTGGCAATGACCCGACAACACTCCTGTTGATATTCGTAGATTATTTCTACTTTCACCGATCATTTAATAGATCTTCTTTGGTTATAGATCCCAAGAGTATCTATGTCTACATCAATCACTGTAGATGTTCTCAATAACTGATTATTCCTTTCTACCCTATTTTGTAGTATTTTCTCAATTGTCCTGTATCCGATTTCACAAAACGGCTCAGAGCCTATAAAAGCTTTATTAGCCCCTACTTTAGCAAGTATGTTTACTTTTTCATTCCCTCCATTTCAGTGTGTCCCGGAAGCCATTGGAGGGTAATAAGATGATAATTTTATCTGCGATAAGTCATGTTCAGAATTAACTGAACATATTTTTCGATTGCAAGTATTACTGCTTAAATAATACTTGGTGTATTAGTCAAACTTTTAGAGTTCTTAGCTCTGGTTCACCACTCTCTTATTCCAGTTTTATCTGCCGTTTTGAAGCCATCCGTATACCATTTAATGGCATTTCTGTTTAATCATGGTGTTTTGATCTCATACTCCTTTAGTTTGAACCTCTTTGAACTAAGGAAATGATAAACTCTAATATCTAATGAACTGTATTACTACTATACTATGGTATATCTAATAGAAATGAACAGGCTGCTTTCATGGTCAAGGCATCTACGGAGAAATAATGAAATTTGTCTTATTCGTAATTTGTCACCTTGCGAGCCACTCACTTTTTATGTCTAACTTTCTATTGGAGAATTGTTCAGGACTATTCGTAGTCATTTAAACTTTGTTGCCTGTGAATATTTTTTCAAAATGCTTTTTAAGTAGTTAAGTATCTGGGCATGAACATACCTACAAAGCTATGATAGAAAAAGCACATTAAGAAGAGAAGAGAAAAGCTCAGTCTGAAATATAAAAAAAATTACTGGTTATTAGGTAGAGACTCAGAACTCTCAATTCATACCAACAGTTTCTAGTATACTCGTATTAAGGAGTTACAACTTTGAGTCTGTGGCTGCTTAAAAAAAATTGGAATCATACGAAGATATCAAAACAGATATTTGAAAGTTAAAATGATAGCACACGAGGCAAGACATTCGACAATTTAACTGCTGGACCAAAGAGAAATAGTGAAGACTCAAAACTATTAAATGTTTGAGCTAGTATAGTGGTTGAACGCAAAGTACTGTGCTTATTGTGTAGTAAGACTCAGAATATAAGGAAATCAGTAGGTCAAACACACATGTTTACATAGACGAGTATGTGTTCAACATAGTCGAGAGAGCATTTTCTCCATTTAGGCATAATTTAAGTAAAAATGTCGATTTGCAGTAGAAATTAGAGAGAGAGTACTTTTCGAAAATATAATTATATTCTATAACTTATTATTATATTTTGCACAAGTGCAACATTCACTTTATCAAGCATGATTGTAATAGAAAAAACAATGTAAATGATATTCTATTATTAAAATTGTAAAAAAAAATTGGAAGAAAGAAAATATTTCACGAATCAATTACCTCGGTAATGGTAATACTCATATTTATAACGAAACCATTCATTGATTTTAAATAATGAAATTATTTTACAAGTTTTTTAACATTATTTGAAAAGTGTGTCCAGCTGATATCTAAGATTATTCATTTTTTTATTTGTTTGTATTCTCCAAACATATTCTTGTTATAAATGTACACTCATTGCATGTCTGCTCTAAAAACTAAAAATGAATAGCAATAGTGTGTAAGCTCTTGAAGCCTTACTTAAAATTTAACTATTACTACAAAATTGAAATTTTTCATAAGCACGAATTGCATTTTATATAATCTGTAATTGTTGTCTTATTATTGATACTAAATTGTTTTGGAAAAAAAATATGAAATAGGTTTATGGAGAAAACCAAACTTTTGTTAATGAAGAACTCATTAATAAGTAAAAAAAGGTTTAGAATTGTTAGGTATGCTCAGTGTATTGGCTCTAACGAAAATAAATTTATTACATTTTTTTGTCCAACAACCATGTTAACCTCTGTGTTTTGTTGCAGAGGTCATAGTTGATTAGATCGAAGCACTAAGTATATTCAAGAACGATAAGAGGTAAAGTAACTGAAGATGAGCCAGTTTCCCTACCACGATTCGGTCACCGGTTTCAGACCGGTTGAGCCCGGCGTGCAGACACAGAATTCGAACATCAGCGAGTACTGCGACCGCGATCAGTCAGTAGATGACGAGGACGAGATGGTGACGACGGAGCGTGAGTTAGCCGAGGACGCACAATGGAAAAAAATACAGCAAAATACTTTTACAAGGTGGGCAAACGAACATCTGAAGACCGTATCGAAACACATTGGAAATTTAGAAACAGACCTTAGTGACGGTTTGAGGTTAATAACTTTGATTGAAGTGCTATCTGGAAAAAGGTTGCCGAAACATAATAAAAAACCCTCGTTTCGGTCTCAAAAACTCGAAAATGTGTCAGTGGCTCTTAAGTTTTTGCAAGATGATGAAGGAATTAGAATTGTCAATATTGGTGAGTTTTTTATGTTTCTTTTCATGTCCATTCTTTAGTCACACAACATTAATAGTTACCGGCTTCACTATCAAAACTATTGTTTCATTTTGTTTGGCAAAAAATAACTTACTATTTGATACAATTAAAGTGAATGTGAATATATCATACAGTAATTTGAAAATAAATTAACCAACAATATAAATTAAAAATACATGATATTTTAAAATGTAATTTATGATAGATTGATTATTAAATATATATATATATATATATATATATATATATATATATATATATATATATATTGTCTTCTACTAGTATAGACATTTTCTACCGGTTTTGACTTACAACTTGCCCATAAAATATTTGAAATTCTCAAATTTGATATCCATGCTAAAAACAGAACACAAAAAACAAACAAAAAGTTTTCATTACTTTTCTAGTTTGCATTTATTTAAGCAAGTTGATATTTCGATACTTATTAAATACGACTTAAGTATTCCAATTTATATATTACTGTTAAAAATATATTAGGTGAAATCTGGGAATTTATTGAATCAATGCCGAAAAAATATTTGAATGGCTTTCTTCAGTTTTATTGATGAAAATCTCCGCTCAGCCAGCGTCTGAAAAATTACTTTTTTGTTATTAGGTGTGGTTTTCCTGTATCCAGTGTGGATTTCAAACAAATCTATATCAGCTGTTTTGCTTTTTCATATAAATCAGTTAAAGTAAATTATGAAACGTAACTTACCAAATGTTAATCACACAAGGTGTTTTGTTGTAATAAGTTCCTCTATAATTTCTCCAAATATTTAATACTAATGAATTTTGAGCCCGCGAAGTCGGCAAAGTAACCTTGAACTTGGGAACTGTTCTTATACATAAACAGAACAACTAAAATATATATTGAGTTGGACCACCCTATGTCTAAAGAAGTTCGTATCTGATGTGTTCCAAATGATCATAATTTCTCCTCGGATAATACAAATTTTCATCATCCCCATTTGATACGGTGTCAACTACTTTTCCGATTTTTTATCATATGGCTATTCAGCTCATATTGTGATTATGGGATTGTAGCATCACAATTATTACGTTTATTAAACTAATTTGATGATTGGTGGAATAGTCTCTCTGTAAACGATATTGGTCTTTCATGTTTTGATGTTGAGGATTGGTGTATTGGAGTATTGGTGATTGATTGTGATTTTTTTGACCTTTTTTTGTATATTTAATTCCAGATAATTATTGCTCTCTCAATATATACATGTAAATGTTCTTGATTTTAGGTCACTTCTGTTTCAAAATTATTTTTTTTTTAATAATTTTTAAAAGATAGATCAAAATTGACGTTTCGACTAGTCTTTATCAAAATTATTAAAATTTAAAAATTATTAAAAAGACTAATTTTGAAACAGAAAAGACCTAAATTCAAGAACTTTCAGGAACATAAACATATTATCGAAAAGTATAAGAAATAATAAATTAAAGGAATATATATATATATATATATATATATATATATATATATATATATATATATATATATATATATATATATATATATGAATATATGTCACCTACGCCATTGCCCTTAGGTGGACAGTATATTGTGCTGATTAAGAACTTATTTTATTGTAGAATTGCCTAGCTTGTGTTTACCAAAAGATTATTTAATTCACGTTTGTAATAAAAAATATCAGTCTTGTAATTGAAGTTGTTGGTAGAATTTATGTTAGAAATAAAGTTAGTTTTTAAAAACACGGTTCCAGTAAATTAAAAGTTAAGTGGCGCAGTCAGTAGGATAGTCAATCGGAAGTTAAAGCATATAACATTCGGTTCGTTTCTACGATTTGTTGACTATTCGAACAAGTAAAGTTAAATTATTGGAACTCTTAGTTGGGCGAACTGAGTAACTCAACTAGAAGATCTGTGTTGTGCTAGAAACCGGAAGAATCAAGAGGATATTGGTTGTTCCTGTGCAGTCCGAGCCAATGGAAAGGATCTTCATTCTATTGCTGTAAGTGTTTTTAATGTCATATAGAGGAAATATTAATTATTTACTTGACACATCTGACGATTCTGACTCAAATTCTGATTCAAATAACTCAAATTCAGGCTCAAACTCTGTTAATACTAAAATAAAATTTAACTTAGCATCACCAAAACTTTTTTCTACGAACAATTTTAATAAAATGGCTACTCCACAATTACCTATTTTAAAAAAGGAGTATCTTGATATGATACCCGAATTTGATGGAAACAATGCATTACTTCCTAGGTTTATAGAAATTTCAGAGAAATTAGTGAGTAAGTTTTATAATACTGTGGATGTAGGGGATTTTCAAAATGAATATTTGATGTCCAGCATTTTAGCAAAAATAAAAGGTGAAGCAGCCATAAACATTTCTTCTTGTACGATAAGAACTTGGGAAAATCTAAAAGATGCACTTCTTAATACTTATGCTGACAAAAGAGATATTTACACTTTAAGTATAGAACTTTCAGAAATGAAACAAGGTAATGAAACGCCTTTCGAATTTTATAATAGAATTCAACATTTATTAAATCTTCAAATTTCTCATCTCACGACACATTCTAATGTTAGTGAACATTTAATTTTGGGTAATTACTTTAAAAATTTGGCTCTCAGAGTATTGCTACGCGGTTTAAAAGAACCTTTAGGCACATTAATGCGTACGAAAAATCCAGAAAATTTGAATATTGCTTTAAATGTTCTTACAAATGATTTTCAAGTTTATATGACCCAGAATAATCATCCGAAAAATATTTTTTCACCCTTGAATACGCAAAATAATTCACATAAAAATAAAACCGATTTCCAAAATAATGTGGCATATAGGCAGCCACCTCCTAGGCAAAATTCTATTCCGAATTATCAATATACTAATTGAAATTCCGCATCAAACCCGCAAAATCGTCCTTCAACTTCTTACACTCCTTCTAATAGGAATAATTCAAACTTTTCTAATAATGGTCAAAACGTCTTTAAACCCAATCAGAACCAAAAATTTCCAAATCCAACTCCAATGAGTATGTCTACAAGAAATACATCTAGACCCCCTCAAAATTATCAAAATAGGTTCCAACACAATCCGAATCAACCTAGAAATTTTATCTCGGAAGAACTCCATAATATAGACGATTCTGATTGCACTAATGATGAATCCGATAATTTTTTAGAGATACCAGCCTCGGAACCAAACCAAACATTATCGAATTGTTAAACTTAAATAATTCAGAAAGCGTGTTACCCTATATAATTTTTCCAGAACAAAATCTTAAGGTTTTAATTGATACTGGTAGCACAAGATCCTTTGTGACACCAGCAGTTGCTGAGAAATATTTCAAAAAATCTTATGTCAAAAAACCCTTCCATGTAAAATCTGCCTTTGGTAGCAGTCAACAAAATTTCTGCACACTCATTCCAATCCCTAAAATGTTTAATTATAGGAAACCGCTCAATTTAGAATATTGCGTTTTCAAATTTCACGATCATTTTGATTGTTTGTTAGGATTGGATAATTTAAAAATACTTAATGCAATTATCGATTTAAATAATAATTTGCTTATGACTCCTTATAGTCAAATTAAATTGAATTACTTTGACATTAAAACTGGATCCACGAATTGTATAGTAGTGCCTCCACGTTGTGAACAAGTAATTAAATTAAATATTGAAAATGTAAAAAATGGTAATGTAATTATACCATATACACGAATTGAGAAATTAGAAATCCCTGAATGTTTAACAAAAGTTGAAAATAATATAGCTTTATGTACAATTTTAAATCCTTCAGAATCCAACTTTCGAGTAGATTTAAACCCTTCTATTAGTGTTGAGACATTCGATGAATACGAACAAACCCTCAACCCAAATTTTAATGAAATTTATTGTGAAAATGTTAAATTTGATGTTTCGAAAGTTAGAACTGAACACATGAATTCCGAAGAGAAACAATCTGTATTAAAATTAATTCAAGAGTATAGTGATATTTTTCATGTTGAAGGAAATCAGCTCACCTTCACAAGTAAAATAAAACATCACATTAAAACTTCTAATGAAATACCTATTTATTCAAAATCATACAGGTATCCTGAGATTCACCGAACGGAAATTCAAAATCAAATACGAAAAATGTTAAGTAATAATATTATTAGACCATCCAATTCTCCATGGTCTAGCAACATTTGGATAGTCCCAAAGAAGCTAGATGCTTCTCAAAAGCCGAAGTTTCGACTCGTTGTTGACTGTCGAAAACTGAATGAGATCACAATTGGAGATCGATATCCATTGCCAGATATTACAACGTTACTAGATAAGCTTGGACGTTGTCAATATTTTACAACATTAGATCTCGCTTCTGGTTTCCATCAGATCGAAATGGCTGAGGAGGATATTCCGAAAACAGCCTTTAATGTAGAAAACGGGCACTATGAATATGTGCGCATGCCTATGGGTCTGAAAGGAGCGCCTGCAACCTTTCAAAGGGTCATGGACAATATCCTAATGGGTATACAGAACGAAAAATGTTTGGTGTACCTTGATGATATAATTGTGTTCAGTACCAGTTTACAAGAACACATCACAAATTTAAAAGAAGTATTCAATAGATTAAGAGAATCTAATTTTAAATTACAAATTGATAAATGCGAATTCTTGCGAAAAGAAGTAGCATATCTGGGACATATTGTCACGCCAGAAGGTGTAAAACCGAATCCAGATAAAATTTTAGCAATTCAAAAATTTCCAATACCAAAAAATTCAAAACAATTAAAAGGTTTCCTTGGACTCCTAGGATATTACCGAAAATATATAAAAGATTTTTCAAAATTAACTAAACCATTAACTATTAGACTGAAAAAAGATGCAATTATTAATGTAAACGATTCAGATTACGTCGAATGCTTTGAAATGTGTAAAAATCTGTTGATGAATGAACCAATACTTCAATATCCAGATTTTACAAAACCCTTTAACCTTACCACAGATGCCAGCAATTATGCTTTAGGTGCTGTTCTAAGTCAAGGCAAAATAGGCTCTGATTTACCTGTGGCTTACGCCAGCAGAACCCTAAATGATTCAGAATGCAACTATTCTGTAATCGAGAAAGAACTTCTTGCCATAGTTTGGGCAACCAAATACTTCCGCCCCTATCTTTTTGGCAGAAAATTTACAATAGTTACCAATCATAAACCACTCCAGTGGTTACTCTCACTTAAAGATAATTTTAATAAGACAATTCAGGACATTCAGTATAATGAAAAATTATTAAAAACGAAAATATTTGAGATAAGAGATATTCTAGATTTTCAAGCAAATGCGGAAAATATTAAATATTTAAAAGAGTTATTCAACGAACTTCTTATCACATTCAATGTAATTCAAGACATTTTAGAAACGGTTGAAAATTCCTTGACCTTCTGTAAACTTAGAACATTACATCCAAGTATTATAAAATCTCACGATTTATTTGTAGAGTTGCAAAAAGTGCATTATTACTACCAAGCGGAATTACCCTTTGAATTAAAACATAAAAATATTTTAGAATTTGAAGCCGTCATAGACGTAGTTTGTAAAGTAGAAAATAATCAAATTCAATATTTTTTATCGATACCCATTAACTATGATATTTTATTTAATCTTTTTTATATGTTACCTATACCTACAGAAATTGAATCAGAATACGTAACATTAATACCTAATTCAAAATTTTTACTTAAATCAAATAATGTCATTAAACCTCTAAATGACATTTGTACTCGCGGCAATATATTTCAATGTCCTAACCATTTGCAAGACAATAATAATTATGGATGCGAAGAGAACATATTGCTAGCAGGAAATTCTACATATTGTCAATATACAAAAATTGAAATAATTAAGAATCACATTGAAATTATTCCGGAGATAAATCAATTTTTAGCAATATTTCCCGAAGAAGAAAAATTAATCATAAAATGTAAGCAAGAAACTGAATTGGAACTCTTAAAGGCATTTATTTAATAGAAAATTCAGCATATAAAATTATATTTAGGAACCAAGAGTTAATATTTCAACAAAAAACGTTTGGACAACCTTTTGTAATAAATGAATTAAATTTGAAATTAAATCAATTACACGTTTCTCCAATGAGGATTGATTTAAAAAAATTAAAATTAAAGGATATTCCAAATCAACTGGTAATGCCAATATTCACGGATAACACTAATCTTCACATTCCCAGTATTTGGACTATTCTTCTTTATATAGCATTGATATTGGCCTTCTTGTGGATTTCGTATAAGAGGAAACATTCAGGAAGGACAAGTAAGAATCACCCGCAGGCAACAGAAGATGGGATCCAGCTTCCAGGAGAAGCTTCCTTCTAAAGGGGGAGGTGTCACCTACGCCATTGCCCTTAGGTGGACAGTATATTGTGCTGATTAAGAACTTATTTTATTGTAGAATTGCTTAGCTTGTGTTTACCAAAAGATTATTTAATTCACGTTTGTAATAAAAAATATTAGTCTTGTAATTGAAGTTGTTGGTAGAATTTATGTTAGAAATAAAGTTAGTTTTTAAAAACACACACACACACACACACACATATATATATATATATATATATATATATATATATATATATATATATATATATATGAATTCTGGACCTGATAGTGGAACAAAAACAAACTGAGAAATAAGGAGACACGAATTAAATTTTAAATATCTTTAGGTTTGGTTGAAATTTACGAGAACAGTATGGTGGAAGTCTTCAATAAAAAAGTTATTTCACATCTGACTAATATTTTATTTTTCAACATAATCTTATTCTAGCTTTTCATAGTTCAGCTAGTTTTCCATTTTTTCAATCCTTTCATGAAATAGGTTCCGTTTGTCTCTGACATAATCCCTTCAGTTTTCTGTAATCCATCAAATGATTTAGTTAGTTAACATTAAGTGGTGGAAAAAAGGCCAATTAATCGGCGATCCATAAGAACAAGGGCACGGATTTTATTAACCAATTTTAGAGTAGATACATAGAGTGACGGTCCTGGACGTTCAGCATCACCTTTTAAAAGCAGAGGACCACATACAAGTCAGTCGAGAGGACAGATAACTTTTAAGATATTTTTTACGAAATACCTCGAAATTTTTTTCATCAAAATATATTTGTGCATGGATTGACAGATTCTACCAACATTTCAGCCAAGCCAAGGCGCTTAGTGTCTGTTTGACAATCGTATATGTGAGTCGATGTGAAGATTTTTGTGAGAATAGAAAATAGTGAGTGTCGAGCTATCATTAAATATTTTTAGCTGAATCCAATCGTGGCCGTACAGTTAGACGGACGACGAGCGTTCGGAATGGCCAGAAAATGCGATAACCAGCGATGTCATCGAAAAGGTTCACCAAATGAGACTGGCCGACCGTTAAATTAAGATTGGAAAGATAAAAAAAGCTGTCGGCATATTAAAGGAACGCATTGGCCATATACTGTTTGAAGAATTATTCATGCGTAAGCTATACGCGCATTGAGTGTCGCGTTTGCTCACTTTGAACCAAACGCGCATTGGAATGAATATTTCACAGGTCTAATGGATGCAAACTAAACAAAATGACTCATAACTGTATATGGAACCTGGATTCACCACTACACTACTTAAACGAAAAACCATCCAAGACAAATAAGGCAAAAAAGGTTTCATTGTCCGGAAAATTGACCGTATTCATTGATTAACTTCAAAAAGATAAAACAAGGAGAGTATACGCATAATTTCTTGATAATGTAAAGGAAGAGATTGCAAAATGCGACCGCATTTTAAGAAAAAGAAAGTAAGGACAATACACTTTCTGACATCCATCAGATCTGACTCCCGGCGACTTTTTTTTATTTGCTAACTTCAAACTTCCACTTATAGACGAAGACGTTATCGTATAATTAAATGCCTGTTTTGAGTAGAAAGAAGGCAACTATTATTTGTAAAATTTAACCAGTTACATAATCGCTGGAAAAAGTGCTTAAAACGAGATTATGTTAAAAAATAAAAGTGATTATTGAAAAATCATCTTGCTCATTTGTTAGGTCGGAAATTTTCAGACAACCCTTTTATAATATTTATGAATGATATGTATTATCAGAAAATCTTATTTGAAAAGAGTAAGTCACAAAAATTGCCGCCTTATAATTTTCAAGGTAAGTTTATTATGAATCATACATTATAATTTTTCATGGCAATAAAGCAACTTTACAACTTCTAACTTATTTCAGGATAGATATATCAGTTCGTTCTCTCTAAATTAACTATTAAATTACTAACTTAAGGAAGTTTCAAATTGCTCTCTACCATTAAACCTTTAGAAAATTGAATGAATGGATGTTTGATTACAATTTGCGGGATGAAAATTTATAAAAAATAAAGATTTTCTAGAAAAATTTGTTTATTCAGTTGATTCCCTTCTTTGAATTAAACATGTTTTGTATCAGTAATTATTTGTGGACATCTTAATGTTTAAAATAAAGTGTTTGCTAGACCTACTTATTTTGTTAATTGTTGTTCGTTGTTTTATCATAGGAATAACAACCTACGCTTGTACCTATCGAATTGTCGCAATCTCATTGTATTAAAGTGTAGCCTATTTTTAGTTATTACCGGATGGGTATCCTGGAGGCCACTCATATCAAAGATTTTAATTAATCAAATTGCATAATTTGAGGATTATACACTCTGATTACCTCGGACAATGGCTTGCATGCTTTTTATAAATTTTAGTTTGTAGAAGTTTTATAATATGGACGATATTATAGTGACATCTTGTTGTCGAATCTTTCGTTATCCGGAAAAAATAATGAGATTTATTGTTGTTGTTTTGATACACTGGCTTTCAAATGTATGGCACCCCTTATTTCATCTGAATGTTTATATTTACAATGAAACCTAGCAAAGCTTTGAAGGATGAGAAATAAAGGCACAACAAGCATATCCTCCTTTAAGTCTGATTAATTTAACAACTTTTATAGGCATCTCTATAAACAAGTGATTAATAATTTATTGGAGAATATTTCTTCATTTTGTGGTAACTATATTTTCAAGTTTTTTGACATTGGCCTATGAATTATTTCTTCAAAATTTGCTATAGTCGTATAATCTCACACATGTTCAATAGAAATCATGTAGATTGTCATTACCGACAAGTCTAATCTTGTAACATTTCGATTAACAAATACTTTGCTTAATACTCTAATGTGATGCGGATGTGCGATATCATACACAAAAGTGAAATGTTTACATATTTTGTTTCGCAATAGGAAGAATTGTAGGGGCTACTGCATTTTGGATATAATGTTACTCTGTCATTGTCCCTGATATGTATATTATGTTCTTCAATTGTATATTTTACCACCCCAGAACATTTCCGTTCTACCAAGAAAGAGTGCAACTTGAATATCATATTATAGTTCACGTTAACGCGCTGGTTTTCACAAAACTCTATTTTTGTACTAAAACAATTTTTACTTTATTTATGGAAAGTAAATTTTTCCATTGAAAAAGTAAAAAAAAATTGTGGATTCGCGCCAAGTGCTAGATCCAAGACCACCTAGTGAAAATTTTTTCCTTCACACTGCAGTCCTGGAAATAACCCAGTGGTAAGTCTTCTGATATTGAAACCTTGCCACTGGAATGGTCGTAAATCGATTATAGATGATTAGACGGTTTATCCATCTTAATTTTCTGTAGTAAGACGTCCACTTCGATAGGGTATACGAAAAGTAATGATCTACCGGCGCCAAGTTTAAATTGTTACGCGCCTAATTTAAATCGAATATGTGTGCTCATTTGGCACACAACATGCTAACTTGCTATTGGATAGTATTTAACTGTAAGAAAAGATATTCTATTTCAGTCCTATTCCTTCGATACAGATTCTGAACTTTTAGACGTAGAAAATAATCGCCGAAAATCTCGGAAACTTTCTGGATGAACAATTAGATATCAATTGCTGTTCTCTACTGAAATAAAAAAATACTTGTTTCCATATAGGAGGTGTATCATCGTTACAATGATTATTTTAACAATAACAATAATAGTAACCTAACCTAATATAACCTGAACATCTGAAATGAAAAACAAATAGTATGTTTCGATCTACATTATTAGAAAAATAGTCACTGAGAAGTAGTTTAAAAAAAAGTATTTCTAATTAATTCAAACAAAAAAATCAATAACAAAATAGGTTCAGTAACTGATATCTAATAAATAATTTAGAAAGTTTCCGGAATTTTTGGCGATTATTTCTACGCTTAAAAGTACAAAATCGGTACTAAAGGAATACGACGATAGAATTTTTCTTTTTACTGTTTAATAATATCCACAAGCAAGTTAGCATGTTGCGTGCTGACGAAATACAAAATTTCGATTTAAATTAGGAGCGTAATCATTTAAACTTGGCGCAACGCGTTCGGATAGGTTGGAGGTCATTAATTTTATTGTATCCTCACTTCGATGCCTCCTGGCCACTGCTTCCGTTTCTTTAAGACGATTAATTGTTCAATGGACTGTACTCCGTATCATATTCAACCGAGTAGGAAAGTGGTAACATGACAGCCCTTCTTGTCAAGTAATTATTCTCCCTTTATCAAAATAACACAACTCGTTTCGCAGCTCTATAACACTAATTGTACTAACCATTAAAATTTCAAATTTAAATGCAAATGTAATTTATCTGTATTGATATATTGTTTGTTGCCTTTTTTGTAGTATTTATCTAAAAAAAGTGTATCTATTTATTGGATCAAAGACTTTCATAAATTCATTATTTTGTTATGGAAATCCTCAAGAAATGCTGGATATTTTACATTCGTGTCTCCTATACCTCATTGCCATAATTTAGGAGTTAGTTAGTTAAATTAATACATTTAGATGGTTCGAAGCAGAGGTCTCATCAATTTCCTTGGGAAAATTATATAAAATCTTCTATGATTACACCAGTAATCATAGAGGTCCTGAAAATATGAGTGATATCTCATTGGATTCGAAATCGCCTCTAGAAAAATGTTTTGAAGGATTTTTGTGTAAGTAAAAAATTGCAATTGTTTTTTCAGCATCATTCATGTGTGGTCAGCTGGATTGTTTGCATTATTAATTTTACCTTATCATCGAAACAGGGTGATCAGGGAACCACTCATTAAAAATGCGTTTAGGATATTAATATCGGTGCTATTTAAATACTTAACCGTGTGATAAACAAAATTATACAATGTTCTAAACGTACAAAAAATTTGAGAACAACATAAACAACTATCTGACCTTGACTTTGTTGAAAGCGGTGATTGTTAACATATTCAATCTATCCAAACTACCATGAACATAAAAATTATTAGTATCATTAAATAGGTTTTCATACTCTCATGAGTATGTATTGATTTTAGAATCTGTAATTAAATTTTGTATTATAGGTTACTTTTTACATATTTAATCTATCAAAATCACTAAGAATAATCGTATAGACTTCTTCAATATCTTTAAAAAATGTATCGCTTGCCGTATGGTTCCATTTGAAATTAATAGGCACAATTAGCCTATGATGTCATCTGAGACGATTATGTCACCTATCATGTCTAATAGACCAGAATAAAATATTCAGTTTCCAAATTTCATCAGTTTATGTATAACTGTTTTAAAGATAAGAGGAACTTATAGTGCGGGATCCCGCTGCAAAATTATGACATGAAGAATGTACACAATCAAAATCTGATTTGGAGGTATTTTTACAAGTAGGAGAATGTATTTTTCATAAGGTGCCAATTAAAAATTACCCGCGAGTACTATTAATTAAAATCTAATTAATTGAATTTTATTAATACATTTCGTTTACATCTTATGGAAATTCAACCTATAGCACTTTAAAACAGTGTATTTGAAAGATTTGAAAAGTCACAGTTGCTGCTGACTGCTTAGCCGCAACCTCTACGCAGCCAGGTGTAAACAGGTATGATTTTGTAAAAACTTCTCGTTCATTATGTATATTAATTTCATTTACACCAAATTAAAGCTAATTTTTTTCTGTATTTAATTTTATAAAGGTGCTTGTAAAAATAAAACCGCAAATTGAAGTTTCCTTAATTTAAAGATGCCAGGTATTGGAAATAAATTGAAAAAGAGTGAGTGCACGACGTTACTGGTTAGACAAGAACGCTAAATGCCAGCTGTACGCGTTTTTTGAGCTATTGCGCATGCCTCGATAAATAGGGTTCTCAACTAGCGGTCTAAATAATCAAAACGACTCTAATTAAATGCTCTGAAAAAAATAATTAGATAAAATATTAATAACATTAAAAAAAATAATATTAAATAATTAAATAATCATAATAATAAAGTTGGATACATAATCTGAAAAAAATTGGACTTTATGAAGTTTTGTTTAGTAATTTCCAAAACCATAATAAGTAACAAAACTTTTATTTTAAAGTAAAAAATCTAATTCATTAAAAAAAATCACAAGAGCATACTTATCAAAAATAAAATCTTGATCATTCATCTGAAAGAAAATTTTAATATATAAGTTTTGTTTAAGCTCTAAGATTTTATTTATATTTTTACTGCAGTCACAAATGACAAATTATTGACACTCAATATCAGATGATTGTAGAGTTTTAATAATAAGTTACAGAATAATTACAGTTACATTTTGTACAGATAAAACAGAAGTATCAGATAGAAAAAATAGGTTAATTTTTTTAATAAATTATGAAATCTCATTCCTTGTCATTTATTCAAAGTCAGATTCCTCGCTGCTTTCACTATCATCGCACATAAACAATAATAATATTTATTAAACAACAACAATAAAAGCAATACGTATTACGAGCAGCAAAAAAGTATGGTTAGGATTTATAATCAATATAAACCTTAGCTCAGCTACTTGAATGAGAACCATATTTATCGAGGCATGCGCAATAGCTCAAAAAACGCGTACAGCTGGCATTTAGCGTCCTTGTCTAACCAGTAACGTCGTGCACTCACTCTTTTTCAATTTATTTCCAATACCTGGCATCTTTAAATTAAGGAAACTTCAATTTGCGGTTTTATTTTTACAAGCACCTTTATAAAATTAAATACAGAAAAAAATTAGCTTTAATTTGGTGTAAATGAAATTAATATACATAATGAACGAGAAGTTTTTACAAAATCATACCTGTTTACACCTGGCTGCGTAGAGGTTGCGGCTAAGCAGTCAGCAGCAACTGTGACTTTTCAAATCTTTCAAATACACTGTTTTAAAGTGCTATAGGTTGAATTTCCATAAGATGTAAACGAAATGTATCAATAAAATTCAATTAATTAGATTTTAATTAATAGTACTCGCGGGTAATTTTTAATTGGCACCTTATGAAAAATACATTCTCCTACTTGTAAAAATACCTCCAAATCAGATTTTGATTGTGTACATTCTTCATGTCATAATTTTGCAGCGGGATCTTACACTATTATGAATAGTAATATTTATGTATGTAATGATGAGAAAGATTTAAAACAAAGCTGTTATTATGAACCATATGATAATTATTTTTCTAAAGTAAGTAAAAAGAAAAATCCAAATATGCAAAGTATTCAAATATCAGTATCGAATCCTAGAACTACAGTAGTAAAGTACTTCCTGTACTTTAAATTAAATACCTAAACCTTTGAGTTATATTGTTAATGTTTGTATATAACAGGCTACTTCGTATAAAGACATCAAATAGCTGGTATAATTTCAACACATAAAGCAGCGTCTAAAAACTTTATTACATATTTAGTTTTATAATAGATTCTGAATGTTTAATAATTATTATTAAGCAGTTTTCAACGATTCACCCCCTCTCGGATTTTGCTTTATAGTTTAATATTAATAAGCTATTTCCATCCTGAAATGTAAGTATAATAACCGCATACCTCAAGTTCAAAGGAGAATTTTATTTTTGATCGTTTCATAAAAATGAGATCATTACCATTTCTACAGAAGACACATGATTAGCTTAGGAATAAATATGCTTACTTTCGACTTAGAACTTAATTATTTTGGAAATTATTGACATTATGTGCTTATCTGCCTATTAATATAGAAATTAAAATAATCAACTAACAGTTAGATTGTATGAATATTTGGGAATATTTCGATTTAAATGTTAAATGGGGTGAGCCTACCCATGATATTGGATTAGATGAGTTAGTGCGTAAAAAGCGTGTCGACCTTGTTAACACTGTGACCTATTGATCTATTGTGTACCTGGGACTGTTTATCAGTCAGGTAACCTGCCTGGGAGCTATACGGCTTACCTCCCCTGGATTTAAGAAGTATAAATGGAAGTAGCGTAGCCTTCGTCGATGGAAAGCCTCGCATTCAAAGAGGAAGTGTTCGGGTGTTACCTTCGGTTCCTTGCAGAAACGACAAAAGCTGTCTTTTAGGTTCGGTTAAAATAAAAAAATCGCTTCAATTGCTCCAGACTGTGATCTTACTCCATGTTCCACTTTCCTATGACTTAATGACTTTTTGAGAAAATATTGTAGTCTATGAGGCTTCTCTTTGTCAGGTGGTCACCTTGATTCATTGCCTTGACTCCGGTGTGGCCGGTTACCAACATCAGAGTAACTTTGTTATTTGCTCCCAGTGAGATTAGAGACTGCGTGCATTCCCTTACTAGCTTTGTATATAATTCAAATGTTTGTGTGATCGCTCTGCTGTCTAATAATGAATAAATATCTTAGTATTGCGATAGTTGCATTGTGCGCAATGGGCAGCACAAGAGCCTACTCATATTTTTTCAAGAAAATTAATGAATCTTGATGATGTATTCTACAATTTAAATTTTTGAGAATTGATAGTATCAAAATTGTGTCGGGGAGATTTTTATACGTTATACTACAGTTGACAAACATTATAAAATGTAATAAAAATATAAAAAAGTTAGCTTATAATCTGAGATTATATGCTCACTAAACATCAGATAAAAATATTTTATATGATAGAAATAACGGTATAATTTCATCATAACTAAAAATGGCTATTATAATGTGTTCAATTAAAAGATTATAGGTTAATTTTTGATGTACAAGATGCAGAGTGGGAATTATATATACACTTGAAGTAATCGATTATAAATAGATATTATTCTGATTTGCGATTTTTTGTTCCGTAGAATCTATTGAAGTATTTAGATGAAATATTTATATTAATTGAATACAAACGGTTTAATTAATTCTGGCTGTTACGTTGATCTTGGTTGTTTAATGTTTTGGCTGACTTTCAGTTATTTTGAATTGCTTTTAAGGGTATTACCCAAATGAAATTCTGACCAATTTGAAATTATTTCCACTTAATTTCGATGGATTTAGAAGCTTAATATTGTTTTTCACTAATTTGAATTGATTTTCATACTTTTATAAAAGTTATTGTCTTCTGTTAATTTAGGTTTGTTTCAGCGATTTGAGACATTCTAATTTAGAGAATGTGCTTTACTAATTACTTGATTTAAATTGTTTTCGATTGACTTTACGTACATTTAGAAGTTGTTGTAGCGTTAAAATATTGTTATTGTGTAAAGAACTGAGTCAAAACTTTATATTTTCATGAAGAATAGTGTTCTTAAACTAGAATTAATTATTAAATAATGAACAAATCATATAAATAGGAAGAACGTATATTTGTGACTTTATATACAAGTCAGATGAGCAGTATACTTTTGGTTTTCAATAACTAGAAATACCATTGATTCACTTGCACCAATACTGATTTCATAATTCCAGCATTTAGTCCAAATACTCAGCTTTTTAGATAATACTCACTTAATTTACTTCTTATGAATTTTTCACAGTACTCAGATGGAATTCGATACCATTGTCCTAGTATATGATACAATAGAATGTTTGAGTTCAATATTGATGTTTTCTACGTATTTAAAAGTTGTTTTTTAAAGTTAGCCCATAAATTTACTATTGGACAGATATCCGGCCTCTAAGATGACCAGTGTTTCGGGTTATTATGCTATACCCAATTTACAAAAATCCCACAATTTAATATTGCCAAGGCCATTTTTTATAGATTGTATAAAATCTTCTCCTTTTACTGGTTCCACTTCTTTCTTCCTATACAATCTTCAATCGCTTTGTAGTGAAAGGATGTTTTTTTCTTAAGCACAGCAAGTATATTTGCTTTGTCTAACTCCGTACGAACAGTCTACTAATCTATATATCAGTGTCTTGCTTGAAAAACATCGCTTATTAAGAAGCTGCTAAAGCAGCTTAACTATATCTCATTGAATAACTTTGTCACGTTTCTATTTGATAATTTGACTCAAATTCTTTCTATTGATGAATGACATTTTCAACTCTCAAGCGGCATGGCATATCTTGTCGATTTTCCATTTATTAAGTAACTTTTTCTATCGAACAGGAATGTAAAAGTTGAATAGTTCACGTTATTGGATCGAACTGAGCATTATAGGATGCGAAATTTTGTTTCTATAGTAATATCGATAAGTTTAATGTTTATAATTTAGCGCAAATGCTTTTTAACATGGTGCAAAGGTAATCAATCAATATCATATAACTAACTTAACGTCTTAAATTTGTAATTTCAAATAAAACCACATATGATCTAAAAAATGTACTAATTTCTTGCTTTATTTCGGGGGAATAAAAATATTCTTATTTGAGTCGTATTCTATAAACGGAAGGAAGCAATTCATGAAAACTGCCTTCAGAAACGAGAGATTATGGTTATGCATACATTAGCTGCCGCGATTAATGCAATTGATAACGATTGTGTAGTCATACGATTTCTTGTGAAACTATTTGAGATACGTCATAATGTTTCTTTAAAAGCTGACTAAAGAAAGCTGTGATTCATAAATAATCTTGAGACAACAATATAATATGACAATTCGAGTATTGAAACAATTTAAGGCGTGAATACCACAAAATATTTTTCAACTCAATCTCATTAAAAACAGGATGGTCGATAACAATTGCAAATTATTTTTTGAAGAAATTCGTTTATGAATGCAATACCTTGTGGTACAATGTTACCAAAATGTAAACAATAACTTCTTTTTTATCATCGTATTTTTTAACAGATTACAGGAAGTTACTTTTATTTTAAACACAAATCTAAATCGATTTTTGGAAAACTAATAGATTTTTTGATAAATTAATAATATTTCGTACGTTTCAATAAATGAATCATTTGAAATTATTTCTTTTTTAAAAAGCTTTATTAGCTTCTTGTATGTTTATATCCATCTAAATAGCGGAAGTTTTGAATTCCACTTCTCCACTTAAAAACGTCGTATTAATTTGAAATTTTGTACACTCATTAAGGACCATGACAATAGAATAATTGAATAAATTCGTATCATTATCCATGCCAGAATCACAAGAATAGCAAAGAACAAAATCTTTTGAACCCAGTTCATAAAATCACATAAATACAAAATTTTACACGCTTGTGGAGGACTGATGGCAAATACAATAATTTCATAAATTCGACCACTTATCCTTACAATCAACCCCAAGCCATCATTCAACGTAATCTATCGAGTTGATTTTTACCCACCGATGGGATAAATGTTAATTTAGCCTATTTTTAAGGACCTATAATAATACACTATGTGAATAGCTTTGTCTCATAGTTCTTATCAAGATCATGGCGATTAATGACACCGGCGAAGCAAATAAGTCAGTAACTTAATAAATATCTTATGCCGTAATATGAAGACAATAGACAAATGTATAGATTGGAAATTGTTGAGTTGAGCATGGACTGTTCACAAAATGGAAAACTATACGATTAATTATGCTGTCTGCTGCTATCTAGATTCTCGCCTGTTTGCTCCAGAATATGTGGTAGATCTTAGCTGCGTACGGCCTTAGACAGTGTCTGAATAGAAATACATATTTTTTACAAATTAACTGACAAAGTCTCAAATAAGGGTAAAGCATTAGATGAAATGATATGATTGCAAAATAATTCATAAGATCTTCTATTCGTATGGATGATTTAAAAAATAAATTTTAGTAGACAACAATCCAACTGAAATATAATTATAGTAGAAAAAATAAATAAATACGACTTAAAAGTGAAAAATACATTTTCATTTTACGAGTAAATTTAACCCTGCATTTGGAATGAAACGAGTAAAAAATTATAAGAAAATGGGAGTGTTACTTTCATTTTCTCGTCAGTCATTTTATTATCATTACAAAAATTTTATTATTATTAACTACAAAAGTGTGTATTTTAGATTTCCACAACTTTGTTCATTAACCCACCAAGTTTAAATTCTTTTTTATTAAATATTTCTGTGTGTTTTATGTCACATATATAAAATTTGCTGATTATAAGCTAACACTTTTTGCCAACATTAATAACAACTTTTCAACAGTTCCTTAACCCGATTTTAATGAGTTTCATTTGCTGTTATTCATTTATTTATTTTAAAAATTTTGAACTTAAATTGAATTGTATATATAGTATACAAACTTAAGATTATTCACTGTCTTGATACTTATGTAAGACTCTTGCCTATTTATTTTTAAAAAACAACAAACATCACAACTTTTGTCTTATTTATCAAACGGTTAAAATGGTTAAATTCATTAGACACTTGTTTCTTTTTAGAACTATCCTGTTAATAATTGCATTTACTTAAACAAATCCGTTGAAACTATTCATCTAGAAGTTTTCTTGTACAGAAACAAAATTAATTCATTGAGTAGAACAGAAGAACTTAATTAAATTGAAGCATATGAAATTATAAATCAGTACTATCTTGAACAAAATATGAATTTCATAATGGTCATTTAATTATCAATTAGGTTTTCCAATCACTATTTTTTACATACAACAATAATCACAGACAGACTTTTCCAATTGGAGAGAGATGACATTATCGTTGATTCTGCTAAATATCAACACTATTTTTTTTTCATAACTGCTAAATATCAAATTATCATTAATTGCCAATTATAAAATAATAAAAAAATAAAGTAAACAAATAATTGAACTCTATTCTTTCAGTAATTTCAAGAATTCACATTATCTTCGACTCGAAGCTGGTCGAACAACAGCATCAGATTGTCAGAGACAATCCTAACATACCTTGACTGCCAATGGAACTTAATTCCTATGCTTTAACGATTTGTGGCGCAAAAATAGAAGAAACTAAACATTGGTGAACTTGCTTGAATAAATACTAAAAGAGCATTAAATCACTCATTTAACGACAATAAGTTTCATCCGTCCTAAATATATTTGATAAAAGAAATAAATGAAGATGACCCAGACTGACATTTTCAATTTCATGAAATAACGAATGTCAAAATAAATACTAATGTAAACTTTTTGATCAATAGTCATATATATATATATATATATATATATATATATATATATATGTATATATATATATATATACATACATATATATGTATATATATATATATATACATATATATATATATATATATAAATGCATGTTTTTTTATAATAATTTTTCTTAAGTCTTTATCAAAATATTTGGAAGATAAGTTGAAACGTCAAATTTTATCTTCCAAAAATTATTATAAACAAATAATTTGAAACAGAAGAGACCTAAAATTAAGAAATCTAAACGATATGCATAAATTATACTAAGGTTATTTAAATCAGTTTTCTTATTAATGCATTGATCATTTTGGGCAATATATGTTGTTTCTAAAAATAAACGTTTTTTTGTAGTTTTTTTCGGTTGTCAAAACTTTGACAGATTCATAATTCATATTGTGTCCTTCATGATAGACATGAGTCCATAATGAACACTTATCAGGATATAATCTGCTATCACTCTTGTGAGAAGTTATTCGACTGATTAGTATAATTTATGCATATCTTTTAGATTTCGAAAAAACAGGTTCTATGAAAATTCAACGCCGTTAACAACCAACTAACCTCACCTAACCTATAAATTTCAACTTCACTTATAACGACCTAACCTATAAAATTTATTGTCATTTATATTCTAGCCAATGAATATTCAACTACATTCATAACGACCTAACCTATTGAAATTTATTGTTATCCATAAATTTACCAATCAATATTAAACATCATTCACTAAAATTTATCCTTATCTAACCTATAAAAATTCAACGTCATTCAAAATCAAACCAATCAAAAATTAATAAAAATTCCTATAGTAACCAGAATAAATATTTCAATTAATCAATATTTCTATCAAAGTCAATTTAAATATTGAATTTTGAGTTCTATGAGTTTAAAAATTTTTACAAGCATTAACAATATCAAAAATCATCGGAAATCTCAATTAATTATAGTAAGTAAAATTTTATTATTGTTATATATTTATACATCTTTCTTATATTGTATTTGACCATTATTTCAGTCCCAGACGATGAATACATAAGTATTCGAAAGCTCGGAAAATATATTTAAGTTCGTCCACTTTGGTTTTTCCTTGCCACGTTTCCCAATAAAAAGCTGTATTTATATATTTATATATTTATATATATATATATATATATATATATATATATATATACTGAATTACTGAATTCTCTGTGTATAATGACTAAAACATTAAAAGATTATCCTCATTGACCACCACTTATTTTGCGAAAAAAAATATGAAATCATGCATTTTTTAAAATGAATAAACATCACGTACGTATCCCATTACAATTCTGTGATACGTAGTAGCACATAATATTTATTTTCAGTTGATGACTAATCAAAAGTACCTATTCTAATTATCGTTTTATCTGGATATCCACTTATTAACTTGAAAAATATTAATATAAGTCAGTTCAGGATGAAATGATTCACATTTGACACAGTTTGTTTTAAAGTATAATATACATTATTCATCCAAATGGGACTGGAAAATAAACGTTTTATTTTGATGTTTAGGAATACTCGATGAACCAATGAAAAGATGATAAGACCCATTCAAAGTATATTCAAGAAAATAGAAAAGTATCTCAGCATAAACAGAAAATGAGATATAATTACCACAAAAGAATGGCTTCATCATGGTAGGGATTTTACTATTCACGCATTAAATAATGGATTAGAGTAACCAAAAATTGAATGAGGTTATATGGTTATGGTGGGAATATCAGAATATATAGTCGTATTACCAAACACAGGAAAACAGTAACAAGAAAGTACAGACATGTTACTGGAAAAATCTGGTTTGCATATCAATAAAGGAAAAACTGCATTTATAACGACATCATAAAATAGACAGGCAATAAACAACAAAAAACCAAAACTACCAAATTACTAGATTATAAATATCTTGGAGTAGTGAATATTGAAGAAGGAAGATGAAATAATGGAAGAGATAGTTAATTGCTTTCCATGCCTTAAACATTTTTTTTTCAATATAAAAACATTTTTAAATAATTATATGGGCCAATATTAATGTCTGTATGTTTAGATGAAATACTCGAAAGATTCTCAACTAAAAATAAAAAAAAAATCATAGGTAATTTTTAAACTGACTCAGTCAGATTGAGTGAATATCGGATGTCTCTATTGATAAAAAATATAAGCGCCAAAGACAGCACAATTAGACAAATCGAAGAGCATTTCTTTGAAATAATAATAAATTTTTGCAAATCATATGTAATTGCAGTAATATAAGTATTCTTCTATGGTTGCAGCCTTACCCAAGTCTCCAGTTGGAAGAAGTTTGTATATTCAATCATTTTGCAATGATAGTTTTCCCAAAAAGTTGCTGGCAATTTAATTGGAGAGAGTACATAAACAAAATTAAAAATTCTTATAATTCAGTAAAATAAAACGATCCTTACGATTTATATTTGATCTGAATTAAATAGTGCCTACCTATCAACCAGAATTCTAAACTGAATTAAATTGAACTTATTTGTCAAATTTAAGATTATTTAGAAAACCTTAATCGTACCAAAATTCTGCTTCAACCGCGTGTGGTAAAATAATATAATTAAAAAAATAATTTTTGTTCTTGTAATTGTCATGATCTTCTACATAAATTATAATGAAAAATATTCTCAGTTTTATCAATCCATGACATTACACATATTTTGATTGGTGAGGCCTTAAGTAAATATATTATTTATATGGAGGTTTTTTTATAAATTATCTGATAAAATGAAGTATATATTGTGTTGACAAACTTAATGTAATGTTGATTAATAAAAAGTAAATACATAACCAAATATGTGTGAGATAACGCTTTATCGACAAGTATCTACGTATATAATGTACAGGAAAAATGAAATCGATCGTTGTATGTAAAATTTTTTTATATTACACGAAACGACCATCAGAAAAGTGGGATGCAAAGAAATTGAGTCGATGTTATCAAACTCGTTTTAGTAGAAATTTATTAGAATGATAACACAATATCATAAGTTTTACGGATAGAATTAGTAAGAATATATAACACAGTTTATTTGATTTTTGAAAATCTGTCGAGATAATTAATTTTATTCATACAGAGTAAGTCTCAATTGATTGCGTTTTTACCAAAAATTGTCCCCCTATTAATTTTGTCATTGATACAAAGTTTTATATAGAAGTTGTCAAATGGTAGGTTGTGCCAAATCAACAATAATGTGGCACAGATTTGACGTTCATTGAAACTATTTATCAAATATGAATTACAAAATGTTGAAATATTTACAATTCATGACAAAAATTAAAAGAGCTAGGTACAGAATATATAGTGTTCAACTCAATTTTTGAATATGTAGCAGCTGTGTGAAAGCTTTAAACGACAGCATCTTAGGAGTGAAATCAACATCTTAACATATTGCTTTGATATGGAAGAAAATTTACTATAATTGAATGTTGATAAATGTTGAGAGTTGAACGTTGTTTTGTTAGAATAGATTCAGACAAGTTCATATACTTTATTAAAGAAATCCAGAAAATAAAATGAACGAGGCATCACGTGGAATAATTATTCAAGGATTCTTAGACTATTGAAGAAGAACCGTATAGGCCATACAAATTACTACCAGCACATTTTTCAATAGAAGACCAAAAGCGGAAACGCTTAGACTTATGTCAATATATTATGCTGCAAAGAGTGCTTAATTATGATATATGTTGAATTAATTAAGTCGGATCGAGATTATTAACAAAATTGAAACATTTTTAACCATAATGAAGATATCAAATTAGTTTAACTAACTAGAAGGAACGATTATGAACTATTTATATTGAATAATTTGAAACCATTTCTAGAATAATTTTGCATTCATTGATCTCTGTGTATCATTAAGTTGAAGGGGTTCAGTTTATAATAAACACACCCGGTATCTACAGAATCATAAAGGCCTTCTGGGGAACAACAAAGAAGTCATACAGAATGTATGCTTCCATATAGTTTTTAGCAGCCCAGCATGAATTTTTATTGAAATTCTAAATTATACGTCTAGTCCATAATTAGAAACTCAGTCTTAAAAAATAGAAATCGGTATTAAAAAATAAATCGTTTTGTTGATATGTAGTTTTTCCCACGTCTCCACTTTATTTTAAATAAGAAGCTAAGATGCCTTCCGACAGTACGAGAGTGAATAGAATCCAAAAGAAGATATTGAGAATTTGGAGAGACGATATAATAGATGCCATGACGTTCAGGTATTTATTGTCATAGAAAAATGTGGAAGTAGAGGACGGAGAGTTACAATAGCTATAAAAAAACCCGAAAAAAATGGTTCTACATTTGTAACTAGGTTAAATTAATCATAGAATTTTGAAATTTATTTTACATACAAAATTTTAAATATTATTTGAATAAATTTTATGTGTTAAAATACCCCTGTAAAGGTATAAGAATAAGTCAAAACAAGAACTCCAGAGAAAAAAATTCGATTGTGACATTTAATTGCACTTTTTGAGGTATATATAATATTACAAACATGAATAATTGTTCTTTTTCTGTAGCACTATTTCTTTTAATGACTCGATATGGATAAAGTCCAGACTTTCGGTGGCCAACCATTAAGCTTTTCACGAAGATGTTGATGGCCCCAACTGAAAAATGATGTGGTGCTTCATCTTACATAAATTATATAGTTGGGGTCAAGAGAAAGAAGGTAGCAAATTTTATTAAGTTTGAATAAATTAATTAATCGACATCTAGCACTTTCGAGTTATTAGGTAGATATTGAACGGATTGTCCAAAACTTACTACTAATAGAAATATCGAAATGTGTATATTATAAACTATCACCATACATATTGTGTAAAAAAGATTTTAATAAGAAAGTATTTAGTGAATAAGAAAGTTATTGGTATTGGTTATAGGTATTGAATAAGGAATATAGAAAATGGTACTTTCTTACAATCGGATCTAATTGTGAAACGTTATCTTCTATTATTCTATTCAGTGAGTGGAATAGTTATTTGTTGCTTCTTTTACCTTCATTTCTTCGTGGTTTTACAGTTCCAATAAGAATTGAACTATTCTATTCCCAGTTAATCTAGTAATATCCGTTTGAGAGAAGTTTCTGGAACTACTTACTATCGGTGCCTCTTATTAGTTTAAACAAAATACTAACATCCTTGATTTATCGATTCTGATATTTATATAAATTGTTAAATGTCAATAATCATAAACGCATATTTCTTTAAGTACTTTAAACTTCTTTGCCTTAGTCATTCTGATTTCTGAACGAAGTGTAGTTTTATGGAATAATATACAGTCTGAGTAATAAATATATTTAAATTTTTTACGTCATCCTTATTTGTACCGTTTACTCAATTAATGTTATGATGCAGAGTAAGTAAGTGTAATTAAACGTTGCTAGACTTATTTATTTCATGATGATTCGACTAACGAAGGATTGGGGCCAACATCAGGGACGTTTTTGGCGGATTTTAATATTCTCAACAGTATATGGCTTAATCACCAGCAACAATCCAAGTGTGGTGTAATAAAGCTTCTTATTAACAAAAAGATGATGATTCATATAATATTCATTGAATTGAGTTGCCAAGAAAATTGAAATTATAAAATTTTTACAATAATTTGAAAATCGCAAGTCAATTTTTACATTTTCACAATTTTAATTTATTGAGATTTGGGAGTGAATGAATGATACATTTATCATTTATTTTTTTGGCTTAGCCTTTCTCCATTCACTTTTGGACTAATCCCCCCTAAAAAATTTCTATGTCTGCCTGCATTGAGCTTTCTGGTGAGAGGTGGTGATCGTATGAACTAGAAAATAGCATATGTGCATTTTCTAAATTCATCAACCATTCTAGAGTTTATTGATTGGTCATCTTCATTTCATTGTAGCTAGTTGCTCGAATATGTCATTTTGATATTATTCTCTTCATCATCATTTATGGGTTTTATAACTTGTCAGTAGTTTTCTTCTTGTCATCAGTGTAAAAGGGTTGACCTTGCTGACTTCAGATGTTTTTCTCACATTTTTAGAGAATTTGTTTATTTTGACTGATAATTTCAATTTCGAATTTTATAGTTCATCATAGCTTCACAATCTGCATCTGACCTGTTGGGTGGCTTCGTTGAAGCTATACTTTAATATATACTCACTCGTCAGAGAAAACATACAAAAATGAATACATAAGTTAAAAGAAACATATGAAAATGAGGTATGAACAAACAACAATAATATATTACATTAAACCGAACTGCTAATTGTAGTGAGTAGTCAAATGTTTTAGCGAAGTTACAGAAGCGGCAAAATATTTGTTGTTTGAGGAAAATTTATTAAGATCTGACAAAATTGCATTATCTGAACGGGAACTCAATTGATTAGTTGAATGAGCGTTAAATACCTGCAGCAAATATACGAAACGGGTCTTAATTATTGAATGGTTTTGGATGACAACAATACAACAATTGAATTATAGTAAATTTTTCCTGCAGAAGTTTTAAAGTTAGTTCGTTCAGGCATCCGAGAAAAATGTAGAATGCGGGATATCCAAATTATACTTATTCTTCTAGTTTTCGCAGTGTTTCTCGTGAAATTGTTGGCAATAAAAGTAATCTAAGCAAATCGTCAGAAGCAAAGTGTACATGGATCTGCTCAAGTTGTGTGCACCATATCTATGATTCTCATTAGAATTAATTCAATGTAGTATTCCTTGAAATTGGTGACGAGTTAGAAAGATATTTTTGGTTATTGTCAGAACAGAATTTTTACAAAACTTACACTTGAATTCTGAGATGATAAAAATAAATTATGGCAGCAACTCTGTCAAGACGAGGCCGTTTCTCCTGCATACAAATAGGTTTTTGTATTTATTATTTTTATCAATCTTTCGACCCCATTTTCATTTTTGCCATGTCAAAAACCTGTAGTTTTTTCGGGATCTTATTTTTCACGAATATTATTGATGATGGGGAGGCGCCTATTCAACACAGTTTCGATATCCATGTGTAGATTTCAAAAAATATAGTTTAAATAGATGCCCTTTAAAGAATAAAGAAAATTTAAGATGCTCATAATTGGATTATAATGTTTAAGTGTATAACTTTAATGTTATAAAGGATTCTTTTAGATATCTGTTTTATTTGTATTACTAATTGTACATTTAATACATTGATATTTTTATTTGTCGAATGTCTATAAATAGCAATGAGTAGGTTAACCTTCTCCATCTCTCTGATTAACTTATTTAAATCTGAATTCGAATATATTTGATTTCTATACTACTTCTACCGAAAAATGATAAATAATTTTTATTTGATACAAAAAATCATGACATTTCGAATTTCCACAAAAACATTTTCCTGTAAAAAAGGGGTTCATTATATACCGCTGCGATGAAAGTGTTCTGTTCTGGCCATATAGAATTCAAAAATATGCAGTCACGAAATACTTACAAGGGCTGCCTGAAAAGTTTCCGGCTACAACCGCGAGCTCTTATCAATATAAGTTGGGAAATATATAAGTTAAGAGATATTTTTGGTAGTTGAAGTTAAACGTGACCGATCCAATATAATTGAGGGCGGGACGAGAAAAACTGCGGCAAACACTGACATTATCGAGAAAGTTCACCATATGGTACTGGACGACAGTTGGATTAAGGTTGGAAATATAGAACAGGCTATCGACATATCAAAAAAACGCATTTGTCATGTACTGATTGAAGAATTATACATGCATAAAATATCTGTGCGTTGGGTGTAGAAAACCGGTCAAGACATTTGATTGCAAAGGGCGAACCTGCCTCAACAACACAAAGACGGTTTTATCGACCAGAAAAATAATGGCTACAGTTTTTTGAGATAACCATAGGGTTGTGTAAATCCATAGTCTTTGAAAAGGTAAAACAATAGCAGGGAAGTATAACGCATCATTGCTTGATAGGATAAAAGAAAAAATTGCAACAAAGAAACATGTTTTGCATTTAATTGGTTGACCACCTACCAGTTCTAGCCACCATCACTTTTCTTGTTTCACTTGCAGTAGAGAGTTTCCTCAGACGAGACTATTTTGGAAAGAAGAATGAGTCTGAAAAGAAGAATATCATGTTCATTTTCAGACAACTCTCGTATTTATAGAGCGAACAGTTTGTAGGTTGGTAATCTCCCCTTTAGCGGGGAGATTAATACCTCCTAAAATCTCAAACAGAATTTGGGCGACATCTTATTTCAAATGGTATTCTACTACTTTTTTAAAAGTAGAGTCTTTCTTCTAAGCACCTTTTGAGAATTCCAGTAAAAACGCAATGACATTTTATTAACGTCAGTAAAATATAAAAACATTTTGGTACATTTAATTTTCAATATATTTTCCATTATTTTCTGTTTGATAAAGTCTGCTTGATAAGTACAGATAAATTTTGATCCAACCGGTGATGGATCAAAATTTGTGTGGCAAGAATAAAGACGCCGATCCTGAAAAACACAGACATTTTCAACAAAAATCAGACAAGTGTATCCACATATTTTGATTATTGATTTAAATAAAATTAACTTAAAACACTAAAACACTGGTTTAAACTTCCTCTCTAACAATTCGAGATGCTTCTTCCGACCAATTCGTCTGCAAGAACATCTATTCTTTAACAACTGTCTAACTGGGAGGAATAATGTGAATCTCCATTTTGGAAGTGAATAATATCTTGTAAAGTGATCTGTTATTTTATGGAGCTAATTTGAGTAGCGCTCAAATATAAATTTAGACAGAAGTATTCGTGTATTGTTTATCAATGTGAAATGTACACACTTGGGTTTTTTTTATTATGAATTATTATTGTTGATTATTTTGATAACCTCATAAATATATCAAATTGCTCATATCTTAGAATTATTGGAAAATATTAACAGTTATTTAGTATAAATACCCGTATTGAAATAATTCCATATATTTTTATTCCTTTCCATTTTATTTTCAACATGGAATCGTTTACCAGGTGTTTTTAACACATATTGTATCTATAAGTAATCTATTGGCAGGTTTTATCTTTATGTGCTGGATGGCTAACAAATGTGGAACATTCATCTTTTCAGAAATTCAGAACTTCCTAATGAACAGCATGTAATATATGAAATTTTTTTCTTTTACAAAAGTTAAACCATCTAACGTACCTTTATCAGGGCAGAGGAATACTTAGAATCTCTGCCCCAACTCCTTCAACTTCAAAATATTTCTAGTGAGATAGAAACTGTTTAACTAAAAAGAACGACAGGCAGGGATTACCATCAAATTGAAAACTACTAAGTCGGCGATCTTACCATAAGACGGAAAGTTTTAATGTTAATGCTAATTTCCGTTTTTATAGCAATACGTTGTATGAAAAATAGCAATAGGAAAGCTAGCTAACAGAAAGATTGTTTAGAGAAAATTGAAATTAATACATCTTTATTGCCAGAACATTAAAACAAATAATGAAGAGTAACGGAACTATTTTTAGAAAATGACCAAGAGGTGAGAGAAATAAAAATGGAAGAAATGCTCATGTAGCTATAAAAAGAACGAGAAATTAAGAATCAGGTGATAATTAAACCTACTTCCTTCAAAGCTTTGTGAAATTTGAACCTACAAATACATTTACTCCCAAGTAGGTATAATCCTTCCAAATAATCTTTCATGGATTTTTGAAACAGTATTTTTGTATTGCCTCTTTTGACACTTTTTTAGTGACTATTGTAAATTGAAATTTAGTCGCCCTAGAAACTTTATTAAATTTTCATTCAGGCCATTAACATCAACATAACATTATTTAGACACCCGTAAATTCCATAATAAAATGAACTTATAGCAGCAACTAGGTTAATGTCTGAAGTGAACATTTTATTTGCAAAATAGATGGTTTATTAAAAAAATTAAAAACCGAATCATTGAAGTATGTATAAAATTATCCGGGTGAAGTAAGTTCAAGTTCATGGTTAATCAAAATATCCCAATCAAACAAATGTCGCGGATACATGCACTGCTATAGAGAAATTCTTATAAAATTGCAAACAGTGCCGTGCTAGAGAACTTTACAGCGGCAACTTGTAAATCCCAAAGAGAATCAAATTCAATAATTTTCATGTTGTTTAAGTGGAAAATCCACATATCACTTCATTTCTCACTTGATGCAGTTGAAATGTATGTAGCATTTATTATTGTTATTAAATGTTCTTGATTTTAGGTCTCTTCTGTTTTAAAATTAGTTTTTTTTGATAAAGACTGAAGTAAGTAGAAACGTCCATTTTTTATCAATCAAAAATTATTAAAAAAAAAACGAATTTTAAAACTGAACAGACCTAAAATCAACAACATTTAGAAGCATTAATATTTCAAAAGGTATAAGAAATTAAAGAAATTGTACCATTTATTATATAGACTAGAAGAATCGATATATTTTTATCGGTTTCTTTATTCGTTTAATAAAAAATAAATTGCCTCTCGATACTACAGACCATTATCAACTAACTCTATAAGGTTTTTTTAGTAATGGCTGTCGGTGCGTATACGCCTCTGGTGACATCAAAGAAATATACCGCAGGTGTAAAGTATTACATCCTCGTTAATGCAGAGAGGCGATGAAGTAGAACCACACCAAGCCTCTCTCTCTCAGGCGCGCTTCCAGCACTATAAATTTTTTGTAACAACAAACTTAATAGTTAGTTATTTCATTTTATTAGAATTTTATGTCATTTTCAACAATGAACAATGATAAAATGGAAAAGTTGTTCATATAATGAAAAAAAGAATTATTGTGCCAAGTTATTCAACAGAAACTTTATGTATCCTATTAGCTCATGACATAGTGGATATATGACAGTTATGTCCTCTTTCGTATAGTATAAGGAACTCAAAATGATTATAATAATATTTACAACTTTTGAAGCCTTCCTATACATTTATTCAACTTTTTTTTTAAATAAACAAGAGTATCTTCTTAAGCATAATATAACACAAGGAGATTTATACCACTCACTCAAACTACCGGAGTAATGGAAATAACTACGAAATGTGAAATTACTCGTCGAAAACGTGGTCATGGCAATCTAAGAAGAAACTTCTAAGTAGAAAAAGAGTTCGAGTCTACTGTAAGCATCAAAAGGTGAAGGATGTATTTCAAACGTTAACAAAACTCTTACTTTCAGATATAAAAATGTTATGTGAAATAATAAATTGAAAAGAATACTCATTTCCTACTGTTTAACCCCAATTAAAAGTTTGGTTGACCATCGAAATTTCTATCGGCTGGTTGACAGTTAACGTTGGAATGGAACGACAAAATTCTACTCTTTTTAGATCTTTGTACTGTTCACAGCAGTCCAGCTTTATTGCGAAACTTAGCTTCTTTCCGCCGAATATCACTCCCTAACTGTTGGAGCCAGGCATCATCTATAATTTTACACATTCTACCAGCCAATCAATGGTACTGACTATTTTCTGATTGATAAATCGTACCACTAATGGTTCTCAATTGTTTAAAATCCGGCTTTATAAAAGAAGATCCAGGAGAAGCACCACTTTTGTTGAACCCTGTCCCTAAATTGAGTATGAATATTACCATAATGTTGAGCATGAATATTTTTAAACTTTACATTTGCCATTTTTTTTGTAAAATCATAGACCAACAAACTAATTATTTTAAAAAGTTCTTCTGGTTTTATTTTGGAATCAAACTTTCCAAGAAAAAATCTTTAAATATACAATATAAATTAGAACCTATTGAGGTACCGCTGTGATGGACCGTTTAATATTGCGAGAAACTGGTAAGCAATTTGAAAAAAATGTGAAAAGTACAACTGTTGTCTACAGAGAAGTGAGGAAATTATGCAGTCGTCCGATACGGTCAACAGTAATGAATATTTTAAACACACTCTATTACTAACAAGCGGTAGAAGATTTTTATTATCTTAATATCTCTGTTGAATACAATTAGATGTATTTTATAGAATTTTTTCATTGGATTCGTACGGATTCGTACATATATATTTTAGTAGTCGATTTTTCACTTTTTGTTGTCCAAGAATGTCAATATCAATTTAAACTTAACGTTTAATTTTAGAACAAAAAAATAATTTTACTTTTATATCTTATAAAAAAATAATGAAACTAATTTGTTCGGCTTTGCCTCGTGTCAGTATATCTTTTTTTTATTGAAAAGTACTCAGTTTCTACTGAACACTTTTAGCTACTACCTCTACACCATCACTCAAATACAATGGGCTTTACACAAGTTAGATTTTTTCGATTTGCAAATTTACCAATTACCAATTTAACAAGCACCGCAATTTAAAATCCCACAATTGGCGCAACGAAAAGTGGGATGCAGCAGCATTATACAGACGAACTTTGTGCTAAGATTTTGTTGTTCGAAATTGTTACACCAAAACTAAGTTATCAAAATAATTTTGAGAAAGTAGATTGCGAAAATTGCGAATAAGCCATTTTAAAGGTGAGCAAGCGTGAGAAGCTTTGGCATTTTTGAATGCCTATAATAGACTTAGGGCAAGCACGTCAATCACAAGACAAAATTACAGTCCAGAGAATGGGGTACACAAGTTCCTTCTAAAAAACAAATAAATGTGTGGCGTATGTCCTTGCGTCAGAATTCTATAGGGAACGAATTTTCAAGTCTGTTCACCGCTATGAAAAGTGTCTGAATTTGTTTGGTGATTATATAGAAAGGTAGAATTTTACTTATCTTTGAGTTGTAGATGATACATTTTTTTTTGGACTTCATTTCTCTTTAATTCCAAAATGTAGCTAATATTCGTAGCATTTGTAAATTGAAAGAGCAAATTATTTTAACAGGATAAATATTTGTACTACATTTTTAACTAAAAACTGAAGAGAACCTAACTAAAAACCACGGCATTTTCGTAATTTGGCTTTTTCTACTTCCTGTTTTTAGTGCATTCACAATATCAGGGAATATTTCTCTAATAAATAATTACTATACATACAATTAAAGCGAATGACATTGTATGCAAACAAGAAAGTTTAATATAAATACTTTCTGACATATTTTGGAAACTTTTTTATTAATTTAGAATACTTGTTTGAATAAATTTCAGGGTTATATGAAAGTGGCATGGTAGAGCATTAAACTTAAACCTTCACGTTATTACCGGTGAAAAAAATCAAATAAAAACCATGGCTATTGATAGGGATGAAGTATAGGTATACGGGGATTGATCGATTAGTAGGGAAATAGGAATTTTAATGGTTAACTTCAAGACCAATATAAAATAATAGGAAATTACTGCGGTTCTCACACACACTTTTTAAAAGTTCGTAACCTTATTTATTGTAGAGTGTGCAACAATGTAGTTTATAATGTCCTCACTAAAGGTGAATTTTCGTAGGAGTGTTTTTTGAACTATGATCTGGAATAACAAAACTCCTATCAGTATGTCCTATATGTATATATATTGTTATGGTATGATAATGTGTAATGTTTATTTTTATAAAAATTTTTTTTTTAAAATAAAATCAGATTTTAATTTAGGCGCCATTAATAATTATTTGAATTTCTTTATTTTATTATGTTATTATTATTTTTTTTTTATTCTCAGGGTATTATATTGTGAGGTCAAATTAAAAAATTTTATTGCGATAAATTGTTATGGTTATAAGGTCAGATGATAATAGTCTTAAGACCGGGTCTGTTTTTTATAATGAATAAAATATTCAAAATATACAATTTCTTAACTAGCTATTACAATTATTTTATTTTACAAACATTCATTCATACTCGTAATTACACTCATAAAACTAAATTATATGGAAATGTGAACTCAAATATTATATACTAAAAGAAATACTTAAACTTAATAGAACAGTACCTTAAGTGTTTATTATGTTGTATTTTTTTTTAATTGGAAATTGTTACGGCCTTGCAGAATAAACGGATACTTCGCTGTAGTTCCACTCCTGTTCTTTTCCTTTTCACAACTTCTTTATCTTGGAAATTGTCCCTTTGTGAGTATTCTCACTTATTTCCCTTTATTTAATTGTTTTCACTAATTTCTTATTACTACACTTATACAATTATTAATTATCAATCCTTTGAATATTTTGTGCCTTTTTTATCAAGATTTTAATTTTTTAAATTTCAATTAAAAATATTTTACTCTTTACTACTTCTACTACTTTACTACTTCTTTTCTTGCCAAAAAAAAATTTTCTTTTCTCCCGTTGTTGATTCTCTTCTTCATTCCTTTTTTTTATTCATTTTTTTTTAACCAATGATATCAATTTTAAAAGTTAGTTACTAAATTGTCATTTCTAAATTTTTAAATTATTGTGACTTTATTCAAATAATATTATTCTATAATTTCTTTGTTGTATTTATTTCATTCCTATGTTATTAATTTTATCATTGAAGTTGTCAAAATTTTTATATTTTATCATTTATAACCTTAAAATTTATGTTGGTATGTCACATAAATTTTTGAAGTTGGTGCTCTTGTTTTTATCTGTCAATTTATGGAATAAATTTTTTGATTATACAGGGTTTGTCAAAATTAAATAATTTTAGAATATAGTGTTGGCCAAAACTTAATATAAAGAATGTTATTTATTTTATTGTGATAAACTGCTCTAAATAACCGAATAACAGAACTGAACTTATTGCTTTATTTATATCTTATTATTATTTAATAATTTATTTTGGATATATTTATACCATAACAATATATATATATATATATATATATATATATATATATATATATATATATATATATAAATTTCTTTAATATAATATATTTTGATAAAGATTTAAAAAAAGACGAAACGTTAAAATTTATCTTTATTTCAAAAATTATCAAAGTAATTTTAAAACAGAAGAGACCTATAAAATGAAGAACATTTAGAAAATATATATATATAAGAATTGTAAATAAGTCTTTGCCAGCTATATTATTTCTAAATGGGGATGAGAATTGCTTCAAACATCATTCTATGACTCGTTAAAAATAGTTGAGTCTATAATAAATATGAATTAATTATATGAGGATTTCAAAAAGATAATAGTTTATGAATAGAGCTGGTCATAGGAGAAGGTCGTCAATAAATTTCTGAGCATATTATAAATAAATATAAATCATCACCAACATATAAAAATAATTATTCAGGGTGCGTTAATAGTAAGCTATCGGAATTATATAATATTAGTAATAGCAAACAATGACGCGATACAATAACTTCGTTCACTAAAAAATCAGGACACAAAAACGTAAAAACTATATTCAATAATTTTTTCCTTCTTATATACAGTAAAGAGAGAGAGAGAGAAACTCGTTGGTTTCTTTTTGACTGGTATAGGAACGTTTACATACAGGATTCGGTTAATTTCAGTTGATTTTCTCCTATTTCTAACAATGGAAAACTTTTCGACCATCTCATAAATATGGGGAAAGAAATTAATACTTTTTCTTATTCAAAGAGCATTTTACCTGGAACGAAAGCACACACTGAATAATTACAATAATCTCTAGACCAATTAAAAATTTCTTGTTCGAAGTACTTTAGTTTCAAGTTTTACAGTCTTGCGTAATATTAAAAATAGATCATGTTTAACATATAAATCACTTTTCTTCACATTTTTTTTTATCTAAGTTTATCTTCCTATTTACCAGAAAAGGTGAAATGCGTCTAACAAAATGGTGATTTATTTATAGTTCTGTTTAAATAAAATTATCAGATTTCATTTTATGTATATGACATCACCGTTAAAAATACTAGAAATGGCTGTAGAATAATGTTATGATGGTTTCAGTGACCACAATCCTTTGAACATTCTTATCATTAGGTATTATATTATCAGAACCGTATCCGCTCTTTCCACAAACAAATTTATTGTGGATAGTTGGCACAGATAAACTATTATTTTGTTTTTTAAAACTTATTAGTTTACCTAAACATCACTTTTCATGAAGCTCCGACTTTAAAAACCCAAAATAGTTTCTAATGTAAATTAATTATTTATATTCTTGAACAAAGAATAAATTATTGAAGAGGTTCTTTCATTTTGTTGCTGTTCTTAGTTTACAGTTAGGTTTTCTGATAGGCCAAATTGGCCTCACTTAAAAGCACTAAAGGGAGATGTCCTTTAAAGAGTATATCATGTACAATTTAACGTCACTAAGCAAACTGTGAGGGAGCATGGCGATGGCGATTTAAATGACTGTGTCCCGTTAGAGCATTTGTGACCAGGAAAATTTCGTGCATGTTAACACTGAACAGTTGATTGGTAAGGCTCATCTATGTGTGCCTTGGCTTGTCTCATTCCAGGCGTTTCCACAAAGTTTGTCTTGAGAACAGAGATATAATAACTACACTTTTAGGTAGACCAACAATGGATTCTAGGTCCATCGGTGGTTTCACTGAGTTTAGTCTAGCGAGTGAACCGCTTTATTATTGCCTGAGTGACCCGTCATCCAAACGAGCTGGACAGTGCAGCCATCAGTGACCAGTTCGTGGAAATCTTTTTGCACTACAGCTATTTCTTGTCTTTGGATTTGTTGGTTGTTATATGCTGGACTCTGATATAGGATCATTTCTCTAAAAAACGTTGATAGGATAGCTATAGAAGGGTTTTAGAACGTGTGTGATTATGTTATTGTAAGTATGTCGTTGGCTATTTGGCATTCGGCTAATGAACTGGACACAAATTACCAGTATCTTTCGCTCGGTAAATGAATTATGAAGTTTATTGCCTTACAAACGCACAAAACTGTGTATACATATTATATGTGGAGTAGAAATCATTGAATTCTTTGTCATAATATTTAGAATATTTTCTTTTATTCGCTTGAAACATATCTAATATTTCTTCAACAGTGTTTTAGTGCAAAAATAATTTAAATATAGTATATATATATATATATATATATATATATATATATATATACATATATATATATACTAAATAACATAATAACAAAATAATAATACATATGTAGTGCAAAAATAAGTTTCAGTCTACCTTTTTAAAGGAATATATTCGGAAAGGTTTCCGCGGTCAGCATTATGAATATAAGAAATTCTCGACGTTTCGGCTCCCACTTTGGAGTCATTATCAAGAGAAGGGTGGGGTTAGGGTGGTTATTCGTTCATTAGTAAGAAGTGATCCGATTCCGTGGTCTCAATCTGCCTACTCCACGCAACGAATCACCCCTTTTTTTGGTTGATTCCAAGGCTTCAATCTGCCTTCTCCTAGGAATTCCACCGAGAAAAAGTTTGCTGCCGGTCTTGATTTGTTAGTGTGTGTGTTAGAGTCAACAGTGTTCTTGATGGTAAGCATATTCTTTTTATTTTCTATTTCAATCATTTTATATTTTTGTTCCAGCTTTTCATTTCCTCAGTTGGGCGAAAACAGAACACAGTTATTTCACAACTCAACTTTATACTATTAATAGAATATAGGATAGATTGATCCGATAGTAAAATTTCATGCAGTATTTCTCATTTCCATGCGAGTTATTTAAACAATTGCTCATACTTATCTTGCTATAGTTGTTTTTGATAGACATAAAAAGTGCGTTTCAAATGTAATCGACTAATACCTAACTCAAATAGACCTATATATTAAATGGTTTAACTTCTGTGGTTCAATTGTATTTATTTCGTCGAGTAAAATCGCGACCTTCATCGGCATCCTGAATTGATAAGAATAACGAATTTTACATTATGTATTCTATTTGATGAAACAATGATATTATATTTCAAAACCGCTCCTTGTGGAGGAAGTAATACCTACTGATATAGATTTCCTTTTTTGATCAATTCATATTTATTCAGAAAATAAAGTCTATAAATTAATGTATATATATATATATATATATATATATATATATATATATAGATTTGTTATTCAACAATACAATAATATATTAGTTCTTTAATATATGATGAAAATTCTATTTTGATATCTCAAGGACAAATGAGAATGGAGAAAACTATCATTGTGGATAAAGCAAAAAAAATAAATCTTCAATCAAAAACAATATGTTTCAAACTAAAATTTACGCTTGAGGATGTTCCCAAGAAAATAATTTGAAATCTTCTAGAAAATTTTATTATACGTGTTTAAAAGTTTCCTTCAAATATAGGCATTTTCTTTGCGACACAATTTTTTGAAAAATTGAGTGTTAAAGCTTATATATTTACCACTCCCACATTTTGATCTAAATTAAAGCGATCTTTATCTTGAAGATTTTCAATATCAATAATTATATATCAATAAAAATTATTGTATGAGGTAATTATTAAATTATCAGAAAAGGTACTGGAAGGAGCGTCATATATGTGATGGCTGAACGACTATTGTAAAAGATAAAATTGTTCTTGATATAAATTTCAATTTTTTTAAATCAATGCTTGCTTGCTTGAAGACTTATTTCTAACATAATTTTAGTTTTGTGAAATTAAGTATTTGGAAATTAATTAATATTTGTAACAATCACTATCATTGAAAAACAAAAGTCTTGGCCCCCCTTGTTTATTTGTAATATGCTTATTTCAATTTCAATAACTTGTTTTTAAATTTGCTACATAAAGGACACTTTACAAAAAAAATTTCAATATTAAAATTATATTAGAAAGTCTTTTGTTAAGTAAGACTAAAGCTCTAAAATACAAATTGGAATCGAGAATTTTTATCTCTTACAAGAGTTATTTCATCTATTTGGAGACACATTGTATATTCTTTGAAAAATATAGTAATTAAATTTCATTTAAAATTTTAATTTTTAACATAAAATTTCATTTGTTTTTTTTTATTATAGTTATCGTTTTTTTATATTGAGACACGTTTCTAATAAGTTGGGCACGAATCTCTTTTGGGAATATCCTTGAGAAATGGAAGCATAGATGTGCACATAATATGATAAATATTCTTATTATAAGTTATATTCTATGACTGTTTATCCGTTGCATTTTATTTATTCAAGACAATCAAACTTTAACCACAATAAGTTATTTGGTAGCGTACTTTAGAATATGTACTACATATTCCTCCTTGGTCCAGACCTGCTACTATTGTTTCGAAGTAACACGTATTCGTAGACGGTTCACATTTTACATCAGATTTAATTCCAAATGGACCAGACATTTTGCAACTTCATGGGCAAAAGGTTTTCTACATTAATTGGTTTCAGTATAACAACTTTGTCGTCACAGGATGTAAACAACAATTACTAAATTAACAAAGCAGAATTTGTTGTAATACTTATAATTTAATTATACGATCAAATAATTTTCGCAGCTTTGTAATTTTTAATAGAAACTATTGAAACTACGTTGCTGATAGATTCCTTTCTGCTTAATTCTCCCCGTATAGTTCACAACCAGTTATTGAAGAAATTACAAAAGCGTCAAAGAAAAGGCGAATCATCCTTCATCATAACATTGCAAGCTTCAACTCTATTGAACAAATATTGAATTTTTAACCTACCAGAAGCTCGAATTGACGGATTATCCATCATGTAGTCCAGATTTAGTACCAATTAACTTTTTCATGTTCCAATACATCGAAAAAAAAATGGCGTGGTCAATGATTTTCACACAAAACAAGCATTTTTGCGTTCTAGACGTATAATTTTGAACTATTTTCTTTGAAGCAGCAAAAATACCTAATAAAATAAAATAGGTTGAAACCCATGGATAAGTGTATTCATTTAAATGGAGAATATTGTGAAGAAAAAAACTTATTATCATGGATATTTGTTTCATCATTGTTAGACCAGTTATTGGAAAAGTTCCTATTGTAATACAAAATTGATTCTAAAAATTTTACGTTTATTGGTTCGGTTATCCTGTCGGAATTCAAAGTCTATTCATATAACTTATTCTATCAGTATTATTTTCAAATTTCACTTTTGTTCTCCTTTTAGTGAATTAATTTATTGAATTTAGCTTTGTAAGTTAATATAATTTAATAATACCCCATAATCTTGTAATTTCACCGCCTGGAGACTTTCCCTCAGACTGGTATTAGGCGTCAGTTAAAGTATATACAACTGGTACTAAGATGCAGTGGAATAATTAATATTAAATTGCACGCCACCAGCTTATTACCGAAACAAAATTATAAAATCAAGAAAAATATGGAAAAGATAGAAACATTTTATAAAAAACTAACGTTTCTTATAATAATAAATTGTACACACTCTTCCAAATTTATATAAAAAAAATATTACAGATTTGAGTTAAGAGCTGTTCTTAACTGAGGTCTGGGATCTGGTAATGATAATCATATAGACTAGAAGTATTCCTGGTGATTGACTTTACCATGGTCTATCAGTGACCTATATTTTATGATCGTGGCCTAGAAGTGATTCTGATATTCATTGACCGTCGCTCAACATCTGCAGAGCTGCAGGAAAAATAAAATATGAAATACGGATATAGGGAACTAAGGGGAGAATGAGTACATCAAACTTATACTTCAATTCATCTTTCAGCTGCTTAAAGATTTATTCCCTTGGTGGTTCAAATAAAATAGTGAAATTGGTACCAGGATATTTTCAATTCATTATGACATATATAACTATTGACCAGTAATTTCCTTCCACTTTCTTTCTATTGATATTTAGTATTGTTATTATTTCGGGGCAATAGGGTACCGTTTAGATGAACATTTGATTATATACTGAAAGTTTTATTTTAGTTAACTGAAATGTTTTGGCTTTTAGATGCCAACTTTCCGGTTTGTTTCGACGGTGGTCTCTTAGGCCGCCGGTTCCGATTACGTAATACCAATTGGAATTTCAAGCCGGTCTTCAGTAAAAGTGATAAGTGGATAAATGTGAACAAAAGAACCTATAATTATCTCTCCAACAACAAAAATTCCGAGTTTGATAAAATGGTGTGTAGCAACGAGAAGTGTTTTTTTAATTTGTGTAGCAATGTCTTTTAAATCGGTTGCTACAAAATAATGGTGTTATAAATATTAATGAATAATAATAATAATTAATTCTTTGTTAATTTGTTCAAAGGCCCACGTCGTAACCAAATCACAATTTTTTTAATAATTGTTTCCATTCAAACAAATTCGCTTCTACGTATGGTTATTAACTGTTTAATAATAACCAACATGGGATTTATGTTCAGTGTATCAATGGTTGAAATGAAAGTAAATTAATATTTAGAGTTGTTCGTATTTTAGCGAAAATATTCTACAACCACTGATTTGAATTCCAGAAGATTATTTTGTTGCTGTTATTATTTGTTGAAAATTTGTTTTGGAATGTTGACAAGCGCTTTCGAAAAGTTCACCTTTATCACTAGGTGTATATTACATTTATGTATATGTATGTATTTCCTTTGATACAAATATGTGAAAAGATCCATATGAAATGCACTTATTTGTTTATTTTTGGCTTTTTGAAGATTAGGGTGAAGATATTTCAAGTAATTACTTATGAAATCAATTATAATTAGGCTACTGGCATTGAAAACGTTGGAAAACAAGATGGTTAATTTGAGGACATAGAAGATATATGAATGTTAGTATTATAGATGTTTACGAGTGGGAAAATTATATACTTTCGAGTAGAATACTTTCTGTACAATGTTCTGATAGATTGTTTGGCTGATGTGTAGAATGATGTGGAATGTCTTCGATTCATGCGTTTCTATAACATAAAGGTTTCAATCTATCATTGAATACTTCATAGTGAACTGATTTATTTTATTGGTATATAGTAGTACAGTATTCGTATCATTCATGTTCATCATATATTTGTGACTGATTGGTGTTACTCTAAGAAAATTATCAATACTAGTGTTAGAGGGGTGATTATTTATCCGACTTTTCTTCGAGGTTGATTGAACCTATTACTAAAAAATTGAATAACTAGCGATTAATATTAAAGACATTCTTAACTAGCTACAGAATAAAGCTAGAAAAGCTAGTATCGTGTTGGGAAGCACTAAATATATTAAGGAATAAATATTAATTAATCACGTTTTTACATAATAAAATGATAAAATAATATGATTAAAAAAATTTTTAATATATGATTATTTAGTTCTTTGTTGCAGTTTATATCATTAATATATTTTTTTGTTTCCAGATTCAAGCCATATAGTAGACTGTAAATTGAAACTAATATTAGGATTAATATGGACGCTAATTTTACATTATTCAATATCCTTGCCGATGTGGGAGGGAGAAGACGACTTACATACTGGTGGTGCGGAACCTACACCAAAACAAAGGTTGATAAACATTTTTAAACTTTTTCTCCTTTTATATTGATTTTTATACATTTTATTTACAAATACTAAAAGAAGAAGCTTCGTAGTGATTTTTTAAATTAATATTGAATACGAGATGTTATCAAAACTTATGGTGAATTATTTTATTAAAACAAAATAAAAAGAAAAAAAGTTAATCTTTTTAAATTACTATTCTTGGCTTATTATACCAACGTGGAGAACATGCTCTGCCACAAATGGTGTAAATAGGTTTTTCTTTTAGCACATTTTTTATTTCCGTCAAGAGCCAGTCAAATGGTTTTGAAAAAACTTGCGAATCAAAAGGAGATTGCGACATGTCGTTGGCATATTTATTAGCTCTCTTTCCTCATACATATATCTATCCGCAAACGTTCCAATATACTCTTCTGAATAACATTATCATCATTGACAGACATTTCGTAAGCTCTTTTGACAAGCTTGATAGAACAGCCGGAATGGGCTTAAACTTGTTATTGATTCTTTTAGCACATGAGAGTTTATGGAAATGCATTCATCATATTTCTTCATCATATTTTGTATAACTGATAGAAAAATAAAAAATATCTAATATCAAAATTAATACAAAAAATCGCTTTACAATTTCGTCAATATCTGAACAGTTAATCAATTTTCTCGAAGTGATCTGTACGAAATAGTGACGGAATTATAGTGCTGAGGACATAATACATTCGGTAACTTGTAATTTGAGAAAATTCAATAGCATGAGGGCATTTTTTTGCTTCACTTCATCCATCTGATTAGAGTATTTGATTGGAAACAACTTGATGGCTATCACATGTTCCTTCGTTTGAAGGCTGTAAAGGCTACAAGGACGACAATATTGAAGCGACTGAGTTGTAGTGATCGTCAAGACTAAAAATAAATAATTGGACGATATTACAAGTTCCTTAACATTATTGGATAAAATTGCTGAGAGATCCTGCTCTTTTTCTATTCAGAAACAGCACTTCGTTAGAAACATGCGTACTTCTTCATTGTTACGTTGTCAAGCAATCCCTTTACATCTTTACATCTACATTATATCACGACTTGGAAACAGTAAGATTAACTGACCCTTTTCTCTCGGTCTATTTCTAATCAATTGGAATTAAATTGATAAAAATTTTAAAAAAGTCTTTGCCAACTTTATTATGAGAGGTTTTATATTGGGAACGTGGCAAGGAAACACCAAAGTGGACTAACTCCAATATATTTTCCGAGCTTTCGAATACTTATGTATTAATCGTCTCGGAAATAATTAATTAAGATTGCTGTTGATTTTTGATATTTTTCAAGCTTGTGATACTCTAATACCAGCTATTTCTACTTATATTTTGTTTTACTTTTTGTTACCGATTTCGCATATATATATATATATATATATATATATATATATATATATATATATATATATATATATATATATATATATATATATATATATATATATATATATATATACTTCTGAATGTTCTTGATAGGGAGTTAAATAAAAATTATCAGGAGAGACCTAAAATTAAGAACATTTAGATGCATTCATATAGATTTAATGTATATATATATATATATATATATATATATATATATATATATATATATACATATATACATATACATATATATGTATATATATATATACATATATATACATATATATATATATATATATATATATATATATATATATATACATACTTCTAAATATTCTGGATTTTTGGTTTCTTCTGTTTTTTAGTTTTTATATATATGCGAAATCGGAACAAAAAGTAAAACAAAATATAAGTAGAAATAGCTGGTATTAAAGTGTTTAAAATACATTTTTAGGCTGATGAACTGGATTCAAACAAAACTTCCAGACCTTCCTATAAAAAATTTCACCACAGATTGGAATGATGGCAAAGCTGTAGGAGCCTTAGTTGATGCAGTAGCTCCTGGACTGTGTCCCGATTGGCCTGTAAGTAAAAAATAATTCATATCAATAAATCATTTTCAAACATAGAGCAGTGGTACTACCATTTTTTATGATACTTTCCAGAATATATCTCACATTATCACAATTGGCACTATCAATTACCTAACTGCAGATTGTTTTCTGTGATTATTTCCAAATATTTTATAATAATATTGATTAACGGTATTGATGAATGCTATGGTAGTAGATGCAAGAAAACTAAATTTATATTAGAATGTATATAGTCAAATACAATGGCGTTTTAGATCAAAATATTGCTCAATTATATTTTAATAGATATAGGATCATTTCTAACTCAGTTGATCACCCTTTTCAATCCTATAACAAGAGTAATTCAAAAATTATGATCATGCAACATATTTTTCTTGTGCCTTCTGTCGATTCAATTACCTCTAGTGATATATGCGCGAACATTAATTATAAGTTTATTTTTGACATTCACTGCATTTACTAAATATGAAAATAGTAAATCTTCACTCTCAAAACTTCATTTGAGTATTTTTAAGTATCTGCATATTAATCTCTGCAGTCAAATTTACATCCCTCTTGATAAATTGATTGAAAGATTCAAAGCTGTTCCACTGACATATCTAAAGAAATTACCATGAAGCATATCTATAATTTCGATACTAAAATATAAACTATGAGGTAACATATGTACTTTATACTAGCTATTTAATAATTCTTAACATATGTTATTAGTTAGATTTCAATAGATTCATGATTATATCCATTACCACAGTAGAAAATATCTTGCAGAGTATGATTCAAAATAATCAACTAGAGAAATTATTGGATTAATATTTTATTAAATGTGATTTTTATAGGACTGGGATTCTCATGAGGGGGTTAGAAATGCCTCAGAAGCTATGAATCTTGCCGATGACTGGCTGAATATTCCTCAACTTATCAAACCTGAAGAATTAGTCAACCCCAATATTGATGAACAGTCGATGATGACGTACTTGTCACAATATCCAAATGCTAAAATTAAACCTGGCGCACCTCTGAGACCGAGAACAGATCCAAATAAGTAAGTTTGAACACTCACACACAAACATATATATATATATATATATATATATATATATATATATATATATATATATATATATATATATATATATATATATATATATATATATATATATATATATATATGTTTCAAATGTTGTTTTACTCTATAGACACTATTCCAAACTTCCTGTTTATATACATATATATATATATATATATATATATATAAATATATATATATATATATATATATATATATATATATAAATATATAAACAGGAAGTTTGGAATAGTGTCTATAGAGTAAAACAGCATTTGAAAGAAAAAGATTAAGGATCAACGTCTTCTTAACTTCTGTAGGTATAACTAAAGAAATGAAGATAATAAACGAAAAAGCCAAACGAGGTAGAAGTAAGCAGAAGAAAATTATAAAGAATATTGTGGATTCTATTAATTTAATAGAGTTAACAATGTGTTTGGCGACTCTAAGCAACTTTTACTTTGTGTATGAACTATGTCAGAGTCTGTGGGAGGCAATGTAAGTCGACCATAATCCTTACTCTTATATGTTACACATACCAATGGGATTTAAACATAGTGACCAAGGTAGCCACGGCAAATCATTAACGCTAACTTTTTGGAGAAATTCCATAAATCGATGTGTAATATTTGGACTTGTGTTTTTTTGCTGAAAAGGGACTTTTGAACGTCCATTTAGGTAAAGTCGTAGAGTGGTTTGTAAGACATTATCAACAAAATGCCCATTCGTTATTCTACCTCAAATAAGCAGAAGTGAATATTGGTTACCGTAAACAAAAGCTACAATCATTACTCCAGGAAGTGCTCAAGACTCTTCAACAGCAAACTCGACATCACGTTTCTCTTACGCGCTATTGTTTTCTGTCCCAGCTCAAACGTTGACGACAATAGTCCGTAGTGGAAAGAACTAATCGTAGACAGTACAGTTAGGGGATTAAAAGCTCGAAGGCGATAATATAAGGACTATTTGTAAACTATGCTCAGGTTAACCCAATCATGATCTGACTGTTCGGAAATGAACTCGGATCACGTTTAGTGTTGTTCGGAAACTGATCGAGTTAATCAGGTCGTAGTGATACTGGTAGAACAGTGAGTAAATATGATCAGCTGATGAGTTTGTTTGTCTGTGGTTCTTTGAATTTAAAAAAATATATATTCCCCTTAAATGGCCGTCAATTCTCATGAGCAGCGTAATTCATAGGTTACTGAGGTTTACGGTTTTTATACATTCCGGAATTTCAACATAAAAATAGCTTATCAGTATTACACATTTAGCATAAAATCTGTGTGGGTAAATCGTTGATGATCGTTAATAACAATCATTGAACACTTAGAATCTATCATACAACTAAATAAATATCATGTAAGAATTGACACACAAAAAAGTAATGAAAATCAAAAGTTCTTGCAGACAATGTTTGAAATTTTCACCGTAAATTGAACGATACTGTGATCAAAATCTCGTTCTGGGTTAAGATCCACAATCAACTGATAGATGATCTACCTGGCCTCGTTTCCGAAAATCCCTATAGTGTATGCATAGTAACAGGTCTATTTTCTTCTTTAAATCATTGGCAGGAATTCGACGGCTGGTACCACAATAGTCTTGCAGAATTAGTTTCCTATCTTTACGCTCGGTGGTTCACCTTAGTTGACCATTTGATCCTCTTTGTATTCTTTTACTTGCCCATACATGCATTACCGGCTATTTTACAATAGTACACATATCGATAAGTCACAATTCTTCTCTTGGCAAGATCACTAACATGGTAATAATTTTGACTCGAAAGTCGAAATATGGCCTTCTTTAATTTTCATAATGACAATACCAAGATATATGTAGGTATGGAATGAATTTGCAAATCCTTGGATGCACTAGAAGTGACAGCATCAGTTTCAATGATTCGAATGTATATGAAGTATATAAGTACTAAAATCACGTAATAGCAATCATAACATTAACCAGGATGAAAAATAAATAATATAATTGAAAGTTTAGCACACAGACTAATTACATCTTGTGATGCCCTTCTACAGAAAGACTATGACTTTAATAAGAAAATTAAAAATTGGTGTGTATCATTTCAGATTGGATGAATGCATTTTTAATGGAACAAATATCGTAGCTGGTTTACATCTTGACTTAATCGCGAGCTAATCTATCACTTAATTTTAAATTTAATGGGTGAGGAGATGCTAAGATGTTATATGATTCTGACTTCTACGTTATGAACCTTGCCAAAAATATTGGTGAATAGATGGAATAACTTCCTTCATAAACCACACTTAGACCAGCAATAGAAGACAAAATATTTTGCTATACATCTTTTACACATATCATGAGTATTTTAAATATCTTACTCGTATAATAAGGAAGGCATAGATAGATAAGAAATCAAATGATAAATTTCATAATTCCTGTACAATCATTATTTTTTATTAAACTAGTTTTACTCACTCCAACTTCTTCAAATGATAATAATTTCATTTTAAAAATGGTTTAAGTCAGCGCAAAATTAAAATAAGGGTATTATAAATCTAAATTGAAATGAATAAGTTTGAAATATTATGTAGATGTATGGACATGGATAGATGGAACTTTTTTATTATTATCAGTTTATGTTACCTCTCATCAATTTGTTTTTTTCTAGAGTTAGAATATACGGCCCTGGAATAAAACAGACTGGAGTCGTAGTAGGTGCTCCAGCCATATTTACTGTGGAAACATTCTCAGCCGGACGGGGTGTGGTCGAAGTCATTGTGGAAAATCCTCGAAAACAACGAGAGCACGCCGATGTTAAATTTAATGACGACAAGAACTTGACGTATCAAGTTACATACAATCCACAGTGTGAAGGTACTCACATGATTTATGTCAAGTTTGCTGGAAAACTTACATCAAAAAGTCCATATCGTGTAGATGTTGAAGGATTTGCAGGGGATGCATCGAAAGTTACAGCTTCAGGACCTGGATTGCAACCAGATGGTGTCCATGTGAACAAACCAACCTTTTTTGACATTTTCACTAAAAGTAAGTGGTAGAAATGTAAAATATGAAAATACTACCAGAACATATATTGGGCATGCTCATAAAGCCGTTTATAAACTACATGCATATTTTTAACTGTCCAGGTTTATATTGCAAAAATTATTATTTGGTCTCTCCATATACCATTCAGTACCACGTTTTAATTCTTTTTAAACTGAATTGATAGATTACAGTGATTAGTAAATTCTTCAAACTAGAGCGGAAGTTTTATGACTATAATAATAAAGTAAGAATTTCTAACTAAACTGTGTCAACTTCAAAAACATCTCCAAGGAATGGACTTGCGAACAAATTGGAATTGTTTTTTGTTCTTGGGGGTCATAAATTTCATCATCATCATAAAAGTTTTTCTCTTCAAATCCCAAATACCTAGTTTTGTTCCGTGGATAAATGATATTATTGTTGTAGTATTCGCCCAGTTCAAAGAATTTAGTGAATTATTATGGTATCCAATTGTATTGTAAACCTTACCGATTATTGATGATTTGACTGACCATACGAAATTGTTTAATTACCACCCGAAAATGTAGTCCATTATTTATTAAGCTGTTTAAAATGATCACCATCAACTTATATACGTAATAAAGTCGAATATTTCAAATGTTTAAAGTTATTTCCCTGGTATGGGAACTATACATAGATGTTATGACTTCAATTGTATTTGTCTGAGTTTAACAACGTATAAACTTCAACTCTCCACAGTAATAACTAACGTTTTCCAAAATTGCAGCTCCTAAACTCAGTTTTTGGAAACATATTCGTGAATAATTTGGAATTGCTCTTTATGCTTAGACACTGCATAGAATTTTTGATATATCCGAACATTGAAGTCTCACAAACTGTAAAGTATATAATTTACTGTTTTGTTTTAGATGCTGGCAGTGGGATTCCTGAAGTAATTATCCTCGATCCTTCCGAAAACAAAACCACTGTACCAGTCAAACTCCAACAGACATCTCCAGATGTGTGGCGCTGCGGTTACGTTTCCCCATTTCTTGGTTTACATTCCGTTAATATATTTTTTGCTGGCAAACCCATTCCAAATAGCCCGGTTGGCGTTAGAGTATGTCCCGTATCAGACGCCAGAAAAGTTAAAGCTAGTGGTCGTGGTCTTCAACCTAATGGCGTGAGAGTAAAAGATGAAGCTGACTTCAAGATATATACAGAAGGAGCCGGTGAGGGTGTCCCTGAGGTTCAGATTGTGAGCTCTGAAGGTATATATCAAAACTGTACACTGGAAAAATTAGATGAACATACATATCGTGCGATTTACGTACCTCTTAGACCAGGTAAATATGTGGTGACAATTAAATTTGGAGGAAACGACATCTACAAATCTCCATTCGAAGTAAACGTAGGACCATATAAAGAAACAGTTATTGGAGTATATGGACCTGGTTTGGTAGGAGGTGTGGTTAATTCTGCAGCACTTTTCACTGTAGAAACAAATGGAGAAACTGGAGCGTTAGGTTTTAGTATACAAGGTCCTTCTCAAGCTAAAATTGAGTGTCACGATAATGGTGATGGATCGGCTGACGTTAAATATTATCCAACAGCACCTGGTGAATATGCTGTACATATTTTATGTGACAATGAAGACATTCCTGGTAGTCCATATATTGCTCAAATTCTGCCAAGTACTGATTATTTTCCTGAAAAAGTCACAGTTAGTGGACCTGGTATTCAACCACATGGAGTTCAATCTAATGTTCCTGCCAAATTTATTGTAGATACTAGAGATGCTGGCTCTGCGCCTTTAGATGTTAAGGTGAGAAATACTTATTACCAACTAGTAGTATTTATTCATTATTACGCAGGCTTCTATAGGACTACAGATTGTTCATAAAGAAATATCAATTACAATTATTTTACTTATGCTGCTGATAAATAATATTGATCTCAATTATAGTGCAACAGTACATGTTTGAATAGATTGTGAATCTAAAACAATACAGTTGTTTTTGTAAGATCCTTGTTATTTATTGTTGAATGAAAATGTTTTGATCTTCTAGGTTTGTGATGCAAATTTGAATAATGTGAAACTGAAGTTAGTGCAAAAAGAAGATAACTCATTTGAGGGAACTTATTTACCAACATCAGCAAACAGACATATTGTACAAGTCAACTATGGAGGAGTGGCTGTGAAAAATTCTCCATTTAGAGTTTTTGTTGGCGAGACCGTAGATGTTTCTAAAGTGCAATGTTTTGGACCTGGAATTCAAGATGGTGTTAAAGCAAATACTCCAACTCATTTTAACATCGATGCAAGGTAATTACTGTTTTAAACTACTCTCATTGATTTCCAAATCATCTATCAAGGTCATAATTTTGACCAATTCATATCAAAACTACCTCATTTTGCTTGCGACAGCTCACAATGTTTATCAACTACTTCCTAATATACTTGTCTAGTCAACATACCTGTTTTTATCCAAGATTAAGCAAATATTCAATATGGTGCTACATCTACTATGGATAAATGATTTTATTACATTGTAAATACAATGAAATGAATCCTACAAAGGTTCAGATAATTTTCATTTTTCAATACTACAGTTACAAAACTTATTGTAGAAAAATATATCTATAATTTATCCATAAATATCAGGATAATAAACTTTCTTGACTCCTTGTAAAACCATTATAGGATGAGCAATGCAAGTAATATTAAAATATTACTTTGAACATAATTGTACTTGTTTCTCTATTAAGATTTGTTTAAGGTTTTGAAATTATGATTCTAATTCTCCTGTTCCGAATACAGTATTTGTTGCAATACCTTCTTGTCTAAAAATAAATCAAAATACATTTATTAATTATTCAAGCTAATGTTATTTTTATATAATAAAGCTATAAAATGTTCGAAAACAAATACAAGTTAATAATTTTATTTGGCATTTACCAAATTAACTTATCGTCGTTCCCCAACATTAAAAATCAACAGTAAAAGAGGAGAATAACTGGTTTATGTAGGATAAATTTTCACTCGCGATATATTGCAGGAATCTGTATTTATCTGATGTGTACTATGGAAATAATGCTAGGTCGTTTTTTATATATTGACATACTTTTCCAGTGTACAACGTATAGAAATTGATTTCTACATGTTTCGAATAATAATGTATAATTGAAGATTTGGCGCCAAATAAATAAATGATTTTAACAATCATATAAGAAAATAGCAAAATAGCGATCTAGATTTTGCTATAAAACATAGTCAAATTGGTTTTGCTGAAACTTTTTGCTGCTGCACAAAACATGTAAATAGGCTTTGTAAATTTAACTAAAACTTCAAAACGAACAAAAATTGTCGCCAATATAGCTTATAACTTTAAAGTGTTTTGAAGCTAGAGGTAGAGCATTAAGATTCCAAGAGACAGGAAAACATAAATAGGCTTTTGACGTTTAATTGATACAAATAAGGAATTATTTGTGTGGCTCAGACAAAGGTTTGTTACATATAATTTGCTTCAAGTTTTTTGTAGTGCTATGAATCAAAAATAAGTATTGGTGCAATAAGGAGATGCCTTATACGAGTAGTTTGATTTGTTGTGCCTATAAGTGGACCCTCATAGTATGGTAATCATTAGAAGAAGACGTTTGAATTCTCGCAGGTACATTGTTAATGTAAAATCACCTTAAGGAAATGAAAATCCTAGCAATAATTTGACCAACTAATAGTCCTAAACTCAATACAATGGAACATCTTCGCGCTGTAATTGATGTATTTCTCTTCTAAGCTTTATTAAATTAGCATCTCAATTTACAGAAGCCATCTCACAAAAGCATGAACAGATGCTGCTAAGCTTTAATTGATGCTAGGGAAGGAATTGAAATCTGCATATACTACAATAGTGATTGAAATTAAGAAAAGCTTATTTCACATTTATGAATGTTTCGCTCAAATTCAAAGCAATATTTTTTGAGATTGAAAAATCCGTAATAAACGATAATTTTTCTGGACAGTGTATCTTAACAGTACTACTACATGTATTTTTAAAAGTACTATAGGTAACAATAATTTGCAATGCACTTGGGCGATCTCCATGGAAAACTACTGACCAGTAACTAATACTCGTATCAAATTAGTAGAAACATAGATGTGGTTCAGTCTCCAATTGAACATTACACTTCCATTGCTGCTTTTATATTGACATGTTTTGGAACACTTATAAACATAGATTTATTTTGTTACAGGGATGCTGGCGAAGCCGATTTAGATGTTCATTTAATAAACGAAAATACTCGCGAAGAAGTTCCGTTGAAACTGACAGATCTTGGCGATCAAACTTATACAGTAGATTATGAAACTGTTCTCGCTGGAATACACAGATTGACTGTTCATTACGGAGGTCAAAAAGTTCCATCAACTCCAATTAAATTCAAAGTCGAACCTAATGTAGACGTATCCAAAATCAAAGTTGATGGACTGGAACCAAGTAAGTTATTTACTTTTTTTATTGGTGTTGATTAATAAATCCATTCTGATTTTGGGAAAATGCTCTCTTTCAACTATTATTATTTGTTTAATATGTTTGGAATATTACTTTGAAACACATTACACAGAAATTAATTGAAATTAGTTGATACATATGATATGCTCGTTTAAAAATAATCTATTTTATTTATCTTGGAGAGAGCCGAGATAGATTGATAAATAGAATATTCACCCCCAGTTAGTTAATCATTATTTATTTTGAATCTCTTCTCAAGCGTTTGTTTTGTCAATGGCAACCTATCAGTAAAATGAAATATCCTAATAGTTCAGATAATTCCTTGTATTGTCGGGGTATACAAATTCAGTTTCATTAAGAATCTTCTTAATTTTATCTTAAAACTTGGAAGATTGATGAAACAACTCTTTGTGCTTAGAAGCAAAGGTTATATACTTGAGCCATAAACATATAGATTTCTGGTTCACTTACTCCTATGCTTGGAAATTACTACAAAATAAGAAAAATATAGAAAAATGTAAAGAAGCACATTGGATTGTGACATAGGTTTTGTAGCGTTCGTGTTTATTGGTATATAGGGAACCTATGAAGAAATTTGATAAAAATTCCCCTTTAATATCAATATTTTAATCCCACAAAAATTACATTAAATCGAAATAAACATCATATTATTATATGCACTTTCATTGGGAGTAGTAGTTCTCCAAAAATTTTGATGTATTTTACAGATATTGAATAAAAAAAATTGTAACAGTACTTATGGCATTTCACTTTCAAGTCAAATAGATATAGGCATTTAATGTGAAAACAGTTCATTATTCTGCATATTCATAATTGTTATATTGATAAAAATGGGAATAAAGCAGTTGGAAAAGTTCTTATGTTGAAAAAATGATCAATCCAACTCAAGAAAACCTTAACATTTATAATAACCTGTATGAACTTGAGTAGATTTGAAATAATTAAGACAAATCATGTCAAATACATATTTTTCAAGCAATGCTTCAGTCAGATTCTTTTATGTCGACTGAATAATCAATCAAGAGGACAATAGAAGGATCAATATGTAAAATAATGGATATTTTGCCTAAAAATTAATCAAACCACTTGTTGTTCTTAGGGAAGTTATGAATGTAATTGCGTATATCTTGTATATATGATAATCTCCAAAGCAAGTTCTAACTTAACCGTGTTGTCCAAACTGTTGTTAAGACACTATACTAGAATAGAAACAACTCTGGGTTATAATTTTTTCCGAACTCGTTGAAATTACTTCTGGTAAAATCCTCTAAAATACTGCGTTCGATATATGTTATGATTGTCAGATCCCTAATCACATAAGGGACGGTAGAAGTTTGATACGGCAAAATTAGTAAGATAAGCACAAGAAAACTAAAGTACAAAAACTTGCATGTGTAAGCATTACAGGGTTTATGAGAACATGGCCAACAAGGCTTTCTCCATATATCTAAGAAAAGTACAAGTAATGATAGAATTAAAGAGTATATGGTCCTCTCTGAATAAGTAAATCCCATCAGTGAATTCCTTCGATTCGGCTTCTACCATAATGTAAAATAGAAAGAAAGATAAAAAAAGTGAATCTACCATACTAAATTTCAAAGTATCATCGAATGGTATAGAGACGGCATATGAAGCTGGAATGTTTGATGCTGGCACCCAAAGCTGATCACTACCAGGCATATATGTGAGTACCTTTCAGACAGAAATATGTCTGAGAAGCAACTATCAGAAATACGACATAGCGATCCATTCCAACAACTAGAATAATTTCAACAGATTGAACCCCAGCTCAACAATTCAAAGCTGTTTCTGAAATGCCATGGGAATCTCAATGACTTAGAGAAGAGCACTAAGGGCTTTTTGATTTGGATATCCGGTCATGGAAATCTAAGGAACTGAACAAAAAAAGAAGCGTAGAAGTTCTCTGTTTTTCACTAATATATATATATATATATATATATATATATATATATATATATATATATATATATATATATATATATATATAACATATCATATGCCACGTTCCCAATAAGGAACCGCTCATAATATAGCTGGCAAAGACTTCTTTAAAGAGTAACTGACGACTTGTTTCAATACTAAATCATTTCCAACAGTTATATTGGAACTTAGTACTTCTCACAGTACACTACCGCTTTAGGAAGAGAGAGTAGATGCTTGGGGCTAGATCTGGATAATATGGTAATATGGTGAATGCAGAACCAATTCGAAGTCAATTTGACTATTGTTATTTGGCATAGTCCTTTGTGTGTTTTTAATATATTTTTAACTGTATATGGAGCCATTTCTGTTTAATTCAGTTCATTAATGTAAAATAATAGTCATTGTTAATTGTTTTGGTTCCAAATAGTGGATGAACAATATGTCACGCGTATCCTAAAATACAAAAGCTTGCCGATTGTTGCGTTTTTGCTCTTTGCAGATGGCTTCGGCTGGGTCTAGTCCACTCGAAAACTGCACTTTTTGATTCAGATGTGTAGTGATCCTTTTCAATTATGGTGAGAAATGGACTCAAAAAATTATTTTTATTTTATCTCAACATCTGAAACCAGCGCTCTAAAGTAGCAGTTTGTTGTTCCATTTATGGGGCACCCATTTGGAAACAATTTTATCGTTAAAAAGTTTTAGACGTTCTAAACGTTGAACATCCTCAGTTCATCAGTACTTAAAGGGCCACGTTAGATCTTTACGAAACATATAAATGATGGTTGATTTTATTGAGGAAGGGTCACCAAAATACTCTCCAAGCGAAGCATTGGCCTCGATAGAATTTTTTCTTGTTAAAAACCAATACAGAAAACTCACAGGCTCAAAATTTGACAGTTGTCTAAGGAACAATGATACATTAGAAAACAAATATGAGTCTTTATCAGATCAGGGACGACTTTAGATTTTGATTTTGTTACATTATAACGTTCATCTTTCTAGAAAATCACGAGTAAGCTTTTCATTTTCAAATATTGTTTATGAATAATGTTACTTTACACACCAAAAGTCGTAAATAATTTCTGTTGATTTACTCAACGTTTTTGTATCTATATTACTCCAATTATTGATAAATGCATTTCTTAGCACTATATAAAAATGAGTTTAATGTTATTGAAAGATTGTGTTTGTATTATAGTAAAAATAAACTGGAATGAATTTGTATTGCCACTCTGTTTTATACATTCCGTATTTTTTAGTCATTCCTCTATCAATCTCATATCCTTTTCTATTTTTGACCCGGATATATGTATATTTGTACAATTCTCATTGTATATAATATTATTTCATAATATTTTTCTAGCTTCTAATGTCTCGAGAAAATCCAACAGTTTTTCGGCAAATTACGTCAATAATAAAAAAAAACGACCATTAATTTTCTCTTTAACAAATTTAATTTTTATTTTATAATCAGTTATATCAGAACTTTGTATCCTCTATGTCATTACATGTTCAGAAAATACAATAAGAAGGAATTTAATACAAAAATAAATTTGTAAGGGGTGCATTATGCATTTATTACGAGTTAAAATAATATATACCTAATGGAAATATGTCATTTAAGATTGATATTGGAAGTTTGAAGAGAATATACGAATAATAAAGACCTTTTGCAAATACGAGTATGTATGTAATGTAATGTAAGTCAAATGTAGGTTCGGATTAGTAGCTTTTAATGCCCTACACCATAATTCTAATTTTGGATTTAATTTATATCCATCACGCATTATCAGCGATTCACATTCTAGATTTTTAGAAAATCAAACAATTAAAGTATGTTGTGAACATGATTATCGACTAAATAAAATAAGTTGAAAAAAAACTACTTAATGAACAATACGGTATTTACTGATGACAGTCAAAATATGTGCTTAGTTTAAAAATTTATTTTTTCTTGCTTTAGACTAGGTAAACGATTGAATTAAGCAGGTGAAGTCCAATGTTTTTAAACATTATCTTCAATGCTAAGAAGAGCTTTGAGCTGCGTTTAGATTCATATGTGGTCTCTACAGTTTGATCTTATTTGAAACAAAATAACAATCTCAAACAATACATTTGAGTTTATATAGACAATAGAGTGATAAAAAACTAAACTATTAAAGATATGAAGTGATTAAAAATGCATAAAAGATTGAGTGTGCTAATAAGTTAGAGTAGAGCGTTATCTTGGTTTGAAAGAACATTCTAGTTTTTTTAACTCACCCCTTCTCTGATGCGTCTGTTACTGGAATATTAATTGGTTGATTTGAGATGGACAAGTTCATCATGAATTGATATCCTAAATCATTTTTAAATACAGTAAGAAGGTTTTTAACTGTATTTTATTATTTGAGGTCAGATATGAATTTGTACAAAATTTGTGTTTACTCTCGACTTGAGCTCTCCGCAAGCTTGCGCTCTAGGTCTAGGCTACGGCCTAGGTAGACCCTATGGTTAACCCGGGCATATTTAAAAGTACAGTGATAATTTAAACTAAAAGCAATTTCATTTGATATGATTTTTGTCGATTTATTTTGTAGAATATAAACATATTATGAGATAGTGGACAATGATACTTGCAAATTTAATAAGTGAACTTTTTGTAATAAAATACTAATGGATTAATATTTACAGAATATAATCTGTGATCCATAACTGTTGAGACATAAGTTAGGGGAAAGTTATTTGGATTATAAACAGAGTGAACTATAGAAAACAGCCGATTTTTGTGGATACGTTTATGAGATAGTTAGTGAGAATTAAGTAAAAATTATTTATAGTGTGTAGTTAACACCATAATTTTTCGAAATTTTTAAATTAGCTTGAATTTTTTTGATGATTGATCCTAGCATTTACCATTTTCAAGTAAACCAACATTTGATTCTGTACTTTTTTGAAGTTCTTTTACAGAAAAAATACGTCCTCAGAATTTTATCCCACGTCGAATGAGCCATCGACAATAATTTTCCAACTTTTCTAACTAATTTTCACAAAAATCTCACTTGTGTTTATTAGGTTAACTTTTGAATTACTCTTTGAAAGGTTTATGATTATAAATGTAAAAGGAATCAAAATAAATATTTAAATATTATTTAAAACCTATGTTTTTGGCTTAATAAGCGAATATGAAATTATTTTGGTATTCTTCACTTATTTTAAATCTATCATTTATATGATTTGGATAACATATCAATTGTATATTTCTTACAAAAATCTTTACATCTGCACTAACTTTCTGTGTCACACTAATACGCTATATTTTAGAAATATATTGTCATATTGCCATATTTTCATACAAACAACCTGACTTTGGTCTACATCCTAATATTTATTAATCATGTATAAAATGTTAGTTAGGGGTGCTACCAGAATTATTGTTCTCTATTTTAAACACAAAATTTTTTAGTTGATTAAACTTAATATTCAAATGTGTAATTCACTTGAGTAAATATAGTTCATTGCTTCATTTGAAATTCTCTTCATTTTTATATAATTATAACTAGAAACATATTTTTGATTATAAAAATGTACAGAGTAATAGGGATCTCATGTTCCCACTATTATATAAGATGGCTCAAGTATAATGGGAAGAAAATAAGGAGCGTATATGTTTAAACATTTTTCAATATGAGACATTATTTTCCAGTTAAAACTCGTAAGTAGTTTATAGTCTTCAATTTTTTAAAGTCTTATACGGTCTGAATATTTTTATATTGTCTATGCAGGCGAGGATACAACGAAAAGGGGCAACAGGAACATTTGACCTCCATGGCCAAATAGGAAAAAAATTATGTATATCTTGAGAAATAATTTTTAAACATTCCAAAATATTAGTGGTTTACTTTCTCTTATATTCTCGACTAAAATTTGGTCTAAAATTTATAATAAATTGAAAATTTAATAACAGCATATTTCATTATTTATCAAACGTACTGTATCTTTTGTTATACCGAAATCATACATCTCAGCAACTACCCACTAGTGTATGTATGTATTGTTTCCAATTAATATATAAATAGTACCTTTTGAAAATATTGACTATTTCATGCTACAAAATGCGTAAATTCACTAGAATTTATGAATAATTATATTACTTTATATATTTTTGAAGTGTTATGTGATTATTAAAAAAGCACATGCATTTTATAGCATTTGTCTTCCAAGTAGTTTCATTGTAGATTCGTCACTGTGTCTATTTGTTTCTCTTGGAAATATGAATATTACTGTAATACCATATAAAAATGAAATTATCCTTAACATATGATGTATATTAAGTCGAATGCGAAAGGCTTCATATTGAATCTCAAAGTACGAATCTGTTTAAAAACTATATTTACGTAGAATGAGAATACATCTATTTTGAGTGAGTACTTTGAATTTAAAAAGGATTTGAGCTATTTACGTACAAACATTCAAATCAAAAATGAGTCAGTCACAAACAGTAAAGCAAAATGAAGAAAAAAATCCTTAATATAATAAAATATTAAATTGAAATAAGTTGAGTTCACAATTTTACTATTTAAATTTATGTTGTTTCTAAAAAATTCTTAATTTTTCGTGATAGGCTTAAATATATGATATATTTAGTATAGCTAAACTCTAACTTCTATTTTGTGGGTTTTGTGTAATGAAAGATCTATCAATCTATCAACCTGGTAGAATACTTTACGAATATTAATAGGAGTCATATCGGGGCATTACCGCCTTATTTGACATTTGAAGATGTAGACGCTAAGTTTAGTAGAGGATGCAATGTACAGATTTTGCTAAGTACAGTACATTCTCTCGAAGTGTGAGAGACTACGGAACTCCAGAGTACTACACCTGGGGGTGTATGAAATAGAAAATGAGGATCTTCGGCAATCAGAGTAGTGGCACAGCGAGAAAAGAGGATACAACAGATCGTTTCGCTTGCACTGTTCATGACACCCTAAAGTTAACATTAAAAAATTATTTTATTTCAGAATTTCGCTACATTACACTAAAAACTTATGATACTGATAATTTCCATGATGAACATTTTATAAGAAAACAAAACCTCTTCTAATTGGATTACATTGTTCTCTTAAATTGCCCTAATTTGTTCACAAAAATATGTTCTCCTATCGTAATCGTTAGTATCATTTTATAGGGATGCATTTTATTATCATTTAATAATCGAAAAATTAATGCGTCTCTAAAGGTGAGCAAAATTATGTGGGTTTTCTTGAAACTCAAGCAGAATATTCAGTGTCGTATTATCACTCACTACATAGGCAGCTCCTTTTTTTATCTGTCATACATGACCAAAGTCGCGAAACTGCATTTCTATTTTGCTAATTGTTCCTTGCGATGTGGTAGGCAAATCTGGGAATTATTCGTAAAATAAGCGAGCTACTTCCATTTTACCCGCTTGTTATTTCCATAACCAATCATTCGTAAAATGGTTATTTTTTGTGTTTCTGATAAATGAACCATTTTTCTGATATTACTTCCAGTTAACGAAATTCGAACGACAATGGCACTGACACTGATCATGGCAGGCAGACAACAAGTTGCTACGGCTATGAGTTTTAAGCGAAAGTAAACAAAACTTTTTTTGTATTCTTTCAATTAATATCCGCGATAAGAAATGCTGCTTACTTTCTCAATATCAAGAGATACATTTTCTTTTAATAAATGTTTAAATCTTGATTTAATATTACTAAAACAAAGAATAATAATATACAGAGGTTTGTTTTCAAAATAAGAAAGTTGGTCACTATCATATGACACACCCTGTTACACACCGTATGTAAAATATTTTGTTATTTCCTATCATAAATACTATTTTTACAAATATATAATTCCAAATACCAATTTGGATTGCACAAACCGTTTATGTAAATAGAATATTAAGGAAAATAATTCGTAATTAGTATATATATGCTCCCAATGGCTTTCTTATTATCCTAAGTCTGTTCTGTATAATTATTTATACTACATTGTTAATAAATAATGATTTTCCCACCCAAACAATAGCCGCGCCAGTGAACAGCTTACAACAGTTTCGAGTCATAACTCAGGACGCTGGAAAAGCAGAATTTTCAATTTCAATAACTAGCCCTTCTGGAAGCAAAGTAAGAGCTCATGTGATCCCGACTCACGAGGGATACTTAGTAAATTTTACCCCAACTCAATTGGGAGAGTATCTTTTAGGAATATCTTTTGGTGGCGAACCTATTTCTCACAGACCATTCCGATTAACATGTCTTACAGGCTCAGATCCACTAAAAGTAAAAGCCTCAGGTCCTGGTTTACATAGAGGAATAGTAAAGAGACCTGCTGAATTTATGATAGACACAAGAGGTGCTGGTCAAGGAGGTCTTGGAGTTACTGTTGAAGGACCATGCGAAGCGGCTATTAACTGCAGAGATAATGGTGATGGAACATGCTCAGTGGCTTACTTGCCCACGGAAATTGGAGATTATGGTATAAATATTACTTTTAATGATCAACATATACCTGGTAGCCCTTTTCAGGCTATTATTGTACCCGATGTAGATATATCCAAGATTAAGGTTTCCGGCAGTGGGATTCAGTTACATGGTAAAGCTGAATGTGTCGAGTGTTTCTACTAATGTTTTTTGTTTGCCTTTGCAGGATGTTTAACTTTATCTACTAATTTTGAATAGATATTTTGAAACTTATTTTGTAATTGGTTTGAACCGATGCATATTAGTTGTAACATGTATATATTAGGATTTGATAACAATTGAAGAATTGTCAATATATTTTATTCTCTCAATTTCAATATAATCTAAACTAAAAGACATTCATTCAGTATATTTTTCTTTTTTTAATCAATTATCAATGTTAACATGTAGAAAATTTGAAGCAATGCAAATTATTGGTGTATATTTTCACCTTTTAACAATTAATGAATAAGGAACACTAACTAATTTTGGTGTTGCATATTTGTTTTGAACGTTTAAAAATAATTTATTATTTGTTAGCAGAGTCTAGTGTTTTGGCAAACTTTATTATTAAATTAATATAATTGCAATGCTAATATTTGTCATTTTGCCAAAATTTCAGCAGCACTTTTCGTTCGATTAAATAGCAAATAGACAATTTACTTTTAGTATTAGTTGCTAGTTACAAAAATATTCAATATATAATTAACAACTCTTTTTTTATCTGATTATTTTCACGGATTGTAAGGCTTTTCGGAAACAAATATTACCAGATCCGACATATCACCTAACAGCAGATTGCGAGATTTGTATCATAATTTCTGTACATCGCATCATTTTTCGGTAAAAATTTCAAATTTAAATCTGAACCTACAATAATTTTCGATTTTTCTCACACTAGTTTCGTACCTTGATTTTTCCACTTTATTTCATGTTCATTTATTTGTATTTGTAGACCTTTTTTGTTCAGTTGTATAACGGTTTCTAGGTGTTTATATTTTTATTGAACAATTATTAGAGATTTACAGACTATCAGAGATTCAATAACAATAAGTTATGTTGACCAGTCAAAAAGTATAAAAACTGCTCAAGCTAGGAAACTTTCCATTCCGGTGCTCATAAGAATTGATCATAGATAACAATATAATAATTTCAAAAATTCAAAAACATCATTAAAAAAAATCCTGTCAGCTGATTACTTCGATAAGTTTACAATAGTAAACATAATCTAGATTACTTTCCAAAAAGCCCTCATATCTAATTTTACAAAAAGGATATACAATCTGATTGGATTGTATTAAATATTAATAACTCTCTTTAATAATTATTAAATATTAATAACTGGTTATCTGGTTATCAACTCAATATGTATTTATGAATTTGTTCCGGCATAACATATACTTTTGTAGTTTTCAGCTTGTAAAACGTTCACACCTGTTATCTAGAGGAACGACTTACAAATGACATGATACAACTAATTACCAATTATATATATAATAGATGCTTCAAATAATATATTTTTTTATTAGTAATATACAAAGTGATATTTTGTTTGTTTGTTCCATAATACATTTAAGATATTTTTAAAAGAATAGCCTCAGAGTTAATCATAAAAATTTGGTGCATTTCTCGTTTTTCATAATTTTTATTCTGAGAAATTAACGGAATGAAACAAAAATGTCATTTTATTACAAGTTTTCCTTAAAACAGTAGAATGGCATGGCATGATAGTTGTTTGTATCTATGGAAATCTTTTGTATATAGTATGTTAATTCTTGTGTTTCAGGTGTATATGTTGATTCTCCCACCGATTTCGTAGTAGACACTAGAAGCATTCCAAAATCCACTGACGATGGTAAAGTAACCTGTACGATCACAAGTCCATCCGGAACTCAAACAGAAAAATTAATAACTCCATTAATCGATGGTACTTACAAAGTTAGTTACACACCATTCGAAGAAGGAAAACATACCATTGATATTTTTTATGACAATGTTCCTGTACCTGGATCACCATTTATTGTAAATGTAAGAAGAGGTTGTGATGCAAGAAAATGTCATGCGTATGGTCCAGGTCTTCAAAAAGGAATACTTAACAAATCAAATGTGTTTACTGTCGAAACAAAAGAAGCTGGCACTGGTGGTCTTTCTTTGGCCATTGAGGGTCCTTCAGAAGCTAAAATGACTTGTAAAGATAATAGAGATGGATCTTGCGCTGTTGAATACATCCCTACAGAACCTGGAGAATACGATATATCTATCAAATTCACTGAAAATCACATTCCTGGATCTCCGTTTAAAATTTCTGTAGAACCTGAGGCAAATGAATTTCTGGTCAAAGCTTATGGACCTGGTTTGGAGAAATCACATTGTAGAGCAGGTGTACCGACTTCGTTTACTATAGACGCTTCAAAGGCTGGACCAGCACCTGTTGCTGTTAATATAACTTCCGATTCCAAACCTCTTTCTAAGAGGCCAGAAGTGATAGACAATGGAGATGGAACATTTAATGTAACATATATTCCTCCAAATGAAGGAGCTAATTTACAAACTCAAATCTTGTTCAATGGAAAAAATATCCCCAATAGTCCATTCCCTGTGAAAGTGAAACCAACTGCAGAGCCTGATAAAGTCAAATTCAGTGGACCTGCTATCTTTGAAAAAGGTATTCCGGCCTCAGTTCCAACTACAGTGAAAATTGATACCAATGATGCTGGCTATGGAGATTTAGAACTTAAAGTAATCGGTCCGGATGGTTCACCACGACCTGTGAAACTTGCAGATAATGGTGATGGTACTTACAGCGCAACTTTTGTTCCTGATGATTGCGGAAGATACAAACTTGAAGCTAAATATGCTGATCAAGAAATACCGAAAACACCTATCTCTATACAAGCCTACGCCATTGGACAGGTGAGTTTTTATTTCTTGCATTGATTGTAAATCATATCAATTCAATGTTGTGGTCGGCTATTTACTACATACGATGCACGTGAGGTGAATCAACTAGTTACATTACACATAAGAAATCATTATTTCATAATTTAATATATTTCAAATCTGTCATTGAGTATTTGATTTATTATTCGTGTGAAAAATGTGTTCGGGAAACTTACCCACAAAATATTTAAATATTTTGTAAATAATTTGAAGACAGAAAGGTTGAAATGAAATGTTAAAAGTATATATATATATATATATATATATATATATATATATATATATATATATATATATATATATATATATATATATATATATATATATATATATATATATATATATATATATATATGCCTAATAATATTCAGGTTTGACAGAAGAATGACTTTACAGAGATTGACAACACTTTGCTGCAGTGATACTCATATACAGGAAACGTAATGTAAATGTTACTTTTGCAAGTGCTCCCTCCGTTCCATGGTTTGTATGTGGTTTCTGTCGTCATTTAATGTCAATTAATGATTGTTAAAGTCCGTCCTTCTGTACTTAATGATATACGTGAGATAGGTAATTGAGTAATTATTTCAACCAAATGGATATGCAATATTTTTGCATGACCTTTTACGTATGAAAAAGCTATCTGTAAGGTGAGATTTATGATTGTGATTACGATTGATTAATGTTAATGAGAAATTAGCTAGTAATTTTTTCGTCGATAAGTCACATTAGATGAACACCATTATACCTCAGAAATAAAAATATTATGGAAACAATGGAACGGAGGAACGTTCTCCCAAAAACCGTTTATTCAACAAATAACGTTTAGAGCTACAGGGTTGTGGACTTCCAAAGGTGTAATGTTTATTGAATATTTAGAAAAAGAAGAAATTATTTTGGCTAATCTTATTCTGATTCCAATTACTTTTTGCAAAAAATTGGCTAGGTGGAAAGTGATTTCAGACAAATCAATAGGTGAGGATATTGATAGGTATCATTGAATAGTCACTCTTCTGTCAAACCGTTGTATATTAATATTACTCTTTATGGAAAGTTCTCGATATCTTATCATCAATAATCATGAATTAAATTTATAAAATATTTAGCGGTATACAGGTTGAATTAAAAAATTTAAATGACGAATTTAATGACGTTTTACTTTATAGAAGGAACTTCTAAAATTAATTTGAAAGGTTCCAACCATTGTTTTTAAATGAAAGTTGATAAATGAATTCGCATTAATCATTTATGTACTGAAAAATTTTCTTAAACTTCATTGTAGTTTGAATTCGGTTCTTAATCTACAATCTTATTATTAACAAGTCTCTCAGATAATTTTTTAAAATAGTCACAACTAAGAAAAAATATGTTTCCAATTGGATTCATTCAGATGAACAATGTAATTTCCCTCATAGCTCAGTTGAAAAATTTAATTTAGATTTATACATAACTTAATAGAAAAATTTTCGTCGTTTGTTGTGCAGTTCTCAAATAAGGAATTGGCTTTAAGGTTCAAAAAAGCTTACATTTGATGGGATAAATCTTCTCAAGCTTAATTTCTTGAAAAAGTTATTTTTAGTAAAAATGCGCGAATAAATATTAGCGAGGAGCGTCCAATGATCAACAACTAAAGTAGTTCTAGTAGTTTTTATTTTCTTAGGCTGAAAAATGCAAGATAACAAAAGGTTTAGAAAAAAATCTGGCTAGCGGGCAGCCCTACCATATTATCGTAAACACAGAAAACGCCGGTGCTGGTGCAGTTACTTGTAAAATCAAAACAGTAGACGGAGGGTAAATAACATTCTTTATGTGTTGTGTCCTAAATATTAAAATAAGGAACCATTTCATATAACTTTGATTTAATATTCAGATTGTTTTGTTTTGATATTGAATTATTTGTGAAAGCGCAATAATTGTAGTTGTAGTTGATAAAAAATAATCTTTTTAATAGACTTGGTGTAGTTCTTAATTTTGAAATCATCTCGTATTTCACTAATTTCATTTTGAGAAGTAATTGAGCTTTTAGTTTTCAATTGATAGTTGAGAGAGTGCATACGGTGCTGTGTTGTAGTTCTATATCTTTACAAATGGTACATAACCATCGTTTGTGTATACTAAAAAATAATAATTATATAGATTATCACAAATATCTTCCTTTATACAGGGTGCGGCAGCATAACTTCCTTTTTTCAAAAGTTAATAAAACTTATTGTATGAATCAGAAAATTTTTATTCGTTTTTTATAATACAGGCACATACATAAAGTTTTGTTTTACTGAGTTTTGAAGATCAAATCAGTTAGGTGACGTCCCCCATTCTCCATACACTGAGTAAACCGATTTCTGGCGTTTGTCATGACTCTTGCCAGCATAGCAGGCGTTATGTTGGCAATTTCTTCCTGGATGTTCGTCTTCAAATCTTGTAGGGTCCTTGGACGGTTCACATACACACGGGATTTCAAAAAACCCCATAGGAAATAATCACAAGGAGTCAAATCGGGAGAGCGGGCTGGCCACTCCAAATCGCCCCTAATTGAGATAAGGCGCTCTGGGAAGTGTTCCCTCAAAACAGCCATCGATGTTCTTGAAGTGTGTGCCGTTGCTCCGTCTTGTTGGAACCAAGTGTCCCCTAAGTCCAACTCATCTAGCCGTGGGAAAAAAAATTCCTGTAACATGTTTACATACCGGTGCGAATTCACTGTCACTGTGACTTCATTTTCCTCAAAGAACCAGGGACCAATAATTCCACGTGAGTAAATTGCACACCACACTGTGACTGCAATTGTCGAGGATTGGTATCAGCCCAGTAGCGCATGTTTTGTTTGTTTACGGATCCACACAAATGAAAATGGGCTTCATCACTAAAAAAAACAATAGCGTCCTCAGGAACGACTTCCAGAAAAACCTCACACGCGTTCCTCCGAGAATTGAAGTCACGTTCAGAAAGTTCCTGCACAATTGCCATCTTGTATGGATGAAAATGAAGATCATCATGAAGTATTCTCCTCACAGAACGATCGGAAAGTCCAAGGGCAGACGCATGTTTGCGCGCAGAACGCCGTGGTGATCGCAACACTGAAGTTCTAACTAACTCAATGTTCTCCGGTGATCTAATGGGCCGAGGGACTCCAGTTCTTCGTCTTGTCACACTTGCAGTTTGTCTGAACGTAGTGACCCACGTAACAATTGATTTCCGGTCCGGGACAGGGGCCAAGGGGGCTAAATTAAAGCGATTCCGAAAGGCGCGCTGGGTTGCGATCACAGAACATCCGCTCGAAAAGTAAACCTCAACGGCAAACGCACGCTCCTCACTGTTCCAACGCATGATGGCGACTGAACTGTGCCGGGACAAAACTTTATAGTCCCCCCTCTCGAACGAGACCACTAGCACTCCGTTACGACATCTACCGACTAAATGGCGAACTTTTTAAAAAAGGAAGTTATGCTGCCGCACCCTGTACCTTCCAGCTTCTTTTCTGATAGAATCCATGATAAAAAAATATATACATGTGTTTTAGAATTTTTCCTGTATATGTTATCAGTGAATGATCATCTCTTTCAAAATTGATCGAGATTCGTTATCTATCCATCTACTTGATATGTCCCACAAAATAAATAATTTTAAAAGCTAATCATTTCGGTATACTCGCTCTGTGGGTTATAATCATCAACAAATTATGATCATTGAGGCAGGAAAAATAGTTATGGTTGTTAATTTGTGCATTGAATAATATTCTCGTAATTTATTACATCATAAGTTATTCGAAATTTTTCTCTTAAATTTTAATCGTAGCTGTTTTATTAGAGATGCAAAAATTTAACGAAAGTTGAACTTCGAATACGAACGACATCTCTAATAATTATATATATATATATATATATATATATATATATATATATATATATATATATATATATATATATATATATATATATATAAATGCATCTGAATGTTTTTGATTTTAGGTCTCTTCTGTTTTAAAATTAGTTTTTCTTGATAATGTTTAAAAGAAAAAGTCTTTATCAAAATATGATATTGACACTGACATTTTGCTTATTTATATTGATTTATAGATCACTTTCATCATGAATATCAAAATAAGGATGAAATCAACTTAGAACTTTGCTCTAATAAGAAAAAATTAATTTTTCCTTGGTCCCTATATCTCAAATATATTTACAAAATAGAACTATAAATTTTACTTAAACTCAGATCTTTTTTATCATTTATATGAATGTGAACCATTTCGTGTATTAGAATCCGTTTCAAGAATTTTTGAATATTTATAATTGAATTTGTTTTTTTGATATTTTGTATACCCACACACACACACACACACACACACACATATATATATATATATATATATATATATAAATATATATATATATATGTATATATATATATATATATATATATATATATATATATATATATATATATAAATTGTAAAAAAGTCTTTGCCAGCTATATTATGAGCGGTTTCTTATTGGGAACGTGACAAGGAAACACCAAAGTGGACTAACTTAAATATATTTTCTGAGCTTTCGGATACTACATGTATTCATCGTATGGGAAAAAATTAATTAAGATTTCCGGTGATTTTTGATATTATTAATGCTTGTAAAAATTTTTAAAATCATAAAAGTCAAAATTCAATTAAAATTTGAATATTGAAATTCAATTAAAATTTGAATATTAAATATTGAATTTTATGATTTTAAAAATTTCTCAAAGAAGCTTACATTTGATGGGATAAATCTTCTCAAGCTTAGTTTCTTGAAAAAGTTATTTTTAGTAAAAATGCGCGAATAAATATTAGCGAGGAGCGTCCAATGATCAACAACTAAAGTAGTTCTAGTAGTTTTTATTTTCTTAGGCTGAAAAATGCAAGATAACAAAAGGTTTAGAAAAAAATCTGGCTAGCGGGCAGCCCTACAAGCATTAATAATATCAAAAATCACCGAAAATCTTAATTAATTATTTCCCATACAATGAATACATAAGTATTCGAAAGCTCGGAAAATGCATTAAAATTTGGTGTTTTTTTGCATATATATATATATATATTTATATTTATATATATATATATATATATATATATATATATATATATATATATATATATATATATATATATAGAATTTCACGTTCTATATAAAACCTTATTAGCTAATATATTGCAGCTCTTCTGTTATAGCTAAATATTTTAGAAAGATTGAATTCAGCGCAACCAAAGTTATGCTAAATAATTTCAAAATTCAAAAAATTAATTTCATCGGTATCATAATTAATAGGGGATCGGATATCCACATATAGGACACCAATAAAGACTAAATATACTTATGATCAACTTTCGTTAGAATTTTGCATCTTTAAGACATCTAGGTACAAAATTTCGAACAGCTTCCGATATATTACGAAAATTTTTTTTCTCACTTGAAACCACTGTGTCTCGTTAACTAAGCAATTTTCATAATTTTTCACGGACCTGTAAGATATTATCTGTTGAATCTCTGAATATCCTGTTGGAAAATCTTCTACTGTCATAACTTAGTCTCGCCCTTAACCTGATACCGTCCTTTTGTGTTGTTCATATCGAAATCGCTGTTGTTCGTATCTTAAGAATCAGGACTTCCTGGTTTTATATCGTGATTTTTGGTGGAGTCTTCAATTATTTGTATAATAATTGGTTAAAATTGTGGCTAAGTCGGTTCTCAAAAGCGAAAACTAAAAATGACAATACATCTTGAAGTTGAATTGTGATTATTATTTTATGTGAGTAAGAATTTGGAGTATACGCACGTCATTATTTTTTTAATTGTTTCTTAGAATATTTACATGAATGCTTTGATTCAACTTATTTGTTCCTTCATAAATTGATCTATTGAATAAATATTCTCTTAAAATAATGGACACGACATATATAAAAATGTTAACAACTTATTTTCGGTAGAGACGTGGATATAAATATAGTAGATAATAGAGACAATACTGTCACTATCTATTACACCGTAGAGGATGCTGGGGAATATACCATCAACATTAAGTTTGGAGGTCAGAATGTACCTGGAGGGTTCTACACGATAGTGGTGAGTGGTGTAAAGATTAACAAAAGTGATTCCTTTATTTGACACGGGCGTACCCACGAAGATTATATGGTGGAAAATTTCATCAATTAATAATTTTTAATCTATTTTATTGTATGTACTGTCTATTCCTCAGTTGTATAACCTTCTTCTAGAATATTCCTGTATGCCATAAACCTAACTTTCAAAGTATTTTAAAGTTTTTCCTTACCCCAAAACCTTCACTATTGTACCATTAAATCTGAAATATTTATTCTTTGCCATGTTTTATTTCATTACATGCGTTCCTTGTTATATTTTTTCAACGCATTAAAATTATAAAAGTCTATGAATATTTTATTCTGTATGAGAATATTATTATTTCTCTCCCATTAAATTAAACTCAAAATTAATTAAAATCAAAATTATAAGGTTAGTGGATTGAGCTTATCCTTTTTTTCTTTCTCACTGGGTACGCTTGTGTTATTTCAAAAGTTCTGCTTAAAGCTAAAAATAATCTTACTACCGCTCTCGCTTTTCTTAGTTTTTGTGTTAAATGTCGGTTCCAGTTTGAAATGATAGTGACTTTAATATTTAATTGTATCTAAAAATACAAAATCGAAATAGAATCCTCTGCTGTTTCTTGAGACTAATATATCAACTGTATTGTGACAGTTTACGTAGTTAACCACAACTTAAAGAAAATGGTCTATAAAATCTTTAATATATATATATATATATATATATATATATATATATATATATATATATATATATATATAAAGTATAAAAGTATACTCTATTTAATATGTATTCCAAGATTTCGCATAAGTACGTATTTATCATCATCCTCATCATCAAGAAATTAATTACGAGAATTGTGGTGAAATACATTTTTCACACAATTTTTTAACATCATTACTTTAGAAAGACCAGCATCAAAATAACAACAAGACATAAATATTTGTATTTATTTATATATTATCGTAATGTTATTTTTTAAAGGTAATTGTTATTGATTATTCTATTTTCAATACTCTGCTTACAATGTTTCCCTCCTTCAATCTATTACTGTTGTGTCCATTACTCCTATTATTATTTTTATTAATTATACTATTTATTACTATTACTTAATCTAGAGACCATTCCTTTCCTGTCGATTTGTCTTGATTCCTAACAGTGTTCGTTCCTAGTTTTTTGAATGTGATGTTTTTTTTTTCTGCAGCTCCTCCTTACTTTCCACTCATTTCCATGGTTTTCTGTTTATTATCAGCTTATGATGACCTAATTTCATCTGTTTACCTTTCTGCCTCTTTGCCTTCGCTCTTTATCTGATTTGTTTTTGAATTTTTAGCTCGTTCTTCGTAATGTCCGAATCTGTGTAGATTCTATCTGATAGTGTTTTTGATTTATTTTTGTTTTTCAATACCCACTTCCTATTTTTTGGGCATTTCTATCATTATTCTTAAATTCAACTCTTTTGTTGTGAAATTTTCGTTTATCCTGTCTACTTTCATTCGAGTTATTATCAGGGTTACATATGAAAATCATGAAATTAGTTATATAATGAACAATTAGAGACTATCACTATGCACAATTATGTTTTGATGTAGAGGTTTATAATAGCTTTGATGAACTCAAATCTTTGTAGATATTTGTGAGGCAGGTGAGTGCTTCTTTATGTTTAGGCCTCAGATGGAATTATTGATATGTGGTGAAGGTGGAGTTGCAGGATAATTCTTCAAAAATATTGGATAATTGGGTGTTAGTTTACTGTGTCTAATATGAAATTGTCTTATTATTGTAGCTTTTTTTCTTTTTTTCTACTTGAGAAAATCCAGGAGGGGTCAGAAGCTGTGAAAGAAAATAGGTTTTTGAATTTAATTGATTAGTTTCAAGCTAAATTGTGATTTATAGTGCGCCGTCAGAGGCTTTTTTGGCATGGTGATCCACAGTTTCGTTCCCAGTTATTCTAGTGTGAGGTGGAAGTCAGATGAAAGAGACTATCCCATTACGAGCAGACAGAATTTGATAGCTATCTTGTATGTGTTGAACTATTACATGTTCAGTAAAAATGGTTTTATGTAACTGAATGGAGATTAGAGAAACAGTACATATGACTTCACAAGTACGCTGATTTATGACTTCTGTAAATAGTACATGAGGAATCGATTATAGAAATATTTTTGACTCAGACAGAAGAAGTACATGGATTGAAGTTTCCAGATCTTCGTGGTAACCCGAGGTATAATTTTTATTTAATTTGCAGTTTTTTCTTTACTACCTATCGTAATACAAATACGTGTATTTTTTTTCGTCTTCGGGCTCAAATTGTTTCTCTTTCTCTACAAGCAATTCTTTTTACTCTTATTATTCCGCCCATCGTTCTATAATACATCTAGTTTACGTGCATTTCACAATCGGTTTGTATTGTTTAATTTTCCCTTTCTTATTAATTTTCTCAATGTTTCTTTTACCCCAGTGTTTACTATGTATTTACATATATCTCTTTGAATTTAGTGGTTTTCGTAGCTGTAAATAGATTCGTTTTATAAAGATTCCATTCCTCAGATATTTTTTTCCTTATATTAATTTCTTCTTTCATATCTTTGTTCCACCAGATATTTGTTGCCATTAGTTCTGGCACCCACGTATTTCCGTTGCCGTCTCTAGTATTATAAATTAAAATTTGCTCCACATTCTTTCTATTGATATACTTTTTATTTGATTTTGCCATATGTCAGAATATAGAACATCAAACATTAGATTGATTTGCTTTCTTATTTAATGTATATTATTTCAACTTGGAATTGTTTATTTTGTATTTGAAAACTTCTTAAAGTAAAAATATGAAAGTATTGTAAGTTATTCATGTTTTCAAGTCAGTTATAAGCATAATTAATCGGTTACAGATCGTCCGTTTTTTATGTTAAATTATTCCTGTAGTTGATTATAATGATATATAGAGCCGATTGAGAATTAAATGAAATGATTTTAATTCTAAATCAAGTAATCATAATTAAATTGTTTATTTTAATTTCGCACATGCTTATAATGTTCTCCGTTAAGTATCTAACAATATCCTAAACTTTATCTGAATTCAGTTTTAACATTATAATGACTTGTAACGAAATGTATCCAAATTTTAGCTTATCAATATTTGCGAGCTTAATTTATTTCAAATATGACATAATTGCAGAATTCCATCAAGGTGACGAGTAAACGAAACCTTTTTCAGTTATTGTGATCCACAGAAGTAATTACCTTTTCAAAATTATTCGTTCTTAGCAAAAAATCGATATAATCTTGGTCTTCGTTTTTACATTGTATGCTCTAGTATACAAGCCCAATAGTTATAATTGAAAATTTTCACAAAATGTCAGAAAAAATATGTCCATGAGAATTAAGTGACAAAATCTGTTTTTCACAGTTGTGTGTTGCAATTTCTAAATGTTGCAGTTACTTAGTAAAAAAATAGGTGTAAATATAATCTTTATGTCTGTAGTCTCTATTTCTCTCTCAGTCATAGAGTAGAAACTGGAGTTAAAACTCTAGGGATCGCTTTGGACAGCAAACTGGTGAAAATGAGTTATAGAGCTAAAGGGCTACGCTGGATGTACGTCACGATTGTGATAGTTATAGGGCGGTAGTCCCATATATCAAAGTAAGCCGGAGTAGAATAAGTAAAACCCTTTATAATGTTCAAAAATTTGCCTGTGTTGGAATCGTTGGACCCCAATTAGAGTACTGGTGATTAATCACATATATCACACTTCTTCACCTGGTGATATGTAGATTAGCCAACAAGGCACAATATCTAAGGTAGCTACACATAATGTTACAGCACAAAACGATATTCTCTAAGCAAATATACAAATACAAAATTTTATGAGAGATGGGATTTATTCCGAAATAAACTTATGAATTGGTTGAATATTCCATTATAGTTTAGAAACAATAATACAATAATACAATAATACAATAATACAATAACTAATAGCTTCTGGGTAACGAATCAATTTGTAAAATTTTTCTGGATTTCGATATAACATACTAGTAGAGTCGATTAATAACAAATTCTCTCATTACTGGAGTGATGGAGTAAGGCGAGAATAGGGTAGAGGAAGTTTTTTTCATAGAACTTTGCTTCTACTCAACAATAATTAAAAGGTGACAAACTGACTTTCAAGACGATCGCACAAATGCACAATTTTTTTTTAAATATGTACAGTAACCTCAATAATAAATTCATTTCATTCACCTTTACACACTATACTTGATTCTGACAGTGAATTTTTTAGCTCTTAGTTCTGAGACTTGAGTGATCTATTTTATTCTGAAATTTAAATTTATTTTTTTGTATTGTTCTTCTGAGATTATAATATTTCTATATTCGCAATAAAAAAATATTTGAGGCATTTTTCCAAAACTGTGAAGGAAATTTTAATAACCGTTCGTTTATATATACATGTGGGAGTGTGCTTCAAAGGAAACGGTATATCACTGCTACGATTTTCATGTGAGAAAGCGATCTCGTGTTTCTACTTCACATAACATCCAAAATATTTGGCTAGACAAGTTTGTCACAGGATCTGTCGCCCGGCCAGTTCAATCTCCCCTCTTCTCTATCTAAAATGAAAGCATCGCTCCACCCCCAGCTAAAATTTGAGACGTAAAATTTATTTTTCAAACATTTTGTATTAAAAATAGATTTTAAACATATAAACTGTATCTCGTATGCATACCTTGAACTTTATGAGGAAATTTATCCTAGCCCCTTAGAACACGACTGTAATTTTTCTAAATTTTTTTCTTAAAATTAAATATTTTGGCGATGTTAATCGGAAACTACCGAATGCCAGTTTCTTCTGTTCTGGCACCCACCAAGTTTCAAAATTTTAGATCTATGTTAATTTAATTGTTTCAGTCTTGTGAATACTGCTGGATAGAATTTGTAAGGTACGTTTTCATTGATAAAGAAACGTGTATTAGCGGGAATTGTGTTAAGAAATTTATGTGTGTAATGTGTTACATGTGTTTGTGTACCTAGCTAATAAAAATATAAAATCTTCCTTTATATTAATTTGAGCTGCGTTTATTTTTAAGTTCATTTCTCGCTGAAAGTGATCCACGTAATTTTTACGCCAATGATAAATATTTTTAATAAAAATGTCAAATCGGGTAACACTCTAAAAATTACGATTATAGTATTATTAAATATTGAAGTTTTTTAATGGAGAAAGATATGTCGTTTCAAATCATTTCGTTTCAATTTTAGATTTTATGTTGTTTGGACAACCTATTGTGACTATTGGATATGCTGTTGTGATTCGTTCTTTTTTACCTAAAAACCAAACAATTGAAATCAATTTCTTTTCTATTGAACTAAATAAGTTTATTCAAAATTTGAACAAATACAGATAATCACTTTACTATTTAAATTTCAGTGAAATTATATATTTAAACATTTTTGAATACTAAAAAATAAAAAGCAAATCGCTTTTTTGAAGATTAGTGCGATGTTGGAAGTTTGATTCATTAAAACAAGGTCCATCAAATTTACTAATAAAACAAATGAATGAAACAAGTATCCAAAAAATATTTCAGGTATCAGCCAAATAATTCTTGACGTAAATTGTATTGATAAATTACAGTCTCAACTATACCAATAATTTTTTCTCTCCCTAGTGAAGTAATTGCAACTCTATAGAGATTGTGGAAGCAAAATCCAAAGAAAAGTAATGAATAGTGTCACCCTGAGTTTATCACGAGTTATTGTTTGAGCGTCAACATTAAATGATTTTAAATTTTGAAATGAAACCAGGGAATATAAATACTGTTTTCATTGATATTTTAGAAGAAAATTTATTCATAATTTTTTCTGAATTCTCTAAGCTTTGACTAGTTTCATTTGTTTGTGTGGTGTTTGCATTTAACAGTCCTTTAAGAACATGCCAAGAGCTGGGTATCGTCAATTGAGGAACTTTAAGGGGTGTCCAATTGTTGTCCTCTATGATGCAAGTTTTTCGGAAATTGCTGGATATTTGAACCAGAACTTCGCTACCGTTATTCGATGTTGAGAGATCTTAGTCTTCTAATACAGTAACTTGATTCAATAATACTAACTAGGTACATTCAAGCAATAATCAAGTAATTTGAATAATAAATATCTCCTTTCTCTTGCACTATATCTCTGATCGAACATCTTTTACTTATCCGTTCATCACAGATAGAAAAGATCATCTGTATGTATTAGGTATGACGGAATTGGTACGTCGGCATTAAATTAAGCAGAATACTGTCGGTGATTTGCAGCTGCCTTCCGACAGATGGTTTGTCGAATTTTTATGTTTTGATGTTGTTAACATCCCGCTTTCAACTCAGATCTGCTTGGTTATAAGACTCAACATCATTCTACCCGACTATACAACATATATATAATTTTTCAATAACTATGATTAAGGATAATTAATTATATACTAGTTACTGTTTGATAATAAGTCGCAGTAAGAATATAGTGTCCTTCACGGCTACTCAAAACTCAAATAATATACTATTTAATAAGTCTTTTTTCTTATCAAATATCTTTTTTTGGAAACTACCATCGACAACATGGTTGAAGGCACTAATTAATCTCAACTGAGGTATTATTTTTTTCTTAATTTAATTTTCGTTGGAAATATTTTATCGTATTTTCGCTCAGAGTGTGAGTTTCGAAAAATTTTGTCAAAAATTCAACCATTAAAATTGGAGATGAAAATTTCAACTCAGTGCCAAAAAGTATAGTTTATTGCTGTTCATTTTCACATCAAAAATATATTTTCCACGCCATGATCTGATGTATCCAAAATAAGTATATCCTTACGCTTTGTTGAGATTGACACCACTTGAAATATACCCGGTATCATGTTTTCTTCAAAAATTTTGCAAAACTGTACTATTTATGAGGTGTGATAAAAAAATAGTATATAGTTTATATAACAGTTATTACTTATGTTTCATCTATTTCAATTAGTATGTCTCATAGCCTCACGTGTTAATATTAGTATTTACAAGTTTGAACCTATTCTCTCTACTACAGCCGCAGTGGTGAGATCGTGTTGGAAATGTCTGTTTCAAAATATGGCTGTTGGAGAAGGCATTAAGTTCTGTTTCTTGTTTAACTAAAGTGCCAAAAAAACTTAAAAACTTAAAATATTGATTCTATCTATGATAATAATCTAGTACATGTTAACTAGAGATAAGTGATTTAAAAATGGCCTTAAAAGGCGCACCATTCGAAATCCAGCATCAAAGTCTTGGTTACTGTAAGCTCAGAAATTAATAAGGGGTTACTGGAATGATTGCGAGGAAATAGACATGAAAAAGAGAGAAAGAGAAGAAGAGAGAAATTCTTGTTGTTCCATGAAGGATATTTGTTATTATACATTGAATTCGCTTGTTTCTTCATAAATAAATTGATAAAATTATTCTCCAACCTTTCACGGTTTCTTTATAGTATGGATTTTGTTCCACATTTGTAATTTTCTACTTGTACTCTACGTCAGTTTCTCCAATAGTTTTTAAGCACACTGGCTTTCGAGCATTGCACACCTATTACCTTCAAAGTCAAACATTTGTGAAAACTAAAAAAATTAAATTTAAATTGATAGTGGGCGTTTCATACTTCATTTAACGCAGCAACTCGTATTTGCATATTGTCAAGTTCTTGATAATTTATTGAGGAGTGCTCTTCCATTCGTCGTAGGCTAAGTTCACGCATCAACCCGCTAGATTAATTAGACGAAAAATTACGGGTTCAATAGGGTTCATATCACATGACATTGCCGGTAAGTCAAATCTTGCAACCATCTACCAACACTTCCCGTACTGCTTTGGTGCCAAACAGATTTAAGACATAAAAAACAAGTGAATTTTGAAGGTAATGTTGCCCAAGTATTTCCCCTGATATGTATTTTATTTCTGCTTTTTGAGGGTACCTTATACTGAATATACTGTTTATACTACCTCTACACCAGCACTCACACTTACATCCTCCGACGCGCGTTTCGATAACCAAGTTTAACTGTTTGCTTTCAGTCTCTAAAGACGATAATTTGGTTATCGAAATACTCGCCAGACAATGGAATTGTGAGTGTTAAGGTAATGGTAGCGTAAACAGTGTATTGAATATGAATATCACCAACGGTTCCAGAAATGTGCTATTGTTCTGTACTACTGCTAATATATCCGCCAAATCTTCGTTCATTTGAGTTGGAGTCAATTCTTTTAAATCGAATAATAACTGGACTTTGCTCTATACGATACATTTTGATACTGAAATGTGACCCTCTCGAATACAGCTTTCTACTGCAGGCACTCCCCAATAGGCTCCTAAATTAAGTCTATACATAATAGCTGACAATATTTTAATACGAATGCAGTATGTCAAAAAAATTTTTGTTTGCCTTTTTTGTTGTATTTACCTATAAAAAGCAACATTTATTAGCAGGATGAAGAGTTTGGTATACTTCAAAAATGAAAATATCAGAGAATCCTGTGTAATCCCTGTGAATATCAGTTTTCTCAAATTGTTAAAAAATTTAAATTATTATGAATAGTTTGTAATGAACTAAGTGATTGAAAATAAATAGTTCTGAAATCGAATACTATATGTCGCAACGTATATTGAACTACTTTTTCTCCGAAAACCAAAGAGATGTCGACCTTTAACCCTATTATTTTTGTTTTGCAATTTCAGGGAGGATTGCATAACCTATAAACCAATTTCTTGAGCCTTATTCTTATAAGGAATTTGTTTCCTCACTCATATACTACATTCGGCTATGTACATCTTCTGATGACTATGACTGTTCGCTATCGTTAGGCAATCCACTTTATTTTGATCTCACTGCTCGGTTCGTTTTCGGTTGTATAAATTTTTGAACCCCCTGAGGAATATCTCTTTGCTCCGCATCCTGAAAGAGAGCTCTTAGATTTGTTTTCACTTTTAACGTTTGAATGCTTATCAACTAGCAACTTTATACGACAGTTGTTGATACTGATGTGTTGTGTGTTGTTTTTGTATTTACGGAAGTTCAATTCGAAAACTGGCAAAAGCAGTAGCTTTAATTTGTGCGTTTGCAGAAGATTTCTTTTTGAAAATGAAGAAGTGGAAGTACAGCCGAAGAGCATAAATTATACTGAATAGGTTATCGCAAGACTTACTTGAAACCTATTATCATTTTCGAATGAATTCGGAAACATTGTTTTTTGTTTTAAATATGTATAATGTTCGTCATACATTTGGTCATCAAGAAACAGATTTACCCAAACTGTGCACAATTATGCTTTGGTGATATGTAAATAAGCATTTGAAAAGTCAATTATTATAGTTTCGTACTTCACTAATTACTGTTCTGCCTGCTAACTTCAATTATTTTAGATTTAGTTTTTTTCGTTGTTCGTTTACTATTCGGCAATTATCACGATCAGTCTAAAAAATCCATGTTCGCTCTTTGCTCGTTCTGTTCCGCGAACAACATTACCGAACGCAACTATTGAGTCGAATATGAACAATAAACGATTTGGTTAGTTCTAATCTCGACATTTTCTGTCTATGTGTATCAAAAGCCATACAGCAATCGGTTCTAGAATAATTAATAAATTTTCGTGATGTAAATGGATATTTTTTAATAGCATATGCAATAGAATATACTTCTATTAAGAGTGAAAGTGATACAGTTGTGATAAATCTATAGGTTTCTCAAAGAGAGATTAGTCACAGAATATCTTGCATGTAAATTATAAGAAATGGAGAAGTTGTAATAAAAACATATTTTTCAAATTTAGTTTTCAAATTGATAATTTTTCCTAAATTTTCATTTATGTACTGAAATATTAAGTTTTGAGTAAGATTTCACACCCCCTGAGATGATGGAGCTATCTGAAAATGCAATAAATTGATACCGACTAAATCGTTTCGAATTTCGAAAGCTGCATTAGCCAGTGTTAGAAAATGAAGTGAAATTGGGAAGATCAAATATGAACAAGTGAAATATATAAATAACATTAATATGGACTATCCAAAAGTAGTTTTTACCTTATTTCGTGTTTATTCAATTTCAATTTTATTGACGTTATAAATGGAATTTATTGTAAGCACTTTTGGTCTAAAATTTATGTTCTACCCATAATAGAGAAACAAATGTTTTATAATTGCTACTCTTTTGTATTTCAATTCACTCTCTCCACAATTTTGTTTAGTCCTGAAACATCAATTAATTTTTGATGAATAGCTTTCAAAACATATATACATATAGCTACTCAACAAATGTTGTTTACACCTACAGATCAATCACCTTGCTGTCAACAGTTTACATTTAACCTGGTGCTGTTTGAAACCAACACATCTTTGTAATGTCATAGATAACATATTTAGCAATTAAGTTATTTGCTTAGTGCCAACAATATGTAGGAAAAAGATAAGAAGTAGAGATTTAATTGGAACGTGATTCAATTCAGGCAAATATTCATCTCCGTTTTTTTATTCATGTCCACTACGAAAGTGTCAGGAAATTACTATTAAAAAAAATGATTAGAAGAATATGGCAGATGATGAACTAAATCGACATGCGGTTCGGCTAAAATTTTCTGCTATAATAGCGGACGAATAGGTGATGTATTATCGTGACGGAATAAATTCTTTGTTTCGACAAATGCGGTCGTTTTTTCTTAAATTCGACATCAAAATGTGTCATCAAATCGCTATAGTATTGAACAGTTAACGTTTTTTCTTCTTTAATTTACATATTCAAACATTAGTTTGAGTTTTAATGTGAGCAAGCTTCTGGGTATCATTAAACAATTCCAAACAGCTTTTTGTACATAAGTTTTCATATAAAATATGGTATACCCGTTCAGTTGAAATATTTACTTCATTATGAATTTCATGTACTTTTATTTGACGGGAGCTTAGAAAAACACGGTCTTATAAAGAAATTGCACTAAATGAAGGTTTCGGACGTTCGGCATCATTCGTGCTCATATGGCTACTTTTTAAAGTAGGGAACCACTGGTAAATCATGGATGTCAAAGGATGCCTACTTCATGATAATTCACTTGGGGGTTCTTAAGTGAGACATCATCATTTTTTTGTTATAATTTTATATATTTATTCATGTAATATTAAAAGGGTTTTTTTATATATTTATACAATTGTCCAACATGCTTCTAAAAGTTTACTGATATTAGAAAATAAGTACTGTATTACTAAGTGGCAATTTGTAAAAAGTTTTTTGTCACTGTAGTTGACTAGTCATTTAGGTACTAGGTTTACTAAGAGGTAATCTAATAATTTTTTATTGGCTCAAAATATTCACTATTTTCCATTCAAATGTTTGCTTTTGGAACATATTTTTCTGCATCGAATCAATTAACATAAAATTCAACGTAACCACATAACTTTACAATAGAAATTATTTTTTAAAGATAATAACGTACAATTAACTTAGAAATAAAAAACCTGCAGAATAATGTTCATTCCAATTTTTGGTAGAACTAACCTCGTGCGATTAACTTTGTTGAAACGGTTTTTTTTTATTTCCAAACTACTTGGAATGCGCTTGCTGTAAGCTTTGGCTAAATTGTGAAATATTAACGTTTTCCTCAAAATGCGTTCGTTGATAGGTTCTGATATAATATTTCTTGAGTCGCACACTGTCGTACACGATGTGAGAAGATCCCAAACTATAGACATGTACGACTGACAGGTGCGCTTTCTTAAATAAACTTAGCTACCGAATATCTCATCTAGGCACATTTTTACTAATAATAAATCATTTTTTTACATGAATTACAGATTATCAAGTTTTCCTGTAATTCTGGGTGATAGAAGATTTGTGAGATCTGCATGTGTATATTTATATCACATATTTTGTACGTTGTATTTATATATAAACTAGAAATTTCTTCTATAAATTCTTTTTAATGCCTTGTTATTTTTACATTATAGTCCAGTTATATTAGAGGCTTCGTCTCGGAATAAGAGACAATTCATTGAGAACTTGGACCTTCATTTTGGCATTCTAAAAGTTCTCTTGAAAGCCTACTTAAATCTTCTGTGGGAGTCTCAAGATTAAAGATTAAATAATTGTTTTTTACAAATATCTCGTTTTATATGGCTTTGATGATATTTACATTCATTACATATATAATAGGGTATGAAATTATTCACAATTTTAGTCTACTAGATTGTTTTATACATTAAAAATTAATTTGGAAATGGCAGGGAACGCATAACGCCCAATATAATGCAAGGTCAGCTGCGTCATTATATAATGCACCTTATAATGTCCGTAAATCTTGTAGTATATAGTATTTATATAGTAATAAAAACTTTATATTTTTTATTAGTGATATATTGGGTTTAATATTTTTATATTTATTATTAATCAAATATATATTTCATTAAATTACACTTTCCTGGTATAAATCGAAAAACATAAGTTAATTTACTTCTTTCTCATCGTTGTATACCAAAAATTTCCAAGTCATTCTTAGGATTTTTGTCATCAAGTATAATAGCCTCGAAATTTTTAAAAATTTTAAGTTCTAGAATATTGATTTTATTTTAATTAAGTTTGGGAAACCAACAATATATAAAGAATGAAGACTGAAAAACCAAAAGGCATCTGGACACGATAAGATTGCAAAAGAAGTGATCAACTCACAAGCGAAAAACTAAAAAATACCTGGGGGATCGGAGCAATCTTACCAATACATAACAAAGATATTAAAGACATAGCAAGAATTATCGTAGACTTTCGTTACTAATACTGTATACGAATAAGTATACGAATAAATTTTAGATATGAGACTAATAGCAAATAGAAAATATTCTACTGAAACCGCAGAGTAATTTCAATGATGGTAGAAGTATTCAGGATCGCATATTCACATTACAGTATAACTTTGAAAAAATATGTACATATATGTGTATATAGATATGACTTGATTGTCGAACCTGTGATTGAAACAATTGAAAAACTGCTTAGATGGTTTGGACACATTTGTGGGCAAAGAGGATTTGGCAAGCTAAAGAAATGGAAAAGAGAGAAACCTATATACCCTGTATAATTTCAATAAATTAATTTTCTAATTCGATATCCACCTTAAAAATATTTTTGGACGTTTCAAATATTTTTTAGAGTGTACGGGTTAAGTATCATAAAACAGAATGTAAATAAACTCTATTTTTGAACTGTGATCTTAAAATAGAGAGATTATTGGTCTCTCCGAGTTTGTAGGGACACTGGCTATCGATAACCAAAGTGACAAATAGGATTTCAAAATAAAATTTCTATGAATCATGGAGTGTGACATTCGGGAATGGGTGCGATTACGAGGACAATTTTCTTAACTAGAATTTTGATTATCGAATTTGTCAAATACTCAACTTTTATTTATTTGAACATTTGCTGAATCTATTTAAAGAATGGCAATTTAATCATTGACACCGCTAGTCCGAAAAGTAAACTTTTCCAGTAATTGTAAGGAATGTTGTTCTCATTATTTTTTTTATACATCTATTCGTGTTGTTGAAATAGATGTAGTTGTTATTCTACTTATTTGCACTAACATATACTCAATATCTTCGAATGGATAAATTTAAGAAAAAAATTGTGTATTTCAATATAGAATTTGGATGAACTATTAAAAACGATTCTGAAAAGTCACACGCGTTCGTTAAAAATTATCAAGACCAAAATGGTACTCATAATTTTCTCAAATTAAGTACACAGGAGTCGCTTCATAATATGAAGCTTTTCTTAAGTAATTTATATATAAAACAATTTTTGAATTATTCATTATAAAATTGGGTTATCCTGAATATTGTGCTGTATTCTTTCCTGTGTTTGGGTGTCATTTTCAGGAAGCAAGCAACGAATTTCTAATTTAGTTCTTTTTTTCCGTCTCTCCAAATTATTAGAAAATCATAAAATATCTTACTTCATAATCATGACATTTTACAGGTGTGCATGTCGACAAATACAACTGAACAAATGAAAAGTTATAGTTTATCACATACTATTATAACTAATAATTAAAAACTCCTTAACGAAATCTAAACAATAAATTACTAAAGACCAGTAACCGTCTTTACACTTACAAATAGTTGGCACGGATCTCTATACAATCTCCTATATTTCTATCAGCATCGAAAGCAAAAACACTTTACTGTAATAAAGAGTAAAATTTTTCATTTTCGTAAACAACTCAAATTAACTATAATCATACAGGAATATATATATATATATATATATATATATATATATATAAATATATATATATATATATATATATATATATATATATAAATATATATATATATATATATATATATATATATATTTATATATATATATATATATATATATATATATATATATATATTTCCTTTCGAATACTTATGTATTCATCATCAAGGACAGAATGTCAGTCCCCAATCATGAATACATGGAATTGATAATTTCTTATTGTAGTTCAATAGTTTCGATCCTCATATACAATTCACTACAGAAAGAGAGAATGCTGAAAGATCCTTTTCTTGACACCAAATTTAATAGAAACAAAGATAATAAAATTTCAATTCAATGGAAGATATATCAATTATCATCCATATCACCAACGTAACACTAAGATTAATTAAATCAATCAGATGAAAAACAGAGTCCATAAAATTTTGAATCGAATGTTTTATGAAAAGAACCTAAATATATTCTTCGAACAACATAATATTAAGATACCGTTCAGTCAAATCCTCAATACTCAATCTATTTCCACTAAAATGAAATATAAAACACCAACTAATAAATTGATTAAAGTGTGAAATTTCCTGTTTCAATTCTAATAAAAAATACATTGGTTTGCCTAAAACGTCACACACCAATCGAATAATCTCCCACAAAAGTGATAGCAAATTATATCTCATAGTTGTTTTTTAGCATAATATGTTTTCTACGAAAGTCATTCTATGAATTATGAACCTGCCAAAGTTTTGACAATTGAGAATAACTATAAAAAACACCTATTTTTAGAAACAATTGCTCAGAATGATTGTATTGATAATAAATACTGATTTGAATAACCTGATAAATGCTTATCTTTTAGGTTTTGAATAAACAAATTCTATAAAAAAAATCAAAGCCATCAATAACCAACTAATCTCACCTAACCTATAAAAATTTAAATTAATGTTTAATCTAACCAATAAATATTCAGATTCATTCATAAGGACCTAACCTAATCTTACCTATAAACATTCAATGTCATTCTTAATCCAACCAATAAAAATTCACATAAATTTATTGTAATAATAAATAGCAACCAAAATTAATAGATTTCATATTTATGGCACAAGTCAATCTGAATATTGATTTTTAAAGCTTATGATAATGATAATTTTGTAAAAAGGGAGTAAATTTCAGACACCACAATTGTTAATTAATTAATGTAAGTAATTTTCATAATTTTATACATATTTTTACATTAAACTTTGACCGTAATTTCAGTCCACGATGATGAATACACAAGTATTCGAAAGCTCGGAATATATATTAAACAGAGTACACTTTGATAGTGTAATTTTTCCACACTCCCGCTAAGAAAATAGATATTTTCTTAGACTCTTCTGTATATGTTTTAGTAGCTAAACCATCTTGATTTTAGGTCTCTTAATGAATAATGAAAATATTTTTAATGTTTCGGCCTAATTTCATTCTTTAGCAAAATATAAGTTGCCACTAGAATCTTGTATAATTATATACACTATAGATACCTACCTAATTCTTCTCCTTCTATTTGAATTTTTATAATTAAATGCATGGTTGTTTTGATATTTCATTGATTTTTAATGCAGTTTTATTTCTTATTGATAACTTCTTATACTATTTTTTAATATTGAAATATCCGTCTTATATATCACACATTCTTTTATTTTTTCATGCTTTAGATTTTTATTTTATGACTAATACCATATTTATTGAGATATTTGAGATATATATCAGTCTCTTATAAGGATAATCTTTCAATAACTACAAGAGGATTGTTAGATTGTAGGTTTGTGTGCTTTGAGTATTCGTGCTTCAACTTACTAATTCAATATCATAGATATCTGCCTCGAAGAGATACTCAGATAATTAGATAGTAGTGCCATTCACTTCACTGATATCTTCACATCTGTCGGTTTTTCATGAATTTTCACTTTCGTTTGTGTTCTTTCTCTATCTCAATACCCAGTCATATATTTTCTTTTTAAGTTAAATAAACATAAAAGTTTTCCATTGATGGATTCTAATATTTTTCGAAACTTTATATTCAAATAAATATTTGCTATTTCATGATTGGTTAATGCAAATCTATTTTGAATAGTCCCTGTGACGGTAAAAATTTTTCAACGTTTGTCTCTGAACCTTGAGAGGGAATAATTTCATAGGAAGCTCGGGAACTTCTCGGGTTACTTAAAACTGAAGCAGGATCAAGAGCAAGATATTGATGTGATCCCTTAGCAGTTACTACAAGGAATATATGGATAGTCTATATTTAAAAAAGTGCAGATGTAGGACTCATAAACCCTATCACTTAAAAAGTTGACCCTCCACACATAGAAACTTTGCTTTAATGTAATTTTCACATGAATAGTATGCTTTTTTTAGGTGATCAATAAAATGTCGTTAATAGGATACTTTGGGTAAGTAATAGATAGTTTGAATATGATCAACGAGTCGATTGATCTTTCAAACGCCATTAACAATAAATAGCGTCCAAAATTAAATTTTAAGTAGAGCAAATGAATACTATATCACAGTCAATTAATAAATGTATATTTAAGCCAAGAAAGTGTCTGGGTATGTTGAGCAAAATGAGAAAATACTAGAATTTAGGGATGGACACATGATGAAAATAGAATAGCCACGACTTCTTCCGCATCTCATTCCAAACTTTAGTTATTAATAACACAAATACTGTATGGAGAATATCACAATTATTCAAAGGTGACACTTGATATATAAAGAATTTGGATGGAATTTTCTATCATAATAAAGTCATTAAATTTCAATACAGTGTATTCTGAAAAACACATAACTATGTCGTGAACTAGTGTTGTTGGATTTGGTTATTAATTTGAATGAATTTGGATATCTAGGGATGGATTTGGTTGAAGTAAGATCCATTTATGCTACAGCTAACAGAACCAGGTATGGCTAGTTCGGAAATAACATCTTCGAGATGCATAAAATTCGTATCGTATGAGACTAATTTAAGGTAATAAACATAGCACAGAGTCGTATTAAGCTAATGAAGGAGTTTAAAATTAAACTATATAAAAAATTTGAATGTCCAATGTCGTCACGTGAATACAGGGAAAAAGTAAAAAAATTAGGGCCTCTTATAATTTCAAGTGATAAGTATGCCACGACCGGTGATTGGTAAAAACGTCAAATACGTTTACTGTTGAACAATGCCAAATATTTTGAGAAAATTTCATCAAACATCAAACAAGATACACAGGAGGAACAGATTCTAAATACCTAAATATTAGAAGTTGGCATCGTAGTAACCACAATATTACAATCCAAACACTCAGTATTAGCAATATCTGCTTTTAGTCGATCCCGCCCTGTAAAAACATTCGGAATAACTGTTTCATATATTCTCTCAAAATGTTGCATCATAAGTTAACAGCATTTAATTTCTCATAATTTTAGTTAATTCTTTTTCACCTCTTATTATTATTCTTGTGATTATTTTGTTCTGAACTCCCCATTAACAAACGAGAAAGATATTGGAGAAAAGTATGGTTATCATTAGCATACATACCTCTTTTTATTTTATGGATCTCTTCCAGATTTTGCTTGTTCAATAGTGAGTATATCTTCTTTATAATCGCTTATACCTTCCGGTGAAAAAATTATCCGTTCAAATATACAGCAAAACAAAGAAAATTACACAGATTTTTTTGCGTTTTTGTCGAATGTATTGGCAATTTCTGCTCTTCAAACGGTTCGCTTCGAATAATTTTAAACTATTTACCGTTAAATTTTCTAGTCTAAATTTTATGGTAATTTGAAAGTTAATAATTTTAAACGAAAAAGGTACAACTGATAAAATATACTGTGTATCGTTTTGGGAATATTTTTATTTCAACATAATTGATGCTGCTATAAAGTATTTTCAAAAAACATTAGATACATATTTATTTTTCAATGTTGTTCTTGTGATTCGTTCTATAAATTATACCATGTTATTCTTTACGGTTTTTTAATAAATACTTTATTCGTATTACATATTACCTTAAAGTTCTGAAAACAGAATATTACGAGAGTTTCCAAAATGTATTCGTAAAAAATTTCATTAGAATGCTGCCTGGAGTATCGACTGATTTCTAAACAAATATGTAAAATTTTGCAGTACCTAATCTAGTAACAGAGTTCTTTTTTTAAACATCCTGTATATTAAATATTTCTCTCTCAGTATTAATTTCCATTAATTTGATATATTCGATATATATATATATATATATATATATATATATATATATATATATATATATATATATATATATATATATATATACTAAGGTTTTTTCTGAAAATTTCCTGTACTATTTCAGCACGAATCTGATATTCTTATCCAGATTTGATCCTTGTCATTTGCTACATAGAAAAATAAATTATTTGTCTAATCTTGTAATCTGTTTCTCAATGGAATGTACGTGATTATAGCGAATTCAATTGAAAAAATATGACAGATTTTATTTGATAATCAGTCGGTATTCAGGTTACATAGGTACTTTGGTGATAAAGAACGACTTTTTCAACTTTCAAAAATAAATTCAGTAGCAACTATGTTAATTGATTTATTTGCGATTCAAGAGATTATCCTGTTATTTGTCGTTTGTAAGTTATTGTTGTTATTTTCGTACTTTAAAATGGCACTGATCCAATATAATATTTTGTTTAAAAAAAATGCAACAAATAAAATAACCTTATCCCGAAATTGTTTTAACAAAAAGTAAGTATATGGATAAGATAAGAGTATTTCAAAGAGCTAACCTTAAATCAAATTTCAGCACTAAAGCTCCAGCAATAAAATTTTCACATTCTCTTATGTCAATAATAACAGATAAATGAAGATCTTTCTATCAAAAAATCTCTTGAAACAACCTCTTCTTCTGATATGGTTGCATTCTTTTGTATTTCCAACATTCAATACTTCAAGACACCCGTTTTAACTCGCCAGAGGAAAAAATGATTCGTGGATATTACTAGAATTCCTCAAAATATTTTGTAAAGCATACTTGGAACAAATTTACAGTAGTATCTTTTGTTTATTGTACTGATTTGTGGTGAATTTATGATAAAAAAGTATTGAGGATTTTTTCCACTTCTCGCCTATTTTGCTAAAAATGATGGCATATTTCCTATTCCCGGTTTCATAGTACCCTTAAGACATATCTTTTTGGGAGAAGAATATTCCTCCTCTGTAAATATAAAAAATTATTTTGAAACATGGAAACCTTAATTAAATCATAATTTCTATAAATATAAATGTTTCAATTTCCATTTTTTGTAACATATAAACCTTTTTTTTGTTTGCAGTAGAAGAATCAAAATAATTATAGGATTTAGATTTTTGTTTTGTTAATTTCAGGCCGAAAAAACTAGCGAAGTAATAACTCACAGCGAAGTACAAGAAAAAGTACACAGTACACAAACTACCAAACAGCAGGTTTTTAGACCTATAGAATTGAATAAAATCCCACTTCTGAGCACAGGAGGTAACGTAACAGGTGAGTAATGAACCAATTTGATAACTGATATCACCTGTGCATAATCAGTCATTTATCAACGTAAATAGTATTATCAACTATTTTAGTACTTTTAACTATAGTCACTGTTAAAATTTGAGCATTTTTTAAGTCGTTGCACCATATTTTGAATCCCATTATCAAAGACTTCTATCGCCTGATCAGCGGGTCCGCAGTACTTGTCAACTTTCAAATTTATCAATGTTTCATAGTACCCTCTCATCATTTATTGTCATTCTTGTTGGCAACAAGTCTATAGAAGGATGCATTCCCAATCCCAAAAAACCGTGAGAAGTTTTAGTATTAGAGTTCAATGTTTTCGTTGACATGTCGAAGAGTATTAATGATGCCACTCCCCAAATTGACGCCTATTCTCTAGAGAGTACTACTACGCATACTGCGTAGTAGTACACTCTAGAATCGTAATGTGATCCAAAAAAATGTATAATTCGCTATATTTTATGTTCTTGAATTAATACTTTCGGCGCCAATCTAACACACCTTCTATTGTACTGAAATTTGTAATAAACATCTGAACTTGAAACTTATGGCATTAATTCTGATGGAGCTCGTCAATATTCAATGGAGCGCCTGTTTCAGCGAATTTCCTCATCAACGTTTTGTGTCGCGAATATTCAAAAACTGTGACATTGTGCACTGGTACGAAAGTGTTTCATAGTAGTTTTAGCAACCAATATTAGTGATTACTGTAATTTCTCTATTGTTTGTAGCACTATCGTTTCTATTTTTTGTTTTGTTTCTTCCGTAAAATTCCAATTTTCTTCACACATCAGGGGTTATCGGTTTTTTAAGATTTCAATTTCGAAATATAAAAATATAACGAATGGAAAATACTACAATCTGCAAATGCAATTATTGAAAAAATGTTTTTTTTTTCTGAATAAAAGTTATTTATAACTTTAGGTATTGTTTTGTCGTCCAAATAAAATATTTATTCTCGCCAGTAGTAGCAGGTTTATTTTTTGTTGAAGTAAAATACTAATTGAACAAATTAATAGTTTAGAGCTGCCAAGATGTGCATTTAATGTAAATGACAAATAGGAAAATTCGGCGACAGGAATATATTTAACGCTGAATATTTTTGTACCAATGGAGTTTTGCATGGAATAGCAGCGAATTAGTATTTTTGTTCTTTTGTTAACTAAATTATTTAATTCCTTTGAATGACGATCAAAGTTTAATTAATGATATATTCTAGAAAGAACAACAGAAAAAATTGTTACCATTATTATGAACACATCACATATTCCAACTTCGTTTTATATTTTTTAGCCGCGTGAAGTGCAATGCAATGCAAGATGCAATATATTTTGATAAAAACCATGAGCAAATGAAGACCTTTTCATGGAAGATTACGCCATTACAACTTTATTGAAATGGCTCTATTTTTATAGCATCTAATCTGCCCTTATTAGGATCAATCTAGTAACTTTTGACTCAACTTACCGAATGTCAATCAGATCAGCTAATTGATTGTAACATTGGTAAATTCAGCTATTAGTTTTCTATGTAAGGTTCTTGTTGAATTGTGATCCTTGCTGCTGGCATTTATTTGAGAGTTTTTTGTTTTCTGTGACTCTAGTCATAGCATATCAGTCTGACAAGCACGAAGTACAAATAGTTGCCCGTGTGTGCATCAATGGAGTGATCAGCGCATTGCAGAACAGGATATATCTCATACTTCTTCATCTGGTTATAGAGAGATCAGTACATAAGGTTATTATCAGAATATCTTATGAAGTTACGGGTAATTGAAGAAAGAAAAAGCGTAACTATATCTGAGCGAATACGAGGATTAGAAGTGTCAGTGTAAAGTTTGACGTCAAAAAAGTAAACCAGAATTACGCAATACATTAAAAAAAGATGTCCACCGAAATTGTGAAAATTGAAAAATTGGAGTATCGAGCCATCATCAAGTACCTGTATTTAAAAGTGTTAAGAAATATGCGGATTCACGAAGATATGCTTAATATCCTTGGTGATTAATGTCCTTCACGTCAATTTGGACATGAGAAAAATTGCTGCAAAATGGATCCCTAAATGTTTGAATGTTGACCAAAAGCGTGCAAGGGTAGAAGCATCGCGTTCGATCTGTGCACGATTTGAAAACGATGTAGACTTGTTATTATGGATGAGACTTGTGTACATTTCTACGATCCAGTAACAATCGATGGAATGGCGACACACTGGTTCTCCAAGACCTAAGAAGTTTCGTGTCCAAAAATCTGCTGGAAAAGTTCTTGCTTCAGTTTTTTGGGATTGCCATGGAGTAATCATGATTTATTTTTTGGATAAGGGTAGAACAATAACTGGAGATTACTATTCGACATTACTGACCACTCTACGGGAAAAAATTAAAGAGAAAAGACGCGAAAATATATCCAAAGGTGTTTTGTTTTGCAGGACAACGCCCCTGCACACAATCTCAGGTTGCCATGCAAAAAATTCATGATTTAGGGTATGAATTATTAGAACACCTCTCTATCATCTCTTTCCTCAACTGAAAAAAAGTTTAAAATTCTCTTCCAACGAGGAGGTAATAAAAGCTGCGGAGGTCTGATTTGCAGAGCAAGAAGAAACATTTTTTTGAAAGGTCTAGAGACGTTGCAGGTAATCAATGTGTCCAATTAAGAGGAGAATATGTTGAGTAATAAAATATTTTGACATTCAAATTTTGTTTCGTTCTATAGCAGGCTAAGAATTTCTCAATATATCGTCGTACATACCATTAGTGAATACTCCTAATATAAGGATCAAGAAAATGGACGGCTATAAAGCTTTAATCACGTTACTAAGCAGAAAGTAAGATTGGTAAAGGGTATGTACTTTCAAAATCTTAAAAAAATACCACAAATGGTACACAGAGGGCTTAAAATCACAACAGAAGCTAGCGTTGGGGTATTTGAGACTGGTACCAAATGCCCTCAAATTCTTTGCGAGCACATTTCAGATAGAACTGCTAATGCTAATGAAAGATGTGTGGTTATCAATTTGGAAAGAAAAGTGACATAGCGATCCATTCCGAAAGTTAGGCTATTATTAAAGCATTGAATATCATATAATCGATTCAAGGCCGATCTGGGAATGCCGTTGTAGACTCAATTACCTACGCAACATTATGCTAGACTTTTTCACTAGCTTCTTCGCAGGAAAAATCTAATTAATAGGTCTACCTGAAAATGCCGACCGCAGGTTCTGTAGTACATAGGAAAACACTTCTTATCCCCTAGGTTCAGAATGCTCTGCCATCACAAGCCAACAAAAAAATTATTTGGCCTAGAATGTGTTCCAGTTGGAGCCATTCCAGTTACTGGATTCAGCAACAAAGGTAGTTTCCATAGGAGGCACAATATATCGAATTGTAATGTTATCCTCTATATATAATATCAGAAACTGGCTAGATTTGGTTAGTGGCAGCCTTTATGCGAAGAAAAGAGCTTTAGACAATTTTTTTCTTCTCTTCTCCTCCCAAAACAATTTAAAACATCTTCAACGGTATCAAGTTTAGGTACAGGGGATATTAAATAGGATATATTAATCTACATTGACTTTAGCTTATAGTAGGTATACAAAATTGTATTTGCATTTTAACTTATCCCGTGTTGTAGTTAACAACGATCAGCAAATTCAATTATTTTTAGGAATCTTGACAACGATTAAGAACCTATATATTGCTACAATAGTTAATTGTACACATTTTCAATTAAATAGGGCGTTGAATATGTTAGGATTTTCGTCGACATTTGCTACAACTTTTGAAATACACTGTATAATGTACTACAACATTTGGGATAAAATACATATTTACAAAAATAACATTGCTCTGATGATTTCTTACGGTAGACCTGGTATCTTTTTAAGTTCAAATCAGGCTATGATATTTGTAAATAACTTTTGAACATACCATTGAACAGGTATAACGGACTTTGTCACAGAAGTTTATTGCCTCATATATTTCACTCCACTCTTTTGAAAACATGTTTAAGAATCATACAATTGTTTCCATAGGCTATTGATGGTCAGCTGGCTGCTATGAGAAGACTGTACAAATCAGTGGTATCTATAACTTGTCTCTTATTAACAATATTTCAATCATTGAAGAGTTAATAACGGTAAACATTCGTTATTCGTCATTTTTTCTGTGGGAACAGAAATAATACAAGTATTTTATCAACACATTCAACGATCCCAAAAGAACAAGTTACTACTAAGATAAATATAGTTTATTAATCATTTGATACTAACGATAACCTATAAATCAAACTTTGTTTATATTGTGTAATCCGGGCCTGCGAACAGTTTTAATAAAGCTTTAAAAATTGAATTATTTGGCGTCTATATTGACTATAATAGTGTACAGTCATTGCGTTCGTCAATGTTTTTTGATGTCCCGATTAATTAGGTATCAGCTATAAAGATCGTTGCAATTTGTAATAAAATAGGAGTTGGCAGAAATATGTTGTGGTTCATGTTTATATTTTTCTTTGATACGAAAATTCTAGTTTCACTTATTTATATCTTGGAATATATGTGCGATGAATCAAAATTTTCCATTTTAAATAAATGTATATTAATTATCTCATATATTTCTATAATTTGGGTTAGTTTACATTTTCAGATATGGCTGTTACTCATTTATCATTATATTATTTATAATAACATTTACAATATTTCTTTAATTGAATCATTTTAGGTAAAAAGTACTCACTCACAATTCGAAGCGCATAAAATTATAAATATTAATATATACCGACCATAAAAACTCATCGTAGTTGCAACCTAATTTTTACATCACAACATATTTTGGTATTTTTAGATGTCAAATATCATTCATCTTGCGTGTTCTGCACAGCTGTCGAGACCTGAACTCAAGATTCTAGGTTTATATTAAATATATTACCAGGACCGGATCATTACAAATCAAAACTAGGTAGAACTAGAATAACATCAAAGTATTTCGCAATAATCGAAATTACATTTCATATTAAACACTGTTTGGTGTAGACCCTCTTTCTTCACGAAATATTCCTGTTGCTGATTTTCTTATTGAACTATTATTTATTTTTGAATAAAAAATTAATAAAAATTTCTATAGTAACCAGAATAAATATTTCAATTAATCAATATTTCTATCAAAGTCAATAAAGTCAATTTGAATATTGAATTTTGAATTCTTATATATTATAAATTTCTTCGATTTCTTATTTCTTAGACCTTTTGATATATTAATGCATCTAAATGTTCTTGATTTTAGGTCTCTTCTTTTTTAAAATTAGTTTTTTTTGATAGTTTTTAAACGAATGATAAATTTTGACGTTTCGACTTTTCTTTAAGTCTTAATCAAAATATGATATTGACACTAACAATTTGCTTATTTATATTGATCTATAGATCACCTTCATCATGAATATCATAATAAGGATAAAATCAACTTAGAATTTTGTTCCAATAAGAAAAATTAATTTTTCTTTGGTTTCCACATCTCGAATAAATTTAGAATTTACGAAACAGAGATTTACATTTTACTTAAATTACTTAGATCTTTTTTATCATTTATAGCTTTTTCGTAGACAGCGTCACATAGGGCAAACATCTCAGTATTTAGAAAATAAACTAAGAGGTCATCAATACGATAAAAATTCAAAAATTCTTAAAACAGAATCTAATACACGAAAAAGGGAATTTTTAGAAATGGTTCATATTCATAGATAAAAAAATCTAAATAATTTAAGTAAAATTTATAGCTCTATTTTGTAAATTCTTTAAATTTAATTGATTACTGCTATATATTCGATATAAAAACAAACTAATTAACTAATTATAAAACAGAAGAGACCTAAAATCAAGAACATTTAGATGCATATATATATATATATATATATATATATATATATATATATATATATATTTATTCGTTTTTTTTTTAATTTAAGACAGATAAAAATTTTGATGTTTCGACTACTATCAGTCTATCAAAATATTTTGATTGAAAGCAGTCCAAACGTCAAATTTCCATTCGCCCTTCAAAAATAAAATTTTAGAACAGAAGAGACTCAAAATCAAGACGATTTAGAAACATGATCATATATAAAAGGTATAAGAAATAAAAATTAAAATTGTTGCAGTTAAAATCATTAATTTGTTCTATGTGAAAATAATTCGGTAATGAATTGTATTCTAGATATGAGTGACAAGTGTTTTCAGATTCATTTCTGGCGTCAACATCTCAAACAGCAACAACTCATGATATAAATATCTAAAGATTGATCTATTTTCGTATTTTTTATCTTAGAATAAGCTAAAGATTCGTCGCCAGCGAGTCCGGTGCTGATGAATACATTTTTCCACCTCACTGATAAAATATTTTCCAAAGATTTCCCAAGATCAGAAAATCAGTCTTGTCTGGAGTTGTGCTCGCGCTGGCCGGACCTTGTGATATAATGTTCTAGTGCTTTCTCGTAATTTTTAATGCGATTTTATTTTTTCTGTATCGTACACATATTTTAGGCATAACCGGCTTTCTTTTTTTATTTTTACTGCTTTTCAAGAATTGAGGTATGAGTTTATGCTCAGAATTTTTTAAGAATTCTTTGAAAATGTTCGGCTAAGAAACATGTGAATTAGTGATTGTGGATTATTTAAGCGCAGATTTTTAAAATATATCTCATGTATTTAAAAAAATCTCCCAATAATTATTAATAATTTAAACAGAAAAAACATTCAGTTTCATTATATTATATATAATTTAAGTGAAAAAATTGAGAATAAATTATAATTATTATTATTAATATATTTGCCTTTGTAGCAGCCAAAATGAATTGTTTTATTTGCAGTGTAAATAGAAGAGATGTGTCGAAAATTATATTGTAAAATGTGAACAATTCATTAATTTATTGAGTGAAAGGACTTAAAAAAGAGATATGGTGAAATATACATTTTTATAAATTTAATAATTCATAATATTGAAATGATCAGTGTTCCTATTTAAAGATTTCATATGAACCAGACCGTGTATTTATACATTGCCATTTGTTACGTTCATAAAAAATTTTGATTAAAAATTTTTTTAAATAATTTAGGCCGCCTGTATAGATGGAGAAGTATAACGGTACACCGTTACACCAAAATAACCTATTAATATAATATAATAATATTTTTTGGTGGCCATATCGATCGTACATAATTTTCGTTTTTATTTTTGCTATTCCATAAAAGCAACAGTACTTCTTTTAACTAGTCTGTAGTCCTAAAACCAAAGCAACAACTTTTAAATCTGCACAGATTAACCATTGATGTTTGCTGTATTCTATTTTTTCTGACACTAGTTTGATAATGTCGTATGTTTCGTTCAAATGAGCTCCGTTTGTTAAAGGTGGTGACGGAAATTTATAAAACAGCCTTCAGACTCAACTTTGAGAAATCAAATGAAAAGTCTCCATCCTTCTGACCGATGTTCATAACCCATTTTTAAAGTCAAGCTCTCAATTTCATTACAGTACAGTAAGTCGTACTCTTTATAGCTATGAATTCTATTTCAGTTTCTTATTTTCCAGAATTGCTTGAACTTTCTAACACCATAAACTGGAGAAGGTACAGGGACGAATAAGGGATTATTTTTGTTACAAAAAGCACCTCCACGTATTTTATCGTATACATCGATTTCCTCTTTAATATTGGTCAAATAGAAATAACAGTTGCTTATGTAATTGGTAGATTCGTGACACATCAGAGCATTAACACATTTGCTTAACATTTTACACAGAAAAAATATTAAAACAATTTTAGGCGCTAATGACAAAAACTGATTTTTTTCTGTTAACTTTTGCCTTTCTTGTTATATATCTATGTACCCAATTCAGTTTCGGTATCCTCAAACGGAATTTTTTAAATATTAATTTCTATTAATTTATTTTGATTTCTTAGTTCTGTTCGTCATTTGTGTGTTTTTTGACATACCATTCATTCCTTACATTCTTTACCATGTCTCAGCATTTTCATGTTTACCTATTCTATTACATTTTTTTAAAAATCGCTGAACATCTTCTTTCTGGTCAATATTGCCAAAATACCAAGTTGGTATTTTGATTGAAAAAATATTAAAATTGAAAATAGGAGAAAACATTTCGAAGAAAAGGAGGGATATATGTACATTTACAAATTAGTTTAAGATTGAACGTCTGTGGAAATAGGTCCAAAACCAAAAACTTCTATTTAAGAAACTATTGAAGTATTACTGAATATATTAATTCAGATTTTTTTGCATTAGATATCAAACTAACAAATTGTTATTGATTATTTTGAGTAAACCAATATTGAAAAATGTTTCAATTGACATTAAAACGTTGTAAATAATATAAATAGATCATTTTGCTCCCATCCATTAGCTTTAAATGATACTGACATCAATATCTATAATCTAATTGCTGCTCAATAAATTCAAATAATTGTATAACGCCAACGCAACAGTGCATTTGAGACATTTTTAAATTTTAATATAATTGATAGGTCTATGAAAAAATTAATATACAACAGCTGTTCAGTTTGACATGTCCCATAAAATAAGTGTATGCCAACTTTTATGAAAATTGAATAATTCCCTGAACTTTCACGTTTATTATTTTTATATTTCTAAAATTTAAGTATCTATGAAAAGTTCACTTGCTCGCCAGATTTTTTTATGAATTATTCCGTATATGTATTGAGTTTTACATGATATAAAATTCAAACCCAGAAAAAAGATATCCCTAATTCCCTAATTTAATGAAAATCTTATATATTTTCTAAATATATTTCTTAGTTTGTACAAAGATTTACTTCGTGGAACTGTTTCTGTCTGCGACTTGATATTGGGTTTTTTGTTTAATGATATGTGCACAGAACTATTTGGGGAGATATTGTTTATGGTAACCGATCATGACGTCCAAAAGTTCTTATCCACAAAACAACGGACTTCAACTTATTGCACTTCGAAGCATGAAGTTTTTCTAAGAACCAGGCGTTAATGTTTTGCCGTGTTCACCTCGGTAATAAAATTTAAATCTTATCGAACATGTGTACCACCCTCTACAGACTCTAGCAATTAATCCACGAAGTTGGAGTTAATTTGAACGATTTACTATGAGCAGACATCGCATTCGACGCCTACACGTTTGTAGGAGTATATAGGGTGCGGTCAAACACATTTTTTTGAGTACATGTTAATAGGAATTATTTTTTCCCATTGTTATCATCTCCTTCTTGATGTAAGGCAATTGCAATTTTAAATAAATGGTGGATAAATTATTCCTCTTGGGTGTAACACTTCTAATGTCACTAAGTATATTTTCTTCATCTATGATGAAATATAACATTGATTTGTTTTGCTTGTACTTACGTATAAGAAATATTTAACTGATCCTTTTATATGAATATCATTTATATAGGGTATAACTTTGAAGATGACTTAGATTAAAATAAATTTTGGGAATTCTCCAATAACAGTTAGCAAGTTTTTTGAAATTAGCGAATATATAGTTAAAAATAAATTTGTTTGACTACGCCAATGAATTTTTGAATAATTTTTCAGTTAGTACAATTCATTTTTATGAAATTGAGTAGAAAAAGCAGCTATCATAACAAAGAAAACCTACTTGTGGCAATATATTAGAAATAGTTTTTTGGCCGAATGTTTTCAAAGCTAACCCATCAAATGTGTTTAAAATTGTGTTTAGATCATGTTTTCTTGGATAAACACTCCAAAGGAAGCTACTTGGGAAGAACAAGCAAAACTTTATGTAGATGACTATTTAAAATCTGTTACTCACTCTGTGATAGACCGCGCAGAAAAAACTATCGTACAAAGAAACGTTCCGTCAGTGCCAGTTGGAGGAAAAGGGTTCGGGGTTGATTTTGAGCCTCTTACTTTTTTATCTATTTTTTATGTTCAGTCTCATAAAGGTAAAAAAATAATATGAGTCATTTGCTTTTGCCAAAATGTTTTTTTATTGGAATATTTCTACAATTTTCATTAATTTCAGCTGTTCCGAATAATGTAACGTTTGATATTTACTATACTTTTTTCCAGCCGAAATAAAAATGCCTAGTGGAAATATCGACAAACCTATAATTGAAGACAACCGTGATGGTACTGTCACCATAAAGTATGAGCCACGCGAGGAAGGTGAGCAAACCCTGGCATTATTTAATAGTAATTCCTATTCAATCCTTCTATGTAATCAAAAATATGCACGTCAGATTCAAATTTCGAGGGGACAATTTTTATGCTGATTTTTGATTAAATCACATTAAGTTTCAGCGGCGGGGCAGACACAACACGTAAAATATCAAATGGAAATGAGGGTTAGTGATATCTTTTATATATTTTGAATATCGTTCAACTAAATTTTGAGAAATAGAGGTGAATCTCTCATTTAGCAAGTATCTAACTAGAAGAAATGTTTGCGGAGGTCTATTTTATTTATTTACCAAATTAGATGTTATAAAGGAGTCTGCTATTTCTTGAAGCAAATTTAAGGAAAGTTCACCAGTTAAATTTTCATCAATTAATAATTATTTAAAAATCTAGGCCTCGATCACTTTTTGTGAAATATGTGTATGATCTTTCCTAAAAAGTCATCGATGTAGTAACAACAGTTGTCCTTTCACAATTTGGGAACTAATTCTAGGATATATTTATGTTTCATTAATCATTATTGATGTTATTTTTGCACATATTTCACATTCCTCGTGAATGAGAAAAAATAATTTTAGCTCTTTGTTGGAGTGTCAACACCATTTAATGAAAAATATATTACAATCACGCTGAACTCGTTTAAGTGATTAGTAATTAGAACGACAAAACATGGTGTCGAGAAAGATAGATGAGGAATATTTAAACAGTTTTCATTAATACTATATCTAAACTCTGTCGTTATCACTTATAGTTATTTTATTGTATTATAGTTTATTCTTTCAAAGCATAGTAAATTGAAATAAAAAACTGATCTATCTTGGAAAGTTTTCATGTTTCTTTTAGTTGACTAATCTTCAATTTAATTTATTTATATAATTATTTAATTTCAAATAATATATTTCCAAAGGTGTTCACGAGCTAGCTGTGAAATTTAACGGAGAACATGTCCAAGGGTCGCCTTACAAAATTCACGTAGACTCTATAAGCTCTGGTTACGTAACAGCTTATGGTCCTGGTCTTACGCATGGTGTGACTGGTGAACCTAGCAACTTTACAATTTCAACTAAAGGGGCGGGAGCTGGTGGTTTATCCATGGCTGTAGAAGGTCCCAGTAAAGCTGAAATTAGTTGTCATGATAACAAAGATGGAACTGTGTCGGTTTCGTACTTACCTACAGCTCCAGGAGAATACAAAATTTCTGTGAGATTTGGTGACAAACATATCAAGGGTAAGCAGAAATTATTATATAGGGTGATTTATTTAATTATGCTTTTTCAATTGAAGGTTCTCCTTTCAACGCAAAGATCACCGGTGAAGGTAGGAAACGTAATCAAATTTCCGTAGGCTCTTGTAGCGAAGTATCTTTACCTGGAGGCAAAATATCTGATGATGACATTAGGTCCTTAAATGCTTCAATCCAAGCACCAAGCGGATTAGAAGAGCCATGTTTCCTTAAACGGCTTCCAACTGGAAATATTGGCATATCATTTACTCCCAGAGAAATAGGTGAACATGTTGTCAGTGTAAAGAAAATGGGTAACCATATAACAAACTCACCATTTAAAATAAACGTTTGCGAAAGAGAAGTAGGAGATGCTAAAAAAGTAAAAGTAACTGGCCTCGCCTTGAAAGAAGGCAAGACTCATCAAGAGAACATATTCACCGTTGACACAAGAAATGCTGGTTTTGGTGGTTTGTCATTATCTATTGAAGGACCTAGTAAGGCTGAAATACAATGTAACGATAATACAGATGGCACATTGAATATCTCTTATAAACCCACTGAACCCGGCTACTACATTGTTAATTTAAAATTCGCTGATCATCATTTAGAAGGATCTCCATTTACTGTTAAGGTTAGTGCACCAAATAATTCGTATCATATTTCCACATTTATTCTGAAAATACAACCATGTAGGGCGAGGATATTATGTTGTTAATACGTATTTATGTAAAATATTTTCAATAAGAGCTTGGTACGTCTATGAATATTGGAAGGAATTTTAAATTTCGTCGGACGAATGTAATCATTGTTGCATTTTGAGTTGAAATCAATTAATACTTAGTATTTATTCTTTAGGTTACTGGTGAGGGCTCGAATAGACAACGTGAAAAGATCCAAAGGCAACGAGAAGCAGTACCAATTACAGAAGTTGGTAGTCAATGTAAACTCACCTTTAAAATGCCAGGTAGGTTTGCAGATTTAAATAAGTTGACTAATAGTTTTTTGTAATTAACTAATAACGTTATTGATATAATTATCTGGAAAAATTGGCAAAGCCCAGATATCTCGATTGGAGCTGTATGATCCAACCATATTTATATTTTGTCAGAATAAACAGGATAAAATCATATCATATCACTTATTCGCGTCTCGTTAGATGCAGGTGCTTTATAGTTTCTCAACATTTTTCGTTACATTCCACGTACAATACAATTATAGAAAAACTTACATTGTCTATAAACTTGTAAAACAAATTTGTATGGGACGATTTTGCTTATCATACAAAAATTTTGAAACATTTTGGATATTTATCACGCAAAAACTATTTTGTTATATATTATTATTATTATTATTACTATTTAGAAAAAATTATTTTGCACTAAAATAATGAAATAATTCACTGTATATTGATAACGTTTGATTTGATAGGTATAACATCATTTGATCTTAGTGCCTCCGTAAAGTCACCTGGAGGAGTAACAGAAGATGCAGAAATCAATGAAGTTAAGGATGGATTGTACGCCGTTCACTTTGTACCCAAAGAATTAGGAGTTCACACTGTTTCAGTCAGATACAAGGATATTCACATTCCTGGTTAGTAAATATTAATTAATTAATTTTCCAATAAGAGAGATATTTTCATTGCCATAGACTGTGATAATCCAGTTTTAAAACATTTGCCTGTTTCACAGTTTTCATGACAACATCAACAACTCAGAAACGTGAAATGAATTCTAAATGTTTATTTGTTGGTGTTTGATCTAACAGAAATAGGTTCGAATTTTTAATGAAGTAATGTTGATAAAATTAATAACGCCAAAACTTTCGAAAGTCCACTATTGGCACTCCCAATGATGTGCGTCATTGGATTTGATATATTCTCATTCACTAAGTAGGAATTTCTGGATCCGTTGAAGATATTCATACTGAATACACTGTTTACACCACCACCACACCAACAATCACAATTGCACTGTGTAATTCTCATTCACTTTTTCGCTATAATTCCATGGACTTGATTCTTTTTTATAGGTATATTCCAATTTTGCGAAACATTTAGATAACGATTGTGGTCAATAAAATTAATTTTATGTGATAGTTTATAAATTAATTTTCGTTATTTTCAGTATACTTGACTACGAAAGACACTGATCTCATATCACTTATGCAACCACTTCAAATTATTAATTCTAAGTTCCATTTTTTATAACTTTAATATTATTATTTCCTATTTAACAGTACAAGTACTAATAAAAACATTAATATCCAATTATACTTGAATACACTATTTTATCTAGATAAAGGATACGCGAATACCTTAATGAGAATGTTGAAGCCTACAGTAATATCTAATAGAGATATTAAAATTTCTTTCCCTAATAAATAAAAAGTTATGAAAATAACAACTGATGTGTTTGAAACTGAGAAAAGGGAAATATTATTTCAAACTTGTATATACAAGAGTTCTTCCTCCACGTATTCCCATCAATGAGGATAGTAATTAGTGGATCATTCAAGTGATAAAACTAGGGTATCAATAGGTAGAAAAGTAACAAATTCTCAAATATTGATGCGATAACTTGAATTATGGTTCTATCGGGTTGAGTTAAAATTACAAATAGAATAGAACCACTATTATTTGTAACTTTACTTTATGATACAATAAGTTCACTACAAAAATAAATGTCAATACTAAGTTTTCGGCAAATTGTTCTAACAAGATATTTCCTGCCTGCTTGGTGAAAAAAAATTCCAATTTGTATACTTCGATTTTGAATTGATTTTTGGAGTTAGATTAAGAACTCTCACAATCAACAGAAACTGAACGTATGCGTTAAAAGTAGCTAACATTTTTTACAATATATTCTCATCTTTTTTTATTTCCATATCAGTTGTAGTTTCTATTCTACACAATTATCAGTTCAAACTGTGTGTCATTCCACAAATTCTACGGAATACATTTCATGAACTACAAACTAATTTATAAACGGGTGCCTCTCACTACTATAGACAAATCAGTTTAACCATAGCTTTCATGCGCATTTTACTTGTTTTATTGTTTCACTGGACACATGATAAGTGTAATAGTAGAGCATTGATATGTTGTTCACTTTAATGTGAATGGGTTCCTCCCAAGCCTATATGCTGGCTCATTTCATATTAATCAACCAACCAGTACTCCAGTGTCAGACGATACGCTTTATATGCTGGATCTTACGCCATGCGATGTTTATTAGTTTCCTAATATGAAACATACATTAAAAGCAATAAAAGTTCTATGAAAGAGAAAGGAACACAAATTCCGAGAGAGATGATAGAACGAGTATTATTCCTGGTTATTACGTATATTAATATCATCAACCGCGTTCGTGATTTAAATCGATACTGATTTGAATAACAACAATTATGGTTTTTTATTTCCCATGACAGTCAATTGCACCTTCATTGACAACCAAAAATTATATGAATGTGTTCTTTAAATGTAGTATCGCTAAGTCTACCTAAAGTAATATGGCAACATACCTAGTTCAAAGTTACATTGTGGGTGACCAAGGGGCCGCTAAGCAAATAGGCCCTACTCTGTGTTACCAAAGGCAAATGTCCTTTGAAAAGCCAATCAGGTGCTTTGGCTTGAATCCTTTGGTGTCATTAGGCAAGCTGTGAGGCTTGCCCAAGTATTTAAACCGGTTGTACTGTTTTATAATTTCGTTAAAAATTTGAAGATGGAAGTGAATTTACTGCCTGTTCTAAAATAGTATCTAAAAAAATCTATTCCATAAATTAAAATGGTAGTTACACACTGACACAACATATTGCTAATAATTCATCTATATTTCTAGGTTCTCCATTCCAATTTACTGTCGGTCCATACAGAGATCATGGTGCTCATTTGGTGAAAGCCGGTGGAGCAGGTTTGGAAAGAGGTGAACAAGGTGAACTTAATGAATTTAACGTCTGGACCAGAGAAGCTGGAAGTGGTCAACTCGCCATCTCCGTCGAAGGACCTAGCAAAGCCGAAATCAACTTCACGGATCGCAAAGATGGTTCCTGCGACGTGTCATACAAAGTATCAGAACCTGGTGAGTGAATTTTTCATTTCAAATCCATGAGTTTTTTTACCCCTTTATTTCTTGATTGTTCAGTAATTATTGATCTCTAAATTTGATTATTGTAAAAAAACGATAGGGCCGTATTAATTACAGCTATATCAGATTTTTGTGATACTAATTATGTTAGAATAAAAGCTATAATGTAGCATGTGACAGTTGTAAGTAGCTGAAATTATGCGTAATTATACACAAATTATGTGCTTACGCGAGGAGTAATGTTTTAATTGAAGTTTTAATTATTAGATCTACTGATATTAGGGCTTATGATATGTGAATATGTTTAAATAAGTAATATATCTCGAGCACAGCTTTTTATGCTTCGAAAGGGATCAGCTTTGCCACTCCGTAGCTCTGAAAATAGTGGTTATAATCAAAGCTTGATAGTTTATCTAATAACTCTGGAGGAATCTATAAGGAGACAACGAATAACGAAGATGCAAAATAATTCCAAACTGATATTAGTAGCTCACTTTTCTGCTCATATTAGAAATTGAAACAATTTGATTTCAAAAGGAAAGCTAGTACACTGTTATTAATCAGTGCCAGATAATTCCATTCTCAAGTGAATATTGAACTACTTATTCTAAAAATGGTGAGAAATTTCCACAATACATAATTCCGTATTTTTCTATATGAATATGATTCCTGAACCCATAGATATATCAGAATCAGAATGTCGTCAACATTTGGACATTCACCTGATAATTACTAAATATTATCAATCAATTCTCATGAAAGTGCATTAAATAAAATAATTTAGAAAAAATCATTCATTATAAATTACACACCCTTTATTATCGTTATAGAAAAAGAATAAATCCAGATATCGGTATCTGTAATACCTTGATACTATCATAAACGAGGGCTGGAACAACAACCAGAAAACGAGGGCACGCATCGAAAAGGCAAGATCCACCTCTAGGTGCCTTCTTCAAGACTCACAATCTCCTTCTTATAGTAAAAATGAGAATGTTGAGTTGCTATGTTTTTTCTGTCGTGTTTTATGGAGTTGAGTCCTGGGCCTTGAATAAAGATATGAGCAAAAAATTAGAAGAATTCGAAATATGGCGGATTCTCAAGATCACCTGGACCGCCTGGATAACAAATGAAAAAGTCATCAGAAGAATGAATAAAGAACGAGTAATGATAAGAATAAAATCTCTCAAATTAAAGCTCAGAATACGAAACGAATACGTATATACATTATTCCAAGGCGAAATATTTGACAAAAGAGGTCCAGGAAGCACATGAATATCCTGGCTTAAGAATCTTAGAACCTAGTTTATTGAAACCTCCGCTGAGGTTTTTCGTATTGCTGTTGACAGAAAAAAATTGCCATGATGATTGCCATATTTGTCACAGTTAGGTAACACAAGAAGAAGAATATCGTATATTTCAAAATAAATAGCGGATTTTTAACGCTTCTAATATTTATTACATTAAACTAAATAGTTGTGAATGATCCATCAAACGAAAGAGCTACTCATTTTTTTGTTGGCACCGCCATCCTTTGGGAAGAGCTAGTAGCAAAGATGAAGACTTAAAAACAGAATGCTTTTTGCTTTAAGAGTTTGCAACGACGGAAGTATTACTCGTAGAGGGTATTATTAGTTTGTAGGTGCCTTTGTGAAAGGAAGAGTACAAGACAATCAAGATTGGGTACAATTAGTTACAGAATTCGTATGTCATCTAACAGGTCATAACTTAATGTAATAAAAATTATAAAAGATGGTGGTTGGTTCCATTTATTATTGGATAACCGTTGAACTATATTGTTAGATGTTTTTGGAAAGGAAGTTAGTTGTAACTAGACACAGAAGGCTCTACAATATGCTGGAACATTGCAAAAGTATATATAAGGCATGAGCTCAGTAGAAAGTAAGTTGATATTGAAGATATCGTGACGAACTATTCATAATAATCCGAGCTGTATCAAATGAAATATAAAGCGATAGTTACTAAATTGTTAGTAATGTAATGAGTGTGATAATTGGGATAAAGATTTAAGTGTTGAATTAACTTGTACAATTTTATCCACATTACCCAAGTAACGTTATAATAAGAAAGGGAACACAAAATAGGTTTTTAAAAGGAAATCAAACAATGTCGTCAATATCTAGATAGTAATGTTATGATTATGAACTCAAATTGCTGAGTCGACAAATATTATGTAGCTGTAGGTACATGTACTATACACACAATAAATGATAAACACAAACAATGTTATGGAGATTAAAATAGGAGATTATGATGAGAAACATAATACAACTGAACATTGGAGAAAAAGGAACAGAAGCAAGATATTCTGGTCTGCAATCTAAGTTATGAATTAGTGTAGCTTATAATTTTTGAATATGTATTGATTTTAGTTGATAATATACTGGTGGCTGACTGATGATATTTAACATAAATATAAATCCGTACAAAGTTTCACAAAAACTGTTTAGCGGGCTATTTATAGCATCTACAACTATGAACACTATTCATTCTTTTGTAACAAAATTTTCTCACAAGAACAATCTCGAAACGAATCTCTTGATTGGTATAAATTTTCTGCCTAGATATTTACAATAGGGTTACTCAACCCAATAATTTCGATTCAAAATCAATTTTTATTTATGTCGAATAGATCAGTACTGAACTTGGGTAGGTTAAAAAAATACTGTATAGGAAAATAAACAAATTAAATGAATGCACTTCTGTAACAATATATGAGGTTTTTTTATCCCAAAATTCACATTGCAATATTATGGCTTCCATTGATTTTATATGAGACAATTTCTAATTCCTATATCAAATTTTGTAACTTGATAACTTTTATAAGTGTATAGTAGGATTGAATGTTATATGTCGATAGTTGATGGTTTAGTTGATCAAACGATCTTAGAAACTCCTTCCATTAAAGAAAATGAAAATAGCAACTCCATTGCGAGTTATTACAATCGTCTTGTGTATAATTTCAAACCACTTTAAGATCATTTAGGTTCAAGTCTCTAAAAAAATTATTGGATTGGAAAGAAAAACGTATTCAACTTAATATACAATTTACTAGATTATGCGGTTTTTACTTATTACACTCAGAAAAGTACTGGGAGCTGTCTATTTGAAATCGTTGTCAAAGGCCTCTTTATTTCTTACTTGGTAGAACTATCTTCTATAACCACGAGTAGAATGAACATCATCAGTCTAAAACTCATATTACCACTTCGATAAAGCTATTCATAGTCTATAAAATGTATAAAATATAATTCACATCAAATACTGGGAACAATCATTAACATTTTTTGAATGAATGGAGTATTCTTCAATTTGTGAATTTGTATTCGGATCTTATATTTCATAGATTTAATCCTGGTAAGTTTAAAACTTATTTTTTAAATTTTTCTCGGAAGAATATACCCTCCAAAAATTATTGAAACATTTCCTTTTAACCACTTTTATTAGGTAAAGTATTGTCCTGAAGTCTCAAATAAAAAACTGAATATCCAATACACAGGAATTTTATAGCATATATAGTATTTGCTTTTTATCTTATCTTGCGCTAAAAAAACTGTTCAATTCATTAGACTTTTTCATTTTGTTGCTATTCAAGGATATTGAATTTTGAATTCCATGAGATTAAAAATTTTTACAAGCTTTAATAATATCAAAATCATCGGAAATCTTAATTAATTATTTCCCAGACGATGAATACATAAGTATTTGAAAGCTCGGAAAATATATTGAAGTTAGTCCACTTTGGTGTTTCCTTGCCACGTTCCCAATAAAAAACTACTATATATATATATATATATATATATATATATATATATATATATATATATATTTAATTTTTTCCCTGTTTGGTTCTCTAATTTTCAATTTTCTTGGGACACGTAGCTGGTTGTCACGTATGTTTGTCATTTGCTAAATTTTTAAAAATAACTCAAGTGATTTCATAAAAACTTGCCAATCAGCCGGTACGCTTCTGCCCATTTATTGGTCAGTGATTTTGAATCTGGCATAGGTCCAAATCAAAAATTTTGCAGCATGATTCCAAGTGTGTTATGTTATTGTGACAAAAAAATCCTCAAGGTAGTTTTAAAGTTAAATATAGCATATTGAATCATATATTTAATAGTTAGTAAGATATTTTTCGTATATGTGTAGAGTGGCTTATCAGACATTTAATGTTTGTTGTTTTAAAATCTGAAGTATTTGTTAGTCAATGTTTTTATTGAATTTTCAAGGAAGTGAACGATGTACAAAGTGTTTCAGGAAATAAATTTCAATCCTCCTGCTGATACACAAGAATCAGAAGGTTGGCACTGTATTTTTAGAATTATACCACAAAATTATTTATTCCGAGTAATTTCATCTACGTATGTCACATTCCTTGTAATGTACCATGAAAATACTGAATACAAAATTTAATATAGGTTTATTTTATTTGTTATATTCTAATTCATGATTGGAAATGTTATTTCCGAATATAGGAGAAAAAACTATGATTGATATTAAATAAGGTACATAATAATAAACATAGTGCCCGTTGTTATTGAATAACATAATTTTTGATAATATTCGTACATATAGAAATAACTGATATTTATATAAAATAGTCATATTCATGATACTTAAAATATTTGTATGAAAGGAATTGCTCCATTTGTTTGCCAACAGCTAACAATTAATTGAAATAAATGACGCTTTTAAACCAGGACGTGTAACGAATGAAATATATGAACTCATTTAATAAAAAAAGGCAAAGTAATGGCTGCAAATATCTATTTACACGAAAGAATGCAATGTATGTTTCAATTGAAGTGATCCTTGAATTTTTTCACTTCAAGATATACTTTTTAAAAAGTACATTGATAAATTATTACATTTATAGGTGAATATCGAATTGGTTTGAAATTCAATGATGAACACGTTCCTGATTCTCCATTCAAAGTCTACATCTCCCCTGCAGTAGGAGATGCTCACTTACTCGAAGTAGCACAATTTCCAGAAGGTTACATTCAAGCTGATAAACCATCTCAGTTTATTGTTAGAAGAAATGGAGCTAAAGGAGACTTGGATGCCAAGGTTAGATAAATTACATATTTAAACTATCCAGATTTTTATTACTGGATATTGTTTTAGATTATTGGTCCTTCTGGACATGAGGATGACTGTTTCGTACAAATTATCGATATGGAAGAATACTCCGTTAGGTTCATGCCTAGAGAAAACGGTATACACAAAATCCACGCTAAATTCAATGGCGTACATATTCCCGGTTCTCCATTCAGTGTTAAAGTTGGCAAAGATACTGCTGATCCAGCTGCTGTTCAAGCCAGCGGAAATGGACTCAAGGAGGTTAAAACTGGTGAGTCTTAATAGAGTTTTGATTTAATTCTACCTACTAAAAACTTGATGTTATCATTGGTAACTATCATCATATATAGAGCCACCTTTTTTCTGAAAACTAAGAGCTGCTTGTCAAAAGCGTGATTCAGTAGATTTTTAAAACAGTAATCACATTTCTTTTATGACCCATCTCTTATGAGATAGTCAAAGTCATATTAGTTCTCGTATTCACGATCCCCTCTTTTCATAGTTTCAGGTATCTGGGAAAAGTATATTTTTTTAATATCAGATATTAAGTCATAAACCTAATTATGTGAACTCAATTATGTATAGTAATACAGAACAACTTCATCCGCTTTGCTTTCAGTCAAGACTTCCAATGAAGTGTAGGTATTCAATTTCAGTCGAAACGCACTTGGAGCAATAATTATTCATCATTTCAAAAGTCGTCATTGGAACATATGCCAAAATCTTGATTGAGTTTCTTAACTCGGTATCTGATATGTTAATATAACAAATTAGGTTAGCCATAAAATATACAAAAGAAAGATACAAGGTGTATGTTAATATAGTTCTATTTGCATCGTTTTTCATAATTTTTGTTAGATGGTTTGCTTGCGGGAGAAATACAGTGAAATATATATTTTAGGTGTCAAGACCGATTTCATTGTTGACACCGTAAATGCTGGTAGTGGTACTTTGGCAGTTAACATTGATGGTCCTAGCAAGGTATCGATGGACTGCACAGAAGTTGAAGAAGGCTACAAAGTTAGATACACTCCTTTAGCACCTGGAGATTACTACATTAGTATTAAATATAATAACCACCACATTGTTGGATCACCATTCAAAGTAACCAGTCTAGGTACGCTCCTATATGTTTACTGACTTATTTTATATATTCAATAAATAAACGCTTGCTTTTAGGCGACAAAAAAGTAGCTGATATTGGAGGACAGGAATCATCGTCAACTGTAGTCGAAACTGTTGCGAAAACTGGCAAAGCAAATAACAACAAAGGACCTCAATTGCCCCATTTCAAAAGTGACGCCTCTAAAGTTCAATCTAAGGGCATGGGTTTGAAGAAAGCATATTTAGGAAAACAAAATCAGTTTACAGTGTCCGCACAACATGCCGGTGAGTATATATACTGATATTTATATTAAATTTTGGACTTTTTGTAACTTAGTCATACCCGGCTGTTTAAATTAAACTGTATCAAACAGTTGAAGATATTAGTATCGTTTCACAGTTCGTTAGTACAAAAAAGCTGAAATCTAGTATATTACTAAAAATTTTCAATTTAATATATTAGATTAATCTGATACTAAATTATTTTTACTCAATGACGTAGATTTGAAGTGTAATCAACTAAAACTTTTATTTTCAATTTAAAATGGCGTGGTTTTTTGAATTCTAATATATACTACTACTAAAGTTCGGTTCAGAGATGCTAAACTACATCCCTCTGTATTTTGTCTGTGGAAGCTGTCAGTAGATTTTTTCAATATATTTAACATTTGTGACAATGCTTATTAGGTATAGCCATGTATAGCTATTATGTTTGTTGAAGTATTTTTTTCTCAAAAAATTTCATCTGAATCAGACTTATTCCAACATTCCAAGAATAATTGGTCCTCGACTTATTTTACAGGTCTTTTCCACATTTTATCCGTTTCCTCCTGATTGAACCTTTCCTGCCTGCTTTGTCCTATATTATTGTTTGAGGTTCTATCACCATCCACTCCCATCAAATACTCTAATTATTCATAATAAATCAAACTAAAGTACAAATTCAATAGGATTATCAGATATTCATTTAAAAAGCGATAAAAATTATGCAATGTGTTTTTTAGTTACTGTACTGTACCAAGTTATTTTTAATAGCGATTCTTCCAAATGTAAGTTTTAAAATTCAATCGCTGTTTCTTTATTAATTGACGTTTGACAATAAAATGATATGTAATGTATAACTTAGTAGGATAAGGGAAGTCTTTTTGAACTTTTTGATAGAAGTAAAAAAATAAAACTAAGCATTACTGTATACTAGAACTTTAAGGTATTCTTTAAAATATATATTTATCCTGATTCACTTCCAGATTTATAAAATGTTATATCACTATCACTACTATCTTCTTCTGGAGTAATAATAATTGGTTCCATAAGAACTTCAACACTCTTATCTACATCCCACATTCTATCTTCTTCTTTCTTTGCATAATTTATGCATGCCTACCAGTTAGAAGCTGTTACATTTTGTATTGGCTTGCTCTAGTAACACTTTGACATCCTTTAATTTGAATGTTGTATTATTATGCATTACCTCATTTTTTAAGTGTGCCCATATCAACTCAATTGCGTTTAATTCGCAATGATACGGGGGAGTTGTTCGTACAATGATATCATGTTCAAGGGCTATATCGTCGACTATATATCTGATATGATTAGGTTTCCATTTTTTTTAAACAATTGTGTGTACACAACGCTACTACCCAGCTGTGCGCTTATGAAAATATTATCACCAAGCTATAAGGTAATACAGTTGCCATAATAACACGTCCAACACAGATAATGCTCTTGCTGTCCTTCATGTGGAACACAAATACGTCTCGATTGTGTTAATTTAAATAAACACTTGATAATAACGCCGAGTGCTGTAGTCAACAGTAAATTTTGAGACTCTGCGAGATAACTCTGTATATTCCAGACCTTAATAGATGTAAACGGCAAAACCGTCAATTGATGAGTGAATTTGTGTGGAGGTAAATAAGTAAGTATTTAGCCGCTCTACACTAATATTTTCCGAACTAGAAAATGAATCCCTGACAATCCTAATGAATGAATTTGTACTATGAGAAACTAAATTCACCTCATATAGGTTTGAGTACTATGTTAGGCACTCATATGATAGTTATTACTACGTCTGTTCGTAACGATAGAATGATGGCTGATAGGACCGAAAACTTGTTCTAAAACATGTCAATGACTTCCTGCAAGTGCTATATTAAGTTGAAGTATCATAATATATTAATCAAGAATCTCCTTAACTTTCTTAAAGCTCTAGAGGCTGAGTCAAAATACCCTATGGTTGAACGGATCTTGAAAGGAAAATTTAGGATATTTAGATTCGATTTGAATATTTTTCATACCAACCCGTCACTACAAATATATCTTTGAATTTGCTTTAAATGAAATAATTTGAATTTTATTACATATAAAAGGAGTACCTACAAAAATAATTTATTTAATCAAATAATAGAACTAATAGATGGACCACCTTATGTGATGATAATTCCAGATTATGGAAAATCTATTTCTGTATTAATATTTTTACATTTTAGGTGTTAACATTTTATTCGTCGGTATCCACGGACCTAAAGGACCATGTGAGGAAGTGTTTATCAAACACCAAGGTCACAATCAATACGCTGTCAACTACATGGTTAGAGATAGAGGTGACTATTTGGTAATAGTAAAATGGGGAGATGATCATATCCCTGGTTCACCTTTTAAAGTGGAGGTTTAGATATTAAATTTATTTTTCTACACATTATTGTTGATTTGTTTAAACGTTATTTTTTTACATTAGTCATACTTATTTATGTTTAAAATATGTTTCCTGTCTTTAATTTTGTATATAACAGTTTATGAACAAGTTATTTGATTAAAATAGATTCGCAGATTTTTGTAAGATTCTTAAGTAAGGGAAGATAAAAAATGTGCCTTAAAAATATATAAATTGTAACATATTTTTTAAAATATATTTTACAAAGTTCAATTGGTACTGTGTTTATATTTCCTCTGAAAACCCATAGAGGAACCAATTCTTTTGAACTCAAAAGTTCTAGATTTTACTAATTTACCAATCACCTTCAATTTCTAATATCTGAGTAATCATGCATTTGTAAAGTAGGCATAGCTAGCGTTATCTATTAGAAATTGTTTGAGCTGAGAAAATTTTCAATTCAAATGTTGAAAAATTTTTTACAAAAAATTTTGTTTTACTGGAAATTGGGATGGAATATTGCAGTCTGCGTAGCTAGCGACATCTAGTAAAAATTGAACTAAGGAATTTTACAAGTTAAATTTTAGAAAAAAACTTTTATTCACAACATTTTTGACTGAAAAGGTGGATGACCAACTGATAGGGAGCGTTAGAGTCAGCCACAAAATAAGGCATCTATCGATTATATTAGTAGTTGTGAAATTCTGATAGGTAAACCAGGTTACAAACGTTATCGCCATCTATTCACAACATTTCGAACAACTGAACTTAAATTTATAAAGCTCTATAACTTCAAAAGAGCGTAAGCGTAATAAACCACCTATTTTATAAACGTTCCACACAGATGGCCTAAGGTTGAATTATTTTTGTAGTTCAAGTTCAGAGCCCTAGATGGATTTGCTTGCAAAACTATGTATCAAGTTAGCGAATTTGAGACAAAATTGGATAATGTTGGAGACATAATGAAATTTATCACTTGAACTACATAATACATCCATTGCAGTTAATTTAGTATTGTTATAGCCGGCAGCCATCTATTAAAACAGTTACAGTCCTTACGAGGACAATTTTAGGTCTTTTCTGTTTCAAAATTAGTTTTTTCAATCATTTTTAACAGAAGAGACCTAAAATTAAGAACATTTAGAAACATAAACATATCAACAGGTCTAAGAAATTGAAGAAATTCATATCTTGAAAATATACCATTTTGATAAATATGAGAAATATTATAAACTAAAACATAAATTTGAAAATTCATTAGTTCTGAGGTAGTAGTATGACCTACCTTCAAATAATTCAAATAAGTACCATGAATAAAATTTAGATTTGCCGGTATTCTATGAAGGATTTCATATTAGTATATTAAGTTCAGACCCCCCCAGCCTACGTCAATTTGTTTAGAACAAATAACATTGTCGTCATCCATCTAAATATAGGTGATCTGTGTCATAAGTTACAATGCATTAATAATTCCTAATAGTCCCAGAGCCTGGCTATAAAAAACAGGGTCGATAAGGTGCGCGGCATTTCAGCTTGTAAACTGGCGGCCCCAACTTAGTACATCACCAAAAGCCACTTCTTAAGGTCAGCACAGGTCGAATATGAAAATGCCAATCGGTTTTCCCGAACGAAAAAATTGGCTGAAAAACCTCATAACGGGCGCTCGTGAAACCTTTTGCCTCAACGTTCCTCAAAGTTTCTTGGCGCACCACGAGCTGTTACTCAATACTTAGCAACTTTATCAAAAACTATAACCATTCCCAGAAATTTAAAAAAAAATTGATCAAAATCACTTGATAATTGGCGCAGTAAATGAATTAAAAAAAAATTAGATGCCCGTTTTTTGCGTTGTTGGCGGCGGCTCGAGTAGGTGGAAAATGAGCAAGCGCTATAAAATCACGCGTGCGATGAAAAATGATTATATTTTTTCAGCCAAATTTTTCGTTCGGGAAAACCGATTGGCATTTTCATCCGACCTGTGCTGACCTTAAGAAGTGGCTTTTGGTGACGTACTAAGTTGGGGCCGCCAGTTTACAAGCTGAAATGGCGCGCACCTTATCGACCCTGTTTTTTGTAGCCAGCTCCCCCCGTCTATAATACAAATAGATGCCTTTCTTCTTCTTCTTCAAAGAATATACTTTAGGTAATGAGGAAGGATACTAAACCCTCTCACAGGAATGTAATAAAATGACAAATTTACTGAGATTTTTATATTTTCTTTAAACAAATGAGAAATTGATATACCAGAAATATTATACAATACAATTTTACACGGAGATAGTGATAGTTTGCAAAAAGACTGAGATGAAATTTACTTTGAAACAATGATTTTCATATATATCAGAATATACCCATTGTGGGTGAAATTCAAACATACGTTAAAAACTGAAATGGCACCTTCCAGAACAACATCCTGTATATTTAATATTAGATATTCAATTTGAAAATTTTAGGGGACGGTATCTGGAACGTCCCATTTTCAATAATATAATCCCTACTGTGATATGTTATAAACCTATTACTAATGACTAAATAGTTTTGTTATACAAGGTGGTCCTGTATACTTCGTTTTTAGTAAATTTCAAATCAGATAGCCAGTATTTGAACAGAACAGCTTTAAATAAAAAAATACATTTACATTCTATGTACACATATCTCTAATATAGGATTGACATTACATCCAACAATATAATTTAAATATATTCATTTTAATATAAATAGAAATTTTTTAAAATCTATAACAATATTCTTAACGAGTACCATAATTAGGTTATTTGTGATAAAGTAACTGTAATCTAACTATCTCATAATGATGTAAGATGAAGTTGGTAGACTCTAAACATAAGAGAAATAAACGAATCTCAAGGGAAAGTTTATCTAATTAGTGACGTCATATGAAAAGGCTAAAATTAAAGTGGTAGTCTCAGCATTTCCATTAACAATTATTTTGTTCACAAACCTCTTTAGGACTCGTTTCCAAACTTTATGATTAATTTAAGTTTGTGGAACTTATGGAAATAAATTACTCGTACACATAATTATATATAAGAAACAAATGGGTCTATGTGTAATTTAAAAACATAGGGACATCCACCCATTTGCATCTCAGGTACATATAAAAAGGGATGTAATATCCATCCTTCAGTTTTCTTCTATCTAGAAGCAATTGTTCAACAACTGAAATTTTTTCTTCGATATATAGATACTATAAATCAAGTTAAAAGAAAAATGTTATATTACTTAATATTTTATACATATCTATTTTTGAAAGACATTTACAACAAATTCATAACTAAAATGAATCTACCCTTCTTAATCTTTGCAAAGGAATAATGAGCAGGCAACATATAACAAAATGGTGACATTATTTTCGATCATGCAAACAAGGTGATCAAAAACCGTGATAATCTGGGAAGAGGATAGCCAAGTTATTCAACGATAGAAATCAATACAAAAGTTGAAGAAATTATTGATCGACGGGAAATATTTGTCGAGTTGGGACTGAGATGTGGTAGCGTGCGGAATATCATTTTAATGTGTTGCGATATTGCAAGATGAGCCTAAAACCACAAAAATGATGTGAGAGTCTCACATTTCTTCAGTGTCGCGGTCAACAGTTCATATTATTACAGGGGACGAAACTTCGTATGATTGTCCTACTGAAGCAATGCATGATTTGATGCGGGAAATATGGGGTCACCCCCATCTTATATAGGTTAGATTCGGCATCGAGTGACTATTTCCTATTTCTGAAATTGTGATGTGGAAGTATCCATTTAGAAAAGTATTTTGGTGTAAGGAAAATAAAGAATCTCTAAAAGAATTCCAAGGATTATATCTATTTAAGTTGTATTCAGAGTTTTGGTAATATTAAATTTTTACATAGCGCGTATAATTTTAGTTGGATTAGCTCCGTCTAATCTACCGTATAAGAATATTCACACTTGACAACCATCAGATTTGGATTGGGAGGATTGTCTTAAATAATATGTTATCAGTTATAAAAAGTACGTTTTGTGCAAAAAATGAATATGAAAATTTAATTATCAATCAATAGAAAACTGTAGTATCATTAGTATATTTAAAATGAGAATCATTTGCTGCTACAAAGAGTAGATTCATTTTATATCAAAATTGGACATTTTTTAAGATCAAGATGGTAATATAAGCACACCTGCCCAATAACAGATATTTGGTGCTACAAAATTCGAAGAATTTTGTGTTATAGATTTGATGAAGCATTAAAATTAAAATCCTTGCATCGGAACATGACTGAATATGATTGCTAATCCCATATAACAAAATTGGAATTTCTGGGTAGGTGGTATACAGTGTAATGGGCGTTTCAATTTCAAAGTTAACGTAATCATAATCGAAACGCCTATCAGACAGTGTACTGAGAGTGTAGTATGTTCAGTACCAATTTAATTGAGTTTAATAATGTTTCATGTATCTCTATATTCTTATTAAAACACATAATTAATGAATGACAAATTTCCATTGTTGATCAATTTCGATTACGTTTTAATAGACTTCAACTAAGGTACTATACCCAGGACCCGCTTGGTACTAACCTCTAGAGTGTAATACAAATGCTGTCGATTTTTTATTTCTTGTTAATTTTTTATTAAATTCCCCATTATTTGCCTAAAGCCAAATTTAACCCAATCAGGTCCTGGTTCTATCACAACTATGCGAATGTATTTGGCAACTTTATGGCAGAATTATTAAATAAACATTTCAACTGGGGTTCCAATGGAAGTGAGAAGAATTTCGATTTCGTAGTAACTATCTACCGAGTGTTGATAACACTCTGAAAATACTTACACCTGTAATAGTAATAGAGCAAATCTATATTCTCCCATAATAATCAAGAAGACAATAAAATTTATATAACAAGTACAGCTCTGTATAAATTCAACGTATAGATTTGCACTTTACTAACTTTGAGAAAATTGTAATGTTCATAATAGTTTTGAATTCAGTATTAGATTGATAGATTAAAATAACTTGCTGTGAAAAGCAAAAATAGATAGGGATTACAAATGGCAACAAATAACTAATTATACCCATTGATTTGTAAGGATATTCAAATTTGTATGAGTTTAATTAAGGAAGAGATTTGCACCTTGATAATAAGACTATGGTACCAAAAATAGATGAAAACTAACAATCCTATAAAAATGGCAGCAAAAATTTGAGGCTTAAGTGCCGAAGTATACGAATTAAAACTATCTAATCATAATACAAGATTAACTATAAAAAGAAAAATCTAACAGTACTGATACAAAGTCTAAAATACTGAAGAAATGAAATACAATTTTAAATCTTTTATCAAAATCATCAAAAATGGACACGGGGAAGATATAGGCAGTAAAAAATAAATATGCGAATAAAAGCAATGGAGTTATGAAACAAATGCTGAAATGTAAGAAATATATTCGACAGTAAAGTTAGTATAGGACTTCGACAAAAGCATGAGCATTGAGATAATAGCGTCACGATAACAGAGAAAAACAATTTGAAATATGGCTATACTACTACAGTAAAGTATGTTGAAGCACAAGCGTTGGGATGGTTAGGACGTATTACAAGAACGCAGTATATGTGGAGAGAGAAAGAAATTCAGAAGCAATATAGAGAAAAAACAAGACACTGCTAAGTAAGAAACAAACGAACAGAACGATAAAATAATATCGGATAGCTTGTCTGTGTTTTTCTTTAATAACCACTCCCCAAATCAATTTCAAATATATATCAATAAAAACAATATTTTTATGTAAAGCTTTGTACATTACAGAAACTTCACTAAATATAAAATTATGTGGAGTTTTGAACTGTAATAATTTCTTTATAATACCTATTCAAAAAATATTGGGAACATCACATCATTAAAATGAGTATATATAGTTAAGTATGTGTATTGGAACCAAGGCTGAAGCTGCATAAGTTATTTAACCAGTCATTATACAAAATATTAGCATGCATAGACCACATGTCAAAAGTATTCGAAGCTTACATTTGAAAGAGAACTAACTAGTTAAAAACCCTTTTTGCAACGTGACCTGAGTGTATATCGTACTTGAACATAAAAACGGAATATTAAGTACAAGTTTCAGTTAGCCGTTTTCGAATATTTAGAAATTAGCTAAATGTAATAATTATGAAAACGTTTTATCTATACTACTTTATACATTGATATATGATTTTTTTATTTTAGGTAGTGATATGGAATTTAATATTTGCTGTAATGGTCCAGGAGGCAACGGCTTTTTTTTCAAGGAATTTTATCCCGGCCGAGTTTAATACGGTACGCTGAAGACACATTCCTAATCACGAAACCGACCGTTAGCCTCAATACGATCGGTGGGTGCATACATGCGAAGCGACGGTAATAGTGAAAAGCAAAGTTATCCAAAGTTATTTTGTGCCAGTCGAAATTGTTATCAAACAATTATTGATGTTCATTAGCCACAAAAAACCATCAATCGTGCAACAGACGGGGAGTATGTGTCAGTCGAGTGCGTTAACTTGACCAAAAAAAAATGTATTTCAAATTATCTTATCCCACAAGAAATTTTTACACATGATTTCATACATACGTAGAAATATAATAATGACCGTCATCTGCCAGTCTAGTTGGAGTAAGACCGTCAGTAAGGGTGATGCGCGAAATTTTCTATCGGCTGACTGACGACTTTTCCCTCAATAGACAATAAGCTGATGGTTCATGAACGATTTTTCTATTCAAATGGATGAGAAGAATTCTATCATGAAAGACGACACTTGAACTTTTGAAAAACGGCTAATTTTGACGAGAATATTTCTACCATGAAAGACGATATTTTGGAATATCTCGGCTTAATAGACGAGATATCGAGAATGAGAATGAAAGATTGCAAATTCGAGAATAGAAGATATTCTAATAAAAAAAAAGAAGATCGAACAAATGAAATCTTGCAACCCACAAGCACTATTCAAGACCGAAGACAATGACAGTTTTACAAGAGTCAAGGTCCCAACGTTTGACTTTTCCTTTAAACAGTTTTAGGCAGCCGGACTAATTGGTCCGATAAAGAAAAGACAGTGAACTTAAGCATTACACTGCGTTGGGATGCTTTACATGTACTCTTGACGAGAGCAAACTTGACTAGATCGTCAACGTATGCCAACGAAGATTATATGTTGCAATTGTGTAGAGCTAGGTTATGTACGAAGTTCGTGTAAGCGGTCTAGGACTTCCACAAATGAAGAAACACAGATTCAGGAAAACTAGAACGGGTCGGCTACGAGGAGGCAGCACCGACCCAGGATTGCTCCAAAGACCCTATCATACTGATAGCTTCTTTCAGATATGGCAATGGCAGTGTATATGTGGATGGAGAAGTGAATGGGAAGAAATATACTCTGCTGGTAGGTACTGGAGAAACTAAAATCATCATAACACCTGATCTGATAAGCTCCATGAAAGCTACTATTAGGATTCAACTACGAACCGTCACAGGTGAGAGTGCCAACGTTCACAAGAAACACAAATCCAATGGGCGCACTAGTGCATAAAAGTTTACAAAGAAGGAAATCGTAGCTGATATTGAATAAGATGTAATCGTGGGAATGGACGTAATGAATATTTATGGTTTCGAATGGTACTTTAGAAACAGAACCATTCTGGAGAAGTATTCCTTCATCAATCTGAGAGTAACATGGTGTAGGCAGCTGTACAGGAAGATACTACCTACACGGAGCGAAACTATGGTAGTAGCGCGACTATTGGAGGTCATGGAAGAAGGTACACCGGTTATGATGGAGCCATGGAACCACGTCGAAGAGGTTGGCAAATCATCAAAAAGCAAACCAGGGTTGGATCGTGCGTACCAGTTACGCTTATAGTCCACCAAATGACGACAACCTACCGATTCGAAGAGATGATATCAGTAGTTGGTCAATCCTTGAATCGAGCTAAGAGAAGAAGAATGAGGGATTCCTCTTACAGTATCGAGACCTAGTAGACCAGCAGCCATCAAATACAAAATTGATACTGGTGATGCCAAGCCAATCCGATAATCAGCTCGAAGACTACCAAGAGCAAAGAGAGGAAGCTGAAAGAAAATTCAAGAGATGGAAGAGGAGAAAGTAATAAACCATTAATCGTATATGGATGTTTCCAGTAGTGCTTGGCAATAAAACGGTTGGAACTACGAGATTCTGTGTGAACTATCGTCAGTTAAAGAACGTCACGAAGAAAGACAGCTATATCCTCTACCCCGAATTTACGATATGCTGGACAATTTAGCTGTCAGCAAGTTGTTTTCTACTTTGGACCTGAAGTCTGGATATTGGCAAGTAGAGATGGCCACAGAAGATAAGGAGAAGACTGCTTTTACTACCGGATTTGGACTATGACAATTCATAGAGTCATCTTTTCAGAGAGCTTCGTAATGCGCCCGCGACATTTGAAAGACTTATGGAGAAGGTTATCTTGGAAAACATGCCTGTTCTATTTGAATTATATCGTGGTATTGGAAAAGACATTTGAGGAACATCTTAAGAATTTAGAAGATGTATTCAAGCGACTTCAAGCAGCCCAGATAATGCTAAATCCAAAGAAGTGCCCGTTATTCTAAAACAAAGAACTATCTAGGCCATATAGTGAGCAATGAGTGGCAGTTGATCGAGAGAAAATTGCCTGCATATAGTGATGGTCGCAACCAACCGATAAATATCAAGGTTCATAAGAAAATTTTGAGATATTGCTAGCTACTAACTCGACTCACAGAAGAAGCAAAAGCTTTCCACTAGGATGGAAACTGTCAAACGGCGTTCGAGACCTTGAAGAGACATTTAGCATCGACATGGATGCAAGCATCGTAAGGATTGGAGGAGTGCTCTCACAGATTCATGGAGGGCAAGAAATAGTGCTGGGATACTTCAGTAAAGTTCTCTAGACTAGAACGGAGCTACTACAGTACTCAAGTGGTTGATGCAGTTGAAGAACCCGAGGGCCAGCCTTCAATAGTACAATTTTGATATACAACATCGGGCCGGTGTCAGCCATCAAAATGCCGACTCCCTATCTAAACGATAGGGATCAACGAAGATCAGGAGAATTATTCTCACCTAAAAATGATTCGGCAATGGAGGGAGGAAAATCGGCGACATACCTGGCAAGAAGTGTCAAGATTTTCACCGGCACTAAAGGCATATTGGGCTCAGTGCGACTTGTCCTGAAAGAGGGCCTTATAAAGAGAATCCTTGAGAATGATGGTTCCTAGAAGAGAAGATAGCTAGTCATTCCGGGAACAAGAGTAGCCTAGGTATTGAAGAAGTTACACGACGGTGCATCGGGAGATCCTCTGGGAGTTTAAAAAACCATTCAGCGAGTTCTTGAAAGGTTTTATTTGATGAACAGCTCGGACGATGTGAAGGACTGGTGTGAGAAATGTACGACTTGTGCTACGAGTAATGGGCCACATCGTAATAGTCAGACACCGATGAAACAGTATAATGTTGGAAGTCCTTTCGAAAGGATCGCTTTAGATATCGCAGGACCATTTCCGGCGACAGAAAGTGGTGGTAAATACATCCTAGTTGTAATGGATTATGTTACAAAATGGGTGGAAATTTACATGTATCTTAATCAAGCGGCCACAACTAACGCGAAAATATTGTTGAAAGAATTTATCAGCTGATATGGTGTGCCCACAACGATCCAAGAAGAATCTTCTAGAGACATATGTCTCAAGAAATCTCCGACCAGCTGGGAATTAACAATACCAAAGCAACCGCATTACATCCACAATAAGATCGAGAGAACGAACAGGACCGTTGGCAGATATCTGTTTGAAGTGGTTTCCAGCCACCAGAGAGATTGGGTTCAGTATCTTCCTATTTGCAATGGCTTATCGATTCTTTATTAATGAGAATGAAACACCTGCGAAAATTCTGTGAAATGAGGCTTCCTTGTGACCTAGGATTTGACTGTCGACCTGGAGAAGACTTAGCAGGAGAAAATTTTTTGATTCAATTGAGAAGAAGACCAGACGACTTACACGAATTGATTCACTCGAATATTCCAGTTGACAGCGACAGAATGAAACAACGATATGACACTGAAGCCACAGACGGCGAATTTAAAGAGGGAGATAAAGTATGGCTGCACAATTCGATGAGGAGAAATGGGATTTTCTCCAAAATTACAAAAATCCTGAAAAGGTCCATACTTAATCAAAAAAGGATCAATGATGTAATTTATCGCATAAGCAATGGAAAACCGAAAGTTGTCCACCAAAATCGACTAGCGCCGTTTGAAAGAGATCATGACCTATAGGAAAGAGTGAACCATTTGCGAGAACAGCTTAACCCTTCTTTCGATGAATTTATGGGTGGGTACGCAAGTACCGGCAAAGCTAGATATGGTGTCACTACAGAACAACAATGTAGTGATAAGTTAGTTAATTATTAGTGAATAATTAATTATTATATAAGTAGTCTAGTGTAAGTGCTCAAATAAATTCAATAAGTAAAAGACGGTGTATTTAGATTTATCCCACCGATAGAAATAGTATAAATAAATAAGAGAAATATTACAGTAATATAATATGTATAGTATAAAACTAAATACTCTTGACAACAAACGTTCAAAATTCAAAGACATTTCAAGCTTACAGCCCCTTTGTTCTTCTCTCCTTCCAATGTGAAAGGGACAAGGGCTTTTGGCATTAATTTATTGTTTATTCCTCATCATCAGTTGAAACGCGCCATTCTCAATCAGTGAACGTGAACAATATTTTGAAAATACTATGGCGTCAAAAAAACCAGTTTGTGCATTTTGTAGTAAAATGTGCGAAAAATTGAACATTCTAACTTCTAATACATTACCAAAATGTAAAAATCCTTTAAAAAATCGGCAAGGTAATAATTTGGCAATGAGTCATATCAAAGATTGTGCAAATTATTACATACCACTAAAGATCGGTGTAAAAACAATTATCCTCAATTATCAAAATTTTTTTATAAAGACTTGAAGAAAAGTCAAAACGTCAATATTATCTATCTTTCCAAAAATTAAAAAAAAATAATTTTCAAATGAAGAGACCTAAAATCAAGAGGATTTAGAAACAAAGATATAACGAGTGATTTTTTGGCTGGTATCTTTTTGGCAACACTATTTTTGACAGATTACGCGTAAATCGTGTCTTGTGTCATTGTTAAACTTGTTCAGTTTGGTCTATAATTTAATTATGAATCGCATAACAAACGAACAACGCTTGCAAATTATTGAATTTTACTATCAAAATTCATGCTCGGTAAAGAGAGTGCATCGCGCACTTCTTCGGAAGTTCATTTCTGGTTGAATGGATACGTCAAGCAAAATTGCCGCATCTGGAGTGAAGACCAGCTAGAAGCATAGCAAGAGCTACAAATGCTTCCCGAAAAAGTCACTGTTTGCTGTGGATTATCAGCTGGTGGCATCATCGAGCCGTACTTCTTCAAAAGCGACGATGGCGAGCGCTACCGTGTGATGACTGACGATTTTTTTTGCCCAAAGGGAAGAATTGGACATTCCTGACATGTGGTTTTAACAAGACGGAGCAACATGCCACACGGCGCGCGAAACAATGGCCAAATTGAGAGCCGTCTTCGGTGTACAGTTTCACGTTTGGGGTTCGTCAACTGGTCACCTAGATCGTATGATTTAACGCCTTTGCACTATTTCTTGTGGATCCATGTTAAAGCTATTGTCTACAGGGATAAACAAGCAACGATTGACGCACTAGAAGCCAATATTGAAGCATTTATTCGTGAAATACCGGCCGATATGTTGGAGAGAGTGTGCCAAAATTGGACTTTGCGCATGGACTATCCAAAGCGGAGCCGCGGCCAACATTTGCATGAAATCATTTTCAAACATTAAACTATATTAATCGTTCTATCGATTTCAATAAAGGTTTCATAAATTTTTCCACATTTTTTGTGTTTTTTTTCAAAATCAAATCCGATACCTCTTAAAAATTCACTGATTACAAATATTAATTATATGATTTAATATAACCATTTTACTTACATTAGTCTAAGCTAAATCGTAAACAGCTCATTCGAAATTGATAAATATCATAGTTTTAACAAATAGAAACGTGATAATAGCCGTCAGCTGATTGTCTATTGAGGGAAAAGGTGTCACGTCAGCCGAAAGAAAATTCCAAGCGCCACCCTGACTGACGGCCTTACCCCCACTAGACATCTGCTGACGGTCATTATTATATTTCTGTATAAGTATGAAATCATGTGGGAAAATTTCAGGTTAAATAAGATAATTTGAAATTCATATTTTTTTTTGACAAGTTAACGCGCTCGAATGACGCATCTTCCCTCGTCTGCCGCACGACTGACTGTTGTTTTCTGTTGCTAATTGACATCAATTTTTTATGAGAACGATTTTATCTGGAATAAAATAATTTTTTTTTCACGAGTACCGCAGCCTTCCTTGCGCGTACCCACCACTACTAGATTGACGGTCGGCATTTGGAATGTGACAACAACATACAGTATTAAAAAAAAGCTACTGCCTTCCGGACTATAAAGGTAGATTACAATAGCGCAGATGCTTAACAAGAATAATTTACAATATTGCTTATTTTACATCACTCTATGAGCGTAATGACATCTCAACACAGTGGCGTAGCTGTTTTATCTAATTATTTCCTATAAGACGAGGGTAGAAAATTTTAAAGTTAGTATTGACGAAATCAGGACACACAATAATATTTGACGAAAAACAAACGTTTCATTTATGTCCATAAAACCAAAAAATTCTCAAAAGTTAGTAGACTATGACATATTACAGGAATGAAAAGATGAAGAATTTTAAATGGTTTGGGTAAGGAGGTTTTGAGGAGAATGATATAAAAGAAGTAGAAGGACGATCTAAGAAGTGTACAAAAACAGTACAGGAGATGCAGAGGAATACGGAGTTCGAAATATGAGAATACACAGGAAATAAAATTGAAACAAAGTAAACGAAGGTTTACTGCATGTTGTTTTGGATGCTGATAAATTGAATATCTAGTATCAATTTGTTCAGAATAATTTCTCACCTATATATCAAAAATCACAAGAAAATGTACGGAACTGTTATTCTAGTGACAAATGGAATTTGCGAGTCGCATAAATTTTAAATCGTCAAACTGTGAATCAACCTATGGGAGGTACTACCTAATCAATAACCGTTAATACTGAGCCATACTTTATATATTGCAACCGGATTTCAGTATAAAAAATCATAATCCAGTGCTTTAAAAGAAATGGATATTTGAATTATAAATAATAAGAGGATATAAAATTACAGTTCCATTTCATCTCACAGTAAATAGTAAATAAACAAATAGCGGACGAGAACTTGATGTTTACAAGTTTACATTTCGAAAAAATTTCAATATTATAAATTTTTCAATAAATTGATCATTAAATTGCAAATGTCAAAATACTGTATGATAAAACACACAACTGCATATTTATATAGAAAGAGGAGCAACGTTTACAAAAAAAAATATATGGAGAATTTTATTCCACAATACATACGATGGCTATCAATTGAGGACACCAAGTTGATTATTATTACAAATTCATGGATTTTGTGTCCTCTTTAACCATCATTTCACTTTCCCCATTTATTCTCTTTTGCCTAGTATAATTCTATGTACATTGTTACGTATGTAGGTACAAGTTGTTTCACCCTCGCTTTAATTTTGTAACAGAGGTACAAAAAACTAATTGATACATACGAGCCCCGTCCCATTTTAGTTGGCCCACTTAGAAAAATTCGAAATTGTTGAACTTTTTTTTTAAAATGCTAAAAATTAGCTATTAGTAAAATGTTTTAAACTTTTAGTTTTACGTCTAAAATAGGTTTTGGATGAATATTGTCAAATATTTTGAATGATATTTAAAATGATGGAAATAGGTAGGTCTTGTTGATAATAATTTTTTATGCATATAAAAGGGTTCATTGTTTCCAAAATTGTGTTCAAAGTTTCATTAGGTCTAAAATACGCAAATAATAAAGTAGGCTGTGTAAGTCATATTTACACAAACTGTTTTTTTTAAGTGACAGATAAATTTTTGAAGTAATAATTTTTAAAATGGGAAGAGGAAAAGTTATTGATGTAAAAATTCGTTTAATCACAATCAACTTAGAAATCGCGAAAGTTGTAAACATGTCAAAATACAGTATTCGAAATATAGTTCGCTTGTATAAACCAAAGCAAATGGTTCTATTTTCCCTAAACGCCGGTACGTAAGAAAATCGAAATTGTCAGAAAAAGAGAAACGAGCGTTAAAAAGAATAATTCAGCATAACAGACGTGCTAACTATGGTCAACTAAGTGTACTTTGGAGTAATGCAGTGAGTAGGCGGGTTTCAAGATCCACATGGCTCAAAAATTAGGATTTCGGACATACAAGGTGAATTTTGTAACACCTTAGTTTAATACATATTTTTCTAAATTTAAATTTTCTTTACATAGGCCAAGAAAAAGCCATACAGTGGAGCTGTATACATTGGAGTATGAGTCTCGTTTTGAAGTTTGTGCGGGTGACGATCTAAGTAGAGTTATTCGACAAAAAAATGAAGCTTTTCATCGAGATTGTTTTAAGCGGAAAGTAAAATTTCCGGCATCTGTGATGGTGTGGGGCTCGATATCTGCAAGAGGAGTGGAAAAACTGCATTTCGTGAACGGAATTGTCAATACTGAAAAGTACCTGGATATTTTAGAAGAATCGTTGTTACCAACAAGAGAAGTAACTTTAACCGCTGGGAAAGCCTTTATTTTTCAGCAAGATGGAGCAGCATGCCATAAGTCGAAAAAGGCCTTAAAATGGTTCTCATACAACAATATTCCACTTTCAGAGTGGGTTTCAAGTAGTCCAGATTTATCACCAATATAACCACTTTGGCATGAAATGAAAAGCAGTTGCCTGCAAATCCTGCTAGAACTGTCATGGAATTAAAAGAAAGACTACAAGAAATTTGGAATGATTTTACTCCCGAATACTGCCAGAATTTAATAAACACCATGCCTCAAAGAACTACGGCTTAAAAATAAAGGGGATGGTACGCAATGCTTACTTTTTGAAAGTATGTTTAATATTTTAACTTTTGTGATTACATTTGGTTTTTGTTTTTTTTTTGGTTTGTAATTATAACATATGTTAAGACTTGTAACTAAAATGTTTATAGAAAATATAAAGTGCTCATAACGAAACAATTTGCCGGTTTTTAATAGCTGAAAAAGCAATAATTAGTAGTTTTTTTTTCAATTGGACCAACTGAAATGGAACGGGGATCGTACGAAAGTTATATGTGATCAACTCATTTTGTTCAAAAAGATTTTACGATGTTATTATAAATAAATTTCGGGAAATTAACGTCATTTTATTTGAAAGAATCGCACAATTTAATAAACATTATTCTAGAAAATTGGAAAAATGGGTTAAGGAAATCGGTAACTGGAAATAAATTTAAGATATTCAGAACATTGGAAAAGAACTAATATAAAACGTATGAATTACAGCATATTTTTTTAAAGAAAAATAAGTCCAATAATGGAAACTCTTAGATTTCTGCTAATATATGCTGCAAAGGTTGAAGAAAGAGCCTAAATTTATGTGGAGTAAGTATATAATAAACATTTGCAAACAAAAAACTGAAGTCAACGAAAAGTCATTCAAAAATTAAATGTGTACAAGAAACAAAATGTTAACATGAGAACAATGTTTATCACCGTTGAATACTCTTTTATGACTGTTCCTAAAAAAGAAAGTAACTTAACAATATGCTGAAGTTAAGTTTATCAAAGAAAATTGCTTGGTTATTGTAAGTATTTTTTGTACGAATATAGAGATTTTTGAAGAAATTTTTGTAGTTTTTTTCTATTTTCATTTAAAAACTTTCAACTTCCAACTGTATTTCTTAAAATAAGAGGATATGCATATATATTCGAGATCAGAAGAAAATCAACCAAAAAATAGAGAAATCTACATTCAGAAAATATACGAGGGATTATTAGTAATTGTTGAGACATTTTATTTTCGCAGAGTATTGACAGATGACTTTAATTGTTATACAATTGGTGTCTGTTTAGGTAGTAAAAGATTCTAGATATTTAATTTACAGAAAAGGAGACAAGCAACTACCAAAAAATGTAAATATATTAGATGTCGTATTAAAAAATTGTTTATATTTTATTTTGTGATGTGAAATCATTTTGAAAAAATTTAGTTGATTTAGTTGATTTTTTTACGAAAAATCCCGGTAAAATTATGCATCAAAAAAATAGTATAGTTTTTCGTTGTTAACTAAATTAATTGTTTTATGAACAAAAATTTCAGTTTCGAGTGAGTTCGACAAGTATGAATAAATGACTTTATAAATCTCAAAAAAATAAACAGGAAAAGTGTGTGGTTATTACTTAAGAAATATTATTGAAATAAAGATTATATGGTATTTCAAAGAACAGCTAGTTCTTTGAAATACCATATTTCTTAGATTGTTTTTAGAAAATATGAAATAATTTCATATTTCCAGACATTTCCAGAAATTATACAGTAATTTGAACTTTTCTCTAAAATATCTTTTAAAAAAAATTGCAATAAGAAATGGAACTGTGGTAAGTTTTAAATACACAGATTATTGTGTAAATAAATTGGACTTTTTCAACGTAGTAGCTACTTCCACTGTATCCAAATACAAATATGTAACATTATTTTTCGTGCATATTTCTTGTTTCTACGCACACATAGTAAATGATATGCTAAATTTATTATATTTTTTCCTTTTGTTCTAACTGTCCTAAACAAAATTTGTGAAATACTGATCGCTTGTTGCAGTACTATTTCCAAATGTGAAATAAGGTAAGGTTCGTTTTAATACTCTTTTTGGTATAGTTGAATAGATAAAAACATGTCACTGAATTAAGAATTATTAAAGCAGGAAATCATCATTATTATAAGTATTATCATCTGATACCTTATGAAATTGAGAAAATATATCAATAAAAATGGGTTTGTATAGAAATAGTTTATATTTTTATAAATTTTTTCAAGAGCGAAACGTTTGTCTTAACAAAAAACACAGAATCAGAGATCAATTATGATTATATGTTTTTCTTATTTCTATATTTTGATTTATGAACACGGGAATACTTGAAATTCTGGTAAAATTTTATATTCACAAATGGAGCATATAATCATTTCCTTTCAAAATCGATGTCTATTGTTGTAGTTCAACTTAAAATATTTCCAAATATTTTATTTAAAAAATAACACATTAACAAATCCTAGGTGTTCCATTCCATTCAAGAGATGTTGTGTTGAATTAATCAAGGCTTTTTTGCAAAGGCACATGTTAAATAAAACCGTTGATCATCTTGATGTCCATATGCTCATTATTAATGCCTTCTCAATGATTTGCCACAAATGATATATTCCCTATTATATAAAGGATGGGAATAATGGTAGGAAGGAGGTTGATGAATGATAGATGTCTGTATCATAAAAATTTCAACCCCCTTACGATCGTACCTCAACATTTCCTTAAAATTTAATAAATACTGCCAAATATCAGGGTGAATCTTTAAGGTTAGCTTAAAAAAAGAATTTAGAAATTATATAATATTATATAAAATCCCACGAAAACGTTTCACAAATAGGATAGTTTGAAATCAGTGGGATATTATTGGTTGGTATACTTTCTATAAATGAGCTTTTATATACAGATTTCTCCCAATTGAAAACTTAATATGATAGTTATCCAGTATGTTCTGAAAAGGTTTGGCTTTGGGAAAGTATAGATGAATAGAAAAACAGAAATATTTCTCTTACTTTTTAGTGATTGTTTACTTCCTAGCAAAACATAATATGTAATAAAATACGACAAATTGAAGACATTACGCTTCTTCCTTACAAAAGCTAGAACCAATTTTGTACAGATTTTTTAACAACATGTGATTACCATATAGTGTGAGATGCTGAGACTCTAAAATTAAAAACGAGCTAGTTATATTTGGCATTATCTTCAAATGTTGTGCATGACTTTATGTTAGAAATGTCTGTACAGATATTTTTTGACGGCTCAATATTCATCATTAGAATTTCAGAGTTTCGAGTGGAAATATAAAACAAGTGATAATTATTAATAGATTCAAAATAATTACTTTAGCTAGAGAGGGCAATTCGTATAGGCGCTTCTTGGAGTGATGTTTCTCGTAGATGGAATAATTTTCTAGGGACTAATTCCGTACGATATATTCAAAGGAGTAGTAGAAGGCGTTCCAACTAACAGCAAATTAACTATATAAGCCCCTATATAATAGAAATCTTACCATATCCATACCAATACTTCGAAAGAATGATTGAGAATTCAAATATCTGGTTCTACATTATTAAGTGATCTAGAGAGAAAATACAATTGAATTGAAATGATTTAAGCCTGTATCATTTCTAGATCAGAATCAGCGAATGTCGAATGTATTACTACTTGTCAACGCCAGGCACAGATATAATTCATTCTAATGTGATAGTAAGGGGCGTTTTTGTTATGTATCTGTAAATGAGTACCTAGAAATTGAAGTGATCAATCTTTTGTACTTGCCTACTCTATGTCCTTCTTGAACATTATTGCCAAAGCAGTTAAAGAACGTATGGATCCACTTAGAAGTCTTAAATAGCTCATCCTAGCTGCAGAAGAAGAATGGCTGAATATTCCTCAACAATCTAGTGAACGGCACGAGCAGACGTTTTCAAGAGGTATTAATTGGTTTTCTATTGGTATTTAATAATTTTACCAGGTACAAAGTAGGTTCAAACAGACAAATATTGTTTTGTGATTGAAATTTAACAATTTAAAACTAATTTCCAAAAATAATAAAATTGATTCTGTAGATTTGAAGAGCACCAAATTTTTTAATCAATGTGTAGATTCAGAATATATGAATTAAAAGTTACATCAATAGCAGAGTAGTTTAAGAACATCGATTTCCAATACCTCGCTTATTTTGAAAAATAAAGAATTGAACTTGAAATATTTTCCATTCTTTGAAAAGTAACGTCAACATCAGTTTTCATCAAATGTTTCCGTTTGTATATTTTTATTTTAGTTTATTCTAGTGACATAGTAGTTTTCAATGTAGTAATACTAGGAGAAAAGAAAAATTATTATATTTCAGGATTTCTACCAGATATCGTCGTATCTATATTATTATTAAATATTTTTTACTTATAATAAAATATTATTAGTTTCTGATGAACAAGCATCTCTTGAATATCATGAATTTCTCACGATTACCTCGATTAGCACGTGAGTTATTTCCCAAATTAAATGGCAAAAACAAACCGTTCCATTGACATCCAGATAGAACTGAAAATAATTTGCATTTGTTGGTATCAATCTCATAATTGAAAAACGGCTACGAATATATATATATATATATATATATATATATATATATATATATATATATATATATATATCTAAATGTTGTTGATTATAGGTCTCTTCTGTTTCAAAATTAGTTTTTTTTATAGTTGTTAAAGAAAGATAAATTTTGACGTTCCGAATTTTCTTTAAGTCTTTATCAAAATATAATATTGACACTGACAATTTGCTTATTTATATTGATCTATAGATCACCTTCATCATGAATATCAAAATAAGGATAAAATCAACTTTGTTCCAATAAGAAAAATAAATTTTTTCTTGGTTTCTACATCTCAAATATATTAAATTTATTATAATTTACAAAATAGAGCTATACATTTTTTTATCATGTGAACCATTTCTTTGTGTATTAGATTCCGTTTCAACAATTTTTGAATCTTTATAATTGAATTTATGTTTTTTTGATATCTCATGGTTCGTTAATGCAGTCTAGTTTTTTTATCGTATTGATGATCTCAGCCTATTTTCGAAATAATTTGATAATTGTTGGGAAAGTCCTTGTACATATGGCAAGGAAAAATGTTTGATGTTTCGTTTTTGTTTTGTTTTTCAATTGATTGTAGTATCAGTTTATCCTTTTCTTGAATATGTTATTTCCGGATAATTATTTTCTTTCAATGCATTTTTTGCTTTTTGAATAGCTAAGCATCTAAATGCAGGATCTGATAGTTGGACAGATCTATCAGTCAAACTTATTATCACTGATCTTTTTTGTGACATAGGATAAATATCTTGATAACCAAGTTGGTTTCGTATACCATTCTGTTCTTATGTTATTGTTAATTTTATATAATGTGACATCAAGAAAATTGATTCTATTATTTTGCTCAACTTGAAGTTTTTCATGATAAGAATTGAATTTTTTACTTATGTTTTCAATTTGATTCTTTGGTACAGCAGTAATGCAATCATCTACATATCGGAAAAAGAATGGAATATTTATATCAAGTTTGCTTAGGACCGTTTCCTCAAGATCTTCCATTACCAATTACCAAGAAATGGTTCACATTCATAAGAACGAAAAAGCTATAAATGATAAAATGATAAAAAAGATCTAAAATCTATAAAAAAACTAATTTTGAAACAGAAGATATATCAAAAGGTTGAAGAAATATATATATATATATATATATATATATATATATATATATATATATATATATATATATATATATATATATATATATATATATATATATATATGGAATGGAATATGGAGTAACTTTATTCGGATTTTCTTGAGAATCCGTCATTTGAAATTTTGGAAAATATTCCTTTTTTCAAATAGATGGATATAGAAATGGATTTACATAATTGAATAGTCTTTTATATATTAGTTAACCGTAAATATAATCGTCCTAATGACATGAACCAATTGACTTCTATTACTGTGAATGGAATAAAAAATTACACCCTTATGCTTTTTCATTATAAGTTCTATGGGTGTGAAAATATTCAGTACCGTATTCGATTTAATGACATGTAATGATAAATATAATTTCAGGGGAATAGAAGTTCAGAACAGCATTATAAGAATGGCACTAACACAATAATAGAACTAATGTGATAGAAGCAAGGTAAGGAAAGAATTGTTACTCGTAAATTTCTGTTTGGGTAAACGTTATATCCCATCCTTTCAGATGGAACAGTTGATATCTAAGGAGAAATAGTCCATTTTATCCAATATGAACAGTTTTTCTTGCAATTTATGAAAGTAAAAAAATTAAATATGGATTCATTTCAAAACGCAATATAACTGGACTTCCAATTATGTTTGTCAAAAACATCTACTACCCATACCAAGACAGGACTCCTATACAAAGGTGAGGTTGTCATTTACATATGTATCTAAATAACATTCAACTTTCTAACGCTCAATGGAAAAAGTTTGCCTACATCTGAGACATAGAGTATATTAAAAAAAAGACCACCTTTGTTAAAACCAACTAAAAATTGTGCCGGTAGACAAATAAAAATTGATTTGGTGTGTAATAGAATAATAACCACCTCTTCATTACTCAGATAACTTATTTCCAGGAGTAGAATGTTACATTGTTACATACAGAGAGGGACTCGTTCAACTGTGATGTTAAACTATACTGGTTAATAGGTCGAAAATTTCAGGAAGATTTCAGTCAAAAGTACTCAGAATTATTGTAAATGCTTCATGGTATGTACCCGTTATTGCTTGTGACCTTCCAATTAAGTCAGTTGAAGAAGAAATATTCTCACCATATTGAAACACATCCCAACGCATTGGCGTAATTTCGAATGAGACCTCCCACCCAGCGAAGGCATTTTCCGTGTGATCTGCCTGACAGATTTTAGTGTCATAGTGATGTATTGTCCCTCAATTAAACTACTCATATATAAGTGAAACGAAATTGCCTCTAGAAAATATTTCCACAAGATAACTTATGTATTGCTAGTAACCATACGCTCATTTTATATTTTACATATTGCAAATAAAAAATGGCTTGTTAAAAAAATAACATGGAATGCTTGGAATTTATAGGGTAGTAATTTATAGACACAACATTACGGTAACTGATGTACGTTATAATAATAATTTCAGTTCTACAAATAGTCCTGAAATGTCACGAAAAACGAACGAGGAAAACTTACTAAAAGTTACTACACATAATTTTATATCCAATAAATGAAAATTTTTTGGTATTTATATTTGCGTTCTTATTAAAAATAGTTATCACGAATAGAAAAATTATTAAAATGATATATTTACTAAAATATATATTGAAAATTTATATGTTGATATAGGTAAATGTTTGATTTATTTCATGCTCAGAATCGATTGGTGCCATTTTTGGAGTACTTCAATTCTCATAATGAACAAAAAACTTTTTATTTGGTATAAATTTAATAACACTCAGGAGAAATAATTTTCTGACCTTGATTTTTTTGGCAACACCATATATCTAGAACAGACTATGATAACATTATCAATGTTGTATCTTTGTATAAAAATAATTTTTTTCATGAACAACCTGTTTACCTAATTTTGAGTTCGTCTACTCTTTGTTATGCGTAACAAAATGCTCAAAATTCTCAAATTGTGGGACGGTATCTTAGTGATTTCCTACAAATCAATTCATTTTCTTATTTAAATAAGCATCCATCCGTCATTTTTCAGCAGGACAACGTACTTATACATATTTGGAGTTTCTCTAAAAAGTTGACGTTAATGTTTTACCGTGGTCAGCCCGCTCATTAGATAAATATTCAACAGAAGTGTGAGACACGATGAGGAAGAGACTATCTAATCTCTATCAACCTTCGTAGCCTCTGGTGCAGTTAATCCACAAAATTAAAGTTGCTTGGAACAAAGTTTCACAGATATCGAATAGCTCCTTTTGTGTACAGGAAGGTACCAAGCCACGAGATCAACAAACAGTGTATTCAGGTATAGCGTAGCTAAACGCACCACTCATTTTTTTTAAATACATGTTCATAGAAATTTTTGTCATTGTTATCATTTCAATCTCGATGTAAGGTTGGTGCATTACAAATAACAAGGTCGATAAATTATTCCTTATAGGTGTAGCTACTAGTTCCATTGTGTTTTATAGAAACAGTGTTTATTGTGAATAGGTATCTCCATTTATGATGCAATCACAATCTTTAAGCGATCAGTAGTCAAAAATTACTTGAAAATTTACCGAATATTAATTTGAACTAACAGTACATGATAATTAAAATAATCTTTGGCTTAGCCAAAAAAATCCATCGCGTAACAAATAACCCTGTATTAATGATGAAATTAATATCTTTTTCTGATGATACAACACTCGACAAATTTTTCTAAACGATAACAATACCCTTTCATTCATTTTTAATCATATTTTCTATATGTACACACACGCACAAACAAATATACAAAGTTTAAGCCGTCCTTCAATCTTTACAACCTACATACCAATGGAGTTCACGTACATTTGCGAAGAAAAGTTCTTAGAATTCGAGTGAAATGAACACTTTTTTATCACTATTGGTCGATAATGTTCGACTCCGTATGATCTGAAGTTATTGTGAGATCTTCTGCAACGTTTTCTGATTGCTCCTGATCTAAGTCGTCGTACTCTGAGAGCATCTCACGTTTTATCACGTGCTGCATCTCTTGGTCTCTTTCACGTTCGCGCTCGCGATCGCTTCTCATGTGATGATCTTGGATCATTTCTTGCTTAACGTGCAGTCCGCCATTCATGGGCGACCTAAGAAGAATTCCCAATTTATAATCTTTACTTTAGTGATACGGCAATTCAAGTTATCGGATAATATACATCACTGACGTGTTATATATAGTGGTAACTAAGAAACGAAGCACAGAATGGAATGAATAGAATTGAGGCAATATTTAGTAGCTGAGATCAAATCTTATTTTATGCTCTATAGGTTGCTGCGTATCACCACGCGCAACATATTTCTTATCAAGAGAAGATTCTTCCAATTGTTATGATTTTCACAATATTTCATGAAAAAACTTATTATGTATGGCTGAAAAATATGTGGCTTTGTTTTATTTTTTATGTGAAAAACTGGAATTATATAATTTATTTATTATAAAATATATTTGTAGTTGTCTAAGTTATATGAATAATGCTGTAAGTTACTATCAATCTTAACTTTGGAGTCATTTGTAAATAAGTAAACAGAATTGTTGACAAATTAGAGTAAAAAGTCTAATTGGAATCAGAGCTGATGTGTCTCTGGCTGTTGAACATATCTTTCTCACCTGATTAAATGGTCATGGGGAGGTGATTCTGACCTGTCTCTCGTTCGACTGACAAGCAAGGCGGAATTTGTCAAAAAAGACAGATTGTTCTCCTCCATCAAGGAAGCCTGCATAAACTTTTCCAAAATTAGTTACAGCATTATGTTTTCTAAAACTTAAAATAACTACCTGAACATTCGACGCTAGATGATCACCATATATTGTTGGACTGTGGTTCATGGTGGGACTCTTTGAAGTGGCACCCCTGTATATATAAAATTTAAATAAATAAATTTTTTCACATATTAACTAGTTTTTTCAACATGTAGAGATTAGAAGACACCAAGATTAACAAGAAAGCAGAAGAATTTAAAAGAAGTTAAGAAGTTAACGTACCCAATTTTGATAGCGATTCCAAAATTTTATGGTCACTGAGAGAGCAAAAATGTCAAAAAACTAAGGAAATTTAAAACGCCATTTTCGTATTCATCTAAACAAGAGTAGAAATGAATATGGTTTCAAATGGGTTGTATTTATTTTTAAGGTAGATTTTTGAAATAATGTGGAATCAAAGCAATTGAAATTGTTTAGTGCTCAAGAAAACCGAGACAGAATTGCAATTTTTAAATGATTACTGATGTTTTATAGTCACTTCTAGGTATTTTCATAGAGCACCCCCACGCCTGTTAATCACTATTTCCAGCTTTTGGCAACTTCATTAAAGTTGTCTCAAGCCTATTTACTTCACATATATCAAAGTCTGCATTTTGTCACAGGGTGGTCTACTTTGTTCCAAATAGTTACTGCTTTGTAATGTTCAGAGGTAAGTTTAACGTTTAAATTAATAGGGCATGTTTCATCTGCCTTATTAGTGACATATAAGTTATCTCACACAAATCACGAGTAGATTAAAAAATATTTTGGTATATCTTTATATGTAATATTGAAATAAATACATAAGAATCTGTACATGTATCCTTCTAGCCAGTAACAAAAGTCATTGAGATGTTATACGAAAAGGCATTTATAATTTCATCCACTTAATTTAGAAATCAAGCTAATATAATAAAACTACTGAATGTGATGTGAGCCAAATGTTCCTGTATGTCTACTAAATACCTGTTGCGGCTTTCTCTTTTTAAGGTGACTGACTGACCAAGTGACTCATTGACTTATTGCGAAAACAATACATAAATCAAAAATAGAAAAAATATATTAATACAGGAACGTCTACGGTGAGATTATGAGATAAAGACAAGAGAAAACGTTAAAAATTCAAAAATTTGGTATTGTGGAATAATAGTGCGAAATATGGCTAGAGTCAAAATTAAAATTCAAATATTACGATATAGGGGTTGTTTCTGAATTCATGAGACAGAATTTAGGAGGTGATTGCTCGTACGAAATTAAGATGGGGCTTTCCTATAATAAAATTTCTCCAATTCAGCCCTTTTCGAGATATCACCGTTAAAATTATTTTTTTTCTAAAATTGCAGTGAAAGTAGAAATTCGAATGTCTGTAATTTTCGAGTACTCACAAAAGACTAATTTTTCAATATTTCTGTTACGGGGGTGAAATCAGCAACCCTTAGTTTATTTCATACCAAACTTTTTTTCAAGATGAAATTTTATGAAGTAAAACTATAAATTGTTTTATTTAAAAAAATATTTCATTCTTAATTTTTTTCTCAATACCAAAAGCTGTAGAGAAAAAAAATTATAACACCATAATTTATATTTTTTTTATTTATAATAAAATAATAAACACCTCTAGCCAATATATGTGTCATGGATTGCAGTCACATTCAAAGATTTGAGGTGTATTTCTTAGGGTGTCAAGTGCTATTTGAATACGATTCTTCAAATCGTTGATATTAACTATGGGTGTCATGATGACTAATACTTTAATTTTACCCCCGTATAATGAAACAGGAATATTGAAAAAATACCCGTAGTTAGTTCTTTGCGAGTGGACGAAAATTACAAACTTTCAAGTTTTCTAGCATGACTGAAATTTTAGAAAATAACAAGAACTCAATTTCAGTCACTACCTTTTAGGGGTCATATCTCGGAAAGGGAGAGGCTGAGAAAATTTTGTTATAGGTAAGACCCATTTTAATTTCATACGAGCAATCACCTCCTGAATTTTGTCGCATGAATTTAGAAACACCCTGTATATATAATTCATAATTAACTACTCGAGGTAGATATTGTTGAGCTTCCACAAAGACTACAGATAATGCAGGTTGAATGAAAAATGAAACGTTATTATTCAATAAGAAATGATGTTGTGTTTACTTCAGTTAAATAGCATAATATAAATTAATATAATCTATATTATGCTATTTAACTGTTTGCGATATTTTCGCCTTTCTATTAAATCCACAATACCAATATAAAATTTAGTAAGAAACAATTTTAATCTATACAATAAATATTATCAACAATTTTACCTGGTTATGTATCTTACCCTTTAAACCTTGTGATGAAATGCATAGAGACGATTATCACATTCATTCAAAAGCATGCTACACGATACATGTATCATTTTTCATCATCTGGAGAAAATTGATCAATTATCAAGTTCATTGCCTTTGTTTATAAATATTATTATACTCGATCTTACTTCATTTACATCTTTCATAATAAAAACTTCACGCCCCATAACGATAATACATCCAAATAGAAATTTCTAATTTTCTTCTATCATTATTCATATCACAAGTAAATATACCGTTATTAAAACTATGAAATATGGGATTCTAACTTCAATATTAATAAAAAATATGTTATGATGTTCTGTATACTAGTTTATCCAAAATAAGTTAGTCAAGAATTTGAGAATTTTCTCAATATGTGGTAATAGGTATTTTTACTGTATTATACTATATAAGAAGTGAATTACAGTACGTGAAATACCAACCCGGCGCCTCACAACGTGGTGGATAGGAGGTAGCCGAGGTCGCAATGGTTCAAAGCTGCTACTATGTCTTACTTGTTCTCCGCACAACAATGAATTGCAAGTATTATTTCAATAATAGAAAATACTATGAATGAGAATGGGGAAACAGGAGAAGGCATGGGTTAAAAGATATATATGCTCGATATCATTAATTTCGAATTTTTTTGATAGTATATAGGTGGGTAGTTTCAAGTATAATTTAAAAAGAAATCAAAGACAGATTTTTCTATCCCATAGGAGCCAATTTTTTGTCACACGGTATTAAAAAACATAGTAACTAATGCTTTAAATTCAGTCCATAGATCCCCCAAATAAGTTAATAGTCGAAACGTGTCTAGATGGTAAAAATCATTAATTACTGGGTACTGTATCATGTATCTACTATCTGCTACTATCTAATATGGCTCATTATTAAAGTTAGTTCTTAAAAAGAGTAGTTTTAAATACCTGTTAAATCAACACGAAGTATTACAGTGTGAAAATATTTTTATTCGTCATTCAAAATAGATGAATTTTAGTGCTCGATACTTTAGAGAAAATATATCTAATTGTTTATTTTAAAGTTTCATTATCGAACAATAACTTCCCGTAATACATCAAACAATTATTATTACGATTGTATATTATGATCAATTTAATTGCTAATTTTTTGTCTCACTTTGCTCATGCTGTTTGGCATTAGCATAAAACTTGTTCAATTGAAACAATTTAGAATTTGTCGGTTTAATTTAAAATATATTCTTGCTTAAACAATGTTCAAAATGTTATTAGATATAAAACATTTATACGGTATATGCCTGACTAAAAATATGCAATTATAACATAACTCAAATTTATCGCCAACGCCAAACGTGGAATTTTGAAAAAAATAAAAAAACAACATTCATGCGTTCCCTCATTAAGTAACTCAATCTAAAGCTCAGAGTCTCCTAACAAAGAGAATAAAAGTGTAAAATTTACGTCCGACAAAAATTGATTTAAAAAATGATACATATACGTAGTAATGCGCTAAACCAAACATTCCGAAGCCGGGCACTCTATGTTGGTTTTTTCTATGCTCTAATATTGCCTGAACACAGCCGCTTGCCTATGTTTTTCAAGCATGAGGGATTTTCATAAGCGTCGCCTTTTAACAAGAAAGGGTCTTCTAATAAATTAAATACGATTATTTTCTGTAAATATTTTTTTTTGTTTTTGTTTTTTTGTTTAATAAAACTTGTTCAATATATATATATATATATATATATATATATATATATATATACTTTTGTGCTGTTTTATTATTTTATTAAACAAATAACATAGAATATCTAAAATATTACACGTGATAGCGATTCATAAATTACAGGGAAATATTTTACCTATTTGTTTCTATCTTGTAAATTGTAGTATGAGTTTACGTACGTATAGTAAAAATTAGTGTTGAGTAGATAATATTATTATTCATTGAAAGGATAACTTATTTTTTAGATTGCGAAGAAATATGTGAAAGTAACTCTCGAAGGAAAACATACAAGATAACATAAAATAACTAATGAAATTAAGGACTGAATAACAGTTCGAAATGCATCTCAACACAAAACATTTTATGTAGAAGTAACAGATCATTGAGAATAATGAATGAAGCACATAGAGAATATTATGAGACATATTGTTTGACATACTTGAATATATCAGACACTTGAGTATGAGACAATGAAATGGAAATTATAAACTACTCGTATATGGGATATGGGATGCAAAAAAATTATTGTATATAATCGGATAACTAGAAATTGTTCTGAAGACGAGTTCTTGAAGACTAAGTAAATCTCTTATATCATCTTTGAGTCTTAAAAATTGGAAAATTTAAATACTCTACAAAAGATTTACAGATATTTTGTTTCAAAACAATAATTATAAAGACGTTTTGAAAAGCAATATTAATTAGAACATTTATTACTTTGTAGTAAATGTAGAAAAACTAGATTATTTTCTCATTTTCCATCTGATAGATTTTGAATAACCCAGATTTGAAAAAGTCGACGCTTATGTAGATTTAGGTAGGTCTATGAGAACATGTGTCGTGTGCCTACATTTAAGCAATTTTCTGAATATTCCGTTCTTTTTTTCGATAGTTGATAATTTTTACCGAATACACGTTCGCCGGCTGCATTGCATTTTCGTACCGATAACACGACGTATATAAATGGGCAGATAGGTGGCAAGAGCTAATTGCTACGTGTTATGTTGCTTGCGCAAATAAAAATTTCAAAAACAATGTTGATTGTTCTATCAGATTTTTTGGTAACGAATAGTTATCATGTTTGAATTGACAACGAATCCTTGTGAATACATTGTGTTGTTCAGAAAAAATAAGAATACGTATTTCCAAAAGTCAATTTTCTAATGTTATTCACCAGTACTGTGATTTGTTCCGTTGATTAGGATGTCTTCATGTTATTTTTGCAACATCAATCTAGCGATTTTGATTCTCTATCAAGTACGCTTGTTCTTCTCTTATCTGCAAGACATAAATAACGGATCATATGTAAGAATAGAGATTTCCAAGTACAAATTCCGTTGTTGGAAAACACAAATCATTGTCTCCATTTCGGCATTAAAATTTCCTTATTTGGTCAGCAATTTATATAATTTATACTATATTAATGATATTAGGCAGATAATTGGAAAATAGCCGATACATTCGAATAATGGGGTTTACTGAGTGTAAGTACATTCTGAGAAACACAGATCACAGAAACATTGGACTATTGAATCATGTTTACTAGGTTGAATTTATTTATATATATATATATATATATATATATGAGATATCGCAGATCAATGCAAAAGGAGCTACTATTTTGTATATGAAATAATGGCGTGTTTTGCTAATTCTCAAAAATTTATTTCTATTTTTACTGACAATGTAATAAGATCATGTCTGAATGAACCAAATAGTTTTCGCACTGTTTGCGTTAGATTATGAAATTGGAAATATCATGAATTTGTTTACCTAGTATTCGAAGGAACACTTGGCAATCGGATAAACTTCGAACAACGCAATTTGGGGCCAATTTGAGGGAAAATAAATATAGAATCAATATGGAAGGGTGCTCATATTGATGACTGGATGACTTTTCTTTTCGTTAAACACAGGTTTTCTCTGTGTATTCACATAATAAGATGTTAAACCAGCATTTACAGAGGAGCAAATCGGAGCGTAGAGTCTTTTTTTATCGTAAAAACTACTCTGATCGTTTTGGTAAGAAGCGGGGTGGAAATAGACTACATTGCCCCCAAAGAGCACAAAAAATTTATTGTGTTTCATGACTCCATTTTATACAAACTTTGATTAAAATGCAAATAAATCTCTGTGAACAATTTTTTGATTTCTCATGCTTGCATCCGCGTTAGTTGTTAAGTTACTGTTTAATATCAAAGGAGAAAACTCGTTACAGCCCGATAAATCATTTCATTAGTTAGGAATCGAATATTGTTTGAAGGAAGGATTGTTTGCTTATTTTGATAGTATATCTGGATTCACACAATACCAATGATTGTCAATTGTCATTCCTAGGTGAAATGAAGTACGATAAATACGATTAGTCCGTATGTGGTGATCTCATTCCAAATTTTGTGTAATAATTAAGTTAAACTCATTGACAATATATTTTAGTTGTCAATTTTATTCCTCTAATTTTAAAATTTTTTTCGCATTTTATTTTAATATTATAATTGCTCGAGTAACCAGCTAGTTTTGTGAGTGAAGTATAAAACTTTCAGCTGTATTGTGTGGAATGAATTTGACTGACGTGTTATAGTTTCTCAGTGAACTGCATTTAATTGGATGAAAATGTGTTTCTATACGGTCACTTTATATTATGGGAAGTAACATGCAGGATATGGCAAGCAAAAGCATTAAGAGACGTGTTGTGTCTGTGTCTTGCTTCGGTACTCTACATGTCATTGTTAAAATTACATTATTTTTTAAAAAAATAAAATAACGTTAAATAATTGAGAATTCTAAGCTAACTCGACATAACGAACTACATTCCAATATTATATATTTTTTTGTCAAATAATCCGTTCCTTCTGCATAAACTTTATCTAAATATTGTAGTTTTCTTTTTTATTCAATTTATAGGAAGTTGGTAAATTCATATGAAAATGGTTATATTGAATTCAATTATTTGTTGCTATCAAGAGAATTACGTGTAATAGAAATGATCTCAGAGTTAATATAAATCAATATTTATTTTTTGAAACAATATTTTTCTGAAATAAAAATAACACTTTATAGTGAAGTATGAGTAAAATATTATTTTCTCCATTAATATTTTATACTTCAGGTTTAATTTCAATGATGTTTATAATAACGAGAAGTGAATAATTTGTGTTTAAATCTATCAGTACATAAATGAGCTGTTTATAATCTCATCACTAAGTAAAAAAGTGAATTCAAAATATCTACAAATAATACGCAAATATTTATCTTTTCAAAAAAGAATAGATATTCATTATAAAATTTTTCATTACCTAATTCAAATAATAAATTTTATCAACATACCAGTTACGTGTCTCTTTAAAATAGTAGTAAATATTACATGAATACTAAAAAATAATAGGAAACTTTGAATGCTAAAAATTATCAAATTAATTATTTCATTTATAGCTTAACAGAAGTTATATAAAAGAACATTGTTGGTACAGAAGGAACAGTGGTGTGTTATATTGTTAAGTACAAGCATTTGAGCAGCCACCAGCTAAGCTTGAGCCTATAGAGCCGAGCAGACAGCAGCACACGACGGCAGGTACGGTGACGTCATGTTAAAGACGTCATCAAAAGGTGCTTACTGTGCGCAGTGGGGTGGAGTGGGTGATGGGGTTGGGTCATATTTCCGCGGCCGACCACGTGATAGGTGGCGGCGCTTCACGAATTCGGCATCGTCCACCATCCAGAAAGACCCAAAGTCGTCTTCGTAGCGCACAAAACACTTGTGGAGTGACAGATTGGTGCGAATCGCATTCTACACACGCAGACCCAAGAAAGAGAAAGATAACAATCAAGTAAGGCCAAGGTAAGTTTTTGGGCGACACCTGTACTTTATTTCATATACCTTTGAAGATTAGGCGCTTGACCTGGTGATTTCCTGTTAGTCGCCCAAGCCAGCGGCTTAAGGACATGCGGTTACTGAACCGGCTACACACTCCCGCATTCACACCACACAAGCCACACATGTTAGGAGCTTTCGATACTACAAGTTTACAGTATTATTAAAAAATATAATAATAATTTCCATTCGCCAAACAGGATTCTTAAAAAAATCGAAAAAAATTATCCATTAAAATATACTTTATGAGCATATCAATCAATAAAATTTGAAATAACAAAAATAAAGTGTATTAGAATGCACTGTGAGATAGCTTGACAAATGTATATTAGTGTAGTCGAAAGCACCTTTGTTATGATTAATAATAAAAAAAGTGATTATATGAAAAAGATTTAAAAAGAGATTAGAAAAAGGTATATATAAAAATCACAAAACACACAATGTACAAAGGTGAAAATTGTTGGATCCTGGATGACGTACCCGACGACTGGTTGGGCCAAAGGACCCGACGAACATCGCTGCGGCCTTCTCTTGTAGAATTCTACTTCGTCCACTGTCCAAACTGCCCCTTTCACATTCTCCACACGCATGAAACATTTGTGGAGTGACAGGTTGTGTCGTACTGCGTTCTAACAACAAATTAAACACCGCCAAATAAAAAATGGCGCCACCGGCTTCTTATGCAAGTAACGCCATTTTGACAAAGACTAATATAACTTTACAATCACAAATGAAGTAGATAATAATTGAAATTGATTCATAATTGTATATATTTTCAGTAAAATTAAATAAGAAGTGAATCAATATAACATTCAAGTTCAGTTCAAAACATGTGAGCGTTGTTAATACTATTTTATAAGATAAGAAGGCTATGCTAAGATTTTGCAGATCTCAATATTTGGTGTTAACATTAAAAAAGTTACTGTGCTATTTTGATTTCTTGAAAACCGTCTATTTATATCAATTTAGTATCACTAACGAAAATGGTGTAAAGTACTGCGAAACTTTTGATTGTTACATATGTAATAATTTCATTTGTCATAGGTTTTCCCTGAAAATAACTTTGAATTGGATGATGATGGAAATGAAATAAATAAATATTGTAAAAATAATTTCAATCGAAAATTCATTTGGTTTGTAAGGTTATATTCATAAATCATAAAAAATAAATAAATTCTATTGTGATTGAATAGTTATGGAAATAAAAGCATGATGAATAAATTCAGGAGTTAAATAATTTTACAAATGATACAATTAAAATAAACACACATGCAAGGCTAAAAGCATGTAAAACTGTTCCTGAAAATGACTTATTTTAAAATATAGAAAAAATTGTTTACCAAATATAGGTATATCACAGTTCATGGCTTAGAAAAAAATAAATTTATCTGAAAAGTTATTTCAAAATTTCATTTTTATTGGTCTTGATAAAATAGTTTGTGGTTGAACGTCAAGAAAATTAACAAAATTTCCGTCGTAGAGTATATACCTCAGAAATATTAACCAACTAGACCAATTTGTTTCATTATTTTCTAGCAACAGTCGTGTTTGTAAGAGAACAAACCAATAGCTTGTGGTATAGCACAATTATCACAAATAATAAACAGACAAAAATGTTTTATTATGCAGTTATATAATAAGTTTCTTAGGACACACAGTCTATTATTGGTAGGATTGATATGGATCATGACCACTAAACAGAGAGCAACATATTACGAGATTGGCCAATAATTTCTACTTGATTCCTTATAATCGTTTATCATGCAATGTATTTGAAAACATGATCGTAGCTAAGAGAGAAATCTCAAGAATCTTACAATTAAGAGCCCAACTTTTGATCAGAAAATTTGCACTTGTTAGTAAGATTTGGAATTGACAAGCTTATTAAGAACAAATACCGTCAGATCTCAACGTTACTCAGTGTTACTTGGTAAAATTTTGCATCAAAAATAACGATTTACCACTGATCTGTGAACTCCAAATGCTGCCGTACAACTATTGAAGGTTAAGCCCAAAATTAGCCAAAAACTTTCGAAAATGAGTGAAGTACATTTATAAAAGTGAGGTGATAAATATCAAAAGGAACAAAATTATGCATGAACATTTTTAGATGAAGAAACTTTAGTCCACATTTGCTCATAGTGTAATGAAACAATTTAGAATTTGGAAGACATGGAATTTTGTTTTCCATTGAGTGCTGTTGGAGATATTGGATCAATTGGGTAACGCAATTTAACGTAAAATTCATCATTAAGGAAAACCGTTATACAATCGATGTGAATGTTTGTGCAATTGGATCAATTTAGAATCTTCTTAGTTCACCAGATCATTCCTAGCACTCCAGAAAAAGAAAATCCTGAAACTTTTATTATGATAAAAGTTATATCTTCTCATAAGACATCATCGATAGTTTAGAAAATTTTAGAATAATTATTGTATTACTACTCGTAAGTAATGTGTCTATATTGAAATTTTGTTAAACATTGCTAACAAATCTATTAAATACGTGATTTGTCACGTGAGAAACTTTTACAAAATAGGATAGTAACGTAGAACTAAAAAAATGTTGTGAACAATTTTTGTAATAAAAAAAATCATAGAGAGATGAAAAAGACCATTTCAATCAATGACATCTAAATCTATGATCATAGAAAGAGCCCCAAATATATATAGCTTCCAGCCATATTTTATTCCATGATTCTAATGATTCTATCGTCGATATGTGTCGAAGATCACTTCAACAAAGTAAAAACATGTGCATCTTTCTGTTTTTCAATTTCTAATTCTCACGTACACAATCCACACATTATATTCCATTTTTGGTTTTTTTCAGCTTTTGTTAAGCCTGAATCGGCTTTCTAGTACGGTAAATATATAATAGATCAAGAACAGTTAGTTACAAAGGCAGGAGAAATATGGAAAATAAAACAGGAGACCCAAAATAGATGAAAATGGACACAGCTGTGATTTCACGAAATTTTAGAACCACCGACATCGGCTGGAGTACCATTCAATTAAGGCTTTTTTCATAATCGGTTTTGTGAAATTTTTAAGGACAAAAAATAGTTTGTATATGGATAACAATTTTAGCGCTAAGGAATTAGGATTCTAATGAATTTTCATTTTGAGCTTAAAAAGATTAACCATACAATATCTAAAATAGTGATTGTCACATGGAAAAAAATTGTTAAGAAGTTACTATATCAATAAATTCTTCAGTATAATCCGTTTGTTGATTTTCTTGATCATTTCCAGTATGATATTCTGTAATTTCTGTATTAAAATATTGCGAATTTAAACACAAACTATTGTAGAGCTGCGAATACCATACCGAATTTCAACCCAACTATATAATAACTATGAAATATCTTCATAAATGCATTTGCAATGTGAATTTCAATGCTTACCAATATTAATGTTTAGATTTCGGTCATTAAATAAAATAAAAATTACACAATACCTTCCAAGTTGCCGCGTTTCTCCTAAAATAGCAAAATGTGTTTTGGAACCAATTGTAAATTTCGTTGAGTGTCAGTTGTTTATCGGGTGATTCGATAATGGACTAAAATCGATTAAACGTATTACTATTCACATAGTTTTTTACTTCACGAGCTTACCTGTCGAATTAAAGAAGCATATGTGAATGGGGGTCTTACATCAGCGTTCTTGTAAAATTCCCTATTTCTTTGAATTTCTGAAAATTTAGAGTTTTATAGGTATTGATTGAAAACTGATGCAACAAAATTACGTCTCATACGATTATATAATTAAATTCAGTTACTTCCTGAGCAATTGTTGTATAGTTATGCATTTCATGTGGACTCTGATATAAAACGGTATGTTCAATAATCATTATATCGCCTATGTAGCATTTTATTTAGTTCCTTTATCACATTATTGTACTCGTTGTAATTTGGAAACATTGTCAGTGTTCAAAATTTTTAAGAAAAATCTATATATTATACTAACATCAAATGAAAATGAATTTCTTAAACATTATTTATTTTTATTAAAAAATTAACCCCAAAAATATGTTTTATTAATTATTTCGGATATAATATAATATCGGATTAAGCCTCAAAAGTATGTATTTATGCCATTTTCACTTATAAACTATAGTCTTCATTTTAATTAATTATTGTAACTGAAGTGAGTTTTTTTAATCAAAATAGAATATTAGAAACAAAAACAAATTTTAAGTATTTTAAGTTTGCTAAGGACTTCAGCTATTTAAATACCTCAAAAACATATGAAAACTGAGTCACGGAAATACCTTGACAGGAAAAAGTGTGTTGAAAAAATTTCTGGTTTAGATTGGTTGCAGAAGAAAGTACAGTGACGTACAGATTTCAGGTATATAAATTTGACATAAAAGGGACATAAAAGAGAACATAATTTCAAGATATAAATCAATTTATTTATAAAATGAATAGAGTTCATGTTCTTTTTTATTTGAACAATTTTATTATAAACTGAGGAAGAATCTGTTACTTGAATATTTTTTGTTTCATATCAATTATTAATGTGTAGTAAAAAAATGAAGGACATTTTTTTCTTTTTTGACTAGTGTAACCTTCATAAAAAATTTTCTCAAGGTACACAATCTATATTGTAAAGGTTCAGAATATTGGTTGTATTGTAAACTTGTATAAATAAATTGTTGAATGAAATGTTGGTCAATTTTTTGGTAGATAAATTGTCCTCTCCCCTATCCTTAATATTGTACGATAACTAATTCAATTCAACAAATGAAAAAAGAATAACCAATATATCGGAGTGTTTTTCACGTAAAAAACTTGAAAATCTTTCATCGGTTGTTTTTAGAAAATTAATATCCAAAGAATTCGATGAAAACATACAAACTGATCTTTAAATATAGATATCACTTTTGAAAATATTAGAAATTTCTGTGATGCTCTATTACAATTTTTCGTCGATAAATTCATGAAATGGTATCAAAATAGAACTTTCCAGCTATATATATATATCATGAAATTACAAACACAATACTTCTAAAAATGAAATCTTATTATATAAAAGTTAAATTGATATTTTCAATTTTCCCAATGTAAAAAATTGCATTCTCTGTAAAAATTATGATAATATAAATATAAAGGACATTGTAGTCAAAATTAAAAAAATCGGATTTTCTACACATAAATGATTGTAGATTGTGTCTCATTAAATGTGCTTTAGCGAAATGAGTAATGTATAATGACCAACTTACGAATTTCTATGTACAACCTGATAATAGTTTTTCAGACTAAATGGAAAATTGTATATTTTTTCATAGAATGGAAAGGTTAACCACTGTGTTTGATTTGTAATCGAGCAGTTGCTGTCTCAAAAGTCAATTAATCAAAATATTTCGCTCTCAAGAATCAATGTTGCTTCAAGAATAAATGATTTATCTCAAAATTTGGTTCGTCAACTGCAGGAGGAAATTAAGGAATTTTCACTGGCTGTTGACGAGAGCACTGATACAGTTTTTATACAGTAACTTTTAATTAACCGAAGAACTATTAAAGTGCGTTCCATTGACAGGTGTTACAACAACAAATGATATTTATTCTGCAATTGAGCATTTGATAGCAGAATATGAACTGGACTGGAATATATTTAGCAGCACAACTACGGATGGCGCTCCTGCCATGGTTGGCAAACATTCGAGCGTTGTAACTCAATTAAAACAGAAAACGTCAGGGAATTTGGTGAGATTTTATATCGGGAATCATTGGCATAAAAAAATTTGAAAATGGATCATGTCATATAACCTATAATTAAATTTTATAAGGAGCAGAGGACTAAATCACCGACAGTTCAGGCAATTTTTACAAGATTTGGACGAAAAGTTTTCTGATGTCCCTTATTTCAGCGAAGTTCGTTGGCTCAGTCGAGGAGTAATTTTGAAAGATTTTTTGCATTAGGTGACCCTATTAAAACTTTCATGTTAGAAAAAGGCAATTGATTATTAAAAATCAAACCTTGGACCATTTCCTTCATTTAAAATCATTTAGCACACTAAACCAAAAAAAATTGGATCTCAACTTCAGTAAAATTTGATTACGGAATTCAACAATCGTTTTGAAGACTTTCACAAAATGAATGAAATGAAATTCCCAATTTTCAGCAATCCATTTAATTTTGAAGCTTCACAGGCACCAGTTTATTTGCGGAGTTGATAGATTTTCAATCGGACAGTATTTTGAAAGAAAAATTTTATGATATTAACGCTCTTACATTTTATATACAATATTTCAAGAATATGGATAATTACCCGGAATTAATAAAGCACGCAGCACGCATTCTCTGGATGTTTGCTGGCACCTATTTATGTGAGCAGAGGATTTCCGTCATGAAAATAAATAAGAACAAACATCGCACAAGACGAATGAACAAAATTTAATATATAACCCTCTGCAAAATTGAGTTTGACACCTCTGATTTAGGTTAATCCTGTGCAATGAGATATAGAAATGGAAAACTCATTTTAGAAATAATCTTAAGATGAGTTTAAGAAAGTACACAAATTAATATGCGAGTACTATGCACTTATGTCTCACAACAAGGTTTGATGTGATTTTCAGCGACAAAATTGTCGCTATTCTCAGAAAACAAATGTCTGGTTTAGAATATTAATAATTTTTTATCAATTATTTTGTATAAGTTATTATTAATATTAATAACTTTCTATCTGAAAATATTAAGTCTCAAAACATATTAGAGTTTCCAAATAATGATTCATCTGTATTGCTAGAGATGTGAGGCTGATGCTCAACGAACATAATCCAAACCTATGAAGATATGATAGGTTGGTCTAACATCCTAACTATAGTTATGATATTTTTAGACTTGTTTTTCTGGTGAATAATCTCACAAAAAAATTTCCCCGAGTGAAAGAAACGAAGTCGACAGGCATGAGCAAAATACTTATTTTTATAATGTGTTTCATTCTTCATGTCATAGTATAATTTGTTTTATACGCATATATTTTGAGATACAGAAAAATACAAGTCTTTTCCGGAAAATAATTTCATTTGTGTTCAAATTAATCACCATCTACCTCAAGGCACTTTTGCAACTGAAGCTTCCACAAGCTTGAATCCACTCATTTTTTGGAATCCACTCAAAAAATTGATGAATTGCTTCATCTATCTTATCCTTCACCATATATATATATATATATATATATATATATATATATATATATATATATATATATAACACTGTGTTTCACGGTGCATTATCGTGATGCAAAATTAACCCACTAGTATTTAAAAATGCATTGTTACTAGTTCTAGCTCCTCTAGTTTCGTGGTATCTCAAAATATACATAGTGACCCACGTATAACCAGAAATCTGCATGTTTTTCTACTTAGAACTCCTACCTTCATAATTTTTTTCTATATATTTTTATGTGTAAATATAAAGCCAATGAGTACATTGCTATGGCCCATAAGCGTTAAAGTTTGTTCAAATAGTTTCGTTTGATAAATTTAGACATTTATACAGTTAGTTCTTCGACAGTTATATTGAATAATGTACGAGTAAATGTAATGTTTCTCGTTATTAATTATGCTGATTTAGTAAAGTTTTTGTACCTTGTTGAACATCTAATCCGGCTCTTTCTAACATATAAGGTAAGCCTGTGATGCAGCATGAAAATGAAACAAAGTATTTTTTGATACGTTGGAAAATAAAAATCATTTTCCCGTGCAAATATATTCATATTAGAAAATTTATAAGTCAAATGTGAAAAATTATTTTTTCAACTTACCACCGGCTAATGATAACGCAGATTTATCACTCAGTCTCCTTCTAATCGGTCCAGCAACATTTGGGGCTGGTGAATGCAATACTGGTGACCTAACAGCCGAGACCATAGGTCCCATAGATACTGGAGGTTGAGGCAGGGATGCACTTACCGCAATCTTTACGGAACTAACTGAGGAGTCTTTATGTGGATCTGGAGAGCTCAGTTGTTTAGAGAGATGAAGATGATGCATCATCGCTTGAAGACGATCTCGTTCTTTTTGAAGTTGCAGTTCGAGTTGGGAAACAACTTGCATCTGAACACGAGCTTGAGCCGTCGAACGGTCGTCGAGGATGTGTTCCGTATTTAAATGCCTGAAACAAATCAGAGTGCTTATAAATATACGAAGGTCTTATAAATGCATATGTAAGAAAATATTCTCAGAGGGTTGATATTAAAGGAGAAGAAGGTATTTACTGAATTTTTCATGAAGCAATCTAACGATAAAGGTATAGAAAGGTCATCTGGCAGTAATAGATCAAAAAGGTTACATACAAAGGAAAAATAATGAATATTGAAGACAATTAGACAATTAGAAGTATATATGGATAAACAATTTAAATGAGAATGTAATACAATAATTATTAAATACATGATACATGCATCTATTTAATGAAAGGATGTATATATCTATCTAGAATAATAAAAAAGAAAAAGGCATTCTACCATTGAAGTTCACATTTTATACCGTACGCTTCTGTGAGAAAAGATGTGTGGTACAGAAACGTTTAACAAAGGAACGTGAGCATTGAATCTACCGGAGAAATTTAGTATGGAAATAAGTGGCAATGGAATCTTTAGGGTTTAATCAAATTGTGTAAAGAAGACCGTTATCTAAAGAAAAATAAGTTTCTAAAAAATAAAAATATTTTCAAATGGATTCAATTTTATTATTGAATACTTCGTCTATTTTAAATACGGCTTAATAAATGTATCAAGTTGGCAAAACAAAGCATAACATTCATCGATGTAAAGCTATAAATTTTCAATTTATAGCTAAAACTATTTGAGAACACTGTAAAAGCGAGAAACTTAAACGTCGTTTACTCAAAACTTTTGTGTTTATGTCTTGGTTGTTGGCAATAAAAAGGAATAATTACTTTGTTTTTTACTCGATATCAATTTGTTTTCAGTAAATCCAAAAGAAATATACAGAGTGCGTTTCTTTTGGACTTATTTTCAAAAATTGCATGTAAAAGTAGTTAAAGATAATGGAACAACTCCAGAGTTTCTCAATCTGTAGTGCGCCTAGGTAGAGGCTTTCAGACTATTATAAATGAAAAAAGTATAATCACTAAAAAAATTAAACACACACATTTAATTATTTTTCTTCGCGATATTCATTGTGAAATTACAAAATTGAGTAAAGTACACATTCAAACTAATATACTGTTCATATATTATGTTTATGTATTGAATTTTCTGACGATTTTTTAATCTGCAGTAGAGACACCTTTGCAAACAGTTCGAAATGAATCCGTAACCCATTTGCTGCTACTTTGTTGTCAGCAAAAAAACACTGACAAACTGCGCGAAAAAGTCTAAATGACTTTTTACGACTCCGATTTTCTACAAAACGCACTACGTTTATCATTGTTATCCAATATATATGTTATTACTCTTTAGAATTGTAGATCTATTTAGTTTGTCGAGTATTTCTGAAATAACCCAATTTCATCACAAATAAAGCTCGAAACTATTCAGTGTCTAGGTGTTTTTTCTTTTCACAAATAGTAGTAGGTAAATTCCTATTTTAACTCATAAACACGTGAATATTCACAAGAAATCCACCAGTGTCGTAGGAGTGCAAAAGGTAACTGTTATTTTCCTACTATTTATTCCACAGGGTCCTTCTCGGACGCCTATTCCTTTCTGAACCTGAAACTTGTAGCTTTGGTATCCAGAGCTACTAGCAAAAATGACTACGTTGAATAAAATAACCCAATCATCTTTATCTTATCTAAACTCATCTCATGGTCCAAAATCATATGTTGATGCAACGTTAACAAAGCCTCCTCCCCTTACTTTTCCTAAACGCGAGCAAGCAATTATTATGCATTCTATCCCCAAAACCGTTTTATTCGAATACATAAAATCTATAGGAGATATCGTTTCCCCAAAAAACATTACATTCGCATCAAGAATTTCTAACAACCGTATTTGCATATATCTCTCCTCAATAGCAATTTTAGATGATCTTCTCAAAAGTCACCAGAACATTTGCATCAACTCAACAATAATTCCTATTCGAAGACTAATTTCACCAGCTAAACGCATTTTAATATCGAATGTATCCCCTACTATCCCACACTCTGTTATCGAAAATGCTCTCAAGGACATCGGACTGCAAATAGCTTCTCCTGTTTCATTTGTGAAATGTGGCGCGCAAGGAGATGAATATGCTCATATCATGAGTTTCCGTAGAATTACTTACGTCATCCCTGAAAATGATAACTTTAACATAGAAACCTCGATTCTGATTACTCACGATGGTACCCCGTATCGTATATTTGTCTCTACTGATAAATTGGTGTGTTTTCTCTGTAAACAGAGTGGACATACTGCTGACTCTTGCACCAATCCCACACCATCTGAACCTCAAAATGACATATCCTGCCACTCTCCTTCACTACCACAATTACCAGCTTCTACTTCACTCAGCGGTACCTCTTCTTCCCCCCTGTTATCTTCTGAACCTCTGTCGAATAACTTATCAATATCTGATCAAACTAATGCTGAATCACCATCTAACCCTACACTTCCTCACTCATCTCATGGCCAAAAAAGAGCTATATCCTCTGACAGTAATGTTGACACCCCCAGCCAGCTATCCCCCACAGAATCTCCATTACCAACAGACAACCAAATGCCCCCCCCCATCATATAAAACATCACACAACACAACTAAGCCTTGTAAGAAAAAACCTAAAACGCTAGTCACCGAAAATCCTAAACTCACTCTCAAATCTCTATTCAGAACCTTTATAAGAACAATCCGTCCAATCTCACGCTCTCTGAAATCCAGTTAACGGCATTTTTAGAAAACTCGTACGGTAGTTCTGATCCTCTCAACGATGCTTTAGAATTTACTCCTAATATCCAAGGACTGTTAAATGATTTATCACTTCTTTATGCCGAAACAAAAGAGCGATCTCTGAAAAACCGTCTCACTCGACTCCAGAAAAAACTTAAGAGACAACTTAATCCTGAGGATCTATCTGATAACAAAAGCGTTTCTTCGGATAATCAAACAGATGATGAACACCCTAAACTATTAACTCCCTAAGTCCCCATTCAAAATTATTCAATGGAATTGTGATGGGTTTTTTCCTCGCCTGGAAAGAATCCAACAATTAATATCAGATATGCGCCCTGAAATCTTGTGTTTACAAGAAACCAACTCTAAAATAGATAAACTCCCTAAATTAAAAAACTATGAAGGATATCATTATGTTCGCACCAACTGCGCGAGAGCTAGCGGTGGCACCTCTATTTTCATTTCTAGTGAACTATTTTCCTCCCCTCTCCAAATCGCTACAGATCTTGAGGCTATTGCATTTTCCACCTGGTGCCCAAATAATCTTACTATTTGCAACTTATATATTCCTCCTAATTACCCTTTAAAAGAAATAGAACTTTTCAACCTAATCTCTCAACTCTCCCAACCATACATTCTTGTAGGTGACTTTAACGCCCATAATACAATGTGGGGATCCAATATTACCATGGGAAAGGGAAAAACCATCGAAAACGTGATCAATTGTACTGGCTCATGCTTGCTAAATACTGGATCAAATACACACTTGAATTTCTCATCTGGCACCTTCTCATGTATTGATCTTAGCTTTAGTGACCCCAAACTTGCCCCTTCACTAAATTGGCATACCGCTAATGATCTATATGATAGCAATCATTATCCTATTATCATATCCTCCAGTATCCCTAACCAAAGTGATACTTTATCCAGAAGGTATTGGCGCTTAAACTCTGCCGACTGGACTAGTTATACGTCTCAAACGAAGTCCAACCTATCGGAATTATCTCTCACAGATGATATAAACAATAACATACTGAGGATTACAGATGCTATACTTTCAGCTGCTCATCAGCACATTGGTAAAAATAATATCTGTCCTAAACAAAAAACTGTCCCTTGGTGGAACTCCAGATGTGAAAGTGCTATAAAACAACAAAAAATAGCACTTAATTTTTATCGTAGTCATAAAACACAAGAGAACCTTATCAATCTGAAGAGAACCAGAGCCAAGGCTAGATATATTATAAAGCAAAGTAAAAAATGTTCCTGGAGAAACTATGTGTCTTGTCCTAATATGTTATTTGTATAAAAATTTTGATGAATGCATTTGGTTATTTGTTATTATTATGGCGGCTATTTATTTGTATTTTTATTAAAACAATTTACATAATGTAGTGACTGTTTTATATACAATATCTAAGAAGGCCTTTCTGTTTGTTTATGGCAATTAAGAGATGTCCTGGAAATAGAAGATTCTAGATGGGATGATAGTTTATATAAAAAGAGTATCTAGCAGCAGAGTAGTTAGTATACAATTTGATATCATAGTGAACACGTCAAAATAGGGAAAAGTATACCAAACTAATTTGAATAAATTATATGGTAAAAGTTAGTGAATACTTCAGTTAAGAGTTTTAGTGAATAGTTTAGTGTATAAGAAAATGAATAATTGTTTGTTTGGTTTCTTTTGATTTGTATTCGCAACTACTACACTATTATCCTCATATACAATTTAAAATCATGGTATTGTAGAAGATTTTTGTATGAAATCATACAAATTAAGGAGGAGGCAATACAAAAATTGTGATACTAACCTGAATTAGTCTTCGAAATTTGCCATCCACCGTAAAGGATAAGTCTTAATCATTCTTCGTTCGTATAGAAATGGAGTCTCCTTTTGTAAGTCCGGTCCAGGTCTTATAAATAAAACATGTACAACTCATGATTTTATCGTGTCGCGATACTATCCCCCCTGTAGGAAAGGGCTTTTTTGCGGGGGAGGAAGTAGTCTCCTTGGGAGATTAACATTAAATCCGGCAACGTGGTGATCAAACGCCTTGCATATTAATTAAACATGGCGTAATTAGAGTTTTTAAACTGTGGCGATGTCTTCTTTAATTTATGCCAGGTTGCTTTTTGCCTTTTTCTTTTGTGATCTACTACGGCGACGACAAAATATTGTAATTTGATGTTTCGGTTAAATCCTCTTTCTTTCAGGTATTAATTAATTCGGAAAAAAGCCAAAATTAATGTTGACTTTGACGCAAGTTATATTGGTAGTGCTTTTGGCAATGGAAAACAATAAGTTTCACAAATAGGGTTAAGACCATTTGATAAAGTAAATCTCTATTTAAATGATAAGACCACGGCTGTGTAATGAAGAAGCGAAGGTACAGTCATTTGTTCTAAATCTATCTATATTTTGAACAATCAAAAAATATTATCCCTACGTTCAATGAAAATTCTATTGTATTTTTTTGTTGTTAGTATTCAATATATTTGCTTAGAAATAGAAATATATTTCTCTATTTATTAATTGTATTCTCATGATAACAATTAGAATAAACTTGAAAATAAAGTACTTACTTTATAAATGTTTCCAAGTTTTCGCATGGATTCTCACAGCCAGGCCATTTACAGACACCATGACCGTATAGATGATGTAATCTATCAGGGGTAGATGGCCTATCAGGTTTATCATCCATAGGTTCATCCCTACTTGATCTATTTGCAGGAATACCCAATAAACCAGGAGAAGTATCTACAATTATCATTGGTATAAATTGATATAGTAAATAGGAACAGAAATTGAGAAAAAGCATTTCTTAGGATACACTAGTTCAGTAGTTCCCAAACAGGGGGCGTATAGTTTAGTCCTGGAAACGCAAAATCAATTGAAAATAAATTTTTGTACACGATCTCTGAAAACTATAGTTGAAATTTAATTTTTCAATTTTATCATGAAATCTGGAAATCTACTTGATGTGCAAAAATATATAAAATATATATTCAAGCAAATTTGTTAACTTGAAACGAGATAATCAATAGCAAATCCTATAGTCGAACGTTTGTGGAAGTAAAAAGAGAGTACAGAAACAAACTTTATGTTACTGCTAATACATCTAGGAAGAGTAAAATAAAAATTTTGTGAAGAATACTTGTTATTTTTTCAAGCTCAAGTTTATTGTTCCAGGAATTTTAATATTACCAAAAAAAAAATGTAATAGAATCTAATTTTGGAGCACTTGTTTTATATAGGTATATAATTTTACATTATAATACTTTGTAATCATTCTGTGCTGTGAAAGTAAAAACTATTAAATTACATTTTCGATAACGTAAATCAAGGTGTATAGAAAGTGAAAGATTATGTAGTATTCAAAACAAAAAGTTCAGGCATATCAAAACATTTGTACAATTCTGTATGTTGAAAGGATTAAATAACAAACTTAGTTATTTGATTTCTGTATATTTGTTATGTCTGGTAATAAGAGAAAAGTCAGCGAAAAACTTGCGAAAGAAATATCAATAAAATACTCTTGAGTAGAGAAACTGTATAAAAGTTTTACAATCAGATTCTAAACATTCGAACGGAATCGATGCACGATTTTCCAGTCAATATCTAATGGTTTCATGGGATGGGTATACTGAGATAACTAATTTTGTTGGCTAAATTACATTGCGATTCACTAAATGAGATCATTTATTATAACGTAATACATACTCGTATACTGAGAGTATTTGAGGGAAATAACCTTTTCTATCTATAAATTCTTGAATAATTTTTAGTGGAGTAGTCCTACCTTCATTACCATTTTTTATTGCAATCTTCCATTTAAGAGAATCATATACAATGTATACGCTCATTCCATAACATTGATTCTTATAACCTTTTTTTCTGATGACAACATTGTATTAAAAAAAGTTAGAATTAGACTAAAAGTCTAATAAAGTAGTGTTCGAAAGTTTATTTTAACAGATTAATATTGTTATGGATACAAATTTCATGAGAGTTGACTGATGATTTGGAAGGTTGGTGTAGGGATCTAAATATTGATTCTAAAGAACTGATTTCTACAATTGCACATAAAAGGCACTTTACTGAAGAGAACAGAAATTCCAAATATTTAATTTTCCAGAACCAGAATTATGTAGAGATTAGTCTTTGACCAAGCAGGGCTGGACTAATTTTCAGTGTTATATATCACAAAAAAATCGGACAGGGAAAATAGAATGACTTATTAGTGCTCTATGATCTCTTAATGAAAATTTCGGAAAACATCATATGTTGTTACTAGAATTTTTCAATATTGAGTGCGGTTGAACATTGATGGAATCAATTTAATACATAGATACTTTTCCACTTATTACTAATAAACATTTCTAAACATTTCACGGAAACCACACTTATGATATCTTGTATTACTTGTAGAGGTTGTTCAAATAAGTTATGATTGTGAAATCCCATTAGAAAATTGAAGAAGGCTACGCTGAAAACGTCCGCACGACTAGCAAAATTTTCGGTCTGAGAGGTGCACATTCCATGCCAATTCGTAGAATGATCAATGAATTCAAAGAATTGGAACCTATTATGGATCATCAGTTTTCTTGTGCGCCGAAGTACCGACCGATCTCTTGAAAACATAACCGAAAGTATTATCGAAAACTAGAGAACATCTTCTCTGTGTCGATCCCGATAATATCAAATATAACGAAGCAACAGACAGCCAATTTTAACATAAGGCAGACCATGTATTTTCTTTATTCACTAATAATTGGGGGCCCATGATTTACGAGAAATTATCTGGTTCCGAATTTGTTATTTGGTCCTTGGTAATAAGGTAAAATGCAGTTACTATTGATAGCATTCTTTACTGGATCTAGAGAACTGAGTTCTCGTTGCCCGGATATGGATGATCTGCATCACTCGAGATCCAATACGTCATCGCTGAGTTAAAACTAAATTTTTGATAAAATTTTGAAAATCTCATGGAAAAGGTGAGGGCTTTTGGCTAGAGACGTGGGACCATAGGCAAAATATTTTAAGCAGGGCGTGATTTGAACATGACTTCTTTTAACAATTATTGGTTATTATAATAGATCACATAAAAGCAGAGTTGCTAAAGCATCTTGTAATCAGCTACTTTCTACTTTTGTGTTATTGAGAATCATTAAATCGTTAATCTTTATAATAAATAGGGAGTATCACTTACCATTTGATTCCGGTGGTGGCTTATTATTAGCCACATGTGGATCACTAATATCCTTCCATGGACTCATAACCTCTCTACTGTTGAGACCTAGGAAAAGAAAATTAAATAATCATAAAAATCCGAGTCGATAAGTCACTGTCACGTGCGATTAAAACCGTTTGACAACCGCCCGATAAAGGCTGATGTTTGCAGCATTTTGGTGAACATGGAGATTCGGGTTAACAATTGGATGAAACCAGGAAAAAAAGGATTTAATAAGAAAGGCAAGTGCCAATAGTTTTAACCGCACGTGAACCTTCCGTCTCGTGTACAGGGCCGGCTATAGGCACTCGCCTTGGGCATCACTATGGCAAGGGAAGACCAAGACGAGAAAGACTTTTTGGAGAACGTTTCTGTAATACATCCTTCAATCAAAAATCAACTTTTCACAATAGTTAACGCATAAAATTATTCAAAAACTATTATGTTATGAATAATTTTCTTATTTAAGAAGGTATCTACTCTACATGCAGGTATCATAGTCAATTTTCATTTATACTGATACGAATGTCATTGTGTGACGATGTCCTAAGTGATAATAGATTTGTCTTGTCTAAAACACACTGCCTTGAAACTACAGATTTTTCTAATTGTATTTTATTTTTTTTTTTAAATAATGATGACGAACGTTAATTCACATCCGCCTAAATATATTATATGGACACGAGTTTTTCTTCATCATATGTTGAATAAATCATATGCACTGTATTGACTTAAATTTATTCGACGAAAAAGTAGTTTTTATTGGGTTAAGTTAATATATGAATTTACAAATAAAGTAATAAGTGGAAATGCTAACTTTATAAAATTTTAGAATTCTGATCTGAAATTATAAATTCCAAGGCAGAAATTCTTAACATAAAGAAAACCTCTGTCATCATAGTTAACTACTTGAAAGTGTTTTAATGGAAGGAGTCGGTAGCAATTGGGTTGAATGGATTGAAAGGATAGGAAATACGTACCAAAACACTGAAAACAAGCCTTCTTGTAAAGTCTTCTTGGAATCAAATGACGTTGAAGACATTTTTAAGAATTAGAAAAAAAAATTGAAATCCAATTAAATATTTTGTTAATGAACATACTTATTTCATTTGAAATTTCTTAATGTGATTAAAATTTATGTCACTTAAAATGTTTTATAAAAAATTTTGAAAATGAAAGAATAATTATTTTGTATTGAAATAAACTGATTTCTTGATGGTCTTCTGAATTTGCATGATCTTCTTTTTATTCCCTTGTTGTTGACTTTTGTCCGCGCGAATTCCAACTATAAATGTTTCATCACATATTTGTGACCAAAGTAAAATATGGCGAAGAAAATATATTTTCTAAAAATATCACCATTAGTTGTCACCATACACGAGTCGACAAAAAAAATAAATCATTAATCACATAATAAATAAAATTTTAGCATGATTGGAAAATGTAACAATGTGAGTTTTATGTCATATTTTTCAATGTTTAAAATTATTGTCATTTTATTAGTATTTTTAGAAAATATTTTTCAGGCATTAGGAAGAGATGTGGTGATACTAACTTTGACTTTGGGAAAGCATCAGTGGCTGCATGCCCATACCCTGATGTACGACGTACTGCCGTTGAACTAGTTGTAGTTGCTGAATTAGTTGCTGTTGTTGTAGTGCTAGCTGCTGTATTGAGCTAGATGCTTTTTTCTTATCTGTACTTTGTAGGATATGTGTCTGTTGGATGAGATTCATTTGGAGTTGTTCTTGAAGTTGTTGCATGGTTTGTTCGATTTGTTTTTTACCTAATTCTGCTAATTGATGTTGCTGAAAAAATAAAGTTTCGTTACCATATTGTGTAAGGAATACGAAAGAGCAAACCATACTTGATGTTGCTGTTGCTGCTGTTGCAATATCGAATGCTGCTTCATTAAAGTCTGTAGCTGCGTAGGACTTAATACATGTTGCTGAAGTAACTGCTGCATATGATGAAGATTTGAGGTGGGTGATGACATTAGTGGTGGTCCAGGTGTTTGAGACTGACTGTAGGAGTAGTCATTTGGTAATTTTGTTGTTTCATTCTTTAAAAAAAAATGGTTACAGTTTCTTATTTATGTCATTTCATTGATCTATATCAATGAAACCCTTCTAAGCAGAGGAGTTCTAATAATTATTAATACTATTTTATAAAACTACAATAATAAGGAAAAACACAATTGATTGAAAATGTCTCTATAAAGGGATTATACCAACCTGTTGAATGGGTGGAATCGTTGCGCTAAGATTTTTTTGCGAGTCGGATGTAGGTGGGGGAGAATGTTCTTGTGTCCTTTGTTCCGAAAGAGGACTTGAGCTTCCATTGCCTTTTATGTCCCGCTCCCTTTCGTGATCCCAAGTTCGATCCAGCTCTAGTTGTTGTTGTTGTTCTTTTATTACTTTTTCCAGTGAAGCGGCCTGCTGCAACAACATGAATAAATTCTAACGATTGCATTAACCCATGAAATGATGCATTCATATTTCAATTTAAGATGAAGAATTATCGGAATATCGAAATAAGCAGACATATATACAGTAACAAAATAAATTTATAAAAGAAGAAAATGTTGAAAAATAACCCCGCTACTGAAAGCAGTTCGTGCATGTTATAAATTTGATTGATTCCCTGCGCGTTCCGTGTGTACAAGAGTTCGCATTATATCCAAGGAAGTCATGTATTTTGAAGCAATAGTTTCGCCGTAATAGCTGTATACCTTCTTTAAATATATGACCATTTTCGCAAATATCTCGTGTCTTCTTCGCCGCATTTCTTATATTTTAGCTTTATTTCTTCGCTTATTTGGATGTGATAATGTATAAGAATGTTTCATTGAAAATGCGACCAAGGACATTGCGTAGGAAAAAATAACGATTATTACTAAGACATAATTTAATGTATAATACATATACAAATTTTATTACAATCTTTTGATTCAATTATACTCGTTAATACTTATCCATTCAAATTTGAATATTAACATATTTATTCTCGCATTTTACCGTTGTGAACGAAAATTTAACAAAAATTAGAAATTCTCATCACATAAATCTATATCCTGGGGTCATTTCCATTCTGTTATTTCAATCTTATAATGACCAAAATGACGATACAGTAAACAAAGACATATGAAATTTGTAAATGCGTTACATACATGGCACATATGTGTATACGGAATATGTTGTCCGTGCATACTAGCTTCGCCCCCATTGTTGATAAAATCTCCCAAAGCATACATCAGCATTAATTTCATACAAAACAAACACAGTAAATCGAAGATATTCTTACTTTACATCAAATTCTGTTTTAAAATACCCCCTACAGAACGTACGAACATTTTAACAACAATAATAATTCAGAAACTATGCTGATGAACAGTTAATTAATAGGGACATTTAATAAAAAATCAATATAAAAATTACGGACACACACACAGACTTGCAGCGTAAGATTTCTGAGATGGGGTGGGTGCGTTCGTATTGTAAGATATTTTGAATTTTGTTATTGCGACCCTTCGAAATATAAAAATGGAATTCAAATTTGTGACAACAAATTCGGCAAATGTATAACTCGTGGACTAAAATACGAAGGGTCCATCGAAAATGTTTATTCAAACGAGAATACTTTGGAAATTTAGATTAAATGATGACAGATGAGGACGGTACATTTTTCGAATATTTCTTCGACTGCAAAAGAATACTTTAAAAGGGTAAATTTACATTCACAATATTAACAGTTGACTTTTGGGTTTTCATTTGATGAATTAGTTATTTCGGTTTGATTCTAAGTGGAAGGGTGAATTAACATTTTATTGCCAACCGTTAATTGACTTTGCCCGCTGTTCGGATGTTACTGATTCATTCACCAGGATGGTTGCTACCCTCTAATTAAATTTCTACAAAACGCGTTAAACTTTTCACTTAAGAGCTGCATCCCAACGTTTTTTAGAAAAGTCTTGAATTAGTAACGTCACATTAAAGTGTTACTCTTTATTAAGGTTATTATGGTGCCGTTATGGTTGTTTTTCATTCATCATAATTTCGATAATTCTATAAGCTGTTTTCTAATATTCTAATTACGTTTTATAATTTTGATAAAATGAAATTATTCGAACATAATTTCATACACTCATTCATTTGCTTATGATACAGTGCACCATCATATCAAAAGCTATTAAATCACTTTAATGGTGTTTTCAGAGTTGGAGAAAAAAAAACTGAAATAAATTAGGCAAAAACTTGACTCGTTTTCATCTTGGCAGTGTAACTAGGAGTTCACCTCAGCATTGATATTCACTGCGAAACGTGGTGCAGAAAGTTAAAAAATCTCCTTAGCCCTGATCACATATTTCATATGCAGGGGGCTGTTTTGCTAGCTAGAGCAATATTATTTCCATATTTTTCACATAATGCTCCTTTGTATATGGGTTTTATTTCATGTGACATCATGGTAATGCATTTTAACGTCTTATCATTCATTGCTGCGTCTTCACAACTCTTTATGGAACGAGCTACCCGGTAAATATTTGTTAAGGGTCGACTTTTCTACAATTTATAATATTACTTCCATGTTAGATACAGTGGTGTACACTATAATAACTTATACCGTATATTAAAAGTATGTTTTATGATTTTGTTTCCTTCTATGAAATATTTGATTAAACATTATTATCAAACTAATAAAAGGAATGACCTCATGAACCTCATTTCTGAAGATAATAAACGGAAATTCAAAATTGACAAACTAAGTGCTGACAAATTATTCTAATTCCATTTACCGATTTTCATGATAAAATTCAGATTTTCAATACTTTTATTATTGAATAGTGTCACGAAATAGTTTTGAAGATAATGTTGAATATTAGTATTTTTAAAAAATTTTGCGGTTTACTCAGTGAGCTCAGAATTAACATACCAATTATTTGGGAGAAAAATTAAAAAATTGCAATAGTCTTATTTTCTGAGAATGATGTAGAGTTTAACTTGAGATAGCCATTACCTAGGAAAAGCAGCTGTAATTATTGCTTTTTTTGTCAAACCTGCTAGTTGTTATTAAAACTCATCATAATAGTCAACTTAATCAAATACAGTCGCTTATTGATAATAACGATTTATTGGCACAAGCTCGAGCAAATCCATACATAAACTTGCGCTGTTTATCACTTCAACTTGAAATTTGAAAGGATAAAATCAGAAGATAATCCTTTTCAACACAAAATTTAGTCATATAAACCGTATTCCTTACATATATTAAAAGGTGATGATTAATTATTGAAAAAATTAGGTGTACCTAATGATGAGGCTACTTCCCTACTAATAGGGTTGTATCATTATTATAAATATTGAGCCACAGATAATCCCCATTTGATGATAAATTGTGAATATTCTAAGACAGTAAAGATCCCTTCTCATTACTTTATAGAGAAAAATGCAATTAAAATGTACTAAAAACACTGATTTTCAGCTTTTTGTGAGTAAACACGAGTTTTTAGTCATTATATTTTTGTGGTGATTTGTTGTAAAAGTAAATTCATTGGGAAAATATTGTTTCCAGGACCTTATTGCTGTTGTTCATTAATGTTCCATACAACGATGTCCTACGTCTTTGATTTTAAACCGTCATATATCTCTATCCTGCCATAGATCTTTAATTAGTTTTCTCGTCTGCATTTCTTTATATATGCTCCCTCTTCATATTCTTTGTGGTCTTATTCTTCTCCTTTAACCTTCTAGTGTCTGACATTCCTTGTTCATGACCATACCAGATTAGTTGTTTGGTTTTGTTGTCATCGATTAATGGGAGTTCTTATTCCGTCTCTCCTGGATTTGCCCTCTTCTTCAGTAGACCATTTCAGTGGTCATAAGCATTTTTGTGAGAGATGCCTTCAAGAATCGTGATATATATTCGTTGTTTGTTGGTTTTTGATGTTGTTTGGTCCCATTCATCATAGATATATCTTTTTTGCCCCTTATATTTCTCTCTTTGATTGTTGTGTCGAATGTTCCGTTGTTTGTTATTATTATTCCCCTGTACTTGCATTCTTAGCAGTCTTCTACTTGTATCCCGTCCTTCAGGACAAAGTATTGTGCATCGTTTCGCAGCCTAAATAGAGCAGGATTTTTTAGAATCGAACAAACCAATCAGTGCAGATCAGTCAAAATAAACACAGACTTTACACAATACATACGTAATGGCAATAATAGAGAATAATGGTTCCTATCTAGCGTCTTCATTTGTTTTAAAATCTTATGTTGATACATGAAGTACCTGGCGAACAAATGAAACATAGTAGGAATTTTACAGTTGACAAGGATGAAATTCAATTTAAAACTTCACATACTATGAAAGGTGTAGTAGATGAAATTTTTATAAGTTTCTTTATGGGATATACTCATCAATTCATCATTCAATGCCGACCAACGATAGAGAGGTTACAGAAAGATTCAAATGACTTTTTTTTAGTTGAAAATTCTACCGCTGTTTGTTGGATTTTGCTTTCCGAACACCACATCAAACAGTTCCAAAGAAGCACTTCTAATCTGGAATTTTTGGCACCGTTGATCATATATACGAAATACACTGTTTACAACTACCACCCCATACCAATACTAACAATTACACTGTTTCTATAACCAAAATTTACTAAATTCTCTGAAGACAATAATGTGGTTATCGAAGTGCGAAGGTTAGTGGTAACGTAAGGAATATTTTCAATATCCAGAGTAGTTGCGGACTGATTTCCAGCACTATCCCCTCTGGTAGAGGACGATTTGATCCCATAAGTACTTTTGAGTGGTTTTCAACTATTGACAGGTCCAATTAAACTCTATTTTAACAATATTCAGTTATTTGTTTGATCAACTTTTTTGTCTAAGGGTTAATACTTTAATGAAAATCAAGGTTAGTATAGCTGTTAGAATGTAAAGATTCGCGTTAACTTCTCAAAAGTTCACTCTTAACCAGACATAAAATATTAGAGTGCCCTCATCCCAATTTCGTGCAGAATGCTGACCAAAAAAGGACTGAACAAATGGTCCCCTTCAACGCTGCCAGAGAAAATACCATAGGGAATACTGTAACAATCTTGAAAGCCTGTCCAACAACTGATTATATCAAAATTCAAGACATTGAGCTTCGAAAGGAGTGGTTTTGAAACACTTTGAAACACACTGAAAAATAATTTCGTAAAAAAGTAAAAAGAATCTGTTTTATTGCTCTCACACATTTTGACATCAGATCTTAGTGACTGCTCAATGTTCGAAATTAGCTTAGCTATAGTTCATTCAGAAAGGTCTAGAGTAATAAAATCTCATTAGGGATGTAAAGGGACCACAGAGTAACCCAACGAATATTTAAGCCATTTTCATAGTTTGGCATTGATTTCATTGTAAAAAATTTTTTTATCGAGTGCATGTAGCACCCGGGTTGGGATCAATAAATAGGTTTAGCCTATTGTTATCCATTCACAAACACTGAAAATATTGTGCCAAAGGCGTGCCGGTGGGATACTCGTGAAAAGGAAAGAACTTTATTTTAACAGAATAAAAATTAGGCTTTATGTACATAGTATTAAGTACACTTATTTTTTATTGAACATTATAAAAAAAATACATTATACACAAATTATAAAAAATCATAATATTCTTCGTCATCTGAGGAACTGTCATCTCCTCTTGATGTTATAATTAACGGGTCGACGATCCGATCGATCAAGTAGTCAAGATCCCACATTTTCTCCTCTTTTTTAATGACATGCTGGACTGCTTTTCGCCAGTTCTCTGGTGTCACCTCCTTAATGGCTTGATCAAACAGTAGCCTAACGTCTTTCATTTTGAATGTCGTGTTGTGTGTTGCTACAAATCCTTTCACTTGCGTCCATATAAGTTCTATAGGATTTAGTTCGCAATGATGTTTGTGTAAATTTGCTATAGCAAATAGTTCTTTTTTTATCAGATTATCTTCAAACTCAATACTTTTGGTGGGTAACCAGTCGATAATTTCTTGTTTAAGATTAAGTTGGAGTTTTCTCTATGAGTCGGTCGAGAATGATAACTACTACTGAATCAGCCGAAAGATATTTTATCACCAAAATAGTCTTCAAAAACATCCGAATCCATGTCCTCATGGTGATCTCCCGTATGGCATGACTAAAACGTTAGCAAAGCTTCTTTTAAAAATCCCTCGTCGCTTCCAATATGGACGATTATTAATCTTTCCCCTTTACCTGAAGGCACCTTAATACCCGTTGACAGGCTTCCATGAAAGCTTGGCGAGCACTGGTTATATTTTTGTCTTGCCACATTTCTGGTACTGTATAAACTTCATTGATCCACGTCTCATTAAGATAAAAGATTTTCTTCTGCTCTGTTCTGTACTGCTTTATACTTCTCAAGTATTTTTGTCGCCAGCAAACAATTTCATTGCTTTCCAGTAAAGGTGCTTTACGGTTATTCTTTTCCCAGGCAAAATCCATGTGGTCCATAAAAGTTTTTTAGTTATCAACGGAATACTGTCATCCTGGCTAAGTTCCATTAAAATCTTATCTAGGGTGGGTATTTCTTTTTTAAAATGGAAAGAGTGAACTTTTTTTTTTAATTACACTTTTGGTGTCTTCATCCAGGACTTTTACTGGTCTGCCTGGACCTTTTTTGGGAGGTTCCACTTGGCTTGCTATCTTTCTTCCCCGCAATAATTTAAAAACGGTGGACTTTCCAACTCCAGTCATTCGGGAACATCGCTCGACAGTTTCTTGTACAGTAAATTTCGGGTAATAGTATTTTATGTAATCATGTACATTTAAAATAATAAGTTTTTCATTCACTGATAGTGGAGAATCATTGGAACATCTTTTCGTTGGTGTAAATGTCACCATTTTATTACTAATTTTATAATACTGTGAACACTATTTACGACTTAACAGCAAATAGTGATACGTTAAACTAAACAAATATACTTATAAAGGCCTAAAAATTTTCGCTAAGGCACCATTGCCGTTACGGCGCATGGTTAAGCCGAATCTGAAATAGGGTTGGAATTAGGCAGAGGCACTAATAGACGGTTAAACGGTATAAACGTAACTGTATAATCTACTACCTAAGTAATCCCTACACAATATTTCAAGACCTACACCGAAATTAAGCCGAACTGGACAGAACTCCCCATTTTATTACTCTATACCATTCTGAAATAGACTATAGTTGAAAATAAGTTTGAATTTCTTGAACCGTTGAGATAGTGTAATTGTGAGTGTTGGTTTAGTGAGAGTGAGTAGTTTATGCAGTCGATGCTATTTTGACATTCATACTTTCATTTTCATCTTAGTTACAAATATTTATGTTTTCTTGGATGATTAAATTCAAGTCCTCAGTTACTAGTCCGGTCCTCACCATTTCTCCAAAAAGAGAGAAGAATAATTACAAGAACGCGTTCGCTCCAATTTTCTTGGGAACAAATAGAATTTTCATAAGTCTGCAATTATTCTTTTCAAGGGCAGGATTGGCTTTATATAATTCAGTATACCACTAATTGATATTGAATCATTTATGCGACGAAAACAGTGTAGACCCTTCTGTTTGTAATCTAAATCAGAGGGGAGGTTATTATATTACCCAGCCAGAAGCCAGTTTTCATAGACAATACTACTCAAGACAAGGCGTTGTTTGTTCATACCGAACCCCGTTAACTAGTGACATAATTAAAGTTCTAGCAGAACTTCGATCAGTACATAGAGGAAAGAACAATTTATTACGTCATTGGTACGATTGCTTGAGCATACTTTATTTGATTAATTTTTATCTGAGAGATACCGCTATAGTGTGAAACCTTTTTACATTCAAACTCTTTTTGTATCATATTCTTCTCATTTTCACGTGAATATTTTGTAATATCGCTGCAACTTTGTAATATATTCCATCTTAATAGGTGAATAAAAATCTCGTTTTCAGCTAAAACTGCAATTTATTGGATAAGAATGAGAGGATCTACACCCGTGGCGTTAAAGATTTCATTTCTGATTACGTAAGGAAATTGGAATTTCAATAGGTATCTCAATATATTAAGTATAATATAGGATGCTGTCTATTTAATTATTTACTATAAATTTAAACCATATGAATAAATTGGTTGGAAATTGAAAAAAACAAAATTTGTTTTATTATGAGATGTTACGTGATTAATACAGCAGAGACGCTACGAGGAATCGTATGATTACATATGTAACTAGGTAAAAACCGATTGCATATCGTATCTGTGTATTTTGTCAAGTGACCTCAGTTAGGTTTCATGTTTCTGCTCACACACTCGTGAAAATAAATATAACCATATAATTGCTGCTATAGAAATTCGCTCCCAATATTTATTGATTACATCTCATATAGTGAAAGTGAGTCCACGGCCAGATACTAAAGTAATTCATTCCAAATTCGTTTCGCCTGTTGAAAGTTATTCAGAAATAAGATAAAGCTGATCATGTTTTCTTTCCATTGCACCTGTCTTTGAACTTGAACTCTCTGTTACTTTTGAAACCTTCCTGATACCATATAATATCCAAAATTTAAGGCATCAATTCTATCCGCTGCAAAACTGGACTAACAAAATGGAGCACAGTAGAATTAAGCAGCAGGTGATAATCAAATTGCGTATAAATATAGATAATATTTGTTCCAAACGCCTGGAAATATTTCGACAATTGATCTGAGCCGACTTTTCAATTGATCTATCCCTCGTTACCAATTGGCCGTAGAGGGCGGGCGTATTGAATCTACCAAAAAAATCTTTGGAAATTTGACGTAAACAGATATCTTCAATATTATTTTTACTAGGCAGAAGAAATTTGAAAGAATATCGGTGTTTCTTCCTTAGCAATGGCATAAAAAATATTAAGGTTCTATGTTAAGTTAAATATAAAAAATGGAATAGTTTTCACTTTTATTCACCATCTCTAGTTTTTTAATATGAATGTATAATTACCCTAAATATTGCATATTGACCTGTATATACTTCAAACCAGAGTATTCTTTGCTTACCACAGAATCAGAGAGTCGTATTTTTCTTTTTTTTCAATTCCATCTTATATAATGAAAATAATTGTAGAAACATCACGTTTTATTTTGATGTCATTGAAGTTGTACTTAAGAAAAGTACCGAAATATTGTTCCTTAGTATCAGTTAAGAATTTTTGAGAATAATATCATTTTTCAAGGCATTCATTATAAGTAAACAGACAAGTTGATACACCAATGAGGGAAGCTAGTGAGCAAATAGAGATATCAGATTGCCATCGTCCTAGAGCTACTGTTTGGTTTGCACTGTTCGATTTACTAACAATTTCCAAACCCTCACAGGGTTGTTTATAGGGAATCCCGATAAGTCCACATCGCCAAAGGGGTCATCAGTCAATAGTAAATTTCTGGAGAGAAATTAAATTATTTCTCAAGATGTTTGCACAGGAATGCTTATCGTCCAAATACTGAAGAGACCTAAAGCATTTTACCTCCATAGCACAGTTAAGAGGATGTTTATAAATCCAATACACTCAGTTTTGCTAGCACATATATATTTGTACTTAAAATGCAATTTTTAACACAGTTGAATTATATTTAAAAATTACCGGAAATTGAAAATAGTAAGAAGAAATTAAGTAGACGGAGAAGGCCGCTGAAGATTGTCACATTGCTACTTACGAATTTGTTCTATCAATTTGTTCCTAAATTCAATTTATATTCAACCTAAAATCTCTTTGATTCATATGATTTGATAAATTTCATCATTAATATAAAGTTATTCCATTTTGTTCACAACTCCGCATTTATAAATTTTTCAAATTTATGAAATATCATCCTTTTATCCATCTTAAAACAAATCCAAATAAGATGGTGAGTAGATTTTTCATTTACAAAGGGAGAATAGTGGAAAGAGAAAGAAGGGTCAGCGATGGAGTGGACAGACGTCAGAATTACCCTATAAAACATGCTTAGTGCATATCCGTTGACAAATGTACAGTTTTAAAGGAGACCGAGGTCCCTCTCATAATTTACAGTAGACCATTCTCAGTAACTCCTATGATTGCTGAATTTCACACTTTACTCGCTTAATAGTGAATATTCCCGCAGAACCGTATTATATTTTTGAAACGTATTAATAAGTTTTATGAACTCCTTTTCCTTTAAAAGATGTTTTAACAGATTATCAAATTTTTGTACTCCTTTTAAAATTTGCGACGTAAAGGCAAATAATAAAAAAAAGAGGATTATGATGAACTGATTAAAGCACTACAATCAGAGAAACTAGTCAAGTATAAAAGCTCTGGAATATTGAAATGGAGAGGTGAGCTAAGTTAACACAAAATAAAAAGTTTGGTATGAGATAAATCTTACAAAGATAGAGAAACATGTTGTAAGGAGAAAAGATGAAACTGAAACTTCAGATTAATGGAAGTGATGAGTAGTATTGATTCGGTTTTAAAATAAAATTTTTAGAAAAAACAAGAAAGTAAGAAAATTATACAGAGAGAATATAAAAATAGATTTCTTTTGCGAATCATCATTATTCGAGTACATTATGTGAAGAAAAGTTAAATACAAACGGAAGCAACAATATTAAGATTAATTTTTAAACCAACAGAGGACAACTAGATTTGAGATAAGAAACGAAGAGATAAGCGGAAAGAAATTGAACCAAGATAGGACGTCAGTAACTTTATAGAACATGTGTGTTTCAATCTGTAGAAGAGAAATTGTGCCAAAGCTTGCATGCATGTCAATAATACTAAAACAATAACAAACTTTAATCAGAACTACTTAAATATATCAATTGCAATTTATTGTGTGATCTGTTAAAATGATATATCGAGCGGAAAATAGAATTCAAACAAGTACCATTTTAGCTAATATATATGATCTCAGTTCATTATAATTTTGATACCTTTATCATGCTAATAAAACTCTCATAATGAGAAGAAAAATAAACTAATAAACTAAGCTTACCGTTATGATAAAACTTCTACAAAACGGTCCTGGTTTACTTAACAACTCTTGAAATTTATGAGCCTCCACTGGACATGTCAATGCGCCATATGCTGGGCCTACGTTCTGCCAACGACAGCAATCATTTGTAATACCCCTCCCCCATTTACCACCTCGCAGACTAAATAGAGACTGCTAAATATTAATAACTCCTATTACCTTACTCTTACAGGATTTTGACCAATTTATTAATTGGTCCGTTTAAGTGGGCAATGGCCAGCAAGCTGGCAGTCACCCTGCGTGTTACGGGTCTTCAAATTTATGGGTTCATACAGCACTTAACTTAATCGCTCACCCTCTACCCTCTAACAAAATCGGCATCTCTGTGTTGAGTGTCAACCGGGTTGTAATAATTTATAATGTTTCTGCAAAAATATAAATATCCGTTTTTGTCCTGATAGATAAATAGCACAAGACGGAGACAATCTTGTCTTATTTACTTACAAGCAAAAGATATAAATATTTTTGGGCAAAATATTCGTAAAAATTAATAAAACAGTTTCATATTCAATACTCATTCCAATGTTCATACGCAATTGCGAAATTCAATCTGGAAGATAAGTGAATTTTAAGTTTTTTTGACTTATTAGATTATTGTTATATTAGTCGAAAACAGTTTTTGAATCCGCTATCAGTTTCGCCTTCATATGTATATATAACGCGATATTTGAACTCGATTTAAGAGAACTTTATAGTTTCAAATGAATTCGAAATTTTTCACCCTTATCAAGGACCGATATCAATACAATAATGTGATGAATTCTCACCATTATCTTGGCCAGGATCACCAGGATAACCTGTAACGGAATCTATAGCGTTTATTTTTTGCACACAGTTTAAACAAGCAAATAAATTCAAAATTTTGCACACTAATTTAAAAATTTGGTTATATTGTTCTCCTTAGTTTTTTTTCAAACCATAATTTATTCCGTCTGAGAATCTCAATATTTTTTGTATTTCATCAGCATGATAACATAAGTACATTGATTTCAATATCACTTGTAATATATATCGTTCCTGGTGAATATTAGGTCTTCGGAAATTGGGAGACATTTACTAATAAAAAAAAGTGTAAAAGTTTTCATAATATTATTTGTCGTCATAACTTCTTATAAGAATTTCGAAGCGACGTGAGGCATTGATGACTAAAATTATGGCAACGGCAAATAAGCAGAAGGGTGACAGACGACGCTTTTGCTTACCGGAACTTATTATAAAAAGGATGCAGAGTCGTATTGGAGGAATTACTCCGTGAAAGGGTTTAAGAGGCGGAAGGAAATGGTGCAGAGTTTTCGGTTTATTTGGAAATTATGTTCAGAAAACGAGTTTTTAATTTGGAAAATGAAAATATGTCGAAAAACTTAGTGAAAATACTTTCCTGAAAATATGTAGGAATCATAAAATTTGTACGAATTTTGATAAACTTAAAATAATTACGGCGATTGATCACTTGAGTTCGTTTGTATAGATTGTAATTGAAACATCAGCGCTCTATAATTTCATGGAGTGTGGTCCCAAAGGCCATTCTGTCAGTACAAAATCAATCACTTAAGCTTTATACGTAGCTTGTATGTAAGCTATATGTAAGCTTTATATCGTAGTTAGTAGTTACAACTCAAACGTCGCCTATTATTCAATTTTTTCACAGTGCTTTATTTTATTATATTATTTTATTATATTATATTTATTATATTATATTAATAACGGCTGATAAAAATGAGATGAAAAAATTGAATAAAAACCATCGTGGTGGAATCCACAAAGAACAACAAAGCTCGGATTAAAGCCAGTAATGTAATGATTTGTGTGTGGGATGTATATATGGTGACATACTAAAATCTGATCAAACGGTCAAACTAGCATCCTGGTATGGTATAAGGTACCATTCAAAGTCACCTTCAGTTTTTATCAAGAGCAAAATGAATGCCCATCGATACCTTCAACAAACATTGGAATCTAATTTAGATACTCACATCTAAATTTTCAGCAAGTTAACGCATAATCACATGTAGAGAGACAAAGCCTCTGCTCTTTCCACCAGAATCAAATTCTTTGGTAATCTTAGATCCTTGTTCAAATTAGATATATGTGCGACGTAATAGAAAGAAGTTTAAAAAAGTTAAATATTCCACTGACATGCTGATGGTTCTGAGGTGACTTGGTATGGAATAATCCTGGAAGCTATTGATCATATTATTATGAGAATGTCTAGACAATACAATGTGTGAGAATTATCATTATTAACTCATTAATTCATTATATTACAAATGAATATTATATATGAAGAAAATTAGACCATTGATATCCTCTAAAATAATTTTTTACGGATTTTTCAGAGCATTGTATCATAATTATAAATACAACTCTATATCTGGTCAAATTGGTGTGATGTTAAAATTATTATGAAATATTTTTCCCAATTGTGACATGCCACCAAAATAACAAGAACTGAGATCAAAGGAGGGTCGAATCGAGATCAATTGAAGAAACGCCGTCTCTGTTTTGGATTAAAACTCAATGATTTTCTGAATGAATTGGCCATACCGTCTCTGAGTCGGAAGTGTCAGGGTTCAATTCAGCATCTTATTAGATGCATCATTCTAACAGTCAAATAAAAAACCTCCAAAGAAACATAAAACATCCAGTAAGGGTGAAAGAACAATGAAATTAGAAGGCGAGAGAGGTAGGGTAAAAAACTTCTTCTGAATAATTCTTCGAAGAAAAATACACTTGAGTAAATATCTGTATCTGTGATGAACGAACGTATATTTACATGGAGAGCCACCGTTAGCAATTTAAATATAAAAGACTTGAAGCTCGGGATGAGAATCTTTTCACGCTTTCTTGCTATTTTCTGTAATGAGACGGATAACTAACTGTGTATGCAGGCTCACTTACTTTTGCATGCCCTTCCCTTCCACCTATTTACTTTGATAAGAAAAGTATATGCAATTCAATTTCTTTTAACAACTTTGAGCACCACAATGGGTGTTAACATTATGGGTTAAAATTATACATGTCAGTAGTTCTCTTGGAAATCAATCGCGAACTAAAATTTGATTCTTTAAAATGTAAGCACTCTAATTGAAAAAAAAAAAATACTGCCAGCATTCGTTTATTACGTGAAGAAATCTGATAAATCTTAAAAACAAAAAAAAATATTGTTATATATATATACAATGTTCTTGATTTAAGGTCTCTTCTGTTTTAAAATTAGTTTTTTTTATAGTTTTTAAAAGAATGATAAATTTTGACGTTTCGACTTCTCAAACGACTAGAACTGTGTTCTAATAAGAAAAATTAATTTTTCCTTGGTTTCCACATCTCAAATATATTAAATTTATTAAAACTTACAAAATAGTCTTATAAATTTAGGTTTTTTTGATATTTCATGGTTCGTTAATGCAGTTCTATTTTTTTTATCGTATTGATAGACGATAGAAGAGACTAAAATCAAAAACATTTAGATGCATTAATATATCAAAAGGTCTAAGAAATAAGAAATTGAAGAAATATATATATATATATATATATATATATATATATATATATGTATATATATATATATATATATATATATATATATATATATATATATATATATATGTAGTTGAGTACGCCTATGAGTCTAACCTGAAGTTAGCCGTTCCTCTAATTTGATAATTCTACACAGTTCTCTGTTATAAATCGACTCAGATGAATATTCTATTATTTAGATGTACAATATAAGGAAAATACTAAAAAATTATGTCAATTTTATATGATATAATCAAGAAGTTCTATTTCTGTGGAAGGATTACATATGATACATTGAACAAAATTTAATTATACTACACAATTCATATTATTTCTACAGAAAAGGAATCTTAACCTCACAAATAAGGAATTTTATCCATTGTCAACGTAAGTATAGGTAATATTCCTTTTTTTTTTATAAATTATTTTATATTGTTACTATTATTATTATTGGCCAATAATACGTGACGGAACTGACCTGAGATGATAATATCTTGCAATATCAGATCTGAAACTTGCATTTACTTCTGTGAATTGTCAGTAACAAATCTTCAACTCATTGGATTAGTAACAAATCTTCATTGGATTTTCTTCAGTCCAGATATTTATCTTCCATTCATCTTTAATAATTCGCAATTATTTTGTATTTTGATTCAAATTTAACTTCTATTTCTTATAACTTTGCACTCCCCATTCTCTTTTCTGCTGATAATTTTTTTTCCAAATAATGATCCTCTCTTTTTTTTTCCTTAGCAACCATATAATATGACTGACTAGACTTTTGCTGTTTTCTCCTTACAATGTCCTTCACTTTTCAAACACTTGTCAGTTCTTATATTTATGTTTTAAAATAAACTTTTATTTCATTAATAGTTTATGAATTTTCACTATTATGGGTCATTTTGGCAACAGTTTCATATATTTTTTAAAAAAAAACAATCTTCCACTAAGTTTTATATTAATTTATAATTAATAACATTATTCTATGATACAAATTATGATTTGTACATAAGCAATCCTTTTAGAATATATCATTTTTAATAAATAATTCCTTATATATAAAATAACTATAATTAATTAACTTGCAAATATCAATTCAATTTCTTTTATTTTTTTTATCGATTTTCTGCCTTTAGTTTAATTATTATCTTTAGTAAAACTAATCTCAATAAATTATAAATTTTCATTATGTACCTACTTGCTTTTAGATTTCTGATCATTTCAATATATATATACATATATATATATATATATATATATATATATATATATATATATATATATATACAGGGTGAGTCGGGAGAGCGCACCAAACTCTAGGAATGTATTATACACGTGAAAATAATGTAAAAAAAATTCATATGTTCTTATCCGACATTCATTTGTTTTCAAGTTATAGAGTAATTAAAATCTTATATCTGAATTTTAACATTATTAAAGTATGCATGTTCGAGGCTCAAAGGCATTTGATAATTCTGACGTTTTGATGAACTGTCAGTGTACAGTGAACAGTAACTGAACGTTTAATTTGGAATTTAGGTGATTGTTAGTGTTGAAAAATGCCAGATACTTATTCAAATTTAGAATATGCAAATATGGTGTTTGTTTATGATTTCTGTAATGGAAATGCTACAGCTGCTGAAGAATATCGTCAACGTTTTCCACACCAAAGATATCCTGATAAAAAAGTATTTATTAGAGCAAATTGTGCGAGGCTAGTAAGCTTCCCAGTGCTAATATATCATCTGAATGCGCTACTCGACAAGGTTTGGTAGAAGTAAAAAATATTCTGCATCTAGTAGAAGAAGATCCAACTACTAGCTGACGGAGAATTGCCACTCAATTGGGAATTCCACAAAAAAAGGTGATAAGCACACTCCACGAACAAGGCTTATATTCTTATCACGTACAGAGAGTACAGCACCTACAACCAGAGGATTACGCTAACCATATGTTTTGTCGGATAAATAATAATCATCGTGTTGTATCATCTTTACAGATGAAGCTACATTTACCCGTGATGGCATTAATAATACTCGTAACTATCATGTATGGTCGGACGAAAATCCCCACGCAACAGTCGAAAGCAATTTTCAACATCGATTTTCTGTAAACGTGTGATGTGGTATGGTTGACAGTTATTTAATTGGCCCTTTCATTTTGGAGAATCGTATCATAGGACAACTACCTAAATTTTTTACAAAATAAATTACAAGGTCTTCTAGAGGATGTTCCTGAAAATATTAGAATGCAGATGTACTATCAGCACGATGGAACTCCTGCACATATCGCTCGTCAGGTCAAGCAACATTTAGACAAACGTTTTCCAGGGCGTTAGTTTGGTCTGGAGGTCCCATTAATTGGCCTGAAAGATCTTCAGACCTCACACCACTAGATTTTTGTTTATGGGGCTGAATGAGAAATGGAGTTTACAAAATAAAAGTGAACACACGGGATGCACTAATTAGACGAATTAAGAATACCGCAGCCAATAGTAAAGAACAAAGGAATGAATCAATTGGGAGAGCAACAAACGCTCTTCGTAGACGAAGCAGAAAATGTTTAGAAATCAATGGCGGTATTTTTGACTATTTATTGAAAGAAGGCTAAAACAAATGAAAATTGTACAAGAAAATATCAGTTTTTTTACATTATTTTCATGTGTATAATACACTCCTAGAGTTTGGTGCGCTCCTCCCGACTCACCCTGTATATATATATATATATATATATATATATATATATATATATGTATATGTATATATATATATATATATATATATATATATATATATGTATATATATATATGTATATGTATATGTATATGTATATGATATACACGTAGAAAAAAAATGAGGGCATAATTTTATCAACAACGGATTTTTCATTAGGAACAAATACTGCAGCTTGCTCTTTGCCTCGAACTGCAGAAATGTTTTTTCAAAAGAGATGACAATCTATATTTTCCATATAATTCAGATCGAATCCTCTTTGTTATTGGTTATTGTTTTTATTTCTATTTACTGTGAAGATACAGTATATCTTGCTTGCCTGATGCTGTAGCTAGATACGGATTGAAACTTATTCTATTTTTTTGTGGTGCTGTTAATTACTTTTGTAAAATAAATAATTTATATCCAAGAAGATTCTGGTGAATATACGACTATAGTACTTTTCCTTCCCATTTTTCGCACAAACTATATATGTTTGAAGCTTTTTTAACAAACCCTATAATTACCTCATTATCTTGAATCGGCACTATGTATAAAAATTGATTTCGTATCCTGCTGTACATGAGGGTTCCATTGTAACATCGAAAGACAATTTCGTTATCCGAAATATTAAAAGTATTTCACATTCAGAGGGGATGTTGTTTGTTTATTGGTTTGATAGAGAGAGGGTGAGAGATTATTCGAAGGGGGAAAATTGGAGTGTTGTGCCAAAATAACTCCAGTTCTTTAGACGCACTGGTCTGTTATTTTTTCGGGATAACATAACGAACGTAAAATTAGTGATATTGTTTCACAGGGAAAAATCTACACTTGCCAAATTGATGAAATGATTAAATTCTGTATTGTAGCAACTCGAAGAGTTTTATAATCCCAGAGCCGGATCTTTGAAAATATATCAGGTTATTCCAAATTGTGAACTGTATGTTTAATGCCTCCTTGCATAAGTGGCACGTGGTAACAGTTCTTAAAAGCTAAATATATAACAAATAAGAATAATATTCATTAGCAATACTTGTCGATATTTAAGTCGAAATAGTATGGATGGAGATTATCAAAACATATATTTCTTCAAATGGCTTCATGGAGATCAGCTGCCAGTCTTTGCAGCGGTCATACTTGACGCCACTATTGCCATATTACCTGTAATACTAAAAACAAAGACGAATAACTTTAGTTAGATTTGGTTTGATGCATGATTCGTCAGCTGTGTAGATTTTATACACAGACTCCCATATAACTTTAACAGAGCGAGCTTTCTTAACATGTGTGAGGTTATGTGGGATTCAAATGAACACATTTTTCACGTCCGATTGATGATGTATCTTGTTAAAACTAGACAAACTTATTCTGAAGATGCCTGTATCGTCTTTTTTGTCACATGGGTATATTACTTGACAACGCTTTTATGAGTTTTTACAGTGATGAGATTTTATTGCTATAACATTTATCTTCTTCTTCAGGTGCCATCTCCATTTAATGAAGCTTGGCGATAATTTCGGCATACTTATTTCGGTTCTGAGTGGTGCGAATTAAAAATGATGTATGCATACCAGTCCAATTGCGTATGTTTCTTAACCATGAATGTTGTCTGCGACCAGGTCCACGTTTTCCTTCGATTTTTCCTTCTATTATTGATTACAGTAAATCATACTTGTTGTTACGGTATATGTAACCCAGATAAGCCATATAACATATTTAGAGTTCATTAATGTAGTCGTATTGTAATAAATAATGTGGAAAATTGAGAAAAACATTAGTACCACCAAAATTTGGTAGATTTGGAATGTTTATTGGATCAACGGAAATATACAGTTTCGATGAAGAGACAACAAACATTTTCACCCATTTGTAATTAGTATCTACTTTATATTCCGTTTGTATTTCAATTCTACGTTTTGTTGAGATGAAGTATATAGAACAATAGGTAAAAATATTTGAATTAAAAAAAAAATTATCATAAATTATTGTAGTTCCACAAACTAAGAATCAAATATAATAAATATTAAGTTATGTAATCGGTATATAAAAACAGTCGACTTATAGCCTGTGTATTGTAAACTAGAATTTTATGATTTAGAAACTGATTTTATGGACAATCATGATGAGTTTGCTCAAGTTCAGGTACACGACTTATCAATGGAAATGTTATCAAAATGATTAGCTGATCTGAGACAAAGTATTAAACAAATGACACTGGACACTGGAAAAGTCTGCTGCCAAAGATAAAACAAATATTAGTGATAGACCACAAACAATAAAAAAGGCAATATTAATGCAGACCTATTGTACAAATAACGAAAACACAGTCAGTATCATATCACATCCCTCCTCATAGAAACCTTATAAAGGAGGATTGGAATTACGTGGTAGTGTCCAATATTCGCCTCCGTATACAGCAAATTAGATTGTGCACTAAGTGAAAACAAAACTAAGAACAACTGACTCTATATGTTGCTTCCCAATGATGAAAAATAGGGACAGTTGCACTCCAATTTCAAAACTGGTGTTTAAAAGAAGATTCATTTAAAACAGTTCATGGACATGAGTATGTGGCCGCCTGCTACCAATATAGATACTGGTAACTTACCATTGAAACAATTAAACCTAACGCACCTAGATTCAAGAGCTTCGTTTACCAGTGAACATATTAAAATAAACACTGTGGGAAAGAATCTGGCTTAACTTCTCTAAGGAGGTCAAAACTGATAAACTAGGTTCTGACAGGGAGGCTATAGCTACTTATAAATCCCGGTAGATAGAGAGTTTCGATATAATTATAGAAAAAAAAAAGCGAAGAGAGATGATATCCTACGTATGGATCCGATGACTCACCTGTATGGCTATCGCGTGATTCAGATGTAGTAAATGGACGCTATGTATTGACAAGGGACCTCACCATCTCAAAAGTTTTTAAGCTATTCCTCGCCTAAATCCACGAATACCAGCACCAAACTACCGCTAGCATCAGTGGACTCCTTGCGTAAGTTATATTATCGCTTTCACGCCTATGATATTGGTTCAGCTATTGTTGAAGTTGAAGCAGATATTTTTGCATTCAGGCCTCTTTTTTCATCGGAGAAACTTCAAAAAATTAGGGAATCTCATAGCAAATATTATTCCAGTGGCTATCAATCCAAATGTGAAAATTTTTAGTTAAAAAAAATGTAGACTTTAACTATCCATAATGACACAGTATGATAGCATTTCTTATTACTACAGATTATTTTATTATTACTATTATTTACGAGCACTTGAAAAGCCTTCGACCCTGATTTTCGAACGAATCAAGATAAAATTTCACTCATATATTAAGAATATACATGAATAGAAATAAAAGTATGGGTAGGAAAATAATATGATCGGGTTTGATAAAACTAGCTTTAGTTATGTACTTCATAGAAAGGGTTTCTTTAATGAGAATGCTATGCTCTGCCCTTAATATTTAGTGAGTATCTTCATATTACCATGCGACCACTAAAATCTTATTTAGCGAATATTACATTTTTCAAAGAAAAAGACAGAAAAAGTAGTAAACAAGGAATTTTACATACCAAGACTAAAAGAAAAAATAGAATCGATTACAAATAACTGTATACCTTGTATATTAGGGAATAAAAAGGAAGGAAGGAAAAAAGGAATGCTTCATCCTATACAAAAGCTAGAAGGTCCGTTAGAGATGTATCACGTCGACCACTTAGGACCAATGAAGTCAACAAACAAAAATTATCAGAACATTTTTGTGGTAGTTGATGACTTTCCAAATTTGTGTGGTTTTACCCAACAAAATCAACCGCGACGAAAGAAGTGATATGTTGTCTTGAAAAACAACGTAAAATATTTGGAAACCCGTCAAGGATAATATCTGACAGAGGATCCGCGTTCCGTTCTGAAGAATTCGAATCGTATTGCCGAGAAGAAAATATTAACCATGTGTTAACAACTTGTGGAGTCCCACGAGGTAATGGACAAGTGGAAAGGGTAAATAGGACCCTTGACAAAACTCAGTTTGGAAGACCCAGGAAAGTGGTACAAATACGTTGACAAAGTACAGACTGCCTTGAATTCGCCCTATCAGCGAAGCATAGCTACCACACCCTTTGAAGTATTAATTGGTATTAGAATGAAAAATAAAGAAGACGTTAAAATCAAAGAAATCATAAAAGAGGATATAATAAGAAAATTTTATGAATAAAGAGATGAAATACGTAAAAGAAGTAAAGAATGAAAATAAGAAAGAATACAATTTAAGAAGAAAGAAGGCGAATGTATATAGGAAGAATGATTTGATTGCACATACAAAGAACCCAGTTTACATCTGATTCAAAATTAAAGAGAAAATTTTTAGGTCCGTACGAAATTGTTAAGGTTAAAGAAAATGATAGATATGACGTTGTTAAAATCGGAGATCACGAGGGACCCAACCGAACGACAAAATGCGCTGAATATATAAAACCGTGGGTCAACTAGAATCAGAATCAACCTGCTCAGAATCCGAGGCGGATGGTTACAAGAAATATTTGCAAATCGAAGTTACAATACTCAATAAATAATTTAATTTGTCATATACGTCTTTATTAAGCGGTAACTTGGTACATGTGTTTGTTTATCTTTATGTTTCCATTGTTTGCAAATTCTTGAAATACTACCGTAAATAGTAATAAACAATTGTTTTAAAGGATACCGGTAACTGTTTAAAATTTATATTCCTCTATTTACGCTTCCATATTATTGCGTAGTATTCCAGGATTTTAAATTCTATAGAATGTTTTATTTTATTGTTGTTCATTATAGACACGTAATATCTGCCTTCAAATATTTTACATTATATTATATATTTACCATAAACTTAACGTATAGCATAAGAAAAGTTTAATACTTTTCAACATTTTCTGTCGTTTCACTCTTAAAATCTTTCATGTATTCGTGAGTTTCATTCGTCGATTAGCTTCAAATCATTTAAACGTTTCTGAGGCAATTAACCCTTTAAATAATAAACAACAAATCTGTTAATCTGCGGTTAAACCAGTGAAAAAATGTTACCATAATTTACTCTTTTCAGTATTTCCCCATTTACGCTTAATTTCCAAAGTTAACCGCCCTCTCGCGTTCTCTTTGAAGATGTGTCGAGCGAGGAATTGGGGCAGTGTTTACGTGTATATTTTGATGCTATATATAGTATACAACTGTAAGGGTTGGTCGGGGTTCAGTTCAACGCAGACTGCCGTAATGTCGGCGTCGCTTGCTGTTTCCCGACGGCACGCTACGAGAATAATTCTCGTAATTCTTTATTTTATTTTGTGATTTAGTATATTTTTACGTTTCATTTAGTTCTTAGCGGAAATACACAAGTGAAATAATAATAATGATATTGGTGTTTGTTCCATAACTTTTTCATATTCAAAGGTAAACTGATATAAGTTTAAATAGCTGTTATACTAATATTATATGTTGATATGTGTCCTTTTTTAGAACATGTGGCAAAACCATATACTTAGATATCTAACATTTAAACACAAATTTATATCATTAAACAAACCTTATGAATTGAGAGATACTACACTTCAAATAATCGCAGTGGAGACATATTGGAGTCAGTTACTTGAAATTTTGAATACCTATCCTAGTCCACAGTATGTACATATTCAACTTATTACCAAAAAAATCTTATTAACTTCGGCGGTTTACTGGAAAAATATTTCTATGATTTCAATTCTTCAAATTGTACGTTCTTCCCAGAGTTTCTTCACAAAACTATTTTTAATTCGATCAATCAGAGTACTTGAAATGGTTTATGATTATCAAATTTTCAATAGATGATTTGATGTTCTGTTTCGGTCATTTAAACGAATACGAATGTGTATGATTTTGTATGGTTCTTATATTATGAATGTTTCAATAAAGGATTTGGAGTCAATTTTCTGAGAAGTTTTGTATTCCTTACGTTAACTTAAAAGTAGTCTAGGTTTATACAATTTGATTCTTGGATTAGGATATGTACTATAAATAGCACGTTTATTACTAATATGCCAATTATGAAGTTTCATACATGGCTTATGATATTTGGCAAAACAATTGATTCATTTTTCTTCCTCAAATTCCTTAATGTGTTTTCAGGCGTCGGATTGGAAAGCCGTGTCTTCTTCCGGACATATTTTAATTGATCTTGAATAAATGTACATATCCTTTCAACTGTGTTTTCTGTTCTGTCCATTAATGAAATTTACCCCATCTTTCATGCGTTCGTTTCTGATTCTGTTTCCCTTACTATTTTCTTAAATGTTTCATGTTTTATCACAAATGCTTTCCATGCTTTTTAAAAATCACCATTTGTTCTGTTAAATATGTTATTATAGGGATAGTTATCACAAACATTTTTTTTCAGTTCATGATTCATTTAAATAGTGTAATCTTGTTGATTTCTGGATCTGTTTATCAATTCTGAGTCTTATTTCTCTTCTTTCATGATGATTGTGTTTAGATACTCAAGTGACTATTTATATATATATATATACATATATATATATATATATATATATATATATATATATATATATATATATATATATATATATATATATATTATATATATTACTTTTGTTTTTATTAGTGCATCAAATTTTAGTTTAGTGAAATATTTGATTAATGTATTATGTTCTCAATAACTTATACCACTATCATATTCATTGTAATAATTCGATAGTTGTTCGAAGTCCTTCTACATATGATAAGGGAAAATTTTTTGAATGTTTTGATTTTCTTTCAATGCAGTTTTTGGATAGCTGAGCATCTAAATTCGGGATCTGATAGTTGGATAGCTCTATCATCCAAATTTGCAATCACTGATCTTTTTTGTAACAAGCATGACATGTTACGGTATATACTTCTTTTGTTACTTTTTCGATCTCTTTGAGTGGTTTTGGTAGTACTATCATAATTATTTGCGTCAAATTATTTCCATAGAACATTCCCTACTTTTGACGAATTCAAATTCATAACGATCTCCAAGTCGACGAGTCATATTTTCTCAGATCGAAAGGAACTATGTTATTATTAAAATAAATATTTCAATCATTGTTATATTATGATTATGTTATGTTAGATTATGATTATTAAACAATCTTCATCTGTTTTGCAAAAATGTTAATGGTTGGGTATGAGTATAATGCATATCATTATTCTCTATATAATATCTCGAACATCACGTAGTGTTAACAATTTAAACAATTATTCTATTATTATGTAAACATATTACGGGAATATTATCTGATGTTTTTTATAGGAAACACATAGTCAGCAACTACAGAATCTCAAAATTCTTTATTCGATATGCATAATTTGGTGAATGCCCCGAAAATTATTTGGTGGACGCGCGAATTCATGTTGGATAATTAAACTGTTTTCAGTTATCTGTCGGCTGCTTTTTCCTAACAGGTTTTTTCGAGATTTCCATTTTCTTTTTTTAATCTATCAATTTATCACTGGTTTTTCATCTGACAAGTCGTTAAATCAGGGCTGTTAATATTTTATTGCCAATCCAAACTCTATTATGCTGCACTATCATACTGTTTATTCGATTTAAAAACCCGTTTACTTCTAATCGTACTAATTATAATTGTCTCCAAATATGTTTTCTCTGTTTATACAAAATCATAAAACACAATTCACACTATTTGTTTTTTGAGAGAAATTTTGCTAAGCGTTTGCTTTTATCATGTTTCAGCTTCCGCGAATACTTATTTTGTTTATTAAATAATCTATAGGTACTTAAAATTGTGTTATATCGTCGCATGGCATCTAATGCACTAGAAGCATTCGTTTAATGAATTTTTTAGAACAAAAATGTTATTTGGTATATGAATAAAAAAATACTCAAATTTTACCTTCTAAGCATAGTAAAATATTAGAGCTCCTTCAACAGTTCTTGCCACAGTAAGCTTTTTCGGGTTTCATCATTTATTACACTATGATGAGTATATAAAAATGTATTAGCTGGAGGGGTCTGTTAATTCAGATAAATTAGTCTATATTCTCGACAAGCAGAGATAATATAACTTCTCTTTCAGCTGAAGTATAACACATTTTTAAGTAGAAAACGATAGCTTATAATGATTATTAGCAGTTTCAATTGCATTTGGAGGTATTTTTGTTTGTTCTTATACTACATCTCAAGAATTACGACTGCATAAATTCAGATAATATTCTAATTGTTTCTATTAAGACATGTTATATGAATTGATATGAAATATAAAAATAATAATATTATAAAAAAATAAGGGAATATATTTCTTATATTCATCACAAATTGATCTTTTTGAATAAATAATATTTACTAAATATAACTAATATGTTAACATGAGTAAATGAATAAACAAATGAGTAATGAATGCCAGTATTCGAATATTTTTTCTAGAATCTAAATTTAATTAACTGCACATAAATTACTATTTTTAACATGTATTGGAAAAAGTATGTTTTATTATTTATGAATTTGATTGGTTAGGAATAAAGCGAACATATTTCTCATTGTTTACATAAACTGCTTTTATTTAATTCAACCAGTAAAATCTGGAATCAATTTAACTATTAATTTGTAAATAAATATTATATTCGTATTGATACACGTATTATTCTACATTATTTGATTATAATTATTAAATATTATAGAAAGCTACCAAAGCTAAGCATACAAAACCGAATTTATCGATTATTATATCTCAAAACATGTTAATTTTAATTATTAAAACTAACAGAGAGACTAGGTTAATTTTATTATTACAATTTCAAATTTTGGGATTGGTTTACCTAAGATTCCTATTTCAAATTCACTATTGAATGTTTTCGTTGAAGAATTGAAGAACAACTAACATAAGTTTTAATCACATATCATACAACCGATTTATTATAGAAATAGTGGTAGTGTTTAGGTAGTTTTAAGGCAGTTTTATATGTCATAGAAAACTTTTTGCATGAAAATATTTCTGTGAAATAATTTGATATAAAATCTTCTTCAGACTATAATATAATACTGAGCTTTGTGTATAATATCCAAAAGTATTTCTTTGCCTGCTTATTGTAAATAAGGTAACATTTTGAAGTATTTTAAAATTAGTAAAATACATTTTCTGACTGTCCAGAAGCTTCGAAAGAGACTGAATACAGGTGTTGGGTATATTAGAGTTAGTATTGATGCAAATAATTGATTAAAAATAAGAATAATAAAAATTTGGTAAGCCTCTTAAGCCTCAAATAAAGGGAAAAAAGAGAAAAAATTGTCCAACTCAAAGACAGATGCAAAATTATTTCAAATTGTATTTCATTAGTTCGAAAACGATCAATATTGATGGAACGTTTTATCATATCGAATTTTTCAAAAATAAAAATTTAGTTAAGCTCACTATTATCTAGTGTATTAAATCTACGTACTAATGAGTTGGATATAATGATCAATCTATATGAATCCATCATATGAAATGTAATTTGCTGAAATATCAAAGTAGATTCTCTTAAATTTCTTTGAGACGTTCAATTAATATAATGACTATTAGTAATGCAAGCATTTAATTTGTTGATTGTTCCCATAAAAATTTGTTAAAACTTCAAATTTTCATATTTACTTCCAATAAACTTTGAGATAAACCTTACTCTAAAACCGATCAATTAACTCGTTCCATATATTAAGTCCAAATTAAAATAGAGAGTGTGAATTAATATAACGAAGACTTACGATTTTCAACTTGGACTTATTTTCGTCACAGCGCGGGGTAAAATCAGGAAGGAAGTTGAATTCTTTTCCAAAAAACAATCGAAAATTGATTACTTCCAAATAAATGAATGTTATTAATAAATCAATATACCGCAAGTAGTAATTATTATTGAAATGCTAATGTTGGTAAATAAATATTGTGTCAGTTTTATCATAAGAGAAAGGTTCCGCGAAACAGTGATATTTTTCATTGGCACTGTATTATTTCAATGAAACATATTCACGAGCAATAAAATATGTTTATTTCACTAGCGATAAAATAAATAATATTTATTTTGTTAATTGCTAAAAACAAACTCTCCATATCGGCGGGTATTCTCAAAAATAATTACGTAAGTTGTAGTAACGAATGTATGACAATATTTGCCATGATTTTATTTGTTAAACAGCAAATTATTATCCCATAATTGTTCACAAAAACAAAGCGTTTTCACAAATGAGTACAAATAGATTTTATACCGGTTTAATTTTAATTTTCTGCGGTAGACAATAAATATTTTAGAACACATCATGAATTCCAAATGTTACGATTCCGTTAGTTTTTCGTAAATTGCTAACGAATAGTATTTTAAAAATTCAACTTTTTAAAATCTAATTACAATGAGCATCGTAATAAAATCTGGCTACAAGAATAATTATTGAGAGAAGCACAATCATTATGACAAAATATCATTAGGGTTTTCGAAACTCTGTTTAAAACATGAAATTTTATATCCATACGTATGAATATTCTATTTTGAACCCGCTACTGCTTCGAACTAAGGACCTAGATTCGTTGAAAAAATTACATAGTCAGCCAGTTAAAAACCATAATTGAAAGGTTATCCATATAATCTCAATCTATAATATTAATAATATGAAATTTTATTCTTACAAGGACAGGTTGCTGTTATTTGATGAGTAAACAAATTATCACCGAAGATATCTCTAAAAATAAATGAGATGAAGACCTTGAAAATGATAAAATTATTCACACTGACATACAAATAAATAAACAAATTCACAACGCTAATATATTAAAATTAATAGAGTGAGGAACATGTCAACAAAATATTTTCCCATAGTAGTGCCAAGATAGTGAGAGCTGATGATTAACATCACTAGAATTGTTTCTAGTCTAGACTTTTCGCTCGCCCACTAGGCGAAGCTTTGGCTGGATTGATATTGGATTGTTCTTCATTTTTCAACATTTCTATTAGGGATATTATTATATCAAATATATGAAAAATATTCAAAATAATAAAACGACTCATGGTATCTCCATACGGAGGTCAATATTTTTGTAGCTGAAAACGCTATTTACGTAATTAAATTCTTCTGTAGAATGGTTAATATTTATGAAAGAATTAGAAAAAAGTTGCTCCAAAAATCATAAGTTTAGATAAAACTAATTGCTTTTCAATAATTTTATCACATAAATACATTTGAAAAATTTCGGAAGCATGATCAAATGATAATCTGTTTCTATGATTACTAAAGATATAATTAAATGTTCTTAGGACAATTTTATTTGATGTGATGGATTCGATTTATTGAATAGAAAAAAAATTCATTACATTATCACAATATCACACTAACTCTCCATAACAGCGATACATAATAACATAAAATCATATCCTAGTGAAGGAAGTTTTATAATTTTTCTACTATCCTCTCCAATTGATTTTGATTCTACCTCCAATAGCATTTTTCCAGAAATTATTATTATGAATATTTTGTATAAATAGGACATAATAATTTCTGGTGAACTAATTTCGTAAACTATTAAATATCTCAATATATCTCAAAATAAACGGAACATAAAATAATCGATAGAAATCACTCACTTAAACTATGAATGCAAGTTTTTTAATCATGGAAAATAATTGTTTGCATTTTTCTTTGAATCGAGTTGTTGGTCCACAAGGTATATCTACTGTTATATAATTTACGGTTCTATTAATTAATTAATTAATTCATGTTCTTGATTTTAGGTCTCTTCTGTTTCAAAATTAGTTTTTTTTATAGTTTTTATATGAAAGATAAATTTTGACGGTTCGACTTTTCTGACTTTTCTTTAAGTCAGAAAAGAGACCTAAAATTAAGAATATTTAAATGCATTAATATATTTCTTCAATTTCTTAGACCTTTTGATATATTAATGCATTTGAATATTCTTGATTTTATGTCTCTTTTCTGACTTAAAGAAAAGTTACATATATATATATATATATATATATATATATATATATATATCTATATATATATACATATATATATATATATATATATATATATATATATATATATATAATTTCAATTATTTATTATTTTGATTACCTCTATTTTTATTTTGTTCAACTATTTTGTTATGTTATAAATGTTATAAATGGTGTGAAACACAATCGAAATTCTTAAAGCGACAAATAACAATTTTTGATATATTCAAAATAAAGAATGTAAATACTGCACATGTCCAGAAATTAATTAATCACAACATGAAATATTTCGCATTAAATAAAGAATATTTATTATTATATTATATTTCTTTTAATTTGAAAATTGGCGAAAATTTAGGTACTTATTAAAAATAAACAAATCGTTGATACCAAGTGAACATTGAAAATTTATAAAATCAACACGTTGTCACAAAGAAAAAATGAAAAATCCACCAATTTACGTGATTAAAATATGCGAGGTCAGTATATTTTATTATAAATTAACAATAAATCGATTGATAAATAGCAACAATACACCAATATCAGCTATTATTTATTTGTTTACATTAATAGCATTGTATAAAGATAAACAATACGTTTAGAAGTATTAACCTTCGTTGTAATATCAATAACCGCAGAATGTACATTTATTATTTGCACAAATTCTTATTAATTTTATAGTTGTAAAGAACTGTTGAAATTATCATAATATGAGTAAAATGTAGACATAGATGTATAAATAATCTAAAAATAATAATGTACCTGGGCAAAAGAGGCCAGCATACGCGTTTCGCAATACTTCATCAGTAGTGGTAAACACAACACTCACAGAACAACACCTAAACACAACTAAACACATAAACGGTAACAGCCTCTATTAATTATTTCTTTTTCACTAGAAAGAACAAGAGTTAGTTGTGTTGTTGCGCAAAAGGGTCATTGAAGATGCTAGGACGATTTCGTAGGCGGTCCGCGCGTTCATAGATGCGCCGCTGCCGCTGCACTTTGTGTTGTTTGTATGTGTGTATATCTATAGCGGAGCCGGCAATACGAAGCGGGCGGACGCACGCAAGTCACTCCGCGCAATACTGACACCTCCACTTTACCACCTCCCTGAAGGTCCACGTCTTCCAGTTGCAAGCTGTACCCCATCCTCCGAGTCTAGCTTGTCCTGTCCCGCACCTAATAATAAACTGACAAATACCCCGCCGCCAAATTATTGTATTCGCTTGATGTGAAGTAAAAACTGAATTTCTATTCCTTTTCACGTGGGCTTTTCTTCTACTTCTTTTATTTATTCAGTCTAGTCCCGAATATCTTGAAATTTTCAAGAGCAAAACTTGATTATGTTTCGCAATTACCGTCTGGGTAATTTTCAGTATATTCTTGAAACTATAATTTCTTTAAGAATGTGTACTTCTTGAGAAAACGTTAGAAATAAAGAAAAACATTCTTATGATTTGATTTTATTGGAATTACTATCTTTTTTTAAAGATAGAAAAGGTTAGATATGCAAAGTTAAGGATAGTCACACATTCTCATTGGAACAGAAACTGTACAAATAAATGGTTATGGTGATAAAATTATTGTGAGGTAGTATAGATTATTATAAGTGCAAACCATATGAGTTTATAATTATTGAATGGATTCGGTAGTTCATACAAAAATTTTAATAGCATATACCCGTCGATTAATAATTCAAATCGTGATTTTTTACATTCAATAAAATGGATACGAGGTGTACCGACTAAAAGACGTCGAAAAATTTTCTTTGCATGACAACACTGTTATTTGGGTTGATACTTTTAAAGAGTATGCAAAATTGTGCTTAATTGTCAAATATCAAATTTTCGTTTCTTTCCTATTACATGAAAAATGAAATTAGTGCTACCTTGGAACATTATTATTTTTTGAAAAACTAGTAATTAACTTCTTCGCAAGAAATCTTTATGCTGTTTAGAGCGTCACAGTATTGGGATTTTCCTTTTCATTCTCCTTTCACCCACTTTTCCAGTTGTCCCGAACCTCTGCTATTTTATTCATCTTCTGTATTGTTTTTCTGTCCCTTCCTGTGTTAATTGTTTTATACAAGTTTTCCTGGATCTTGCTTTCCTTCTTTTCTTATATCTTTTTGCTTCTGTCACTTTTCTTATCAGGCTTTGTGGTGCTCCTCTCTTTATGGTTTTTTATCTCTGTCTCGATAATTCTCTTTTATGTTTTTGCGGCAATTGGCGATAAGCATATTGCTCTGTAGTTTTTGCACATTAGTTTTCCTTTTTTATGTGTTGGTAACACTTGATTTTCTTCCCAGTGTCTTCTATGTTGTCTTCTCCACTTGCTTTTCCTAGTAATTAACAAAAATATGATATCTATTATCGTGTTTTTTTAAAGTCAACAAATGTTCTGAAGTTAAAATTGTAGAATATTGTTAGGTTGTTCAACTGGAATGACAAGCGGCATCTTAGAAAAATAAGTACTACTGTGCTTAGCAAACATATCGAAAAGAATGGACTACATTCTATTTCAGGAAACCCCAATACCTTTGCCAGACAGATACCATAATTATATTCAAATTAGAAAGTGTATAGTAGCAGGAATTCTTAAAAACTAAAAATTTCTCCAGAAAATACAGGAAGATGATCCTCATAGATATTCGAAAGGGAATTATAAATTAACTATACAGCGCCAATAACAAGTGAATTTTTATGCGAAGGCAAGGTACAGAACAAATAATATTTGAAGAAACTCTCAATGGAGTACAATATTCGGAATTTGAGCGAGAAGTATTAGTGCTGGAACTGCTAGATTTTTTCATTGGCTTCTACATGTTAATACACGAGCTTCAATAATTGTTCGTTAATAACTCGATGCTGTGTTTCTAGGCAGTTGAATAGGTTGAAGAGAATTTATTGAATGACCAGATCTAAATTATTTTACTTTAGCAAATTTCAGACGAAATGTTGCAAGAGTAAATATGGAGGAGATATAGACACAAATGAAAAATGATTATGGATTAATTTCACCCATTATTAATTAATAATACGATATTGTTAAATATTCAGCCAACATTATAAGCATACCATCATTGAAATAATTGATTTCAAATATTTAATAACCATCCAGAAGTAGGTATCGCAAGGACTGTATGGCTATACCAGGGATGGGGAAACTTTTTTCTTAGCGTGCCAATTTTTGATAACGAAATATATGGCGGGCCAAGTTGAGGCATTACATTAACTAAAATAAAAATGAGGCCATAATTTTTCTAAAATACTAATTTATTGTGCAATATTGAAAAATAACATTTTTAATAACATTTATTTAATTGAACTTTAATTAGCTGCGAAGTAGAAGGTTGAGGGGCGTTGGTCTTTGTGGGAACATGTGACATGTGGAACTGTTTTTGTTTCTGCATGACTTCATCATAAGCCGGCTCCATATGTGATGCTGAATTTTTAACAATGGGAAAAGGGGGTCATCCGAAAGCCTATTACGAAGACAATTTTTTCTTAGGTTCATTATTGAAAATGTTTGTCCGCACAAATTGCTTGTACCAAACATAGCCATTATTTTCTGGGCGTGGGCAACTATATTTGGGTATTGTGACCTAGATGAGGACTTATGAAATTCCAATTTGCTGATGTTTAAAAATAGTTGCCTCAAATGGGTAGTGCGTTCGACGACAGTCGGACTTACGGGTTTTATGCCCGACGTGTACTGCCTTTACTGCCAATTCATGAGAATGTAATTTCTGATAAAAAGAAAATCGTACTTAATTTTTGTTTGCTGGTCGCGGGCCGGATTTCAACGCTTTGCGATACAATAAAATCAAAGAGGAAATTATATCTCTTAAATGTGATACCCCCTATACATATTGTTGTTTGTGAATCAAGTTTATTCAATATTTGTGTATTTAGAGTCTTATTTGGCCTATTATTAACATTTTCGAAATAATAGAAACAATAATAATTTTCTTAGTTAGAGACACCTATATATTCAATTCAATGCAGTTGAGAAAAACAGCAGTTCTAGTCATGTTACGTACAGAGAAAGGTACATTCAGTAAGTAGAAACGAAATTAACTCTATCAACAAGTATTGACGTCAACTTACTAAAATGTATAATTACATTTTTCAAAAAGAGTATATATAAGATAAATAGATCTACTTATTTGTTAATTGGAAATATTTCACACTTTACAAGGTCATTATAGCTGCAAAAAGAAATTTTCGAATATAATGACAACATAGAAATAAATGAAACTATATTGATGAATATACAAGAATCAAATAATTACCTTCAGAGATTTAATCACAAGAAAAATAGTTACTTAGGAAGAGGCAAATAAGAAAATAAAGGAGCCAAACCAAATAATCCACTGCAAGTTTTCAACATTGATATTGAATTATCATACAGACTATTCAAAGAGTAACGTAACCTGCTAAGTTAACAATAAGATGCGGATAAAAGTATTTTATATTTATTGAGGCCATCTCCATAAGTTGATTAGAAGTATAAAGGGCGCACCGTTACTCGAAATTAAGCAACTAATATATTTATTCAAATTACTTTAATTTCTTATTTCTTAGGTCATTTGATATGTATATGTTTCTAAATCGTCTTTAGTTCTCTGCTGATGAGATTCTGCATCTACCTTTTGCTTTACGGCTTCATAACATTTAGTGTAACATTTAGTATAACATCGGAGGATTCTTCATCATCAATTACGTTCTTTAGTCGGTCAGTTTGAGGGCGATTTTTAGTTGAATCCACTTGTTCAAAATGTGTCAAAATCGTCCAGACTGCAGTTTTGGAAATTTCGAAACGTACCGTTAAATTTAAGTATCCAGTTATAATAAACATATTTCACTAATGAAAATGTGAAATAGACATAAATAATTGCTTAATAATTTTAATTAAAAAACGACTATAATTTTGTAACTGTTAAATGTAGAATTATGCGGTCTTAAATTGTATTTGTAATTTAATAGATTATGAAAAACTGGACATTATACAGAATGTATTTTTCACAAATATGTTGTTAAGGTACTGGTAATTGACTATGCGAGTGTCCTGATTTAATTCAATAATTTTTCTGTAAAGCTAAAAAAATGTAAAAATCTGCAAGAAACGTTTATTGATGAACACACTGTAGTAATAGGAAAATTTAAATGTTAAGTCATCACTTTGTCAGTTTTTATAATAAATTAAACCGTAATACTCTCATTTCCCACCCTTTTCAATGCTACTTGGTTCGATATCTTATAAATAAATCAAAAATCTGTACACAATAATATGAAACCTGTTCAAAGCCGTCATAATCTCTTTTAAATAGGTTAAAATTAGGGTGAAATGCGAAAAAAGACCCAATATGAATTTAAAGAGCAATTTAAAAAGCGCATATTTTCTTTTTGATTTATTAGCCTGAATTCACATAATAGGCAATTATTATGAGGTCGAAATGTCTTCCTTCTTCAGAACCGCATCGCTTTCGCATCCCTTCTCGTAACATCCATAGGCGTACATATAATCAAGATGTTCTAAAATGTCAAAAGGAATTTTGTGACTAGTTCTGTGAGAATAAATTTCCATTCATAAGAGAAATAAAATAATGCTGACCTGTTGTCAAAGTAATCGAAATGAATTTTATTTTCAATCATTCTATAATCTCAAAACCAATAAATAGTTTAGATTTATTGACTTATTTGCATTATACATTGGAAAATAACTTAATTTTTTATTAAAATGTTATTTTTCTAAAACAGATTGTTTTAAAACTGATACAATTTTTTAATTCCTACGAAACCCCCAAAAGTATACGAGCTCGACAGCTATGAGCCCACCCCTCATACTTACGTATTCCAACGCCCCTTTCTGTTAAAATAGCCACATTGAGTGCTTCTAGAAAATTTTCATGGAAAATAACGCATTCATGTATGTACATAAGAAGTTATTTTTCATTTAATGCTCCAGCAGATTCTCATAATTATAAATTGTTTTTAATGAAAATTGTAGTTCCTACTTAAGACAAGATGTGTTGGAGGACAGCTTCACCCAACATTCATTTGCGTCGGATGGCTTCGATTAATCTTGTCAAAATGGCAAGATAACGATCTGAGTTGGTGTTGATAGGCTAATGCTAGAATATGGTTGCTATAATTTCACTGACAGAGGAAATAACGTTGGATTTTTTCTTCCTTGGTTATTAAGAAAGCTTCAATCTAGAGCTGCTTTTTAGTCTCTGGGAACTAAATGATCAATTCACGTTTTGTCTCCTCCAAATCATCGATGAAGTGATATTGCAACACATCAGAAACGATTTATTCATAGTTCTACAGTTACTTCGTTTGGCCGATCATTTTTTTAACCCATGCTGACTTTAAAGAACACAGCCTGGCATATTGCAGTTTTGGCAACTCTCAATCCTTCTTCATCATTTCAATCATCTTCTGCAAGAAAATTATTTGAATGGAGCGCATGTCAACTAATCTAAGTTTTCACTGTATTATTATCCATATTTCCATGTTTCCAAAAACTCACAAAATACATCCTCACATTTAATTTTTTTGAAAATGTAACAAATTTTGATTTTCACTAGTTATAAGCCGCGTTGAATATAACAACAAAATTCCATTCCTATATAATACGATTTTACCTATAATTTTGCAAGTCCGGAAAACAACTTTTTTTGTCAGAATGGTTGGCAAATTTCTAAAATGGTCCTGTAGATACTTTCAAAAACAAAATACATAAATGTTTTCCCCTGGGATTTCTCCCCATTTTGTTGACGTGTTTATAAATATTTGTATAGGTTTCTGTTTATCCTTTCCATATAATAAGTTTCAATATTTTTAGCAAACTCACACAGTGTCTTTAGAGGACTTTGGAGGATTATAAGGTAATGTTACAGTAGTCACAATGTGAGAAAGAAAGTCCATGAAAAAGGAGTTGGAAAATACTTATCGAGTGAAAACTGAGCTGGCATTTTCTTTCAAATTGAATTGTTTAGGTTAGGTTAAATAAGACCGGGTAACCCCGAAACCAATTGTTTTACACTTTATATTCCATTATTTGAAAACTAACTTAAACACCTAACCATCATCCAATTTCCACCGCTGTAATTTCCATTTGGAGAATATTACATTAAGTTTTCAGTCTGTATGACTTGTGGATATTCAACTCCTTTGAAAACATAGCAATTCCTGTTCCATTTTTTGTTGTCGAAGATTGAGATTTTTTTTTCTTTTATGAAGGATTTCCCCTCCCTTTCTGCTCTTATAGGAATGTTTATTTTGATCATTTCTTTAAAATAATGGGTTTTTAATACGAAGTGAAATATTCAGGAGAAACAAAGGATTTAATCAACAGAAATGTACAGACGGAGAAATTTTTAAAAAAGTTTAAATACTTTGTATAGTCACTATTTTGATTTGAAATGGTCTTGAAAGTTGATCAAAAACTCTTTTGTTTTCGCTTTCTTAACTGGAAAATAGATTAACAAACCAACAAAGGACGAAACAACATAATTTACGTGTTAGTTTTGACATTGGTAGAAGTAACACTATGTATTAGTTTTCTTTTACTGATTCTCCAATTGACCCTGGAGCTCTAATAGCTTATGTTAGTAAAAAGATATAAAGAGTACGACCAATTTCCACACAAGAATTCTTAAGTCTGACTTATATAAATTTTTTTTATAAGATTTTGTATGTGAATATTGAATCTAGAAGGAAACTTCCCTTACCGCATCATCAGTTCTTAGTATTCAGTGGTTAGACGTCCATGATTTATTGTTTTGATGAACAATTATTTTAATTATATATGCAGCTTTCTAGTGCACGCGGAATATCATTTCTAATCCTATATGAAAAGTTATATCTAGTTATATCTTATTCATTATGTGAATTGTGGTCTAATACCGAGTGTTCAATATATCTCGGTGTTAATTTTGATTGTTAATGCCGCAGATTCTATTTTATAGTTACACTTCTGGTAAGCAAAGTTGTTTATTATTGTATAATTTAGTAGATTATATACAGGAAAGACAATTACAATAATGGGTACACTTACAACGGTTGAATGAAAAGTACCTGATCAAAAAATATGGAAAAAGGTTAGGTACCAAATATCTTCATAACAGCATGTATATTTATAGAAAGTGACAACTCTGAATACGATGCACAGTCCGTCAATTTTTTCAATAAGGGATGGGTAATGAATGTTTGGTTTTCAATGTATGTGAAACATACAATTATACGATTAATCGATTTCCAAAGCCAGAGTAAATAATTTTTTCACTACATTGAGGAGTCAGCACGAAATAAATATAATGTTATCCCCTTCGCTGCTAACCCATAAAGAAGTTTCGAACAGATGCGTTTAGAACGAATTCAATAACATCTACAAGTTATGAGTTAACGTTCAGGAACGATATTCCATAAAACATAATAAAATTGAAACTTGACATTTTCTATTCCGTAGACAAAGTTACGATAAAAATCAAATGATGGAATATATTTTGGCTACAATAAATATATGAACGTTCCTTGTAAAAATTTTTGAAAGAATATTGGCAGTTTCTCCTCGCTAGAGCATAGAAACTATTAAGAAGAAAAGTTTCAGAAATTATAACTTGAAATGGAAGATCAATTATAATTATTTATTCACAAAATTTTCAGGCTGGACATGCATATGTTATGAGAATTAGAGAATCAGAAATGTCCCATATTATTATGAAAATATATAAATTCATTTATTTAGAAACCTTCTAAACTCAATTTTTACACAGGTTTTCCTAATTTCTTCAACTATTTATATGATCCAATTGGTACGTTTTTAATCAAATGTATACAAGAAAACTACTTTTTGTCATGGGAAATTGTACTGAATACAGTTTACTAAAATCCTAGAAAATTTACTCTGGTATCTGCCTAGTAATTCCGAGGTATATATAACATATTTTATTCTAAAATATAAAATATCATCGATATAACGACATCGAGAGTTCGTTAGTCAAATGAAATTTTTTATTTTGTGGGTTTGGGAGAAAACCAGAGGCGTGACAAATCGTTTTATCGAGAAGTATAATTTAATAAAAAACTAGTATTACGAGAACAAACTATTTGAAAATATAATTGGAAAGAATCGATTTTCATTTTGTACTTTTCAAGAGCTCTGTTTTTGTTTGCATATTTTCATTAAGGTGAGTTTTGTTCAATCGAGTTATATTTTAGCGCAATATATACAATTAATTTTGTTTCTCTCTGCATTGTTCTTAATTACAACACAACGCTTCTCAAATTTGTTTTACTCAACAAATTTATCAAATATTTGGAATTATGTCTAAGAAACATTGAAAAACAATGATTTTAAGTGGAATTTCATGGATAAAAACTCTAGTGAGAAGACGCTTTTAATCAATGAAAATTACCGATTTTCCCGAGTTATACTTTTTGGAAGAAAAAGATCAGAATATTGGAATTTACAGTGCCATGACCGAAAATAAGAAATGAACGAATTTTGTTCGTAGAAGAAATTAGGAAAACGAGTTGGTTGAAAGTGGAAGTCTACATATTCAGCAAGTAGAGCTTTTCAGATCTTCAAGTGTCTCATTAAATAGAATGAGAGAAAGGACAACCTAGAAGATATGTGAATAAAGTTAGACTATTTTACAATGTAATAGTTATTATGTAAGAATCATAAGAATTATTATCATGATACTATTATAATATAACATGTAATTATTGTTTATGGCCCGAATGTCATACTAATATCTTTATTTCGTTGCAAATAAATTGCTTATTACATTGGTGTGAGTGATGTGGATGTAACTGCAATTATTATTATGTTTTTATTACAGTGCACCATGCATTATAAATTTGAGATTCTACCGTTGCTGAATTCCTTTCTTCAAGTTTATGGAGTGGTTTTCTCGATCTTCCGATGGACGTATATCCTTATAACCCTTATATAACACTTAAATCCGCATGATCTGATTATTCGGTGTTGGTGGATACTCACTATATAATTATTGAAGTTTTTTCTCAAATCTTGTTTCAGTTTAAGGTAAACTTCCAATTCCTATATATCAATTGATAGTCATAAAAAAGATTAATATTCAGAACGTAATATATAAATATCAATATTTTAAAAAAGTTGATCTCAAATTAAGCGGAAAATGCAAAGTTCTATATAAATAACAAATCTAACACACCAGGTATAACTAACTAACTATATAACTAAAAATGTTAAAAATTGTTCTATTTTCAATAACAATTTTATTATTACTAATATTAGATTTGTGGACTATGTACGACTATACTAAATGCAGAAAAGAGTGAGAAGCGAAAAAAGGACAGTAATAGCAATAGCAATGATCAAAAACGAACGGCATTACATCACACATTATCGATTTCCCTGTTTGAATCTTCTTGCAAATAAGGGTAGATTGTTCTGACGTGATAGAAAGAATGGAATCCCCCAGCATTTAGCCGTATCTCGGTTGAATCGAAGTTGAAAAGTGGTCGGACCGACGCGCCGGTCAGCGAATGACCGTTAACGTTGATTGCCATCCTTCGTCACACGTCACCAGCTGAGATTACTACCGCCTTACCATAACACGGGATCGGACTGTGAAAAAAGATAAAGAAAAAGTGCGCCAATAAAACAAGAGGGTTCGTTTTAGCTGAACTCCAAAGAGACACCTTCGAAAAACTTTCCAGATTTTCATCTGATTAATACCTGCGCTCCGACTTCAATAAACGACCAGAATCAATCCTCATTGACAACATCGTTACAACGACCTTTTGATCCCTTCTTTGCGACGCTTATATGTTAAACTGAAGTTCATTTATCATCTTAACACAATGTTTACACTTTTATACGATTTTTCTCATTTTCTGAAATATTGATTGATATATTTTTTACAACAAATCATCATAAGTATTTTACGAAATTTGAAAAAACATCTCACAGATTATTGAAAGTAATAACGTTTTGTATACTTTGAAAGGAATGAGAATAATAATTGAATTGAATATGGCAAAATTGCCGAGATAGTCTCAGAGTTTATTTCGATCATATTTTGGGTTTACAAAAATATTTTCCCAGTATGTTTTAAAATTGGTAAAACGGAGACATTATGATCTGATTTGACATTCAATTTATTGTTTTATATGATTCGAAAACCTTAAAGAATATAAAAAATTAGAAATTACACTGAAATATGTTTTTTGTTACAAGCAATAGACTCAAAAAGTCTTAACGCAGAGAAATAAATCAATATATTATTTCGACATACATATTTACTATGATGAGGCCACTGTCGAGGAAGACAATTGTATTTTAATGTGTTGAATCTTTGTTCAGAACTTTTTAATTATTTTGTATGCGAATTTGAACAATTTTTTGATATGCGATTTTTATACAATTGCTCCCTGCTTTGATTATTCTTATATTTATTGAACTTATTGATGTTATCTCCATGTTCTTTATAACTTCTTGTATCTAAATCTTCTTCTATGTCTTCTATGAATTTTTCAGTATTACTTATATTTCTTGCTGTCCCATCTTTTTTACGGTGGGTTCTTAGAATTATTCTCCTTATATTTTGCTGTAATACTTTAAGATCATTTTCTGTTATTTGTTTCTTTATTTCCATTACCTCAGTGATAATCCTATCACGAATATCCATTTTATGTTTTTATTTGGTGTCCCATACAGAAAACCCCAGAGTTAACAAAGGGGCCAAGCCTGGGTCAGTCCTGGGAAGCCTAGCTTCGGCGTACCTGTATTGGTCCATGCCTGGGCCAGGCTACTTAACTCAGTTTCGGCCATACCAATGATTACCCAAGCTCGGGCCAAGGCTGGGATACCCAGCTTTGCCAATTAATTGGTCCAGGCTTGGGCCAAGGTTGGTTGACCCAGCCTTGGCCATACCAATGATTACCCAAGTTTGGGCCAAGCCTGGATATTTCAGCTTTGGCCATTCGTTGACAACCCAGGCGTGGACCAAGGTTGGGCTAATCCTGGTTAACTCAGCTTTGGCCATTCATTGGGGACCCAAGCTTCGGTTATTCGGTCACATACGGCATGGTACGAGTATTTTCGCCCGCCGGAAGCCATACTTTTTTATTATGGGTCTGATCAATCCGATCTCTAGTTTATTCAGTGTGTGTGTTTTTTATTATTACTAAAAGTAACTATGTCTGATACGAGTTCAAAGATGGCGTGCATTGAATAGAGAAAAAAACTCAATTGTGATCGCGTAAAATAATTTAAATGTGAACATCAGCTCTGTGAGTGAGGTTAACGATAGTGGTACAGACTTGCAATCTACAAGCGTTTAATATTTTTATTTAACTAATTAACTGATATTTTTATATTGTTAATTACAGTAAGAGTAAGATTAAATATAAAAATTTATGTTATTTATTTATTTATGCTTATTTTTAAAATCAAAAAAATCATATTGAATAAAAAATAAATAAAGAAATGGAATAAAGATAAAGAAGAAAAAGTTATGTAATGAATAAATCTTCGTTATCACTCCAGTTTTACCAAGACTGGGTCAAGCCCAGAGTTCTACTTGGTTGGACCAAGACTAGGCCAAGCTTGGGCCTTTGGAACTTTCTCTATGGGATACTTCTCAACTTTCCTTTATTTTCATCATATACCCCTTTATATATAAATAATATGAATATATAAATAATTTAAGTAACTGTTCTCAGTTTCTAGATAGTTTTTTTCTTTTCTCTTCAAAAAAAATTCACTTTGTTTTGCATTTACATAAATGAATATCTTCCTGTTTGATTTGATATCAAATAAGTGTGTTTGATGTGAACTTTCACTCTTATATTTATTAAATTCATTTCAATCAGCTTTTTTGAGATCTTTTTATCATATTTCTAGATAGTTTACTATTTTACTAAATCTCAAGCACTTTCAAAATATATGGAGACAGCATTTGTATTATTCACCCAGTTTCTTTGCAGTATTGGTTCTTGAGTTAGTAGTAACATAACTGGCCAACTTTCTGGCTTCGAACCATTTTAGTAATCCTAAAAATTTTTTCTACATTTACTTTTTGGCAGATTCCTTTCTCTCATATACGAGTACAATTATTATTAGTACTAATCTTATTTTATTTCCTTATCTCTATGGTTAGATTAGATTTGTTTCTGATAATAATGTCCTACATATTTCTATAATTTTGCCCCCTCTATCTTTTTCTATAGCCCTACTATTTTTCAGCTTTTTTTGATTTTTATTCCATATGCTTCTGGATTTCGTTGTTTTCTTTAAAATTTATTCTTTTGCTCTTCCCGTATTTTTCCTATTTTTTGACAGCAGTGATTTGTTTTCTCAGTTCTGTCTATTTTTTATTATGTTTCACGATTGCAATTTTACGTTTTTGTAAAATTCATTCCTATTATTTTGAAATCTGTCTTTTCCTATACCTAACCGGTTGTTTTATCTTTTTTGAAATTATTATCCACGTTCTTCTCCAATTCATAGTTGATGCTGTTGCTTTAGTCGTAGTCTAATCAATTCTCCATGTTTTTCTATTTTTCAATTACCTCATATTTACGATCCAGCTCATCTTTACCTCTTTGTCTATTTTTTAATTTTCTGGAAACCTCATAAGTTGTTTTTGTTATATTTTCTTCCGTTTCTTGCCAAACGGTTTCAATGTTTTTATTTAATATACGATTCGCTGCATTCTACATGTCAAAATTTTCTTCTACTATTATTTCGTAGGCTTTCACCATTCCATATTTTATTAATAATACGGGTAGGATATAGTTTAATTTTATATTGTTGCTATTACCAAATAGTGGTTCGTTTTATATAAATCTGTTTTGTTGTTATTATTTGACCTATTGAGTTCTTTCTGATTCGTGTCTCCATGTAAGTTTATATCTTGTCTGGTATTAAAATTTTGTCATATTCTGGAGTTAGTTTATTTATCGTATCATTACCCTTCATTTTTCTATTATATCTTTTAGATACATTTTCCTTCCTTTTGGAGAATTTGCATCTCCTAATATTATTGTAAGGTTTTAATTTGAAAAACCTTAGCATTCTCCTCAACCTTAGGCATGAATATTCGAAACAGTCTACAATCTCATATATTATATATCAAGATGTGAATTTTTGTAACTGCTTTTCATTATTCATGGAACCAACCACTGTAGTCTTGGTAAGTTCTTAAAAAAATGCAGTATCACAATATTATGTAATGAATTTGTTTGCATGAAAACTCAAATTATTTCGTTATGTTTCAGAAACAATAACCCAATAAACAATAAAACAGAAGTAAACAAAGTAATTTATCCAGACATATTTTTAATCTTTCGAGATAAATAAGAAATCAAATAGCATTAAGAGGAACATTAATATGTTGTGTTTTATGTGGTAATTATTCAGGAAAGTCGGAGTCAGCAAGAGTGGAGTTAAAATATGACTTTTTATTAGTGATGAAGTGATTTGCGCGAAAAAGGAGGGAGCATGAAGACGAGTGGAAACGAGCGAAACTCGAAAACAAATAAATAACGATCTTGGTGTGGTCACTATACGAAGGGGTGTTATTAGTAAAAGCAAACATTGTTTATTTACAAACAGGTGATATTGGTAGCTAAAACAAGGATGTAATTAAGGGAAACATTGGTGTAATTTAGTGAGGGTATTTTGTTGAAAGGAGTTGTACGTTAATGGTGTTTTTATTTGTGTTTTTACTTAATTTATCTTTACTGAAACTTCTAATTGCATTCCTTTTTAGAAGTTAACTACTTATTTTAATCGTAACAGGAACATTAAAACCTTGGCGGTCTCTAAGACTACATAGTATGTAATGATAAGAGGAGACCTGCAGACGTAGTTGTCAAACGGTTATGATTACTAATAGTAATACAAATTTTTCCGCAAGTTACAGTCGAACTTCGGCTAAGCTTGTTGAATATTTATTTTTTATCCAACCATCAAAAAATTTGACATTTTTCTCGTTGCTTAGCAACATTTTTAATCTTAGAATTAAAAACGCTACTTTTAATCCTAGGACTAAAAGTAATTGCATTTGAGCTATCTAACTGAAATTTGAAGAAAAAAACATTGTCTCTTACAATCTTAGTAAAACAAACTAATTGGGCAAATATATATATAGGTATTTATTTGTTATTTATAGTGATATTGAATGTACAATTGGAACAATTATTTCCAAAATCAATCAATCAATCAAAGCACCACTGAAATTATCACTAACAATTCAATTGATTTTCATTAATGTTAGAATAACTCAAAATATTCTCCGTAACTGTTGATGAAACATTCGAAGAAATATCTGAACAGGTACTTGTACCTTCTTTGTCAGGTTGCAATATTTTTCTGGCACTATTCTCTTTGTTGATACGTGATTCTTCAATATATCCTTCTGCTACCGTACTCGATTTCCTACCTCCATGTCTTTTAAGATAAGTGGGGTCACCGCCACCATCAATAAGAAGTGTAGCAGATGTTCTTCTTAGCAAATGTCCAGTATACTCCTACCAATTTTCTAACTCCAAAAATTTTGCAATTTCTTGCGGCACGGCACTAATTTTGTGAATACTAACAACCATTCTTTCAAACTTCCCATTAACATACTTCAAAAATTAACGACGTTCCTGTATATTTGATGGCCGTAGTGCAACATATTCGAAATAAACGCAAATAATTATCGCCTATAATGGTAAACAAACGACTTGTTCTTTTTTTTGTCTTCAAAATTTTTACGACTAGGACCGAGTCCATATCCTCAATGTCATCAATTTTCAAATGAACTAGTTCGTCACAACGCATAGCCCCTCCAATTCCTAATACTAGAACAACCTTTATTATCAAATATAAATTATCAGGTACCATATCCAGGAACCGATCCACTTTCTCCTTTGTAAAAACCCTAGACTTTTTAGGTATATATCCATCACTTTGCCTTTTTAACAATGCTCGTAATTTTGAATATTTACTAATATCCACACCACTTTTGATGTCCAGTGTGGATCGCAACATTGGATACTGTGGCCAAAGAGTGAGAGAAATACACTATAAGAACACTCTCCGCATAGTTTTGCACATTTTTTTCTTCAATACACCAATCCATGAATCGTTGATATGCAAGTTCATAAACTTAGCGAGATTTGAGTGGGAAAAGATTTAGATATATTGCTTCGACATTTTCCAATATATCCGCAGGTATATTTTCATCGTGTTCGGGATTCATTTTAAAAGCAGCGTAAAAACTACTACAAAAATTATATGATTAGTACGTCTACTTACGTCTACTTGACAATCGATATTTACCAACAATACCAGATATCCATGACTACCGACTTGTTATCGCTGTTATAATTAATAGGTGTTCAAATTAATTACCAAATTATTAACGATTTTTGAATAAAACTAACTTTATTTTAGTTTTAACTTGTTGGAGAAAAAATATTATATATATCATACGGACTAAAAGTGCCTATTTTTACTGGCAATTTTGCATTCACTCGGCTGCGGTGCTCTCCGCCTCGCCTTATAATATAATATACTATAGGATATTACGTATGTGTAGTAGAGCTGTGTAGCAAATGATGCGAAAGTAAGGTAGCCATAAGGAAATTATTAGAATGTCATAACCTTGGGACCACTGGTTTAATTGATATAAAAGCTAATAATACAAAATAATAGTGTAAATGAGGAAGCAATAACTAATTTACCTATGACAGAGAAAATCCACAATTCAAGGTTATTTAAAATTTAAAAAATCAGAGAAATTTCAAGAATTTTGATGATGTAAGACAAATAAAATTGGATGAAAATAGGATTTCCAGAAACAATGATAGTTTAGCCCATGTGAAAAATTCGAAAGAAACACAGAAAAAATGAACTGCACCGAACAAAAAAATATGTTCAATGAAGGTTTGAAGTGAATGTGCTAGGAACGCAGTCTGATAATTTATTTTCAATTAAAAATACTCGCTCGTAATTTCCAAGTTGCTAAGATGCAGTGATTACATTAGTACAAAATGTATTCAACTGAGAAAGAGATTATTATAGAGCGCTCGATACAATAAGTACAACATAATTATGAAATATTTCGTGATACAGAAATAGATAATGTATTCGAACAAGAACGAAAACAATTGTTGAGGTGATTTTCTAATAAGAAGGATTTATGAAACTTATTTGGAATTATTTTGTTAGAACCTCAAACCTGAATAATATCATTGAACACTTTCCATTTAAACTGCTCTAGTAAATATATGAGGTATTAAACATTGAACAGTTCTTAACATTAAATGAAAATTTGATAAAATAATCATGTTATGTCAAAATTTTTTATTAGTTTCGAAGTTCTATAGATACGTACATATTATCTGCCATGGCTCCTTTAGATTGCCGGCATGTGAAATCCAAGATTTTCTACGGCCGTGGCGCAAAAATCAGATGAAATTTGATCGATCACATGGCTTACGTTTAGGTTGAGGACCGTTGAGGTTTGTGGCTTATTCGTATAAGTATGCAGTTTAAGAAATTCCCATAAGAAAAAGTCTAACGGGATCAAATTGATCGATCCGTGTGTGCACTCCACAAAAAATGATCATGCCCTCATATAGCTCCTGTAGGATGTCCAATGTGGCATGAGCTATACGGCACGTCCCGTCGCCTTGTTGAAATGACATATAACTTGTTATTCAAGAGTGAAATGTATTACAAAGAAAGCAATAAATTAGATTAACAAGCCACCAAAGATATAAAAAATCTTTGTGCCAAAGGAATAAAGTTCAAAGTTTTGAATTTAAAAAAAAATCGAAATCGGGATAAAAGACCATGTAACAAAATAAATGCTCGGTCGTAATTGTATATTAATGAAAAAGAAAAAGAAAATATTAAAGCCCAACAGATATATCTATACATGCTGGTTATGAAATTAGCATTCTTATTTAAAAGTTTTGTCATTATCATACTATTTGAAACAGAGCTCTTTATTGATTTGTATTAAATAACGAAAAGTCATGAGAAATTCCCTCAGTACGGGGAGAATCAAATTTTAATATTATTGGCTGTGGTGGCATTGGCGGTAGTTCGACGTGCCTACAAGTGCATACGTAACTAGAATCGGCGGCAGCGATATTGGGAGCGGAAGCCAAGCATGAGGCATGTGAAGTCGAGGTAAAGGTATATAAACAGTAGTTATAATAAATATGCACAGCAAAACGTGGAAATTCGCAAGCCGCGATGCGACACGGGGCAGACTCAACAAAGGGCGGAACTAAATATCTTGTTTCTAAAAAGGAAGGAAATCAAATACATAAGACAAAATACGGTTCTTAGATTGTAGAATTATTTAGGTTTGATTGAAGGGAACAAAATCACTAATCCGCTCTACCATCTACTAAGTACATAAACAGAAACTTATGTCAACAAAATTATTGGAGTTTTAATTTGTACTAGAGAAGAAAGAGTTTCGTAGAAAAATCAAACAAAATATTCTCCATCTTTCACTCTGTAGGTGATTTTCCATTAATTCATAATAATTATGTAGATGAATAATTTTCATAATAGAAATTTTGATTAATCTTCAAAGATACATTAAATAATTTTGGATAACTTTTCACTTCCTATACTTTTTTATATGGTTCTCGTGATGATTTACCTTAATTTTAGGTCTTTTCTATGAAAGTTAGTTTCAAATATCATGAAAAATTTGACGTTTCGACTTACTTCGGTCTTTATCAATATATGAATTAATAAGGACAATGTGCGTATTTATATTACTAAATAGATCACCCACATCATAAATATCGAAATAACAATAAAATGAAAAGAAAAATCAGTTTTAAAATTAATTTTCACTTAATTTTTACATCTAAAAATATGTAAAAGCCATTAATTAAATTATTCGTAATCGCATTATAAGTTAATAGATAGAACTAGAGTCTATTTTTATGAATGAGAGAGTAATAAAATGATAAAGTATTCCTAATTTTGACAGGTCACAACCTTTTTCTATTGTTCCTCACATTTTATGGTTATAAAAGACCAATAAAAACCCGAAAACATGTATTAGCTTGGATACATTTATTTTAGTTTTGGATTAGTGAGTACGTTTTATTACTCTTTTGTACATAACAATAGTCTATTTAGATTTTCCTTGAATTATCTAGGACTTTTTTATCATCTATAGATTTCTCGTTCCTATGTATGTGAACCATTTCTTAAAATTCACTTTCGTGTATTTGATTCCGTTTCAAGAATACCTGAATCTTTATAATACAATGTATATTTTTTATAATTCATTTATTTATTATATCGTATTGATGACCTTTTAATCTATTTTCTAAATACTGAGATGTCTGCCCTATGTAGACAGCACCACAATCATTACAGGGTACTTGATATATAATATTACTCCTTTCGTTTTTGGGTGTATTATATTTTAGTTTAATGGAATATTTGGATAACGTATTATGTTCTTTCCAATTTATACTAATATAATAATAATTCGATAGTTGTTGGGAAGGTCCTTGTATATAGGCTGCAGTTGTTATGGTAAAAAAGGACGTATATTTAGAAACAGTAAATTCTTATGCAGGACATCATCACCATAACGCCTGTCATACTGTTTCTAATAAACACAATGGTTATCGGCTGTAATGCACAACTTCGCCAAATGACATGCTCTCATTCAATTGGAAGTGAAATTAATTATTTTCATATGATTTACGATATATATATGCATCTAAATGTTCTTGATTTTAGGTCTCTTCTGTTTTAAAATTAGTTTTTTTTAATAGTTTTTAAAAGATAAATTTTAACATTTCGACTTTTCTTCAAGTCTTTATCAAAATATGATATTGACACTGACAATTTGCTTATTTATATTGATCTATAGATCACCTTCATCAAGAATATCAAAATAAGGATAAAATCAACTTAGAACTTTGTTCCAATAAGAAAAAATTATTTTTTTCTTTGGTTCCCACATCTCAAATATATTAAATTTATTAGAATTTACAAAATAGAGCTATAAATTTCACTTAAATTATTTAGATCTTTTTTATCATTTATAGCTTTTTCGCTATTATGAATATGAACCATTTCTAAAAATGTGTTATAGCACAATTGGTAATTGAAGATCTTGAGGAAACGGTCCTAAGCAAACTTGATATAAATATTCCATTCTTTTTCCGATATGTAGATGATTGCATTACTGCTATACCAAAGAATCAAATTGAAAACATAAGTAAAAAATTCAATTCTTATCATGAAAAACTTCAATTCACAATCGAGGTTGAGCAAAATAATAGAATCAATTTTCTTGATGTCACTTCATATAAAATTAACAATAACATAAGAACAGAATGGTATACGAAACCAACTGATAGATCTGTCCAACTATCAGATCCTAAATTTAGATGCTTAGCTATTCAAAAAAAAAACTGCATTGAAAGAAAATAATTATCGGGAAAAATGATAAATAACATATTTAAGAAAAGGATAAGCAATCAATTGAAAAACAAAAACGAAACATCAAAACATAAAACATTTTTCCTTACCATATTTACAAGGACTTTCCCAACAATTATCGAATTATTTCAATAAATATGATTTTAGTATACGTCATAGAGGACATAATACATTATCAAAATAATTCACTAAATTAAAATCTAAAACTCCAAAAAATAAAAGAAATAATATTATATATCAAGTGCCTTGTACTAATTGTGACGCTGTCTACATAGAGCAAACATCTCAGTATTTAGAAAATAGACTAAGAAATCATCAATACCAGGAAAAAAAATAGAACTGCATTAACGAACCATGAAATATCAAAAAAACACAAATTCAATTATAAAGATTCAAAAATTCTTGAAACGGAATATAATACACGATAAAGGGAATTTTTTAAATGGTTCACATTCATAAGAACGAAAAAGCTATAAATGTTAAAAAAGATCTAAATAATTTAAGTAAAATTTATAGCTCTATTTTGTAAATTCTAATAAATTTAATATATTTGAGATGTGGGAACCAAAGAAAAAAATATTTTTTTTTATTGGAATAAAGTTGATTTTATCCTTATTTTGATATTCTTGATGAAGGTGATCTATAGATCAATATAAATAAGCAAATTGTCAGTGTCAATATCATATTTGTCCACTTTGGCGTTTCCTTACCACGTTCCCGATAAAAATCGCTTATATATATATATATATATATATATATATAAATATCGTTGTCGATAGTAGTTTAGATTCGCTTAAACTACATAATGTTTTAAAAGGTCAAATTCACTCTGTATATATTCTTGATTAAAAGTTAAACCAAAATAATGTTTTTAATTGTTACCTAAGATTATCCTTTAAGAACGTCAATGCGCGTACGGGTAGTAAGCAGTAAGTAGAAAGGAGCACAAGCAGCTAGGAATCAAGCAAGCAGCATTATGGTGGAAGACAAATATTTGGTCTCGGTTGCGTTGGGAACCGCCATTGTCATAACATAAGACAATACGAATGCTGTATCTCATTTTTCATCTGGCCGATCTTTATAATCTGTATTTGCATCAGCTTGTAGCGATCTAATAATAACTCTGGGGATGGGGAGAGGGTGGCGAGAGTTGGCATGGAGCGAGTAGGGTGAGTATGGGTTAGGGGCGGGGAGAGAATGCCGTCCACATCGCTCCGAGATACAACGAGATTCTTCAATTAAAACTTATGTTTATTTAGTATTCGCGAAGCGGGCGCTAGCGAGCGCAATGAGAGATATTTAACCGAAATAATAAGATTTCAGTGACCGGAAGATGAGGCACCATCCATTCAATAATTCCATTGTCGCACATCCAACTTCAAATTATGTTGTTTCACGTATGCTTTTCAGTTTTTTGTTTCTATCAAATGTTTGTATAAAAATAATTTTGTCTAATAGCAAATAGTATATGGTACGCTTTATTTTTCAATAAACTTAAATAGAAATAAATATTCGAATATTTTTTTAACTAACAAAATATATATAATCACGTATAAAAACTGAGACTCAAATCTGAAAGGTCGAGCTGGAATTTTAGAATGAAGCTAGAAATAAAAATAAGAGAGTATTATAAATTGCGAAATATGAAAGATATGAGCGTGATGCAGTTTAAGGAGTTAGGATTAGAGATACAATTTCTTACTCACTCAATTTTTGTATCTTCGATATAAATTGGAAAAAAACAATACAAAAACATTTTATAACTGTTACCTCCATTCCAAAACTTAAATGTTTCGAGAAAAAATGTCCAGAACAATAGAATTTAGCTTCAAATGCCTGTAGCACATTTTGGATTGTCAGCAGACAGATATGCCAATTTCAAAAAATTTAATTGACAAAAAAGTAGACATCTAATGCAAAAAAATAGAATCTCATTTTGTTTTAAAAGCAAAAGTATTCAGTTATTTTTACGATTGTAAACCCAGCAGGTGAAAACACACATGAATCGACTTTTTCTCATTACGAAACCATTTAATTATTGACCAGTGTAATTTTAGATTCTCGTTACCATTTCAGCATCCGGATAGCTCTTCCGTTCAATTCAATTTGCGACATGTAACATCAATTGCTAAATGTATCTGGGCATCCCGAAAAAGGTCACTAATGGTCATCAGACGACATACCCTAACTGAATTGTTTTCAGGAACGCTACGAGATGCGAAATGCAATCTAGTATTTCTCGTTGAAGATCTTCTATTAGACCTGGTAATATGTGCAACAGAAAATTTTTTTGCTTTTCATTATCTCACCAACCCGTTACCAATGAAAATAATGTGAAACATAGGTAGTTATATCATAGTAAAATCATGAAATGTGGGCGTTTGATGTATACATGCGTTCGGGAGTAGTGTGATGAAATTTAAAGTGAATTAGGAAAGACTTCTAAGCCGTGTTCAAGAATTTTTACATTTGAAACCTTATTTGGTAAAAAACGAATATAATCGATTTATTTTATAAAAAATTGTGAGAAATTTTGGAATCAATTCATTTTAATTCAGAATACTGTGATATAAGGACAGAAGTCTAAAATAGAACATATAATTTCATATTAAAAATAAACTAATTAATTCATACGATATAAATGAATATTTCACTGGATTTTCTTTCAAATTATATATTGTTATGATACCTATATGAAAATTTGATTAGTAAATTTTATCTAAACATACAAACTAATAAATTAAGTTGAATAAAGTGTTATAAAATATAGTTAAAAATTTTTGGGATATGGTATATCCCAAAAATCTATAATTACACAAAAATTTTTACCTGTATGGTGAAATAAATATATAAATTCAATATATATACGACTGCTAATACATCAGAAACTCTTTAAAAACAAAAATACCGATTAGTATTCTACAACTGCATTACCTCGCGTAATTTAATTCATTTTATACACCCAACAGGGTTTCATAAATGCATCAAAAATATTAATAACCTTGAAATTGGTACTGTTACTTGTGATTATCATCCTCCATTATAGTTAGAATAGGAGTTACTATTCAATTCTGTTATTTTAGCAAGTGAAGATGTTCATGGCAAAGTAAGTGATTAATGATTTGACTTAAATAATATTTCAAAAACTTTTTTGGAAACACCCTGTGTATTCCAGAATTATTTAATAAGAATATGCATATTTTCTCAGCTCTACTTATTAGTACTTGAATGAACAACTTCAAAAGTAGCCTAATTTTATAAATGTGAAATTTGAATTAATTATGTGCTTAAGAAATTTGCAATCTTATTTACCGGACCATATACGTTGTACGTCTATTTCAAGTATTTTTTGCTTGGTCTATATCGAGAAGTGGATATGATAATGCGGGGTGGATCGAGGTTCGTATACCACAGATCGTGGCGGTTGAATTCGCGGCAGGGCAGTCGGGGGCAGCTAGAGCGGGCTTTAGTGGGGGCACGAGTTTGTCTTGTGTGCCGAGGAAATACGACGACTACGACAGACTGCTGACGTAGCTTCGCCAGAGCCAAATGGACAGCGTTCCGATAATAGCCCAACGGGTGCCACTTACCCAACTCCGACTAAATTGTTAAGGATGGCAAAAACAGCGACCAAATGCCGATGTTGCAAAGAAACGTCAGCGCACTTTAATGGAAAATAATTTAAATACCATCACCGTTACTTTAAATCGATAATCTCGGCTACTCGCTTAATTAACTGCCATTTGTGGACACTGGTCTACGGTAAAGAAGGATAACCTATGTCTGAACTGATTTTTGTTATTTATTTATTCTTAGCACTCACAAAATTTATAAAATTTATAATATTCAGAATTCTAAGAAATAACTAATTTCATCCAACTGAATAAAAGTCCAATATGAATAAATACTAAATTTAACGAACTTGTACTTCCCACCTCTAGAGGAGGAAAAATATCACTGAAATTTAAAATAAAAGGTATATTGACTGAGGATTTATTTTGATGATCGTTCAAATACCTTTCCAAAAATACTATATACTTGAACTTTTTCTAGTAGTTCGCGACAAATATAGTGGAAACTGTAGTATTAGATATTAGTTTTTTTTTATTGGCGTCTGCCCTTTAATAATTAAATGAAATTTTTACTATTTATGGGGATTGCATAAGTAATATGGACATAATAATTGGAACTATTAATAATAGAACGAGGAAAGACAATTTTGAGGAGTCAAAAAATGTTAAAATCCGTTCAGTCAACCCGGAGTAATTTATGTTTAAAGGAAAATGCTTAAAATTTACACATTTCTTAGGATATCTCGTAATACGAAAAAATACATGCGGTTTTCGCTATTCTGTTGCTAATTTGGTCTACTTTTATATTCCTTAATCAAAACTGCATGTTTCCATACAACATTTTTCAAGGATAGCTAGATTTCAAAAAATAAATAAATAGCGCCCTCTAGCGTATACTCATTAGGTTTTTTCGAAATTATAATTCTTACATTGGTAGAAAGGAACTCTCTTCAAATAGATTAAGTGTGCATAGATAGGGTAAGTAGAACTGGACTTACAGGCGTTTTTTCATAATAAAGTTCCCGCTTCCCCCCACCTCTCATTTGAAAAGATAGACTAAAACTTGTAAAATCAAATATACACTGAATTTCTTGATAATACGATAAACATAGTTTAAATGCATCTTAATTAGGCAAAATTTGTAGATTATCCATTTTATAATTTTTGGTATTTAATTACGCCCTCTGGCGGTTGACCTACAGCTCTGTAAATAATTTCCAGGTTTTTCTCGAGGTCACTTATGTTATATTTTTTTTTCCGAAGCTGTACTATAAACGGTTCCCGAGATATGGCCGAGAGCCATTCTTATAGGGACACCCGGTACAATCAAACATGTGCAAATAATAATTCGAATCATTAATTTATCTTAGAATTAGCTGCCAAGTTTAGCAAAAACTAGCAAAAAAACTGTGGCACGTTAAATAGCAATGTCTCCGCGAAACAGTTAAGAAACCACCACATGTACAATATTTGCTTTACTGATGTATGCTCTTTATAAGAAAGTTAACGTTTTGGCTGGCATTCTTGGAAATAATATAAGTGTACCTTTATCCATTGAGCTAAATGTAACTAGTGAGTTTTCCTCAATTTATTTAGAGTTTTTCGTTAATTGCGGAGGAGCAATAGATTAGCCACCAAAATGACCCCACTGAGCGCCTCTAGATTTCTTCCTAAGACTTGAAGGCAAGAGATAAAAGCTGTGCTTAACAAAATATTAGAGAGGAGTTTAAGAGCAGACTCTATCACTGTTTAAAAAATGATGAACATTTCGATAATTTAATTTAATAAGTTTCTTTGCATTAATTTTTATGATTTATTGAAAAACACTCGGTACATGAAATTTATGGTTTAACTCAAAGGGCTAAGAAGAAAGATCAAGTATTTTTGAGAAGGTAGTCAAACGACCTGTCTATTTAGAATGTTGGGTATAGTATCAGCCTTACCTAGAGGGTTTATGTGATTAAATTGGGAAACAAACTACAAACTTTCCCTTTAAAAATTAGTCTAACCAGAAATGCTTGTTATTTAATTTTTTGTATGGGTCGAAATATAGAAGGTCAAATTGACACCCTGTATACAGTGCATTCATAAACTGGAACATCAGCTGATTACATCAAGAATAATAGCAGTAAAATGAGTATTAACTGTCTATCTCCATTGTTAGACCTCTGCCAATGGAAAACAATCGATGTGTTAAAATTTCAGCGAGAAATAAATTAATTGTTGGGACCAAATATCTGTCAGAGATCCCAATCCCTGAATTTTGACAGCATTCATTTTAAACTTCATCTATTAAATAGTCCGGAAGTTATATAGATATTATTATTCGTTTATTAATATTTTGGAATCAATCATTGAAAATATGCAAAAAATAATAATTCACGCTATTTAAGTTAAACAAAAAGAAATTTGAGCGAGTCCTTCTATAAAGTATTTTTCTCATTCCGTTTTATTGATATCTTTATAACAATTAATTTTACTTGACGCACAAACAAAAAAATAACCATGCTCTAATTGACCGGGCTTTGAAATGTGTCTGTGTATGTGTGAACAATATTAATAATTAACTAATTTGTTTCAAGAATATCAACATCGATGTCATTCTTTGTAGAAATGTTGAATACCGTCAGATTTCGCACGAAAAATGTTATATAAGCGTCCGGTGTTCTTATCATAATCGAGGACGATTTTCTTTTCTGGCTGTACAGTGTACGTCTTCGAAACGTATATCTGATTGAAAAGACCGAGAGGCAAATTCAGAAGAAAAATGAGAAGATTGTATCTGTGAAATTGCTTTTATTTCTGAGTTGACACCGGTGTCGATTATTTGTTGGGTCAGTGGCTCGTGAATATTACTAAAATATGAGTTACGACTTTCCTGCATATGTTACCAACAGCAGGAGTGGCAGAATCAGGAACAGGACCTTCTTATTGCATTCTGTTTCATTCAGAAGTAGCCATACACAACGACGCCTTCAATCGGTTAAAAAATGTTGGATTCGGAGAATTTAGCAAACAATATTGTAAATTGAATTTTTAATTATTATGTTTTACTTCACCTTAAATGACTTTACTAGGTGAGTTTTGATAAATAATGTGTTTAGAGGACTACTTGAATCCTAATGGTACCTAAAAAAATTATGGGAAAGGTTATTGAGAATGTTTCTCTGTCAATATAATAAAAGGGAAACAGTCGTAAGTCGAAAAAGTCTAAAAGTCTGGAAGATGTAGGAATGTGAATGTGGGAATGAATTATTCAGAGAATAATAATAACAACAAATTGTTATGATTTTCCTGATGTATTACGAATAAATTCATTAATTGTATTGTATTAGTTTGAGCATATATCATCAAAATATAATCAAGAGATAAAACTATAATCTATATTTTACCTTTAGTAACTTTAGTGACCTATTTCGTTGATTAAGTTTTCATTTTGAAGAATTAATAAAAGGAGCATTTAGTGAGTGGTAAGGATAGAGCAAAAAAAAGGGAAAATATGTAGTTATCTGATTGTGATAACGTTTTATTTAATAAATTATTATTAGATGTCTTTTGTACAAAAGTTTCCAAGAATATAAATCAAATTTTCGCTGTACACTGAATAAAAACTTTCAGGAACAAAATAGAAAATGTTGACAGCAATAGATAGAGATATCAAATAAATTATAATTGACCAAGATCATCCGAATTGTGCAGTTTGAAAGCAAACGAAATAATTCTTAATCAAATATTCAAATCATAATTTTGAAATAAATCTAATGGTTGTTAGGTATTAACAACATTGAAAATGACATGAGAATGAAGTCCATCAGATATTCCAAAAAAAGCAAATGAGACAGCGTCATTTATTAGTAAAAAAATCAATGAAAACATATTAGCATTGTTACAAATAGTATATGGAATGACAATTTGGAAAAAGACAAAATATTTTCTGAAAATGTTTTGCTGGTATATTGTAGCCTGTAGATTAAGCAGGAATTTGACAGTTGAAGGTTCTAGTGATATGAAGACCTAAAAGGTCGAGGCAACTTCCGGATGGAACCATCTGTAAAAAGTGAACATAAATGAGTGGATAGCTAGAAGGCGTGTTGCTGAATTATCCTCTCGAACTGAGCAGTGCATTGTCTGCTTAAATTTCCTACACAAACACTTCAAATTATATGAAATTTGATTTACCTATTTCTGCCCATGTAGAGAATATATTAGAATAGACAACGATAGATTATTTTTTTTTGGAACATTTGGAAAAATATCTTAAATGAGATAAAATAGGTTTTTGTATCTTCAACACAATACAAATATTAGGGTGCAAAAATTGTAGCTGAATGACAGGCGCTATTTATTTCCTATGGGGAAGATGATTTTTGTGCATAGCATAGTAGTCACGTATACATTTATTTTACTTTTAGTATGTATCTAAACTGATATAATAACAGATACCAAATGGTCATAAGATTTTTTTTTTTTGTTAATCAAAAATTCGTTGTGGAGTATAAGTGTTGTATAAGTTCTTCTACACTATTAGAAAGAGAAAACTACAAAAGTCGAAAAAAAAAAATAAAACAATGTAACGTCCTATTTGGTAATTAGACTGATGTTTGTAGTAGTATTTATGGGCTATGTAGAAGATTTGCGATAGTTTTAAAATAGTTTAAGTCTTATCAAGTAGTTTCAAAACTAATATTTTTATACCGAAAGATAGTAAAGGAGACTAAAATCACTGAGTCCGTCTCTGGATTGTAACGGGAATAAGAGAGCTGAAAGAGAAATGTCTGATAATGAGTAACCGTTGCGTTTATTTCTCACAAACGGATTAGTCCACATTTCCCTAACCGCGCAACTCTACCCGGCTTGTTTGTGTTTGGCTTTCGGAATCCATCTGTAAAACAAATACTGCTGTTAGCCAGCGCTCTTATTGTCTTTTTGTTATAGAAATAAACGGCGGAAGAGAAGAGCGGCCATTTTAATTCAACGCTAAACAAAAGCCTAATTCGTTTATCGGAACCTGCAGAAATATCGAAGTCTCTTGTTTTTCTTTTTTCTTCGCCGCCAACGCCAGCTTTTCATAGTCCGCCCCCTCTCCCAACCCTATCTTCATCGTTTTATTTACCTTCATAACTTGATCGTAGGATCTCAATAAGAACAGTTATATTGTGTTAATTATGAATTTTCCTTTTCTAGAAATATCATTACACTCATTTCAAACATACAGTATAATAACTATTACATGGCTGTATAATGAAATTAGATTAAACTAATAATTTCCGATGTTATGAAGTAATATTCTTATCTTAATCATCAACTGTTTTTCGAAACTTGACGTACCCGCTTCAGCACATGTTCTATAAACTCCAAGGTACACTATCATACTCTATTGTTACGTATCTAAATTTGCTTAGTTTTTGATTTACGGAAATCCGAAAAAAATGCAATGGTTCCTTATCGAGGAACTTTCTATTTTCTATAAAAACCTGCTATTTTTGATTACATATTCCTGGTTTTTCCAAAACAAAACATGAAGTAATAATCATTTCCACACTTAGCAAAGTCAATGCAACTAAAAACGTAAAAATTGAAATAGAATATAGTGGTTTTGACTTATGTAAAACCGCTTAGATAAATATGGGATTAAACTAGTTGTTGATCATTCACGTAGCTTAAAACTAAAGAAATGTATAAATATAAATTATCTGTGAAATCTGAAATAACTCTGTTGCTATTGGAAATAACCAGTTGATTAGGCGGCAATGTACGGGAAACATAAGATAGTTGAGAATGCAAAGAAGAGTTAAGTGAAAACTGTCTGAATATAATTCGCAGGCTTATAGAAATTATTAAACAACTAAAAATGGAAAATACTATTCGAGAGTATGAGGTAGAAGTAAAATACTTATTTACGAAAAGACGAAATAGATGCAAATAAAAAACTTATTATAGAATAAATTTGGAATTGATGCAGTTGCTCAACATGTGAGCTTTGAGTTAATCCATAAGAATTTGAATTTTACATTAGTTTTCGAAAAAAGTGTTTGGCAAGGGAAAAGGAGTACATCTAATTTTGATTTTGGTATAGGTTTTTCACAATAAATAATAATAGTACTACACACCGATATAGTAAATGTTTCAGTCAATAAAAGTCACACAGATCGCTGAGAATAATAAAGTCCAAATCTATTATTCTTTGGTGTCGACATACTACAATGAAAATGAATAGTAGAAAGTTTTTTTTAATTTACCGATTTCTAGTACTGTTTCGATAGTTTATTATACAAAATTAGTTGTTGTTAAATGCGGATAAAGTTAATATCATTTTTATTTATCTTTTTAATTAATATTTTATCGTCACAGTCAGATTGGATATGTTGTTGATGTTAAGACTTGTACTGTCACAAATGTCATGGAGAAAAATGGATTATTTTTCCTTCAAAGGTAGAAGAGCTTCACTTCACGTTATGGTAAGATTGAGAAGTCCCACTAATTGATATACAAGCTTTGTCCGAAAAAGTATCTTTATATCTCCGTTTTAAAACTTCCGAGTGACCTCTGTGAGATTTGGGCGTATTCACGAACTTGCTGATTCGTGCAGTGTAAGTGTTCGTGAACGTGTGTAAAGTTCTTCTGTAATCTTGTGAAAAATAGTTAGGTTATTACTAGTTAAGACTCATGGTTTTATTGATATTATCCAGAAACAAAGTGACAGTTTTTACGGAGGAAACATTTTGATTGATGGAATCGCTTAAATCAATATAAGCACGTCAAAGTCGGAATCACGTGAACACAATGTTTCTTGGATTATGAGGGTATTATGTATGAAAAATATGCCTCGAAAGGTCACACAATCACTGAAAAATTAAGAAGATGATAACATAACGCAGGAAGTAGAAAAGACATTAGCTTTGGAGAAGCGATGATTTATCAAATGTTATGTAAAAAAATTTTGAATAAACCACTCTTACAAGTCTTACAGCTTCGGAAGCCTCCGTACAGATCCGACGTAGATCCCTGAGACATTTGGTCTTGGAGAGTTAGAGGCTAAAAAGACATAAAATAAGGGGAGTTTGAGTCGTTTAAATGGCACTAACTTTGTAGTAGAAATTTTGACTGAACTTTCAACTTTAAGTAGTAGATACATTCATGTGATAGATGGTGTTTAATAAATTTTTCTCAGTGCGAAATTAAGATATCAGATTTGTATAATTGGAAATGAAGCTAATTTTGCATTCTTTCTTGTCGGGCATTCAGCGCCTACTTTAATTAAGGGACTTTTAACAAATGCCAGGTGCCTTCTGTTCATTTTGCATCTCCACTTAGTGTCAAAATTAAAAAGCGGTTTTAAATATAATTTAACGCGAATTCTGTGAACTTCCTCCATCATTTAACTGTCGCTAACGCTTTAAATTGAAAACAGAAACTTTCTGAACATTCTTTTATTGGATACCATTTTTCGTTCGACAGTCGTAGGGGTCTAAAATCACGATAAACTCGTAAACTCTATCGTTTGAGTTATGCTCAAAATTTTCAAAATTTTCTACTAAGTTTTAATTTATATAATTCATATATTTAGTTTAAACTTTTACTAGGATTTCACCTCACTCGCACTTGATTAATAATTTTTTATCATTAATACAGTAATACATTCTGCGATAAAAATGGACTTTTGACTTGTAGAGACCCCTGTCTAGAAAATATATGTGCACCTAAAAAGCTATAAAAGATCAAAAATGCCTAATATGTTCGTTATATATGTTTTCATAAAGATTTCTACACAAATAATTCCATTTGAGAATACGATTATGTTTGCTAAATTACAATATTTTAATTTCAATTTAAAATTTATGTTCTTTATCTTAAATTTAATTAAAAAAATTGTTTAGTTATTGTTGTACTGTTACATTCGGAAATAAATTTATTACTGATTGGTTTTGTTTACCTTAGTGAGATGACGACGTATACTTAGGCAAAAGAGTGCAGGAGACTGTAAAAGCAATTAAATAGGGTATTGTTTACCAAAAGTGTGGCTGAAGCATTCGATATGCGCTGTCCCTATAATCATTGGCGTATCAAGTAAGATTTATAATAATGTAACAAATAAATAATTGTTGTCATTCAATGTCACACCAAAACGGTATACTTGGTTCAATGCTGAGTGTGTTTCAAAATAATTTGTTTTTAAAATGATGAATTGATTTTATTTAAATACTGGAACAAAAATTTTGCTCCGATGCCAACGTTAATAATTATAATCGCAAGAGGAAAATAGATATAACTTATAAATATGAAATATTAAAGTTGTTTAAGCTTCAACTTGACAACAAAAAATACGTCTTGGAGAATACTCAAGAAGTGGCAGTTACTCACTACTAACAAATCCAAGAGCTCCCGCCAAACGATCCATCAGATAGACGGAAACACACGCAGGCACAATTTTTCAAAATGTTTTCTGTTTTGTAAAAGACTACTGGTGTGATGCGAATTAACAAGTAGTACAAAGTTCGTGTAAAGTACATGTTTAAGTAGCAAGCAATTTCACATTCCATCTGGAAATCTGATAATATGTTAAAGTTATTGGAAAATCACTTATATCAGATATTAGAAAATTTAGCGCTACACTAATTTTTTTCGTACAAGACGTCGCGCTTTAATAGAAGATGTTGTAATAGGTTAACTAATCATTATCCGAATTTATAAAATAAATTTGAAATATTTCATAACAATAGCATCAGAATAATGTTTTGTCTGAAACAAACTATTTCGAAATAAACACTGAATATAGAGTTTTACCACCTTTTGGTGTAAAATTGAATGATATTTGGCTCCACATAAAATTTGGATTGAAAAGGTTAACCCCAAAAAAGTTTTGTACAAAGCACATATATAGAAGGCAAATAAAAAAACAAATATTTACTCACAAAATATTATCTCTAAGAAATTTGGACATAGTCGTGCGAATAAATAAGAAAATAATCCTTCGAGCATCTTATTGTTTGGTAATGCCATATTTGTAAAGTATCTTGTCAGCTATTTGCGGTTCAATATTTAGTAAAAATTTCAATCTGTTCCTTTGAACTTATGATGGAATAAAAGAGAAATTCTAAAAGATGTAGGGAAAGGTTTCTGTTTAGTTTTCGTTTGAGTTCATATGAGATAGAACCACTGCAGTTCAGTATTATGAAAAATTTATTACTATAATTAATATCTATTTCTTAAACTTGGATAGAAGTAACTTTATTTTTCTGATTTTAAAATGAAGAAATAGAGTCAGGTAAGTACATTTAATATTTAATAAATATTTGATTAGAGAAATCTACGAACCTCAAATAATTATTGACTGGTTAAGTCTAATTATATTCAAGGCATAGTTGTTAGCGGTATTAAGAATAAGCATGATCGAAATCAGCATCTTTGCGTCTTACATACCAAATATTATCTTTTACGAAATCACATACGTAGGATCGGTGTCTTCCACCACGTGATTAATATGTCAGCACCAATATTTATCTGAATAAAATCATAATTTCTGAGTACTTAGTAGAAATAATCGTTATGATTAATATTCCAAAGGTTTGCCTCTAACAAATTGTATTTAAAAAATGAATTCAAATTTTTTTATTGTTTGTATTTTTTTATATGGCCAACAGCAACATATTTGGCAAAACTCTGACAAAAATATTGATTTACAGGGTGAATAAACTCAAAATCCAAAGTTACCCCAAAAGTTTTCTAATATTCACATTTTGGAGAGGGTGAGGTATACAAATATTCTTAAATAATTTTTACCATTTAATTAGTCGACGTATAAACCATAGTAGTGGTTTGATAATGAAATGACGACGGCGACAAAAAAAGGATTCGAATCGCGAACCAAGTCTGCATTGTATTTTAAATAAATTAGTTTTGTTCATATTTTAAAATTTCACGTAAACTATAGTTTGAATAATATAAATAAATGAGGAAGAAGAAAAAGTGCAATGTAACCGCAAAAGTTATTTTGTAAAGAGAAACAATTAGTTATAGAGTAAAAAATACAGAGGAGAAATAACCAAGAAGAACTCCAGATACACTCTGGATTGTTAACAAAACTATAGTTATCGTAGAGCATATTTTAGAACAATTATAATAATTTAGAACTCGATGAAAATGGAGTAGGTATTATTGCGTATAAATATTTTCAAAGTGTTAGTTTTTATTTTCCTTTCCTCAAATTCCTTGCACGCGTCTGCTAATAAGGAATTCTCAATTAATTTATATTATACTTGTTATGAAATCTAGAGTATTATTAAACCCCGAATAATTTGTATCAAATAAATATAACAATTGAATAAATTCATAATTATACATATTATAATTCAATTCCTATGTGCGCTACTGGTCAGGACCTAACAGCGTCCTCGTTGAATTTGGGAATCGAGAACGGAAAGGGGCAGCTAAGCAGGAAACTTGAATAACGTTTTGAGAATTCCTTGCTTTGTTTTATCGAGTTTATTTTCCATGATTGCAGCAATAAATTGATACAAAAAGTGGATAGTGCACACTTTAAGGCTGATATAAAATGTATCCAGAAGCGATACATTAAGTAACTGTTATTGATATGATAAATGAGTGAGTTTTAGAAAACTGAGGGGTGAATAAGAAAAATTCAGGGTTCTATATGTTTCATTAATATTGAAAACTTATTCATAATATTATAGTTACCATATATAAGATTTGATAACTCTAAATAGGATTCCGAAGCTTAGAAGTTGTAATTACTATACTATAAGGTTCCCTTCTCCCAATTGCCGAATGAATCCAGCCTCAAAATGACATTATACATAATCGAAAACAATGTTGAGAATATGAACAAAAATACAATAATAAATATCTGAATATTTGTTAAATATATCGCTCTAGAATATTCCTACATGGACTTTATGAAACAGGCAAAAGCCCGCATAGAAATTATTTGATCCACGAAGCAATACCAACAGCAAATAATTGGAAAATTAGATTTTCTTAGAAAATAAATTAGTTAACAGAATTTGATACAAAAAATTCTCATTTCAAAGAAATATGATAATCAAGAGATTATTTTGTTAGAAGAATGTCCATATACTGAAAAGAAAACAAAGAAAACAGGTATAAAATCGTATTTATCTCAGGAAATCGAACACTGAATTTACATATAGATAAAAGGCATCCCATTATTACAGTTAACAATGTTAACTCTCCCTGTATCTAAAACAACATTACATCTCACTTAGAGTGATATTAGCTGTTACAGTATCTAGGGAAAGCCTTTAAGCCGGTTTTGTAACGATTGGAATGTCGTTAACGCCAACAAAATGCGATAGAATAGCGAATAAGCAAAGATTCAACTTAATCGAGACTTTGGAAAACAGAAATGGAATTATTTGAACTTAATTGAAAAATATTCTCATCTATAATTTTTCATATACTTTTGTATTTTGTATTATCTAAATCATTATTTTATATAAAAAATTATTTATCCCTAGGAATTGAGAAAGTGATTGTAATTTGTCATTTTCAACCAATATTCTGCTTAAACAAATACAAGCACAACTTTCTTTATCTCAGTAATCTTTTCACGATATTTTTTTAATCATTCAATAGTTACAAAATGTTTACGTACTATATGAATTATGATTACGAATACTTATATTGAATTGTTTTGAAAATTCTGTATAGGAAGAACAGTTGATATAACCTGCTATATAAAAAAATTATTCAAATTATAGGTGCCGAACTGGAATTTGTATCTAATGCTAAGAATTTTATTTCAAATTTGGTGAGAAGTAAAGAATACTATAAGATATAAAATTCAGAAAACGACTGAAAATATTTATTGGAAATTGAAAAACAGATTTTAGAAGTAGTGAAACTGAGATAATGGGAAAGTGGGGTATTAGGTACCTACTACAAGAAGAAAGTTTGGGCAGAGAAGATCAGGAACAGTACGAAATAATTAGGCTACGATGAGCCTAGTGGAACACCATGGGTCCACTATTATTTTTATTAGTGATAGATTTTGATAATTGAACGAATAAAAACAGAATTTGAAAGTTAAATCCATTAATTGGCTACATATCTACTACTCTTTGCGAATTGTGGTACTAAAATGATAATTATAAATGGTAAGTATAAAAATCACACATTGGGTAACAACGTAGCAAATATCCAAGAACTAAATTGAGTTTGAACACCTCTATTCAAGTAATTTTTTTGAATTTTTTTTTTCTAGTCAATCTATCAGTGTCTCCTTGCATTATAGATTACGCATACTGCGCATCATTTAATAATTATAATCTTATTGAAGCGTTCCAATTAACTCTATGCATTTTAACATAGCGAAAAATTAAGAGTTACATAATTATAACTTGACTTTACATTTAATCAAATTAACATGTCTTTCAATTGATTCAATTTGTGATTTATATTTTCTATTATCTAGATTTACATTACTTTATCATGATCACCGATGCAAAGTTAAATCTTGATTGTATTCAAAATTGAAGTTTCTCTTTAACAACTTATTCGAAAGTAACTCATGTTTTTAGGATTTTGAAAGTATTCATCTAGTATACAAGACATGTCACTCATCCGTGTATGAATAAAGCCGTTGCAATATCGATAAGCATTAAACTCACGGGTAACGGAGCACCGGTATTATCGAACGATAAAGAAAACCTGCCGAGTGTAAAGAAAAATACGCTCTTTCACCATGAAAGTCTCCAGAAGGTAAACGCAGGCACTAACTTCTCAATTTTGCTAGATACAGTTATCAAATTTCACCAATCTATGATTGCTGTGAAAAAAAAATAATTAGAAGTTATAATATAAAAATTAAATATCTACTGACGGATTATCTCCAGGGTTCTCAAAAATTTTTTGAAAATTACTAGAAAGGATGAGGATAAGATATTAAACAAAATAAACATTACAAAATCCGCAAATTCAGGTCAGAGTCAGATCAAGTTTTTTATTTGTCACTGTCACCTGTTCTAGATATCCATCTCAAAGATATTCAAACATATCTGCTACTTTTTATACCGTTTTCTTGCTATTGTAATAAAAAAGGAATCATTTGTCGAGAGACTCTTACCATACAAACAACAAAAACAATAGTCTCATTTGGATTTTTTTCGTGTAATCAATAGACCAAACATATAACAAAGTTTATTTTCGTCGTCAAGATAACATTTCAATGGTAGACATTATATATTTGTAGTAGTCCACTGATACTTTTTGCATAGAACGTTTAAAATTTGAGGTTGTTTCACCTAAACATCCAGAGATATCCATTTAAAAATTATAGCTTTTAGAATGGCTATCAAAAACAAATGTAATTTTTTTCCAACAAACATATTGTTATACAAATGGAATGTCAATATCGGCGATATTGATTAGGAAATTCCATTATTGAAAAAAAACCACTCAAAATCTTCTGCTTCTGAGACTTAATGTATTGACCACTCACGTAATAAATCTATCTTCATCATATTTAATGAGAGATTTGCATGATACATAACTTATGTTGATTACTACCACTATATAAATTATTAGTATACATTAGTAAATTATTTACTAACCATTTATAGTTTTTAAACCTTTTAAAAAATTTATTGTAGGCGCACCTGATTTTCTTGAGAGGCATATGAAAGCAATATTGGGTAAATCCTTGTTTGTATTAGTTATTTTCGTGATATTGATGAGAATTTCTTGTCATTGGGTGATAGCTTTTCCACCTAGATTTACATCTACACCTCTTCCTCTCCTTCACAACTCCGATCATATATTTCGAGAGCATTAAGAAGTGACACACAGGACGCGGTCATGTGGAAAACAGCTGGCTATGAAAACGAAAAAAGAAAATGGGAGAAAAATAATACGGCACGCGAATCTCAAGCTCATGATGTTGCTTTTTCTATCAATTTGAAGGGAGTTTCCACGATTTTCCTTTGCGAAAAAATCAACCGACAATCGTTAGTCGCTTGAATATTAGAGCTAGCTAAATTTAATATTCAGTTGCCTAGTTACTATAAGAAATGGAATATTGCAGCATGTACATCACAGTTCAGTTTATACAATATTTTCTAAAACGGAATGTTGACTGATTTCTGATCGAAAATAATGTTTTGGCTATATGCCTAAACAGATGTTAGGTGACTCCTCCACAAGAAAGCAAAATAGGGCAGATTTTCGATATGAATTTTGATCAACTTTTAAATAGGATCTATGATTTTTCTCAAACAATAATGCAAGTTAATTTCCTTAAAAGAAATATTTCCAAAATAGGAATTTAAATGTTCCAAATAAATATTATTTGTATAGCGACTTACGTAGCGACGGTAATTGACTTCTTCTCGACTCAGCTTGATGCCTGTTCGCTTCTATTTATTTTCCATTTTTTCTTTCATTTTACTTATAAGGTTAATCTATTGTTTTCTTAGTCTTGTCATAATTCAATTCAATCTTCATTTAATTAATAATTGATATTTGCCCTACCATTTTTCTCATTTGTTTCCTTCTGATTGTGTCCCATAACGTTTCGCTTCGTATTTCTTCTATTCTTGTATTTCTATTGTTCCCTTTAAATTCATTATTCTCTTTGAATTATCCAATACCTGGATACATATGAAATCGTAGAAATAGATATTACTATTGGTGTCTTTTCTGCTTCGATATCAATATGTTTGTTGCCCAAGATCGGTTTATATATTAGTTCCGTTTGTTAATTCCACGTCTAATATCCTGTTTCAACCAATATCTGTAGATATTCATATACCGATCTTTCTAAAATGATTCTTATTCATAATTTTCTAATTTCTTTGTTCCATATATTTAGTAATAGCGTATCTTATTGTATATATATATATATATGCAACAAATTATATCTCATCTTCATGTAAAATTGACTGACTTCCAAATTTTTGTATCTAGTAATCTTTATATATGACCACAATGAATATAACGGGTTCAAAGTGTTTCTTTGTTGCTTTTTTAATTACAGATTTTTCGCATCTTCCTATTATCTGTCATTTAGTATGTATTTGCAATAGTTACACTTGTGCCTTTTTTATATACAAGGTTTTCAAATTATTGTTACGAACTCGTCCCCGGCATGAAGCAGGTCCTATTTATTTATTTGTTTTGTTTCTTTATTTTCTAGAATTTTTTAAAACTAAGTTTTGGATATATAAACGAGTTTGTTTAGCGCAGTTAGTTTATAATAAATAGTCATAGTGAACGAAATAGAAACAAAGCTGAAGAATTTGAATAAATTATATAAGTTATTGAAATATTAGTGAAGTGTTTAAATAAATTAAGTAAGTAAAAGACAGTGTGTATAAATTCACCCCACTGTAAATAAATGAGAAAAATATTACATTATTTATGTACAGCAAAAGTTTTGGAGAAATTATGAATTCCGATGACCAATAAATTGACGAAACAAATTAAAATTAAAAACAATGGAGATAGAGATAGAGATAGAGTTCCGGAGTCAGGACTTTTTATCGGAAATTACCACCTTTTTAAAGATTGCTTAAATATTAATATTTTTCGAGTTATTAAAGAAAAACTAAGTACCGTTTTTTTCATTTAATGTTAATACCAATTGCAATTTTTTACCGGAACCAAAGTCCTTTAAAAGCATTTCTCTAGAGGTGATACCGAATCGAATGAGCTGTGACTCATATTTTTAGGACGTTTCTATCTATTCTTCATGTTTTTGAACTTGATCTAGACTATTTGTACGTTCACTGCTACGCCTACACTGTCAGTCTTGAATGTATTTATATATGTGAAGTAAAATTGTGGAAACTTATTAAGTTTAGAGGCAAATTTTTTTAGGTCGTCTTACGAATTACTCCATCTAATGAGACTCCAATTTTTAGCAATCAACTTTTTCTATTCGTATACAGGTAAAGGAGTAAACTGCTACTGCTTAAGCAGCAAACAGCCTGGAACTAAGATAAATGACAACATGTGCATCTTGTGAAAGGAAATTTCCGGCAATGATCCAAAAGATCAAGATCAAGATTATCAAAATAGTTCATTTTTCATCAATCTTAAATATGAGTGAAAAATTTTAAATTGATTCGATGTGCTCGAAAATGAATGTTCAAAGATTCTATTACGTACATATCAGTCAAACTAATAAAAGCGCGTTAGAAATCGAAAAATTGGGAATTGAATACTCGAGTAGCAAAAGAAAACCGAGTAAGGTACTTAAAAATGAGAAATAATAAAATAATTGTATATTAGAAATCAATAAGAAACTAGTAAAGCAAATGTAGGAGAGACGACGTCAAGCAAAAAAGAAAATCGAAAATATTTTTACCAAAAAATAAATATGACAGTCATAAATACAAGATTACCTCTAAGAATTTACTTTTTAATCATTTTATATGTTTAGGCTCTAATATTGTTCCCGATAATTACTAATAAATTTAAAAGTCGCGGGAGGGATATATTTCAGATTTTAAAATGTAAATCAGAAATTAATCAGTTTTTGATTTCACGTATAAGCCCTTGAAAAATCGACGACTTCTTACTTCAAGTTTCCTGAGGGCAATCGGTTAACTCCCGTCCATCGGTTCGTTGAGCATCGGTAACAGCATCATCACCATAGTCGGAACTGGAAGCAACGAACGAACATACTAACGGTCAACCGAAGTTGGCGAGATGTCGGTGTTGACGTTTTAGGATATACGCCGCATGCAAAGACTAAATTGAATTTGGGACTAGCCAGCCTGTTTGGATTCCAGGATGGTTGTTTAGTTTGCCGGAACAAAGAAAACAGCCATGTGTTTATTCTGCTTGAAATAGCAGCCACTCCCTGGCTGGACGGTTCGCTCTCTCACTCCGTTGACTATTCCTCATCTGAGAGCTAACGGTGTAAACAGCTCGCCACCTCACTACCGATAACTACAACAAGGAGACAAGATGACGAGATATGTGTTTTATATCCACCGGTCTTTTCATATATATATATATATATATATATATATATATATATATATATATATATATATATATATATATATATATATTATTGCATCTAAATGTTCTTGATTTTAGATCTCTTCTGTTTGAAAATTAGTTTTTTTTTTATACTTTTTAAAAGAAAGATAAATTTTGACGTTTCGACTTTTCTTTAAGTCTTTATCAAAATATGATATCGACACTGACAATTTGCATATTTATATTAATCAATAGATTTTTTTTAATATTAATTGGATAATTGGACTTTCTCAACAATTTTTTCAGTAAATATGATATCAGTATAAGTCATAAAGGACAAAATAAAATAGTTCTGCATTAACGAACCATGAAATATCAAAAAAACATAAATTCAATTATAAAGATTCAAAAATTCTTTAAACGGAATCTAATACACGAAATAGAGAATTTTTAGAAATGGTTCACATTCATAAGAACGAAAAAGCTATAAATGATAAAAAAGATCTAAATAATTTAAGTGAAATTTACACCTCTATTTTATAAATTCTAATAAAACTACAAATAATTTAATTGATTACTGCTATATATTTGATATGAAGGGACCAAGGTAAAATTAATTTTTCTTATTAGAACAAATTTCTATTTTGATACCATTCTTATTTTGATGTTCATGATGTAGGTGATCCATAAATCAATATAAAATTGCAAATTGTCAGTGTCGATATCATATTTTGATAAAGACTTAAAGAAAAGGCGAAACGTCAAAATTTATCTTTCTTTTAAAAATTATAAAAAAAACTAATTTTAAAACAGAAGAGACCTAAAATCAAGAACATTTAGATGCAATATATATATATATATATATATATATATATATATATATATATATATATATATATATATATATATTTAAACATTTTATATTTAATCATATCAAATTTCTGACATGAGCTTCATATTTTTTGAATGCGGGATAAACGAATGCATAATTTATACAGTGACAGTTACTTTCTGTGGAAATCAAATATAACCTGTATATTTACATCGGAATTTTATTCAGTGCAGATATGAAATTCATATGAAGATTAGTAACTAGGTCCAATACCAATTGAAAAAGGGTCAGTTTCAAATTATTGTGTAAGTTGAAGCTTCCTTAAATAGAAATTGTATTTATGCATGACACTTTACACCAGGGAATCTTCAGGACGTTTTTGTGTTTTGACGATAATTGTGTAGTCTACATTTTACCTCATTAGCGTAAAGTTATGAGAAACATTTTTTTCTTGACAACGAGTTTTTCATTAGCACGAATTAGTGCTTATAATGTATGTAGCATGCTGCATATAAATTCAAGGATATAATGTCATGGTGTATTATTCCATTCCTCGATTAGAACATCCTTCAATTGGTGAATATAGATATAGGCGCTTTCAAAAGGGTCTGTTACTACATTCGTTTTATATACTTTGGGTACCTATTTTCAGGCACATCACTGTTTCTCACTTATTTTTTGTTATGTTTCCTTAGTATCATTTATCATCTAGCGTCATTGATTTTATTATAAAAATATTCAAGTAACATTCAAGAAATTTAGCTTCAAGGAATTCATATTCATTTATGTCTAATATACGGCGGCTCTAAGTTGAAATTTCTGGAACCGTTGGCGATATTCATACTGAATACACTGTTTACACCATCATTACACTAACACTCAAAATCAGTCTCTGAAGACGATAATTTGGTTATCGAAACGCGCGTCAGATAGTGTAATTGTGAGTGATGGTGTAGTAGTAGTGTAAAGAGTGTATTCAGTTCAGTGCGTTTACCATATCTCTTCAGGAACATAGACAAATATTTAAATTTAATCAAAGATATTCCTATCAAATTATAAGGGCGTGAAATTAGCATGTTTATTACCAAATATTTTTTCGTGATAATCTACCTTGATTTTAGGTTTCTTTTGATATAAAATCACTTTAAAATAACAGGTAAAAATTTGTCGTTTCGATATATCTTGATAAATGTTTTGATAAAGACCGAATAGGTTGAAACGTCAAATTTTTACTTGTTATTTTGAAGTGATTGCCTATCAAAAGAGACCTAAAATCAAAATAAATCATGACAAAAAACATATAGAAAGTCCAAGAAGTAAAACAATGAAGAAAAACTTTATTTTTCGATTTCGATTAAACTTTTTAAAACAAAAATATTACTTGAAATATCTGTTTATTTAAAAACATTTCTTTTCTCGGAGTACATGAATGTAGTCTACGTATCATCGATTGTGAAACACGTTCAACTATTTAAGATATATGTTTTATAGTATTGCACGCTCTTTGAATACGATTCTTCAAATCGTTGATATCAATTAACAGTGTGTTGTAAACTACTTATTAAAGTAAACGAAGAACCAGATATCATATGGGTTCAATTCTGCAAATCGAGTATGTCAATGAAAGATACGATACAATAGTATAGAAATAATGCCTAAATTTCCGACTAAAATGTACTGTAGCATCATCTTGGATGAACCACATGTTCTGTAGTCTAATATTACGATATTCTTAAGTAGTTCTAGAAGATTATTTCCTAGAAAACTGGTGTAAGCTACTGTATTTAATAGGTAAAACTCATTTGAAAACGGTACTGCATATTATTTTTGGGATTTTCATCTACCCGTACTAGATTATCATAAAAATCTATAATGGATAAACCAAAAAAATGTGTCTCATCTGTAAGCGCATCTGTTAGTGACGACTTAATTGGCAAATAACTGCAGTAGACTTTTTCTCATGTAAAGTATTTGGTTTGGGAAAATATTTCGGATAAAGGAATGTTTTGAAATGATCAAGTCTTTGTAGTGATATTTCTAATTCACAATATTGCCAATTTTATATATCTATGATGTCACAGGTACGTTGGAAGATACCGTTACCAGAATTTATAAAATTTCTACTTACATTAGAAGAGAAAAATCAATTAATACAAACGATATTATACGTTTGATTTATTCGCAAGGGAAGGCTGAGATATGTTGTTCTCAGAAAGACCCATCATAACTGTATGCTACTCTTTTTCTTCTTTACTCTATATAAATAGAAGATCAAAACTATATAAGTTTGCGACAACTTGAATTTTTTTTTACAATCAACGAACATCTCTATGGAATTTTTCATACAAAAGCCAGGATAATCTGTTGATATTGAAATATTAAATGTAAATGTAATATTTATTCAACTGCAAATTGTATGATAGGTACGTCAATTCAATGAATGAATGACTCTGTAATATCTGAAAAGCCCTGTATTATTCAGCTCATTTTGTCCGGGATGCCAATTGTACTGCGAACATTATTGTACTTTTCTTTCCAGCCTCCCTTATTTTTATATACATTATCCTTTTTGCTAAAAAAACCCGGACCAAATCGAAATGAAAAAAGAAGAAAAGGGTCACAAAATGCAACGTGTTCAAAATTATTTGCTTACTTCCAATTCAAAGTGGATTATAATGGAGAAAGTGTGAGAAATGTTTGGGGGGAAAGTTATAGACTGTAATTATGGCCTCTGTATCCTTTGATTTTTGATGCGATTTTTTTGAAGAATTGGATTAAATAAGAGACATGAATATGAAACTATATTTTTTTGTACAATAATGATAGAATGTACAAATTAAATGTTGAAACATATCACTATAACATTCCAAAGCCCTAACCAATTTGTCAATGTGTGGATTAACAAACATTAAATTCAAACAAAAAAGCAATTGCACACATTATAGTTGGAGGTGAAAATCACGTAGATATTTTTCATAAAACAAACTGACAGATACAAGGACACAATTGATTTATATAATTGAAAACAATTATCCAAATTTTGAAAATCCATTATGAATTTCTAAACAATTTGCTAATGTAAATTATTTGTAACGCATTTTTTCAGAAGACTCATTCTTTTCGCGTATTTCAATAATTTTGTGAAGCGTTCAGTTGGCAACACTAAAGTGAATATGATAAATCTGACATTGCCATCATAAAGTTTGACATTTTTAATGGTGATCGTATTCAGAAGGTGTTGTCATACGAGTGTTGTTCATGTTGTTTACAGATACTTGAAACAGTCATCTTGATCAACAAATGAAATTAAATCGCCAATATTTTCGTGCGATGATTTCCTATGCCTTTCGACATAGATCAAACCAAGAGCAATGTGTCGATAACCTCGCTTCAATTTTTGGTGATGAAGTACCATCTCGAACCACCATATTTAGCTGATTTTCCAAATTCAATCGTGGTCGCACTTCGCTACAGGATGAATTTCGTGAAAGCCGTCCAAAATCGGCTGTTGGGCCCGAGAAAACATCGATGCTGTGCGATCGTCATGTGACATACTGTGAGAATGGGCTTCAGTTCCATTTGAATACATTCAATTTGGTTAGGTTAGGTTTGACATTTGGCTGCCAAAAAGATTTGTTCGCGTTGGATACTGCATAATTTTACAATCGCTCAAAAAAGCTCGTGTAGATTGGTGCAATGAAATACTGAATCATGAATCTCTGCATATGAAACCGAAACTATACAAAAATCGAATGTGCGGCTCTTTCAAGACGAGCCAAATCCAACAGAAATTGTTCGCACACGAAGCAGTTCGAAGCAAATTGTCTCCTCTTTTTTTGGAATAACGACATGTCGCCACAATTTCATTGGAGCTAGGTAGAACGGTGAATGGTACACCAGCTATTATTTGCCATATATGTTCAGAAAAAAATAGAAACGCCAATCGTAGAAGACGAATCATTCGACAATGCGAGCTCTCACATATCATTTCAAACAAAACTTCTTTTGAACAATTAAAATAGGAATTGATAGGTCATCCGCCGTACAGTCCTTGTTTGGCAACCAATGATTTATTCTTATTCCCGCAGATCAAAAATAAAGTGGCGAGATCAACGTTCTTCTACACCTGAAGAAGAAGTTGATGCTTTCAAATCAAATATTTTGGAGGTATCTCAATCGGATGGAAAATTGGTTTAAACGTATACAAAAGTGTATTTATCCCAATGGAGAATATGTTGAAAAATAAAAAAATGATATCCAATTATAAATATTTGTTTTTATTTATTTTATTTATCTCAAAACCCTCGTATAATGAATTTAGAAAATATTTTATCAGTGATTCTGGAAAACTTTTATTTCCTCATTTCACGTAATTTTCGAATTACTTTATAGTCGTATAAAGTACACAATTCAACGAAATAAACCCATATTAAGGATTTGCTGGTTTTTAATGATTGAGTGCAAAACTCTACATAAATATTTTGTGAATTTTTCTCAAACTAATGTGTTTCTAATTCTTGAGACAATGTCGAAAAAAGCAAAGCGGTCAATGAGCTTTAAATACCCACGGAACGATTTTCATCTGTGAGGGCAGCGATTTTAAGGGTTAGAATAGGGACCAGGGATAGGGAATAAGAGGTTTGATGGTGGTGTCCTTTCTAATCAAGACGGCTTGGCTCCGGGCTGTCTACTACTGTACAATTCGCCGCCTCACAATTTTCTATCTTTTTCTTTCCTTACTAATTTCTTTATCTATTCTTTTTCCTTTAGAGATAACTTCGTTCTCCGTCAGTTGCGCTAATGCATTTGGATTTTTCATCTTAATTAAAAGAGTTTGTGCCAGATGTCCCCGATAGAGAGTCACTCTTGGATAGACTGTGACTGTGGCGGATTCATCGCGGTGTTTGCATTTGACTAAGTCGTTGGTCGCAGGTATTGATTTTATTTAAAGGAATAGACTAAAAAGCTTTTTTAATTATCAAATTTTAATATTGTTAACGTTAAATAATTGCTGGAGAAACCATTAATTTTTAAATGACAGGTTAAGGGAACGGAATAAATTTGGTCAACTATACAATTAGTATGCGAAGGGAGCCACTAACTTTTAAATTATTTCAAAATATTTTGAAATTCAAATTAATAATAAGCCCCTCTTCTGCTATTCTTCAGCGCTGATCGGAATTGTTTTACGGTTTGCAATGGAATCGGAATCAAATAAAGAAGGATCTATACGGCAATCCTATGTTATTGGATGGAAATGTGTTGAAAATTATAAGTAACTTACTGGTTCACTGTTCAAAGACTGTATTATATTTGGCGTAGTTGTTGCTGACGGTCGTTGGGACGTCGACAGATTAATAACACCATCCCCATCTATATCGTGGTCCATAATTCCATCATCCTAGAACAAAATAATCTGATTAAATCTAACAATTATCCATATAATGATTTTTTGGTTCATGTTTATTAGTGAATTTTTCAATGACAAAAATGAATTTGTATGCCACTATTGCTCAATATTCCTTTTTTTTTCAACTAAATAGATACCAACTACAAAATTTATCAAATTAGATAATCTTCAAAGAACCAAAGATAAACCAGTATAAAATTCTCGTATTATCTTGCTAATTCTCCGGTCGAATGAAACCATATTACAGTTTTCAATATACGGGAAAATCTTTCATTATTATAATAATAGATACGCTAACAAAATTATTTATTAACAATATTTAGGTATAAATAAATTATGTGATAGCTTCTCTATCAACTTAATGATATCTCAACATACAACGTACCCGTACTTGTCTCTCAAAATAAGTTTCCAATTTATTAAAAAAACTGTGTGTTCACCATAATAATTCCATTTAAATATTGGACTTTTGTGAACTGCCCATATTTTTTTACATCCTCTTCCAAAGACCTCAAAAAAAAGTATAACGGATTTAAATTAAATTTAATTATTTAGTATATAATTAAATTAAATTAAATTACATAAGGGTTTTCATCTGGATACTCATGATAGTTATATATATTTTAATACCTTACCAGTGAAGCAAGCCTCATCATTAAAAATAATTTTCTTTTGAATATCTTGACCTAAAACTTGACCTAAATCGACAAAAATTCACTCGCTGAATCAAGTTTTAAGATAACAAATCTTGTACTTTTTGTGAATTATGTGTATGGAGTAAATTACATCTAATAGTTCAGTCTACAGATGCTACTTTGTCTGGATAAAGTTCTAGACGTTGATCATAAATAGTATTTAAAATAAGCTCTTCACCTTGCACACTCATTTGAAAATGACGATTAACATATAAAACTTTCTTGTTTCTTGAGCCCATCTTCCAACATTAGAAAATGTTTTGCTAAAAGGAACCACTTGTTCTTTAAATGAGAATTTTCCACTCATTATAACAATATAACAATTCAATTACGTTTTAAAAGAATTAATTGTAAATTGTCTAATTTGTTGTAAAAATTCATAGCAAACTTTTGACTTTTTGTAACTTGTTAAATAACATTGTTGAAAACATGTCTTTGGCTATTCGAGTTTTCATGAGGTTTCATAATTTCAAGTATTACAATTAAATCATTCATGGTATGAAAATAAAAATTTTTCAAATCAATTGACATATAAAAAATATTTGTTAAGTTTCAAGGTTGGGCCACCCCTTATTAATCCTCCAGAATTATTCGATGGCCTTTTACTTATCATTACCTAAGGATCTTAATAGCTTCATACAGTATATTAAATTTGGTATTTTTAAGTTGAAGGGTTGCAAAGAAATTATTTTTCTTCGAAATTTTGTGCCTTATTTTGAGGCCCTGTATATAGCTGACATGATTTTCGTTCATCACAGACTGTTCGATATTGAACAAAAACAGGTATAGGCATTTAAATTGTTCTACATGAAAATAAAACGATCAATATTCAACGAGTTCTTTTAACCAGATTATTCAATCATGATGTCGTTGTTGAAATTATTGATTCATTAATATGCAAAAAATAATCAGATCTCAGCAAGCGTCATCACATTCTATGTTCATAAGATAAACACTAAATCCAAAATCCCTCCAAATTGACCATAAAGCAACGAAAACTAGGAACTGCAAAGTGCTGGCTATATTTCCGATAGATCGAGTTCTGCGTTTTGACTGTTTTCGCTGCCTTTTTCCGGTAGATATTATTTTATGGTATCTGATCATAGACCTGTCACTCAAACAAAGGTAATGCATCCATTATCTATTATCATCATTACCCTCACGTGGTTTGAAAATGATTAGTGAATAAAATCGTTAACACAATTGACACTACATTCAGTTTGAGAATTAATTCTTATCAAACAAATATTTTCCAATAATTTTCATAGTTATACTCAAGATCACCGATAAATAGTAATATTCACAATTTTCTGGAAATTATCATTAACAAAAGTTGCATCTCAGTATTAGGTACGGATAAACTTTCTGGCTTCCGTGGTTCAACTCTAAAAAAATATATGAAATAATAAAATTGGAATATACATACAAGAACCCTGAAATTTCCAGAAAATTGAAAAAAAAAACTGTGAATAGACTGGCCTATATTGCGTACGCCACAATCTGAGGGGGTTGAATACTGAAAGCCGAGACTGTTAAATCCCGCTGGACGAGACACCTAGGCTTGATTTTATCGGTCTCAGGACACTCGTCCATTTAGGATAAACGTCCTCGAGGTCATTTACAATTCTCATATCCTGGGTCGACTCTCGCTTTCTACGATTATTAGCTGCGCTAGCTTATCCCGATATCTTCTAAATTTTGTTGACGCATGGCTTGCCATTTTTTGTTTAAATCATTTTTAGACGGGCAAAGTATGAAAACATTTTTATGTTTCGTAATCAGGAGATGCAGCTGAAAATATACAGTAACTCACAACTATCATAGATGTAGAATTAAGTGGCTAGATATTCTCATTAAAATTAATTCATTACTGAGATTTGAAATGGAAAAAGGGAAAAAAGACGGGAATATCTAGCAGTAATAAACTATTACACATATTAATTGATGAATTCTATTTAAAATTCATCTACATTTATCTATACTTCTATATTTATTTCAGGTTTTGTTCCCCCATTTATCTCGTATTCATCATTAGTATTAGTTTCACGGATATTCCAAAGTATTTTTTTTTATTATCTATTACAAACGATTACGAAATTTATTTTCCCATAATTAAATAGTGAGTCATTAAGTTTGAAAAATTATGAAATTAATTCAACTATTATATTGATTTTTAGTTGTATTTTCTCATTTTTTTTCAAATTTTAAATATTTTTGAAAAAGTAATTTTATACATTCAATCATATTTGCGATTATTTTTATTTGAACATAGAAACTATTTCATTCAATTTATTGTTAGTGAAAAAATTGGTGATGAAATAAAAGTGTCCTACAAATTATACAGAAGTCAATAGGGATTGGGGTTACCTGTATTTTATATATACCACAGTTTTATATACAACAGAATTCAGGATAAAACATTCAAAGAAAATAGATAAGGTGCAGAGAAACGAGCCAGCTATCCCCTCATGGTCATTTATTCCATTTAAAGGATAATCTGGATAATAGCTCCCCAGTTATCTCCACCACTCGACTACTTTGTGTGATCCACAGTGTTTCGCCGGTTTTACCGTTTTCGCTTGTGCTCTCACTTCATTTTACAGACATTGAGATAAATTCTTTGATACTTAGAAGGTGTGACTTCCAGATTTATGATTATGACAGATATGGTAAAACTCATTTAAGAATACCTAGAATTAAACTATAATAATCTACAAAGAGATATTAGGAAAAAATTATCAATACTATTAAATTATATAAAGTACGTGAAATACAAAGCAAATTGTAATTTTAGTGAGAGTAGAGTTTTTTGAAAAATCAAATTTAGCGCGATAATTGAATATAAAACTATATAATATCTGGAAATTGACCATAATTAGACTAGGTTAGTAATCTGTTTTACTTTTAACCTTGCTAAAAAAGTGTTTCCTCCACTTTTTCCTGAAAAAATCTGTTCAGGGATAGCACAGATAATATTTCGATTTCGTATACTTATGTTAAGCATAACATCAACCTCAAAACCAAAAATTATCACAATTTGTAGAGAACCATGGTCGATCGAAATGTTGATTTATACGATACTATCATGTGTGTGTGTGTGTGTGTGTGTGTGTGTGTGTGTGTGTGTGTGTGTGTGTGTGTGTGTGTGTGTGTGTGTGTGTATTGTTAAAATGGACCACTTACTTTACGTATACTATATCATCGCATTCGAGCCTTCGATCTATTTCATAACATCCACGATTATTACTTCCTTTCACTGCGAAATGCTTTCGTCAAAATTTAAGCTGCCCCAAGAATGTTGTGATATTTTATTCAGCGACGAAATGCAATTACTTTATAGTATCTGACGGCATCAGAAGGGTAAGAAGAACAGTGACGAACTACGTGGTATTGAGTTTTCTGTTGAAAACCGGGCTCGAGCAAGGGCATTATGTTGACGATGAACTATACCATTCACTTTACTGAATGGATATCCACCGGAACTTTTAGATGTGAATCTCTTGCTTTCGCCTAACGTATTTTAAACTGCCAAATCCCTTAAAAAAATCTACGTCCATCATAAACTTCCGAGGACGTTCCATGCTGCTGATCAAAAACCTTAGATTTTTTTTTTTTTGGAAAGTGGATTCCACAATTTTATCAGATATTCCAATTTGTTTGGAAGAAGATGGTCAATTCAATATTTTGTGAGAAATTTCAATTTTGTTATTCAAACTATCTTCTACATATGCTTCTGATACGAAGGTAGATTTCCAGTCACCGTGACGTTTTATAGACTTTTTTTTTCAAGACAACAGTTGTTCAACATATCGGGACAAAAGCCATGTCAAGATGTATTGAGAGCTTTTATTTTTAAAATAGTTCGGACGATGTCACATTTATAATTGTACTAAAATGTTTGGATTTTGTGTATAAAATTCGTATTGCCATGACACATTTCATTAACATTCTCATATACCATTAAAAAACACAAATTTCATGCACTCAATAAAAAATAACAATTTCTGTATATATTTTGGCTTGGGCAATGAGTAAATAGTCGTTTTTAGAAATTTAAATGAAGAATTCAATGAGAGAAGAGAAATTTCCGGACTGATACTCCAAGATTCATAAATGTAGACACTATTTTTTCTCTCTTTTATAAACTAGCTCTTCAGAAACAGTCCAAGTATGCTTAGTAAAAGGAGTCCAATCAAAAAACTGTTGTTAGTTTGATAATAACCACCGTTAGTCAAAAATCTGAATAGTAAATTGAAAGCAGATGAGTTTGAACTAAATTAGATCTGTTAGATATGCATAAATTCGTCAAAAATTTTTTGTCGCCAAACAAATTATGATAATTATTATTAGTTATTACAAATTTTAACAGGGATACTTCAGGTGTAAATTTTCATTGTGATTTTCACAACTAATTATTGTAAATCGAATTTTATTACTGTTACTACTATTAATGTTACTACCCTTTCGGGTATAAAAGGAACTTATAACTTATTATCTTTGTTATAAACGACATGATAATGGTTTAACCGAATATAATTCAATGAAGGTTCCTTTCATAAATTGTAATCCACATTCAAGTCGTCTAAAAATTTCTATGTTTCAGTGTTGTAAATATGGAATGAAGCACCAAGAAGACAATAAATATAATCGGTAGATGAGGTTACGTTACAACAGCCGTTATTTCTAGTCATGATATATCACGATAATTTTGTTGAAATGTGTTGGCCCATGTTGAAGGGCAATTTCATTTCCAACTGAAAAAAAAATCATATTGGTACCTAAGGCTCACCTCTTTCTGATAAATTTATTTTTGTTGCCATTTTTCAATACAGGAATAATGACTGCCGTGATAATGTCAGTATAACTACTGTTTTCCTCATTTACTCTTTCGCTTAATAGTAGTTACAACTTATTTTATCTAATTTTGGACAAATATTGGGCGTTGATTCTTATCCGACAATATTTCATAGCTTTTATCTAGAGAGTAGAAGTGATAAGCTTTATTTTTTCTGTTTAAAATTTCAACCAAGTCTCGTTTTGATGGAATCGAAAAACATGTATACTAATATAAGGTGTAAGCAGTTCTACTTAGTTATTCATACTACGTGGGCAATATTTTAGAAAGAACGCGGTGTTATTTTTCAGTAAAAAATGCTATAATCATACCATCATCTCCTAATTTAGACTGTTCTTCCCCCCTACGAATTTCGCAGGATCTGAAGGGCGTATACCCACTGTTCCCGATATTACGTTAAAATACAGAGATTTTAAGAAATAACTTGTTTTACTTGCTATTGATTATATTGGGGTATATTTATTATTTATTAGAATATCTTCAATAACAATGAACTAATCAAATATATAATTCATATATGCAAATATTTCACACAAAATTAATTTTTTTATATACGGTGTTCCAACGAAATGTACACATAAATAACATATGAAAAAATTGTTATCATTCCAAAGTCCTTAGTAATGAATTTTTCCATGGTCTTTTAACGGCAAAAACACGATTTCATTGAAATGTAATCTAGTCTAGTTCACTAGCCTAGTCAAATTTGATTATAGATTTCCTCCTAATCTACCGGGTGTCCCAATAAGAATGGCTCTCGGCCATATCTCTGGATCCGTTTATAGTACAGCTTAGAGAAAAAAAATTATAACAAACGTGACCTCGTGAAGAAAACGTGAACGTGAGAAAGACATAGAAATTATTTACAGAGTTGTAGGTCCATCGCTAAAGGGCATAATTAAATACCAAAAATTATAAAATGAATAATTTACAAATTTTGCCTAATTAAGATGCATTTAAACTATGATTATCGTATTCTTCAAGAAATTCAGCGTATATTTGACTTTACAAGTTTTAGTCTATCTCTTCAAATGAGAGGTGGGGGGAAGCGGGAAATTTATTATGAAAAAACCTGTAACCTAGCCTGTAAGTCCAGTTCTACTTAACGTATCTATGCAAACTTAGTCTTTTTGAAGATAACTCCTTTCTACCAATGTAATAGTTATAATTTCGAAACAACCTAATGAGTAAGCATACGCTAAAGGGCGCTATTTATTTATTTTTTTAAATCTAGCTATCCTAGAAAAATGTTAAATGGAAATATGCAGTGTTAATTGAGGAATGTAAAATTAGACCAAATTAGCAACAGAATAGCGAAAACCACATGTCGATATCTTTTTCGTATTACGAGATATCCTAAGAAATGTGTAAATTTTAAGCATTTTCCTCTAAACGTTATGGAAATATATAAAAATATATAAAAACAAAGTAGTGGGCCATGAAAAAAATAAAACAAAAAGATATGTCTTGTGTCAAATTTATAAACCTAGTAATTTATTAATTTACGTGTCATTGCGATTTGTGTGTATTAAATTCGATATAAAATTTAATTAAAAGTTATATCTAAGATGATTCTTACAAACGAAGAAACATTTGATATGATGGACATTTACTTTGAATGTATGAGAAATGCAAATGGCGCACATAGGGAAAAATGGAAATCATTTGTGCCAAAATCGTAAATCTGAGGATCGGCTTGACTTAGGAATTTGAAATCTTTACAGCAGATAGCTTATGTAATTAGGAATACGAGAAAAATACTCCGATTTATTCGAGGTCATGTTTTGACCTTGAAAAAAATTGACAAAGTTCTACATTTTTTGGAAAGTTTTGGTTTTTGCCCTGAAATTTGATTATTATGTTACTAAACCCATAAGTTATTTACATATTTGTAAAGCTGACGGTTCTAAATCCATACTTCAAAATTTTTTGTGAATTTTTAGATCCTACGCAATGATTGTCCAAACTTGGCTTTGCAAAGTTGTTATATTTTTTGATATAATGAGGAACAATTTTCTTTAAAATATTTTGCCACGGAACATGATGGTGCTATCAGTTTTGCCATAGAACATACCTAAAAAGCGATAAATGTAAAAAAATACATTTGCATAGGATTTTTCGGCTCTATTTTTTCTAGGTACATTCATTCATCGTAGATAAGTATGTCATCAGAAAATCATTTCTGATCTAATTCATACATTTTATAGTTAATATAATTATGCTTGCACAAAATAGTATATATCATAATTTTCATGTTTTCAGTGATAAACCTATCGAAAATCAAAACAGTGATGAGGATACATTCAGCGTCGCAGAACATTAGGGTACAAATAAGTTGTGGATAATGTCGATCTGGGTGAAAAATTTTGATATGTGCTTCTTACATATTATTTTTGTATTGAAATAGATACATTTTTTTTAATATAATACAAGATTTTCGATATTGATATTCTTATGATAATTGACTTTAAATATGAGCGAAGATGATCAGTCGTATTTGAAGTGTAAATATTGTTTACTCACAATTTATTATAATTCGTCTTTCTTCTTCATATTTTTTTTCTCTCTGAAGTACCTATTGGATCTATTTTACTTTGATTTAAAAAAATTCCATCAAAAAACTTATCGTTATCTTCAATTCCATTACACATGAATACAATTCATTTCAATACTGTTTTTATTGAATGTTAAATTTTAAATGACTTGAAATACTGTTTTCACAGTTGGTTATTCTTTGAGACTTTACAAATTATTCGTTCTTTTAAAACCATATATTCATCGACCCATAGAACTCAAAACTTCATCTATAGTTTTTCGTAGTGATTAGAAGAAAGTAAGCGGTACTCTTTTTAGACTCCATACTCCCAAACTTATGTTTGTGGTCTAGAATAGAATGAAGCATTCGTGGTGACAGGTTTGAGTCACTTATAGGTAGATAATGTACAGTCGATAAGGAAAGTCGTTGATGCTTCTGGTGTGTCGCGATATAATGATCATGGAATTTCCTAGTAACATACATTCCATCCACAGAAACAAATATGATCAACCCCTTTCTACAAAGCTGATACAGTTAGTACTTTTGTATATATGGCGAAGTGAAGACACTTGACATTTACTCGTGGACAGTCATATGGATATTTAATAAATTCAATGTTTGGGTGATTATTTCAGAGGATTGTCGAGCCTTTTTCATTTCTAGTAATCTAAGTTGGAAACGTCCAACTATCACATTCTTTAAAATTAGAAAGACCAAAATATTGCTTTATATACATTGTGAGTTTAATAAATAACGATTTTATTACGTGGTAACTTTTTGTTACGAATATACCTGAAATCAATTTTACATAGTAATTGAATAATTTTTAAAATTATTTTTTTTCTAATACAACAGCTTTTATTTACTATTTAGCAATCGATTATTCACTATAAAAAGAGTTTATTAATTCTCTCGAATTAAATGAACTTAAGGGCTCAAGCTCCCCCCTATCCTGGTTATTTGAAAAGCTACAGAAAGCGAAGTAGAAGACGGGACGCTAGTAGAGTGACAGCAATTTCCTTTTTTTTTCTTTCAAACTTCAATATTGCAGAGTAGTGCAAATACAGTGTGTTTGTTATTGTGGTGTGAGGATTCGTTAATGTATTTAGGCAAAAAAACGCCTGGAATCGTTTTAAAATTGTCTAATAATTCATGGGTAACTATTAGTTTATGTTTGAATTGAATCATAAATTGTGATATTTCATCAACAAATAAATTCTACGAAAATTACAGCCTTCAACAATATGGCCCTGCAAAAATAGGGAATTGATTGTTCACTTGGCATATTTTAGACATCATTTAAATAAATTTTCCATTCGCTTTCTGATAGTTGATTGGTTCAAATCGCAACAAGCTTTATGTCAATAAATTCAGCCGATTTAGGGTATTATTGTATCAATCCCTATTTATTATTATCACCATTCTGACGAAATATAATTTCAGTATCAACGAGAGTCTAGCTTCTGCGTATCACGATATATTGATCAAATTTTTAATATTCTAATCCAGTTTTACGATGTTCTTCATTAGATTTCTTGGTTGTTGTTGTCAAATTTCGTTTTTCAATTGGTATATTATTTTTCCTATGCTTTTGTATATTCTAGTCAATTCTTTGAATCCGAATTTTTTGAAATATGGGTGTTTTCTTCTTTAGTTTGTGATGCAGATATAAATAATGAGGGTCCAACTTTTTGACGAAAGTATAATAGTCTATAAATAAATAACATGTAGCTCTTCTCAATATTTCTATTATCGAGCTCTTTTTACCAGTTTCAAGGGTTAATATGTTTAAAGAATTAATATTATTCCATCATACCTTTTCTGAGGTTGACCCCATTTTCATATCAACCTTAGTTTTCCCTTTTTTTCAATTAAGCCTGATTTTGGAAGACTGGAAACCTTCATAAATAAATTTTAATGGCGCGTATTAATTTCAAAGCTTCCTGTATGTACGATTAGCAGGTTGGGATGGATTTTTTTGAGCAGGGACACTGATGGATATCTGCTTATTTATTCGGGAGAGGTAGATACCTTTTAATTAAGCCGTATCTGAAGTAATGAAGCAATCTTTTTGTTTCCTACCGAAGCAGAGGAAATTAATGAATATTAGATAAAAGGCTCTGATGCTCTGGGCCATCAATCGCGATTAGACAAACATACTAATTTAAATATTATTTCTGAGAAATAAAACTTTTGAAAGATACACATAATCCTCGTGTAATTAGTCATTTAACATTTTCATTAAGTTACCTATACAAAATGCTACACTTTATGTTCACAAGGTAACAAATTTTTCTACATATCTAAGGCACCATTGCAGAATTATCAACGGGATATGTTGTGCACCAAGTTGTTAGCACTATGTAGATACATATTTAATCCCGATTAGATACTGTATCCTCTTTCAGGCATGCAGGAGTTGCAAGCTTTTGGTGAACCTTATTTTATATACTATAACTTTTCTCGAAGATATTTGAAACTATAATCGACAACATGCTCACGAAACAATTCTCAGTGATATCCCATATTCAGCCTTTGAAAGGATGAGACATTGCTAAATTGTGGATTACGTGGCTGAAAATAATATCCGTAATCATCTTGTGAAATATGTACAATGCGTTTTTAGAAAAAAAATCGCTCACAGAAAGAGTAGACTACGTCACTTCAATATCTGATCTGAAATCTGATCTGATGCGTTATTGAAAAAAAAATTAGTTACCTAATCTTTAAATGTGAAATCAGGAATATTTCCCATACAATTGTGAAAATAACAGAATATTGGTGTGGAGAGGTTTTGTTTCTTATACGGTTTATCGATGATCGCTATAACATAGTCTTATGGTGAACAAACTGATAAGTTTTCTAATCGACTAGGACCGAATCATGAGAATTGAGAGACGTCTTTATCAAAATAGGAACTTAAAACAACTTGAACCAGAGAAATTTGTTCCGTTCACAAATGGAAGAAAACATTTTAAATACCTTAGAAGAAGTATTCGAGGATTATTTCGTGAAATGGGAGTCTTAAAAGTTCTCGAATCGCATTTTATAGATTCAATAAAAAAAGCCAGGCTCAGAATATTCGGTTTCATAAAAAAATTATTCATGTGTCTTCAGATTAAAATCCGCATGCACATTGTGAGAAATTATCAGCGAATATCTCATAAGTCCGTGATTTATTCCACTAGATTGAATGGCAACAAGATACCAGTAATAATAATTTACTTTCTAAAATAAATTTGACCAAAAATTTTTAGGAATAATAGTATGGAAAGTAACAAAAGAAAGAGTGAACAGATGTAGAAGAAGTAAAATACCATATACTTACATTTCTGAAAAAGATTGAAAAGTAAATAATCTTCATATATTGAAAATATTCACCTAGATAGTAGTTACATTTTTCAAGTTTTAATTGGAAACGTATTTGAATATTATTTTACCGCAGACTCTTAATCAGGAATTGTATGACATTTTATATTTATAAAATATAATGTGGAAATTATCTTTTTGGTGGCATGTATTTATATCGTGTATGTCTTTGTTCACAACACATGGAATAAAGTGTCACAATGTTAAATCTTGAAAATGGTTCTTTACTAGAACAAAGCTATTATTTCAACAATTTTTTTGTAGAATGGAAATTTTGTAAAATAGAGTATTATCTCAATTAGTGACCACATCTGACTAAGAAATAGGGATTATCAGATTTACGTAGGATTTGACATTAGTTCATAGAAAGAATATCTAATAAATGGATTGGGAAAGGAGCTAATGCCAACTCGATCTACGGATTTAAAAGACCATTTTTGTGGGAAACACCTGAGAGTAAGGTGTATTCTACTTCTCTAATCACAAAAATGAACTTTGGAAGACCTTGTAGAAGCAATTTAATATTATCGATAAAAGCAGTAAAACAAAGAGATGGATAGACATATTTTTTTAATTATATATTAATATATACAATCATTATATTTTTTGGCTGATGGAGATATCTTTTTGAGTTCTTAGCCGAAGCTCTGAAAAGTTATAACCTGTATAATATTACATTACAAAATATGTTTATTCTGAAAGTGACTTCGAGACATTCTTTAAATTGTAAATGTCTCCTTTTCCTTCTGAAATATTAATTCGTATTTGCAACTTCCCTAGTATCGGGGAATAAAATAGATAATAGCAATGGCATTATTTTAAGAGGATAAGAGGAGGATTAGAGCATACTGTTCAAACTTGCAGTTAAATATTGCTTTTCTCTCGATAAATTTTCCATAGCTCCAATCAAATTTACACTCACCCTTCCATCGTTACTCTGCCAGATAAACGGGATTCTGCCAGACACGGTATATCGATTAGCTAATTTTTAATTTTGTTTTTGTGCTTCTCATTTCTCACCTAACATCTGAAAGGCCATTGCACGATCATAGACGTATGTCGGGGATAGGGTCTTAAACGTTATTCCGAAGAAATGGAAATAGGATTTGAAATTATTTACAATCTACTAATACTACCATCATAAACATATACAACATTGTTTACACAACATTGCTCCAATACTGTTTCCTATAGAACTTCAAGCAGTTTCAATATATAAAATAAAGCAGAATATCATCGATAAATTAGACAACTTTGTTTTTGAAAACTGGGTTGATGAAGCTATTGACATAATATTTTCATTTCATTGTTGGGGTACATCCAAATTCAATCTCTATGTATAGAATGGCTACATTAAATTCTAACCATATAATTGCGACGTATAACTGAGAAGATTTATCCAACATTAACCGTTAGCATATAGATGATTGCGTGTGCTATTTGGATCTGTAAAAATATGTAGCGATCAAAATTTAGATCCACTCTTTCACAAAGCCACCGAGTAGTAAATTGGATATGGAATTTTTATAATGGAGTAAGAATGGTTTTTCGTTGATACAATTTCTTTAAAGTAATCAATAGTAAAAAAAAACACAATATTAAATACAAACGTTTTTCAAAAGAGGTATCGGAAAGTCAGGTAAGGGGTGTATCAGATTAAAAAGAGATATGGAAATAAAATTGAATTTAACGAAAAGGGTTTCTTCATTAGATGAGGGATTTATTAACTGATGCATTATATTGTCTCCAAAGTATGATCCGGTTGTCACAGTAGATTGTGTTTGTGATTTGTGCATTCGACATATTTATAAATAGTTTTTTGTTAGACAGTGAATTTTTGAAACGTATAAACATTTGAAAATTAAAAGAATTTCTACAAATATACGCTATTCACCCTTTTTTACTATTGATAAGATTTTAAAGCATCACAAAAATAGAAAGACATTGATACTTCTGTAACTGGCAGTGCCGTTTGTAATTAGTAAATGGCAAAATTTCGAAAGATCGAAGATAATGTACTTAAAAAATTTTTAGTACAGAAGAAATTTTTATTCAAAAATTCAGTAAGAATTGGAATAAACATTTTAGATGACCTTATATATGTTTTGGGGTGTAAGACGCTTCAATCAATCTTTTCAAAGGAGCAAGAGAAATCAACAGAAGCAGGGGATTTATTTCTCGGGTTTGAGTTATATTATCTAAATTTATACTTTATCCTATTTAACACTGATGGAGTTAATAACTTTTAGTGAAAATAGATTTAATGTGAAATGGTTCTATCAATTTAGAAGGCTATTTGGTAAAAGATGTATTCAACGAACAAAATACGAATTTAGCAATCAAAGTATAGCATTGGGCTCAGTTAGTTCCTTCTAAGTAACTTAAAGTGTCAGTTTATTTTTTGTATTAAATGATAATCTCATAACAACAGAGTTGAAGAAGCAAAGGGACAATTCCAAACACTTACTGCATCACTTCCTAAGTCTAAAACATTTAAATATTTGACGTAGCAATGAAGTCATTTAACATTTACCCACTATTCCTTGGACATTGTGTAACTATTGTAATACAGAATGTGGCGAAACTGATATTGAAAACAAAATTATGTGAAATTATCATTATCAATGAACAATACAAAAGCGGTTCCAAACAAAACTTTACTTTTTACCTTCATAATAGTGAAGTAATCTCTCACATTATTACCACGTGTCAAAAACATAAAATGACATTTCAAACCACTCATATCTAAATAATCTTTCTATTTACTGGAATAAATGCTTATGCTCTTAAAAAATGCCCCGTCTACAGAAACAATACTCCATCTCTATACATAAATCACAATCACCTTATCTGATACAAAGTGTTCTGCAGTAAAGTATCGCCATTTTTCATCGGCCACAATGGCGTTTCAAGTTGATTATCGCCTTTTTCTACGTTTGTCGACTCTTTCAAACGTCAAATAAAGTAGATGACCTATTTGAGTGGCCAACTAAGCTCTTATTTACAATTTCAAATCGTCGGCGAAAGGCGAAATCGAAATAAACCCTGCCGATTCGCGTCACCGGTCAACAATAGGGGTGAGAGCCCCCTCCACGTTTCCGATTGATCCTGAAGTTATCTATATGCCATTTGCTTCAAGTTTAGAGGAAATCTTATTTGTAGATGCGAACAGTGATGACTCATTTTTTTTGCATGAAATTTATTATTTTCACAGATATATTTGTATATTAACTATTATTATGGAATTCTGGAAACTATAAAGTAAATTTTAAAGTAACATGAAAAAATATATAGCTGAAGTATACTCGCTATCTTGTTTTGTCTCTTACTAAAATAACAACACATATCATATCTTTCCCTGAGTCTGAAACGAAAAACCATAAAGCTGTTATCCTTCCAATATTCATCACATTACGTAAAAATTATTATACTTTTATAGTTCACATATTTACCATATTACGTGAATGAATGATTTCACTCTCTTTCTCAAACCTTTATTATATTATTTTATGAACGATTGTGGAAATGCTTGAAGTATGACTACAAATACTTAGTGATCCTTACTCTGTATTTTTTTTATTATCTCAAATAAATCGCTTTGACATCGTAAAGAGAAACTATTAATCCTTTTAGACAATCTGTTACCATTTTCTAGTTAAAATAGCCTGAAGAGACCAAAGGGAAAAAAAGAGAAGAGAAAAGGATGGAAGAGGGCTGAAGTACATCTACTTTCAGCGAATGTACAATGTACAGATATTTTTTGAGTATTTTGTAGAAATAGCCACGAAAACACTAACTAAATTAAACATTAAAATTTTAATAAAAAAAAGTATAATTTATGTTGGAACAAAAATAAATTTTCTAAATAACATCTCCTTGTATACTACTAGAATGTAAAATCGTTTACCATTGTTTTCATTATTTTTTGCATTAAAGAAATACATAAATACTCTGAGTAAGCTTTGACAGCTCTTGTAAATTTTCGATCTCAGAAAAAAAAACAATAAATATTCATGAATTTACTCTCCATACAAATTAATCTGTTGAATATTTATTATTATTCATCAAGAGATTCTCCACAAGGAATGTTAATTAATTGTTGAGATTAAGACATTCTTGATCCTAAAAATGAAGTGAATAACAAAAAGATTAAATTGAGTTGAACCCGTCTTACCAACATTATGTTGCTTAAATCTTGATGTGAAAGAATATTTTTTGTCAACAACACCGCTCCCCCAATGAGTGAAAACAATAATATATCCACTTTTGTCATAGTTATATATATACACATACATAAAATTTCTGGGGATTGTTGATTTCTTGATGATTAAAAAATTTCTAATTTAGGTAACACGAAGAATAATTTCATAGAGAACCAAATAAAAAAGTGATAAAAAATTTAAATTGATCTGCTATAAAATACTACCTTTGGCCAATAATAGACCAATTCCAAGTTTGTGTTCTTGGCTGTAAGCATCTCTTTTGAAATGGCTTTCATCTGCTGTGCAATAGCCTTTCGGATTTTCATAAAGAGCGAAGTGGCATACAGCCCAATATGGTGAGTAATGTGGATCAGGAGCGACGTGATATATTAGCAGGACAAATAAAAAATCCATTTTTCAGATATTTTTCTTGGGAATCGTATCGCAAACGTTCCAGTAACTACTTGTGAATTTCAAAGTTTGAAGTTTTTTATGTTGGAACGAATGAACATCTGTATTTTAAATCGAAGTTGCTCATCTTTAACTGACTTTTATATCAACCAGAGCATTTAAGTATTTTTCATAGTCACTATCTTATGACCATAGATAAGTTGCAACATTTCGTCAGCTTATTTGATACATTGTTCAATCAGTTAATAAATTTTAGCTAGCATAGGTAGAAATTACTCTTTTTGGAACATGGTAGACTGTTTTTGCCTTGCATAGGAAACATTGTCTAGATCAAGCATTTGTAAATTTGCAATGCTCTAATCCAAGTATAGCAAGGGTCCGTTGGTCTTTGCTCGTTATGTTTGCAGGTTTCCAAAGTTCTATAACTACAGTAGTGTAATCATTGATCACTATAATCTGAAAAAATAAATATTCAATATTGTTCAGAGTGAGGTTACTCCTCACGTTAATAATACATTAATGTGATACATTGATAGAAAGATTGCTATACATTACTAATAACCAATTTTTACGGTATATACAGAAAAAAAATCTGCCGTTGACAATCATCAATATTCATGATATTTCAAGTGTTGCTTTTCAGTCAACCATTTTTAATTTAGAATATCCACAAAAATCTCTCTACTAGTAGAATTGAGTAATCTAGTTCTTTATACTTATTGATCACCTCAATTCGAAAGCCCATGAGATTTATTTTGAATTGACGGTGATTTAATTGAAATAGATTTCCTTATATTGATAATTATATGAAAACCAATTTATTGTGCTTCTATGTATAAGAAGATTCATTCATTATAATATTATAATAGATGAAAGTGTAAAAGATTACTGCGAAAAACTCATGGTTCATGAAAAATGAAATCTTGGTAAGAGGGATAAGTATTATACTTTAATCTTTATATATAATAAGAAAAATAGAAAACTGCTACAAATACTTCGAATGATTTCGATATATTCGCTAGCCAAAAATAAAATTTTTCTACAGCTTATTTTATTATCTGTATCGATAAAGAAAAAAACACAATTAAATTAATGAGTAACCGAGTTCAGATTTAGATTATCTGTTGAAGAAATAATATTTATAACTCAAATGTAATCTGCTACCAATATTTTAGTCTTTCATAGTTTTTGTACTGTATAAAAGGCAAAAGAACTGGATTACTATATTTTTTTAATCTTATGTAGTTATCAGTTGACGTCAATTTGTATAATAGATATTTCCAAGTAGTGCGGAAGTTCGATTCATAAATAATAGAATGTGTCCGTTATTTTTCGTTGAATTTTGAATTAAGTTTTTGTAATACATCAATACTTAAATTCGGAGTCTTATATCAAAATAAATATCTGTAAACAAACTATTATGTGTCACATTGTGTAAATCAGATAATATTTGAAGATATGTTTGTTGCATTCAGACCAGAAATTATTCAGATCAGTTAAACGTATTCGACTCTACAAATTACGTCCAAAAAACAAATATTATTAATTGACCTCCTAGAAGATCTTAAAACAAAAAATACCCTATTGTTTATTACATTACGCTATCCTTGACAGTATCTAATATCGTATGCAGTTGTTTTGTTATGGGATATAATCGCGAAAATCGTAATTTCTTGGGGCAGCCTAATAACATTGTGAGGTTTATATTGATTAAGTTGGGTTATAATGTTCCTTATATACTACCGAGGCAAATCTAAGGAGAAAGAGGCCATAGCCCCGGGCAAGGAGTGTTCTGAGCCGTTTCTGAGTCAAGGCTTGGTCTATTCATTTGTTTGTCTTGAATAATACATAGCCCTGCTTCTAAGTGAGCTCCTTCCAATAAATTGTTTCACGACAAAAAATTATTAAGGGTGAGTTGTTAACAACGATGTTATTCCTTGTGAATGAATCTAGATAATAGTATTATGAACGTAATTTTATTTCATATTGTAAAATATTTATTAACTTCGAATATAGATGTGATTTTTTTATACACCGTAAATCATCAACACCGGTTATTCCTTGATGTAACAGCGGCACCGTTATTTTAGCTAGATTCATAAAATTGGCTGATTTTATTAGTTTGTTTTCCCGAATTACCGAATGTAGAGTTCAGTAAGACGTGTTTTAAAATTGTTACATTACAAGGGATGTTCTGTTCGGACAATGTTTCGTCGATTTTACGTCATAATCGTCCCATCAAGAAGTGAACAATCAACCAACAACTGTGTAACATGGAAACGCCAGATCTTTTAAAAATATTGGCAAGCCGTTAGTAAACAACGAATTTTGCTTTGTGACTGGGTCTGCACCCAAACAAATTGAACTGAGCCAGAAGCTGGAGGTAAACAGTCATAGAAGACGTGTTCGCTTCTGTATGGATTGACATATCAACAAACAAAATTGTCGATTTGGTACGATTCCAATTCACGAGATATCCCAGAGCGTCACTGTTTGTGGTAGATTTTGAGCTGGCGGCATCACCGGGTCATATTTCTCTGAGAGACGTTGGCCTGGCTATTACCGTAGATTAGAGCGTTATAGGTTACTAATTACCCTAGATTGAATAACATGGACACCAATAATATTTGGTTTCAGCAGGACGGCGCTACGTGTTCAGCTCATGCCTTATTGGACACTCTTCTCGGGCGATTTGAGGGTATTTTCATTTCATGTCAAGGTGATATGAATTGGATATATATCCAAAATGTTGAATTCCATACTTCATGGCATAAATTAGAATAAATAAAAAGTTTTAATGACATATATCGAACAATTTGCTTTATTTAAATTTAAATACACAAAGTGCTTATTTATTTTCTAGAGCAATCTCAGAACCAGACTACACTTGATCTTCATGATATCTTATACTTACCGTGTCATTCATGATGATCAAATTTTGTTGTTACATATGAGTTTATTTTAGATTTCATTCTCATTCTTTATTCTGTATTAGAAGACCTTAATTGCAATTAATAGTGAAAATACTCTGCATTAACAGCTCATAATTAAGCGGTTGTAAAAATATTTTAGCTTTATTCTCAATTCAAAACTCTAGTTCCGACTTAACTTAATGCTTGTAGTAATTATAATTTCAGAAAAAAATCATTAACGGATTAACTTTATCCAAGTTGTCAGTTATTTTTATAGATTCAGAAATCTTTTGCAATAAACTATCAAATGTGACAACATTTTGCCAGTTAGAATGTATGGAACGTAACCAATTTTTATTTAACTGTCAAATTTTGTTAATGTAAGTTGACGTCAATAGATCTTATCAATCTTGCTCTTTTATGTGTAAGACTGAAATTACAATAAATTTTTTGTACTGAAAATCATATCAGTTATTATTTACAAACCACGTAATTTTCCTTTAAATTTCAATCAACCTTTCATTCATAAATTAAGCGACTCCTTGAAAATTTTAATAATTGTTTGAAGCGATTTGAAATCTTTTCTCGTTCATAATTCAATAAAATTTTCCATTCAAAATGTTTTTTGAGACATTTGGCCAAACTCAAACATCTGCAAAGCTGAAATCTACCAACAAAACTATAATTCGTTCTTCTGTGGTAACTGGAATTAAAATAATTTGTCGGAGTTTGGCAGAATAAAACAAATCGAGGAAAATGCTTTGGTCCGATGGTAGCTGCGAGAAACTTCTGATAACATCGGGCAATTCGTATTTTCCAATAAGAGATTCTCATCGGAATATAGCGAATCACAAATTAGAATGCAAAAGGGATCGATCCGTTGAGACACGACGAGTCATACCTACTTCTATCCCAGAAAACAATTTAAAAACAACCTTTGATAAAAGGACAAAGACAAACAGTGTAATGCCCTTTTCGATAAAAGAGAAATTACTTAAGTATGTTCGTTATTGATTTAATTATATCAACAAGTATTTTACCCCAACGAGAATAACTGTTCATAATTGTTTACACTACCACTACCACTACACTAACACTCACAATTAAACTCTCTGACGCACGTTTCTATAACCAAGGTATCATCATCAGAGATTAAAGGTAAACTGTCAGTTAACCTTCAGATAACTTTGTATAAGTAGTTGTCAAGAGTCAGTGGAAACTTCGGTCTTCATCTTCATAAAAAAGCTCTAAGAAGTAAAAAGTTTAAGAGAAATATATATATATATATATATATATATATATATATATATATATACTTCAGATGCTTATCAATATTGACTGATTAAACTATATAATGTCCACCCTTGTTTGTCTAAAAAATTGCTGTATTGCTGTATTATACGAATCATGCTCTTTCGAAAGTAATCTGCTTCTTAAGCAATAATTAATTGTTTAGAAGTGATTTATGATGACGATTTTTCGTTTGATCGAGGGAATATTAGAATTAGAATAGAATTTTCGCAAAACTAGTGAAACTTTTAATCCACGAATAAAAATATTGATAGGAAATAATATTAAAGAACGAGTGAGCATTAATGTGAATGTTGATATCAATATCAATTTTGATGCTTCTAGAAAATTTGTATCGAGATTTTCATACATCAAGTTAAAATTACAGTGAACGCAGCTTATCCCATGTAACGTGAGAGATATAAGACACAAGCAAAGACCCTTCATGAAAAAGATTTTATTTATGTTCAAAGTAATCATCACCTACATAGATGCAATTTTGTGAATAAAATTTCAACATGATGCAATGGCATAAATAACTCATATTTTAAGATGGCCAAGAAAAGAATAGATAAAAACTCATATTTGAATACACTAAAAAAGTAGTGTATGTGTGTATAAATATACAGATTGTTTTACTATTACATAAATAAACTTGATCAGGTGATTTCTTATTTCGAACTGTATTTTTGTTTGAAAAAATTACGTAGTTTGCATGTCCAAATTAGTCTTTGGAGTTCCTTATGTTCAAAAATGTTTACGTTGACAAATACTGTTCATTCCTTATTTCTGAACCCTTCATTAACTATGAATCACATCAGGATTTATTCTATTTTTAATCTTTCCTCGAAAATTTGCCTCCAATAAAAATCTACCAGCAAAAGTCTTGGTTTCACTATTGCTTATACTCATCAATAGTCTTCATCTTCTCGCAAATTGTTTTTAACCTTCCAAACAATATTTCTACCCTAGTAAGTTGTTATGAGGGCATTTCATAAAGTAATTTATACATAACCAAATAATATATTCAATCATGTCAAATAAAATTAGATTTTTCATATATAATGAACATATTCTGATGCGTTGCCAATGCTAGAAATATTCATCAACTTCCCATCACTCCTAACGCAATGAAATCGAATTTCAGTAACAATCAATCATGTTTTCAGACTGATTCTCTATTTCTCCTTTCACTTGTTGAAACTTTAGGACAATAATAATATATCTAATTTTCTTCAACTTTTTACTTCTTAGATCTCTTTTATGTAGTTCTGTTGATAAATAATTTTGATTTAGGTCTCTTTTATTTAAAATTTAGTTTACAAGTATAAAATATTGCCGCTTCGACCTACTTCGGTTTTTATCAAAATATATTAAAAGATTTTTGAATTAATTATATAAGCAAATACCTAGCACTTTGCTAGGTATTTTTATGTTTAACTCCACCATCACAGCGTAGCACTTTTGATATGCGCGAACCAGTATGCACATTGTACGTATATTATTGCAAATGACAAAATTAGTAAAAGTTATAGACAAAAAAAATCTTCTAATGTTTGAAAACCTATAACTGATCATTTTTGTTATCTATACTATTTATTTTGAGTAGGTATTATAAGTAGATAGACGTTTTTAATGATCATGTTTATAATAATCAAGCAAAAGAAGTACTTCGAAAAATTCTGAAATTTTCATACCTATCTTTATCTGAAGAAACTCAATGTTATCAGAAGCAACATCCAAATTAGCTATAAATTGATCAATTATGATATCCAGAGGTAGATTGATCTCATTATATTCTTTCTCAAATTTGATGTCAAGATCATAACATGATTTCCACGTTTTTGCAGAAAAAATTCCAGAAAATTCTTCCCACTAACTTTATTGAAATTGAATTCGATATTTTTGCCTAAACGAAATGTTGCATTCAAAACTTGTTCTTTTATATTTAGTTCGGTAGTATGGTGGTAAACACCCCCTTTTTCTAGCCATTCTCACATTTCAGTCATTTTGGATTTATACTGTCTCAATAAGGCTGGTGAAACATCCTTGAACACTCCATTACACGCTTTCCTTGAACGTATATTAACACACACCCTGTATTTAGAACATGGAAAAGAAATTCTACACCAATAATTATTGTATTTCTTGTTTTTTTTTCAATAAAAAATGTTTAAACGGCTCAAATTAACAATTTTTCATTGAAAATTAGAAAGTACACTAAAAAATCCACAAACTTCTTAAAAATTAACTCTTCTTAGAGCTATGGATGTTAACTTTACTTATTAGCAACATTTTCTTTGGAATGAGATTCACTAATTCATTAAAAATTGGCTCTAAGTAGCAGTTTTTGGGTCACTTAGTTAAATATTAAAATGTATACAGGTGGAATCAAGCAAGATACATTAAAAGTCAAGGATAATTAAATTGAGAAAGTGAAACTTGTAAAGTAAAACTAAAAATTTTAATTTGAGTACAGAAACATATCGTGCTTATTATTTGGATGCAGACAAAGTATTAGATGTTTTGTAACTAATTATATCTGATGAGCATTGTCAATTTCATTTTCTCCCAACAAGGTCGTCAAGGCTTACTTGTTGTTGTTTCTGTAACTGCTGAGTTGATGCTAGGGGACACATCAAGCGTTCTACTAATGGTAGAAGAAGCTGAGATGGAGGAATAAGATATATAGAGTTGAAGTACTACCGAACGTCCCTGTCCTGTCTTAGAAAAACATGTATCTGTTAGATATGAGGCGTGTTTTGTTATGGTAAACAATATACTTTGAACTTGAATAATGGAAAAATCAAAATTGAAACATTTGTAATAATCCAGTTCTGCCAACTGATAATGAAAATAAATATTAAAAAAAGAGTATGTATGTTACCGGCCATATCCGATATCAGGACGAACTAGTTCATAGGACCATTACCCTTAAATCATGGTGCGATTCTAATCTCTGTCTCAACGTTTCTAAAACCAAAGTTTTATCATATAAAAATACATTGCAGCCTTGTTTATTAAACCATTCACGTCGTTGAATCTGTAAAACTTTAACGGCTTGTGTGAACAATTCCTTGAAATGGGAGTTACATACTGCCGCCTTATGTTAAAAATTAAATTCCTCCTGTTTTGCGTTGATATCAGTTTCTAAGGAACTGAACTTATACACCTTCTCAACAGCCTATTATGCCACCATTGAGTCGCATCTCCGAGATGCCGTTTCCTTCTGGGGTACGTGTGGTGCGACTCAATTTGAGCAATTCTTCACACTACAAAAGAGAGCTGTTAGATATTTACTAGGACTAAACAGCAAGGTTCACTGTAGGGACTTCTCCAAAAGATTAAAACTTCTGAAAGATCGTTGCACGACTATTCGCTTGGGAACGCGTAGCACGACCTTTATCTACCTACTCCACGTTCAGAATTAGTTAAGGGCTCAATATTTTACAATGCAAAAACATGCACAATCACTTGCCAATTGTAATCAAATCGATATAATTTTTTCCCGCATTCCGCAATAATTTGAGGGCATATTTAGTGGAAAGTAAAACCGACTTCTATTCTAATAATAATATTTAATTCCCGACATGCTGCATACTCATTTAATTTTTGCTATTGACTTATACAGGATTTATATACTAATTATAACCTTTTAGGTACAATTACCTATAATTTTGTTACTCATTGTGGTTTTATTCTGTATATTGAAATTTTTATTTGTTTGTACCTTTATATAGTTATTTTTATGTTTGTTTTTTAGTTTTTACTAGCTTTTGTCTACAAAGTGTATAAACTTTTTAGACTTTAGATAATAAAGTATTTCCTTCTCTCTCTCTCTCTCTCTAAAACGAAAGATCACCCAACTAGCCATTTAGGTATTTCAATGAAATTTGTTACAATTTACAGGTGAAATATTTTGATACATTATAAACTTCAATCTCTCTTCTTAACCAAGGCGGTCAGGATAGTTTTAGATCTATACTTTATATTCATATCAAAATTTATCATAAAGATTTTGAATAATCATTATTCATAATCTCACACTGGCCGTGAATCCAAGAATTCAACGTAAAAATATCGAAATTATTTATCCTCACAACACTGGAGATAAAATATAGAAAACTCATTTCTGATTGAAATTCACTTAGAGAATTTCCAACCCTAACTATCAAACCTCGACCTGTCTCAAGTGTAATTCCCTTTTCCGTCGTTGGTAGGAACATGTATCTGTCTCGGTGGAGTATCACTTTTTTAGTATTAGTTATCATTATATAATTTTTTAAACTTATAAGTAGTTGGTTTTCTTTTCAATTTTTTTCCAGAGAATAACAAATTCTTCATAGCATGATAAATTATTTTCATAATATGTATCAATGATATTATTAGTAGATAGTTTCCAATTGAAATAATCTACTATATTTCATAAAAGAAGAGAAAGTTATAATGATATGATTATATTTATAAGTTTTTGGTATCATCTTTCAAATTTTACGACATGACAATGCCCGTCCACATGTGGCTAATTGGACCAAAGATCTCATCAAATCTTTTCAATGGGAAACTGTATCATCCTCCCTACAGCCCTGATTGGCCCCCAGCGACTACCATTTGTTCCTGCACTTGAAGAAACACCTGGGCGGTCAGCGTCTTGAAGACGATAACGAATTCAAAACAGTTGTGATACAGTGGTTGTTAACAAGTCAGGCGGCAGAATTTTGTGAGGAGGGTATTCAAAAACTGGTGCCACGTTATGACAAGTGCCTCAATATTCACGGAAATTATGTAGAAAAAGTAGATTAAGGTACAGGCTTTCATGTAAAAATAAAATTATTGCGATATCTTTGCACTTTTAATTCCAAAACGGTAGTTACTTAAAAAATATGCCTCGTACATATATCTACTTTGGACAGAGAAATTAGTTTTGATGCTCACAAGAAAACTGTTTTCGTTGTCGGGTAAATATAGATAAAATACAATTCTCAGTGTTAATTAAGTATTATTTCCAACGTGTAAAAATGATCAAAGAAACCGTGTGAAAGTTTTCCATCTATATGTTACAAAATACAATTGACACAATGGATTTTTCAAGGACGAGCTTCAAAGAACGACAAAAACGGCCCTTTGACTAATGAAATCATAACCACGTTGGTATGGGATTTTAAAAGTGTTATTTCTATTGATGATTTCGAAAAGTGGAAAACGGTAACTGGCCAATATTATAATACTATGCTAACACGTTTTGACGAAAACATTTTTTCGTAAAACACCTCAATGCGTCTGTCCCTTCTTTTGTTGTTGTCGCAGTCGAACTGTGTTGTGATCTACTACCACATCCGCCATATTCACTTGATCTTGCTTCGATTACTTTTTGTTCCCAATTGGATACAGTTGGGTTGGGGGAAGCAAATTGAGACAAATAAAGAATTGATGTCAGAGTCAAACGCGAATTTTGTGGAACTTTGTAGATATTTTTTTTGATGCTTTGATAAAATTGGAAACTCATTAGACTGTGTGGTGCTAAAAGGATATTTTCTGGAAATAGAATATCTTTTTTCATAGTAAAGTGACTATTTTTTAATCCCCAAACTGAAGTTGAAATATGAAACGCTACTTCTATAACAAAAATTAATACAGAATTTGGGCTGTTTAGCAAGAAATCAGGAAATAGAAAGAGTATTTCCATCTCATAAAACTCTGATAAATAAATAGAATAAAACAAACCATAAATCTTATTTTATAATAACATAGACATAAATAAAAATATTAAAGTAAATATTATTTATTATAGACTCTTTTCTAGTTGATTTTCTAATTTTATAGCCTAGGAAAGCAAGCCTTTTTGAAAATAAGTACCAATTTTCTGGTTATTCCCAATGAAATTTAATAGAAAGGAAAATGAGAAAAATATTGATATAGTTACTCATAATTTAAATGATTATTTACACAAAGGGACATGATAAATTTAGGTTGAAAGCAGTCCTTTGCTAACTTATGAGTATTCAATTGTATTAAGCAAAATTGAAAATGAAATCAACTTGGAATAATATTCATACTAATAGAAAAATTCTTGCTAATACCCTGTTAAATCAATTTGATATAGAATATAGATAGATTTGTATTCTCAGTTTTATTAATTTCTTCTTTTAATCAAATTCATTTGAATTTTTATTGCATATGGTACATTCAATTCATACTATTTACTCAATTCTAGTAATTTCTTTTTAAAATTGTATAGGTAAAGTACCCTTGGAATAAATTAATTTTTGCAATATACTGAGTGAAGATTTAGAAATGAATCTATTTGAATTGAAATTTTATGTATAAATACTTTTAATTATATATGATAGATAATTGAAGAAAGCAAATATCTACTTATTTGATAGAAGTGAATCAGATTTTGTACATACATGATCACTGAAATTCTCAAAAATATTTATATATTCACAATTAATTCTATTTTCTCCATCACAATTATTTAGGAAATTTGAATTATAGAGAATTTGCCTTTCCAATTAGTTTTTCATTAGCATTCATATTTTTAACCCAACGACCAATTTTGGACGACATTCTATAAGTTGTTCCGCAACACGAAATCGACTATACATATTTGAATTTATTGGATATAACAGGTCTATAAAGTATATAGTGGTCTCTAGCTCCAAAAGTCTAATTAAATTTATTGATTTTTCGCGACTTACTTATTTTCATCAAGACGAAATTTTCAACTAACTGTAGGTAATATAATATTTCTCTTGCATTAAAACCCTGTCAAAATGTCGAAACATTCATTAATCCACAATATAACACATAATAAAAGTTAATCCAATAATTAATTCAAAAATTTTTGATAGGCACTACAAAAAAATCATGGAACTATATACCTACAATTATAAAACCAACCTGTCTTGTAGTATAAGTTAAAATTAACAAATTCAGTAGTACACTAATGTTTTTCAATATTATAAGTACCAATAATATGACAATTAGAGTATTGATACATTAATTTCATTCAGTAACGATTTAACTCTATTATTTATAATCAAAAGTTTGACTATTATTCTTTCCTTATATATATTGAATTTTCTTTAAACCCGGCAGGAAATAAACCTGCAGCTTGTATATGGCGCAGGAAAGGTTATTTTTGTTTTGTTGGATGAATTGTTAAGACTTGCATTGGTCTGACCGTTGAAGATTCGTAATTAGGGCTGTCCTAGGGTTTGCGCCCGCGCTCGCAGGTTAAGATATACATCGTTGAGTCATCGTGATGGTTTTATTTTGTTGTTTTATAGACAAGAAGTAAAATAAATGTGGTATGTATTTAGAGCCGCGCCCGATTTCGTCGGATTCGCGACTGGGCGGATCTCCTGGCTCCTCGTGCCAACCAGGTGGCGTCTGCGCGGTCTTCCACCACGCCCTCGCCACTTCCTGCAGCGGTCAACCTAGACGTGGACCGCTTCTCCGACACACGAGAACGTATTGTGGTGATCGAGGAAACGCGTCACTCTTTTCTATACGAAGACGTCTCCGTCGCAAAATTTTGGTAGGGAAATTGCTGCCTCTCAATTATATATGAAGTGCTGTTTTATTGTTTACATTATAAGGGGTTGATTTTCGGCGGAATCTCGAGGGATTTTCTCAAGATCACTGTTTTTAAAAAGAGGGTTATTTATTTTCAACTCCTTCAGAATCCATGTTTTAAAATTGATGAATAACAATCATCAACATTATTGATAACCTTTAATTTGCAGAAACAACCTGAAAGGGTGAACATTTATAATAATGAGGTATACAGGGTATTTGTTTAATCCATCGATATATAAACCATTTGATTTTTAACATGATGTAATGATGTCCGAAACCAATATTATATGTATCATACATTCGTAGAAAAATAGCAATAAACTATAGATTTATTATATTTATAAATACATTAAATCTCAAATTAGATTAAATTTATTATGTGTCGTCATCTGTAATGCTGCACAAAATTTCTACATTGTATATCTCAAACTATAAATCAGAAAAGTGAGTCTTGAAACTACAGCAAAAATAAAACAGTTTCGAACATTAAGATGGAAATTGGCCAACAAATACATTATAAACAATATCAAGAATTATCATGCAGTTTTCCAACATGTGTCAGTTTGTGATTAGATTGTTCATTATACTCATGGTTACATTTCCATTATACTAATTATGTATCACATTTCTAGCAGTAAATGGTTATTGTTTCGTAAGCTATGAAATAGCAAAATTTACTGATATTGCATAAGTACATCGATATACCTCAACTAAATATGTAGTAGATGGATGAAAACGCATCTGAAGTTCGACTGTATCAAGAAAGGTTTTCTAACTAAAGAGTATCGGATACCAAACTAATGAAGTAAGAACTGTCATCACCGCAAACGTGGACTTGGTGGTTTACAAATATTTCGAGACAATTATGATGAGACGAATATCCTGAGATCTTCATTTGTTATCATATAAAAGTGGAAAGTCACGAATAAGGAAAAGAAATATCTTCTTCATTATACTAATAGAGAATATAGGTGAACGTTTGGGCTGAGATTATTTAAAGATATCTAATAGGTTTCTATTGTTCAAAACCTACCTTAACTAGAGAGATCTATCCACACTTTTAGAAAATGTATCAATTTTAGAACGGGACCGACAGATTATTTTTCAGAATAACGATGTGTAGTTCATTATAGACGAATTGTAAGGAAACATCTTAATACCTTCCCTGAGAGCTGGAGAGGTGGTACTGACTCATAACATTGCTAGATCCGTAGATATCAAACATATGCTAGAAGATGTGCTGAAAAGTTTATAAGAAATCCAAAAATACAAGCAACATTCGAGAAAATTAGAACAGAAATTTTATTGAAAATAATAGCTCGAATAATAAGCTGAGCTTTTGTAACAATATGTTTGAATTAACCCACCAACATCCTGTATATGTAAGGTTTCATACAAGAAATAGTAAAGGTGCTTGTTCAAAAATATTTGAGATAAATAGAATTTTAAGTTTGAAATGAGACATTAATATATTCTTCAAACATTGTAATTATGAAGATTTCATTTGGTATAAAATTATTTGCAATGGACTGCATCTGTGTTTTAAGGAATCATTACTTTGCAAATACATGAATGTCCCGAAGAGAATATGAAAAAAAAACAGGAGTAGAATTCAAAATTTAGTAGAATATATAGTGTAATGGATGAAATTTTCTCTAGACTGATTGTCTAAACAAATCATTCAATAAACAATCATTTTTCACATAATGGAAGTTTTCTAGATATTTGTTTTTTAATGATTTTTTTCCACAATTTTGTTTTGGACGAAATCTAGATATTCACTTATGACATTGGTCATAGATGATAGAGGATAGGATAGATACATAGATGAAGATTCTTCCTAATAAGAGAGTTGAAGTTTTGACATTATAAATAACAAAGGAATGAATTATATAAGAAATATTTCCATATACAGGTATGTAGTTTCTCCATTCAAAAGCTAATAGCTGTGAAACATGTTTTTTTAAGGTTTCAATCATCTTTTCGGGTGACAAAAATCGGCGTTTATGTTTGGGGGAACAAAAATAGATGAATGCTTCTTCTTCTTCCTGCTCTGTATAGGCATCATTGCCTGTTTTTCTTCACATCATTGCCTCTGCTCAGTCACCTGGGAGGTTGTCACTCCATCTTTTTCTAGGTCTTCCAAGGCTTCTTTGTCCTGCTGGTGATTTGTCCCTTGATATTTTCACAATTCGTTCTTCCGTCATGCGGTCAATGTGCTTTTTCCATTTTATCTTTCTATCCAGAGAGATGAATGCGTATTAGGTAAAGACTGCGTGACTTTATTTTCCATCGCCCCAAATCTCGATCCAAATACTCTAATGTTTGAAGCGATGTATTTGAGCTCTCATTTTCGTGACGCGAAATGATTCATCGTTTTGAATTGGAATCAAGACAGCATTGGCAGAAACCTCTTGATGACATGAAACATAATTCATACTAAATCTACTGAGATATAGTAATAAAAAAGATGAATATTTATGAAAAACAAAGAAAATTATAGAAGAGAAGATATTTTGGAAAGCATTATCTCATTAAAAACAAATCCTTTAACACATCAAATCCATCATGACAAGAAGGTTAACCATGTCCAATTTTGGACGAGTATTGAGTAGAAAATCCTGAAATTGTGAAACGAAATCAAAAAAGCAAACCTTCAAGTTTTAATGAAACGAAGAATTGAATTATTAAAATTGAAGGTAATATCTATGGTTACTAGCTGAATTAGTTCCAGCAAGATACAAACAATAATATACCACTGGAATGAACGTGAAGCACAATGATACAAATTTAAATGGATTATTGTGGTTTTTTAGCTTGATGAGTCAAGCTAAAACAAGTCAATCGGAATTTGTGAAAAACAGCTAAGATTTGAAAATAACAGATGTATTATAAAGCAGCTTTCATGTGCTTTATTGAATAGAGAGAAATAGACTGGAAAAGGATATCAATTGGGAAACAGAGGAATAGAAATGATATTCACAAAGGCTTCTCAAAACAGTTCAAGATGCAAATTTATGTGAAGACAACAAAATTCCTTACATTATATGAAGAAACTCGCGACTATCAGAGTGTAGAACAAAGTAAGGACACTGAGACCTATACTTGTAATATGAGGTAATACTCGTAAATATATTAGCGTCATAAAGTTAGATAATCTTACTGATATATCTTTACCGGAGGAGAAGTGAAGAAATAAAAGAAATATGTGTTGAATAGAAACGATTCAACATATTTCTACTGCCTAGATGATCACCTTATAAGATAGTATTAAGGCAGATCATCATACCGACTGTTCATAGTGAACCCCTGAGGAAAAAAATAGGTAGCACTAAAATCAATTCAATCTGCACAACAATTTCTGGTGAAAAGTCCAGTTTGGATATGACTGGTGTGTGCATAAAATTATGAAACATATAGGATATAAATCATCAAGGGTTCACTATTCAATTAGATATCGTGCCAAATAATTTTAACGATATCTATAAAAGTATTTCATGTTAATTTATTAAGTAGAATAAATTTTGAATTTGGAAGGGCCATTATTGAATATCTTTCCAAATAAAATCTGGTAAATTACAGTTCTAGTAACATTGGGAATAATCTGGATATAGATATTAAACTTCGACATGTTAGAAAACGCAAACGCCTAATCACTTTTAAGGGTTTTCTTTTCTTGGCGCACATTTCAATCTGAATTTACTATTATCATATTAGGAAAATGTGCAGATGAAATTTGTTTGCTACCCCTCAAATCAAAACACCTGTAAATATCGTTCTCGAGACAATTTTCATTCTTTTTTATCTTAAATGAAACTCAATATGAACCGTGGACGTTAAGTGCCCTTAAAAATTTCATTCAGTAAATTGTAAACAACCTGTTATTTTTTGCTTTCCTCGATCTCGGGACAGTAGTGATGGTTGGGGTTATACAAATGTCCTCTAAAAACGGAAATCAGTGGCGTTTCATTTTATAATTTGCATGACAGCATTAATCACATTTCCTTGTGGAAAAGAGAATAACTGATCATCGGTTTTGCAAATTATCGCAGGTATAAATATCTATTAAAAGATTTGTCTATTTGGTGTTTTAAATAAATATGCAACAGCTCTGTAGTTCTTGGAACTCTTAAGTTCGAATCCACTTTTTCCTGTCCTGAACTTCATATCTTACTTATCTTCTCCAGTCCCTCTTAAGTTTACCCACCTTTTTTAAAAACACATTCCTAGGAACCAAACTAGATAGATAGATACTACTATGGCAAAGAAAGATATTTGAAATATACTAATTTAACTCGAGATAGAGTTAAATCGAGTAAGATCGAGAGAAATACCTGCAACCAAATAATTTCAATCGTCGACTTATTATAAAATTTTCCGATAAAACTAAAATAAACAAGGTGGTATATTACAAGCTTTGCGACGTTGTAGCAAGGAAAATTCTCACACAATGCTTTGTTCCGTTGTTTCTTCTATTAAGCATTCTAATTTTATGGATGTATTGGATGTATTTAGTTGTAGCAACCAGGTGCCTATTTATAATACGGAGTATGAAGCACAAGAATATCTCTTTATTATTTTTCAAATTTCGTTATTTGCGATATATTTTCAACATGACCCCTTAATCTCGAAATAATCACTTGATCTCGTACACACTAGTAAAATTTTATACCAACAGTTCTATTGGCTTTTGTTTAAATTGTCAAATTTTGTTTAACTATTTTCTATAATGCCTTATTATTTTTAGAATCTGGATCAGAAGCTGCTTAATTAAGTTTAGATCGCAAAATATTTCCAGCATGCGTCCCGTATTTCTCGCTACTTTACATTGCCTCAACATGCAATTCGCATAATTCCAGTCTGCATCCATTAGTTTTCTAACAGTACCAGCAGATTTCAAGGTAGTTGACCAAATAACTGAAAATAATCGTTGTCGTAAATGTTTACAAAGTGCCGTGGTTATTTCATTAGTGAACGTGAAGAAAACCAAGGCATTCTTAAAGATTTAGACACCATTTGAGTCTAAATAATTTCAGAATTGGTTACTGATGATATTAACATCCATTCTTTGTCAAATGATTTTTATTGAATAGATCAATACCATCAGGATTTCATTATTTGTACTGCTTTTCTCAATGTACTAGATGATCACTATCACTATAATGAAATCCTCCTATATTGATAGATCAACTATTTAATAATAATAAATTTTTTGAGAAATTATCACAGTTGATCTGCGCCAATGGTTGTGTGGTCCCTGTAGAAGCATAATTGCATTTTTATCTCGGTCGGCTGTGCAAATAAGACGGAAAAGTGTAACGTCATCGTTGTTTACGAAGACAAGGAAGAAAAGGATACCGTAAATGCACCTAGTCATGCTTAAATGCATTATGAGAACGTAAACAACTCATCAATATGGTGTTTACTTTTTCCTTTTTGCATATTTTTTTGCCAGCATATATCTGTTTGCGTTTCTGTATTTATCATAGCGGCAGTTTTGCCAATAGACAATTTACTGAACTTTATGAAAAGTACGATGATTTGCTTTATATATTTTCCCATTTATTGTACAAGAGTTCAATAATCCAGTAGTTGGTAGCAACTCGAGTAAGTATAATAAATCGATTTTTCGTGGGCAAACAATAAGAGAATTCACAAATGAAATAATTTAAGGTATATGCAGTTTCAAATTACAATTCTAAAGAAAAATCACATTCACATGACAATTTTTTATACTTTTAAATTTTATAAAAAAGCTCTAATATATATTAAATCTTTATTAACTCTTTACAGGATATATAATTTATAGAGAGAAAAGGGAAATGCTTTATTGTAAAAAATTGTTGCAATATGTAGACAAAAGTAAAAGTATAAATTAGAGAACAAACATTAAAGTAACTAAATAAAGATACAATTAAAATAAAAGTTATAATATACATACAGAATAGAACCACAATGAGTAACAAAATTATAGGTGATAGTAATAGATAATAATTAGTATATAAGTCATATATGACTCCATATCAAAAATTAAACCAGTATGCAATATTTCCGGAATTAAATATTATGATTAGAATAGAAGTCGTTTTTACTTTTCAGTGAATATGCCCTCAAATTATTGCAGAATGCGGGAAAAGATGATATCGATTCGATTTCAATTGGCAAGTGATTGTGCATCTTTTTGCATTGTAAAATATTGAGCCCTTAACCAATTCTGAACGTGGAGTAGGTAAGTAAAGGTCGTGCTCAGCGTTCCTAAGTGGATAGCCGTGTAACGATCTTTCTGAAATTGGAGAACGGTGCTTACGAAATAGGCAAACAGATTCAAAGATGAATAAAGAAGGAAGAGTCACAATTTTTAATCTTTTAAAGATGTCCTGCAGTGAGCCCTGCTGTTTGTCCGAGTAATGTCTAACAGCTTTCTTTTGTAGTTTAAAGATTCGCTCAAATTGAGGTGCACCACACGTACCCCAGAAGGGGAGGAGATACGACTCAATAAAGGCATAATAGATTGTTAAGGAGGTGGATAAGTTCAGTTCTTTGGAAACTGATCTCAGCGCAAAATAGGAGGAACTTAATTTTTTAGATAATGCGGCAAAAAATAACTCCCATTTCAAGAAATTGTCCACAATAAGCATTAAGAATTTTAAAGATTCAACAAATATCATATTTTTATGTTAGATATGTATAACTTAACGTTTCGCTCCTTCCTTGGGAGCATTTTCAAAAGAATAATTAATCGGATATCGTAGAAACATTATTAAAAACATAGTATTAGAATCATTGTATTTACCTTGAAATTCCAATAAAACGATATAATACCAGGTAGATTGAAATGAACTAATTAATCAATTTATGGTAAATTTGGCTGATGTTTTTTATATCTTGCCCATCATTCACAGAAAATTTACCTTGTTTTATGTATATCATTTCTTTGATGAATAATTTTTGGTATTTCATGTCTTGAGCTAAGATTTTTGTTTTTTTTTAAATCAAATTCATGATGTTCAGTTTTTTCGTGTCGATGCATTTTTGGTGTATTTGTGACCATTAATTCAGTATTATGTAGTCATCCCTATATAATTTCTAGAACAATTTAGAAATTGTATGAAATATATAATATTTGATTTCTTAGAGTCTTCATTTTGTTTTTCAGTGTATTGAATAGAGGCGATAATGTGTTGTGTGTTCTATGACTTATATTGATGTTATGTTAAAATGTTTTTCAGTTTTCTGAGAGTTGGTTTGTATAGGGGAGTGCAGTATATGTATCTTTTTCCTTACTTGAATTTATGTTCTTATTGAGTTGAGTTGATGGTGGAACTTAATTATTGAATATGCTCTAAAAAATCCAATTGTACTGAAACGTTTATTTCTTACTTATACAAAGTGTCCCTACACCAAAGGAAACACCACAAATTATATTTCTATCTATATAACAAATATTTATTTTGTTATTTTCCCCGTATCTAAAATAGAAAAATTGTGTTTGTTTTGTATTCTTCCGGACCGTAATACAAACATCAACTGATTCCTGAGAGATTGGTCCAAATTATAGAAAAAATTGAATTACTAGGTTTCATAAACATATGACAAATTTGTTTACTTATTGTTAACGCTGCGGGAATTTTTCGCAATTCCCAATCACTGCTAGTATATATACTAGCCAATTACCATTAACGTGAAGTTTGTGGAACAAAATTGTTCGATCAGAGTCTCTAGTAAAAAGCACGTAGAGTGGTAGAATTTTATTATGAATTGTTTATCATTTTTTAGCACAGTCCACAGTTGTATATCGGGTGAAAGCGACGGAAAAGATTTGCAAGCTGCAATGTTTCACCTAAAGTACCTTGTTGTGGTGACACTAAATCGATTAACAAATGCGGCGATGGTAGTATTATTTTTTATTAAATTTTTAATTTGGATTAAGTGTTATATTATATAGTTTTTCAGTGACATTATGTTTTAAAACGTGTTATATCAAATTGAGCTCATGTTTATTATTTCAATCTAAATTATTTTCGAGTTTAATTTTTTAAATATTTATATTTAATACAGTGGTGTATGTATGTTGTCCAGAGCTCATAAACAAATGATTGATTTTCTTGCAATCAGCAATGGATACGTTCTGAGTTTGATATGAATTCTCCCTAATTTTGGGAATATGAAAGGGAGATTGTGGTGGGGATTAGGAGCTTTCTGAATGTACGAGAACATGCTATAATTATATACTTTTCAATATTTAAACAATCTATGTAGTAATACACAGGATGGAAAGTGGTGAAGGTTTGAAATGGAGAATGGTATAATAAATATGGAGATTCACCATTCAAAATGAATCTTAATATTTATTTCAGGCTTTTATAGTCTAACTAATTATAGAAATAAAAATTTATTTAAATAAATGGTGAAGCCGCTTGGAAATAAAATAATGGGACTAAACAGATTAAAAGAATATTGAATTAGAATTTATGTTTTAGTAATTTTGATAATGGAAATTGAACTGATGAATTATTTGAATATTAAGAGTTACAATTATGTTTTATGATTAACTTAACCATATAATTCTAATTAAAAAAATCATTAATTTTTCAATCAAACTCAACAAGTTTAATAATTATTTCATATAATTCTTTATATTTTATTTACAACTCGACACACAGGTAGATTCGTTCCTTTTATTGGTACGAGTAAATAAAATTCACTAACCTTCAATTTACAAATAATTCCCCATATACTACCCAGACCTGCAAACTCTACAATTATGACCAACAAACAATACCACACGATACAACTCAGAAACTCAGGAATCAATCGACAATCTTCTTCCTGCTCAAACACTTCTAGAATCACTTTCGGAGCAAGTGGGGGAGAAACAAATTGCCTCCTTGTTCTCTCCCTCATTCTTTAAAAAAAGGCCCTGCGTGAAATTTTTTTGTGATTTTAATGTGAGTGTTTAAGAATATATTTTATTTGGCATTGTGATTAGGCTGAGATGGCGAAAATGCTTCTTGTATTGAAATACATTGTGATTTGATGGAGAAGTGTGATTATTGTGAGCTGAAAAATGGTATTTAATTATACTTATACTATGATACAAACTAATGCAACTTTTTAAGATGACATTAGAGGACACACCCAATATGGTAAAAATTAATAACAAGAAAAGTGAATCTTTCAAAACACAACAAGGATTGAGACAAGAGGCCCCCTATCAACGATAATATTTAATCTAGCTCTGTAAGGCAAAATAAGAAGAACCAGTATCAACAGAAAGCTCTTGATATGATGATGACACAAGTCATCATTGCTTAGCTTATACTGATGAGGTGACGTTGATAGCAAGAAACAGAAGAAAGCTTGAAGAAACCACAAAATAACTAATAAAACCAGCAGAAGAGATAGGCGTACACTTCAATAATGACAAAAAAAAGTTTATGTAAATAAAGTAAAAATGTGAAAGCAAGACAAATACATGATAGGACGTTAATAAAATTCGAAAAAGTAGAAAATTTCTTGTATTTGTCTGTACTACTGGATGTCAAGGAAGAGAAGGAAATACTGAGAAGAATTTTTGGAGAAAAGCAGACAGAGTGAGGATGGGAGAGAAGATCAAACCATGAAATTTACACACGAATGGACGGGAACGATTTACATGGAAGATACCAGAGAACAAGTGGAAAAGAGGGAAGAAAAAAACGGTGAAGGGAAGTAGTGGAAGAAGACCTTAGAGAGAAAAGAATCCAGAGCAAGGTATATATAACTTAACTTTTAATTTACTGGAACCGTGTTTTTAAAAACTAACTTTATGTCTAACATAAATTCTACCAACAACTTCAATTACAAGACTGACATTCTTTATTACAAACGTGAATTAAATAATCTTTTAGTAAACACAAACTAAGCAATTCTACAATAAAATAAGTTCTTAATCAGCACAATATACTGTCCACCTAAGGGCAATGGCGTAGGTGACACCTCCCCCTTTAGAAGGAAGCTTCTCCTGGAAGCTGGATCCCATCTTCTGTTGCCTGAGGGTGATTCTTACTTGTCCTTCCTGAATGTTTCCTCTTATACAAAATCCACAAGAAGGCCAATATCAATGCCATATAAAGAAGAATAGTCCAAATACTGGGAATGTGAAAATTAGTGTTATCCGTGAATATTGGCGTTATCACTTCATTGGAGAAACGTGTAATTGATTTAATTTCAAATTTAATTCATTTATTACAAAAGGTTGTCCAAACGTTTTTTGTTGAAATATTAACTCTTGGTTCCCAAATATAATTTTACATGATGAATTTTCTATTAAATAAATGCCTTTAAGAGTTCTCACTTCAGTTTCTTGCTTACATTTTATGATTAATTTTTCTTCTACGGGAAATATTGCCAAAAATTGATTTATCTCCGTAATAATTTCAATGTGATCTTAATTATTTCAATTTTTGTATATTGACAATATGTAGAATTTCCTGCTAGCAATATGATTTCTTCGCATCCATAATTATTATTGTCTTGCAAATGGTTAGGACATTGAAAAATATTGCCGCGAGTACAAATGTCATTTAGAGGTTTAATGACATTAATTGATTTAAGTAAAGATTTTGAATTAGGTATTAATGTTATGTATTCTGATTCAATTTCTGTAGGTATAGGTAACATATAAAAAAGATTAAATAAAATATCATAGTTAATGGGTATCGATAAAAAATATTGTATTTGATTATTTTCTACTTTACAAACTACGTCTATGACGGCTTCAAATTCTAAAATATTTTTATGTTTTAATTCAAAGGGTTATTCCGCTTGGTAGTAATAATGCACTTTTTGCAACTCTACAAATAAATCGTGAGATTTTATAATAATTGGATGTAAAGTTTACAGAAGGTCAAGGAATTTTCAACCGTTTCTAAAATGTCTTGAATTACATTGAATATGATAAGAAGTTCGTTGAATAACTCTTTCAAATATTTAATATTTTCAGCATTTGCTTGAAAATCTAGAATATCTCTTATCTCAATATTTTCGTTTTTAATAATTTTTCATTATACTGAATGTTCTGAATTGTCTTATTAAAATTATCAATTATTTGACGACTAACAGAATATTGCATTCTTATTTGATTTTGCAAGTTTTCTTGGTTTTGTTTTAAAAGTTCAATAATTGAATTAATTCTTTCTCCATCTTCAGAGTCCAAGTTTCCTGTAATTGTTTTTACTATTGATCCAAGACCGTTAATTAACCCTCTCTTTGGTCTATCTAAGGTAGAATGAATATTAATGTTATCAAATTTTTCTTCTATACTATTCCTAGTGTACTCTATTATATTTATAATATTTTCTGTTTCAGAATGAAAAAATGTATTATTAGACATATTATATTTAACATAATATTATATTGTATACTTTACTTATTATATTCTACGATTAGTGGACTTAAATTATAAAAATGAACAAAAGTATGACTGGATTTTTGCAGCTTGGCATATCCAAGATTTATGGGAAGTATTCCCAAGTTATAGGTAACATCTTTTATATTGACTGTTGCGTCTCCGGCGGTGACGAACCTAAAATAAATTTATAAGGAGTCTTTTTAGGACGTTTTATGTTTGAAAGATGAATATTTTCTGAAGTATTTTTGTGTCTAGTAGCGATTTTAGCTGTTTTTAGTCGGGTATTTTTGCTTTTGATTTCTTCACTTTTATATTTATTTTTGGTTTTACCTTGAACCTGTTTATTACATAAATACACTTTAGTGGGTATTGTATCTGGTAATTCTTCACGGCTTTTATTTGCTTTAGAGATTACTTTTGATTTATTTTCCTGTAATTTTTTATTTAAGTTCGAGTATAAAATTTTTATTTTATCTGGTTATGTGTCCGGTAATTAATTCGTTTGGTTTCAATTTTGTTGCAGAATGAACGCTATTATTATAGGCTAATAATGCGTAAAGTATTTTATTTTCAATAGTCTCATTTTTAAAATCTTTTTGATTATTCAAAAGTCTGACGTGTTCAATAATCGTAGAGTGGAATCTTTGAGCAATTCCATTCGATTCTGGATGTTGAGAACTTATGAAATGTATTTTAATTTTATGTGTTTCTAATAGTTCTTTTACAACAGAATTTTTTAACTCAGTTCCATTGTCCGAAATTATTTGTTCTGGTATACAGTGGTGTGTAAAATATTTAATTAGACTATGAGCTACCTCTATTCCTTGTCTAGATTTTAATTTATACATTTGACCCTATTTGGAAAATGAATCTATTATCGTTAGAAATTTACTATTTTCTAAGGTTATCGTGTCTAAATGCAAAATTTGTAAAGGTTTAGTAGCTGTGGGGGTAACATTTAAAAATGGTTTTATTGGTTTTCTATCGTATTTGCTTAACTGGCAAACTTCACATTCGTTTATATAAGTTTGTATAGATGCTCTTTGATTTGGCCAGTAATACAAAGCTTTTAATTGATTTTCAGTTTCATCTAGTCCTCTATGATTAGTTTTACTTTCGTGGTAATTTTGAATCACTTCTTTAATTTCATTTAAAGGAACATCTATTAATTTTTTATTACATTTAACATGATAACAAACTGAATTTTTCATAAAATGGGTCTTCGAAATAAATAAAATATTTACTTTTTGGTACTATGTATTCTTTCAAGAAATTAATGACATCTTGCTCACAATTGTTTTTAGATAATTGCCCAACAATTCTTTGTTTATTTTCATACAGTTTCATAATAGTAGGTACGGCTGGTTCGAAATTTACTTCTGAAAATATTAATTGATTTTTACCAACATTTATCGCTGAATCTGAAATTGTTATACCAATTACAGGATTTTCCTCATTTGTATGAACAGTTATATCTTCGTCGTCATTCTCATTATTATTACTTTCATTATCTGTTTCAACTATTAGCGATACATTATCGTCGGGAGTTGATGAGAGTTTTTTATTAAATTTGTCTATATAAACTAATAATTTTTTAGAACATTGAGGTTCTTGTAATTTAGTTTCATTGATATTTAGTTCAGTTCTAATTTTCGAAACATCAAATTTAGCATTTTCACAATAAATTTCATTAAAATTTGGGTTGAGAGTTTGATCGTATTCATCGAATGTCTCAACACTAATAGAGGAGCTTAAATCTACTCGAAAATTGGATTATGAAGGATTTAAAATTGTACATAAAGCTATATTATTTTCAATTTTTTTAAACATTCAGGGATTTCTAATTTCCCAATTCGTGTATATGTATAATAACATTACCATTTTTTACATTTTCAATATTTAATTTAATTACTTGTTCACAACGTGGAGGCACTAGTATACAATTCGTGGATCCAGTTTTAATGTCAAAGCAATTAAATTTAATTTGACTATAAGGAGTTATAAGCAAATTTTTATTTAAATCGATAATTGCATTAAGTATTTTTAAATTATCCAATCCTAACAAACAATCAAAATGATCGTGAAATTTGAAAACGCAATATTCTAAATTGAGCGGTTTCCTATAAATAAACATTTTAGGAATTGGAATGAGTGTGCAAAAATTTTGTTGACTGCTACCGAAGGCAGATTTTAAATGGAAGGGTTTTTTGACATAAGATTTTTTGAAATATTTCTCAGCAACTGCTGGTGTCACAAAGGATCTTGTGCTACCAGTATCAATTAAAACTTTAAGATTTTGTTCTGGAAAAATTATATAGGGTAACACGCTTTATGAATTATTTAAGTTTAATAATTCAATCATGTTTGGTTTGGTTCCGAGGCTGGTGTCTAAAAAATTATCGGATTCATCATTAGTGCAATCAGAATCGTCTATATTATGGACTTCTTCCGAGATCAAATTTCTAGGTTGATTCGGATTGTGTTGGAACCTATTTTGATAATTTTGAGGTTGGGGTCTAGATGTATTTCTTCTAGACATACTCATTGGAGTTGGATTTGGAAATCTTTGGTTCTGATTGGGTTTAAAGACGTTTTGACCATTATTAGAAAAGTTTGTATTATTCCTATTAAATGGGATATAAGAAGTTGATGAACGATTTTGTGGGTTTTGTGCGGAATTTCGATTAGTATATTGATAATTCGACATAGAATTTTGCCTAGGAGGTGGCTGCCTATATGCTACATTTTTTTGGAAATTGGTTTTATTTTTATGTGAATTATTTTGCTTATTCAAGGATGAAAAAACATTTGTCGGATGATTATTCTGGGTTATATAAACTTGAAAATTATTTGTAGGAACATTTAAAGCAATATTCAAAGTTTCTGGATTTTTCGTACGCATTAATGTGCCTAAAGGTTCTTTTAAACCGCGTAGCAATACTCTGAGAGCCAAATTTTTAAAGTAATTACCCAAAATTAAATGTTCACTAACATTAGAATGTGTCGTGAGATAAAAAATTTAAAGATTCAATAAATGTTGAATCCTATTATAAAATTCGAAAGGCGTTTCATTACCTTGTTTTATTTCTGAAAGTTCTATATTTAAAGTGTAAATATCTCTTTTGTCAGCGGAAGTATTAAGAAGTGCATCTTTTAGATTTTCCCAAGTTCTTATCGTACAAGAAGAAATGTTTATGGCTGCTTAACCTTTTATTTTTGCTAAAATGCTGGACATCAAATATTCATTTTGAAAATCCCCTACATCCACAGTATTATAAAACTTACTTACTAATTTCTTTGAAATTTCTATAAATCTAGGAAGTAATGCATTGTTTCCATCAAATTCGGGTATCATATCAAGATACTCTTTTTTTAAAATAGGTAATTGTGGAGTAGCCATTTTATTAAAATTATTCGTAGAAAAAAGTTTTGGTGATGCTAAGTTAAATTTTATTTTAGTATTAACAGAGTTTGAGCCTGAATTTGAGTTATTTGAATCAGAATTTGAGTCAGAATCGTCAGATGTGTCAAGTAAATAACTAATATTTCCTCTATATGACATTAAAAACACTTACACCAATAGAATGAAGATCCTTTCCATTGGCTCGGACTGCACAGGAACAACCAATATCCTCTTTATTCTTCCGGTTTCTAGCACAACACAGATCTTCTAGTTGAGTTACTCAGTTCGCCCAACTAAGAGTTCCAATAATTTAACTTTACTTGTTCGAATAGTCAAAAAATCGTAGAAACGAACCGAATGTTATATGCTTTAACTTTCGATTGACTATCCTACTGACTGCGCCTCTTAACTTTTGATTTACTGGAACCGTGTTTTTAAAAACTAACTTTATTTCTAACATAAATTCTACCAACAACTTCAATTACAAGACTGATATTATTTATTACAAAGGTGAATTAAATAATCTTTTAGTAAACACAAACTAAGCAATTCTACAATAAAATAAGTTCTTAATCAGCACAATATACTGTCCACCTAAGGGCAATGGCGTAGGTGACATATATATATATATATATAAAATTTTGACGTTTCGACTTTTCTTTAAGTCTTTATCAAAATCAGATACTGACATTGGCAATTTGCGTATTTATATCAATCAATAGATCAAACAATCAATAGTTAGGTCGAAAAGTCAATTTTTTATCAAATCAAAATATTTTGATAAAAGAAAAGTCGAAACGTCAAAATTTATCTTTCTTTTAAAAATTAGTAAAAAACTAATTTTAAAACAAAAGAGACCTAAAATCAAGAACATTTAGATGCATATATATAATTTTTAAACTCATAGAATTTAAAATTCAATATTCAAATTAACGTTGATAGAAATATTGATTCTCAATAATATTAACAAAAATCACCGAAAATCTTAATTAATTATTTCTCAGACGATGAATACATAAGTATTCGAAAGCTTGGAAAATATATTAAAGTTAGTTCACCTTGCTGTTTCCTTGCCACGGTCCAAATAAGAAACCGCTATATATATATATATATATATATATATATATATATATATATATATATGTATATATATAGCTCCAATATATTTGTATTTAGTTGCTTGATATAGTATCATCTACAAGTCTGGTTGAATTGTTTGCTAGAGCTGATAAATATTTATATATTTGACTGATATTGTCTGTCTGATATTTTATTCATATTGGGCTGGTTCTGAAAAGGTTCTGAAATTTTTGTTAGGTTAGGTTAGGCTTCATTTTGTGGCCTGTCTAATACATGTTCTGATTACGGTTAAAATGTCTGCAATAACTTTAGTGTTGGGTGATGCATTGTTGTAAGTGCGAGAGATCTAGCCGGTATATTTCTTACCACAGTTCAAACAAGGAATAGTAAAAATGCAATATTTTTGATGTTAAGGTTCTTCTTTTTCTTTGATGTTTGAATAGATTTTGTTGATTCTTAAAATGTTTTTGGTTGTAATATATATGTTTTCATTTTAGAATATTTGTTGAATTTTATGTGATATTTGGCCAAGGAGTGGTATAGAACCAAATTTTAATGTGGGGTTTGTTTCAGTATTTACCCTGTTGCTCTGCACACAAGCAAACTCGAAAAGATATTTCCAGTCATTTTTTAACGCAGTATAGACAAGGCAATGAAGTTTTTGCAAAATTGGTAGAAATGAATAAGTCATTGATCTATCTCTATGATACAAATATCAACATGGAGCTGAAAATGAACCCATTTCTACATTTTCCTTTCGTATGGAAATAAGAGGGTATTGTCGATTGTTGATAAAAGAAGAAATAACATTGAATGAATAAGTGTACACCGGTGTCTTGAAAGTTAAATTATATAATGTTCCTGAAAACTTGTCAATCCAATTTATATTGGGCATAGCTAGTTTGATTTCCTCATGTGATCTCGGAGATTTTGCTGCGTTTCCCACACATCTTAGTAAAAGGAACTATTTTAGAATTTGTTGTTTGTTAGTAGGTGGAAGAGGTACCGGGTCTTGCTGGGAGTTGTAATATTGTCTATAATTTTTTCCACTGTATTCTAATCGAGAATTTTCTTTTTTTTTGTTGAAAATGAATACTGAATACTGAATATAACTTCTAATATATAATACACACTGCACAAATATATACCAATAAATATGTTCTCGATCATTTTATTAAAAGACTAGAGGTGAAAATATGTGGACAATTTATAACAAATTCAATTATCCATTTATTAACAAATATGAAACGTATTAATTACTTTTAGAAAAACAGTTGAATGTTTGATTGGTATATATAACATACCTGTTATGTTTTAGCAGTTAAATAGGGTTTATGTCAGTTTAACTATTATGCGCGTTTATTAATATTCAATTCATATTGTTGAATCATTAAACATGAAACTGAATTTACTTACAAAATATAAATAATTACTACGTTATTTGATTTATTCCATTTGTTATCGATTTTAACCCAAATTTGTTATAATTATATTTAATAGATGTCGTCATCTCCATGTAATCACCAATTTGCATGATTACCAATTCGAATTTGCTCAAAAATAATAAAATACACGTTTTTACATAACCATAATTTCTTGCTATTTATGACAATACATGATTTCAGTCTATGCTGATTTCAAGAAGTACGAAAAAGACACCTTTAATTAATGAAAATAGCAAAACAGATAGAGGTTAATGTTTAAAATGAGTAAACAATTCAAGAGTCTTCGTAAAAGAAGATAACAAAAGGAAATTACAAATTTATCAGAGGATACAATCAGCTTTTCATAGATACAATCGAAGAATGTTAAAGAGAAAAATTTTGCGTGAAATTTATTGTCGAGATAAAACAGTGGATCGAGAAATAAGCAGATAATTTAATGATGAAATTGTATGAAAAAATAATAACGAAGACATTAACATTCATAAAATCAAGCAGAGTAGGATGATACGGATACATTTACAAACGCAGTGGAGACGAAACCCTGAGCAAAATAACAGAACAGAAACCAGTTATACATAGGGCAAGGAGAAGGAAAAAGGAAAAAAGGAAAACCAGTTTAATTCATTTTTGAGAGTGAAATGAATAACAAAGAAGCGAAAGAGAAATTGAAATATAAATAGTTGTGGAGAAAAATAGTGGAAAAAACTTAATCAAATGGCAACATTTAGATAAATAGATGACCAAACTTTATAGTTACAGATCGAGTTTGCTTCAAACAAACTATAAAAGATACAGCATGCTCATAACTCAACTAAAAAAAGTCTAGTTCCATGGTTCAATAATAAATCAGATGGAAAAAAAAACAATATTTCAATATATTTTGTTGGTGCCAATAAATCATGTATACAACAAATTCCTTAAATTTTAATATCATACCTTAGGTATGTATTCTAGTAGTCGGGGAGCTGGCTACATTAAACTGTACCGATAAAGTACACGACGTTTGAGTTCGTAAATCCCTAGAAAATAGTTGTGACGTTACCAAATGGCTGCCTGTTCGGACAGGAAGCATATGAAAATGCCAGCCGAGTTTCCAAGTCGAACAAATGTGCCTAAAAAATCAATGGGGTATACGCGTGAAAATTTATTTATAAGTTTTTATAGAGTTCAAATAAGAGCGGTAATGCAGTGGCAGAAATGTAGCCGGCAGAAGCGATAAAGACTGTCGGAAAACTCACGTGAAAAAACCGATGGGGTACACGTGCCAAAATTTTTTACGAGCTTTTAGGGATTTCAACTAAGGTTTAGCTAGTCGGAAAACCTTCGGAAAAATTCAAAAAATGTCGACGTACATGTAAAATTATATACATTCGCAGTTGCTGCATTCAAAACCTGTTTTTTATTATGCCATTCCAAATATCTTTTTGATCGACCCCAAATTGAAAAAAAAATCACCTTGATACACTGAAAACTCGCTGAAACATCATAATTTATAACAGAGCGCTCGATTTGAAGCAGGTTTCTCCGTTTCTGGCGCATCGCGCCGCCGCCGTCGCTGGTCTCTCATCTCGGAAACGCGGACGTAGCGCGCTTGTAAATAAAAAATGTAAATAAAATAAAATATACGTATATCACAGAACGTGAAAAGGAAAGAATCAAGTGTATTGCTACATGAACAACAACAGAAACGTATACTTAAATAAGTTTTATTAATAAAGTATTAAAATTTGAACGCAAATCATTGAACGCTTTATTGTAATAATGGTCAAAATACAGAGAAAAAGTGAATGAATAGTTTTTCTCGCTTTCTCAACTTCAACTACATTTAATTTATTCATTTGATGCGATGCGTCAGAAACGGAGAAACAATGATAAATGGCAAATAAGTTCTGAGAAAGCTTATTTGTCTGTAGTTTTTTTTTTCAATTTTCTATTTGCTGTCGCCCAAAAGGTACGTGAAGTATATTGCTTTAATTACTTTTGAGGCCAGATCTAAAGCTAGAGAAAATAGTAGTATGATGGAAGCCAATAGAAAAGGAAGAAAATATGACAAAAATGAAAAGGTCGATCTGACGTCGGCAATTAGGGGGGGGGAGAGTTTTCACGGGTAAAAAAGGATTATCTCGATTGACGGTAAAACTGTAAGTACTATGGAAAAAAGTTGAGCAACAAAGTTGTAGGTAATAAACATTAAAATAATCAAATTTCTTGTTTTTTATTTTCATCTTGCTACGAAATTCGGTGAAAACTTACCTTCTTATGTTCCAAACTGACTGTAATTTTTTTAATTTAAAAAATCCATTCTTACATTTTATTTTAAAATAATATTGATCATACACAATTTTCACATCAAAACCTCGTCCTTTTTAAAAATCGATTGGTTTTTCATTCGATGAAATCTATACTTTCTGATGGTATGGAAAATATACATTACTACAGTAAATTTTCTCAGAGAAAAACTATTTATCGAAATTTTACACTTTAATTACTGGAAAAACATGAGATTCCATATTACATTTATAAACATGAGTAATTCAAGTGTAAAACTGTTTAATAAATAGCTGAAAATTCTACATTATGATTAAAAAAATTTTCCGGATTCAAGACTTACCATAGTGATGTATATTCATCATACCATCAAAAAGTAGAGACTTCAACGAACAAAAAGCCTTTTTTAAAAAAACCTCTATTTTGACGTGAAAATATTGAAAATTAGGGTGCTATTTCGATATTAAGTCATATATAAAAATATATATTTTAGATAAAAAAATTACACTGCATTTTGGACATAAAAAGGTACATCTACACCGAATTTTATTTTTTATTTTTAACAGAAAAAAACAAAATTATTCATATTTTTTATTGCTCTTTAACTTTTTTCTATGGAACTTTTAGTTTTACAGCAAACCGAGATAAACCATTTTTTACCCTTACAAACTATCTCCATTTCCCAATTTCAGATCGTCCGCAAATTATTTTTTCTTTCATTTTTGTTATATTTTCTTCGCTTCCAATTGAGTTTCATCTTTCTACTATTGTTTTCTGTTCAAAAAATTATCGACCAGGTCTATATTTGTACTGTTTACATATATAAATTTTGGTTTTAGTTTACTTATATTTAAAATATTAATATATTTGAAATATTATTTCCTATTGTTTTTTTTCCTTATTGTTTGTATAAGATTTTTGCTGTTAGATTCATATGTTGAATTGATTTCGATTTTGATCTCATATCTGCTATGTAGTTTTTTACTTTCCCATATATCTGTGTTATATTTTTTATGGATCATTTTTATTTTTTCTTGACTATATGATATACGCGTGAGCATGAGTACTTTCACAAAATATGTTTATAAAGTATATATTGGAATATTATGTATTATTAAGTTATTCTCATGTTAAGTACTTACACTGTTATTGAATCAGTGTCATTCTTTTCAAAACTATTGATAGGCTCATGAACAAATTACATACCAATGAAACGTTTACTATCGAGAAAACTATTAATTACCAGTTTTAATGAGAACCATTTTTTTATTCAAAAGTGAATATTTAAAACTAAATATCAAACAATCTTATTATAAATTGTTTATCTATATGGAAGTAGAAATTTATTTATTTTATCTGTTTTTACATTTAAGAATGCTTGTTTATTTAGAGAGACACAAGGCAAGGCCACACTCGAGAAAGTATTCATTATATAATATTTTATACGTATTAAACTATACAAGATATAACAAAATATAGAATTAATTCTCCATGGGTTCAACTGTAAATTATTTATTTACACTATTTATTTAATATTTTCCTTAGTTTTATAATTATCTAATGTATGTAGTGATATCACTCTCCTATTGCTAAAAAGAAAATATAAAAAAACGGTAATTATTCAGTTGTGGTGGGTCAAAGTTCCACTCTAACAATTTAAAATCGTTGTTTAAGAGATGTACATAAATAATAAAACGGTGCTGCAGACAAATTGCGCTTAAGTCAAATGTCAGAAGCCAACGTTGGACGCTCTAATGATTAGACGCATTGTGTGGTCGTAGTGCGCATGTCATTCGACGAATGTTTAGCTTCCAACGTTAGCCATGGGAAGTCGGTTTCTTTGATCCGCGTTAAAGGGCTACCCAACACTGGAACCAATACTTGTGGTACAACTACACACACTTGTCCGCTTACGCGTGAATGCTACACGTTTTCCATGAAAACTGAAAGTTGTCCGTATCATACTATATATTTTTCACGCTTGTCTGCAGTGCTGCGTCCAGTCTTCGTCCAATGTTTAGTCAACGTTGAAGCTATTTGAGCTTTGAAAGATCTAAGAGATTATGTTGCAATTTGTAAGTCGTTGAAATTTTTTATGGCGTGCCTAAGTAATTTATATTAAAGTAAATCCAAAATGTGCTCTACGCAAGAGTCAGATATTTGATGTAATGCGTCAAAAGAATGCTCCAAAAATACTTATAAATAAAATAGATTCTCATGGCTACATTTCTTTATTGCTTTGAAAATTCCGCTAATTCTTTCAACTTTTACTTCCACTTGACATGGGTCGTCGTAAGCGTTAGTTTATGATATAAGTGACGTTATGATATAAAGACGTAGAACGCCCAAAAGAGTATTTCATGCACTGTGAACGCTTAGTGGAATGCAGCATAAGTGTTATGAATGTACACTACATTCATAACACTTATGCTGTCAAATGTGAGTGTAAGACAAACAAATGTGAAATTTCATATGAAACTTGTAACTCGTTGAAAGAAGTGTATGGAAGATGTTTAACGCGTGCATGTGTTTTTGAAAGGAATATGTTTTCAAGACAGCCGAGGAGATAATTATCACATTGTCGTCCTGTAATCTATCGGTTCATTATTTGGGAAATTGCTAAGATGGCAATTTTTTTATGAAGAATATGTATCCGCAATTAATATTTTAAATTCCCACGTTAGAACACGCAAAAACGTTTTAGCTTAGCAACCTGAACTCTGAAAAGACAAGTCATTGAATCTCCACCAAGCAGAAACTTATTCCGCGTGTTCAGCCAAGAAGGTTTTAGTTAAGTTCATCCATTATCCGCGGATCTGGCCCTGTTCAATTTCTATATGTTTCATAGAATATAATCTATAAGGAAGATGATGTGGATCAGTTGAAGCGTTACGCGCTCTGAAAAACGTAAGAGAAGCAGACTTTCTGTACTGTTTCAAACAATAGAAAGTTTGTATGAACATTTATAGGAATAACTGAGACTGTATAAATTGAAAATGAAATATTCATAACCTCGTTATTTTTTAGTCAACCTCGTATTTTCATTTTTAGTGTATTAAAAGGGGTACTTATTATTATCATTGATTCAACCATTGTCAATGTCGAGGGGCGTGTTGACCTATAAGCTGCGTGTTACCATCATTTTTGTTTCATATTATGAATATAACCCATATTTTTTATGTATTTATTAAGTTTGCATGAAATCCGATGTCTCTCAAGGTTGTTGGTTATAATAACGGTGTCAACAACGTATTGAAAATTATGGTAAACAGTGGTCCTCAAACCATAGGTCATTTCTCTAGATATTCGACAATTGAAATTATAATATAAATACAATTTTTTCAAGTTAGTGATTATTTTGAGTTATGCTGAACATTTTTGGAAAGATAACACTTATCTATAAGTGATTTTTCCAGTAACATCGTGGATCATTTTTTATTACGTGTCCAATAAAATCTATCATAGATGCTATTTACAAATGTGTATAATTAACACAGTTCGAGAAATTAATCTCTAAGTTATCAAAATAGTTACAACAATATAAGTTGCATCAACATTTTTTATTTATAGCTTACCTTTCCTACATACTTTATTATACAAATCTCATTTTCCGAAAAATCCTGATTCAATACCTATATATATTAGACAAGTAGTGACTACGATAGCTTATAGATTAACATTTCTTTAAATTGGAAAAAGCAGTATCAAAAAACCTTTCGATGTACCAAACGTAGAAATACTTTTTAATTTAAACAGGTAATTAACTATTCGACAGCTCAGTGAACAGTTTAAAATCTCGTGCAAAGAATTTCAATATATGAATACCAAATTTGTTCCAACACCTACAGCTAATTATCGTATCGTATCTATATTGTACTCTCTAAAATTTAGTACCGTGTAACATCCTGCTCTTCCATATATAGAAAATGTTATAAAAGGGGGAATTTTTAATATTCAGACTGACCAATTCCTAAAAATCCTTTCAAAGTTGGTTCAACGTTGTTTAAGTACTTTCCAGGCCCAAAATAGTAATTTGAAGATTAAAATTTTATATCACCTTCTTACTTTGCTTCGAATAAATTGATTCACCAAAACTTTTTATCACACCTCGTATTATTAGGTGAGGTGATAGCGGGATTATTTGAGGAAAAAATATAGAAGTTTGGAAACTGCTGTTTTTATGAGCCAAATATTTGATGTTTTTTGGGAAATACCTCACGGATTTGAACTTTTTTCTAAATTGATAAATTGATAAATAAATTGAAAAACAGAGCAGATATGAATATATCAGTTGGTCCTTAAATTCTGTGAAAAATGTATAATGAAGAGAAATACATGAATGAAAAATATATTGATCTGTAATAGAATAAGTAATTAATAATGAATACATTACACAACATGATATTTTGGTCTGTGTAGTTTCCTAAATTTAATAATTACATTCTTACATTTATTTTTCTATTCCAATCATGCATTTGATTATTTATTCTTTATGTTCATTAGAAAACTGATATAGCTGATTAGCATAAATATATTTGTTATTGAATATTTAAAAAAAATTATGGACGAAAACAATATGAAAAAAGGGTTTTGTGAAATATAATACATGTTTTTACTTTCTAAACATACCATATTAAATGATTTTCCAATCACGAATAAACATCGGATTTCATTTGATGTTTACAAAACCAACATGTGGATGGAATGAAGTAAATGTATTAACGATTACAGGCAAAAACAAGAAGAACAAGTTATGGGACATCCTTGAAATTGAATTTAAACACCATTATAAAGTTTTTAGTGAATTTTGATATCACAAAAGTTGAGCAGAATATGTTAGGATAAATTGAACTTGAATGCATTTTTGCTTATTTCCATAAAAAAGACCCAATTTCGCACAATATATGGTTTTGTTATTGACTTTATTTCGTACAGAAGATGAAAAATTTTGATAATTTTCTCGTACTAGCTACGTCAATCAGTAATACTTTTAGTTTTGAATTTGAGAATAATGATTATTCTCATTGCACCTCAATTTAGATGTTCTCTATAATAAAAACCACGATGTTTACTACTAAAACTACACCAACTATCATAATCACACTGTCTGACGCAAGTTTTGATAACCAAAGAATCGCTTTCCGAGACAGTTTACCTTCGATTGGCCCGTGTGTTCTGTATGAATTTCATCAACGGCTCTAATTTATATGATCCTAAAAACATCTTGAACATTCAAACTTTTGTGACACTTTTATACCAATTAGTTACTTGGGAAATATTGCGTATAAAAGTGTTCCATTAGAAAAATTTTTGTTGGCATGAATGGAAATATTATAAAGATATTAAAATTCAATACATTTCATGCTGTAATTGTGATTTTACCCATAGGTAATAATATACTTTTGGTATCTTGTAACATGGATATTATTAATAACAAAGATTTTCAAAACTCTGTGTGAAAATGTAGAGACCTGTTAATGCTTTATATTGCCGGAAGGAATGATTTTCTAACCTTGATTTCTTGATCATGAACATATTTAGATCAGAGTATAATACTATATAAACGTTTTATATTTGAAATTTTTCACAAATAAATTTTTTTCCTTTTAATCCATATTTCTAAGGAAAAGCTGTATAGTTTTAAAAACTTTTTTGTCACTTTTATGAAGAAATAATTCTTGTAAGTATATTTTATTTCAAGACAGAACAGAATTGGAAGCTCGATTGTCGTCAATTTATTCATTTTCATACAAAAATCTCTAGTGACCTGTAAAAATGCAATCAAATCAGAAATGAGCAGCGCCAGATGGGGAAATAGTGGTTCGCCGAGAGCTTTAGGTGATTTTCTTAAAGCTTTTTAAGCTTTTGTCTCGTGCTTAGCTGCTGAAAGAGGATTTAAGGTGATAATTAAAAACTCTTCCTTGTCAAAGTGCACTCTTCATTATTTCAAAAATTAACTCTAATCGATAATTGTCTTTGTTAGACCCGAAACGGCGTTGGATGGAGATTTTGAATTTTTTTCCCTACACTTAATCAATTTCTTGTGTACTTTCGAGAAATTGCGATTCTTCCTATTTTTCCCTTTGATAATTAAACTTGCTGAAAAATTAATTGCTTTATACGGAAAAATATATTAAAAGTAAATTCAGTTCAGGGAAATTACTTTTTGCCAATTTATTGTAGATTAGACTTATTAGACATAGAGTGAAGTTATTAATTATGTCTTAGTCTGCTTCAGAATAAAAATGGAATTTTATTGAAGTGGCATATTGGTACTTACTTTAATTTATTCACTGTAATGAAGACGAATCTAACTAATTAAAACGCAAACTTCAGATTTCCAAAGAAAACATAGTGATAAAAATCTTTGATAAACCCAAATAGAACGAAAAAATTTAAAGTCATAATAACAATTGTCACAACAATATTTCCATAGTTTTTAAAAAACATATTAAAAAAATGAGTAACTCAAGTAATTACTCAATAAACATACTCCATCAGATAATCGATCTTCCGCAATGGGGAACACATTTTGATGAATAACCAATAGGAAAAGTATATTATAGTCAAAGTATTGAAATGTTGATATTTATTTTTTATGTCCGGATTCAGTTTGAATATTGATTTAATATTCAAACTACTTGACAAAGACTTCATTCCAATTCTTATATAAAGATCTTACTAAAGATATAAATTTGGTTAGCTGTGTTAATTTGACCGTTCTAATTTTCAACGTAATTTCTTATTTCGCATAACAAATGAGTAATTGGATTTCCTTGTATAACTGTCAAAAACCTGTATTTCAAAATTACATACTTAAAATGAAAATCAACAAAACATAAAGCAACAAAGTTTTATACTTTGATCGGAAGTTGGCATGATGATGACTGTAGGTAGTAGAGTATGTGAACATTTGTGGCATGATTTGATTTGTTTTATTAATAAATTACCGCAGCAAAATGGAAGAAGTTTTGTAGATTAGTGGTCAAAGGACACTTTTTTCCTCTCTGGTAGTTCTGATAATCACAGAAATGTTCTGTACAGCTACATTTGGATAAGAATGATCTCACCATTGATACTATTACAATGACGAATAATGTGATTATTTTATTTATTCGAATTGAGAACTTTGTTCTTGAAATGAAAACAGAATGTATTAATAATGAGATTACATTGTTCTTCTTTCATATTTTCACTTTGGTCCTTCATATATAACAAAAGCAACGGATACTTCGTTGCGATAATATTAATGATTGTTTTTTTTAATCCCAAAAAATTTTTACGTGTCTTTGTCTTTTCCTTCTAAGAGACAAATGTTATAGAAGTATTAGGTTTTTTCTAATCAAATTGTGTACATGAAGGTAGGGTTAGCGAAAGAATGTAGTGTTATATGCGAGAATTGTACGACTGTACGCATTCATTAACTCCTTTCTGGTTTACTAAAACGAATATTTAACAATACAAACAAGCTCTGAAATATTATTATCCTTCTAAAACGAAACGAACCTTAAACCAAATATGTATGGGTCCCCACACGGTAGATAAAGCGGTATGAATTTCGTCCGGATACAACCTTTTACATTGAATTATTATAGAATGAACCCTGGGAAGGAGCACTACCTCAAATTAAATATATTTTCACCAGAACACCGATTTATACAGAAAATGATAGATTCTTAGAAAAAAATTCAATGAATCGATTCACTAAGTTAAATATCTTCAACTATTCAATTACATAGTCATTTTAAGTGGAAATCAACATTTTATAATTTATTAACATTAAAAAAAATACCATTCCCAATCATTAATTTTGTTGCGGTATTACGTATTGGAATGACAAATGAGAAAAATTGATATAATTACCTATAATAATTAAATGTATATCATTATTCAATCAAAATCAAATTGAAATCGTCTTCTCATATATAAAATATCACCGATGGGTTTTGTCATTGAAATTTGGTTTGTTTATTTTAAAAATAATTCTCTCTTCGATGACTTGAACATTGTTATTATTATTGACAATACCATTTTGTGTACGGGTTACTTCAATTGATATTTAACGCCTGATAAATGTTGGATAACATTCTACAGGAATATAGTTATGTATTATTCAATTACTTCACTTGTTCATCTAGTTCTTAACAACATGGACTTTACACAGACTACTTCTAAAGCTGTGTATAAAATTTATCTCTGGACTGAAATACTTCCCCACTTTATCACATTCTTGATAAAATGATACAATGATATTCACTGACCCTTGCTAAAATAAACTGGAGATGGTTTCACGCATATTTAATATTCTCACAAATATACAACCATGTGTACTGACTCATTTGCCTATACATGAACAACTTATTTCCCAAAATTCCATGGTTACTTTAGTCTGGATACATTTCCACAGAAATAAATAGCTGACAATGAACATGCCGATCGCCTCGCGATAACTGCTATCTCTCCATATTCACAAAAGCACATTTGTGAAGATCCAACATAAAAAACTTTGACAGACACGTCGTGCAAATATAGTCATATGCTTACAAAAGTTAAATTAATGAAGAAAACTGTTCAATGAGAGTATAAGTTTTGGAGACGAAAATTCGTTTTGTGGAAGAAAAATCAATAGATTGGATATTTTGGATTGTGAATTTTTCATAACAAATTCTAAATCTAGATGCGAACAAATATTTAGCACCAAATGATCAACGTGCCACCTTGTATAAATTCTATTGTTATTTGGGAGAAAATATGTTGTCATAAGCTCCAGTCATTTGGATTCCGCTTAGAAGTTCAAACAAAAGAAATGGCGTTTCGGAGAAATATTTAACAAACATCTGTTTTGTATGCCTAGATAAACTTTAAAAGCGGCTCGTTTGGTTTAGCCATTCTAATGTATTTTTTTTTATTTGAACGTACTCTATTTGAGTAAAGATTGTTCAGCAAATAAGTATTAAAAATTTGTTATGGTCAGATCTGAGCTAAAATATGATAGCGATCTATTCAATACAAAAAGAATATTCCTGAACAATAAATAATTCTAAATATAATATAGCTTTTAATATAGAAATAAATGTGTGAAATCATGTCAAAATTTAAGTAATGGATAATCGAGAAATGGTTTAAAAAAATTGTTATTTGGTAATTATTGTCCCAAATGGGCTAAGCCAATACTTTTCCCATTAATAGTATGTTGGTTAGTATGCATTCTTCTGGAACATTATTAATTGTAAGCAATATTAATTTGTTTGAGACAATATATGAACTTAATTGAACACAAAGTGCCAGGTCTTATGAATTAACTTCGGTTCCATTGTGTCTATTTCAAGACTATGCGGGAAACAACTAAATCTGATTTAATATCGTAATTTCAACCACATGGTACGGTTGCCAAACTCAAGTTACATATAAGAACCATAAATTGTACAATGGGCTTTTCGATCTAGGTACCAAAACAATGAATGAAGAGAGACGGCGCAACGATGTTTTGCGTCTGAAAGAAGAATGAAAAAACTATTAGTTAGAAAATCGTTTTGAATTAAATTTACCTTCAATGTTCTCTTCTTCGTCATCGTCGTATAAATCAGGAACAGGAACTATGTTCTGACAATCTTTGCATATCATCAAAACAGGTACTAGAGCTCCATTTTTCCTAGTCCAACAAAAGTCAGTTGGGTCACACAAAGCCATCGTGGGTATATGACTGGAGATCCAGGCACCTAAAATGAGTATCGTAAACATATAGTTATTTCCTTTGTATTATAAGCACACCTACCTATAACATGCTGGTAAAAAGCATCATTTGTTGGTGGAAATTCTGAAGCGGACTTATTCGAAGTTGTTGTCAACTGAAACCTCAATTCATTGCGTATTCGAACGGACTTGTTCTTATTTTTAAATAGAGCAGTGCAAATTTAGTTGCAATATTAACAGGTTTAGCTGTAGACACGGAGTTCAGGTGTGACAATTCTCTAAAAGTATCAATGTTTTCAAAGAATATATCATATGCTGTTTTTTGCCGATCTTAAACATTGAATTTGTGATATCACAACCTGTTGTTACATGCAACGCTGGTAAATATTCATATACTGTAGTATGCAGTTTACCCACTATTTTTGACACCGAAATAACCCGCTTTTCATTTCCTTGTCCTTATTCAATAAGAAAGTTTATTTCATGTGTAGCATTTGATTTAATAAATTTAAAATAAGAGTAGTAATACTAATGGAATAAAAGTAATACGAGTACATCTGTATCCACAGATTTCACTTGAAGTTTGTTTTAGTAATGCACCTGATACTCATATAAACCATGAAGTATCAGCCGCGTACTATAATTTGATTTCAAATCTTATAATTGGCTTACACTCTTTTTAACTGAAAAATATAATCTATAATTAATGAATTTGCAACTTGAGGATAAGCAACTGTTTCTTTGGTTCAAATTTCGATACTAAATTAGATCAGTTTTCGTGAAAAAGCGCAATGGAACCGAACTTAATTTATAAGACAATAAATAGCTCAAATTTAACAACTGAAATCTAGGTGCAGATCGGTATCTATATATTTCTTGGGAGATGCGGGGTCTCTTGTTTGATGTCTGCAAACGTAACAACCTTTCGTATTTTGACGAGCTCCCAGAAACTTTTACTTTGCTTTTACCTGTCGCGATGAAAGTTGTACAGTTTCTGTTTCTTATAGGTACTTACTTCTTATTAGTTAGATAATAAGATAAAATTAAAAAACAAGGTTTTGATAAGAACCCATTTAAATGTAATGCTGGATTTTGGTGCCAAATTTAATTGTATAATATTAAAAATTATATATTCGGCATATATTATGCATAAGAATCTTAGAAAGGCTAAGGTGGAGCATGGCATAAGTTGAACAATACGTTTCATGTAATTTCGATAATTTGAATCGTTTAGATATCCTATTCATAGACTTTTGTGAATTACTTCTGATAATTGATACGTAGTTTACAATAATATTCAATCACACGATTGCATTCTTCTAATATAACTTTTTGTGTTCTATTTATGTTTATTTTCTTCTGATCTAATTTATTATGAAATGATAATGTATAAATAAGCCAATAAATAAGGTGGTGAGCAAATGAAGATTGAGAACGAGAGTACATTGAAAATTAAATTAGACATAAATATTTATGAGAAAGTCTGATATTTTTTCGTTTTTAGAAACTCAGTAAAAATCGAATCACTATCATTTACATTTTCATGTACCTGCCACTTCTCTAAATATAAACATAATCTTCTTCTTCTTCTATAAATTTTACATTATTTCCTTAGTAAAAAGTTGCTGAGCTATAAAGTTTATTAATATTATCATTTGATAACAAAAAACAATCAATATGATGAAAATTATGAATATCACTGTGTATAAGATTGAAATGACTATTTCAAATAAATTTGATACCTTTACTTATTTTTGAATGAACCTAATAATCGCTTAAGGTTGTTCCTAGTCATTAAAATTATGGGACTACCAAATATGGTAAACACCACTTTTTAATATGTAGAATCTGGTTTATAAGGCGCTTTAATATGTAGAAAGTCTATTCTAACTAATTCAGAGAGACAAACCTCCGGCATTTCCAAAAGACATCGCTGTCAGTTCAGTCATATTTCTAATAATATTTTCAAGCCTTGAATTATATGGGTGTGATTATTGTCTCTTGATATTCTCCAAATCATTGTCATAAGCTATATGGAAATTTTAAATAGATTTACAAAATAAAATATTACAGTTTTTTTCTAAAAATTCACTTATTACTAACATCATGAAACTTATTTATGATTCTCCGAACTCCAATTTGTTGTTGGTAACTTATCTTGATGTCGTAGTATGTGATCATGATGAAAATTGTGAAGAATTATTGTCTTCTCATAGTGAAGCACATGCTGTTCTATTCATTCAGTAGATTTGTGTGTAGGTGATGGAAGTTTCCAGAAGGTTAAGGATTATTAACTGGTCTCGTATGGAAGTGAGAACCATGATATGATTTTTATGGGCCAAAATCGGCTATGTTCTTCAACGCTAGAAACCGATGAGGTATGTTTTTACTCAAAATTATTGGTAACTCTGTCTGAAATCTCCTTAAAGCTGGAACTGAACTCTAGCATGCAGCATATCGTTTCTGATATGTTGAGATATTTCAAGATGGTATATGTCTGAATAGAGAAAATGTGGAGTGGAAATACTCTACAAGAATTTCAAAGTTACATCCTAAAATATAGCAACCATATTTGGAGATGCATTTGGAGCGAGACCTTTAGCTCAGATCATTACTATGCTGTGTTATGTAAAGATATTCGACACAATTGGATGAAAAGTGAAGGTGTAATTCTCCTGTGTGAATAGTGCAAGGCTTCATACTAGTGAAGCAATACAATAATTGCGACGGTTCCAGTGAGGAATTGGAAGTCACACCCTAAACTGCCTAAATTTGGCTATTTCCTCTTTCTTTCTGCGTCCAAAATTCCTAAATATACTAAATATACCCTCAATTCCCATTCATATTTTTTGTCTATCGAAAATTAATATTTATTCATTGGATTTTTCTCCCCTAGTAGAAATAAAAACAGACAAACAGAAAATATAATATATATCATCTACAATACTGCTTGTTACATAATATCATAATAACATACTATCCGTATCAACAAAACTTATTTAATATTCCCTACACAATTTGTTAAGAATTGAAATCCATTTGCGAGCCAACATCAAACATCTACGAATCAAATGAAATTCTCAAATATAAAAGGCAGAATATAAACAGAGGAAAAACAATGGAATTCAATGGTAAACAGGTCCATTGTTCATTAAAATGGGTTGATAAACATGATAACTTTGATAAGAGACATCAAACTACTCACAGTTTCATGCCTCCTTTGAAAAAACATATATTCCACATGAAATAGACTTTCTTTGGCAATTCAATGTCTCGAACAACTTTACGAAATATATCTAAACGTCAGATTAGTTTTCTATTGTTAATTTGATTATTGAAAAAATTCAGTATTCCCTAACCCCATTTAATAGTTGTGTATTGTTGTTCCAAGATCAGTATAATTGCATCCCGCTTCATAAATGGTTGTCATGATTTTCACGTAATAATAAAGAATAACGTTTATCTATACTTTTATATACACTCTGTATATAATTTGAAATGCAGAAATAAAACTATTGAAATATCTAATTAACACGAAACAACTACGCACTGAATTATTTGTTCAAAAAACTATAAACGTGACGAACAAATTATTATGTACGACTATGCTTTGTATTTGTTATAACAAATAATTTGTTTACATTGACTTTGTACAGCACAAATAACGCTACAGAGTGTCACACGTTTATTACTCGGATTATGTAACGAAGTTGATAAAGACTGGCTGTTAAATTGTTGCATTAAAAGGAATAGTTTACTTTATTTGTCGCTTGGTTACACGCTTAAGAAAAGGGCCTCGATGGTTATATTAGCAGAGATGGCAGAAGATTGGTTTAAATTAATGAATTTATTAATGATATTGGATGGTTTAATTCCCTGCAAAGGGAAATGAGGCCAATGAGATATAAATTCGCCGAGGATTGTTGGTATAATCGTATTAAAGTATTTTTTCATTAAAGTGTGTATTAGATGAAACTTTTAGAAAAACCAACAGATTGAGTTTTTGATTTTTCAATTGCCAGCTTAACTGCTCGTGGTCAGATAGTCTGGACAAAAGTCAACTTGCTCATTTATTTGAAATTCATCGTAAAAGTTTCGTGTTAAAACAGTAGTTCTAGTACTCCAAATAATATTCACATCAAGTACAGTTAAACAAATGCTCTAATTTTATTGGGTTATCCTTGAAAAGAAAAATTTTTTGCGAAAATTTTGTTAAAGTTATTGAGTTTCCTAAACTTTTTCCGCAATTCATATATAAATAGACAAAACGCTCCGCCGCTGTCGACTCCAACTAAATATACATTATCTTATTGACGTTAACCAGTGCGAGTGTAATAATGGTAACATTGTAGTGAGTAAAACAAAGATAGTATGATCGACCGATTCCAGCTACACATGATCGCATAATAAACATCTTTTATCTTCACATCATGTTTATTTGTTTATTACCAGCTGACGTCACTTGTTTATTTTATATGACAGAATTAGAAATATTGGAAGGTTATAATTTTTCATGTTTCCAACATTGTAGATAAAACAATTATTGTAATAAGTAGGTTTTTGGAATGATAAAACTAATGGGTAAAATATTTGATTGGAATTTTTTACTATTACTCAATATACTTGATGATTTTACAAAGTGCACAGTAAGACCATAGAAAGTGCCATAAAAATATCATTGGTAGGGTTCCTGTAATTTCATTATTGTGAGTTGCAAAATATTCAAAAATATAAAATTACTAGTGAACTGGTTGGAGTAAAGTTTAATGAATTGTTTAGTATTAAGTATTTTAGAGACTTTTTTTCAAGGTTACAGACTCACAGACAAAATCTTGTTAATAAATTATTATATTGATAACCTTCTAAATGTAAATCGTTTACTTAAATGATTTAGTTTTCTTAAATATTTTCACAATAAAAAAAAATAAGTCAAGCCCAACATGCATCAAGTAAATCATACATTTGCGTGAAAATAAATTATTAAATTATTGAACATATTAAATATTAGAAATGGAGTGATCAAGGTGCAAGAGTCATCAAATTATCAACGTATAACAGTATAAGGGCCCTCATTTTTCTCTTAGAAAATAAAAAGATGAATGTCAAAGAGCATCTGTTAAACATTTGAGCTACTGTGATAGACTTTTTGATGACCGGTGCTGAACTTTCTTTAAGCAATTTGGTACGCTAGAAGTCATATGTATTTAGAACAATAAAAAACCTGGGATGAGAGAAGCTTGTAAGGTTCGACGGTTTTTTCTTGGACAGGAATTTTTAATATGGGGTTGAGTATGAGTATGATTTTGTATGACACTGATTTAAAAATTTGTTGTCTATGTGGGAATTTCGATGTTTTTAAACAGGTTAGTTTCGCGTGTGGCGTTTCACAAATATCATACGTCATCATTGAGATGAGACGTGAAAATGGCTCCATTGAACATTTGGATCAAATGAAACAGAGGTGGATAAAGCTGCAGCTGCATCACTTCCTGTCATTGATCATTTTAGTGATTAACGAGTTCCTGAAATTACAAGAAAACTTGTAAAGCCGCCCAGATATAGAGCGCAAATAGCAGTTGCAGTGTTACTAAAATATATATTACAAAATTCTTATCCCTGGTCGATTTTAAGAAATTCATTTAATGCACTACAAAATCTACACCTTTTGGGCTTTTTATCTAGCATATTCATTTGATAATTCATAATAGATGACTCATATAGAATATTTTATTTCCAAATGTTGGAAAAAACTATAAACAAAACGTGAAATGCCAGAAAGTTTTCATAGTCCAGCAAATATCTAGAAATTATAATATCTTAGAAGTAGTACAACAGAATGACATGGGATTTTTTGCAATTAAATAACAAAAAAATCATAAAATATAAATGAATAGAACCTATTTCTGAAAACTAATTTCAGATGATTATATGGAAGAAAATTCAAAATAGGTATTATAAACTACATTTTTTTTTCAATTTTTAAATTATTTGTACTATTTATGATCATTTGTTTATCATAATTGGTATACAAACAACTCTATTCCCTTTTAAAACTGTGAAAAATAATAAATACTTTTTTCTTATCATCAAACGCATTATCATAAATCATTTCAAAGGTTTATGACATTATTTAACGGCGAGTAACTAACACAAGAATTCAAGAATATTTTATGGTTGTGTTTACATACAACAAATACAAAAACATTTAATTCAAATATTCGGAAAGATTAACAATAATGATAAATTCCAATCAACTACAAAAGAAGTCAGTTTGATCACCGATATCTTAAAACACCTAAATTGGGAAAGCTAGGTATCGCTTTGTTCACGATGTGTTGGAATTATTATTTGTTTCTTTTTTATAGAACAGTTTGAGTCTCAGCCTGAAGATGACAGTCTTGAAAAGCCGAGCGCCTCTAGCCAAGAGTTCTCAAGTCGTTTGAGAGTATATACCTATAATTACCCACTTACAAACTGCTATGTCAAACCAATTCGTTTGATATAATGAATTCTGGATTAAAATTAATAACAAACAGAAAACTATATGAAAATAATGCATTGTACACGTCATCTTAGTTAAAGGAAAGCTAGAAATAGTATCAGTCAAAAAATGACAGAGAAAACATTAACAAAATAGATTATGATGTGTTTTTATGCTCACTCGGGTATAAAATAATCAATTATGTAGATCAAAAGTTCCCAAACTTTTTTCTTCAAAATATTGCAGGTTTCAAGAGATCCTCTGCTGATACATTTCTGTTATATTCTCAAAACTCGTCAAACAATGTGATGATAAGTTGTAGAAGGAAATTTACGTGGAACTCTGTCGGATCCATCGTGTACCCCTGGGGATTCACATGCACCACTTTGAGATCACTGATGTAGATGGTATCTGAGGTATAGTACTGCTATAACAGTGATAATATTCATATTTTTATTCCCTCTATGGGAAAATGTGGAAGATAAAAACTTGCACTGCTACCGTTATTGTAATAGTTAGTAAATATGAATATTTGAAACCTAAGCTAGTAGGAACAGCACAGATAAAAATAGATCAAAATGGTGCGAACAATTGGGTGTTCAATTCAAACATATAGTTTTCGAAAATTTGAGGAAGAGATTTTTAGAGTCGTGGAGGTATGATACGTCCACTACTTACATGTCAAAACCAAGATTAAGAGTCCAACTATCAATGTTTACTGCAATCAAAAATAACGACAAAATCCTAATATATGTTATAATATCTAAACCAACCAATAATTGCACATTTACTTTACATAAAGACATAAAATAAAATTAGAAGTATCAAATACAGGTCAAAAGTTTCAAATATCTTGGCATGACACTAACACAAGAGCTGGTGCAGCTGGAACATTATTCAATGTAATGAAGACACAGTTTCTAGACACAAAGAAAATACTAAAATAAATAAAAACAGAGTAGCCACACTCATATCAACAATATAACAATAACATAAATACAAAGTACAGAAATGAGATTTCTGAGGAAAATAGAAAATAACTCAAGATTCGACAAAATAAGGAATAACATTATTGAAGGAAATTTGAATTTAAAACTAATTCACAACAAAATGTTTGAAGGACAATTGAGATGGTTCTCGCCATGTTATGAGAACGATTATTAAGGGAAATATATGAAGCACAAACTATCCAAAAACGAAAGGACGACAGAGGAGGAGCTGGACAGGAGAAATTAAGATAGCAGAGAAATATCTAGGAATGAGATGGCAGGACATTAAACAAATAACACAGGGTAGGAGAGAATGGAAACTGTCGTGAAACAGGGAGCCCCCGTAATGACTCTACTCTAACATACCTTACACCTGTAAAGGTAGAAAGGCTTCAGGATTAAGTAAAGTAACTTAAATTACTGAAATTTCTAATTATAAATGTTGTCAAATTTCGCAAAGTAAAAGTTTATAGACGGGTTTTCAATCACCAACTGACAAATGACGACAGCTGACAGTAAATATATAGTATAAGAAAGACAGTGTTAGGTCAATTTATGACCGATTGGCATTTTGTAAAGAATGAATTGAAATTTGCTTACAAATTTATTTTTGTTTATAACTAAGGTTATATTCTGTTGATAATGTGTGACTACCTGTGACGAAAGGTTAAATCAATACTCATTTACAAACACGCGTAATTTTTTCATGGCAATAATCATTCGACTTTTTTAGCTGTTTTACATCAATATTATTGTATTGTATGTAACCTTGGGAATTGTGAAAAATACCAGTAATTTACTAATAACTATAGTAGTCAAAGAATCAAATGGAATTTATACACTTCAATTCAAAAACTTTCCAATTAGTATAATATCAATTAATAGAAAGTAAAGAACCACTGATAAAAGAAATTAACCTAATAAAGTTCATTTCTTTTAGGAATTATTTTGTTGATTTCAATCTAATACATAAAAAAGTGTTACTTCCCGATTAAAACAATGGATAATAAATATGTATCAGTGCCAGATGCTGGTTGGAAAAAGCTGTTGGCGATTGGTGAATTGACAGAGCAGTAGATACATTATTTTATTTAATATGGTTAAAAAAAGTCATTTCCAAAGAGAACAGTTGAATAGCCACATAATCATTTGTGCATTAAAATATGAGTAAGTTCTAATTTCCCCCAAAATGAGTGAGATATGAGTTCTATTCCTTAGTATTTGTCAAGTAATGTCCTTATCCTTAAGTTTTCATATGAGTGGTTTACTTAGCCTTTGATATCATTTACATGTGACTAGAACTTCATTGTCATAACCTATCATATTAATCATACATAATGACTATAATTAAAATTGTGAGAAAAATGTGTTAAGTGGGAATTAAAATTTAAATGTAAGAAAAGTCAACGTCATCAGGGTTCATATTATATTGTCTTATTCTCTTTTCTACATGAAATTCGATCATCTCGGAGTACTATTATCTGTTGCATACTCTCAGATGCTAGCACAGACTCTTACTTTTTAACTATGAAGCTTTATTGATATCAGTTTGTTATAAAGGGATAATACTGTTTACTTTGACTCTTCAGTTTGACTTAAAATAGCGGTTTTATTCGCTATAATCAGAGAATCATAAGATTCTTCAACTGATATTGTTAAAAGGGCCAGTAGAGAAAGTCCAGATAACGATATGTCGCACTAAGTTTAAGAGTCTTGCTTCGAATTAATCCTAACGCTCAATCGAATGAATGTAAAGTTAATGAATTTCGGACAAAATGAAATACTAGTGTCGAAGACAGTTAATCATAAACAAAGCTACAAATAAACTGCTGGCAACATTTCAAGTTATCACATAATAACAAAATCCGTGAATAACGTTAATACTACAGAGTCAGTAAGATATTCCAATAATTATTAGAGCCACGAGTAGAGTTGAAATTTTTAGAAAGTTATCTATGAAAATAATCGACCCTGACGACTATTCGGAATAAGAATAAGTCAAAACAAGTACAACTGACAATAATTGTATCCAAGAGAACTTAACTTTTCCTCGAAATGAGAGCTAAAAACAATATAAACCTTCATCGGGCCCTATAAACGTTGTTTCATGACGTCTTATGTGACTGATCGTTCAATTATAATAATTATAGGAAATAGATGTCTCAGATATTTTCTTATAGACCCAAGAGTGGCTGGGATATATTGGTTGTGAATACAATATATGACGACAGTGATCCGCAGTTAAAGGAATCACTAATGGATGGTGAAAAGAGAACAAAGTTTTGATATGGCAATACAATGTATGCATAGTAACAGGTCTACCTTCCTTTGCAGAATTAGTTGTGGTATGCGTCGGTGTACAAATTGCTCTTCTCCGTATTCCTCTACCCTCTGTTCATCAGTCAAAGTACACACGTATGACAGTTTCTACAGAAAAGCAATTTCACGATAGAATATACCAAAATTTCGCTAGTCTATTAGTCTACCCCCGTCAAAATCTCTGAGAAAGTGATAATTTTATTGTCTTCAAACTTAGAGCATAGTTTATTTTCGTAAGCATAGAAAATAAAACATTAATTTTTATCATTCCAAATTTTTTGTAACAATGTAATACAAGTATGTGATATAAATTCATTCATTATTGATTCCCAGTCGGTTCTAGTAGCTCTCGGAGTTTAGTTTTAGTTACTCGTTTCCAATACATTCCAGAAGATGTGATGCACACATTACAAGATCATAATAGTATTGAGTAGTGAGTAACAGTTGATTGGTGCATTTCCTGTGGACCTGAAATTGTAGACGGCTAAATAAAATACTGAAACGGTTCTTGATTAAGCAATTACAGCTATCTTAAGTGGGTTAAGTACTCATTTAGGTTCGATTTCGATAGCTACGTGTTCAATTTTACATAACATATTTTTCTCAGCAATTATTCTCAAGTTTTATCCAATAATTCGAATTGGACCTGTACCTAATATTCATCCTCCAAACAATACAAGGCAAAATTATATTTGAAAATAATTGTTACCAATATCTGAAGCCTCCTTGTAACTAACTGTTGAATTGAAGTTTAACATATTCAATATTCTATACAAATTAGGAGACTCTCCCTTTCAGTAATTATTTGGATATCGTTAAAAGAATTAAGAGCGAAGTATAATTTGATGAAATATCCAATTCAGGCATAGATATAATCAATTAACAATAAACGTATAATATCGAATCATCCACTGAAATCGATTAAAATAATCTGGTTTTTCAGTTTACAAAATTTGTTTAGACAACAAATAACGTTTCAAATTATTACCTCGCCAAAATTATTTGTAAACTTGTCATCGCTTATTGTTTTTCGATTGAATTTGCAAAACGTACCTACCATATGTTTATTGATATATATTGAATCAATTGGGATAAACGATATAGGTACAGACTGATGAAAGACTGATTCGGTCACTGTGTACGTTTTAAGGTCTATTACATTATTCCATTCTACTATTTTCTTTCATCAATTATAGAACTACCCATTGTTCTCCTATTCTCTATTAAATTTGGAAATATGTTAGCTCCATTATAAATAGAATCATATCCATCGGGTGCACATTGTGTTTATAATTCTTATAAATATTATATCATATTATAATATACAAAAGAATACATTATTAAAAGAAGTGCACATTTTTTATGAAATAGCCCCCGTGCTACAGTGATGTCATCTGATGAAATAATGGTTACCAACCAATACTCTCCCAAACTAAGAGACTTTATTGGGAGGCAAAAAGAAGTAAGATACTAAACACTACTGGACAGAAATATTACAGAGACAAAGATGGCTCATTCATAGAAAGTAATAAATAATATGAAGAAAGGCAATAATTCAGGTAGGAATGGGTTTCCAATAGAAGTTATAAGGTATGGTAGGAGGACTATTTACATCAAAACACATTTCAAAAGCCGCCAAATTGCCCATTCACAAGACAATTATACAACCAACAGTGCTGGATAGCAGCGAGTGTTGGACTATTAATAAAAAAGTAGAAAAACTAAGCAAATGAGAAAGAAAGGTACTTATAAGAATTTTGAACGTAGCGATCAAAGCAGAGAAGATCTAGAAAGAATAGGAGTAGAGAACTGGCGTTGAGCTGCCATGAACAAAAATAAATCCAAGCCTTGTGCCTATAAGGCCTGATATCATTTGTTACAGTATATTACAGAGTGAGTCAATTAATGAATGACCTATAGCTATTTTTTAATAAAACACTACGAATTATTACAATTAATTAACCAATTGCATTAAATTTAACAAATAAAAGTTCTGAATATTGGCAATTTCCTTGAACAGAATTCAATATCGTGGTATTTAATATCTTCTAGGTAATTTCATTACATGTATTGATGTAGCATTCAGGTACAATTCGGTGTCAATGATTTTAAGATAAATCGCTCACGTACAATACCAGCATATACAAATTAAATAAGGAACAAATAACTAAAAAGAAAGAGGAAGAGCTTTTTTAGAAGGGATATAAGCAAAGAATGTGAATGTGAAAAGATTCAATCTATTTATTAGTGATTTCCTCAATTTTTTTATTTATGTATTCGAAATAAAAATGACGGAATTAATCGAAAAACATCAGTTGAGACAGAAGTATACAACATTCGTATATATATATATATATATATATATATATATATATATATATATATATATATATATATATATATATATATATATATATATTGAATATAAAATATTCGTAAACCAGTTTAAAAATAACATTCTAATTATATATATACCAATTGAAAAACAAATAACCTCCAGCAGTGGGCACTGTTAATTAGTAATACCATATTTATTTGTTTTTATTTACCCATTTTTGTATGTATAAATCAATCATGTTTGTATTGTGGCTTTAAATATTCATTATTAGTGTTGTGTTTTATCACATTATTCTGCGTAAATAACTTTTATTGTAATTGAAATGGGTTCGGTTGAATTCAGTATCACAATAATTTTGTGATTGATTTAAAATATTTTCCAGCCTTTAAGATTTAAAACCACCAATAGCCTAATAAACTAAATATGTCAATTACCTCATTAACACTGTTTTTCCTCATTTTGAACGTTATTTATAGCATTCTTCCATGCTAATGTTTTAAATCCATCTAATGCAGCAAGAAGCAAATGCTTCATGTTTCAAATGTCAAATATATTGCATATCAAGTGATTCTTTCTGTACTACGAGGATATATTGAAAAATTCTTAGACTACTATAAAACCAAACAAAATTTCTATGTCAAAATATTTTATACTAAACATATTCTCCTCTTATTGGATATATTTATCACAGCGAACCTGCAACTTCTCTAGACCTTTTAAAAAAATGTTTCTTCTTGCTCTCCAAACCAGACCTCCATAGCTTTTATTACCTCCTCGTTGGAAGAAAATTTACGACCTTTTAAACTTATCTTAAAGAGATGATAGTCGGACGGAGCCTGATCAGATCAATAAGTGAGGTGTTCTAGTAATTCAAACCCTAACATGAGATTTGTGTGCAAGGGCGTTATCCTGCAAAAACAAAACACCTTTGGATAGCTTTTCGCGTCTTTTCTCTTTATTTTTTTCCCGTAGCAATGTCGAATAGTAATCTCCAGTTATTTTTCTACACATCCAAAAAATCAATCATGATTACTACATGGCAATTCCAAAAAACTGAAGCAAGAACTTTTCCAGCAGATTTTTGGACACGAAACTTCTTAGGTCTTGGAGAATCAGAGTGTTGCCATTCCATCGATTGTTGCTTTGTTTCTGGATCATATAAAGTCTCGCCCATAGCAACAATTCGGTTTAAGAAGTCTACATCGTTTTCAAATCGAGCACAGATCGAACGCGATGCTTCTACCCTTGCACGTTTTTGGTCAACATTCAAACATTTGGGGATCCATTTTGCAGCAATTTTTCTCATGTCCAAATTGACGTGAACTATATGATGAATGCATTCGTATGAAATATTCAGTGCTTCAGACATCCGTTTTAGCCCAATTGAACGGTCCGATAAAATCATGTCATGCATCGATATTTTCAGGGATTGACACAGAAACTGGCCTTCCCGATCTGTCATCATCTTCAATAGAAAATTTACCTCTTTTGAAGCTTGCAGTTCAATTTTTCACGGTCGAAGGACATTGATCACCAAGAGTATTAAGCGTAAATCTGCTTACCTCTTAACCCTTTTAAATACAGGTACTTGATGATTTATTGCGGTTACGTTTTTGCCGCCAAATTTACACTGACACTTCTAATAAGTTATTGTTAGTTGCTATGGTAACGCAATAATATTAAGATCGTAAAAATAAGCTAGTAGTCATAAAATGTAATACTCCATTCACAAGTCATTTCATCGACGGCCTATTGAATGTAATTAGCGCGAGATGTAGCTTGTTACTTGTTACTAACTGTTTTTAAATTGCAGTATCATCTCCTTTTTTTCCGCAGCCATTGTCGCAATTTCGTTTTATAACTATTTGAACTAGTAATGCATTCGATTCAGCGACGATGATATGAAGCGTTCTTCATAAGAATAATAGAGTCACTTTCTGTATGAGTTACTATAAGTCAATTTCTCTTCGTAGCTATTGGTGCACGGGAGCGTGTCGATAAAATTTCAAAAATAGATTTCCCTTTGCAGCGGAACGTTTCACAATTCACGTTGGAAATTACGATATCTTCTTTAATTGGAGCAATTATTTTATTGACAATCAGAATTTCTTCATTAAAAAAACCATGTAATGTTCACCTCATATCGCTTTTGTTAATCTTATCAAAATTTAAAAGAATGTTGTTCTTCTCAATGTATCTTTGGTACCTGAACACAATGGTTTTTCTTGCTTCTATCTCGATTTAGAGCTTCTCAAGTTCCAATTGTTTATAATCACAATTCAATGTAATTTTCTCAATACTACTTTTACTGGTTTCTGTTTCCATCTTTATTGGATAGTTCCAGCGAAATATTTGTATTCTCAAATATTCCAATGACGCTGTTAGCATTAATATTTACTATCTTCTTGTTTCTAACGATAAACTAAAAAAATAAATATTGTCCTTATTTCTTCAGTATTTAAACAAAAAATTCACTAAATAAATAAAAACAAACATTGAAATACAAATACAAATTCAGGAACTTGTGCTTGAATGAATGTTTTCATGTCATCTGTAATGTAGCTGATTCAATTCCGTCTCCAGTTCATTCAGTATTTATTAGGAGAAAATAGTTCTTCTAGTATGTCTATAGCGTATATTTACAGACAATTTTACACTGCTGAAAAATATAGCTTAGTGAAATATTGTTTTGATTTGAATTGTTAGGGAATATTCAATAATACTAATTATAATAGTTAAGAATAATATAAGTTTATTGTTCTATTAACAATAAATCATTAATACAGAGCAAGAGATCATAACTTAAACGCCAATAAAAAGATTTAATAGAATATAGTTGTATTGGTATTTCCATAATAATAATAATGTTAATAATAATTTAAATAATAATACTATTGGAACACCCGTATGGGATTTCTTCGAATACCACTAACCTGCGTGTCATAAAAGGCACCACTGGTATCTTCAACCATCTTTTTTGTAGGATCATACGTTTATTATCTTTATCGGTTCTCCCTTCGCCATTATATCTTTCCTATCCCATAGCAGAAGGGAAAGATGCAAAAATTATGACGTATAATTTACGGAGTAAACCGGGCATTGTACCACCATAATATCTTCTCCCTTCAGGATTTAGATTGTGATAATTTAAAAAATAAGCTCGAGCGACTTTATTCACCTATTTATTGTGGAGCTGTTGCAGTACTCCGTCTACACATAGCAAATATACGTGACAAAGATTGGTACCAATCACATCAAAAAAAAACCCTGGTGGCTACGGCGCCTACAATGTTCCTTAAATACTACCTCCACAACCCTCTAAACGCTTTAGAAACAACATCAGGAAAATATTTGCTTCAGCAGAAGTTTGAATCAAAATCCAAGCGTTTAAATTTACATAAATTGTACACAACGAAGCAACAGAACAACATTTTTTATAGCAACTGAAACGTATTTTACAAAACCTGTATCACACCTGATAATATCATCAACCAATTTATGCCATCGAAACAAACGTTGGGAAAGTGTTGGTCCTCATTATGGTCAACGTCCAAAAACCACAAGCAAAACGCTGACTGGATACCAGTCGAAGAGGAGTGGTTGAACATTATCCCGATCCAATTTTATTATTTCATAAGGAAATCGCTGTAGTAGTAAAAAACACCATGAATTGAAGACACTGGGAGTGAATAATTTCCTACATCTGCAAATCGATCCAAACTCCATCAGTATTGACAATATACCCACTTCTATGGGAATTTACCAGGGTGACTTTATAACCCCTTGCAATTAATCCCATATCCACAATACGACGTGCGTGGATAGGGTCTCTAAATGGAAGATATCAAGCTATGTTCAGCAAATGAGCATCAAACAAATCACTTTCTCGATATAAAACATCGGTTTTCCACTGATATACATATGGGAATTCGACTCTCCAAGTGTAAGACCCTAATATCGAGAAATGCATTGTCGTAAATGTACAACTACTCAAGGGAGATATCGTACAGGTTATGGAAAACAGAGAAACCTAAAAATATTGAAGATTTCAGTGATAATCCAAGATCAATACAGAAAAAGAGAATAACCTCTTATGAAGTGTCATATCAAATGCAGGCAATCAAATCCTATACCACTCCTGTTTCAACGTTCTCTTTTGGAATCTTGAAATGAACAAAGATAGAGCTAAGAGATAGTCAGAGGTTACCACGATCAATGACGAAGAAGAGCAGTAACCACCACCCAAAGTCATCTGCTATTAGAATTACACAACCCCGAAATGAGTGTTGAAGATGCCTTATTGACCTTGTCAATGATGTCAGATGTCAGTGCTTATACCAACTCTGTGGATGTCTGTTTGATGTGTTACAAAACATTAATGTTCCCGTTAGTGCAACATTAATAAGTTGGAGAGTGGGTGTTTACTAACCTAGCAAAAAAGACGCCATAAAAAGTGGTAAACTGGATGCAACTATATAAGCACAAATTTGCACCAGAAAAGACGAAGAAGAAGAATTACTCCTGACCAAAATGGAGCAATTGAATACCATAGGAGTAACGCAAAACCTGAATAGACTACAGAGGCTAATTAATATCACCATTACAAGTGTGCCAAAGTCATCGCAGGCATAGTAGAAATTCTTGCTAAAGAACGCGAATCCTACAAAGGATAGCTCCTAAGAATATATGAAAGCAACTAAAGCAAATATGACAGGAAAAGTGGCAAACTGGAAAGTATAGAAGATTGACCTGGCAACTCTTAACAAATATAGAATACCGGCTTAAACAAACACACGAGGAAGTCGATTTCTAAATTTAAGATATATCAGATCAAGGATGTTTTAATATATACCTATTTGGCAGGTGACGGACGATAAATGACTCTTCTGACAATAAAAGGTTTAACTAGAGAAAATTTCGAGTCCCTATACATCGAACAAGTTTCCAATATTACATATTGCGAATATCAGCTACAACTAATATATAATGGAACATTATTTATCTATTATTTGCACAAATTTACACACAAAAGTGTATGATTTAAACAGTAGTCAATTGGATGTTGTGTAGAATTTTAATTGCGGGTAGTATTTACTTAGTGTATTTAGGCGAATTATGTTTCAAGACAGACTTGAAATTGGCTAATTAAATTACACAGAGTTGTGTGAAAGGCAGAAATGAAATGATTACTTTCAACTAGCTGATATTGATGATCTAAAAAATCAGAGTAGAATGAAATCAAAGATTGGCTAATGTTACTCTGAATCTCAAAGATGGATTTTACCATCGCTTGGAAACCTGTCAAGTAGTATATAGAGGATATTTTCAACATTCTTTTCGTTAATTTACTTGACGATAGTTTTCTTTGTGTTTCGAATTTCTAGTCAGCAGCTCTTTAGACTGTTTTCTAATAAAGAATATCTGTCGGCTATACCTTCTAGAAATAAGACTTCTAGGGATTCTTTCCAATTTTTTCTATCAGATGTATATAGCGAAGGGTCTGTGCGTGTGAGTAAAGATGCAAATAATAACATTGTGATAAAAGGTTTCTATTGCATTTATGTCTAATATATTTGACGAATTCATGATATTCAGAGCTATTCTTTTTACTTAAGATATTTGAAAGTTCACATCTAGGTATTCGAAATAGTTAACTACTTCTAGTATAGCCCGTATATATAGATTTTATATACATTAAATTTATTGCGGCTGATAGAATAAAGTAAAAGAAACGGAACCCTTTCGAGACTTCAATTTTGTTCTTTATATAGTAATATCTGTGGTGTATTCAATTAAAATATGCACATAGCGATTTATTTTAATCAAATATATTCGCAGACATCCTAAAAACAACAAAATGAAATAAATGTAGACTTGAATGATAAATTACAATACGAACGGCATTAATCTTGTCGAAAAATTTGATGAAACTAATAAGTCGATCGTGATATTGAAAGTATGTAACTTGAAGATACTTGTGCGAGTTTACTCCAGTATGTGGCTGGACTTATCGTTTCATGTCCTCTGTCGATCAAAAATGATCCAAAGGGTATTTGAGTTGAGAAAAAATTCGACCGTTACCATGTAAGAACAAGACCAATTTTTGATAAGATTTATTAACCTCTATGGGGAATTCCAAAACTGCGATACTTTACATAGATTTAATCGTTTTTTATGTTTTGGACCAATTAAAGGGTGAAATTAGGAATGAATATCAAACGTATAGAAACATTTCTCTTGAACTTGATCCACGATCATCCTTAATGTCATTTTATCCACTTTAGCGACGATAATAGAATGCAACGGGCTACTGAAGCGAATCTTCACTGCCTTCAAATGCCTGTATAATTTATGTAAGATTTTACGAATTTTCGAAATCGGAATGTGAATTATTAGAAAGACACGTAATGAGAGATAAGTTTCCGTGTGAAGTATAAAGATCAGTTGTTTCAAACAGAAGTGATAAAAATCACTTTGACATCTTAGCTTTCCAAATAATTATCAATATTCCATCTTTTGTGGGTCTAACTAAAAGATTCAATAAACTTCTTTCCGTACTCAGTTGAAAAACTAATTTTATCAATTCGATTTCCATTAAACTCTCCTTCTAGAACATTCATAACACTGAATGAACAAAAAGAAAAAAGAAAACAAATTAGAAGTTCATCTTCCCTTCTTAATACAAATACTTAAGAATTTGCAAGATTTTCACAAAGTACCCCGAGATTCTCTCTTGTTAATTATTATTTGTTTAAAGTCTTTTCCCAGTTCGTTGAACTCGCTCAGTTAAAAATGGTTTATAATTTTATGTAAACAATCGATTGCTTGAATCTTATTCAGAGTACAATTCATCGGGATGTCGAATTTCTGCATAAATATTAATTTTCTGGTTGCACTTCTTTAAACTAGGAAATAAATGTAAACATATGAATAACTGTAAAGATATCCCTTATGGAAAAATTTCTTTTTCATTACTTTATCAATATATATTCTTGATTTGTTACTGAATCTTAAGATGCCTGAAATCTAGCCTTATACAATACTCTTAAAGCGATTTGGACCCTTATGAATTCTTAGAATATAATGTCAATATTACACATGTATGTATAAATTTGTCACTGTCTCATTCATAGTCATCAAAATCTTAAGGTACTCTCTAGAATGCTGATATTTGAAAATTAGTCCCAATTTCATAGATAGAAGCGTGTTACATTTTGATGGTATAATTAAGAACATTAGCACCTTCTATTTCCTCTTGCTATCACAAAATTGGGACTTTAATAAAAACGGGAAGAATCAATAATTAAGGTGTAAAGTTTTAGGGTTAAAAATATATAATTATGAACTTTTTAGTTCATTAACATATAATAAAAGCTTGTTTTCAAAAATTTCGGATTCTTCATTTATATGTAGCAGGAGGCAATGAGTAATATTTAAAACACTGTGAGCTTGTAAGCTTTTCATAGAAAATCATATCAAAAAAAGAATAGTTTTTCTAATTATTCAAAAATTTGTAATAGTATATCACATGTTTATTTCATAAAAATAATTTTTTGTGTATTCAGCTACACGTCTTATCAAATAGGAAATGAGAAATTTGGAAGTATGAATGAAAAATACTAAATGAAACTTCGTCTGGTTTGAGAAAAGCTTTTTTATGAAACAGCAAAATTTGGTTTATTTATAATATTTGGTAATCATTTTTCTGGATCTGGAATTCACTGTGCCCGATGAGGAAATTCTTAGTTTAGGCTATTATTTTTCTTTACAGTTTCCACCTATTGACGAGCAGCTACGGAAGTATGGGCAAGTATCAAGACGTCCCAACAGTTTGAAGGAAATACGACGTGGCTACTAGGTTGCATACATTGAATACATATTCATTTTACCTGGATCATAGTGTAGCGCAATAACTTTATTCATAGAAGTCCTTCGGAGTCCTTCAAATGTTAATGAAGATTTCGCTGATATTTTAGTAAAAACATGGAGAAACTGATGTTGTACAACTCTAATACTTTCCATAAGAAATGTATAATAAAGTTGTACTTTTAATTTGAAGTTTTGATTTATATACATGAATAAAAACCTTAGTTCAAGAATGCTGGTGGAGCTGTGAGACCATGATATTGGTGGAGAGGCAGAGCGGCCGATCGTCGCTTCTCAGGACGATCAACCGCTGCCAAAGGCAGCTCAACATATCAGAAGTACAGCTTGGAAGAACGGGTCCGACTCGGTCTCATCCTGGGTATTGGCATGCTTGCACTGTTAACTAGGGAACTACGCAGTTAAGAGGATGCTCAACTACTACTATGAGAATTCCAGTGGAGATGTCACTGGTTTAAATTGCTTACCCGGTGCATGCCGAGTTCTATCTCGGGGATCCTGTTTTTTCTCTAACTCTACTCAAAAAGCAGCTACAATGAACTTAGAGGGGAAAAAAACCTCAGTGAGTAGGAGGCATTATTTAATTCAACCCACGAAAAGCACGGTAAAGTTCAGGACGCCCTAAAGCTGAAGGGTGACGAAAAGATCAGACTGAGCGGTGTGACCAGAAAAAATATGAAAAGAGAGGAAAAAAGGTAATAGAAGGGATGAAGGCAGCAATGACCCTTCCACCTCTAAAAAAGGACACGGTCAGTAGTGCCGCACCTCAGGCTAAAAATCTCTAACCTTTATTCAGCCAAATGGCTGGAGATATAAGGGTAGGAATACTACCCACCATTTTACCATACGGACACTAACAGTAGAACAGATTCAAGCCACAAAGCCACAAATGAAGCCATCATGGAGGAAATTGCGCCGATAACAGACCGGGCTGGCTTGCATTTGTCTGCGAAAACAAAGACACCAAGGAATGGCTACAGAATGCAGTCAATATTCTAAAACCCTAGGAAAGGTGACAGAAGAATCTGGTTTTTCTCACTCTGGGGTCTTTATAGATCCTTTTTCCGGAAGCGAAGATTATTCTACGGAGAAAATCCTCAAACTCTGAAGGAAGTTGTCCACTGAAGGACAACTCGTTACCCTGATCCTCTTAGTAGACAGCGCGTCTACCAAAATACTAAGGGACAAAGTGAGCTATAAGTTTAGTTATACGATCATCAGGCCTCAAAACAGCCTTGAAACAAAGGAGAAACCGAGCATCTCAAAAAAGTCATCCTGGATAAAACACTTACTTGGGACAGTCACCTAGACAAGCTAATTGCAAAATCCACTGGGCTATATGAATATATAAAAACAGTAATCAAACTGATGATCACATATGCAGCGCTTGTTTGGTGGTCGGAAACTAAACAAACTACAGCTCACAAAAAACTAAACAAGATTCAATGGCTAATCTGTCTAGTTTTTTCCGGGGTAATGTCAACCTACCCCACTACAGCCTTAGAAGCCCTGCTGTATCTGCTTATTCTTCACCTTATTTTGAAGAAATAGACATTTAGCGGCGCCCACATTCTTATCCAGACAATAAAACTAAAGCTAGAAAATCTGATAGATCCCGTTAGGATTCTAAAGCCAATAAAGCTGGAAATCCGTGACAAACCAATGGAACAAACGCATAGCATGTTGGAGAAAGATACCCATTCGAAGTGGTAATTAACGATCATAAGTCAACAAAAATTTTCTGCAAGCTCGAATTGTATCTCTCTGCTAGACAGACGATTCGAAGCTTGCACAAGGAGCTGAATTGGGTATTTCTGGCCCGAAATGCTAACCTTGCCATAAAAAGGGACAACGACTTCATACTTTGGACCAAAACCCTTCTGTGACCTCACGAGATACCACATCAATAACGAACTTAACGAATGGCCAATCAGATAGAGTATCCAGGTCTAGGAGAATCCAAAATATTTATAACCATATCAGATAAGAAGTCTAAGAACAACGTGATGACCAGAAACAACGTGAAACTGTTGGTCAGTCTTCTGACATGTCATTGCCCCGTCCAATATTACCTTAAGACGATGAGGCATAGAGCAAGGCATAGAAACAGCATCTACTCTGGAAATGACTTGCTTATTTCGCTAAAAGGCTTAAGTACCTTTAATGAGTCTATGTATTTTGGAATCAGAACAATAAGATGTAGAGTTTTGTACAAAATATCTTCTAGGTATAGGTGCAGAGTAGCTGTAAAGCCAAAACGACTTCCCAAAACAATCTACAATGCTGGTAGGTAGCGAATTTTTACAGATTTTTGGGAGGAATTTGCGAAATCACCGGGTCTTATATTCAGATAAAGAGAGCTAAGCAATATTTCCATTGAGGAATTTTATTCTGGGTACTCATTGTGATCTTTTTTCCTTCCATTAGAATTTGAAGTTGGTAGCTGGATAATTATTGGTCCACAGTAAGCTTCATTGAAAACTTACGTAACTACTACTAAAAATCATAATTAATCTGGTAACATTGTCTGATTGTATAAGGGCACTCACTCCCAACATTGTAATTTTATTCTAGTTTGATGATTTTTGATATATATTTAATGTGAATTTTTGACATTATTTCGAATCATCACGAATGTCAAAACGTCTATTATGAAATACATTTGGAATATCATGAAAAATGTCGCAATAGTCTATGAATCTCACTAATTTTTTATAATAACTTGATATTTTTTGAGGTGATAAATATATATTAGACAAGAAACGATAATACATAAGAGATTTTTTGATGGAAGAATTGGAAAATATAAGACATTTCGGTTTTGCAGCGTGTTTGGGCATAGTTGGTAACTACCAGTTAACTCGCAGAACACTTGTTTGATTACTGATTACAGATAGTTTTCTATGTTATAAAGATGTTTAGTATTAAACATTGACATAGGTAATAAGGTCACATAAAATGGTTCGAATGTAGAAGAAATTTAATTTATAATCAATTAGAAATCAAGTCAAGGTTGTTATATATTTGTTGTCGCAACACATTTCGTAAAAAATTAATTGTTTTGTAAACAGGTATTTAGCATTCAAAATTATTAGAAAGAATGATATATGAAAATTTAAAATGTTAACTAAATAAAATAAAGAGAACAACAATAGTTACGTTATTCAAGTGGCTTTTTAGCGTTCTCAAGACAATTTTATGTGAAACGAATATGTATTAAATATAGAATTACTATGAAAATTTCAATTAGGTTATCGGGTTGAATTTTAATATTTCCTCTTCAAACATATAATATATATACAGTGCTTTTCAAAAGTCGCCAACCCCCTCAAATGAACTATTGTAAGCTTCTCTATTTGTGGTAACGGGTGACGTAATAGGCATCGGTGACGTCGTCAGTTAACTGAAACCAATAATATTGGTTTGAAAGGTATTTAGAATACCTATTCACTCAAACTAATTTATTTCGGATGGTTAACATAAATAAACACTAAAATTTGTGTTTCGCTTGTAATTAATACGGTTAAGGTTCAAAAAAGTTTCTTAATTGACGTTTTTACATGCGATTATATTTTGAATTTTTACTTTAATTATTGTTTAACACGATGTTAAGTATCTACATAAACAAATAGGTACGTGTTTGAGCATGATAAAGTAAAGTGGAAATAATTTTAATGCGGTGAAACTTATTTTTAATGAAAGAACTCCTTTTTTAAAAACTTCAACAAACAGGTGTGCATGATGCCAAACGATCGGGTCGACTAAATTTTGGTATAGGTAAAGACATTGATATAGTTTCAGAAATTGTAGTAAACCCTTCTTCCACAGCCGAAGTAGTGTCTACCTGTGAACACAGGGTGCTAACCAAAAACAAATTTCACCCATACAATTTAAACATGGTGCATTAACTTTTAGATGATGACCCCAACCATAGGCTGCAATTCTGTAAAAATATGTCAAATAAAATTCTTCAACATCCAACATCCTTCCTTAATGGAAATGTTAATACTCAAAATGTGAGGTATTGGAGTGACATAAATCCTCATGTTTCGTAAAAAGCATACACAGTTCCCATTAAAAGTAAATGAAAGGGTAGGCTGTAGGGAAACCACATAGTTGGGCAACTCTAATAATAACCGGTGAAGTATATATCGAAATGTTAGAAAATTCAATTAAACCGTTCATTCTTTAGATTCTGAAAGATAATCCAGATGAATTTGGTAACTTGGAAATAACGTTCCAACTAGATGTTGCTCCTACTATTACTTTGCAGTAATACGTTGTCTAGATTGGGAATAGCCTTGTACATCGATTGTACCACACCGTCCAATAGATTGGCCAGCTCGGTTACCGGACCTAACACCTCCTTTAGATATTTTTCTGTGGGGATACCCTAAATCTAAGTTCACGCTACAGCTACTGACCATATTGATAACGAATTATTGAAGAATGTAGGAAAATTTCCCCTGATACCACAAATCTCAATCAATTGGTGTGAGAAATTTTTAATGTTGTTATACTTTTACACATATTTTTACATTGTACTTTGACTAAAAGTAGGGGCATTACCTTAGCTGTCTAAAGACAGCTGTAAATGCTCTCCGGCAAAGGATGGCTAGAAAAATAACACTAGAAACTATAGTCCTTTTGCATTATTATCAATATCGAAGATAATTGAAAGACTAATTAAAAACCGTCTATTGTTTTTTTCGTTTTAAACATAAAATCTTGAAAGCTCAATTGGTTTTCTACCTAATAAATGCACTAACGCTATGTTTTCTGATCTTAATGAAATATATACCTCACCTAATAATAAATTTTATACGGCTTCCGTTTTTTGTGATTTGGCTAAGGCCTTCGTTTGTGTTGATCATGAAATTCTGATTAACAAAATAGAGTATTATGGAATCTGATGTGTTCAAAATGGATTGTATCTTATCTTGAATGTAGAATACAGCTGGTACGAGCTAATGGTAAAGTTTAAAGTAATTCGTCAATTGGCAATGGTTTACTTCATGGTTCAGTTATAGGATCAATTCTATTTTGAGAAAACATTAGTTTTATCCTACAAAGAAGTTTTGCACCCTCTAAAACTCAACAATGATTTAATATGATCCTAAAATTCGATCAAGTTTCTTAGTCTACTTATTCCTTCAATTCCTTCCTAAGTCCTTCAATGGTCTGTACATGTGGAGACCTTAGCAAAAAATTATCCTCTGCTTGTTTTGCTGTTAAGTCTGTTTTTTAACTGTTCGATTCTCGTACTGCTTTAACAACTTACTACTCGTTGTTCGACTCGTATCTTCGCTATTGTTTGCCTTTCTGGGGTCTTGTAGTTTGCACCTCTTCGAATCTATCTTAACATTACATTTATGGCTTTTATGGCTTTGGTAGAAGAAGGCATGGCGAATTCTATTTTAAAAAATATGAAACTTTGACTGTAGTCGTTATTCATTTTAGAATCCGTGTGATTCGCAAACACTTTAACAACTCAACTGAGAGACCTATTCTCAGTTCAAAAAAATAATTCAATCAGCTACCTTCATAATTAAAAATGGCAAATACATTAAATAAGTTCCGTATATTGACAAAGGCATTTATGCTTGAAACACTGTGGTAGTATTCTACAATATAGACTCAATAGATTGGCGTAATGCAATTTAGTATGAAGTAAGATATTACATGTATTATAATTAGTATTATTAAGCCAAATTGTTATTATATATTATCTAATGTAAAATTGTATATATATATATATATATATATATATATAAAAATTTCTTTAATTCCTTATTTCTTAGACCTTTTGATATATAAATGCATATAAATGTTCTTGATTTTAGGTCTCTTCTATTTTAAAATTAGTTTCTTTTGATAGTTTTTAAAAGAAAGATGAATTTTGACGTTTCGACTTTTCTTTAAGTCTTTATCAAAATATGATATTGATACTGATAATTTGCTATTTATATTGATCTATAGATCACCTTATCATGAATATCAAAATAAGGATAAAATCAACTTAGAAAAATTAATTTTTTTCTTTGCTTCCCACATCTCAAATATATAGCGGTAATCAATTAAATTTATTAGAATTAGAGCCATAAATTTTACTTAAATCATTTATAGCTTTTTCTTATGAATGTGAACCATTTCTAAAAATTCTTTTTTTCGTGTTTTAGATTCCGTTTCAAGAATTTTTGAATCTTTATAATTGAGTTCATGTTTTTTTTTTATTTTTTGTGGTTCGTTAATACAGTTCTATTTTTTTATCGTATTGATGACCTCTTAATCTATTTTCTAAATACTGAGATGAAAAGAAGAAAAGTCAAAACGTAAAAATTCATCTTTTAAAAACTATCAAAAGAAAACTAATTTTGAAACAGAAGAGACCTAAAATCAACATTTAGATGCATATATATACATATATATATATATATATATATATATATATATATATATATATATATATATATATATATATATATATATATATATATTATATATATCAATGAACGAATAGCCACCCTTATCTTCACCCTTCTTTGGATAATGGCTTCAAAGTGGGATCCGAAACGTCAAGAATTTTCAAACTTCCGATGCGGTTCAACTCGTAAACCTACTTCTTTTGTACATATATAATATAGTTTTCATGCTTGTCACATTGAGTTTTACATTATTTGTAATTCAAGTTAGTGGTAGCATAACATCAAAATATCCCTTGTCACTTATTTCCGTATTGAATTGGATTCGATACTGTATAGAATAATTTACTACTTCAAATAGCGTAAATCACTTCTAGTATATCTGATCACTTCAAATTTCAAGCTGAAAAAATAAATGATGCTGCAACAATCAATCGTGAGCTTGTAGTTACTTTGTTCGTCTTTTTTGAGTAGACAAATATCAGCAAATCCTACAAAATTTTTGTTCATCTCCCTTTTACCTGCCTCACACTAATTTAAAGTTCATGTTATCACATTTTTTCAAAATAAGAACATTTTTATCCAATTTTAGGGCTTTTAAATCTTTTATTATACCACTTCTATTAGGATTTCAGTCTTAAAATTGGTTGATTATGTGTTACTCAAAATTATTATTGTCTATTAATGTATCATCATGATACGAAAAAAAGGGGAATTCGAGATTGATACCAAAATATATCAAAAATATCATAAACTAGTATAAAATATACAAAACTTTGTCCTAATCATTTCAATAATAAGATAGTGTATTTCAACAGGTATTAAGTGGAGTTAAGTTTTTTGATATTCATCCCCTGCTCCCTTCTTTCTCTGATAATAGTTTTATAGGCTTTTCCTGAATTTTTTTCTGAAATTTTAGTTAACTGTTCTTTCTATTAGTGATATATATTTGTCTTCTCTAATTTTTTCCTTTTTGTTTTGTATAGGACGTAATTTTTTGGTTTCTATCTTTCTACCTGTTGCAATTTATTTTATATTGATATTCAATTTTTTTGAAATTTTCTGTTATATTGTTGGACTTGTTCAAAATTTAATTCGCCTTATTCTACATGCACATCTTTGGGGTTGTTGTTATGGTTTTTTTAGTTATTTATGTGTAAGGGGTACTAAGTAGAAGATTATCCCCTGACAGCGACAGTCTTGCAAAGCCAAGTGCCTTTGGCATGAGAGTTCGTTAGTAGCCCTAGAGTGTATGTCTATATATCAGTACCCCTGGTATTATACGAGTTCGTTTTGAATAAAAATATAATTTGATTGTTCAAATTTTTGTTTTCTGCGATATTACTGCGATACTTTCTATCTTTTCAACTTAAATTTAAAACCTAGTTTTAAAATTAAATATCGTTTCGCTATGTATTTTTCTTGATGTTCTGAAAGTTCCGAACTTATCGCTAACAAATGTTAAACAAAAAACTGTTGAAAAAGGAAGACTTTCGGTTCCGTAATGACAAGCCAGAAGAGATATTAAAGTGAAGAAGTTCCTTAAGGAAAAGCTGTCGGAAAACAAATTAATCAAAACCACAAATATGCGGATGCAATTTTTGAGACTCAAGTGTTTACGGTACGTATTATAAGCATTTTCCGGACTTGCCTTCTTTTCATCGTTCCTTTCGTCTCAACTGAAAACGTCTTAAAAGAGAATTATAATCAGTTGCGGGTCAGGCCAGAGGGAAAAGCACGATCAAATTAATATTTCTCTTCAGTTAGTCGAGACAGCAACAGTAAAAATTAAATCAAGTAAATCAGAAATGTTAAGGATAGAAACAATGAATTATTATTTCGTGCTTGAATGTCATTAATCATGTAGGGTTTAACCACCAAACCTTTGGTACCAACAAAGTAAAACGATAAAGTTAAATACGGTATGAATACTGATCGGGTTAACCCTATCATGATCTGAATGTTCGTAAACTGACCTGGATAAGATTCATTGTTGTTCGGAAACTGATCGAGTTAATCGGATCGTAGATATATGATATGATCCTTTCTACCCTAGTTGACCAGTGAGTAAATACGATCATCTGCCGGATTGTTTCATATATTCATTTGTCTATGGTTTTTAGAACTACTATAAATTCTTCGGAAGTTCTAATGACACATTATAGGTAGTTTCGAAGCGTGGTACGACAGTCAAGCTGGAGTAAATCAAGGTTGAGTCGACAATAGTAAAAGTTGTTAAAACGAGCTATCATCTAAAGGAAATATCCTATAATAATAAAACCAAAGAAGTTTCTGCTCCTAGAGTGTAATTATTATCTGTTAAATAAATTAAATACTCTTAACATATTATTATTACAATAAATTTATTCGACATATAATATTTCAGGACAATCAGTAATCCTAATGGAAAATGCAGCGTTTCATTCGTGTCAACTTCGTAATTTAGGGGTATATAGTAGCACTAGTAAAACTGACATTATTGCATTTTTGTATGATCCTGCGACCCATCTTGCGGGATGTGTAGTAACATAAAAAATGATTATTGTTATTAACAGTTATTCAAATATGGTAACCAAACTTTAAAACTGAGTAAACAAGTTGTAAAAAAAGTTGTGATAGGAGACAAAAAATTTGGAATATTATGTTGAACATATTACTAAACTGAAAAATAATATGTGGTTTTACTCTTTGGCCAACAATGAGAACAGAAGATTTTTCTGTAAGACTGTAGCAATCATTGTTCATAACAACTCTGAAATTGTAAGGTTAGGTTAGGTTAGGTGTGAATAATCTAGGACATTTTTTATCACTGCAAAGAATTTATTTTGGTTCATGATTGTGCTTTGAAATTTTGTTTTGTCTGTTCGCCCTAGATAGTCTTAACCTCCAATTATGCGAATATATAAATAAATTTATATATATATATATATATATATATATATATATATATATATATATATATTTCGTTTTGCTATTGCGGAGTTTTTTCTTGGAACTACATCGAACGCTTTTCCTTATTAATTAACGCCATTTACACGCTATTTTCTCTTTCTTTCTTCATATTCTTCCGGAAGTGACTGTGGGTAGGTTGTCGTTTATTTTTTTTTTCGACTAGATATTTAGTCAGTTCTATTATTATATCCAATTGTTGTCATTTTGTCATCATTAAAAATCGTCCCTTTTTCCAGGTGACTTTTTTCATTTTTCGTCATTTTCTCTTTGTAAATATAATTATTTTATTTTTCCCCAAAATAATTTGTTTCAATTTTTAGTATTGAAACATAATTTTATGATTAACATATACCCCATTTAAATGATCATATCATAGCTTCACATATATGCTATAGTTGGAAAGGGCCACAATCGGATGGTATTAGTATTAAATCATCAAATATGGTCATATAAAAGATCTACAAATAACAATGACATTATAAAATTAATTCTAAATTATTTTCATTAGAAAATTTTTCATTTTTCATTTTTCATTTTATCTTTATTCTTAGGATGTAATGTGCTTTATTCTAAGGATCTAACGTACATTTTTTACTTTTTACTATTCAAAGTCGAATTATTTGGATTTACAAACCATACAATAATTTTTTTATACGAATAGGCTTGCAACTTTATCACAATTTTAATTGATCAACAAATATATAAGACGTTTGGAAATTATTTTTTCTACGACCGTGCGTTTTAACCCACTTTCCCGGCACGAATTTTAGTTTTGAAAGTGTCACTTTCCTGCACTAGTGCGGGAAAGTAAAATTATGCAAATTTTGACCTTATTAGATATAGTTTTTTACTTCGGAGGTTATAACTATTGTTACTACAGGTAAACAAATATTTACGAAATAGTCCATTAAATAAACTTTAAACATTTTCTAGCTTTTTGTAGCATTTAAAATTTTTTGAAAATATAAAATAATAAAGATATTTTTTATATAACCATGTACATTCTTCAAAGGAGTGTCACGAAACAACTATCAAACCACTCGGATTTGATATCAGTTGCTATGACAACCAAGGCGTGTAATTGTTACTAAAACGTCAAAGTTGTTCAAAATGTCTTGGAAGTGACCGAATAAGTACAATCTTCTTTTAAATTAAACCACATTAAACCGAATCCGATACAATAATATTAATGGATTCATCCGACGAAGAACTTCTCGAAGCCATTTTGAAGGCTGCAAATGAAGCTAATTCCGAGCTGTTACCTGCCAAATCCAGACTAAGATATGAGAAGCAATACGACCATTTTGATACATGGTGTAAGGAAAAAGGGGCCAAAACTTATAAGGAAGAGGTATTTCTGGCGTATTTTTCAGACCTAAGTAAGGTTTTGAAATCTAATACATTATGGTCCCGCTATTCGATGGTAAAAAGTTTAGTAAAAATAAAATAAAATTTGAATATAGAAAACTTCCATAAGCTAACGTCGTTTCTTAAAGAAGATTTATCCAGGGTTATGCTAGCTCCCGATGAGGTATACCTGATGATTAAAGTGAGTACCATTTTTGCACTGGCTGGGATTCTCCGCAGTCCGAGCTTGTAAATATCACTGTCGACGACATTCAAGATGAAGGCAACCTAACAAGATGAAGGCAACCTAATTGTTGTGAAAATTTCTGATTCCAAAAATCATTCGTCAAGATCATTTGTTTTATTTGAAGAAATAAATGACGGAACCTATTTGACGCTGTACAGAAAGTACGCAGATTTACGACCACCTACCACTCCACACCGCCGATTTGTTATTCATTATAAGAATGGAAAATGCTCAGTTCAATACGTTGGCGTTAACACTTTTGGCAAGATTCCAGAAGAGATTGCTGCATATTTACGCCTACCTAATCCGGAACGTTATACAGGACACAGTTTCAGACGTACTTCGGCAACGTTTCTAGCAGACTCCGGCAAAGAAATAACCAACCTAAAGCGCCTCGTTGGCTGGAAGTCTACTACTGTCGCTGAGGGCTATTTGGAGGACTCCGAGAATCAGAAGAAAAAAATATCAAATAAAATTCTCTGTACTATAAATGACTTAAAACCGTTGCCGTCACCGTCATCGTCATCTTTATGCGACCTGCTACCTGCAACCTGCAACCGATACCATCCTCATCGACGTCATCTAGCATCCAGTTGAAACCAAATAACTCCACTGGACCGGCAATTCTTACTAGTATACAGAATACAACAAATTGTGTTTTCAATATTAATATTTATAATAATTAGTAGTTTTTAGTTAAAGTTTTGTATATTATTATGTTTGTTGGAATAAAATACTTTTGAAAAATGGGTTGGTATACTTTTTTGTATATACAGTCGTAGAAAAAATAATGTTCCTAACTAATGCGTAAAGTGTCTTTCCCGCATTTGACCGCTTGCCCGAACTCCGCTCCGCGCCGTTCGGGACAATTCTAATTTTCCGGTATTTATCACAGTGCTCCTAACATGAACTGCTATTATATATTTAATTATTATACATATTGCTAATTTTGAGAATACATACGAAAAATATTATCTCGTTTTCTTCCACTGTTTTCTATCTAACTATCAATTTTTAGGGGATTATAAAACTAAAGGTATAACTATTTTTTCTTGCCTAACTTTTTTGCGATGAATATCTAGAAGTTTAAAAATATACATATATGTTTCTAAGAATTTTTATCCTCTTTACACCATCTATTATAGTGATTTGTATTGCGATTCTCAGTGTTTCCAATTCTTTAGCTATTACAATCTTTACTTTTGTCATAAAAATATTAGACAAAAGAATGTAGTGATATTTTCAGTTTTTGTAATTGATAATGTATTTACATTATATGTTCAAGTAATTCTTTATGAATTCTTATGAAAACAAACAATACAGCAAGGCTGTTGATTTAATGGAGTGGTGACCTCGGTATTCAGTTTTTTTTAATCTTGTCATTTACTACTGGCGTCCTTTAGTTTAAACATAAAATAGTAAATGAGTTGATTCAAAATAGTCATGTGGAAATCTGAATAAATAACTGTGATGAAAAGAATTGGATTTTTAGTGACACCTGTTTCACCACTGTGCACCTATATTTTCTAAAAACAGTACATATTGCGAATATGGTACATAAAAATCCTTTATAAATTAAATTTTATGATATTTACATAGTCCAAGTTCTTAGAACTCCTTGGTTCTGTTGAAAGATCTCCAACAAACATTTGTTAGCTTCCCATTGAACAAAATGCAAAATAATTTTATTTCATTATAACCCTTGTAAATAGTCCATTGTTAGGTCCATTGCAAAAGGTCTCCAGTTAGCCCCTTTACGACCCCTGTCTCTTTAAAATATGCCGTTATTTTTCCAGCACCAAATTTTCCACCAAATCCATAATTGTGATAGTTTTTATTTATTATATTTTCACATATTTCAATAAGTGAATTGTTAAGCTCTATAGGAAGTTGGGATCTTCCAATACAGGATTTGAGTAAAAAACACATTTAGTCACATATACCATCTTTCCTCAATACATCATTTACAATGATGTGTCAAAGCAAGTATGAAAAATTCTTGTTCAAATGTGAAAATATTATGCATAAAGATGTAAAATTCGCTTCACACGTTTTTTACAGTATGCTTATAGTTCCAGCGAATACTCCAGTGTACAGCTAATGATCTCTGATTTGCTTACATAACAGTGAAAACCTGCGTAATTTTTCTATAGTAGTGCCAATTTCGTTCTTTCATAGCCACATTTGGTATTCGTATGGTACCATCGCTAATTAATATCAAACTGATCGGATAACCCAAATATAAAAATGAGAGTGCGGGATTCTTAAGTCAAACACACCTTGTAGTTGATTGAAACTTAAATTCGGAGTAATAGTCTATAAAATGTAGACGGTACAAAAGTTGCTAGACGTGATCAAACTTAATGATCGAAATAGTCAATCACGAATCACATTTGGTTTTGGAGCTTATCTAGTTTTGTTTATATTAGTAATTTCCCAAACATATCAAGGTAATGATATATAATGTAATGATAATCTCATATTACAATTCTCAGGGTCGGATTAAGATTTATAAGGCCCCGGGGCTAAAATAATGACGGGGCCCCCTTAAGGAATTCGGAAACCCGGAAAAATTCACAAAATAATATCAATATGTTAGATTTGTGGTATCAACACATCAAAAAATACATAATGATTCCCAAATGATGGGGCCCTCTTGGACCTGGGGTTATAGCCCCCCCAAGCCCCTATCTTAATCCGGCCCTGACAATTATTGATTGAATTGGATTTAATATTGAATAGTATTATAGCGGATAAACATATGCATAATCTTTCTGTTAAAATCTTTAAAAATAGTGAGACATATTTAAATGATAAAATATCGTAACAATTTCGCGTCAAATCTAGAAAAACGTTATAAAATTTAGGAAAACACGAAAATTGTTTATGGTGTTGATTTCAATTAATTTTCTAACAATATACAAGGCAAATAAAACCCGTAGAACAACAAGTTTGAAAGAAGCAAAAATGTGAAATATAAGAAAAGCTAAATAGATATATAAAAAATGGATATCAGTAGGGTTATATTTGAGAAATCAATAGTTTAGGATTGAATAGCTCTTACTAGGATATGGAGTTAACGGAACTATTGTCTATGGTAAGGATGCAGTAATAGTAAAAGAAAAGTATTTGTTGCATAAAAAAGTAGGAAGTAAGACATTGAAATGCATAAGAAAACGCTGAATATAGATTATATAAAAATATAAATTCCAAGCAGAACAACAAATGAACATAATAATTGTGAAAATAGCACAACTGATAACGGATTGTGAATAAACTGATAACTGGAAAATTACTGTTCGAATTAATTAGGAGAAACATGGTCTGTGTTAGGTTCAGGTTACTGGTGAGGTTTCAAATCGCATCAAACCGGTGATATCTGCTGATAGGCAATGTGCAGAATGACCTTAAATATTAAAAACTTTTGACTGGTTCCAGAGTGCCATTAATGTGCTCTGGTCCATGATTAGAACATTGTGTTTGATGCAACTTTTGCTTTTTCAAATATGGATATTTCTTCTAAGAAGATCCCAATGAATAGAAGTGTATGACTGCTATAAATATAGCTAAGGTAGTTCGAGTGGACAAATAATGTATTCAAGAAAACGAAGAAGGCTTTCGGAAGTTGACCAAAAATCAATAACAGGAAATAAAACATAATTTCTATCTCAGAAAGTGGACGCTTATCATAGGCAAAAAATCCCTTCTAAACAGATGTGATGTTTTTTTTTATAGCAAATGACACTGGAAGCTGATGAAGCCATGATGTAGAATATATTGAAGTGTTACACCGTAGATTGTTCCATTCAATGGAATATTTCAACAAAACCTGAGACATTGTCACAGTTCAGACTTTTACCTGCGAAAATAAATTATACGTGATTAATTGGCATGATAATTTGGTAGACCTAAATCCAATTCAAAACTTATGACATATTCTTAAAGACAAACGAGTGCTAAATAAGTTCCACGTTGATGACATCAACATATGTGCTGAACTTTGGTGTCAATGCCAAGACACGTGTTGTTGAGCTCATTTCTGCAAAAGAGGGGCGTACTTTAGACTAATATATAGATTGTTTGAATCAAATATAGATAATAATTGATAAAAGCCGATATGGGAAACTTAGTGCTGAATAAAAACGTGATAGAAGGAATACTATTGTATGGACACGTAGAAAGGAAATGAAGTGCGGACTGAAAGGAATAACCAACAATGGAAAAAGACATGAAATTTTATATCTTGCAATGAATGATATCCAAAATATGGGAATAAATAAGGAAGAAAGAATGTAGTTGTAATCGGTAATATCAAAAAAGATTATATTTCTACACGCATCTAGAGACCTGAGATACGTTCGGTACTTGGGATTAAAGAAATTTGGGATTAAAATAATAACAAAAAAATTAGGTTTGTAACTTGAATGTTCATGAATAAAGGAGTGGTCTGTTTATTGTGAGTATTTACTAGAATCAGAAAAATTAATCATATATTGATTAGAAAAAAGGATCATTACAGGAATAGATATTCCGTATCTTTCCATTAAAATGGTAATGAAACTTCATACGATAATGATAATGTAACCAACGAAATTTATTCTATAAGTATTTGAGATATATGGTGAATAACTATAATTTTTTTAATCATTTATAGTTATTACTTCTACTATCAATTGCAAAATAACACGTGAGATAATTTAATTGTCTCCAATTATTTGGGAATCATAGTAATTTCATGGCGGCGATTAGTGATTATAACTTGTTGATAGAACTATCAACTATCCTAAAACACCCAAAGAAAAAAGGAGTAATATGATATCATCAAGTACCTTGTAATGATTATGACGGTGTTTACATAGGATAGACATCTCAGTATCAAGAAAATAGATAAATGTCGTCAATATGATGAGAAAATAAAACTACATTAACAAACTAAGGAGTATCAAAAACACATATATTTTAGAAAAGTAATCAAATACAAGAAAAAGAAAATTCTTGGAAACAAGACAGCAATCAATGATAAAAAAGATTTAAACAGAGAACAGAGTGAAATTTAAGTTCTATTTCATTAGTTTTAATTCATTCACGAATAATTTAATTGGAAGTTACTGCATATTTTTGGAATGCAACAATTAAAGACAAATACTTTTTTGTTATAAAATCAGATTTTATTTTTATATGGTTATTGTAGGTGATCTATTAATATGATTATGCAAATTGTCAATGTCAAGTCATATTGTGATACAGACCTAAATAGGTCGAGACGTCTATCTGCACCTATTTTTTGGAATTAATTTTCTATCAAAAGAGACCTTAAATCAATACGACGACAAGAAGATTCATGGTTCTACAATTGACTTATTGAAATTGGATAGAATAATCAATAATATAATAACATCAGATGTGTTCCCACTCTAAATGACTTACTTTGTATATCCAATTTAAACATTTTAATGCTCCGGGACAGGATTTCAAATATTTATTTCAAATTTTAATGACAACAAAGTTATGACAACAGAATGTTCGAAAACTTCCTAAGATAACAGTTACAAAAGGAAAACCTGTATCACTATTTAATATTTGATAAAATAACCAAATCACATCCAATGTAACACGTCATTGCCATGAAAATTGTGTTTCTGTTTGACACTTTGAAAGATTTGAGTAGCGGTTACATTTGTACATTAGTTATTTTAGTATATCTCGTGACTGAGAATGTGAAACAGAAAATTACGATACATTAAAAAATTGCGATACACCATTTAGGTGACAAAGGAAGAAGTATTAGTGAAGTTCCTAAAATATTTGATATGACATTCAGATCATCATTACTGTGGAAAGGTTAACAAAGTAGAAACAATGAAACATTTGACAATTTAAGAAATTCTAGTTTACTTTTGTATGTTCAAACAGAAACTATTTGTCAGTGTCTCTAAACAAACAAGATTAAACCTTTTTCTATCGAAATTTCTAGACATATTCTTTACCAACAAATGAAGTAGTAAAGTCACAAAATTATCTCTGTTGGGCAGTGTAAAACCGATACTCTATAGAGAACTATAAAAACAATATTAAGTCTTTAACTAAATCCGAACGTAGAGTAGATAGATAAAGATCATGCTTCGTGTTCTTTAGTGGATAACTGTGCAATTAATTTTATAAATTAGGATTGAACAAATTGATTCAAATATGTATAAGGAATGAAGAGTCAATATTCTGCATCTTCTAATAAAGTCTTAGCAGTAAGTGTTACTGTTTAGTCTGAGTAAATATCTAACTGGTCTCTTTTGTAGTATGAAGATTCGCTAAAATTGAGTCGCACAACATGTATCCCAGAAGGGAAAGGCATATCGAAGATGCGACTCAAAAAGGGCATTATGAACTGTTATAGAAGTTGATGAGTTTAGCTCCTTGGAAACTGACTATAGCGTTAAATAGGCAGAAATCACTTTTTTACATAAACCAGCGATATGTAACTTCCATTTCAAAGAATTGTCTACAACAACCCCTAAGAAATTTACAGAATCAATTATGTCAATGTTATTGTTTACAAAAGATTAGATTAGATTAGAGTCGCACCATGATTTAAGGGTGATTAGGTCACTATATATGGTTCTATGAATTGCCGTGATATTAGGGTTGCTCCAAGAGAAACTACATATACATATTTTATATATAAATAAGCAGTGCGAACTCAATAAAACTCAATAAATGTCGTTGAGCGTATAATTTCTTGAGTTTTCATCTGAATATCGTTAAGTGTGAGTCACGGATTTTTTATTAATCTTTTCTGAAATAACCACTCACAAATGATTCCATAGGATAATATAATATTTATTTAACTGTTTACTAGCTTCCTCAATTGTTTTTCCACGTAAAAATGCTTGATTAACAATGGAAATTCTTATTTATTCATATTTAACAGCTTTATTAAAAATTTAGATGATGACATCAGAAACATGATAGAAAGTAACAATATAATCACCGTAGACGAAATCAACCACATAATTCAATATACTCTTATGTAACTCCTCAACAATCGAAAAGTATGTACAGTGCAACCTTAATATAACCTCGATTTAACAAATTCTTCGTAATCCCCTTGAATTGTCCATAAGAGTCAATGTAAAATATACCTTTACATTACGAACATTTTTTGCGAACAACCTCCTTATAACGAATTTTCAACTATCAAGAAAAAGTATAAATACCTCTAATTAACCTCAACCTCAATCCTAAACCTTTATATGAAGTGCTCACCAATGTATAACTCTTAATCTCATAGTATGAGATTCATGTCTCGACAGGTTTCGAGACGTTTTTGTTCGTAAAACGAATTTTAGACCAACCTAACCTCAACATAACAATCTTCAGTTCAACGAATTACTTGATATAACGAATAATTAATTGTTCCCATCCGATTTGTTATATCGAGGTTGCACTGTACTAGGTCTGGCTATTAAATAACGAGACTGCGCGCCTAGAGGGCGCCCTAGACAGGTGGGGTCCAAAACGAGTAGTGCTGACAAGATATCTATTACAGTATTAGTGCAGTAGCAGTTTGAAACGAACGTGAAAATCATGTGTGATGAAAAAGAGGAGCAACGTGTAAATCTCAAATTTCTCGTTAAATTGAAAAAACCTCCGACTAAATGCTATGAATTGTTGCAAGAAGCCTATGGGGACAATTCTCTATCTCGTGCGCGTGCTTTTGAGTGGTGTAAGCGCTTTAGTGAAGGCAGAGAGAAAGCATTGAAGATGACCAGCGCCCAGGTCGCTCTGTGACTGTTTTAACTCCGGAAATAGTGACCAAAATCAACCAAATTGTGCGTGCAGAATGAGCGTCAACGGGTCTGCTCAGATTTACTTGAAAGGTTAGAAAAATTAAAAAAAATTGCTTTGAAAGGGACCCGATGTAAGACGATGGAAGCGGTCAAGCACAAAACGGCAGACCTCCTAAAGGCGCTCATCAAAGAAGACTTCCAGCACTGCTTCGATCAATGGAAAAAACGTATGGAAAAGAGTGTGACAAGGGGAGGAGAGTATTTTGAAGGGGAGCATTCGAATGTAGAATAATTTTTATAATAAAACCCTTTTTCATGACCAGTCTCGTTATTTAATCTAGACCTCGTATGAATTTAGTTATACAAAGTTCATGGATTTATCTACAAAGTTTCAAATATATCATACAAAGTTATCGCTACCTTCATAAAAGAAATTACAAACTAAAAGAAGCTTTCGATTATTTAGATGAATTATTCAAAATTAAGGACAACAATTTATACGAATTGAAAATATTATATACCCATTTAGAAGTAGTACATGTCTATATAATATGCTATGTACCATATTAATGAATTAGCGTTACAGTCGAATTAAATATAAAATTGATAAAAATAATATTCCGCTCATTTCGTCTGTTCATGTAATTTTTACACTGGTTGCATAAAGTACTATTTAATTTGTTATACCAATCAATAGAATTTCCTGCATTGAATATCGATTCCCTCTTTGGTTTATATGCGTACAGCATACAGTGTACTCCGCCACTGTTTCAAAAAAGATCCACATTCTATTTGATGTAGACTAAAGTAAAAACTCATAAATATCTACGTGATTTCAGATTGTTATTTTAGCACATTCCCTTCGCAAAGAGCCTGTATGTGCATACAAAATACGTTGACAAACTTGAGAGGAAAATTTATTTCGTTAACACAGTTTACCATTTTATTAAGCATAAAATAAATAACGAATTAACATAATCCTGGGCGTTCAAATGAAGCAAACCATGAACGGAACTGAAAATTTTATTAACTAATACTCCCATTCTTCATAATTTATTTATTTTATTTGAAGCAAGAATTTAGTTAACATTGTTCTTTTCGGAATGATTATTTTAATAAAAGTATTTAAAAAAAATGTAGTGTTTTTGTTTGAGAATTAATTTAAGGAAACGAATTCCTAGCCAACGTTTCGAAAACAATGGACATTTCAAAATAATATTGAAATTATAAGTAGACTTATTTTATCGTATTGCATTACATTTATTATACTGTATAAGAGTGCACGTAGGTGATAAACGTATCCGTAGAATTCTGCATATTTATAGTTGTATGAATGAATTAATAAATTACAATGTTTTTAATGATTTAAGTAATTTCGAAAATCAATTTATCTATTTGTTCATTTTTTTGGAGTAAGTCTTTGTAGAAAACTTTGGGATTTGTCTTTATTTTCCAGGTTAATGGTAGTGAATAAAGATCTAAAATTCATCCTGTGATATTCAATGAAAATAAAGTCAGTTTAAGACAAATCATTGGTATGAATTGCTAGAGAATATGTTGAAAGTTTATCAATATCTCTAGTTATCATTATAAGTATGATTTTGTGTGGTTCTTTCTGTCAATAATCGAATGAATTCCAAAAGTTTCAACTACAACATTGGTAGAAGTTACCATATTAAAAAATAATGAAGAATATTTGCGTTCTATTATGAAACTTGAATCTAAAAATCATGTGTAATTCAATTATCGATACATATAATGTAGATAATAACACAAATGTTTAATCAAAATTATCATTATAAACTATCTCAAATCAATTATGTGGTAAAAATGATGACTGAATTTATAAAAAAATAATAATTTGACGGAGCGTTATCATGAGAAATCATCTAAATAAACGCTTATGTTTTATTAAATATAAATAAAATCGTTGTATGTTAATTAAATGTGTGGGAATATTTTCAGTTTAATATGATTTGTGTAGCTTAATATTTGGATTTGAATTGTAAACACCACATTTTCCCTTCGGATACGCTTATGTTGAGATGAACTGGAGTGTAAACAAGCTTCATCCTTTTCTAACTTCATAAGTTATAAAATATTCAGTTCAAACTTGCGGGGTGAAACTACCGGTTGGAAAGAAATTCAAAAATCGAGAAAAACTTTCGGAATAATGGTGTTATTCTGAATTTAATGTTTCGTATTATCATTCACTATTCATCATTATTCATTCTGTATGTTTATTTTTCGGTTTGGTAATCGCTGTCATTTTACTTACATTTCCATAAATATGTTTTTAGACATAACAATACAGTTGATAATGTATAATTATACGAAACATATATGAATGTTGATCCACAAAAACTATTGACTAGACCTGTATTCCAATTTACATACGTACACTAGTTATTTATTGTGAATTACATTCCTGTTCTCATAAGCTAAGGAAAAACATTTCATACTTTTATGATAACGGTGGCTTACTTTCTAAATCAGAATACATTGCCCTGCCAAACCATTTTGTCAAATCTGGAAACAGGAAGTAATCAGGAGAGCCAATTCAGATGAATATAGCAATAAACAGAAACGCAGTTTGGCTAATTTTTCTGATAATAGAGGATGAATAGGCAGGGGCATTGTAACCTTTCTTGCAATATATTGAATACTTGCAAGCAAGTACTCGATTGAAATGTTCAAATCATTAGTTGTATCATATAGTTTTATTTGATGATAAGTACAAGGACACAGATTTTATCGAAAAATTCTCAGATATTTCAGTAAATGACGGTTCCAGACGTTCAGCATTATCCTTGCCAATTTTGAAAGCAGGGAACACAAATAATTTCAATAATTTGCAGATAATTTTTACTATTTTTTCTTCAATTATTTCACATAAGAAATAATTTTTGATACACACTTCAAACTCTTCTTGTCTATATTCACCCAATATAAGCATTAAAACTTATTTGTCAGATTTATGTAAAATTGCGGAAACCAAAAATATAATTCCCGTAGCGAAAGTATTGTCAATAGCTGATAAGTTATATCTACATAAGATATTCTGATAACTTAATTTGATAATATTATAAAAGTTTTATTCCAGAATTATTGATATAGGATAAGGTACTTAGGGAGAATATTTTTCCAATTTTCATTTTCCCACTATAAACCTTTTGAAGAAACCCTGACATAATGGTACTAAGACGTACGGTACTTAGAATAAGGTAATTATCATCTTAAACATATTTAATAAATGTTCTGATAGGTTAATTAGGGATGACGTCACAGCCAGCCGCCATATTGTCTTGAGGAACAAAGTTATTGATTTCAATGAAAAAAAAAACGGTCGAAATAATCAATTTTCCATACCCAAATGAAAAAAAGTGTTGGTTTGTCCAAGACCACAATGTGGCCGATATTTCAAATCACTTTACTCTAAATGACCTAAAGTATGCCAATTATAGTTCATTTAAACTAACAAGTATAAACACAAATAAGACTTACACTGTATCTGGATTGCCCAATGGTCAGCGGCCAAGAAGAAGCAGTAGCTGAGAAATGGTTTTTTGATGTCCAACCAACAGCACTCTCAAAGGTAACGTCACCAATATGCCCCTGAAAAAAATTATGGGTATATATATATATATATATATATATATATATATATATATATAGTTATATATAAATATCTTTAATTTCTTATACCTTTTGACATGTTTTCTAAATTTGAGAGGTCTGCCCCATATAGACAGCGCCACAATTAGTACAAGGCACTTCATATATAATATTAATTCTTTTGTTTTTTGAGTTTTAAATTTCAATTTAGTGAAATATTCAGATAAAGTATTATGTCCTTTATGACTTACAATAATATCATATTTATTAAAATAATTTGATAGTTGTTGGGAAAGTCCTTGTACATATGGTAAGGAAAAATGTTTTAAGTTTTGATGTTTCGTTTCTGTTTTGTTTTTAAATTGATTGTAGTATCTGTATATCCCTTTCTTGAATACGTTACTCATTATTTTTTCCGGATAATTATTTTCCTTCAATGCAGTTTTTGCTTTTTGAGTAGCTAAGCATCTAAATTCAGGATCTGATGGTTGGATAGATCTACCAGCCAAACTTATTGATTGAAGTTTTTCATGGTAAGAATTGAATTTTTTACTTATGTTTTCAATTGTGCTATGTCACTTGAAATGGAAGCTCCCACAGCACAATCATCAATTTGGATATTTCATTTTCATATTTGAAATATCTTGTAGTCCAGTGTAGTGTAAGTTCTATAGCTTTTTTAAATTCATTTTGAGTTATTTCTGTATATTCTTTAATTTTGTCCCATTATTTTATTATTAATATAATATATTATTATTATATTTTTCACAATGGTAATATTTGTATATAAAGGAACCACATCTAACGAAACAAATACATATTCATTAGAAATTTTGATACTTTTAATTTTTTCTTTGAAATCCCATGTGTGTTTGATATTGTATAGTTAGTATAGTTCACAAAAACTTCTATATTATCTATAAAAATATGATTAAACCGATTTAAACCTTTTTTGCAAAATTGCTATACTTCAAGATCCTAATGAAGTTAGGTAATGGATTTTAAAGAAAAAAACTAAATCTCGTTAAGAAAATCAATTTATAATATATTTTTCCATCATTTTATTCATTGGGGCGACGTGGATTGTTCGATGTCTGGCAAAAAAATGGAAACCGTTAAAAGCAGCGGGCGATATTTCGCTTTTATTTTCCTATTATAAGGGGATTAGGCAACCCCCATTGACCTTGAATGTAACGCTCGGAAGTTGGTAGAAAGATAGAAGCTCGTCGAGGAGGACTTCCCGCGTGCTTTTGGTCACTTTTTGATATTTTGTTAATTTTCCTCACTTATCTGAATATGAAAAAGTGTAGTGATTTTTATAGTGAAGGGTCCGTCAAGATTATACACAAAAAAAATATTTGAACATTTTTTCAACTTTTAATTTTAAATCCAAGATCTGTAAACATTGTTGTGTAATCTCGTAATTAATTCATCCTGATTTTAGGTGTAATTTAATCAATAATTAATCTTATGTGGAAAATATTTTTACGGTCAACGTGATTTCCAATTGCAGATTTTTTGAATTTATTATTCTATAACAATTGATATGAGCGACCCCATAGTATAAGTGTTAATTTTACAGTATTAATGTATTCACTATGAGGTAAGTCTGTATATTCTTTCCATTATCTTTTTAATGTATTTTTCTTTGAATTCAGTTTCTTTATAAATATTCATATCCCAATTATAAGATTGCTACAGATTTCAGTGCAATCGTAAATTTGTGGATGAAATATTTATTAATCTAACCAAAATTGTCCTTATTAGGCTGTCAGTAAACCCTTCTGACTAACAAAATGGAAAAGCCAGTATTATAAAAAATCAACGTCTGGCGTAGGATACTGAACTAACGAATTTTTTGAGGATAATATTAATGCGCAGACATTTTCTGATATTTGATTAATGATATAAGCCGTGGTATTCCATTGATAGATTGGCCACCGAGATCTCCAGATCTAACAATGCTAGACCAAATAAAATAAAGGAAAGCCCGCGTATGTGACAGAAACTAATTGTGTACAAGGATTCGACAGGTATGTGCAGAAATCTTTATTCAAGAAATGAGGAGTGTAATTGAAAACAACTACTATTAATTTATCGAACTGTGTAGTGGATTGTGAAGAACGATCTAAAATAAAATGAAGTCTAACATTCAGGTCTTAGTTTACAGTTATGTTTTTTATTCAATTTCGTCATTAGCTCATTCCGTCCGTTGAAAATTAGATGTAATTAGGTATTTAACTGATGTTACTTCATACATTTTTCCTCACGTGTTTTTAATCTATTTTTACAGGTTGGTCGTATATAGCTGTTAACTCAAAAGCTTATGATAGGTACTTAAGTTGACATAACAGTACTATTTGTAAATATTATTTTTGTGCAGTTCTTTATTTCCAATAACGATCTTTCGTATACTTTCATAACTGATGGTCTAATTTTTAATATCGAATTTTCTTTTATACTAACTTCATTCATTACATAATCAGGTTCATTTGTACTTTTAAGCCTCATAATTTTCAAGTTTTTGTTACAGAGTTTTATCATATAATTGGAATAAAATCACGTGCAATTTCACTATACTATTTACCCAAACCAGATTAATGAGTGACATAATGCCTGACAAGGTCACTTCTTTCAGTGTACTGTTTTTTGTTTGAAACACCCCTTCGCTGATTAAGTATAGAGGGGTGGTTTTTAACGGTTTTGAGAGATCTTTGCTTTCGTCAGCATCCCTGTGTAATGAGATACGGGGATGATTCCAAGTAAACGACGTCGGATGCCGCTGTTTCGGCCTTTTCACCCCTGCCTTCCTTTCGTCCGCTACCAACAATTCCTCCCCTTGTTTTGTTTACCACCAAAGACGATTTATTGTTTTTCTATCATTTGGACTCGGAATTCACGCAAAAATGTCTGTTAATTCTAATGGAAATAGCATTTCCCTATTTTTTTGTATAAAAGTAAAACTGTCTATACTAAGAATAAGTATACTTAGTGTGGTCAGAATAAATTTTACTGTTGATTCATTGTGGATTGTTTGTTAGAAATACTTTCAGATCATGATAGATTTCGTTGATTGTAAGGATAGATATGGGTAGGAATTAAGTTAATGTATAGGAATAGTTGAGCCTAATGCACATTATAGAGTGTAATTGTAAGGGTGGTTGTAGTGATACGTGTTGGTATGCGTACTCTATCCATTGTTACAAGTGAGTAGATGTTGCGTCCAATCATAAATGTTATGGTAGTTTTAGATAAATCAGATGTGTAGAGTAGGAAGAGCAGTGTACCAAGCACACTTCCTTGTGAAATACTGTAGTTAATGGGACAGAGGTTTGACTGTGGTCATAACAAAAAAGAAGCACCAGTATAACATTTTTCATAGCAACCAAAAAGTATTTTACAGGAAACTTGTAGCTACTTCCTATAAAAACATCAATCAACCTATACCATCAAAACCGACATTTGAAAAGTATTGGTCCTCATTATGGTCAACTCCCAAAAATCATAAGAGAAATGTCGACTGGATAGCAATCGAAGAGATGCGATTAAATATTGCTCCGATGCAGTTTGATGGTTTCACACTGAATGAAATCTCTGGCGTAATACAAAATACCAACAACTGAAAAGGACCGGAAGTTGATAATATCCAAAATTTCCAGTATAAGAAATTTCCGAGCGTACGCAGGGAATTAGCGAAGCAATTTTCTCAACTTCTACAGAATCCAGAAGATATCCCAACTTTTCTAGAACTGGGTTCCACTCACTTTCTCCCAGAGCGCTCCCAGCCGGATGACCCCACTCAGTACAGACTTATCACGTGTATTCACACTTTATTTAAGATACTTACAGTTTGTATCACTAACAGAATTCATAGGCACTTTGAAGAAAATAACATTTTAGCAGAGGAACAAAAAGGTTGCAGAAGAAATCACCAAGGTTGCAAAGAACAACTTCTTGTGGACTTTCTGATACATCGGCAAGCTCAGAAAGATCACCGGAATATATACACTGCTTTCTTACATTACAAGAAAATGTTTGATAGTGTACCACCTCATTCCAGGCTTGTAGAAGTCTTGCAGATTGCAAGCTTCTTTTAAACAACGATTAAGGGAAGGCGATCTAACTCTTTGAGCCTGATATCACCTCCTCGATGTAACACATGGCAGCTCCACTGATATACGTATAGAGTTTGGACTGTATAAGTGCAAGACCTTACACATTGATTAATACAGTGTCATAAACGAATTTCATATAAGCAATGGAAAACGGGGAAACATACAAACATCTGGGATTTCAGCAGGCTAAGTTAGTGGACCACAAGCAGGCAAAAGTTAGAATCCAAGATCAATACACTAAACGAGTAAAATCATTTATGAAGTTCAAGTTGAATGCAGGCAATCAACACCTGAGCCAAATGTCCACAAATATCAGAGAGAATATAACATATAACATCTGCTTGTAGTGATTTAATTAATACTGACTATATACAGCAGTAGAAGTGTGCAACATCATTCATCAGAAACTGGCCAACAAGTTCGGTTTTCTCAATACTTATGCTCGAAAATGACAATTTTAGACTCTACAACGATATGTTGATAACATGAAATGACAGGTGACGAATAACAGATCTGACATCGTGGTGGTTGATGGAAAAGTCATTTTTTGATGCAGCCATACTGAACACTCATAAAGTTCTCAATAATCACCAGAAGAACTGGCTAAATACGCAGATCTCGCAATTGAGATTAAACAGATGTGGCACAGCTAAAATGTGGAAATTGTCCCTGTTATTATGTCAGCAACTGATGTCGTGCCTAAGACCCTGAACGATAGCATTGCCAAATTGGGATTACTAAAAAACACCTTCACCGACATCCAGAAGTCTGTGATATTGAATACTTGCCACACAGAAAGCAAGTTTATTATGTGAACTGAGCCTAATCCTTTAGATACTTTGTGTCCGAGATAGGTAAACGATATCGTCTCTAACCTGAGTAGTGCATAAGAATTTCGCAGAATAATTATAATAACAATGGGTATGTAGTCTCTAGATACAGTTTTGCGCAAATGACTATTGAAATTTTAAAAAATAAAGATTTTTTAATAGTGTTCGTTTTTGTTTATACAATTTTCCAGTTAGAATTGGAAAGAAAATTACGTTCACGGTTTATTTAGAATAAAATATATCAATGACAAACTGTAATTCGGCACATATTGAATATAAACACTTGCTTGTTTAGAAATAACTTTCAAAATACGTTATTTACAACTATAATTAATGATTTAATTTCCAAACAATGAATCCAAAAATATAATAAAATAGCTGATATTTATTGTAACAAGTTTATACCAAAAAATTATTCAATTTATTGTGTTTATATTTATCCACCTGCTCTGGTATTTGAAAGTATACATAATTCAAATTATGTATTTGGTACGCCTGTTGTAACAAAATTATTTTTCTGTAAAATGTCAAATAAACATTAGGATATTGACGAAATGCCAATTTTATTTCATTACACCATTGAATAAATAATTCTGTTAAAAATTATAAGAAAACATGAGATGTGAGTTACAATTATAGTAAAAGATAAGCTATAAGCGCGACTTATTAGATTTTGCGTGAAGAGTTAAGGTTAAATTTCATACCTACGTGTTAGTATGGTTTGTATGAAGGATTTCAGTCATATAACTGCAATTTTTATTTATTGGTTTGGTGCCCTCTGGTCAATGCCTTAAAACAGCATTTACCTCAATATAATGACCTTTACCTGGATTAGCCATTGTTTACATGTATTAAACAATTATTATTATAACAATTTCTTCAAACAAACATTTTTGTGTATTTAAGTGTTTTATCGTGGATTCAAAACATATTGAGAGTTAAATCACTCTTAACGAGTATATTTATCAGGTCATTTCAAATTTCAACTCTGTCTCCTATTGACGTATTTAGCAACAAATTATAAACATATTTAGGTAGTAGATGTGGTTAAGGAGGTAGATATAGCCTTCTTGCACCGACCGGTAAAATACCACCGGATCCAGGCGACATGAATTGGCCCTAAGGGTTCCAAGTTTCGTCGCTGTGCCGACGCGTCCGGTTTCCAGGGTGAGAAAAAAGGCAAAAATATACCATGATGGCACCTTCTAGAGTATTCCGGAGTTGAAATAGAATCTCCGAGTGGAGGCTGATCTCAATTAAAAATATTTTAGAGATAGATTTCTACCAAATATGGATATAAACGCTGTACACCAACATGTGCAGTCGAAGAAACCTTATAATCTAGCAGAAATCCGATGTTATAGAACAAAAAAACTCTCAAACCTTGCCGATAAAATCGTTTTCGCTGGTGACTTTAATGTTCATCACGTTAACAGAACTGACGATGAGGAGCGAGAAGCTGAAGATTTTGACAACAGAAACCGATGGCAGACTTGTTGGGTCGCATGTTTACTTCAAATTCAACTGTTGATTCGTGAGGAAAACTACAAAACAGCTTGCATGAAGTTAGTTCATCGTTTCCAGAAATAGAATTTCGACACCCCGAGATGTGGCAAAACGATTCAAAGGCTTGGATATCAATAAAGCCACTGTCCCCGATGGAATACCACAAATCGTATTGCATAAATGCTAAGCTGAACCAACAAGTCCGTTATGAAAATTCTTTTCTTTATCATATAAAAGAGGTCTCTTCCCTTTAGATTGAAAACTTGCTCGGGTTCAGCCCGTACCCAAAAAAGGAGAAAAGACGGTTCCCAGCAACTATTGTCCGATTGCTCTAGTCACAGCCATTTCTAAGGTTATGGAAAATGTCATACAGGGATCTTTTGGTCTATGTCACCAGCGTATGGAGTGAAGCCATAGAGCAATATGGGGAATCCAGAGCAATCGATTTTACAGTGTTTGGCATACCTACCTTCTAAATAAATTAATTTCTTACGGCTTGTTGTCCTCACTTATCGACTGGCTTCGCAGCTTTGTCAATATGCGATCCACCCAGGTCGGTATCAATGGACACATCTCAGAATAGTTTGATATCAACTCTGGTGTTTCCCAGCGATGTATCTTGTCATTTACTCTCTTTCTCCTGTATATCAACGTTCTACTTGACAAAACTGCAAACCTGACCTATAGATCGCCTCCGATGGCACTCTGGTGTCATCATTTAACTCAGCCGCCCCAATAAACTTTAACTAAAACACTAAAATCCGCAAGCAGCAACCACCATCAATACCGATCTTGAAAACATTCTGAAGTAAGGTGAGAGCTATATGACTGAGTTTAATGCAGCAAAAACCCAGGTTTTTACTAACTGTAGCTTATGATTTCGTCCAGTCTGGATATAAAATATCAGTATCATCGCAAATTCGCTTGTAGGGTGTTGAGATTGGGAGCTACATGTCCTGGCAATTCACGTGGCCAACTTAACTGAGACAGCATAACAAAAACTTGGAGCCTTCTTTAAGACCAAAAAGCTATATATTCTAATCCTCCGCAAGACCCAGATTCGTTCATCTTTGGATTATTGCTCGTGTATTTGGAGCTCGGCTCCCAAGCATACCCTAAAGATGCTCGAATCAATACAGAAGATAGCAATTCGACTCAGAGGCGATCCAGAGTTAACCAGAAACTTGGATAGCTTAGAGCATAGAAGAAGGATCGCCGACTTGACTTTGTTTTACCGATACTACAACGGCAGATGCTCTTCCAAGCTGTCCAACATAATACCCCCTAGAGCAGTATTTATAATATTTACTATACAGGAAGACGAGGTTCATGAACATCGAGTTCGCCTACAGACGCCTAGAGCATCATTTATCGGGACTCCTTTCTTTGGAGAAGTGCAAACCTGTGGAATCAGCTACCAAGGCACGTCCTTTCCAAACATTACAGCCTACACGGTAGGCACCACTCGAGCTATTTAAGTGTAATAGGGTTCAACCTCTTGTGCTTGCTTTCTACAAAAAACCCATATTGGGCGATTGATTCAAGTTTTTGAAGTTGCACTCTATGCTATAAGCATAGAGTGATATTGATTAGAGTTGCTACTGATTTTTTCCAGATTTTTGGACAACGGATTCATACAATCCTTAGATGCTTTTTCCGTAACAAGGATAAAACATTTTCGAGTATGTGCTATCAAGTTTTCATCAGAAATTATGTTTCAGAGCATATGTAATTCCAAACTTATATTTAACAAAAGCAACAAGACGTATGATAATTGTGTATTTAAGCAGTCTATTATTTTAGATTATTAATTCCCTTTTTCAAAGAATTCTTCATTTATATTTATAAAATAATTTCTATTTCTATCAATTGGATATAAAATAAAGAATTATAGTGAAATCAAATATTTCTAAAAACACCATTACTTTTACCTGTAGCAGCGCTAGAGCAATAGGTTGAATAACTGTCGTTTTCAGGGGTAATTACTTGGTGGCAACTAATTTGATTCAATTTCAATATAAAGAAAAGGAATTCGAAATTCCGATTTGGGGTTGTTTCTTTTTTTTTGGGCCTTACTATGGTATCTATTTTTTTCGTTTCATTAATTAGATAAATATCTATTAATTGGTGACTTCATTGACCGATATAGTGATATTTATAAGCAGTCATTTTTAGAACTTTCACTGTTTTTCCTGCCGTCATATGTACTGAATAACTTAGATTTAAATGACAGTATTTTTTCAAACAAGCGAAATATCTGCACTGAAACGTTTGAAAATTATAATAGTTTCTAAAAATTGGGAGCAAACTTTCCTAGGTTCATGTTTTTTGTATTCCATATTGCAATATATTCAAACAGTAGTTCTTCCAACAAAAGCTGTACTAGTACACCAAATTTATTACTTCTGTTTTCACTAAATCATAACGAAGAAATTTATTTTAAGAAAAAGTGGTAACAGGTAAAGGCCATACGACATTATGTAATTTCCGATATTGTTTTCTGTATAGTTTTCAATGTTGACAAACGAGCATGTAGTTTTCGATATCCTAATAACTCATTCCTTGTTGTCAGGATTTTATTCGATTTTCTTTTATTGCGGACTCAAACGTAACGGCTGCCTGTGGTGCGGTAATAGTTGGATATACAATCAAGTTCCAAATTGTTTGACAAGGCAATTTTCGGAAAAGCGAAAATAGATTAGGCTCTGGATTCAAAGGAGAACAAGTCGTTTGACTTCTAACGTGTTAAATTATGGTAAACAATGAGCTTCCGCAAAAATATCCAATAGCATATAACAACTTTTCAAGGAAGTCCAATTAAATAGTTTAACATGAGTAAGGCTTGATGTTAAGTTATGTTATTACAATGAAATGAAGTAGTAAATGTCTATTGACAGTGACTTTTGGCAGCTCTATACCACCAGTCAGAGGTATTGTTTTTGTAAATTTCAATATAGAAAACTACATAAGTGTCATACACAATTTAAATAGAGGTAAAGTTTCTGTACAGTTTTTGTCGATATGGGCAACTGTAGAGAAAACGATATCGAAAACTACAAAATGTCAAAAGGCATTAAGTGTGTATTTACTACATAGATAAAAAAGTTACCAAACGGTAGGAATATGTAACTATTTATTTTACTTGGCTGACTCAGTATTCAATTATTTATTCAGTTAAGTATTCCTCCACTTTTTAACCTATCATATGTGTTGTTTAAGTTTATTTGGAAACCATTGGATGCAATATGACTCATCAATATTCTCAAAAATTTTTGGTCCGATATTATATTCATTATAAAAATTGTAAAATGCAGAGATAAGCATTAACTGAATAAAAAGAATTTGATTAATTATTTTAAACTGGCTATTCAATTATTCTCTTGTATTATATTAGGTAATATTACTATATATCTTTAAGTAGCAGCAAAAGATTATTACGTCCAGTCATTTTTACCTTCACAAATCTTTCAACAAATACAACATCACATTTCCGTTATTACAATGACAGATTGGACCAATTATTTTATCCATATTCAAAATCGGTTTTTCAGTTGTATACTATTCAACACTGGTCACTTTAGATTGATTTTGTCATTAAAGTTGATACGTTTTAAAGTGAATTTATCAATATAAAACGTTAAACTGCAAACTTCAATGTTTTTTTTTATTTATCAAAAACAATCTCCTCATGACGAATCAATCTCAAAATGAAACGTAACCTTAGATTTAAATACATACGATTTTGCTGCTATGCTCAATTCAAAATATATCACAAAACCTTGCCTGATACGACACGAAATAAAAGTATCTCCTCAACATAAGAAGTATCGAAAAAACTAAAAATTCTACTAATATGACGCTTCCACCAATACACTGTAACGTAAGAACGTAATGTAAGAAGAAAAAATTCCCCCTTCTCCCTCACACACTCCTTTGGTAGGAGCTAGATACTACAACTTAACTTTGATTTATTTGCTTGTATCTATTACAGTTTGATAGAAGAATAAATAATAGCCTTGAGAAAACGAGTAAAAGCTATTCAGATGTTTTGACATGGAACACACTGTATACAGAGCGTCATTCTATTTACGATCATAATTTTCTATATACAATATTCATTTTCAATTATGATGAATAATAAAAGAAAATATTCCATTAGTTAAACATTTTATTTTATATACAACTGAAACAAGCCTTGTATTCTTTATTAACTACTGGGTCAGTACATTCTCCTTGTCAGATGGAAGAATAATAGAGAGAAGTAGAGAAATGCAAACTCAAGGTTTATATTTTGTGGTGTCAGAAGAATAGAATAGAAAATTCGTACGGGACATTGCGTTTACTTGAAAAATATATTATAATTTCATTCACCGCTTGGTTCCTTGGTATAAAATACTTCCATCCTGTCACCATTATTTTCCGATGTCCAACAAAGAACTTACTGGAGGATGAAATTTCAAACCATTTTTGGTGTGGATATGATCTATATTACTTAGTTTTCAGGATTATTAGCTTTATTAATACAATAATTATATCATTTTAGGCAAAATAAGTAGAAAACAATACATTTGCTTTAGTCGATAACACCACAAAATTTACAACTTATGAAATTAGAACATAGTATAATTAAAATCATTCATAACTCTTCATAAATAATATGTAGCTAAATATTCATAAAAATTTCCTTTAATGCGTAATTCTGATGAAAACCTTGTCTTCTCACAAATTTCTGATCTTAAATTTTTTTAAAAAAATGAAATATGTTTTTATTGCAACACGGTACCTATATAACACTGATACCATCGATCTATAAATAATATATGACAGATGAAGTCAACATCACATTTTTTATTTTTCTTATTCCAATCTTCCAAATAACAGCAATAAAATTTTTAACCATTCTCTCCAATCGTTTATGTATCAGAGTTTGTCAGAACAAGTTTTAACTGAGCATTGTTTTTTAAACGAAAAAAATACCACCGAGGCGAAGGTTTGGTTTGAAAAGTATTATAGTGATTTTTTGCCAGAAAATAACAATCTTTATTTGGTAAGCGGGATTCATTATACTCAACTATTAGGTCGTCCAAAAGATTGATTTGATATTAAGAGAGATAGTAGATATTACGAAATTATCAATACCATTTTACAAGAGTATTTAAGCACATAAAAGCTTCTTTCCGAATTGATGTCCCGTTTCCTCATAATGGAACAAAAATAACGAATCGATTATCCAGCACACTATGTGGATTGCTGGAACATCGATGAGTACTTATGGATAAAATCACCTACATAGAAAAAGACATCCATCTGAGAGGACTGGACCCGGCAATACCGTTAGAAGTGAGCCAAAACACAAAAAAGATACGCAGAAGAAATGCAGAATGAACTAAAATTTTTGCTACCATAAGCAATTTGATATCGTAGATTTGGTTTAAATAAGGGAAAACTGAATTCTAAAGATTTTTTCGTGAAAACCAACCAGAATGAGGTTTTTCGAAATTTATATCGCTTTTGCAAAAAGTCTAAATTGATTTACTGTGCAACACCTTCTGAAAAGGTGAAGTCAAAGTGATCCAAAAATAAATTCTTACTCACAAGTCCAATTGGGGGGAATTTGGATATGTACTCCGTGAAATACTTTTCGTCAAAGTAGAAACGGCAATTTTGTCAATTTCGGAACTATTTAGAAAAAAGTAACATTTATCCTCATAAAAAATATTCATTAAAACATTAGAATTAGTATTTACATTGTCAATTTTAATTTTACAAAGCAACAGTCGTCTATTTGTGTAATCTTCATTATATTTCCTATGCCAACTGTATCTGGTAAGGATAAATTTATACTATTTCACAAAGCTATGAATGGTTAATGCGTTAAAAATCATCCCTTGTCCAATTTGTACTTATTGTATCTTACTATACGACTTCTGTCGTTTTACTCTTAAACCTATTATAATAGTCCTCTTTTTTTATTCGCTGTTAACTCTCTTTCATGAAATATTTTAGTTACTTCTCTTCAAAAAGTTGATCAAATGAAAATTAATTTTCTTCTTCTCCTACATTTCAAAAAACATGTTATTCAATTAAATATACTATTTTGGAAATATCTAAGAAATACATATTTTAGTTTATTAACTAACAATATTAAAGTTAAATTCAATGTTAGTAAGAAATTATTCATTTTTTCGATATTTTTTTAATTTATCTCTAATGAACAGAACAAAGTCACATTAGCAAATCATAGCCGTTGTAATTCGTGGAGTATTTTAAATTAATTAAGCCTGTTATTTGCAAAAACGGTGTAATATCGAAAAAAATCCTCGGTATGTCTGAATAGTACATCTAAATAACTTTCTATTTAAAAATTCTCTAAAATATTAGTGTCGCTTCATTTTTATAGTTCATTCTGTATAGTGGCATTTGCAACTTTAAAAATCATTATTAAAAAATATGAAAAAATATAAACTATGAAAGATATAATTATAACTTTTGGGTACTATTTATTCATACATTAGTTTGTAGTCACAAATAACGTTGGCTTTCTCTTACAAAAATGCTTCGTTAAGAAAACAAATCATTATCCTAAGAAAAAATAATTAAACACACGTTCAGACTCCAACAAATCTTGGACATCGCACGTCTTCAATATTTATATTATATTAAAAAATATGTTGTAGTTAATGAAAAAACCAAACAGTAAACATGCGATTTAAACAAGCTTCATCAGCATTTCAAAGTGTATCCAGTACACTTTGGCCATGCTGAATAAGGTTAACGCCTTTTGCAATGTAAATCATAACGATCTTGGGATGCAGGTGTTGGTGCACTAATATGGTTTCCTTTTTTAATTTACAACTAGCACGTAATTATAGTTGTTATTTTGTATCAAAAAATTAAATAAAAGTAGTTTAATAAAAGTTATTTCTCATACCAAATAAGACATTCGGCAAATATATTTTTTTTTGAGGAACGAATAATAGTTATATAAATGTCATGAGAAACTAAAGTCATACTTTTTGTCTCGAGGCCGGAGAAAGAAACAAACGAGTGACAAAAAAAATTAGTACCGCTTTACATACTATATTTTTTTCGAAATCACCCAGATTTAAAAATACTTGCGAAAATATTTGGAATTGAGGCGACCTGAATAGTGCCGCGTTTAGTGACACAATGAATATTATTATTTTTTTAAAATCGGCATACAAATCTTATTCCTATCCATTTATTTATATTAGTGGTAATGGAACAGTTTGAATTATTCGAAATGTTAATATATTGTAAGCTGGTTGACGTGGAATCAATCGACTCCTGTCGAACATGAATCGGATGGCAGTTCAGTTACTTAGTTCCTAGGCACTAAAAAGCGATTTCACTGCCGATTTCTATCGACCAATCGGCATTAATATTTCACTACCGATGTCGAAAAATGGCTATGTAACAAATGGGAAAACATGTGAATCTGATAACTTCATGCGATAGGGGGTTAGGTCTTATTAGTTACAAAAGGAGTCACATAGTGAAAACATGGTGACCACATCGTTGGTTCCAGCGTCTACCATTTGTGACACTTTGACGATATTGTTAGGGTTTGGTAGTTTGATATGATCATTTCTATTGACCAATTATATAGTTATGTGTGTGATATAACTGATGTTCTATAATTAATAATAAAATATATCAAAAACTCATTCCATTTATCATTTTATTGAAGGTCCTTAAACAAATAAGTAGAATTTCAATAATGTGTATTGTGTAACCTACAACCAATTTCATTTGAAAACATCCACCAATCTAAAATAGCTACCAAATATGAATAATTTATTTTTGCTTTCTAATGTTAGTGATATAAATAAATATAAACCGAACAAAGTAATTCATCTTCTATTCACGTAGATAAGCACATGACGTCCTTGTTCATATTTGTTTCTTAAATTGTTTTGTTTATTATTTTTGCTTATAATTTCAACAATCACAATAACAATTTCAAGTGATAACAGACAGTTTGAACTAAATTCAACAGAAATCTCTCGAAAACATTAATATAATTTTAACATTATATATATATATATATATATATATATATATATATATATATATATATATATATATATATATATACGAGGCGAAATGAATTTGGTAGTTATCTAAAAATCATCCTCCACCCCCTATCGACTTGGCGCTGTGAGGGGTGTTAGAGGGAGGTAATTACAGTATATGGAAGGTGGAATTAGCCGTCGGTCATTGTTTTTAAGTTAGGTTAGGTTGGGTTTTTCTCAAGAACACTATTTATACAACATCTTTCCATGCTGTTTTAAAACCTCCCCCCTTGCCCCACTCCTTGATCCTTTTTTACCCTATTTTACCATATAAAAGAATAGTTATTGAATTTTCAATTTTTCCATATGTATTTTTTAATGATAAAATAATAACTATTAATGGTTACGCCAATTAACAATTATAATTGTTCATAATTGCTCTGAATTAATTTCATATATTTTTCACATATTATTTTCAGTACTTAGCTGATTTTTTGTTCATATATTTTCAAATAAAATTTATAATTTGTTAATACAAGTAATTCCGAAAAATGTCAAATTTTTATTCTTTAAACCTCTATATTTTTTTAACAACGGATGACCGACGGCTGGAATAATTTTTTTGTGTACACTTTTCTTTATTACCCCCCACAACTTCAAGTCGATAGGGATGATTTTTAGATAATTACCGAAAATTTTAATATATATATATATATATATATATATATATATATATATATATATATATATATATATATATATGAATTGTAAAGAAGTTTTTGACAGCAGCTATATTATGAGTAGTTTTTTATTGGGAACGTGGCAAGAAAACACCAAAGTGGACTAACTTCAATATATTTTCCAAGCTTTCGAATACTTATGTATTCATTGTCTGGGACAGAAATTATGGTCAAATAGCATATAAGAAATATGTATAAATGTATAACAATAATAAAATTTTACTCACAATAATTAATTAAGATTTCCGGTGATTTTGACATTATTAAAGCTTGTAAAAATTTTCAAACTCATGGAATTCAAAATTCAATATTCAAATTGACTTTTATAGGAACATATCTCATATATATATATATATATATATATATATATATATTATAAATACTATGATTGATGTCTTCTAAATAACTACAAAGAAATTCGTATTTTTAGAGCAGTTATTTTGTTTCCTATTTTCAAAGATGGGAGGTGGAACGTTTTGACGGTTTCCTGGATCTCAAATAACTTGATAGGGATCCAGATTTTTTGCCATGATAATTAGATAGACTTTTTCAGATAGTTGCATGGATAAATACTTTCGGTTGGGAGATCATCTCAAATTGCCTCATAACAGTTGAGATTTCAAATTATATTGTTGGTCAGATCTCTAAAGCTTGTTTTCACTTTACTATATCAATACGATTACTGAATGATCTAAAATAATTGTTGGAGCTTTGATAGGTATCTTCCTATCACACTGCCACAACACAAAATAGTTGAAATTTCAGTTTTGTTTGCTGTTTATATCTCTAAACATGGTTTTCATTCCAATGAGTAATGTAAGTCATTATTAGTTTTACTGCTTGGAATATTTCGAGTGAAATAAAATCTGAGAGGAACAAGAAGCTTCAAATACAAATCTTGAATTTTGAAGAAGTTTTATCTCTTGGTATATATTATTTGAAGTTTTATCTCGTCGGGTTCTCACCATACATGAGAATAGTAAAGAGTCTACTTGACGCCACATCAAGAGTAAGCTTAACCCTTCTGATCTACTGTCACGTGGTAAATTTAAAGGTCACACAGTCTTTCTGGTTTCATGGTCCTGATGTTTTATATCAGACCAAGATGACGATACCTTTCCCTTGGTAGATGTTTTACCAGAGCTGGAGGACATTACTTAAGTATCTGTTATAGCACAGGTGAAAGAATTAGTCTGTCCATCTCAAACAGTTACAAAGAAGTGTAGCCTGTTTGTTTAGATGTGGGACCGATATCAAAAAGGAGGGTGCAAGAAATCAGGCCCCTATTCAGTTGAAGAATTTTTTATACTTGTACAAGTTCAAAGGGAAAATTTTAAGAAGGAAATAGAATACTTAAAAATAAACATATTTTGAATAAATCTTTGTTGCTTTTAAATATATTTCTAGACGATAAACATACACTTGGAGGTCGGTTACAAAATGCTGACCTAAATTATGACATCTCAGATCGGGACATTCTGGTTCTCATAATGTTTTAGGACACCTTAGACAATGATATTGGCCTTTAGAGGGAATTCGCGAAATCAAGCTATAATGACATAAATTTTATAAGTACTCGGAATCAACTCAAGGAATTAGGTGAATTCTTCAAAGGTCAAAAAAAGATTTTTTCCTCTTTCATATCTCTGACTGACGAGTCCAGATTATAGGACAAATAACGAGTCATCAAATATTTATCTGCCACTGAACCTTATTATGGAGTGCTCTATTCATAAAAATAGTATTCTATCTATTGGATAACTTTATATCCCCTACTTCAACTACGATGTGGTGTTTATCAATTTGAAATTTGAAATGTGAATTTGAGATTTAGTTGAAGAAGAGACTATTCCAATTGATTCTACTGGTTCTACTATGTTTCATTATATACAGGGTGATTCATTAAGAATGTCCAATCTCTGAACTGTACATTCTAGACCTCAAAATATGATGATTCTGCTCAACATGCCTTATGCAAATATTACTAGTTTCCGAGATACGGGGTGTTCAAAGTTTAAATTTAAATTTTGATTTTCGCAATAATTTTTCATGTTTTCACAATTTCTCTTTGAAAATTGGCAATTTCATGTTTTTTGGCATGAGGAATCATAATTTGCATTCTAATTTAACATTGCTAATAGAGGGCGCTAGTTACATTTGTTTGTGTTACTTAAATCAAAGTAAACTTTTTTTGGGCTAACCTTACAACTAAAATAATAAAAAAATATTAAAAAGCGTTAAATTCATTCTACAAAAAATGTTACTCTTCTTTGATTCGTGTAACTCAATCGGTTATCGAGTTATTTGCTTCGAAAAAGTTCAATAAATTTTAATTTTTTCATAAAAAAATTTTAAGATTCCTTAAATATGTAACAATAACAAATTTGTAAACAAAAATAAAAAACTTCAAAGCAAATGCTCAAAATCCCCACCATTTACTTCAATACACTTTATAATCCGCCTTCGTAAAGATCTCTTAATATCAAATAATCCTTGTCTGTTATATTTAATTACATCCGCGGCTTCTTCTATTTTCCGTCGCAGTAGTGGAAGAGAAGTAACTTTTTTTGCGTAAACTAATGCCTTCATTTGCGACTAAATTGAAAAATCCAAAGGATTTAAATCAATGCCTCTTGGTGGCCAAGCAAACTCACTTCCACGACCAATCCATCGATGCGGAAACTGTTCGTTTATGTATTGACGAACTTGTAAAGAATAATGTGGTGGTGCTCCATCGTGCAAAAACCACATATTTTGTCTTAAAGCGAGAGGTATATCCTCTAGTAATTCGTGTAAATGTTCTTGAAGAATATCTAAATAAAGAGGTCCATTTAAATTGGTTGGCAGTTCAAAAGGACCTATTAAATACCCACATATTGCACCACACCAAATGTTAACCTTAAACTCATACTGAAAATGTGTTTCCCTGATAGCATGTGGATTTTTAGAATCCCACAAATGATAATTTTTGTAATTAAATATTCCTCGTCTGGTAAATGATGCCTCATCACTAAAAAGAATTGTATCCAGAAAATATGGGTTAACATTTTGTTTATCTTGCAAAAAATGGGCAAATTGTAGACGCTTAGATAAATCTTGAGGTAATAAATTCTGAACAGGAGTGTAATGATATGTATGCAATTTTTCCCTCTTCAGTATTCTAAAAATAGATTGTTTGCAGACTTAATCGGCGAGTACTGATATCTGGATTTTCCGTAACACAAATTACAATTTCATCTTCTTCATCGGCAGTGATTTTTTTTGTAGCACCGTGCTCAGTTTTAGAGCGTAAAGACCTTGTTTTACCTAAGCGGTTGTAAAGATTTCGGTACAGTTTGTAATTGGGTTGCCTTCGATTTGGGTATAATTGTGAATATCTTTGAGCCCCAGCTGGACCACTATAATTTGAGTAAGCAAACACACAAATCATATCGCGCATCTCATTATTGGAAAAATCGTTATGCCTAGGCATTATTTGATAAATTACTATTACACTTGTTAATTACTAAATTGTTAATAAATGGTATACTAATGTATTACTTATTCTTATTATTATCCAATTTTTGCTTCTACACAAACTGTCTAGTAGCGACAAAAGCCTACTTGAAAAGAAAACGAAAAATTAAATCATGGCTTAAATCACGAACTTGATTTTGATATTAAGAGATCTTTACGAAAGCGGATCATAAAGTGTATTGAAGTAAATGGAGGGCATTTAAAGCATTTGCTTTGAAGTTTTTTATTTTTGTTTAAAAATTTGTTATTGTTACATATTTAAGCAATAATAAAATTTTTTTATGAAAAAATTAAAATTTATTGAACTTTTTAGAAGCGAATAACTCGATAACCGATTGAGTTACACGAATCAAAGAAGGGTAACTTTTTTTGTAGAATGAATTTAAAGCTTTTTAATATTTTTTTATTATTTTAGTTGTAAGTTTAGCCCAAAAAAAGTTTACTTTGATTTGATTAACACAAACAAATTTAACTAGCGCCCTCTATTAGCAATGTTAAATTAGAGTACAAATTATGATTCCTAATGCCAAAAAACGTAAAATTGCCAATTTTCAAAGAGAAATTGTAAAAACATAAAAAATTATTGCGAAAATCACAAAATAAATTTGAACTTTGAACACTCTCGGAAACTAGCAATATTTGCATAAGGCAAGTTGAGCAGAATCATCATATTTTGAGGTCTAGAATCTACAGTTCAGAGATTGGACATTCTTAATGAATCACCCTGTATAACACTTCAAGCATCTTCTCTGGTTGATATATTGCTCTTATATGAATCCATAGAAAACATTTACAATTCCTATAGACAGGAGAGGACGAAGAACAGATATTTCAGAGCATAAGAGGCGTATGAACTTTTCGTATTGCATTGCATACTTTGCCTACTCTAATCATTCATTTGAAAGTAAAATAACACCCTTTTAGAAATTAAGATTTATGGCGTTTTTATTTTCTTTACATTATATGAATGTGAAAACATAAATATATTTCGTTTTATTAATTTCCATGATTTATGACAAAAAAATTGCTTTCGAAGGTTAGTAATCTTTATTTGGCGAGTATTTAAAAGCCGTGGTCACAAAATAAAACTTTTCCAATCTGTATGAACTAATAACAGTTCGAACATCGTCATTTTTAATTTTAAATATTTGAGTTGCCATTATATCCATTATACAAATGGTATGTGTTGTTTACAGAATAAACATCATTATGAAATGCAACAAGTTTTAGCGTATTTATTCTCGATCGACTTCCAAATGTTGTTTCTATTTTTACCAGGAAATATCTTGATTATATGTCAGAAAATCTCTTACTACTAATATTTATTTTATTTAAAACTTAAACCGATACATCCAAGCAAAAATCTCCATGCTAAACAAATCTGTTTTCTTTCATATGTTCCAACATAAACGATTTTTCAGAATATTTGTTTACTATTAGACAATAAAATAAAAATAAACAAATTTCTTTTTTAAGGAATGCGCAATAAATCAGATCGAAATAATGTTTACACACACTACAATGAAATAACTGACAATTTAACACACAACATGTGGTGGTAATTCAAAATTTTCTTTTTCATCTCAAGTATACAAACGTTTACATTTTACGACTTAAGAGTACAATAGCTGCTATAACTGTAATTCCTAGTTTCAGCCCTTATTCCTTATTTAGCATTTACATATCTAAGAACAGGTTTGATTCCTCTTAACCAGAATACAATTCATAATGTATATAATAGTGAATAATACGGCTTCGTTATATGAATGGTTATATGAATGAACGCTAATATGTAACTTACATTTTATGAAAAAAACACGCATTACGTGAGTAAAAAAAAGATAACCAAATAAAGTTTGATGTTGACTATATTTCAGAATCAAATAAACTAGGACTTACAATTATACGTGTATAACAATCTAAACCTAGAAAATGGAGTTCACATTTTTTTGAGGATTTAATAGTTGAAATTTTGCAAAAAGGTTTAACAAAATACCATCATAAAATTACCAAAATCTAGTTCTCATTGATTTAAAAGTGAACGGTAGATTTATTTTTCAATGAATGTTTATTATTCATACCAATCTGTAGCGAATGACTATGATATTTGCAAAAATCAATTTCCCAGATAGACCTCTGTTTTTTTTATTTTCAATCTCAATAATACCATGTTTTTCTGTAATTCACAAGTTAGTTATACTATGCTATCCTAATATTGTATTGTATACATTAATTTTAAATCAATATAGTCATGATAAAGATTGTTCAACTTTCCCGTGGATCAACATTAGTTTGATTCAATCAAATTTCATTGTACAAGAAATTGAATCGATGAGAAATCGCTGACGAATAAAAACCTGCTTTAGTTGTGTGAACATCAAATATATGTTCGATCAACAATCTCTATTTTTCCGGGGAATTTTGTGAATTAATTAAAAATGAGCATTGAGCGATCCGAAAGTGATATACACAGGTAAATATTATTTTCGCAACTTCAGGGTAGATATTGTCTTTGGAAGTTTATGCATAAAACTATTTTGATCTAAGGTAGTTCAAAGTTCAAATAGTGAGATATATATGTTACAGGAAAAGTGGATTCTCCATTAAGAGTTGACTCTTCCTAGGTAAAGTCGACTCTTACTGGACTTTCTATTAAAAGTTGATTAAATGGGAAAAGTGATAAATTTTGAACAACATTTACTAGACAGAGTTGACTAAACCTAGGGAAAGCATACTCTTACCGCCTTGAGTTAGTAAAAGTTGACTTTTTGCAAGGGGAAAACCGATTTGGCCTTGGTAAAGTTAACCCTTACTGATATTCTCAGAAAAAGTTTATTAAATGGAAACAGTGATATTTCAATCAACAAGAAAATCAGAGTTGAATATATCTAATGAAATTATACTCTTACTACCTTGAATTAGTGAAAGTTGACTTTCCGTAAGGAAAAACAGTCTTCCTAATAAATAAAAAAATAAAATAAAAAAAATAAATAAAAATGCAAAAACTCCTAACCTAACCTAACCTAACCTCAAATTCGGAGAATCACGACACACATTAGGTAGATAACTTTACAACTTTAAACTACTTTCTTTACTGGGCTATTAATGAAGTTTTATAACAAACAGCAACTAATTATTGAAATGTAAACACTTACTGAATCTTTGCTGTTGTTAATAGCATCAAATAGACACGTGAACGGGAAGATAACGGTGAAGACAGTAAACAACTAGAGCTGGAATTAACATAAACAAAACAAAGATATGCGCGCGCAGTTATATGAGAAGAGCAACATCTCGGAATAAACTTTTACTAAATCACAGTAGGTATAGTTAACTCTTGCTAGGTAAAGTTGATCTGTTTATTCTCATCCAACTTTTACTGAAACTTTTAGTAAGAGTTAACTCTTCCTAGGCAGAGTCAACTCTCCCTAACAATCTACTTTTCCTGTAACATATACAAGAAAAGCTCAATGCATGAAAGAAAGTATCGAAAAGTGATCTTCTGGAGCCAGATACGAGTAAACTAAATTTTGGGGACAATTGGGTGCCATTACTACGTCTTTTTCCTCCTGAAGTTGCTGAGCTTTCCACAGACTTCATTGAATGTCTAAAAATTCTTCAAATGTATTGTTTTACTTTTAAAAAAGGCATTTTCTGTTTCTTATAATGTCAATTCAAATCTTCCTCAGTTCTTATTCTATTATATTCCCTGCTGAAATATTCGACGTCATTTTAATACTGAAAATGTTTTATCAATAATAATCGTTACTCCACGCGTAAACTAGAAGTGGGTTAACTCAAATTCAAATTTTGTTGTTCGATCAAGAAAATTCGACCCCTACAAATTTTTGTATACTGTCGTTCTCATGTATTCCTTTATGCTTTGTTTGTCTTGCGTTTAATATGTAGTTTGTTACGTCCTTGTAAACTAGTTTAAATTCCACTCAATTTGAAATTTTTTTAAATCCAACTCTGAAATGAGTTACTGATGTGCGAATACAATCGATCAGCACAAAACTTAATTATGTCTATTAAACTAGTGTGAAATTAAAAAGATTATTTTCGTATGTGTTCGGTAGTTGTTTATTTTGGTGTTTATAAATGTAGATACGGGTCTGTTTTACGGTTCGAACGTTTGTGTATTATTTTGAGTAGAGAGCATTAAAAATGTTTTAAAATAAATTTATAATTGCGTTAGCTACTGAAGGAAGTCGCATGTTTACAATATATGGTGTAAATAACCTACTTTGTTGCGAAACTCAGCAGTTTCTTATTTCACCTCTTCTAAAAAATTCTTTCTTATGAAAAACTCCCTTCATATTTATCAAAATAATATGATTATATATTTTATTAAGTAGACAGCGCAGTTGTATTCTTGAATGAATTCAATAAACTTGCCGGGAATTAAATTATTCCATGTAAACTGTACATTTCCTCATAATAGTCTTTATATTTCATATTTATATTTACATGCCACAGCTGAATCCACTAAAAACTTAATAAATTTTATCGTACTCTGTCCATATTCATATTTATAACGATATTTAATTATTGTTTTTCTCGGATTTCTTACTTCTTAGACCATTATACATTTATTGGGTAATTATTATATATCGTTGAGCCTGATAAGGATGACCATTAAATTAGTAAGTGTGCAGAACATGGGAGTAATCCTACTTTAGGAAGTCATCGGAAAACGGAAATAACATAGAAACGTCAGAGCCAGAGCCGGATTAAGCTAGGGGCTTGGGGAGGGGCTATAGCCCCGGGCCCCATCATTTGGAAATCATTCTGTATTTTTTGATGTGTTGATACCACAATTCTAACGTATTGATATTATTTTGTGAATTTTTCCGGGTTTTCAAATTCCTTAAGGGGTCCCCGTCATCATTTTGCCCCGGGCCTTATAAATCTTAATCCGGCCCTGGTCAGAGCTGTTCTATAGAAAACATCTTATTCAGAAAAGTAGACGTGAAATAAATATCGTTTATTCAAGAAAATTATTATTATTCTGATACACTACCAGAAAATACGCCGATATTACACTACTATCATTCACCTAATTTAATCTAATCAATATCAACTTTCCATCGATAACCTTAATATTATTACTACTGGTAACTGATTGGAAAAATATTGTTACATGCAATATTCTTAAAAAGATTGTTTAATTTGAGATATGCTAGAAATCTGAAAGTAATACATAATTCTCTTATTACCTATAAAAAGGGAAACAAATGAATCATTAAATTGGTAGTAAAGTAGAATACAATCCACTCCTCATTGTTTCAAGTGTTATATTAATTAATTGCGAAAATATACTAGAAATATTTGGAACGAGCCAATATGATTTTATTGCTTAATAAAAAAAAGTGAATCAATAAACAGCACAGGCAGCAACACATATTCGAAGAATACCACAAACCTCTAGCAAACATGATTTTTGGAACAAAAAATTGAATAATAAAACATAAACAAATTCAGTTTGAAACCCATGAAAAATTTTGAATACAATCGTAATGAATTTGTCGATATTAAAATCAATAAAAATAGAAGAGATACTTAAAACAGCAAGTTTTTGGATAACGACATAAGTTTACTATCGCTGACATCCACATTTACTTTTCCAAAACAAAATTTTCAAAATAGAAAACTACATTCTTCCATTCTCTTTAGATTCACAATTTAATTTGAAACCCTCCGAAGAGGATGAAATTTGTAATATATACATTCCCTCCTATTACTGATCATGTGTATAATTTCTTGAATATTATGTAATCTTTTTCTATGTAATCTCTCACCAAACTTCAACTTTTTTTATTATAGAATCCAGCTGATGTCTATTTAGGTGCCCATATCAATTCAATTTGTTCTTCCCACATACTCATTAGTTGAAGAGGAAATATTTGGAATGTACTATTTTCTTTCATATTAATAGAAGTAAAAAAAATTAACACGTAATCGACAACAAAATATTCAACTATATATAACGTACGCCAAGGTTAAAGTTATCCTATAAATGAACATATATTATTATACACATAGATGCAAAAAAAAACAGAAGTCCTCCTCCTATAAATCATAAAGTTGTTTATTTTCAATATTGCTAAATGACAATATTAAAATAGTTGATACTTATTTTTATCTAAACATTATATGAAAATCAACATGCACACGCAATTTAGTTATGGTGCTATAAATTATAGTTACGCTGGTAATTGTTCTAATTCCACTAATATTCCCAACAAAATTTGAAATAAAATTTATACAGCGTTTAACAGAATATCAAATGTCGTTTGGTAAACTAAATTACGCAGAGAGAATAGGATGTGAAATTATTAAAACGACCTGAAGTATCATTTTTGTTTCAACTTGCTGACAGTACCTATAATATTCTAGAAAATATATTCTAAAATCGTATGATGTTTTTGACAATTATATTTAACAGCTACTTTAAACAATGGTAATTCCAATGGAATTTCTCAACCCCTTGTAATTCAATTCCATTCTTTTCTGAAGCTCATAAATATGCAATAAACTTCTTAAAAATGATTAATCTACACTAGTAGTTTATTAAGCTTACACGCGAAAATATAGTATAGAATTGTGCGTAGATGCAGCAAGTTAAGTGTTGCATAATCATATATACATTGCAATTTATGTAATATGATAACATTATAAATCTGGCATCCCCATTATCGCGAATTTCAACGTCAAATACTGAATACATCTTTACATTAACATTGTTTACTCTAAAAAATTCACAAGAATAATTTATATTTAATATATTACCATTTCCAAAATTATTTTTTTCATCTCGTTATTACATCTCTATTTTTCCGGCACTGCCTCCAATTCAAATATAATAATTTTAGAAAGATTTCAGTGAAAAGCACATAGAATTATTGTAAATGCTTTATGATATGTACACAACAGCGTTATTGTTTGTGACAAATTCAGACAGTTAAAGAAGAAATATCTCACTTCTAGAAATATTCTCACCGCATTGGCTCAACCTACAATGAGACCTCCCACCGAGCGAGGGCTTAGAAGGCATCTTCCGTGCTCCCTAACAGATATAAGTGTCATAGTGATGAGTTGTGTAGTTATACCTTAATCAAACTATAAGTAAAAGGAAATTACCACTGAGTAATCTTCCTACAAGATAAGTTATATATTGCTCAAAAACCATTTGTATATTTGTATTGTATATTTTAGAGTTTACAAATAAAAGAAAGGTTTCTCAAAATTTTTTTGGCTATAGTCCAAAGATTAATCAGCAGAGATCACTTTGAGATCGATTATTTTACAGAAAGAGTCTAAAACTTTGAATGAATTCAATGGTTCATACTCTAATTTTCTTCAGAAATCTTTCGGTTTTTTTCAGATGTGATTATTTACATACAATAATAGCAGCGCTGTTCTCAAAATGACAGTGTTATTATTAAATGAAATCAATGATGACATTAACACAGCAAAATATTCATTTCAAATTACAGGTTCTTATTGTACATGAAGTTCAAAATGTTAAACCATCTAGAGCATTGCTCCTCAATCTTCTTAACTGGCTACTAAAAATAGAAATTTGATCGAATTCTGTGACATTATATTTCAGTGATAATAAACCAACGGATAGACTAAAAGTCCGTAGTAATTCCAAAAACACAAAAAAAAAACAAAAATTAATAATATTTACATTAAACTTCACCTTAAGGTAACTTTAGTTTAAATAATAATCAAACAATTTCCCAAAAAATGACCCCATGACTGACTACCTTGTTTGGAATTTTGTGCATTCAAGATATGCATGAAGTATTTAATGAAAGTATACATCGCTTGTTACGCTGTGGATCGAATTCATTTGTGTTTTTGTTTTTCAAAGAGCAAGGCATGAAATTCTGCCTCACATTAATAAGTAGTTAGAAATGGTTTTCAACTTCATTGCTCGGAATAGAATTCTGCCCAAAATTTTGCAAATCTTCTTGTAATCAAATCGTATCATTTTCAGCTCCCATCATATCTACTATTCTCAAATACATTTCTCACCCAGGTGTATTTATCGATACTGGTATTATGTGGAATATATCTTACCATTACACCCTCAGCATGACGCAAACGTACTAAAAACATAAACATAATCTTTTAAAAAATATGGTTTCCACAAAGATCTTATAAACACCAATTTTTTAAAATATGTCTTCTCGGGATAATGACTCTGCACTTATGTCCTCAACTAATTTGAGTAGTGAATATTATGTCAATTCGGCGATCCACTTGTTCTTGAAAGATGAACTCTTCCTAAAATGCATCCGCAGAATAACCATTTAATATCTCATTGATACATTAGTATGTGATAGGATCACCTTTCTTTGCACTTCGATGAAATTACCTGCAGTTAGAATCGTGTTTCTTTATAATTTGCATCACATTATTAATACTTGGTGTAGATCTGTCCGCATTTCCCGCATAGTTTTCTCGATGTAAAACGCAATGAATGAATTGCAATAACTTGTTTTTTTCTCTTTTACTTCGTTCAAAAATAACATAATTTCCAGCTTCACAGCTATATTTGATCTTACATTTGTCGACGATGCCTACCGTAGCTGAATTTTTGTCGATCTGCATGGTCCATCAGATCTCAAACGCTTGTGTATTTATTTATTTCAAAAAGACAAGCAGCTTATTTACGTAAGTCAAATAGAGTTTTATAAGATATCTCTTCAATTTTTTAAACTTAAACGATTTATTGCCAAGAGCGGCGAGTCTCTGCTACACGGATCGCCGTATCACCTCTTCCGGCTCGCATCTCACCGCCCCGATTTTAACTGTGCACTGAGTCAGAATTATGACGATCACAACGTTCTTTAGAAATATCCATGACATTTTCCAATACATCTCGCGTCCCGATTTTGGGTCGGGACCCAAGGTTAAGAGACGAAATGAAGAATAGAAGCGCCAGGGTATTTGCAATACATTACTTCAATATATTCAAGTGAATTTTCCATTTAAGATGATTGTAGAAAAATATGTATTTTCGATTTGATCTAAATTTCTATAATATTTAATGAAAAAAGTGAAACTGCGTCAATAATGGCATTGTATCAAAGTAAATCAACTTATCCATACGAATGTTTCTTTTTTGAAAATAAAACTAATCAAAAGAATAAACAACAGATAACTGTTTCTAAGAAAAAAATAAACAAAATTATGTATTCTACAATGATGTAACTGAAAATGTCACGAGTTGTCGCCGGCATCAGTGGCACTCAAAATTTCAAATAACGGAGCAAGCACCAAGATATATATATATATATATATATATATATATATATATATATATATATATATATATATATATGTTGTATTTAACAAATAGAAGGTTTTACATCTTTTCGAAAATTGGGTGGACAAAATCAGTTCAGTTTTTTGGTGGAATACCTATAAGAAGGTTTATTGTTCATTTGTTTAGATATAAATATGTATTGCGATTTGTTTATAATATTTAAGTTATTTAGCAAAAATTTTTGAAAGTTACTTGAGAAACATCATAGATCTACGAGTATATGCGTTATCTTACTGAAGAATCACTTGTAGCTGATCATTTAGGAGTCGTTTGTAGAATACAATCAACATAACGCTCAGCTAACAAACTGCCAAATTAACATAATTGGTGATCATTAACAATGAAAAACCCTTCAAAATCATTGCTCCACAAGTCCTGTGAATCTGCCATTCAATTACAAACTCAATATTACGTAGCCTTCCACTGTAGCGTCTTACTCTTGAACGTATGGCATGCGCAGCTAAACATAATTGCTATTTGGTGCTAAATACGATGATACTCCGAGGTGATGATATAAAATAGTAGGAGATCAACCTTTTTCTGCTCACAGATGCCACCCGTAAGTGGCACCGTCATTGCACTACTCATTTCAAATTCGCTAGCATGGTGCCGTCTTCGAATCCATATTGTTGTTACTCTTAACATAAGTTCAGGAACAAACAATACAAACAAAAGAATTAAAAGAAAAAAAATTTTTTTATAAATATTTTTGGAGATGAAACATTGATGTTTTCATCATAACCTTCTCCAAATATATTTACGCTGTTGCCAAATATCAAAATCAAGATATTATTTGTGTGCTAGAGACTTAGAATCAAACTTAATATACATCCCTTCTGAAACAAATCAATCATTATGAACATAAAAGCAAAATACTGAAGGGGCATAGGGCCATACTATATATAAAACTTACATCCACAAATCACATGAAGAAAATAGTACAATTTATCACAAGTATTAGCTAAAGAAACAATTGACGATAAGCACAGCATTGAAAGAGGAAACATGTCTTGATTGTGGTTTAGGTATAATTGCTTTGCTTTTCGTAGATGGAATGTGAGTAAGAAGGAAAAATATACTAGATATCACAATTTTTAATTGGAATTATTAGTTTCAGAAATTTTTCTCTAATCAGTTGATTAATTAAATGAGTTTATGAAGTGTCATGTATCGGGATGACTATTAAATGAATTGTTGCTTATCATTAACTTCAATATGTTTTGTAAATATAATAATTTATTCTAGTTCTTAACTACTTTCTTATATACAAGCACACAAGATAGTAAGGTATATTGAAACTTTAATAGCTAGGAAATGAGATATTTCAAGAGTTTGAAAAGCCTAGGACAACAGTATTTTGAGGAGAAAACTTTATGTTATTGTTTTAAGTGATTTAAATTAAATCTTAATGATTACCTCTTATATACCTTCACTTTTCTTCCTTATACAGTTTTTTTACTCCTACGAGAATATGTTAGCTTTTCACCCACTAAACATCCCCCTTTCTTCTCGGCAGACAGTATACCGGTACCACCAGAAGGTATTAATGTGTCATACTGCTTGGAATTATCTTCATTTATCTAATATATCTCTCTGTTATTGAATTATTATCTCTGTCTGTCATCATAACAGATAGAGGTTTATCATAATTTCTGTCATTTTATGAACAATATTTTCCTATGAAAGTGAGCTTCCGCTTTGATATGGCTGTATTACGTTTCCCCTGCCATCTTTTTTATGCAAAAAATATTTGCTTTAGAGTACAAAACAAATTGAAGAGTATTTTTAAAACGACAATCACGTCATGCAGCATCCATGTCCTGTGAGTAGTTGCGTCTGGTAATAATTTATACATCCATGTTTTCTATTGAGCCAAATTTTATATAAGTTTATCTTTTCTCCAGCTATCTTTGCCTGTCTTACTGGTCTATCTTCTTTAGTACCTTTCCACGGATATACATTTGGTTTGGTTACATTGTCTTCACCATAGGTCAAGTTTCTTACCTTCTTACCAGTATGTCTATAAGTTTCAAGTCAGCTAGTAGCACCATTGCTTCTGTTATATTGCGCTATAGATTCTAACAGCTCGTTTTCTCTGGATTTTCTTGAGCATTTTGCTGTACTTTTGGAATCTGACTGCGTGGGACCAACACGAAGCTGTATTGAATATGAGTTAGTGACCTTACTTAGGAATCTTCGCTTCATAGAAGTAAGATCATTGAGATTTGGCATTAAGCGGCTCAAGGCTATCGTAATGTTCAAAATATGTCCTTGATAGAATTTCTGTGACATAAGCAGAGTCCAAGGCTTATGTTCCTTACTTCCTCATTTTTTTGGTGACCTGCCTAGCTACGGTTGACAAGGAGAAATATATATATATATATATATATATATATATATATATATATATAAGCGATTACTTATTGGGAACGTGGCAACAAAATACCCACTATATATAAATATATTTTCCCAGCTTTCGAATACAATATAAGAAATATGTAAAAATGTATAACAATAATACAATTTTACTTACAATAATTAATCAAGATTTTCGGTGGTTTTGAATAGTATTAATGCTTTTATAAATTCTTAATTTCATAAGATTCAAAATTCAATATTCAAATTGACTTTGATAGAAATATTGATTAATTGAAATTTTGATTCTAGTTAGTATAGGAATTTTTATTAATTTTTAATTGGTTATGTTATGAATGTACCTGAATATTTATTTGTTAGTTTATAAATGACAATAAATTTTATAGGTTAGGTCGTTATAAGTGAAGTTGAAATTTATAGGTTAGGTGAGGTTAGTTGGTTGTTATTGGCGTTGAATTTTTATAGAATTTGTTTTTTCAAAATCTAAAAGATGTGCATGAATCACACTAAGTTTATATAAATCAGTTTTCTTATTAATGCATTGATCATTTTGGGCAATATATGTTGTTTCTAAAAATAGACGTGAAGGGTTTGACTGTACGCTATTTCAATTTTGTGTTGTTCAAAGATTCCAGAAAGTTTTGGAGTATCTGATTTTATATATGGCAAAGGTTTATAAATAAATGGAAATAGATGGAATATAAAAGAAAGTTTATCTTTTCATTTTTCGTCAATAGTTTCAATCGATATTTGTCTGATTTCGGGATAATTTTATTGTAAACCGAGCTATAAAGTGTCGAAAATACGGTTTTTGATCTGCATCTATCCTCTGTGCGAATCCCATGAAAAAAATAAATATGTTTCTGAATCCCAAATTTTTTGGAATCGATGTATTAATCCCTGACTTTCACATTTTATATACTTGTATATTGGAAAGAATTTCGTTTATATCAATATAAATTTGTAAGGTCGGTATGTTCAAAAAATTTTATATTATTGTGAAAACTTCAGCTATTCTTTGTCGGAATATTACGAATAGTCGCCTATACCAATACGAGGCACCTAAATAATCACAACTTTGAATAAGCTAATTATGTTTCTTCTTTTTAAGCACGCCTTTTAAGCTTTAAATAAGTTCTAACCGTTGATTGGTTATTATTATTTTGTTCTTAAATGCGTTATTTGTTTTTTCATTGCAATATTTATGTGTTGTGTTGAAATAGACAGTACATAAAGTATTGAACAGTATAATATTATGTCAATATTATGACTCCTTGAATTAAGGAAAATGCCTTTTGTTTATATTTTTTACCTACGAGTGATACATAAGTCAATTTGAATAACCTTTTGTTTAAATACTATCGATCTTGAACCGCCTAAGATGCAAAAACCATAGTACAGGATACAATTATCATATTTAGACAGGAATTATTGGGATTTCCTGTATTATGGTAATTTTTCATCGATATTTCCATAAATTTTACTGGTCTGTTTCATAATTGTTTTTTGCATTAAACACATTTTGTTACCTTGTTATCAAAAACATGAAAGCTAAAATTAAGAGTAGTGTTAATATTTTTTAGTTGGAAAAGTGTGAAAACATTCAAGTCATATACGTTTATCCAGAACTATTGATTAATATATTTGTTTAATATGCGACTTTAATCAAATAATGCAAATCATTACCATTGAGAATTGAATACTACGGACAGTTCGATAGAATCGTTGTGTCAAATTTGACAAATAGTGGATTTATTTGTCACTGAATTTTGTCCGTTAATTTTATTTAGAATATTTGTCTTATACACCTCCAGACATTTTAAAATTAGCTCTGAATGATCTAGTGATGAAAATTTTATAAATTAACGACTAACACAAAAATATTGTAATTTTCTGAAAATTTTATCCTATTGTAGTATGTTCATCAATATTGTGAGCATATTATTCTATGCTTGAAAACACATAGTATCTGACTGAAGATTTACGTAAATGTATCGGTTGTGAAACTTTTTCACCAGTAAACTGATTAAAGAAGCATTAGATCATATCTATCAATTGATAACTGAATTCTAACATGGAGTTTTTTTTACTTAGAACTTTCCAATTCAATCAAATTATTTCTTAAGTTACTTTTATCAATGGAACTAATGGTAAATTGTCGATTTAATTGATTATATTTTATGAACACTGAAGATGTAGAAGATGACTAGAGCTCTGACAATTAAAGTAGCTTCCACAAAATTGATTTCGAAATAATTCATTATATCAGATATATTTTAATATGTTGCCAAAAATATAGAAACCTTCAATCATCTCATACTAAATTCTCATCATTAATTTCAAATTATTCAGAATAGCAAATGTACTTCTTAAGAAGTACAATTCTACGATTTTACAATTGAAAAATGTACAATTGTATCCCTTGAATTATAAGATTTTTATTCTAATATTAACTTATATTCTAATGAAAATGTTTTTATGATATTTACGACTTTTATGACAAATTTTAGAATGTTATAGACAACAGTATTCAATTCTTTGGAAATACCGTTCATTTCTTATCAGAAGCATCCACAATATCTATAGATCATTTGCTGCTTTGAAGTCACACGATTATATCTGGATTATTCTTCTCCATATCACGCTGAATGTCCATACGGATCCAAAGTAAGTACGTTGTAGTAAATTCATAGAATAATCATTAAAATTTTTGTATTTTTCAGGGCAGAAGTTTTTGTGGTTTTTATTCATCGATTTAGCAAGTTTATCATATCAGTGTCATTAGTTAACTAGTATTATCAGGAACGGTGACTAATAAGAAGATTCTAGCTTGATTATGAAATATGAAATTCCAATGATTTTTAAAGCAGTTCACGCCTCAATTTGTAACCCAGTTCCATATGCCACATCTTATAAAAAAGCTAAGAAATGCTATGTGAAATTGTTTCTATCATCTTAAGATTTCTCAATTTTTATACACTAGAGAAATAAAGTTATGGGATTTTTTTCATAGTTTGCTCCATATTTTGGTTAAAAACACGTATGAGAGAAAGTGAGTCGCATAATTGCTTTACAGAAAAATTCTACCTTTCTGTTGAAATGAAAACGTTAAGAATGAGAAATGAACTGTGAGATTTTGTGAGAGATTATTCTTCATTGTTGAGTGCCAAAGGAAGATTATCGTTTACAATTAGCACATACTGATTTTAGTTTTTGCTAAGCAAGTGATAATTTCATTCGACTACTTTGTATTCCTTTATTTACTTGTTCATGATACCACTCAATTTATGCCAATTATGTAAATAAGTACGATAGACGTAGTATATGGAATAGTTAAAATATGTAGTACATATTCGTAACTTAATTACTTGAATTAAATTTGAGACAACTATATTTTAATGATCCTCCGTTAATGTTTTTTATTGCAAACTTCACTCAATGAAAATGGTATTATACTGATGGCAATTTTTACTTTTGTTCGACATGGTGTAATTTCGATTAAATGTGAATCATACTAGTATAAAATATATTGAAGCTCATAAAAGACATATGTTCCGGATTTACATATTTCTAGCAGTTGCTCCAATTTTTGTTTATTTATTGCATTTGTTTCATTAGAACGATGTCAGAATCAATTCAATTGTGTTTAGTTAAATGAATAAATTGGTAATAGAAATAGTATTATATTGAGAATTGATATAAATACATAAACTCATCGAGGCATCATCTTGATTAAATCAATAAATAAAACTAGAATATCTATAAATGGTGGAACTAAACACGTTGAACTGAGACTTAGGTCGATTTCGCCATATTCTATTAGAATTTCCTTTTATCATTTCAACTTTAAAGGGAAATAATAAATATAATAATATCTGCTCAAAAAAATGTGACGCGAATGGATATAATAATGAAAAATATTGTGCAACTTAATTGTAAACGATCTTGTAAGAGTACGGTCGTAATGATGAACTCCTGAATGATACGAGACATATTTCCGCCGATTGTGAAGTACGAGCTGTTATACGATTTCTTAGTGCTCAAGGCGTAAAACCGATCGATATTCGTCGTGAGATCTGTGAAGAAGAAATGCTGGTGTACTATTCAGAATTTACCGTTCTATGTTGCATTAATGGGTCGGTGGCAATATATTCAGTTATTCCGAAAAACAGGCGACCATTTGCTTCGCAGTACTTCGTGCGCAAATACCTTATTGTTTAATTTCGGGTTCATAAACATAGATTCATGATTTTCTGCCTCTCACAACCTTACAGACGTCTTTTCAAGCACTGTGTTTGAATTTTTTCAGCATTTGTTTGCGCCCATCGACATGAGCCTTCTTTTAACGATTGTTAAATTATGCGGTATCCAACGCGAACAAATCTTCTTGACAGCCGAAGGTTCATGCAATATTGAATAAATGCTGGTGAAACTAATGCTCATTTATGCCTCAATCTCACGGTACGTCACATGACGATCTTAGAGAGAGAAATAGAGAGAGAGAGAGAGAAATTATTTATTGACAAAAAAATGTCTACAGTATGTACAAATCTAAATACAAAGTATACACAAGAAAACTACAATAATGACAAAATTACCTTTTAAAATGGACATGTGAAAATTTGTGATATGAATTATATGTGTACATTGATAATTGATAATTTGCATTGAAAATCAATAAAAACTTCAAACCAGTACCTAGTATGCTCCGAAATAAATGTTAGTATTGGAATAAAAGTCGTTTATAGAGTGAAAGGCACCTTTCAATAAATATATTTTCAAATTATTGAGAAATGCAGGAAAATATGTGGGTAGTGGATAGCTGTGCAATGATCTTTCTAAAATTGAAAAAGCGTGCTTACGACTTAAGTAAACCTATTCAAAGATGAATAAGGAAGGAAGAGTCAATATTTTGAATCTTTTAAAAAAGTTTCGGCATAGAGTCCGGCTGTTTAGTCTGAATTTTACAGATTTTACGATGGTAATGTTATTTATTACAAAAGGCTGCAATTCATTCTTATATGACAAAATTTTTTAGAAACGTTGAGACACAGAAGATTAAAATCGCACTATAATTTAAGGGTGATTAGGTGCCCTAAGATCAGGGTTGCTTCAAGAAAAAAGATATATTTCTGGTACAACAGCCGATTTTGAACGACTTTCATGAAATTCATCCTGTATCAAAATGCGGCCACAATTGGATTCCGAAAATTTAATTCTTTTTTTTATCAAGGTGAATGTTTTAGGTAACTGAAAACAACTCAAATATCGTTCGTATGTCAACACCTTCTGAGTACGTCACCATTAAAAATGTCAAACTTTATTATGGAAATGTCAGATTTGACATATTCACATCAGTGTTGCCTCATCAGGAAACTCTCATTTGCTTTCTATGTTTTTTGCTTTTCGTTTAATCTGAAATCAATATGTTTCATTATCATAGTTTCTGTTTTTCTAGTTTATATTTTCCGCAAAAGTAATAAGCAAGTCTACAACGATTATGGCTTTCATCCTATATATTTACATCTTTCACTTTTATATTTTTCTTTAGTTTTAATTTTTATTGTACCTTCTATAGACATCCTGTGGACTATCAAATTTATTTTCTTTTGCGTATTCCTTAAATAATGAATATTTTCTGTTTCCATATTTTCTCTCTCAATTTTCTATCCATATTTGATTAGATTTGTTAATTCCCATTTCTTTTTCTCTTCCCATTATACGGTGGGGCTCCATTCATATTTTTCTCCCTCTAAATAGTCTTCATTTTTCCTTTCCTGAACACACAAGAATCGGTTTTTTGCTGCAATATCTTTTTTATTTCTTCTATAGGCATAGGACAGTATTTGTTTCCCCAATCGTTATAAAAAAGTTCACGGTCTCTTTTTTCAAGTTGTTAGATAGTAATGATTCTGCTTCCTGATATTCCACGCGATACGCCTGGTAGAATTACCTATATTTAATTCACCTTAACAGTCAACACGGGTTTATTAAAATTTCATTAAATATATTATTCAAAAATAGAATCTTTTCGAAAAAATTTATGACAATGATATAGTTGTTTATTTACTAATCAAAATAATAATCCCTAAACAATAAAAGTCAATAGCCCATTGTTTCTTTATCATATTTGTTAACACATACTGTTAAACAATGTATTTCACAATAGCTCCAACCAAACAACTTTTCTTGTGAAGATCTGGACGACTTTATTTTGGTCTACGTATTTTGGTTAGCAAATATTGACTAGAAAATTGATGTGATAAATTTGGAATTTCTGGAATAGTTGGTGATATTCAAATTGTTTTTCCCCTTACGTACCAAAAGCGGTTATCATGACTAAAAACCTCGGCATGGCATTCTTTGGTATCGATTTAACTCTTTTGATTGTTGTTTGATCTCCGGTGTAATTTGGTTATCTATATCCCACGCGCGGTGCAAATATTCTTATATAATGCGGTTGAACATCAAAAACTCTTAAGAAGTTGCGTTCGCAGTCGAAAGTGAATATCAATCTTTGCGGAAAGCTTTCACAATTTCTTGCTCTTTTAATCTCCAATATACCGTGATATCAACTGTGTTTGTAAGGTCGCAACAAAATTCAGTTGTTTTACTATTGAAATTGAGGGTATTGGAGTCCTTCTAGTGTTCACGCAAAAAATTGATTACTAAACGAGATGAATTTGAATTTAGCACATTATTTAGGAAATGATAAGTGCGCGAGGGCTCCAATTTTATTATAAGTTAAAATTATTTTGTCAATTTACTAAGTTTTGATAATTCAAAAATCATTTAAATAGTTGGTAGATTTAGGAAAACCGAAACAAATTATAGAAAACATGGTGTCAAAGCATGAAATTTACGAGCGCTTTCACCGACAACAGGTACTAAGAAACAGAAAGTGAACTAGTAGAGAGCTGAAGAAGCTATTAAAAAAATCAGTTCATTTATAAGATAAACTTTCATTTTTATGCACCATAATGTCCTTATATTGAGAAGACAGTCATGGATAACATAGGAAAAATCAGTCTGCGGAATGGCTCTGAAATCTATTTTTTAGATGGAACAATTCTAATTGTATAATCTAAAACCAATCATTATTAAGAATATCCTAGCGGCTATTTACGAGAACAATAGTAAGCAGTTGATAATGGATAATTTAATAATAATGTGAAGAAATCAATAATAGTTTATATTCAATAATTTTAAAGGTCATGTTTTATTATAGCTGATTGTTGACTTGGTTTCATGAAATTAATATTTTTCTGCTTTATGCTTTTGATCTTTGTAAAAAGTAAGAGAAGTACAAGTACATAGTCATAGCCAAAAATTGGCGGTAAAAGACGATAAATCGTTAATAATTATTTTCTCACAAAAAGTTATGTCAACTAAGAATGGAACAATTATCTTTCAATATATTATCTAAAAAACAGTTTAATATCTTTCACCTGCCCTAATGAGATTCTAAAGCAGAGATCATGTTGGAATGGGAATATATTCCTCAAGCAATCATCCACAACTTAACAACAATCTTACCCCGACGAATGCAAGCGGTTATAACAGCTCGAGGGGGTATTTCGCGTTATTGATCACAATTTTGATGAAGTTTCCGTAGGTGATCGCATAATTTTGTATATTCTTTCGAACTTTAATTAACAATAAATATTTTGTAATGTAAGATTGTCTAATAATCTTTATTTATATCACACTTACTCTAAATTAAATAATGTGTGCAAACACAAACATATAATTACGAAATTAATAGTGGTGCGTCAATATTGAAGAGCAGTATACTGAGAATATACAATATACTGAGAAAAACTATATAAAATATAAAAATGGAATGAAACAATCAGAGATAGCACGACATAGAAGGAAGAGGTCACAAAATTGAGTATAACTTAGAAGGATGTATAAAGGAATATATATTGAATAGATTTTTTGGTATATTAGATAATCACCAATAAAATATTCATAGTAATACATCGATTAATGATCGTAGTATTAAATGCTTTTATGTATTAGACGCAAATTTTCAACACATATAGTAGATTCTAACTAAATAAACCATTAATCCTAATACGGATGTTCAAATCTAATTTTCTGTACTCAAAAAATAAATGTTGTTTGATTCATTACAACCGTCAAAATATCTCGTAGGTATTAAAAATGCAGAAATTATTGCTAATAACACTTACATCAAATCTAATCTAATATAATTATAATAAACATAAGGATACTAAATTTTAAGAATTATTGGACATTTATTTATACAAACAAAAACTTGTGATACACTTTTTTAATGATGAATTATATCGAGAAATAGTTATAAATCACTATTCTAATACAAAAGAAGTTTATTTTATTTGGCCAATATCAAACAAAACAGAACTGAAATATTTACAAGAAAACATTTCCTGTTTAAAACGGATATTTGAATGAAACATTTGTTAGCAAATTTAAGCTTCTTAAACATGCTCTCAAAACGAATGGAAAATTTTTTACTGTTCCTAATTGAAACACGTACCGATTGATCATTTCATTCCACTATAATTGCATAAAAAATTCACAGATTCGAAATTAGTTACACCGTTCAGCAAATACTTAGATACAAAGATATTTAATTGCGAGAAATAGGAAACGTGAGTCGTTAAAAGGGCAATTAAACATTAAAAGAAACCTTTTTTAGTAATTCGGTTGATATGAAAATGATATATTAAATATATTAAATTACTGAAAACCATACTTTTGTTTTTACTATTGAAATTCATGAGATATATAATTTTCCTTAAATATATCATTGTATCAAGGTACTAAATCAATTTTTCAGAAAATAACTGGTATATTATTCGACATTGAGTATTAATTAGACGTTTTGATATTGACAAAAATTCCTAAAATTTTTTGATAAAATAATATGATGACTGAAAATATCTTATATGTATATAGATTCAGAGACTAGTTATCTCAGAATTATTTTAACCAATCATATTCTTGCATAATAGCATACAACCAGGAGATGCAAAATCTTTTTTCATCATTGTGATAACGAGTAATCATAGAATCAAGGTGATTTGGTAAATAATTTTCCTGTTAAGATAGAAAATATTTAATATAACGGAAAAATTTTAGTACAGAATTGATAGTTATAATATAATATGTGAAAAACTGGGCGTGGCAATGGTATTTTTGAGAAGAATTGAGACAGAAATAATTAAAAAAATGAAAAAAAAAATATCTAAGTTGCTGCTAAGATACTGATACAACCAAAAAAAAAATCTTTGTACATTACCTCTGATAGAAGATTTTGTAACATCAGCTAAAAATTACTTTGTCAGAACATTCTGCTTTTGAATTGAATTTCAATTTATTAGAAAAATTTTTGGATATACTCAGTGAAATTAGAAGTGTTCCAAGAAATTAGCAAAATTACGGTCGTGTTAACTCGACTTCACGACTTTACCTAAATGGAAGTCCACAAATTATTTTTCAGCAAATCAATATACACCTACGTATTGTACGTTGTTATAGACTTCTCCAACAATTGTTTTGCCATTAAACATGGAAAGGAGAATGACCAATTTCATGACCCTCCACAGACTCTGGAGAAGTGAATTTATGAAGTTTGAGTTCTTGAGAGCGAGGTGCCTCATCGATGATTTTGTTTTACCGATACCTGGACGTGTACAGGAACACTCCTGTACACGTCCAATCAACTATAGTGTTATAATCTTCAAATTGCCATGAAAATTGCGACCAAATGTTTCCTTCTGGGTGTTACACTAAGTATATTTTAAGTATAACCTTATTCTTGAAAGCTATTGCGTTATATTTCCACCCATCCACTTGTTTGTGGTTTTACTTTGGATACTTTCTTTTTTTTAAAATGCATCATATGCAACCTTAATAGATTAGATATAGAAATCCAGTAAAAGTTAAGTTTTTCTTAAAAGTTTCATTGAAATCCTCAGGACGTCCTTTATAGTTTGTGAACACAAGTACTCTATCAAATATTTTGAATTCATATTTTTGAAAAAAATAACTTCATATTGCGTCAAAAAATTAGATTGTATGTCAAACTATAATCCATATAGTTATAGATATACTAACCTCGAAAGCCAAAAGAAATCGTTCATTGGATTCTTATAACATATAACTGACCAGCGATAATAGTATATACAAGGAAGATTCTGTTGACAAATAAAGAAGAAGAAAGAGTGAAAGAGTCATTATGATATCAGTGGGTAGGTGTTACACACTACTGGCTAACGTCAACTGGCCAGTGTCTTACGGATGACCAAAAAAATAAAAAATAAAATAATGAATATTTAATTTCTGAATTACGTAGATGTATTTCAATAAGAATATAATAATGGAAATAAATGAAATGTGAAATTAGCCAACACTGTAACTATTTTTTTTTGTGTAAAAAGCAAGTACAAGAGGGTACACTCTTTTACACTCAGGTAGTTCGAATTTTGCTTGCCGTGTGGAGGTGCCTGTATATACTGATCTTGAACTTCTGTATGTTATAGTATTCGAGAAAGAAGTGTCTTGGTAGCTCGTACTACAGGCTTGAACTAATCCAAAGAAAACAGTCCCGATAAATTGACATTCTGGGCGAATGCAGGCGAACTAGATGTTTATGAGCCATGTCTGCCTGTCTAGTAGATCTTACAAATACTACTATATATAGGTGGTTTGATGTTGGACAGCTCGGAAGAGCATCTGCCGTGGTAGTATCGGTAAAACAAAGTCTGGTCGGCGATCTTTCTTCTATGCTCTAAGCTGTCCAAGTTTCTGGTCAATTCTGGATCGCCTCTGAGTCGAATTGCTCTCGTCTGTATTGAGTCGAGCATCATCAGGATATACTTGGGAGCCTAACCACCTAACCTAACTAGAAATTAAAGGTAGCGAATACAAAGTCTTATCATGAATCATCTCTATTTTGTGTGATATATTTGTCAGCAACGCTAATCATTGCCACATAAACATCAATTGGGTAAATTGTTCGATACCTTTATATATTTATGTCATCGGTGATTATTTACCACGTTCTTATTATTTAGGAATTATGTTTGGATGATTATTATATACCTTTATTTGAGTGTTTATTCATATATAATATATATTTTAATCAGTATGTAAAAAGGAATAAAAAGGAAGGTTACTATTTGTGTATTTATAATTTCATTGCTTTTCAAAATAGTTACTTTCTAAGATCTGTAAACTGAACTACTTCTTAATGCACCTCATTCACCTAAGTTAGTATTATCAATTTCATTCATGGTCTATACATAAGTTTTACGAATCAACTAATTTTATTTTTCAAAATGATTTCACGAAGTGAAATATATACAACAAATTTCACTATGATTCATTATTTAAACGACTCTATGACGAAATAATGTAAAACTTTGGCTCAATACTAAACTTTAGAAGCAAGATGGAACAAAAAATCATACGAGAAATGAACAGAAACGCCATCAAATGGTATACGGATAGTACCTAAATAGAAGGCAGAGCTGGAATAGGAGTGTACGGGCCTAGAACCAAACACTGAAAGCCTGAGCACCAAACATTTTTTAAGCATTAATATATACAATTGAAACATGTGTTAAGTTCAATCTAGAAAGGAATTATCGCAAACAGCAGATCTTTATCCTGTCCGACAGCTAAACAGCCATTAGAGCACCAATGTCATAAAATACAAACTAGATTGGGAATACCTGGATAAGCTAAATAAAGGTGCAATGCATTCCGGCACACACGGGAGTGGAGGGAAACGAAATAGCTGAATTACTCGTTAAACTAGGGATAGAGAAACATTTCATAAGACCTGAACCCTTTTGTGATATCAGCTACAGAACAATAGAGAAATCATTTGAAAAGAAGGTAGATGGGGGTAAAACCACTGGGACAATATATAGGGGTTGAGACCGGTAATGCACTCCTGGGAAACTATAATCAGAGAAGATCTGCTAAATGTATCAACCTAGCTAACAGCAATCTATGATTACTAACAGCAGAATCCTGTCAGGCACAGTCGCCTCAATTAGTACCTGAAGACGCTAGACTTATTGCTTTTTTGAAAGTAACGTTACTATACTTAAATATTGAGAGTTGAACGTTATTTTATTAGAATAATTTGCAAAATGTTTTATATAATCCAGAAGATAGAAAGAAGCTCATCATATCAGCCAGGAAAAAGCTGATCAGGCTTTCAACTGATAACGTTTCAATGTTAATGTTAATGTTTGTTAAAATATTTCATAAATACTGTATTTAGCATTCAATGGAAATAATAGACATTCTTTGGGTGGAAAATCATAGTAAATATATAATTTCGTGAAACTTTTGTTTGAAATAGTTCAATGGGCAGCATTAATTATCAATTTCTAAATATTGGTTGTCGCAATAATACATAATGTGGTGCTAGATAAACTAAGTCATTTGTCATAATCATTGAGGTTTGTTTTGATTAGATGGAATGACATATCTGCAACTTCGATTAATAATGAGTTAGAATTTTACATAATAATATCATTTTTACCAGTAATATATAAGTGTCATATCATATGAATACGTGTAGCAATAGATTTTTAGGTTTCTAACAATATGAATAAGTGTAATAAGTTTGTTGCATGGTATGGTGTCCCTCTAATGTTTAATTTATAAACAGTTATTACACAAGAAATCTCGAAAAGACATTTGCAGTCTGCTTTCAACACAGTGTGGACAAGACATTTTACATTTTCTTGCAAGATCATTAACAACAGATAAGTCATCACTATGATGTAGAGACCTAAATGCGCAGTGAACAGTGGAAACATTTTTTCATATTAATTTCTTTTCTTTTTTCATCACCATGAGTTTCAATTTTTTATCCATCTTCACACGTTTGGTTATAAGTCATTGCTAGTACAATCTTCCAGTTATTATTCTGGTTCTGATTATTCTTGTTATTGTTTCTATCCAATCTGAAAGGTCAATTTCTTTAGTTGATATTTCTATTGAGCTTTAAATTCCTCTTTCTATGTTATGTAATCATATTCAATTATTTTTAATTGTCAAATGTTAACACTCATCGTTTTGCATTTCTACTAACTACTATGAGGTAGAGTTAGCAGATATCTAGAAATCATAATTTCGGAGTTTCTTCTCTTCATCTGATGTTGCTTAAGTTTTCAATTCGGAAAAGTTGAAAATTTGCAATCGCGACTGTCGCTTAGAGCAGGGCTTCTTAAACTTTTTTATATAGCGACCCCCTTCAAGAATAGGAAAGTTTAAACGACCCCCTCCTCTATATAAACGTTCAGTTGAAAATCGAGGAGTGCGTTGTATTTATTATTTTAAATGCTACTTCCATATTTTCATTTATAGGCCCTACATAACAGTTTTGCATTGCCACTTTTTTCAAAAAATAGTTATAATAAAACTACAATATTCTCTACAATAGTCTCGCGACCCCCAGGGACCCACAGTTTAAGAAGCCCTGGCTTAGAGTATTCATTTTAACGGTCCAAATTAATTTTGAGTGATTGAAATTATTCATATTTGTGGAGTTATAGGCATTAGTTTGTTTGTTGCATACATATTACATATATTACCAACTTTTCAATAAAAATATAATCCATCTATATTGATATTCACCATTTCCTTTTTGTTACTTTTGAATGCGAGCTTCATTTAACACAAGTTTAGTTATGCCATAGAAACATATCAAAGCTATTTTATTATTTTTTCCATGTAAGCTGTGACATGAAGAGTGTTTTGTATATTTTTCAGTTTCTGTAGCAGTCTAAAAATACATTAATTATTATCCAAATATTCACGAAAACAAATATTCACAAATACAAATAATAACTGGTAAAGCTCAGCTTTAAGAAGAAACAAGAAAACCTAGAGAGCGCTGCGATGATTACATGATTGACATATTAGCCGAATCAAAGTCAGGTATCTACGAAATTTTAAAAGATCTAGAATTTGTGAATACGTTGGTAGATTGAAAACTGGAGAATCATGAAATGTATTCTGATCAAGTTAACTTGAAAGTAATACAGGAATATCGATTGGAAAGTAGTTGATTAAGAACTAGAATTTCATTTCAATTTTGTAAACTATACTTACTTAATACTAAGTTTTTCTACCCTTACGGGTATAAGATGTGTGGGTTGAGTTTCTGTTTTCATCGAGTCTTTCTTTCAATTCTTTCGATCCTTTATTTATGGCAGTACCTCGTGTAGTTTGTTCCCTCTGATTTCAGTCGCTTTGTTGCGTGCGTCCATCTAGGTCTTCCTTGGTTCTACTTTATTTCTTTCTCTTATTGTTCTGGCTTCTAATATTCTTCTTGTAATGCTTTCCTCACTCCAACTTTTCACATGTCAGAACCATTTGACTCAATGTGTCGTTTCTGATGTTTGTATCTTTGGGTTGTTGTCCATATTTCGGAAAATTTGTTATAATCATTTAATAATTAGAGAAAACAATCTAATGTGAACAGAACGAAATGATATCTTGTTAAGCATTAGATCCTAGAGTCTTAACAGTAAAAAATAGTTTATAATACTACAGGATTCGAGATGCTAGAACATTGAAATGAATTTATTACATCTAAGAAATCAGAGACTGCTCAGTCAAAAAAACAAGGGAATGAATAATATTAAAAACATGAATTTCACGATAAGTGTGTGTGTGTGTGTGTGTGTGTGTGTGTGTGTATGTGTGTATGTGTGTGATATTTTGTACACAATGTGGAAAAGATAACGAATAGACATGACGATATTTGATTTAATTATTTTGTTGCTCCCAAAGGAGATAATGTGGTATCTTTGTAATCATTAAGATGAATCACAAAAATGTTCTGCAATTTGAAAAAATGTGGCGCTGCAAATACCTACAAATAATCTGACATGTTTATATATGTCAAATCTATTGTAAATTCAATTGGTGGATTTCCACGATTTTTTGCGTCTGTAACGCTTTCTGTGGCCAGTCCTTTGTTTACAAATTTGATTAGAACTGAAAACATTAATTTGAATAATAAAATAAGAAAGGCTCAAGTGCGTGTTATATGAAAATACAATTCAATTTGATTGCTTTTCTTTTGTTTTTAAACATGGAAATAGAAAATAAACAGTTCAAAATGTCTGAAGCTGTAGGATTGTTACATCAAACTGGTGATTAGATTATTATTTTATGACTAAAAGAGTATCAAAAGATATAAACAAATACCAATTAACAACTATTTGAAAATGATATGACATTACATTTAAATAGGGCTAAAGAATTCGCAACAGAACTTTAGCTCGATATTTAACGTTTAAGTATCTATAACTGGATAAAATTAATATGTTTTGATTTTTTTGAACATATTTTAATACTGATGATGGATGACTCGAAATACATGATAGAATAAGTACTACTTTTTCTTTCGGTTAATAAAAATTTTACCATTCATATTAATTTGGAAATCTCAGTTGATTATAAAGCGAATAATTCTCATTTACAACAATCAATAAAATTATTTTCATCCACAATTTATTATTATTAATTATCAATAATACAACTGAGTTTACCTTTACATATTTGCGTTTAAACAAATAATTTCCTACTTAAACTTCGTCAAAAATTTTCAGTTTATTTGAAGTTCATGAAACTTATTATTTATCACACATACCAAACTTTTTCTTACAGTAGATTTATTTTAAGTGTGTGAATAACTTGACTAGAAATACTTTATGTCGCTTTTAATGTGAGAAAACACCATTCAAACATTTCAATACATCGATACTGGTAATATTTAGAAAAATTTAGAAAATTAGAATAAAACGCATTACGCAAACGAAAATTAATAAATACCTCATCAACTCTACTACACATTAAAGAAAATCCATAAAGCTAGTAAATCCAAATAGTCTTAACTCGAAATTAACATCTTGAAAAAAAACAACAAACTTCACAAATACAAACCACCGCACTTTCAAATTCAATCTCGTCTTGTCACGTCAAAGAACAGTAAAGTAGGTTACGTAATAGGTTTGGGCGGGAAATTCAAATAAACCGGCAGCGGCAATGAGACAGTTGAACGTACGAAATGAATTTATTCGACGCGAAACGAAATATAGTCAGAAACCTACTGAGTGTAGGCATACGGTCGAGCGGCATACACTGTGTGCTGTGTTGTTTACTGTTTACTTGTCTGCTCGCCTAACCCGTATGAGAGATGTTGTTTACACAGTTTTATATTTAGAGTTTAGAGAAATGCAAAAGCAAACTAACTACACCTGCCTTCAGTGGAGATTCACAGGGGCGGATTGTAACAGATTGCAAGAAAAACTATTCGAAAACAAGTCCTGTGCACAGATGTGTGCCAACTATAATGTAGTAAAAAAATGTGCAGATTAGATATGTGGAAAGCAGTTTAGCGTTTTTATTTGTTTGGTTGATTCTTATCAATATGTATTACAAAAAAGCAGCACAATAGAATATTTTTTGAACAAAGTAACTATTAATAATGATTACATTACAATATTCTATTAAATTCATTCTAACGTTGTGTTTAAACTTACACTTTGTGACAAAACTATTAACTGTTTACCACGAAGTAAATATATATACCGTTCCCACATAAATATTTAGATAAAAATTCTTCTTCTGCTTTTGATGTAGGCCCAATGCTAATTCTGTCGAAGAAAATATCTGGATGAGATAAATTTCACGGAGAGTTGTATACTGTAACAAATTTGTCACGATTTTAAGTCTTAACTAAAGTAGATTTTTGTCGAGATGGTGACATTTTCTTGTATATTGGTCATTGATCTTAACCTGATGTGTTATAGGAGTCAAATAAGTGATACTTTTGGATTAAGAAGGGGCTGGTATCATGTATGTTGTTAGTTAGTGGATAGTGAGTTCGGGATGTACATGTTCTATTGAGGGTGGAGAAGGGATGATAATGGTGAGGTTGAACATAAATCTGTTCCGTTTGATGAAGGATCTTTGAGCAGGGGAAGATAATTCACGTTTTAGCTTGGAAATACGCTGCAGACGTAATCATGTGAAAGCCTTCAGCGTTACAATTAATACTATCCAAAGCGATAAAGGCCAGTGCAAAGCTGAACAAAAATATTATGAAATGGGTTAAGTAGGTGGGCATATTATTTATAGTATAAATAATGTGCAATCCAGGAGAACTCTATCGCTCTGTAAATGAGAGAAGGAAAGTTCACGTTAACAGAGCGCCTGAGAAGTAAAAAATCTCAAAGGTTACAGTGAGAAAGTTCATTTAAAACGGCTTAAATAGAAATTGTTGTTATTGAGTGGACTGTTAAGTGCTATTGAAATTTTGTAGTTTGTATCACCAACGGTTCCAAAAATTCCAACTTAGTTGCAGTTAGTCTAGGTTAGAGAAAAGCTTGGACATTGAGGTAGGTTGTTACTCGTTCTTAATTAAATGGAGAATGGATTCACGCTGACAATCGTTGCGTGATTCAGATTATGTTGAGAAGGTTTAGATATTTGCACCATGGAACATGTTAGGAAGCTATATACAATATCGTCGGAACCAACAGCTGTATTTTCACACAATTTTATTTCATACAATTGGCGATATTACATTCATATAAAGAGTTTATTTAGTATGAAAAGAAGCACAGTTCATAGAGATAAGCGTCAATGTTAAAAACTGATATTTTTAAGGTAGGTCGTGTTGCCTTGTATTTGACGTATTTGCATCCAACTAAAGATAACAGTTCCCTTCAAGCTATTACCAATGCCATTATCTCGACAGTAAACCACATAGGTAAACCTGTCTCTTCTCCACTCATAAAGTCGTACCATGGTGTGAAAATGTCCTACATGAATATGATTCTGCTCTCAACAAACTGAACTGAAAACTGTCTTTTACTCAAGAAACATAAACAAATGATAAACACATTTTAAAACAAAGCAAAAAGTCTCCTTTGCAAAAACATGCCTCCTACTTGAAACAATAATTTATATTTCTTGATGTTACTTTCGAAAAGTGTTCAATAAAGTTGCTGCATAATGCACGACGTAACAGAACTTTTCTCAGTAGCCCGTAGTAGTGATTTTATTCTATGAATTAAATCATATTATTGAAACTTAATAACGATCTAACCTAATTCGATATCCCTGTTAGACATCGGCAAAAAATTTTATACAATTGTTCCTAAATATCACTATCGAGATTATTAACAATGATTTTTTTTATTTTATTTTAAATTTTATGCTGTAGTTTCTAATTGATAGTACTTTCTCCTTCACATTAACAAAGATACATACTCTTGAATTTTTCGACAAAAATTCTTTCCATTCCATGTAGTGTAAACGCTGAGTATTGCATGCAGATGAGAAAATAAAAATAATTACTGAGTTAGTGCACAGGTGACTAGTTACAGCTGCTTCACTTGTGAATTTCACATCAAAAAACTATTTGAAAGCACTAAATAACATACTCAGCACGTTCATAAATGTGACACATGCTTTGTAGATGCCAACTCAACCTATTAGAATGGTATATTTTCTATTACATTTAATTTCGTATTCTCCTTCTTAGTTTATTTGTTCAACATGTTTTCTCTTTTTAATCATCATTTGTGTAAAAATTACATAGCACTAAAATTAGAGAAAGGCTAAATATTTTAAAAGGAATAAATTATGAACATAAAAAACAAGTATAAAGAAAAATCCACGAAACCCTCATGGCTAAGTTTAAAAAAAGATAAGATAGCCTCATTAAGTTCATAGTATTCACGTATTTTTTACTCAAAGGACAACTTTTGAAAATGTTTTCGAAAATACTAGTATAATTAGAATATCCTCACGGACATGGTCAGTTCCATTTCCAGGAACGTAGCTTACCCAAATAAAATCTATGATTATTTTTTTTAACTGGGTTGACATATTTTCTTCAAAGAAAGTATACGAAGTAACGAATTACATTAATTTCATCTATTTTTTGACCATAATTTATGTAAAGTGAATGAAATATACACTCAAATACGTTAAAAATACTAAAACCATCGGCAATATATGATAGGCAGCACACTGTATACTGCCAGCAAACATATCACAAGTATCGAGAAGCTTGAGTCTAAATCTTTGATATTTTTAACTGAATTTTTTGGCGTCTGAAATAAGTTTCTCGAAAAATGGAATATTATGGTATTGACTGGCTAAAGCGGAAATTATTGATTGACTTGAATCGGGGATGACTAGGATTTTTTTCATTTTATTTTCCCACTTTCAAATGCATGTAAAAAAAAATTAAATTTTCACTAACATCTCTACTTGCCGTTTATATGTATCATTTATTAAATGAATCATCCCTGAGATAAAGGACTTCCTAGATACACACCGTTAATTGATATATGGTCAATCCATTATCCAGGAAAAGTCTACAGCACCCATGATGCAAATGGATTTCGAAACAGTTTGTTTTCTATTTGTAGTTTTTTTTTATAGTGTTGCCTATATATTCAAGTCCACTATCTGTATTTTTTTTAAAAACGAATATAATATTTATATCTAGTCTTAAGCTTGTTTGTGGTTGCCTTATTCAAGTTATCAAAAAATAAAGTAAAATTGAGAAAAATATAAGAATAAACTCATCAACGTGGAGTTGAAGCTCTATTTTGCATATTTAAATTATAGTGAAAATAACTTATTATCAATTATTGGAAAAAACTTTCCAAAATCAAATTGAAGAACAATTTAATTTGCGGAGGATTAAGGCGGTTCACAACAATCGACGGCATATGACCACAGTTACAGTTCATGGGCGGTTTGTAGAGTATTTCAATAAAAGGCAGATAAATGCTTTAACCTTTTGAGCTATGTAATGAGGCTTCAGTGAAATTCATTTAAAATTATCCTTTCAATCCTTTAGATTATGGGTACTGCTTTCAGCGCTTTAAAATCCTTTTATCAGTGGATTACTCCTCGTTTTCTATTTTTGTTTTCTTCATAGTTCATCGTTTATCTTGGCTTCTTTTGTTACTATTTTCTATACCTTTCGGTTCTGGTATTTTGCTCTCCAGTTCTCTATATTAAAGTGCTCTTATGTTCCCCTATATTTCGTTTCTCCTAGTCTTTCTCGGCCTACCTCTTTTCCTTGTACACAATGGGGTCCATTGCGTCCATTTTGATCATTTCAGTTGATTTTCTTCTCATTATAGGTCCAGCCCAGTTGAGTCTTTGAGTGCTTTTATGTATCTCACTATATTTTCCTTCGCCAGCTTTTTCTCAATTTCTTCGGTTTTCTTTGCTCTCCTATGTTATGTGTGGACCTGTTATAGTTCTCATCATCTTTCTCTCGTTTCTGTCAAGTGCTTCTTCTTCTATTTTGTTGATTACTGTTGTTTCTATCGCATACGTGATTACTGGTCTTATTAGGGTCTTGTATATTTTTATTTTGTTTTGTTTGTTTATGTTTTTGTTTTTCAATATGTTTTTGTTTCTTTCATAAACTTGATAGCGTTTTTGTATCCTTTCCTTTATCCTATCTCTGGCTGTTTCTTTCAACGTTATTCCTATATAGTTAGTGGTCGATACTATTTCAAAATAGTAATTTTTCACAGAGCGATCAGTATTCTCTAAATTTAAAGGAAATGTCGTCTTTTGTTTCAGGTAGGAATCATTTCTCAAATCCCTCCCTTCCATTAAACTTCTCATTGTGAATACGACCCCATATATCTTATAGAATTTAGATGAAGAATCCAGATATACTGGTTGTCAATGATTTTAAATTTCATTTAAAAATAGAATACAAGCATATGGTTTGTTAAAGTTTCATTTCAAAATGTGGAAAAAGTAGCAATGCTAGGCCATATTAATGTATATGCCAGAAAAAGTATGAGAAAACATTCCTGATAATTTGGTTTTCCAATCACTACCGTTTATAGGGTTCTGAAATATCAAAAATTACAAGACGTAATAACCTAGACACGGGACTTCGGTTTTATGTAATTCTGAATGACAAAATAATATCTATTGCGAAAAAATTATCGGATGAATACCGTTACTGGACTGTCACGAACCCTAGAGTATTCCACGAAACATACTCAAAATCCTCTTAAATTAAACGAATGGGCCGGTATTCATGGGGATCGTATTGTTTAGTCATTTTTCGCCAACAAAAAAATTTGACGGAGAAACATATCTCGACTTATGAAACCACACTATTGATCCTGCTAGCACTTATAAAATTGAAAATGTTACATGAAAGATTATCTGCTTTTTTACAAGCTGGCTATCTCATTACAGTAGAGAATTATTTAAATAGCAATGCTTATGAAACTTAATTTCGAACAATTGTATCATTTGCAGCATCTAATCCATTGATTGAATATTGATTAAAAAAGTATCATAACTTCAAATTTTTTATATTAGATTTAATTATGATTTTGAAACAAATTTGTTCTAATTTACTTTTGATGTAACAGAAAAAATGATACAATAAGAAATCAGGTCTATCATATTTGAGAGACATTCTACTTTAAATAACTAAAAAATTATCAATAATCATTGTGCCTGAATACTCCATTTGAAGGCCCCACATGGTAAATTCCCTATTAAAAAATGATCATCTATTATGGCAGTAGTGACTAGAGTGAGTGATTGTAAAAATGAAATTTTCGACATATGGATACAACATGTTATTTTCAATTGTCTAAGAGACATCACTTATAAACTTGTCATTTTAACTCTATTCCAATGCCTGTTGATTTCTGCCTCTACGTTTAGGCATGCTAAATTTTATGGGTGATATACTTCTTAGTCCTAAACTTGTTAGATATTCTATAGCTACAAATACTTTGTTAATAGTTTTGTTACATATTTCGTTACTTATTGGATTCAAATTTTATAATTTTAGCTTCCAAATCGTATTAAAAAAACTTGATTTTTCCTAATCGCCTCTTTGGACAGGAAGATAAAATTTGTTAAAAAATATATGATACGAAAAACTAAGAGTCCATTTGAGAGGAAACATTTGTGTATTATGTGTTTACAGTGGTAGTGTCAAAATTGATAGCTATCAATTTTTTTGGGTCAACCGTGTCTTGCAAAGTACTCAAAAAAGCTGCAGAAATCAAGCCCTCCGTAGTTTTTGAACCACAGACAGTAATCAACCAAATTTAACCCGAAGTTCATTTGAAGGAACTAGTTGATTTAGAGAGAGAGAGAGAGAGAGAGAGAGAGAGAAATGCTCTATTGTCAAAAAATTGTTACCATTTGAAGACAAAAGCTTCTAAAAACGAAAAAACAAACATGAAAATAACTAAATAAAATAAAATTTCAAATTCAAATTATGGGTAATAGTAATAGATAATAATTAGTATATAAGTCGTATATAAGTCCATAGCAGAAATTAAACTACCTAGTATGCAGCATGTTCGGAACTAAATATAATTATTAGAATAGAAGTCGTTTACAGAGTAGAAGGCAATTTCCAGTAAATATGCCCTCAAATTATTGCAGAATGCGGGAAAAGATGATATTGATTTGATTTCAATTGGTAAGTGATTGTGCATTTTGTTTGCATTGTAAAATATTGAACCTTTAACTAATTTTGAACGTGGAGTAGGTAGGTAAAGGTCGTACTCCGCGTTCCCCAGTGGATATCCGTGCAACGATCTTTACGAAATTGGAAAAACGTGCTTACGAATTTAGGCAAACGGATTCAAAGATGAATAAGGAATTTTTTTTAATCTTTTAAAGAAGTCCCTGCAGTGAGCCCTGCTGTTTAGTCTGAGTAAATATCTAACAGCTCTCTTTTGTAGTGTGAAGAATCGCTCGAATTGAGTCGCACCACACGTACCCCAAAAGGGAAGCGCATATCTGAGATGCGACTCAATAAGGGCATAATAGACTGTTGAGGAGGTGGATAAGTTCAGTTCTTTGGAAACTGATCTCAGCGCAAAACAGGAAGAACTTATTTTTTTAGATAATGCGGCAATAAATAACTCCCATTTCAACGAATTGTCCACAACAAGCCCTAAGAATTTTATAGATTTAAGGACGTCAATGGTGGTGCTGCTTAATAAAAAAGGATGCAATTTATTTTTATATGATAAAACTTTGGTTTTAGAAACGTTGAGATACTATTGTCTAGATAGGCGATGTCGTTTATAAACAGAAGAAACAAAATAGTGCCTAGTACTGAGCCTTGGGTCACAATTACAAGCTGACTTCTGTTGGTAAGGTATGACTTATACCATGCGAGAGGTGTTCTCCTGAAAGCGCAGTATTGCAGATTGTTGATTAAAATATTATGATTAACACAATCGAAAGCCTTAGAAAAATCACAAAAACTTGTTTCAGTGGAGTGATGGCTGTTTAGGCTAGAGTATACATTATTAAGGAGGGAAAATATAGGATCATTTGTGTATTTGTTACACAAAAATCCAAATTGATGGGTAGTAAGTATTTTATTTCCTATTTAAACAAAAATGATAAAAGCGTCATTTTAATTAATATTTCTATGATTTTAGATGACGTGGGAAGGAGTATAATTGGGCGATAATTCGATGCTTAATTTTTATCTCCTCCTTTATACAGAGGTATAATTATAAACGTCTTAAGGCAATTGGGAAGTGTCATTTTGAAATGAAACGTTAATTACAGTGGTAAGGTGATGTAATGTGCCATCTGGCAGACCTGAAAATATTTTTGATGTAAGTCCGTCAAATGAGTATTATTTTTGATACCATTAATTGTACTGCGAAGCTCTGCTAAAACTACGGGCATAAAGAAGAAACTGTGTGAGTTAGCATTATTATTGGCTACTTCTCCGGAAAAACTTGCCTTCACTGACCGAAACATTAAGTGACGGAGTTTCATTCTCGAAGTTTCTCTCATTAAACTAAAACTGTCCACGATTTTTTTGATAATAATATTAGCTTGGTATTCGAGTTTCTTTAAGTACTTCTTGAAGTTGAAGCATTCTGACTAGAGTAAAACTTGCTATTGTATGATGGACATACAATTGATAGTGTTTCTAATATTTTCATCATTTTCACACGTTACAATAAATTTTATAATTTATTTTTCATAGTATAGCGAATTCTTTCGAGATAGTAGCAAATTGTTTTGGAATGACACAAGCAGTTTTTCTTCTGAATAAGGGCTTTGGCAATGGATTCACTTCTCTAACAGAATAATCTGAAAAGTACTGAAAATTTTTACAAATACCCTCAATGTTGTTCGTTTATTGCCCAGCTAATTATTATCTCATTTCAAGAATTATTAAAATTGACATACACCTTGTTTTGTCAAATTGTCAAATGTTAACTATGTATCTGTTCAAGAAAAGCTGGATTCGAAAATAAAAATAGAAAAAACTTTATAAGCTTTTTTATTAATATGGTTTCTTTGATATATACTAGGGGCAAAAACATCATGATTAAAAAAATTCAGTTATTTGTTTATTATTCAAATTTGGAATTGGATAGTACCATATTTTTTGCAAATATAAAAATATAATAAGTGTTGTTTTTCTGTTAGAATTCACAGGAAATAAAAATTCATATTTGAATACAATGTATAAATGCTATCATAAAGAAATCAAATTGAAGGATGAGATTAGAATTACAAATAATGTTACCGATTTTAAATTTGTATGTAAAGCACGTGCATAGAATTAATGCTTTCACAATTAAAATTTGGAGTAGAAAAATAATTTTCATCCTCTCTATCATTATCAATAATTGTGTTCCAAATAAATAGTTATATTTATCACATGATTTAATGAAATCGTATTAAATTATATATGTTGACGAAAAAATATCTTAATTGTTCATATATTAAGATATTTTTTATATGGCTTCTACTAATAATATTCCTTGGGATGCATTATATTTACATTGCAGTTTAAAAAGCTCCATCTCATAAGTTGAACTTCTGTGCTTTTATATTGGCATGATGACGCAGTCTTAGTTTTCATAATGAATGACAAATTGTATTTCGGATGCAGTGACGTAAATCATCATGCAGCATCTGTAAAAGTTGTAAAGGGTACAATTTTTTAACTCATTTATGTCATTTGAAGACAAAAAGTATGCTTTCCAAGTCACAATAGGCACCATCTGCTTCATTCGTAAGTACCGATGACGTGGGATTTGAAAATAACAGATTGGCAATATGTTAATATTTCATTTTATATTTTATCGCATTTTTCAATAAATGGTTATATCACAACAAGGTATATTATTAAATTAAATAGATTTTTTTCTTTTTGGACTGCAATAGTTTTTAAGCAGTTTTGGATAGTATAAAGAACAGAAACTTATTTCTTAGATCATCATGAGCTCTGTCACTTGTCAATGTTTAAGCTAGAATTAATTATTATAAAATTTTTTATCTTATGAGTTCCTCTGAGGAGTTTTTGAATTTAACAGCTTTTATTTCATAGATATCACTGTTTTAGCTATTTTTCGGAATAGATTAGGTTTCTAATTTCTTTTTATTCGGCTCTTCTGCTACTCTTTCTTTCGTTCATAATTTCCTATTCAAGAGTCTAACAAAACATCTAAAAAGATGTCTAGATGTTTCTCCGGAAATTTCACGAAGCCCTGACTGAGAGAAATTTTTGTAGAAAAATCGAAATCGAGAAATAATTTACAGAGATTGATGCAAACTCGTGGGAAATACGAGAATTTCATACTAAAAATAATGAATGAAAAAAGAATATTTGATTTGATGATTGGTAACTTAATAAATTAAGGTGGCTATCACATGATCTTTTCTTTTGACAATTTCCTGTTTTATTGGCAAAAAGAAAAGTTTTGGAAAAAAGTTTGGGAGAAATAATAGTTGAGGTAGATAATTTAATAATATACATTATGAGGAAATCAAAATCCACAATATGTTAACAATTTTGGATATTTCGTGAAGAAAGAAATTGTAGCAGTAAATAACATGTATGTACTTATATTTGATATATATAAAAAAATATGTATTGAAAATAATTGTCTTTGCTATTATGATATTCCATCAAGCTTTGGAAATTATCACTTATTAATTTTGCAGTTAGGTATCACGACCAAAAAATTTTTCAAAAATTTCAGATTTTTGGAGCAACCTGTCAAAGTTAAGGTTTGATATGAAAGATATAAAATTTTTAAATTGATGGTTAGGTCAGGATGGTTTTTATATGAACGTTTAAAGTGGGTAGTAGCTATCGAGACCACAGATTTCGTTTAATTCTGTCCTGATGAACTTGGCAAGGGTAATGATACGATCTTATAGAATTATTGTATTTTAATCAATTTTCTCAATAAGTTAGAAAATCTCGTATTAATCCGACGTTTTGAACTACTCGAAAATCGAGCTCAAAGATTCCATTACATACATCCATTACATAAGTGAAGCTAATAATAGGACATATTCATTAAATTGTAGTGTCATGAATCATTGATAAGTTTTAACTCAATCCGGCTGAAGTGAATTCCATTAGACAGATTCCGTTAGAGAGATACATACGTACCAAGTTAATAGAAACGTGTTAAAACATGTCTCTAAAATAACACGTTTGCATACAATCAACAATATATCGAAAAAGGTGATGCTGTATGATTGATTAGACAATGTAAACAACGAAGCAGCAGGTTATATAACCATTACATAGTCAGTGTAAAAAAGGGAACGAAAATATATATACACCTAGAAACATATCAAGTGAGGAGGAGAATATAATGTAATTATTAGAACAACGATCCAATTTTGTAGATATAACAAACATGGATAAATGAGAATATTGTATAATAAAATTGTGTTCTACAAATGAAAATGTTACTCTTCTATCGTTAATGAGGGAGTTTTATATGGAAAAATAACATTCCAGCAACAACATGAATATTATTTCAGTAACAGTAGTAACAGTTTGAAGTGATAAGAGATCTCAGCCAGCAGTTTCTGCAATACTAGCATAGAATTGAACAAAGCGGAAATTCTGACCCCATCACCCAGATATACATGGGTGCACAAACACACTGAACTTAATCTTTTCCTTCCAAAATAAATTCCTCAAAGAATACTGCTCCTCCTTAACTTCTGACGTGGTCCTTAGTCTTCGTTATTGTTACCCCTTTGTCCAACTACAATTTTTTGGAATTATCCTGCTACAGTCTAATGTCGTATGTTTGTGTTTTTCGAGGGCCTGTAACATATATCCCTACCATATAATGCAAATTGGTTACTCTTAAATTTCAACCTCACTTATATGGACCTATCCCAATCTAACATACAAAAATTTAGTCTCATTCATAATCTAATCAATGAAAATTCACAGCAAAATGAATAGTAACCAGAATAAATAATATTAATGTTGAGCGGCAATTTGAATATTGATTCTCAAATACCATTAATTTAATAATTTTTTAAAAGAAAAACAAAATTCAAGAAACCACAATTTTCAATTAATTAATGTGGGTAATTTTTAAGACTACAGTTTTATACATAATTTCAGTACCCGATAAAGAATATATAAGTATTGGAAAGCTCGAAATAGATATTACATCACAAAACTTCTATAATCTAGTGGACAAAGTTACAGGTGATGAAGTTAAACAGATGCTAATCCTTTATTTTGGAAGAATCTCGTTTCTTGGACAGTTTGTTGGAATTTATTCATTTATTATTCATTTTTTCTGCCTTGCTATTGTTCATATAAATGTGTAATGCATTCTTCGTATTAGAATGAGTTTATCGGTTCGTTTTCATTTCATAATAAGTGGAATATTTTTTAGAAACAAACGTTAGGCATGTACCGTCAAAACAGGCCTACTTTTGGGCTTTCAATTGATAAACAATGTATGGACACGGAACGGTTAAGAAAGGAAAGGGTATCTAGAAAAAACGATTCATTCATTAGTTACTCTATTCTGCAATAAACTAAATTTTATCATTTTATCTACATCATTTTCAGAAAACTCAAAAATTCATATAAACAATAGGATTACGTTTTCATTATTCCGCAGTGGATTTGAACACACTATATACTCTTGAGCTGTAATTCAGTGTTTACGTTACTTGTCGTGTCCAGTTTCGCAGCTTCCGAAACCAATCCATCCCTAACAAATTTGCAGTAAGCAATAAAACTAGGGATGTAGTAGTGTTAGATAAGACTAGAATTAGAATTATAATCTGTCACCAAATCTCACAGCACTTATTCTTCTTATTGTCGTATTTGAGAGGAGAAAGACGAAGAATCGACACAGGAAGAACTAAATGAAGCATAAAATAGTAAACAATTGCTTTTTCTGAATATTCAAGAATCTTCGAGCCATAAAATTCCATTTTTTAAGATTTTCGTTGCAAAATGGAAGACTAACAAGTGATTTTGATCTAGCAAGAAATGCAGTTAATTAAACTGACCAAAAATACCTCTTTATGAAATACTTTGGGAAAATACGGAATATAGAGGAATATTTAAAACGAATAGTCAAAAATTCTGATTGTTATTATATTCCTAATTCCACACTTTAAACATCAGAGAATAAATCGGGGTGAAAGATTGCATTGCCACAAACCAAGTCGGATAGTTACTTCTTATGTAGTCCTCTGTATCGATAAAATGCTTATTCAATTATACTACCACATTTGCAACGACTTGTATATAAAATATATTAAATGGGTGTTAAGCAAAAAGTCTAGGGTTATTGCGAGAAATTACTAATCATCACAATCAATTAAATCAAACACTATTGCGGATCATTCTTTATAACAAAAGCGACTAAATAGAACTTAGTAAGATTGACAATGTTACCAAAAATGTATCCAACGAATCTTCAAACAATATAATTTGAATATAAAACAATTTATGGATTTCAAAAGGACGAATCGTTAAACGTAAACGAGAGTATCTTTGAGAAATATATCGTGCTTTAAACTGACTGTAATACATTTAAACGAAACTATGATTGATATTGATGATTGATATCAAAGAAAAAAATTATAGATATATCATTGAGTGGCGTTCGCCAAAGGGATTAAATTATCTATCTTCATATTCACTTTTAGATAGGTTATAGTGTATACTGAACTGTATACTGAAGTGATTCGATATCTCTCAGAATAATATACATGGATTTTATAAAATCAAATTTCATATATTAAATAATACTAAATATACTTCTAGGTCACCTTATTTATGTATTATATCAAGAAATATAATACAATATATTTTGTCAATTATTTTGAATAAACATTTTATTATTTCTTTTCGTCAGTTTTATGCAGGTAGTTTTATTTACATACTAAAATACCCTATAGAGCAATAATGACTACCCCCATCTACTAGTAGGCTGATCGATAATCGAAATATAAGGGTAGAATGTGGGTGAACCTACTCTACAAAACTGGGTTAAGATAAATTATGCTATAAAGGGTCATACACTTGCAGTGTAGAGTCCTTGATATCCGCAGAAAATTAAAATTAGAAGGTTTATTTGGTTTATACACAGAGAAAAACTGAATGTATATATTATTATAAACAAAACTTCAGAATTACTATTTTATAAGCCAATTTTGGAGCCCTTCTGAACCATACGACATTTTGCTATGTCAGTATTCCAGAGAACACAACATTCGGAGCATTCAATTTCAGTGACAAATACGTAAGATTACTGTCGATGTAGTGTGATTTGTTTGACACTACACCAAGCATTTGGCTAAGGCACAGGTAATTAGTGTTATATTTTCCAAAGAGAAAGCATTTACACGATCATAACATGTAGGCGATCCATCGAACTTGACCAATAAACTTTTCTTTTGCCTCTTGATTTATTTGACAATTAGTATATCTACTGTAGACAGACGACATACCTTAAAATTGTGATTGTTTCAATTAGTTTCCTTTTTGTCGTTTTTCTCATCTTCTTTCTTTAATGATATTTACTGTCCCGCTGTACTGATTTTTTTTCACTCATTTGTTTTTGAGTGCAAATAATTTGCTCCTCACTATTTCCCTCCTTTCCACATATTCGCTATTCTAGTACATATTAAAAATGGTTTCATTCTGGCAGTTTAGAATTTTCGTTTTGTTGTTCTGCTGATACTTTCACACTTTATAGAAGGATTTACAAACATAAGTTTTATGTTTGTGTGTGTATGAACAATATTGTTATTATTTTGTTATATTATTCAGTCTCTGAAGACAAGTGACTATATAAAAACCTTGTCGTGATACAAATATCTTGAAGGAGTTCAAGAATGCTTCAGCTGTCAAACTAGTTACGGAGACTACGTGCACAGCCAGCTGTAGTAATCCCAGAAGGTGGTAGAGATCCCATAAACTGATTAAAATGTACAGGATTTGTGCGATAACAAAGAATGCACTTTTTAAGCATAGCCTCGTTCCTATATTCAAGAATCCAAAATTTGTTTCTTATATGGGAAAGTTTAAAGTTGAATCTTCCAATTATTTAAATTGTTTTCCAGCCATGCGAGAACGATAGTTGAATCCATCTAATAAGTTATGTTCGAAATCGAGAGTAACACGTATTTATGTATTTCTTGTGTATGAGAGTAAGCAGAAGTAAAATTATAAAACATTATACATTATGTATCAACAAATGAGACAGTAGCTCCATAAGAAGCTCCAGAACTGTCACAAAAGCTGTGCAACTGAATGCTACTTGCAAAACTGAGAACAGTATACATCTAGGCATCTTGAAAGGATTGATAAATTTAATAAAATCTAAAAGTTGTAAATAAGATGTTGCAATATTTCCTGGTAAGCTGTCATTTCGCTCTATTTCATATTCCTTGATCCTTCACAACTTTAGCATTCAGTCTAATCGGCTGCTAAAAACTGATTAATTTGTTTTTGTTATTGTTGTTACTGTGTTCAAAAAACTTAAAATGAATAGTTTAAGGTGCCCTTTTTAAGGGATTCTCATTTTCTCCTCATTTTCGTTATTGGTTTAGAAAAACTGCTCAAGAATGATAGCAAAATTTTTGAGATATCAGCTTCAATTGAATACATAACGAAAATGTGTCAGAGACTGCCCATAAGCTAGTATGAAAGACAAAAAAGGCTGGTACACTCAAGAATACAGTAGAAAATAAAAAGCAGTTCTAAACAATGATGACACTTATAAGAAGACCGTGTAGGTAAAAATGAGAGTGGAGAACAAGTGGGACACTTAGGCATAAAGATACAAATATGCGGAGACTAATTTGATAAACTGCTGAATAGTGAGGACGAAGTAGAGATTTTTAAAGATAAGGAATCAATAGAATGTCTTTGAATCTACTAAGCAAGAAATTCGAGGAAAAAAAAAGAAAAAACTTGAAAACATTAATGCTCTAAGGGGGGATGATATACCGCCAGAGTTATTGAAATCGGGTAGCTAATGTCTTCTTACAAATATGACTCAATCAATTAGAAAAATTATGGAAACGTGAGAGATACATAAAAAAGATGACCAAACTATTTGTGGTAATTAATGTTGAGTGAAGTTCAGAAAGGTAGAGGTACCACCTAAAAAATTACAACGTATTACTTAAGAACAGAATCTACAGCTACACTTGCTCTTCATTAATTTTAAGCAAGCGAACGGTACAGTCAGTAGATCTAAGTAGTATATAAAAATGAAATACCTAAGACTACCAATCAAGATAACCAATTTAGTAAGCTTTACTTTGGAAAAAACTATAGAAAGGTAACGGTGAATGGTTTAATATTTTTCAAAAGAAAAACCAAAGTGTTGCTTATGCGGAAGATTTAGTACTTTTATTCAGATGAAAGATAGAAGCGCGCAATGTCCTAACTGGGCTAGAAGTGAGAACAAGACAACATTGACTACATGTAAAAAAATCGAAAGATATGGTAATGGAAGGGAATTCACAAAGAATAAGAACGTACAAGATTTAAAATCCTATGTTCTTGGTTATCGAAACGCGCGTCAGACAGTGTAATTGTTGTGTTGTGTTGGTGAAGTGATGGTATAAAAAGTGTATTCAGTAAGATAATGTATGTAACAAATATTTCCTCTAATTTATCGCGATTGCTCATATACACAAACACAACAGTTCATCAATGAAATCGATGATGATTATTCCAAATTTCTTCATTGTATTAAGTTATAACGTCATGTTATGTATGGAAGGATTAAATATTTATATAAATTTTAATCACTTTAATCTCTCTGATTGAAGATGATTCCATTATTACTTCCCTACAGATCATATAGATATTACTAACGGACCTGACAGACTTTGTCCTGTCCCACGTCTTAAATGTAAACTTTTGGAAATTAGCTGTAACAATTAAACCGTTTTAATGAAAATTTTTATCAGAAACTTATTACAACACCTAACGTCATTCATATATATTTATCACAATTAAACCAATCGATAGAGAGTATGTGTATTAGTATGCTTTCAGAGATGTTGGATGTAGAAGCTGTGTTGAAAAAAAACTTGAAGTCATCTTAATTGAAGGTGAAAAGGTTGAATGTTAAACTATTCTATAACGAGTATTTATTCTTAGAGTTAATTATCTACAAATACTGAAATAATCATAATGCCATTGGATGTACAATATTTTTGGTTAATCCTGGAGAGGTATAAACAAATAAATTCCATGGTTTTTCCACTCTCGAGCAACACGTAGAAGCAAGAATTAAATTTACGGATTTTACGCAAAAACAATTTTGATTGAGATGTGTTTCTAGCTAATAGCGTTTTCAAAGTTTCTGATGGTGGATTTAGTGATGGCAGTGAAATTTTTCCAGATGCGCAACATAAACCGGCCGATTCATCATTGTATTTGAAAGCATGACAATATTGACATTCTTTGTCCATAGCAAATGTGATGAATAGTCTATTTCAGGGTCATATTCAAACGCAAGGCGACTAAACGATGCTCGTGCCAGTGCTCGATAATTTTGCTTAATGTATTAGTACGAAGCTGTTGGTTACGTTGCTCTGAATTCTCATTTGCACGTGAGTTTACTATTTGTTCTCTTACATTGACCTTAGTTGTCTTCTACTGTTCTGTTCAGTCGGCGGTTATAGACCATTTGCGCATTATGAGAACGTCGACCAATATTCTATGGAAAACGTTCTTACATCAACAACAGTTTAAAAATAATTGATAAAGCATTACCTAGTTGATTGAATTGTGAATCTAAACCATTCTCGAACCCCCTTGAATACACACAAAAGATTTCATCAAAATCACTAGAGCCGTTTAGAAAGAGTTCAATTACTAACACACGTACAGAAATTTATATATATATATATATATATATATATATATATATATATATATATATATATATATATATATATATAATAAAGATTAACTGGAACGAATGCCATCCTTTGAAGTTTTTACTAAACATTACGATGAATTGTGATTCAGCAATGTTGTAAATGTAAAATGCATACATGTACAAAGTTCTGCACACCCTGATATTTTTATTCTAAAAATAAATTTCATTAAATTCTTTGTGCTAATTAAAAGAAAAAAATCACAAAACAGGTAACAAAAAGATTTATTGTTATAGATAAATCACATAATGTAATAAATATACTATTTTTATGGTTAATAAGTGATACTATACAGCGGTAAAATTCCACGAAAAAAGTTGTTTACCTCCTATAAAGATTGAAAATTGCTGTTCGAGTTGCACTTTTCCCCCAATATGTAGTAGGCTAAAATTCTGTTGTTCAACATATGTGGCATTATGAAACTAAATTTTTAGGCGAAAAAATTCATCGGCCAACATTCAAGAGCTAGTCAATGAGTGGTAGGCTAGGTATGAGTGGAGGAAAATCCCTCAAGAAATTATTAAAATCTTGATTATAGTGTGTGTGTTTTTTGTGTTTAGATTAATGAGGTGCAGGGGGGAACCTTCAAAAGGTACTCGCTTGGATGAACCTTCTACCTGCCAGGCTAGTTATGTGGAATTCTTACCGCACTAAACCTTCCCTGACACCTCTAACCCTGCTCCTGGAACAGTGGTTCCCCGGCGGCACTCTTTGTAAATACTACTTCGCCGGGGCGTTCTTATATGATGTTACTCTTGGTAACGGAGGTACGGAGGTACTTGATGATGGTCTCCGCGTACTCCGCTACCTTGTTCCATGTTGCTTGGCTCTTCAGCATGTGCTCCACTATATTTTCTGGCTGATGGTGTCGTCCAGGTTCCTCTCTAGTTCCTCCCGTGTCTCTTCATAAGAGGGACACTGGAAGAACACGTGCTCCGCATCCTCGGTCGCATCGCCGCAATGATGACAGTTTGGGGAGTCACTTCTCTTGAATCTGTGTAGGTATGCCAGGAAGCACCCATGTCCAGTCAAAAGCTGGGTGATGTAGTACCCGACTTCCCCGTGCTGGCGATTTGATTTTATCTGGGATAAGTCGATGTGTCCACCGACCTTTCGTTGAGCAGTCCCATCTTTCTTGCCAGAGACGAAGACTCTCAGGCCTCTCCTCGTCGCAGAGGACCTACCGCTGCTCTTCCTTCTTCCTCCTATGTTGCCGTTATCGTTCTCCTACCAAGATGTCAATAGGCGGGCATGATGCAACGACATTGACCGCGTCGTGTGATACCGTTCGGTATGCTGACGCCACTCTGATCGCTGAGAGCCGCTGGACTGATGACATTGTCTTGCAGTATGATGTTATCTCCAGCGATTTTGCTCACACTGGTGCTCCATACAGCAGGACGGAGCTGACTACAGTTGCCAGTAGTCGTCTCCGGATTTGCCTGGGGCCTCCGATGTTGGGCATAATCCGAGAAAGCGCGCCCTGGACTGCTGATGCCTTCCTGCTGACGCTAGCTATATGCTCCTTGTATTTTAGTCGGGCATCCAAGACTACTCCAAGGTACCTAATATTGGGTACCGACTGGATGTCGTGGTCGCCTACTCTAATGGTGATGGTCTCCATTTTCTTCCGGCTGCTCACGAGAAGTGCCTCCGTTTTGTGCTCCGCCAAAGACAGGTCAGCTGAATGCATCCACTGTCTTATCCTCTTGATGGTTGTGGAGAATGCTGCTTGTAGCTCCTCCAGATGTTTCGCCACGAGTACGACCGCCACGTCGTCGGCGAATGCAACGAGTATTCTCTGGTAATTCTAGGTGGAGAAGACCGTCGTACATCACGTTCCACAAGAGTGGCCCCAGGACAGAACCCTGAGGTAGCCCTTCCGTTACCCGATGCACCGCTGTTCCCTGTTCCGTCTCGTAGTGTAGTAGTCGATCGCTGAAGTACGATCTGACCATCTTTTGTAGATAGTAGGGTACGCCCATTTTATCAAGAGCCTCCAAGACTCGATCCCAGCGGGCCGAGTTGAACGCGTTCTTGATGTCGAGGGTGACGATGAGACAATACTTTTTGGAACCGCCTTCCCATCTCTTTCCTGAGATGGTTTCCTTCGCGATGTTCGTGACGAGTTCCAGTGCGTCGATGGTAGATTTGCCCTTCCTAAATCTGAATTGGAATTCGGAAAGTTGAGGGTCGATGTACTGCTCCAATATGTCAGCCACCATCCGCTCCATGTTCTTTCCTTCTGAGTCCAGCATGAAGAGTGGACGAAAGGATGATGGATCGTTCAGTGGTTTCTTCCCTTTTGGGAGAAGAACCAACCTTTGCTGCTTCCATCGGGATGGGAATACACCTTGTCGGAGGCAGGCGTTGTACATGTCTATGAACATGTCCGGTCTCGCGGCAATTGCCCTCTTGAGTGCGATGTTGGGCGTGCCGCTTGGACCTGGTGCCTTGCCGTTCTGCAATCTGCTCCAGGCCTTCATGAGTTCTTCAATGTTCACTCCTGGGATATCCATATCTCCATCCTCTGGGTGGTCGGGGAGTTCTGGTTTCTCTGGGAATAAGTGTACGATTAATCTGAGCAGCATGTCGGGACATGTTGGTGTTTTTGTGGGTAGGCTTTTGATCCTACGCATGACCGTTTTGTACGGTCTGCCCCAAGGGTCCCGATCAACTTCCGCGCAGTTCCTTCCAGTAATTTCGTTTACTCGAGTTGATAGCGTTTCTAAAGAGGCGCCTATTCTCTTCATAGTTTCGTCTCAGTTCCTCGGTCGTTTCCCTGTCTCTCTTACGGGCCATCTGGTGTTGCCTTCTTGCCTTGAGGCATTCTCGCCAATGTTGTGCGATGGTCGCGTTCCATCGGTGGACTGGTGTTCGGCCGTTACTTGGGCGACACCTTGGCATTGACGCGTCGCTAGCTGCCTCAATGGCCGCTGCTACCTCCTCTGTGATGCCTTCAGCAGTTATTGACTGAGGCGCTGCAGATCCCCTCATCACGAGATTGAAGGTCTCTACGTCCAAATGTTTGCTATTCCAGCCTACTGTCTGCCTCCTTATACCTCTTTGGCGCCGCTCGTTTCTGGAGTTGATGTTGATTTCCCAGATTATAGCCTGATGGTCGCTATTTGTGAACTCCTCATCCACCTTCCATTCACAGCACAGCTAATGAACGTCAGGTCGATGATGGAGCTCGCGGCGCCCTTACGAAAGGTACTCGTAGTCCCCTCATTCATCAAAATGAGGTTCAGTGTCGAGAAAACTTCTTCTTGTAGGGCTTCACCTCTCCTGTCCGTCTCGCGGCTGCCCCATTCGATGGACCAGGCATTGAAATCTCCGGAGATGGCGGCTGGCTCGTGTCTTCTCACTTCCTCTGCTAAGATGCCAAGGAAGTTCTCGAACTCTTAGAATGATGCACTCGGTGGCGCATAGCAGCTATATAGGTGAACCCCCCCTATCTTGGCCCTGACGAACCATCGGGTGGGGTTAGTAGGTTGAGTCTCAAGGTCATTGTGTTGTTCACACAGCATTGCTACATCAACGTCCAGTTCTCTAACTCGCTATGTGAGTAAGTCCTGGGCTGCCCTGCAGTGGTTTAGGTTAAGTTGGAGCACTCTCATTTTCCGTACTCAACACAGCTCTTCTGGCGTTTTGGAAGATAGGACATCTCCATCCCCCGGCCGTATGCCCACAGTCACTCTGTGGATCCTTCTCCCTGCAGAGAATGCAGCTAGGAGGATTTTTGCACACTGTTGCGTTATGCCCGTCTTGCCCGCACTTAAAGCAGATCTTACTGCGGTCCACTTTCTTTCTGCAGTCAAGGGCTTTATGGCCAAAATGCCAGCACTTGAAGCATCTGCTCGGTGACACTTTCTCGCGGATGCGGACTGTGTCCCAACCTACTCTGATCTTACCAAGCATCGCCATTTTTCTCGCGTGGATGGCCGGCAGGCAGACCACCGCAATTTGCGTCGAGGATCAGCTTTTTCTCAGGGATTTCACTGCGTCGGTGGTGAAATTCTTCAGTTCTGGGATGTGGTCTTTCAGAAGTTTGATTACCTCATCTTTGTTTGCCCATTCGTCAAGGCCCATGACTTCTATTTCCGTCTCTGGAATCCTCATCTCTACTGTCGCATCATCCTTCAGCGTTTCCATGATGGTCGCCCGGTAGCCTTCTATCTCCGTCTCCTTCGTTGTGTGTGTGTGTGTATATATATTTTTATAATATATAGTTTTTATCATTATAGCATTTTGTTTTAACCTCGTCGAACTCACCTAATTTAGTAACCTATTTTGTCATTTTCATATTAAATTGTAATCTATTTATATTACATGCTGAGTAATCAGATATTCTCCTTTGTCTTGAATAAGTCATCTTGCTTTTATGGTACTTTAGAGATGGCATTCAGGTTAAGTAGTTGAGTGTTTAGTTCTCGGGAAATTAGGTTGGCTTTACCGTACTTGTGATAGAGTTGAGTGTTGACAACTGAAAAGAGACATGCAGAATAATCTGATAAAATACCATTTAATCATATCCAAATCAACCTTCCGAGTGTGAACAGATGAGATTAACTTGTGAAAGACGTGGATTCTTCCTAAAACTTCTCTGGAGCCATTTGTTAACTGTAGTCTACATCTTCTTCAATTCGAAGCTAGTTCTCTGCCCATTATCAGATTCCTGAGACTTGCGGAACATTCAAAATGCCGCTAATTTTATAAGAAGATAATTGGTCGGATGAGGTCACGTGAAAACTTAAATTTTGGTGAGTTTTTGTTGTGTTAACATGTTTTTGATTCTGATTCGCTATTGAAATCTCTTTTTGAGGCAATGGAATGTTCAATGGCACTTTTCTGGGAAACGGGTGAATTTCTCGTGTATAAATAAAAGTATCGATTCTTACTATAAATGATATTGTTTTATTTTAATATCAGGAATCATTTAGATGGTACTATGCTTCCGTGCCATCGTGAAAAAATCAACTATAGCGCTCTTTATTTTAATTCATAGCAATATTTCACTGAAATATCATCATTTTGTTGTCCAATTTGAATCTCCGAACTACCATATTAATACGTATGACTCACCCTATACATTATGTAAAATACATTGGCAAAACTATAACGTCTATAAACGCTTTGTTTGTTAATAATTATGATTATTTCTGCTAAACATAGTATTACAATTATATCTAAATATGAAGGTATTTAAAAATAAGCTCGGATTCTAGATACTTTTCAGATGTTAATTTACTGATACTGTTGGAACTCTTATCTTATCAGCATAGCAAAAAGTTTTTCTTACGTGCGCAAATATAAATAAATAAATAAATTTCGAGTAATTTTCTATTATAAAGCTTAAAGTGAAAAATTTTCAAACGATTTGGTTTAGGATTTTCTGTATACATATTTAAATATATAACTATTACATCATGCTTTTGATGTCTATTACAAGAAGTGATAGATCTATTTTTTAACAATAATTACTATATCTATTACAACCAGGTTGTCTCATATTTTGAGGAGTTTGAAATATATCTAGATAGGCAAATAGCTACTAAGTTGCTGAGATTGTTGTAGACTTTTTGCGGACAAAAATTTGTGGCATGGTGCCATTTCTCTGGATCTCTTTCTGCACACATCTTCTCGCTCTAGTAGTAAGGGAGGGAATGAATAATTTTTCCACTTTTAGCACTTTAAATCCGCTAAAAAGATGACCCGACCCTTCCTCGACCTCTATCGATTGATTTCCTTCTTTGAATCGCTCTTAGCACTTGTAAATAGCCTTCAAAGTTATCTCATTACCACCATAGAGATTTTGATAGTTCGGAAGCTTCTTTGGCATTTCTTCCAACTTGAAACAGAACTTGATGTTCAAGATTCTTGCTTCACTACAGACAGTGAAAATACTGTCCCACTAAAGCTATAGTAGTATTGTATTGACTAACTGGAACATTCTCTCTCTCTCTCTCTCTCCAAGAGTGGTCCATAAAACTTAATTCTGCTTAAATGGAAATATTGTCAATTGTCAAATCTGACTATAATAATTCCAATTTTATCTATATCTACTTTCCTAAACTAAATATGAAAATAGTTACGTTCGTATTATCAAGTTAGATTTCAAGTTGAGTATAGTAGAATTTGCAACATTTGGTTATAAACTTGAAAAATGAAGCACTATGTATAAATTTTGAACCAACATGGTACCTTATTCAGATATAAATATTCGGAATACGTCTCTGCAATGTTTCATCTAAAAAGCAGGTGTTATTTATTTATCTAAGATGCCTTTTTGAATCCCCAAAAAAGGTTTGTTTAGGACTGTTCACAAAGAAAATAGTTATGTGCATATCATCACCTTCGTATTTAATAATGCAAAAAACCAGAACTCCAGTTAACATACAGGATTGTTCTAATACAAAGCTCGATAGTACAATAGTATCGATAAATTTAATGGTAGCTACTCACCCAATATTTCGGGTATGAGTTCAATATTAAATAATTAGTACGAAACTATATAAAACACCCAAGGCAATGCATCTTATGAACTGATGAATGGGATCAATTTAAAAAACACCAACGTTCGAATCATAAATTTAATTTATGTCTTCGGAATTTAAAATAGGATGATACAAATACAAAAAAAGTGATAACACCGGTATTGATAGAGAAGCGCTGCTCCTTTGGGCGAAAAGAAATCAGTATTCATATTAACTGCTCCCGATTCTAAACTACCCTAGCCATTATTTGCCGTTTGCCGCTTGCTTGCCACTTGCCGCAAAGGTGCAAACTTATTATAAGGGTGTATCTGCGAGAAGTCGATGTAACGAGACCCTTGATACTCACTTGAGAATCAAGCATGCTTATTCGTACGGGGTGGAATGGCTATATTTTTATATATGCAGAGAAGTTATAAACATTAGTTTTTATTTTTAGTACATCTTTTTTAGTAATAATATCTTGATATTTTCCATCAATTTTTTAGGTTGTTTTTTGGAAAAATATAACTGTTATTATAAATTATCATCGTCATCATAATATGATTTGATAATATTGAAGTCGATATAGATATTTCTACTTTTTAATATCGAGTCAGTTCAATTGATCTTCCACATCGACTCACTATTTTGCGGAAAATGGAAAGTTAAAACTCTCTCTACTTTACTCCTTACTCTTAGACTTGGGGCGTGCTAGATAGTATAACATCTGGTGTCATCATAGATGCCAATGGATAAGCTGTCTCTAAGTGATTTAACTCAAGCATTGATCTTGTGTAATGAGCAGAATATCGGCATATCTAGTTCATGAGGTCTCTGTTACAGAATGTGCTGAAGGATTTATAATAAATATGGAAAAGATATTGCGTAAGTACTTTCCACTATCTAGTAGGTTACTGAGCGCTATGTGTCATCATCACACTACTTGGTGGCTTGCTAGTATCTAGTATCAATTGAACTCGATTTATGTTATTGATCCCTGATGCTTCAAGACAAAGTTCCCTCATCAATGGGTCAAAATAATCTCACTAGATTTTTAGAAATGAACAAACAATATCTCAGCTATAGTCTATTTCAGAAAGGTATAAAGTAATAAAATGGGGGATTCCGTCCAGTTCGGCTCAATTTCAGTGTCGGCTATAGGTGTAGGTCTTGAAATATTGTGTAGGGATTAATTAGGTAGTAGATCATACAGTTAAGTTTTGCGTTTAACAGATATCGTTTAACTTTCTATTAGTGCCTCTGCCTAATTCCAACCCTCCAGATTAACTATGCGCCGTAAGGTCAATGGTGCCTTACCCAAAATTTTTAGACCTTTATAAGTATAATTGTTTAGTTTAACGCATCAGTATTTGCTGTTAAGCCGTAAATAATGTTCACAGTATTATAAGATTAGTAATAAAATGGGGAAATACCCAGCCTAGATAAGATTTTAATGGAGCTTGGCCAGGATGACAGTATTCCGTTGATAACTAAAAAAAATTGATGGACCACTTTCAGAAATACGGATTTTGCCTGGGAAAAGCATAACCGTAAAGCACTTTTACTGGAAAGCGATGAAATTGTTTGCTGACGACGAAAATACTTAAGAAGTATAAAGCAGTACAGAACGGAGAAGAAGAAAATCTTTTATCTTGATGAGACGTGGATTAATGAAGGTTATGCAATACCAGAAATGTGGCAAGACAAAAATATAACCAGTGCTCGCCAAGGTTTCATGGAAGGGTGTTAACAGGTATTAAAGTGCCTTCAGGTAAAGGGAAAAGACTAATAATCGTCCATTTACCACATGGAAGACCTGGATTCGGATGTTTGTGAAGACTATTTTGGTGAAATGATAAAATATCTTCCGGCTGATTCAGTAGTAGTTATGGATAATGCAAGTCACCATTCTCGACGCATAGAGAAGACTCCAACTTCATCTTGGAGAAAACAAGAAATTATTAATTGGTTAACCACCAAAAGTATTGAATTTGAAGATAATCTGATAAAAAAGAACTATTAGCTATAGCAAATTTACACAAACATCGTTTTATGGAATACGCCCTGGAAGATATAGCAGAAAAACATAGTGTAACTGTGCTGCGCACACCGCCATATCATTGCGAATTAAATTCTATAGAACTTATATGGGCGCAAGTGAAAGGATTTGTAGCAAGACACAACACGACATTCAAAATGAAAGACCTTAAGCTACTGTTTGATCAAGCCATTAAGGAGTTGATACCAGAGAACTGACGGAAAGCAGTCCAGCATGTTATTAAAAAAGAGGAGAAAATGTGAGATCTTGACTACTTGATCTATCGGACCGTCGACCCTTTAATTATAACGTAGGATAAGAGGATAAGAGGATATGACAGTTCCTCAGATGACGAAGAATATTATGATTTTTTATAATTTAATTTCTGTATAATGTATTTTTTATATAATGTTCAATATAAAATAAGTGTACCTAAAACTATGTACATAATGCCTAATTTTTATTTTGTTATAATAAAATTCTCTCCTTTTCACGAATATTCTACCGGCACGCTTTTGGCACATTATTTTCAGTGTTTGAGAATGGATAACAATAGCCTAAACCCATATATTCACCCCAACCCGGGTGGTACTACGTAGACTTGATAAAAAAATTTACAATGAAATCAATGCCAAACTATGAAAATGGCTTAAATATTCGATGGGTCACTCTGTCGTCCCTTTGCATACCTAATGAGGTTTTATTAATCTATACCTTTTTTTCGACAAAGGATATTCTATTTTTAATTCAACGGTGAGGTATATAGATTTATAAAAAAATCTCCTCTATGTTGCTTTCATGTAATTTTATAATATTAATACGACTTATATAACAATACGTGTTTGAAAATGTGAGCATATCATTTAATTCTGTAAATAATTTCATTTAATATCGAGACATATCTTGAAACGATTTTGTTTTCTTTACAATTTTTTCCTCACTAAATATATTTATTTAAGATAAAATGAAGGCCAAGAATCTATTATTATTATTTTGTTGTATTTATCAAATAAAGATACGATGTAGAAAGAAAACAATGTAATACTAGATTTAAAATCGAAAATGACCTTGTTGGTACTTGAGATGATTAAACAAAAAAGTGATTAAATTGATTTTGTGTAAATTGGGACGCAATATTTTATTGCACTTATCAGTTACCAAAAAAAACTGATAACCGAAATTAGAATAACGTATATGTCACGTAAGAATTAGATATATGTTTTGGTTTCTTGAATTAATAATTATTCACTTGTTTCACTACTAAAGTAACCTGTTTAATTTTATAAGAGCTTAATTGTTACATAATCCATTTTTCACAAGGTCTGAAATAGGAAAACCCCCTTTTAATTATTACAGTTCACTCTCCTGGTAAGATTAATTTGTTTTGTTGATTGTGATCCTAAGAGTAACTAGAGTTCTAGACAATTCTATTTCGCTGATCTCTTATCGGCTCTATACACAATCATTGATATACACTGGTCTACGTTTTTATAAAACACCAACGAGATCATATGATCTGAATATTTTTCTGCTTCTGATATAGTGTTGATTATCCATGAAGATAGGTAACACCTTCGAATAGGATGGAATGAGAAAAATAAACATGGAATTAAATACTAACGAGAAAATATTCTAATGTCGGTGAGAACGATAATGTCTATTTATAAGTATGTGAACCGATTACAAGTAACTAACAAAAATACTGAGTCTTCCAAAACTGAGATTACGAAGTATACGAATTAAAGCAAACACGAACCAAGAAATTGTTAGGCAAAGCAGTGAATCCTGATCTTAAAACAGCAAATGTATAATGATAATAATATGTATATAATATTATTGTAAAATTTTTTGAAAGTATCATGCAGATACTGACTGAGGAATAAGTCAATAATAACATTACTGTATCTATTCAAAGAATGAAATAAAATGAATCAAAATTCACAGAACTACAATGTATTATAGAAGAAAGTGCAGAATATGAGTTTGATAGGCGACCGGAAGTAATTATGAATGAAACATCTACATACTCTACGTCACTGGTTCCAATAAAAATTTTGAGCAGTTTCAATTTATCAGGCGTGTCGAAAAGTGTTAAACTGAGTCTGGAAAGGGTGCGTGGTTTCAATCATTGAAACGTGAAATATCCGTCTTCAAAATTCCGGCAACGACAATATATGGGCAATGTGTAAGTTATGACAAATTGTGGACATCCGGTCAGTCCCCGAAGGGGTAATAGAGGAAAGAAGGGAAAAGGTTAGCTTGTCAGATCGCATGAATGCGTTCATCAGCTCAGGGACTGTTTGTTAACTTCTGGGCTCTTCGCATACCTTTTGATTTCACTTGTGAATTTGTGAGTTGGGAATATGAAATTGTGCATTCTAGCCGCATGTTGATATTACCAATAAAATCAATCCTCACACAACGAGATGCAAACTTCATTTGAGCCCTGATTTGACGAGACAGTGAAGGAGGGACGTTATTCATATAGTGAAACTAAACAAAAAGAGATCGTACTTCATGAGTCAGATTCAGGAAAGCTAACTTTTTTATCTACGATAACATAATAGAAAACATATACGTAAAAATGAGCAAAATTTCAAATTCTTCATACTCTTAATAGTATGTTTTGTTATTTATATAGAAATTAATGTAAAATCATATAATCAACATATTCATGAATTCTAATGTGATATTACAACTGGCTTTATTACTTTGCCTTACGTTGCAGTATCGAGAGTCCTTCTGGTCTTCAAACCATATTTAAAAGGAACTTCTAAATAATATCTGTCAGTGATGTGTACTGTCATTCGAATAAACAACCCTTCTGTACATTTGTTGTTTTTATAGTATTGAAAAACCACTAAATCCCCAATTGATAGTTTGGGAAGTCTTATTTAAAATGAAAACAAGCTATTTTATCTAAACAAAAAAAAACAAAGCTATTTACAAAACAAAAACAAATCGAAGGATGAAGTGTCTTTGGCAGGCTTTACCCCAGGAAAAACATCTTTTTCTATTAAGCAGTGAAATAACGTTTTTGTGTTTAATAAATAACGAAATCATTGAGAACGAAATAAAGAACTGGCCAATTGAAATTGTACCACGAAATGTATTATTTAAAAGTATACAGTATCGAACTAGCACATCGATGCAGGAAAAAGTAATTTACAGATATTCAATTGTTCGAACGAGAATTCAAAGAGAGGATGCACGAATTAAAATTGTGGGTCCGCCGATAGTACTCAGAGAGCAAAATAAGAATTCGAGAAGTGAAATAAAAAGAAAAGTTTCTTAGGGATATTCTTGACACAATACAATTCGGATATTAAAAAATAAACGAAACAATTATAAGACAGTCGCTTTTTATGCATTTAGAATGAAAATAATAATGATAATAATATAAATTAGATTCATCAATAATATTCTTATAATAATTTTCAAAATATTTGCCTCCGAGCTCCATCATATACTTTTGTATATGACTGAAGCACCTAAAACTTTTTCAATTCAGAAGATTATATACCAAGAAAATGTTCTACCAAAGTTTTCGACAGTATTTATTGGTAATTATTGAGAACAATTTTGTCGTCAGTTTCTCTCACATCTCCGAAAACTAGTTTAAATAAATATTCGTATAGCGGAATAAATTAACTATTGTGGACAAACTTGCCGTTAGGTCACCACGATTTGTCAGATTGTCGATTAGTCTCTTTCTAATGACACATGTAAATACAAATATCGTCATTTATTATGACCATTCTCACTTCATCTCGCATTTGCTAATAAATGTGGTGCTCCAGGCGTCTATAGCTTGTCACACTTGTTTTCACACAGCATCGCTTCTGATACAAGAGCCGATTTCTGACAACCTTAAGCCATGTTGAAAATCTCAATAAATTACAGTTCCAGTTAAATCAAATTTTTGGTAGAGATTGACTTTTCAACAACACAATTTACTTCTTGCTCGAAACATTCTGTATACTTACATAGTAAAGTTTAAGGTGGCGGTGAATTTTAGTATTGTCATTTTTCCACCCCTCATCATTCAATCTTGAAAAATGGAAACTAATAGAGATCTAATAAATAAATTCGAAATATAACGCATTAAGAATTTGAGAAAGAAGAGAAAAACATTAATTAGTGCACACATCTGATATAAGTGATCGAATAAAACAAGCAAGAAAACGCAAAAAAGAAAGAGATTGTGGAAATTCACAAAAATGTCAGCAAAGACAAAACTAAAGAAAAAATGATTAGGGCTTGAATACAAGTCAACGCAAAATATGATTCATACTACTGAAAATGTAAAAGGTTGGAAAAAAGAAAACGCAAACAATTGAAGGGACAGGTGCTAAATTCCTGTATGCTGAAAGATGGAATTTAAATCGGATATAAGTTCAACAACTATTTTGATTTGTTGTATCATTACTTCGGTCACTTTGTAAATTAGGTCAAACAGAAATTTGAGATTCCAATTGATATTTTCCTTCTTTTTATGATCTTATTTCATTCTGTAATAATATGCTTATGATTTTGTAATTTTTTAATTGAAAAATCGTTCCAACATGAATAGATAAAAACTAATTTATTAATATTCCTCAGTCCAACGCTGAAAGTATACCCGCGAAAGCTGGGAAACAGGATAGGGGAACTTTCAAAAGAGGATAAACAGTCGAAGTAAGCTGGCGGCGTAGCCGGCTGATAATAAAGGATTTGCTTTTATCGGTTTGTTTTTATTGTCCTCCCTTGAGTGCCACCTTATTCTATTATAAACAAATTGAGTCAGACTGCAAGGGTATTTTGATATCCTGTTTCAGGAAATGGCAATCTCTTGAAACTTTTTAGGACCTTTGTCACGCATTAGGACAAAAAATTCTCTTTTTACTAAGAATCTAAATTTAATATCAAATTATCGACCAAATAACTCCTACACTTCCAAGAAACAAGACATTTCAAAGCTGAAGCGTAAAGTGAATAGTTCCTCTTTTGAATCGAAGGATATTAAAAAAAGTAACATTTAAATCCGTTCCTAAGATTATCAAACTTTGTACGGAGGCTTCGAAAGAAGACTATTGATACATAAATAATTGAGTGTGAATGTAAATCGAGAAATAATATTAGTTATCCTCTTCAGAGACTAAAGTGTGAGTGTTTGTGTAAAGATAGTGTAAACAGTGTGTTCAGTATGAATATCAATCATTTCAGTTATTTCGATTTAGCAATTCGGATTAGTCATCACAAACTCATTTTAACGAAGATTACGCAGACAATAACTACACAGAAGAACTTTTGGAAGGAGATAACATAACACACGAAGAAGTACATGAGGTACTAGAAAATAAAAAAACAGAAAGGCCCCTGGCCCTGACACAATCAAAATATCAATATACAAAAAATTATCCAGAAAATTATAGAATGATATCTTTGCTAAACCGCGTAAGTAAGCTGCTGACCAAAAACATCAACAAAAATGGTATGAATAAAATAGAAATAAACAAAGAACAACAAGGCCTCAGAGAAAATTGATCTACAATAGACACAATTTGCGTCCTCAGAGAAATTATTGGAAAATCTATTGAATATCAAAAACCCCTGTTCCTTTGTTTTGTCGATCTAAGGAAAGCATTCGATAGAGTTCAAATAACTGACATTGATATACACAAGACCCCCGTAAATTATATGAACGTAGTAGAAGAGCTCAAGAAAAACAACAATTCAGATCAAAACACAACAGGGTTTTACCGAAGAAGCTCAATACTAACAGGAATTCCACAAGGTGACAGTCTGAGCTGGTTCTCGTTCAATTGAATTATGGACAAAATAATTAATAGCGTGAAAGAAATTCACAAAGTCACAAGATGGGACGAAAATAATTAAAGATATTATGCTACGCCGACGCCGATAACGAGGATGACCTATAACTTTTGCTATATCGATTCCAAATAACAGCCAAAAACCTTAATATGCAGATATTTGTAGATAAAACAGAAACAATGGTAATAGCAAAAGATCATACAAGAGTCCGACTCTGGCAACCGTAACGTTAACAGTGAAAGTGTCAGTTCCTATAAAAATAACTCTTTATCGATAGTTATCACAGTCCTAAAATCTGTGAAACTTTTAGAAGTGATCTTAACTCAGAGACATTACTGTAAGTAGAATCTCATACATTCATACTAAAACAGTGAATTTGTTACACACTGTGCTATCAATTTTACACCGCACCGGCTTGGAAGAAGAATTCGCAAAAAAAAACAAACCAGCTCTTATTAACTTGATATGAAGTGGCCTGTGCCAAAACAGGTCCGCACTATCGAATCAAAGCGGAAATATTTCTAAAATTAATGATGCAAAATACAAATGTTGAGACTTCTGACTACAGAAGCTCTCAGAATATAAACCCTACAAAAACATACTCATCTATACTTAGTCAACCACAATTTCCTACAAAACATCAAGCAATTGTTTTTTCAGCTGTTGATAACCTGAAAATTCAAGATTACCTGATATCTCTTGGAGAGCTAATCGGTTCGAAAAACATACTATTCACATCGAGGCTGTCAAACAATAGAATATGCATGTACCTCGCAAATGAAGATACTGTAGACCGCTTCATGACCTTTCATAAAGGGCTGATCATTATCAACAACACTTCGATCCAAGCCCGAAAGTTTATAACACCTTACGAAAGATTAATACTCTCAAATGTGTGCCCCACCATACCACACTCAGCTCTAATCGATGAACTTAACAAAATAGGTCTCAATACACTATCACCAATGTCTTTCCTCAAAATTAGCTCCACAATTCCGGAATATAACCACATCTACAGCTTCAGAAGACAAATCTTTATTTCACCATCCACAATCCAAATACCCGACTGTCTAATGATTACACACGAGAACACCAGCTACAGAATTTACCTATCCCAAGACCGTCCACTATGTTTTACACGCAAAAAACCAGGTCATACTGCAGCAAACTGTAAAAACTCCCAATTACAAAAATTATGAAGAACCGTAAATAACTGAACTACCACAAAATCTCACCCAACCTTCCCAGCAGCCCCAAAATACCGAAGCCAATACTCCACAAGCACACACCAAGATCCCATCAGAAACCCCTATAACACCTCACTCCCAGAATGTACCCCCCATAAACATAAAAGAAATTCCGCAAAACAGCACCAAATACAACTACGAGCAAATAATTACGCCTCCCCCTCAAACAGAAGGAATTAAACCAGAGAACCCTAAGAAACCTTCTTTACCCAAACCAAATAGGCCAAGTAAAAAGCCTAAAAATAAATCAGAAATCTCTACAGAAATTCTCATAGAACCAATTAGAAAAGTCATTTCAGAACAGAATCCTCCTTTCATATTGGACTACAACCAGATATCTGACCTTTTTGAAAATGTCTACGGTTCATCTGATCCAATTAGTATAATAAAGAACTACACAAATGATTTTGCTGGATTAATAGACATGCTAACAAAAAATTACCCTTTCTTTGAGCACAGATCTATCAAAAGCAAATGCACTAAACTCAAGAAGAAACTGTTTTCTCACCTACAAATGAACATACCAGAAACAGACCTGTCAGAAACAGAAAGTGAATCATCTCAAAAAAATATTAACTAACTGAACCAATAATTTACTTTAATATTTTTCTCCCCATATTCTCATGGACTTTACATCTATACTACAATGAAATATCAATGGCCTTTATAACAACTTACCAATGTTGCAAACCATCCTATCCAAACAGAAATGTGAAGTTATTTGTCTTCAAGAAACCAATTTCAAATACAATAACAACGAACCGCTCAGGCAATTTAACAGCTTCTACAAGAACCGAATAAATACTGAAATAGCTAGCAGAGGAGTAGCAATATTTGTGGAAACATCTCTTCACGCTGCAGAAATCACGATCCTTACAAACCTTGAAGCCGTAGCTATCGAACTACACTCTATTCCAAAAGTAAATATATGCAATAAATGAATTAATGGAACAAATTCCTCAGCCTAGAATAATAGTCGGAGACTTCAATGCCCATAACACCATGTGGGGATCAACATCAATAAACCACAGAGGTCGCTTACTAGGAGATATTCTTGATGACGCAAATCTCTCCATCTTAAATGATGGGAAGCCAACTAGATTTAACATACAATTAGAACAGGGTTCATGTATTGACCTCACTATCTGTGACCCAACTTTGACTCCAACTCTTTCCTGGAATCGGCTGGACTATACCTACAACAGTGACCACTATCCAATCGTCATTCATAACAACAGAAAACCAAATCACAATCACGACTTATATCCAAAAAAAGCAGACTGGGCTCTTTTAAAAACAATTATCTCAGAAAGTTTGACAACTTACACAATTACAACAGATATAGACGAAGCTTTAGAAAACCTTATTAGTATTTTTCAACGAGCAGCAAACATATCAATCGGAAGAACTACACGTCTGAAACGACGCAATCCTGTGCCGTGGTGGAATAGCGACTGCGAATCAGCAATTAAGAGCAACAAAAAAGCTTCCAATAGATATAAAAGACACAATACATCAGCAAACAAAATCGAATTCTTGAAAACCCGAGCCGAAGCTAGACATACAATAAAAACTGCTAAACGCAAATCCTGGACAGAATACGTCTCTACAATAAATTCTGAAACACCCATGATAGAGGTATAGGAAAGAGTGAGAAAAATATCAGGACTTTACTAGCACCATAATATACAAATACTAGAGAAAGACGGACGCACAACCACAGATAACTCCAAAACAGTCTCAATACTAGCTACCACTTACAAAAACCGCTCCATCACACGCAATTACGATGATACTGTTATTACTCATGAAAGAGAAGAAAAGGATGAGATAATGATACAGTTCGATGAAAACGAACCCATCAATTTACCCATTACCATATGATGAAGCTCTTTCAAGCCTGAAAGAAACGTCACCAGGACCAGATGAAAAAACAGTTGTCTTCTTGAAACATCTCCCCTTAATTGCTCACGAATACATCCTTAACCTGTTCAATACCATCTGGCTGCAGCATAACTTTCCTGAAAAGTGGCGTGAATTCATAATTATTCCTATACTGAAACCACAAACCATTAGAACCCATCCTCAATCCTATAGACCCATATCACTCACATGTGCTATGTGCAAACTAATGGAAAAAATTATAAACAACAGACTTCTCTGGAGTCTAGAAAAAAGAAACCTTATTATACCGGAACAAAGCGGATTTAGACAACGTAGGGCATGGATAACATAATAGACTCGGAAAGTGTAATCAACGAAGCATTTGCCCTAAAAAACAGCTGTCTAGCTATTTTCTTTGACATTAACCGAGCTTTTGACACTGCAAGGCATGAATACATCATAAAAAAATTATACGAATTCAACATACATGGTCACTGCCTGGATTTTATCAAAACCTTCCTGAGAAATCGAATATTTAAAGTTAAAACCAACGACACCATCTCCGAAAAAACATATTTTAATAATGGTGTACCCCAAGGATCAATCATAAGTCCCACACTCTTTATCATCGCAATCAACGACATCCTGAAAAACTTAAAGTTTCCAATAAAAGCTCGACTATACGGAGATGACTTGGTTGTTTACTGTAAAGGAAAAAATATTAAAAACCTCTTCTCACAAAGTCAGGCTTTTATCCATAACTTAGAACTGTGGTTACAAAACTGGTTTTAATTTTTCAACTACAAAGACTCGCTATATTCTTTTCTCAAGACAAAAGAGCATACCAAACATACCGGTACTGAAACTTTATAATGAAGACATAAAAATGGAGACAGCAATAAAATTTCTCGGAATACTATTCGACCACACACTAAGCTGGAACTATAATATTAGAAATCTTCTCCTAGCTTGCAACAAACGACTGAATTTACTGAAAACGCTAACGAACAAAGAATGGGGTGGAGATCGACAAACATTACTAACATTGTACCGAACACTTATTCGATCAAAACTAGATTATGGATCAATTGTATATTCAACAGCAAACAAATAGCTTCTGAAAAAACTCGACAGCTTTCACAACTCAGCCTTACGTTTGATAACAGGTGCATTCAAAATAACACCAGTGGAAAGTCTGTACTGCGAATCAGGGGAACCATCCTTGGGAGACAGAAGAATATATTTGAGCCTTACATATGCAGCCAAACTAAAATCCAATCCTTCCAATCCGACCCTCCAAAACTGCTTCTCCAGGAAATTCCCAAATCTTTTTTCAAATAAACCCAGAACCCCCAAACCTTTCTATGCTAGAATTCGATCATATCTAAGTGAATTAAATTTCTTTATTCCTGAATGCCTTCCTATCGAATCTTCTCAAACTCCACCATGGACAATAGAAAGCACGAAATTCATTACCCATCTCACCTCTTTCGACAAACACTACACCAACCATAAGTTAATCGAAGGACACTTAAATAACATACTAAATGAGTAGAAAGACTTTGTAAATATTTACACAGACGCATCAATATCTCAAGACGGTATGGAGATCGCAATCATTACACCAACCTCCAAATATATGATAAAAGCTCCTCAAACCCTATCCACTATCACTGTTGAATTATACGCAATATATCGAGCTACCCACTTCGCCGCTTCATCAAACGAGCCTAATCATGTCATACTCATAGACCCTCTTAGCTCAATCTAGTCTTCAAAGTCTTCAAAAAATTCACACCACAAATCCATTAGTAATCAAAATCAAGCAACAACTACAATACATACAAGACAACAACAAAAAAATAGTATTCTGTTGGATCCCCTCACACATTGGAATAAAAGGAAACGAAGAGGCAGACCTGACGGCTAAGGATGCTGTAATTAGTGATAGTGCGGAGTGCGTGGACTTTTTAATTACTACCGATATTAAAACAATCCTAAAGCGTAAAGTGTTTAATGAATGGGAGATCAACGTGAAAGAATCAATAAAAACATGGTCAATACTACCGAAAAATCGCAGAGATGAAGTTCTTCTAACACGTCTGCGTCTAGGCCATACGCGACTGACGCACAGCTACTTATTTGATGCGAAACCTGAACCAAAATGTAGCAACTGCAATTGCAAATTGACTATAAAACACATAATCGCAGAATGTCCATCTCTTAACTCAGAAAGATCATCATCAAATCTACCACTCGGAACAATACGTGAAATTTTAGGACCAAAATACAATATTACTTACCTTAAAAATTACCTTTAACAGATCTCTATCATAAATTTAATTTAACAATTGTTCATAGGTAAAATACTTAATCTTCACTAAATCGCTAATAACCAGTATACGATTGATGCGAATTTTGTAATAAAAAAAAGATCATACAAGATATAAACTAGCTAAGAAGGACAACCCAGGTAAATAAGGCCTCAAGAATCTCTGACATTCTGCGGGACCTCATATGGAAAAACAAATATATGTCCACCGATAGTGAAGTTCGCATAAAGAAAATAATCCTAAGACCCATACTTACATATACAGGGGAAACATGAAAGCATTAAGAACTATTTAAGGACTGAGTCTGAGGGATCAAATAAGAAACAAAGCTTTAGGATAAGATCTGAACATTCAGTACGAGATCGATACGACGATGTTGGAGAGACCACGTTGACAGAATGACGGAAGATCGATTGACTAAATGAGATAAAGATAGACAGTCAACTTCAAGGAGACTTTTTGTGGATTGAATATTTAAGACGAAAAGACACTCATTGTACTAAATCTTCATTTTATTTTATTTGCTCCCAGTACCAAACCAGAAATAATGGTAAACGGTATAAAGTGTGTGGCCTGTATCCACTGGATGCAGAAGGTATAAACTATACCGAAGTTCGAAAAATAAAATAGCAAATAAGAAGGGAAAACACCGTAATTGGGAAACAAACGTTTCAAAATATTGTTGGATATGAAAAAATTTAAAAATTTGAAAAAATGAAAGGAATTCTATAGACGAGTAACAACGATGATATTCTACCCTGTTTAGATTATTTTCAAAAAGAAATTAATAATCCACTGAACAGCAGTGGATGCAGAAATCATGTCTACTGACAAGCCAAGTACAATTGCACTTATGACTAAAGTTCCTAATATTACTATTAACAAATTTGCCCCTATTACCCAATTTCTTGCCTGACCAGAACTTCTTAATCGTTGAGGTAAACGAGAAACTGAAGTTTTGCAAATATAAGGAAATGCTAGTAGCAAAACCTATTATAAAAAAGAAAAAAAACAGGAAATGTGCTTTCAAAAAAGAAGCAGATGGACAGAGAGAAAATAAGAGGAAACAGAACAGAACAAAGGGGCAAAACAATAAATCAAGTTAATCAATCCCAAGTTTCCACCTGTTACCAAAATAGCATTCCATATTTGTATTATCAAAAACAATGAGGTCACTTACGATTCTTGTAAGAAGGTATTTCACCAATCGTGCATCCTATAAAATTCACGAACATATTCCAGACCCTGACGACAACGATTCCTTTCTATATCACATATCGAATGCTGATGTAGCTAGAAGAGAACTTGAACAAGGAGACAAACAATCACAGATTGATGTAGATAGATTAGAATAAGGAGAAGTAAAAAGTCTGCAGATACGGAAGAAGATGCCAAAGAAATGGATAAATTATTTGAAATGTATATTCATCAAAATCAAGAGATGAACAAAATATTGTCCAATAACTATAAAAATAATGAACAATAAATGTCCAATAACTCTACATTTTGATAATCGTTTACGAAAATACTTGCATTGTTTTTTTTTTGTAACAAATTATTGTAATTCGATTTTGTTCTGCAAGTTTGATCAATGGTACACTTCCATTAATAGGTAATAGTGATAAATTAGTCTTCATTGTTACAAAAACAACACATACTCGTATGTTTTGATACACTCATTAGATTCTGTAAATATTTCTAGTTTGTGGGATTTATCAAGATTCATGTTGTCTGCTGTCAAAGCTTATACGAAAAAACTTCTTCACTTATTTTAGTACTAGTGGCACTATGGTTTGCGTATTTTTACATATGTCTTCTTGGTTTTATATTCCCAACTATCGAGTACTATGGTCTATTTCAGAAAGGTGTAGAGTAATAAAATGGGGAATTCCGTCCAGTTAGGCTCAATTTCGCAATTTCGGTGTAGGCTATAGGTGTAGGTATTGAAATAGTATTGTTTGTAATATTAAAATTCCAAGTAATTGCGTAAGGAAAAGTATGTTTTCTGGCCTGAAGTGTCAATATCGAAATAATGTATAACTTAGGGATAACTTAGGTAGTATATTATACAGTTACGTTTTGCGTTTAACAGGTACAGTTTAACAACCTATCCGCCTAATTCCAGCCATCCAGATTCGGCTTAACCATGCGCCGTAAGGGCAATGGTGCCTTACCCAAAATTTTTAGACCTTTATAAGTATATTTACTTATAAAGGTCTAAAAAATGAAAATTTAGTTTCATGCATCAGTATTTGCTGTTAAGCCGTAAATAATATTCACAGTATTAGAAGATTAATAATAAAATGGCGACATGTACACCAACGAAAAGATGTTCCAATAATTCTCCACTATCAGTGAATGAAAAACTTATTATTTTAAATGTACACGATTGCATAAAATACGATTAACCGAAATTTACTGTACAAGAAACTGTTGATCGATGTTCCCGAATGACTGGAGTTGGAAAGTTCGCCATTTTTAAATTATTGCGGAGGGAAAGATAGTAGGCCAAGTGGAACCTCCCAGTAAAAGTCCTTGATGAAGTCACCAAAAGTATAATTCGAAGAAAAATTCACTCTTTTTATTTTAAAAAAGAAATATCCACCCTAGATAAGATTTTATTGGAGTTTGGCCAGGATGACAGTATTCCGTTGATAACTGAAAAAAATTGATGGACCACTTTGAGAAATATAGATTTTGCCTGGGAAAAGCATAACCGTAAAGCACTTTTACTGGAAAGCGATGAAATTGTTTGCTGGCGACGAAAATACTTAAGAAGTATAAAGCAGTACAGAACAGAGCAGATGAAAATCTTTTATCTTGATGAGATGGATTAATGAAGGTTATACAATACCAAGGTGTCTTCAGGTAAAGGGAAAGGACTAATAATCGTCCATTTACCACATGGAAGACCTGGATTCGGTTGTTTTTGAAGACTATTTTGGTGAAATGATAAAATATCTTCCGGTTGATTCACTAGTAGTTATAGATAATGCAAGTTACCATTCTCGATGCATAGAGAAGACTCCAACTTCATCTTGGAGAAAACAAGAAATTATTAACTGGTTAACCACCAAAAGTATTGAATTTGAATTTGAATCTGATAAAAAAGAACTATTATCTATAGCAAATTTACACAAACATCGTTTTATGGAATACGCTGTGGAAGATATAGCAGAAAAACATAGTGTAACTGTGCTGCGCACACCGCCATATCATTGCGAATTAAATTCTATAGAACTTATATGGGCGCAAGTGAAAGGATTTGTAGCAAGACACAACACGACATTCAAAATGAAAGACGTTAAGCTACTGTTTGATCAAGCCATTAAGGAGGTGTCCAGCATGTAATTAGAGAAGAGGAGAAAATGTGGGATCTTGACTACTTGATCGATCGGACCGTCGACCCTTTAATTATAACGTCAAGAGGAGATGACAGTTCCTCAGATATAATTTAATTTCTGTATAATGTATTTTTTGTATAATATTCAATAAAAAATAAGCGTACCTAAAACTATGTACATAATGCCTAATTTTTATTTTGTTATAATAAAATTCTCTCCTTTTTACGAGTATTCTACCAGCACGCCTTTGGCACATTATTTTAAGTGTTTGAAAATGGATAACAATAAGCTAAACCCATATATTAACCTCAACCCGGGTAGCACTACCTGCACTTGATACAAAAAAAATTTAGAATGAAATCAATGCCAAACTATGAAAGTGGCTCAAATATTCGTTGGGTCGCTCTGGGATCCCTTTGCATAGTGAGGTTTTATTACTCTTTACCTTTCTGAAATAAACGATAGTTACTGTTACAAAATTGTTTAATATCCTAATTCATCCAGTAAAAAGTGTATCCATAACTACGTAAAAATTTCCTTTTATAAAAGTCAACTAGTTATGAAAAAAGTGTAACACCGCTCCACCCAAATATGATTTGTAATTAAGTTTTATGCTAGAGTCCAGTTAACGCTACACTTAAGAATTAAACGTATTTCATTATAATATGGAGAGGAATTATAAGGAGCGCGATAAAAATTGTTATTGATACACTGGTCGACAAAAACAATTTTTTGATTATAACTGATAAATGGACCTATACAAATACAAAAATATGGAAAAAATAATTGTAACACGTAAGGTTTTTATGTTACATTTATACAACCATATTCATTGGTAAAATGTCCAATATTCATTCAAAAAATAAATTCACGTTTTTTAAATCGTATATACTGACAATATTCATAGTTTACATCTAATAACCATGCCTTAAATCTATTAAAAATAAAAACTTTAAATAAAAATCACTTTATATATCAATTAGCTCTACTTTTTCCTTTAATGACGGGTTACACTTTTTCTTTTTAAAAACCAACAGCAATTACCCATCATGGCCGAATCCCATCATCCTTGATACCAAAGTTCCATTGTTCTAATATCTTGGTGGAACCTTTCAGCCTGCTTATCACTGACAGCTCCCAAATTTTCGGAAAAAAAAGTCAGATAATCCCAAATCACGTGCTAAATCATTCAACTCACATTGAACAATCAAATGTGGCTCGCCGAAACTGGTACTTGAAGTAAAAATAGGGTTGGTGCGTTGTCTCCAGTATCTCCTAAAACAATATTTTGCGGATCGGTACTGTTATGGAGCACAGGCCGTATACCAGACGGCAAATTTACTCGATATTGTGCTTCCCTTTCTTAGAATAAGCTTCATTCTTTGTTAGACAAAAATAGCAGTCGTCAAAATGCTTAGTAGGTTCCGCCATACCATAGGAATTGCAAAAGGCATGCTTTTCATCTTCCCATTCATCCACTGCACTAATGATACGCTACAACTAACACAGCACGTCTTGCTTGTCTTGGTCTCCAATTAAAGTACCAAAATATTTTTTTCACATTTTCTGATAATGGACTGACTTGCGATTTTAGCATAAATTCTCCACAAATATAGCAAAACTTGTCAGGAGAAGTTTTGCACCTGTTTGACTCGAAATTTTAGTCTTTATAATCACATTTTGCAGTATCAACAGAGTACCACTTACTATGAAACTCAACAGAATATTTATTCGGTTATTTTTATGTTTATTATTCTGAATAATACAGTCCAGGTATTTTTTCGGTCATAAAATATACTGATATTAACCGCTCCTTTATAAAATTACCTATCCACAAATCTAAACAGGGATAATTAAGCTATTGAAAAGTGGTATGTGCTATAGCGTATTAATATATATTTTTTTATTATTGGATGGTCATTTCCATTGTAAAAATAAAGGTCTCGCCTGTGGTACGAAAATCTTGTCAGCCAGTTGATTGGACACCAAATGCTGAAAACTTGAGAAACTTTGACGTAATTGGACTCAAATCATAATCTGCAATTGATCTAAAGATTATAAATGAATTATACAAAATTTTTAGTTAAATTATCTACTTCAACATTAATTTGTTTAATTCCGAACGGAACCTGAAAGTCGTACGTATTCGAAATAAATGTCTCCATAAGTTTTGATGCCAAAAATTATACTCGATCAGTTTAGATCTGGCGCTTACCTGGAAGAACTTATTTAATAAGGCAGTTGAAGGGTTGCTCCGTACTTCTTGCTATTACTACACAATTATCCAAGGCCTAAGGGAATAATCAAGTAGCAACTTGGAGCACAATCTCTCTCAGAAAACGAGAGGGTTATAGCCACGGTCTAAATTAACGACATGTATATTGAAAGCCGTTTACTTACACGACTCCAAAACTTCTGGAAAACTTAACTCGAGGAAGAGAATATGTGTTGTACGACAGAGGCGGTTCTAATTTTCGTTTCGAACCATTGTGTTCTTATATATTATTCTTCTTTCAAACTACGGTTCGAATGTGAATATAAATGTTCAGAACGTAAATTTTGACATATCCACATAATAATAAAATGTAATATTTTCAAATATTATTCAAGAAAAAAAATTATCTGCTGGAAAGATGAGGTGTGCGATCTCACTTGTATTGATTGAAATATTCTCGGAGTAGAGACGAGATAATAACTAATAAATAACAGCGATGGTATAAATAGTATATATTGTTTTTAATATTTTTATGCATAAGCAAGCACAGTTGCACACGGTAGACTGCTAGTTGGCCATTAACCATAAGGGGTAATGAAAAAGTCATTTATTAACAAATAGGAGCACATTTTGAGTGGGATGACTTGACAATTAGAAATATTCAATAGCTTCTTTTGTAGTTTTGGATCATTTTTTGTCAATTTGAGGAAAGTATTTGTTTTTATACTTTTATTCAATTTGTCTTGTAATTTTTTAGGAACTAATAACTGGTTTTAATATGGAAATATATCTTCAATACTTCGGAAACCGTAACATTTTGTTATAATTTTTGCACGCTAACTCAGAAAACTTGCTGGGTAGCCTGTTATCTTTTATTTCTATCCATAACTTCACGACTCATCATTTATTACGATGCTGCGCGGAAATACCGATATGCACAAAATTTTATTCCCTATATTTCCCACACAATCATTTATTGAGCAAAAAACATGAAATCAAATATGAACAACTCTTCTGACCAACAAAATCTGTATGATGGTTAAGCATGTCTCGGTTCCATGGTCATAACGGTCTTCTCCAATTATTTTTCTCGAGGCATCAACATTTTCTCCCAAACTATAGCCAGTGTTAAATTCATTATATCAGCAATATATGTCTTATTGTAGTAGTATTGAATAGTATTGATGGTATTATATGATATTTTCAATCGTAGCTTTATAAGCCATATTAAAAGAATTATACCATAGTTAACAGCAATTCACCTACAACACTTAATATTATTATTATTATTATTATTATTAGGGGCAGGGACCCTAAGATCCATAAGCCCCAAATAGAGAAAAATTTAAGTGACAGATTGCACCAATCGCTTTAATTTCTGATTAACGCAGTTAACAAAACAAAAAGCAAAGCATTGAATAAGCACTTATTTGCATAATTGTGCAATGGAATTTATGAAGACTTCCAACGATTGCTGTTACATACCGAAGTACGCTAGTTGTCGAAAGGTGAATGTTTACCAAGATTTTATTCACTTTTTGTCTCAGTTTTAGAGTTTATAGGAAGAAAAGACCCTGATTTAATAGAAAATCTGATCAATTTTAACAGACATCATATTTGACAGATTTTTTCAAAAAATTTAATGATCTCAACTTACACTTACAAAGGGACTGCCTCAATTTAATCAAAACAAAGTGTAATTTTAGCTTCTCCTGGTAAATTGGAATTTAAGAAGTGAAATATTGGTCGGCGCGAATTTTCACAGTTTTTAAACTTGTCGCAGGTAGAATGCCTTGATGAAGATTTTTAGGCATACATTGATTGCCCTGCATGATGATTCTTAAATAAGATTTGAAGATATTCTGTTGATGGAGATACTACCATGGATCATAAATCTATTTGACGAAAGTGGATAATGTGATATCACAAGAAGAATTCCTCGACCTAAACACTACTCAGGAGCTGAAAGTGACATTTAAAAGAGGTTATGAAACATTTTGGCTGCAGGTAGAAATATCCTATTAATATCCTGAACTGTGTAAGTTTTCTGAATAAAATTTGTGAGAATTGATTAGTTCATGTACTGTGAGTCACTGTACTGTTAATTCGTCGTTGAAACTCAGTCACAACGCAAGTTTCCATAGATAGTTCTAATCTTCACTTTTATTCAAGATTTGGGAATTTGTAGTGATGTAGTTGCAAGGGGTTCACCGGATTCAGCAAAATTTTGAAAATGGTCTATGAAACAAAAAAGTTTGGGAACTAATAATGTAAAGTACCATTTATACATATTATCAGTGTTTTTTTTTTCTCAAAAATAATATAGTAATTCATATTTTTTTGGAATATTTTTCAAACAGTGATTATTGAGTTGTCGGTAATGATAGAAATCAAGTCATGAAAGATACTATGAAGCACATACTACTAGTATATCATCAAAAGTTTTGCATTTCATTACTTCCTTTCTGACAGCTGTTTTTACCATATATCATACATTTCAAGAGATGCTGTATAACATCGATGGTCACTTTCAAAGGATGTTATTGCGCTATTATTTATTGTATTGAATAACAATGACAGAATTGAGTATGTACCAGATGTACCAGATGCGCAAAAAGATGGAACAAGAATTCTACCTAGCAATTTATGCAAACAATGGCATAAACATGGAAAATTTCTATGATTTATCCAAACCTTTCCAAAGTCTTGTTGAAATAAAATAAATACTTAAAATGTCTCAATAAATAGATAATATGGGATGAATTTGTAAACATCCTTATATGTATACGAAATTACCATTTTACCATTGGTATCAAAATGTTTGTCACTCTGATAAAGTAGTTTCATACAACTTTTATGAAATGTATCGATATAGGTATGCCCTTCCGCAAATGTTTATTTTTGAAATTCAAACTATAAATTAGTTATTTCCACGAACCTATTTATAAATATTATTTATACAAAATCGTAGAAGAATGGAGAGAGAATCCCAAAAATCTTTTGAAAGAGTAAGTCGATCCCCGAAATTATTTTTTATGGAGATTGCTATGTGTGGAAAGGGGGTTGACGTTTTGTATAATAGTATTATGGTAAAATGTGTCAAGGTCGACCCGTTTAACCAGTTTTTGGAAAGTTATTATCATCCAAACAGTTATTTTCGGTGGCTTTTTTGAAATCATAATTCGAATATGACATTCATAGATGAGTCCTAAAATGGGCGTTCTTTATTGATCACATCATTTTCCGGTCTTATTTTTCATTAAAAGATTGTTGCTGACCGAACAAATTTTGACAATTAATTGTCAATGATCTAATTCTGATATGTCTGAAGGGCTTTATAGATTCTATGATCGGTTGATCTGACTGTTCAGGAAGTAAGTAGAATCATATTCACTGCCGTTCGGAAACTTAGCTAAGTAATCCGGTCTTGCCATATTATACGATATGATACAATCTTTCTTACTCTAGTATGTAGTTGGTGAATGCTATCAGTAGACGGGTTGTTTCCTTTGTTTGCTTTTTATCAGCAACGTGATTTAGGCTTCTAGTAAATCGCAGTAAATCTCCGATAACCTAAATCTATTAAACAAGAGAATTAATGTTCACAAATATAGAAAAAGTTATACATAAAACTATAATGATGATAATGATAAGAATGCAAGATTTTTGTGGATTATTGATTATTAGTTATGAAATTGACATCCCCACTGAACGAAACGCGACGTTCGTTCTATAACGATAAAAAATGTTTTGTACATAGGTATACACACCATACCTAATCTGTCTTCTCGATTGAATAATTTTTCGTTTTTAATTTTCATTATGCATTTAGGGATCAAATATTCTAATTAACATCCTTCACATTGTTTGGGAAAGGAGAATAGAAATTTTCAATCTACAAACATTTGAAACATTTTCTCCAAGTTAGGTTAGGTCAGTCACAATATCAAAGGTAAGAATTATTGTTATTTCTTTCTATTATATTGCGAAAAATACTAGTCCAGAAATCGATTATCATAACTCGAAAATCCATAGATTGACAGGCGCAAATTATAATCTATGTAAACCAATTATGTGATAAGAATAATATAAAACCGCACCTGCGAGAGCAGACATCCTCTATTCCGTCCTTCATCGAAATAATGTGTGTAAATACCCTGCGATCTCGCTGTCTCAAGAGACTCACCGTTGTATTTGTACTTTTATGTTTCCTAAGTAACCACTTCGCCGTTAAAGTCAAGTTACGTTTAAGTTTGCTGACTTGTCATGCTACTTCTCCAGAAAGGGTCCAAGGAGGGGAATCGCGCCATTGTCCTCCTTCGAATTTCTTGATGGCCGTTACACAACCGCATGGACCGCAACTCTTGATTTCAGTTTAATTTCCAACCGTTTCAACGCAATAGTCCTTGCATTACCCCACTTAAACGCCAGTTACGGATGAAAAACCTTGGGACAGGCGAAATTCGAGTAGAGGATATATGTTGTGATATAATCAGAATTTATCTAAGAAAACCTTACAAACAATTCGAAGAACTGAAAAGTGATAAATCTAGAAAATTTGGTATATGTGAAGCAAACAAAAACATTGGAGATTAAATTTACGATCTGTTTGCAAATAAAACGTTATGGAAATGTAATCGATGCATTCAATTTACACAACAATAAAATTGTTTTTCATTGTGTTTAGAATTAGAATTACTAAAAAGTAGTTCTTGACATAAGAGAAACTTGATGTCAATATCATAATAGCAAGGGGTGCTTCTATGACATTTTTAAACTTACTTTTAATTTTGTAACCAATAGATTTGAGTCTGATTCCTAGTCCAGGAACTATCTGAATAATATTTTCGATAACTGAAAATTATTCACTGAGTAGGACTTTCCATTATTCCTTTCTTTCTCCATTTTCTTAATGAGCTTGAAATGGCTCTCTACGGTAAGATAGCCAGTTGTATTTCTTGGAGGTTAGGCGCCATCCTATATAATAAAAAAATGTAGTTGTTCCTTCAAGAAAAATGATATCTAGGAAACGTAATGCTAAATCTCACAGAGGTAGTTAACGTGACTACGAAATAAAATATTCCCGGGTGGTAAAGTACGCTAGCAGGTTAAATTGTAATTTTATAGCGAGGAAGCGAGAAGGCTATCTCACGAAGGAATTGCCCAAAAATGCGCTTGAGTTTGCACTTATTTTGATTCCGTCACACTATTCCAACTTCAGCTACTTTATATATTATCCACTTTTTCATTATAAAATATATTTTTTTTGCTTTTACTCTAGTTGAAACTTTTCCCTCATTATATCTTTAAGGAATAGTCAACATATTGTCTCCTACATAACATATTACATTAAAAAACAAGTTTTTCAATGACTACTGTTATGTAGAAAACCGTAAACAGTGTTTTCATTTTAATTCCTCCAATTTTCTTCGCGTTATATATTTGAAGAACTTAATTTAACTTCAAAAGAATTCTATTTTTTAGTACTTTGAAATTAATCTGCTTCCTTTATAACTGTTTGACTTTTATACAAAAATTCTGTGTTCGAACAGAAACATCAGCTGATATGAGTAGAATTATTCGCTCACGTGATATGCCACGTAACAACAATAGGCTAATTGACAAGATGGGAACAAGATTTGCTTAGAAATGTTCTTAAGCATTTACCAAGCTGTTTTTGTACTCCGCTATATTTTTTATTACTGGATCGGAGTTGTCGTCGGGGTGATCCGATCTTTTCAAATTTTTATCCGTACACGTTTCTATTATTTTATTATGATCCACAACTCCTTTCGTGATAAAAAGGTAAGTGGCAGGCTTTTTAATTTTTGCTGACTGTCTATTATTACTATGATTCCACTATCAACGCCAAAAATATTTAATATCAATATCTCAAAAAATATTTATATATATATATATATATATATATATATATATATATATATAGAATATAAAAAAAAATTAAAAATAACTTATTGGTTTGTTGGTTTGTTGTTCTCTTACTTTACTTTGTTTACGTATGATAATGAAATTTCACAATATCTGATTTTGATGGTCGACGTTTCTCAAACGTGATACGTTTTGATTTATCATCATTTTGTCATTTACTCAACTAATTTTTAATGAATTTGGAATTAATCTAGTATTCTAAATTATATCAACTGAATAGGATTTGTATGAGACGATATCCCGTAACGATTGGGCTAAGATAGATCTAGATAAAGCGTATAAAGTGGACAGAGAATAAGCTCAAGGTTCTGCTTTGTGGAAAGCAAGATACGATCAAAAGTTTTTTCTATTTCAAGGTTTTTAAGCAGGATTGATACAGTAGATTTTCAATGGATACTTGGTCTCCCCTCATACATTATTTTCTGATTTCAATTTTTCCAATTTCGTCATAAACAAATATGGAAAAACTGAATTCCGATTAAATAGCAGTAGACGTGTTAATGCTGTGAACTATATAAATATAATTTGTTATGCTTTTAAATCTTAAATGATACTTGAACTCAAAAATTTTCAGCTATATTGAGTCATATATAAGTAAGGTCTACCTTAAAAAACCTCTGGATAGTTACCATTAAGAATAATTTTTGCAATTGAAAATTGAAGTTTTGAAAGTAATTATATGGATGTATAGGAAGTGTTTCCATATGAATAGGTCTTTTCTTCATAGTATGAAATCCACCAAGTTCCAATTTCAATTAGGAGAGTGATCGTATTGAGTATTTAGTGAATATGGCGTGAAAAACAGAAGTTCAATGAACGAAATTTATAAATCAATTGGTATTATTTTCGTATCCGGTATAGTAAGTGATGGAGCAATCAAATCTACTTCATACTGTACTTGTAACTCCCACTGTGAACTGATGTTTTGAGGTAACACATTCTCTTAATTTTTATGAATACATTAAAATTTTCTTATAAATATCGACAGTACACAGGAATAATGAACATTATCTGATGAGCAATGAAGCGACTAAACCTTGAAAAAACTGTCTAGTGTGCGAAAAAACCCAAAACATACAACTTTATTGATTATTCTTTTTATCGATTATAAACATGACGATACTATCCCAATTCTTGTTATATTTGTTCCACTACTATTAAAAGTATTTAGTAATTGAAAATTCATCTAGAACATACAGTTTGGAGTTTAGAAAGTCAAATTTTAGGAAATTATCTATGATGAAGCTGATTATAACGAGCTATTTGAATCGTTAACTAAGAGTGTATTGAAATTTAGAATACCAATAATCTCATCCAGATTTTATTCAGAGACGCAAAACCATACTTGCTTGTTCAACTAATATAGAATAAGATTTGATTCATTTAAAATAGATAATTTCTCTTCCGTTCTTTCCATTTCTCATAAAACACCAAAGCTCGGAAAATTCGCTGACTGCTACTTTCAAATTTTTAAACTTCGAAAATTAAGTCTTTTTCATTAAAATTCTACTGTTTATAGAAGCTCCAACAAAGTTCCTATCGCTTCAATCCACCACAGCAAACAAAAACATTCGAAACAGCAAAGAGATATACACATAAAACAAATTGTTATTGTGTTTAAAAAACAATTTTCATTAAATCCATCTTCTCCATCGTGGCATAGTGTTGTTTGAAATTCTAATTAAACGTTATGGCTCTCAAAAATTATTGTGATAACTTCGAGAGAAGATTCTGGTAGAGTATTTAAATTTACGATTCGAATTTGGTGCGTGGCGGATGGTTTAGCCATCTTCTAGCTTTTGGAATAATAGCCGTGTCATTTGTATGTACAGTCAAAGATCTGCCCTTCATAATTCGCAGTCGCGGTTGCGCCTGGCCGTTACTGTGATTTTTTCAAGAGGGCATTTATTTGAGAAAATTATACAATACACAAAGTTTGTGAACTCTTCTGTAATTAGAATAAAAATGTTTGTTTATTACTAATATATGTAGCATCTGAAGTACTTCAATTGAATTGTAGTACTTCAATAGAAAAAATGATTTCACAAATATCTAATTCTAGCACAATGGACTAGGGGAATATCAACAGATTTAAGAAATTACAAATTACTTTCCTTGAATACAACATTACTATTCTTGTATTTTTCGTCGATTTCAAAAACTATATGTCTGAATAAAAAGGACCAGCGTGTATGCAACACAAAGAAAACTAGGAATATTGACAAAAATAATAAGACTAAGTCCGAAAAGTTGAAAAGCGCTATAAGTAAAATAGAAGTAGAAGCAGGAAATGAACCAGAGAAGACAAAATATATGATAATCATGAATACTCCGGAGGAAGCAGGACTTCAAGTCACCAATATAAGAAGAAGAGTTAAAACTGAAAGCTAACCTAGTCGCAGGAACATCTAAATGTAGAAACATGGAAGCACTGATAAAATAAAGTACGCTTCAAGGAAAATCGGAATGAGGATTTATGAATCGACAACAAAAGTCTATCGTAACATATTCTTAAGTTATATGAATATTAAAGAAGGGAAATGAAGAGAGATGTGAACAAATATACTGAAAGTAATTCTCCTCTATTGACCTATGCGGGTTGTCTCGACGTGGTAATTGGGATTTTGTGAAAAAAAAAAAAAATAAAAAGCTCGAGCTAAATTCACAAAAATAATCTGCGTATCAAAGTAAATGACATTTAACGCTCATATTATATGCATATAAAGAAGTTAGTTGTTCCAAATCATCGAAAACTTCTTTCGAGCGAGCTTTTTATAGGATGATTTGATAGGTAGACAGGTATGTTACGTATTTGTTCTAGGTTGCGCTCATTTATTCAAATAGTTTCTGGTTTCCAAATTCTTCAATTATAATTTTGATTTATTTGTCCATTATCCATCCCCCTGCCGAACCATTTTGCTATAATCGCTGTTTCAATGTTAGTTTCATAAGCATGCGGTTGATTTATAATAGACACAAAGTATTTATCTTGAATAAGAATTTTCAAAACAGCCAGAAAATCTTTTGGATATTTTTTATATACCCTTTATTTTGTAAACTTAAGGGTTGAGAATGAATTTCATGGCAATATTGTCGGTCTATAGACATTAATGCATCTGTTGTTCCGTCAATTTAAAAGGATGGTGATCCAATAGAATCTTGAAATTTTCTAAGGAAAAGGTGCAGCTGAAAATAGATATAAGGCTTGTTTCACACTTGCCCGACTGTCCTTTAAACGACATCCAACCGACTTGTGGCCGACGCCGACATGGAAGCTGGATCTTTTAACATTTAACCGACTGTCGAGGAACCGACATCAGACCTTCATTCGACACAGGTTCGCGTTGAGTGATGGATCGAAATATACTACTAGCATTAATGATCCTGTACAGGCGTTTGAAGAAGAGGTGTTGGCTTTCCCTCACCAATAGCACGACAGTCGGGTGTCGTTTAACCGACCCCAACATTTGTCGGTCAACTGAGTAGTCTCTTGTATACTCTTCGTCCCTAGTGTCGTGTACGACAGTCGGGTAAGTGTGAAACAAGCCTAACGGCAACAATACAATTATTTCATTCAATAATTACTTAGCAATATTTAAAATAAACTAATTTACTACGTAGAGATGCTCATGAAGTTTTTTTACCAAAAATGGAGAAGATACTAATATAGAAATCCCAGAGGAACGGCTATGTTTCCTACAGATTCAGTAATTGTTCTTTTCCGAACTTTCGGCTCGACTTGGTGGGTCATATTTCACAAAATTTAATGACTGCTAATTTGCCTCTCTTACTAAACTTTTTGTTTAATATTTTCTGATATCAAACTTAACTGACATTGCTCCAAGCATTTCAAATAATCAATTTAAGAGAGGAACAGCATTTAGGTGGTCAACATGGATTGTCATTTGTGACTATAATTCAATATCAAATAATAAAAAATCTGAGATACTTACTCATCGACTGTTTAGTGGCTGTCCTAAAAAACAGCCTAAAAATTCTATTCCCACAAATTCACTTTTCAAATTCAAATTTTTGGACATAACACGAAAGTTGCTGTTATGTATCGTACAGTAATGATTGGGAATATGAATAGAATTAAGGAAGGATAAGATAAATGCATTCAGATATACTAATAGGGAAAAGCTAGCAAATAACGAAAATACCCTGTATAGAGTTACACGTTTTGAATATCTACTGAATGAAGACGAGAGTAAGCTCGTATCTGAAACATATAGCATGGACAAAAGCCAGAGAAAAATAGTGGAATCATATTGCTATATAAGAGAAATAGAAATATATAAAAGGTAGATTGACAAATATCAATGCGTGTTTATTTTCAATGCAACATAATATGAGAGAATATAATGAGAATGATGTCGATCTCTATGTTATTCTTAGATTTCCAACAAGTTCTAGATAGCGTTGAAATAAACAAAGTGAAAGAAGTGGTGAAAGAACTTGACAAATCTGGTAAAGATGACAATAGAAATATATAAAACTCAACAACCACTTGAGAAATATATCCGATATCAGCAAATGAGTTTGAAAAAAAAACAGGCGTTTTGCTGTACTATACTTTCCTGTGTCATGAAACATATATCAAAAAGGAATAATACTCATCGATTCTATACTGTACTTAACCTGACAATATTGTGTCAGTGCTTTACTCGTGCAGGTGTCAAATGATCTGACCGCGGTCAAAACATGTCTAAGAAAAGTAGGTTTACTATGAGATCAGCAAATATGTAAATAAGCAAAATCATTCGAACACCTAAAATTTTAAAAACCAATGAAGCTCATTGTTGAAGAGAGAAAATCTGCAAAAAAGAATTTAAGCAGCCAATAAATCTACTAAAAAGTTAAACTAGTCAGTTGCTCTCTTAGAATATCAATCTACAAAACACTTGTTCGACCAGCTATGACCTTTGTCACGAGACGTGAAAGCTGACAATAGCATGTTAAATATAAGTAATAAGGAAGTTGCTAAATGATATGATGAATGCATATTTAGATTATAACATCGTGAGGAAAAACATCCTGAAAAATGAAAACATTGTCAGATTTATCCAACCACGCAGAATTCAATGGTTTGTTAACGTGGATGTCTCCTGATACTAACCTGAAACAAATATCTACAAAACGAGGAGAATAGGGAAAAATATGTTAGATCGATGGTGTTTCTTAAAATCTATGTACAATGCGGGTTAAATATTGTGTTTTCTTGGGGACAGAGATAGCTGTAGAAAAATTGTGAGGGACGCCAACATGGAGCTGTACCAGCTGTTAAGGTTAATGTCTCAAGTAATTTCTACTTATGATTCGACAACTGCAAGCAACAATGCACCACGCACATTTAATGAAAAATATCCAAACAAAAGCATTTTTTATCGATATGCTCCAAAATTTATTAATAAATATATGGACAAAGATTTTGTGCAGAACAAACGTCAAAAACCGCTCAAGAGAGAAGCAGTAAAATCGGTAGTTTTGATGCACTTGTACATAGATGATACTTATTCGATGAGGTATATAGTTCAGACTTCTGGTGTACGGCAAGCTAGTGTTTGTTGTACAGACATTAAACGAAGATTATTACAACCGATAGCTAGAATTCTGTTATGTAATACATGTTTTTAGACGAATACACCTTATACAAAATTTTTTTATCATTTGTAAGAATATATAGATACAATAGCTTCTTTCAATTACAAAACTGACAACTATCCACAAACCCATTGATAAATTTCATAAGAAATTTATCGAAGACGATTGTACAGAGAATTCAAAGATCTTTTAAGAGAAATGTCACTTGTCATGCAATTTGAATTTTTGAAGGGGTGATTGTGCTGGCCATAAGGATGCTGATACTGTTTAATATACAAATATTACGGTAAAATGTGTCACGCTTGAAACAATCACTTATTATTTGTGGACTCTTTTTATTGGGATACTGTGTATAATGTTTCAATGAGAAAAATGAGTTTGGCAAAATTTTTTGCAATTCGAAGAGCTATACTTCGTTTGAGAAACGTTAATGTAGAATTATCAGTATTTTTTTTATAGAAATACGAAGAGGATTGTTATTATACATAGAACAGTTTTGAAACTAAACGTAGTAGCTTACATTGATGATATTTTTTAATTAAAAATGTTCACTGAATTTTGTTGCAATGATTCTATTACAAAGAGCTCCCTCCATACGTTCGTCAATTTGAAGTTAAATGAGATTATATCACAATAAATATAAGAAAAATAAAATATGTGCAAGCCTGTCCCAATCAGAGTTGAAGTTATTATAGTCTTGAGAACTCAATCGCTTGTATTCATCTGATTCGATTCGATTCTAATAGGGATTACTCCACAGAATCGATAAAAAGCATGGTTCTTTTCATTTTTATATTATTTTGAACTATCTGTATTTAAAAAAATTAAGTCAGGTTAAAAGAAACATACTCCATTATTTTAACAGTGTATTGAAATATTTTGTTTGTGAATCAAGTTAACCTTAGTCAGCTATCAGATAGTTACCCCCTGACAAATCCTGAAGTCTTAAACTTGAAATCAGGACCAAAAATCTTTTCGTTTGTACCAACCACTCATTTCTGTAGTAAGTTGCATTGCATTTTTAGAGCTAAACTTCTTGTAATCTTTGTGTAGATTGTTATTGCTTTGGTGGTGGTGGCGGCAACTGGCGGCGGCGAGGAAGTCTAACCCCAAGGCGGATGGCATAACAGCGATTAAGCCCGCCCAACCCTAATGAAGTAACCATCGTCAAAAGTTTCCAACGCGTTTTAATGTTCTTTCGTGTTTTTATAATGACACGCTTCGCCGATGATGTCTGACACCAAAGTTTCTATGCAGAAAATGAAGGAAATTACGACAAATTCTTCGCCCAGACAAAAGCTAAACAGCCTTACGCTCAAGTGTTCTCAATAAAAGTTTATCAATTTGCAGCCAATCGCTTTCAGACGAGGGAAAACCAAAAAATAATTACATTCGTCTCTCAAGTGTGACTTTTCAGAAAATTCTCGAGTCAATTTCTGTATAACTACCTAAATATTTTGGTAGTCAATTCAATTCCATTTTTCTTTGTCATAGAATATGCAAATATGTTACTAGTGCATGTGAAATAGAATTTGTTTAATTGCATTGAAATAGTACTAAAACCAAAGTTTGTTTAGCCTATAGTTATGAATTTTTTCAGTTATTATTTGTATATATATATATCTTCTGTTGTGCAAAAATTATATCAGCATACGTATATACTTTCTGTTTTCTGTGAATAAGAGATGACGCTGTTGAGTCATTTGAGCTTTCTCAAAATTTCATGTAGATCAGTCAACTCAATCGTATTATTGAGCTGTAAAACGATGGGGCTGCTACATTTAATAGTGTTTATAAAAAATTAGACACGAGGAAACCAGAAAGGTTAGCAAAAATAAGGATATGATCATAAAAGAACGTTGATTAATACATATTTATATCAATAAATTATGTATGTACGACTCAATCAAATGAATCAGTAGATCACCTACCAAGAAAATATTCAAATACAATCGGTTTTAACCATACAAATATTCTCAATTCTCAATGATTATTTAATGATTTGATTTTGATCAAATTTATCAGTTATTTATTGATATAATTGGAGTATTATCCTACTTGGTTAAATAGTATTTGGTATTTTGCAAATAAGTATTAAAACGATTTTCCTTGGGTAGTAGCAGATTGAACAAACATTCTAAAACATAATACTTAAAGTATAGAGTGAAAATAAAAATATTATTTCAATAATAGAGATGGTAAAAACCTTATTAATATATTGAGATATATTATTGTACTCAATGTTTAGTAAGAAATCTTCAATTACAATGATCTTTTACCTCAAACCCCACTATAACAAAATAAACCGAGATTAACTGACAAAATTTAATAATGTAACACATTTTCATCGATTAATATATAAACTTCATAACTGTTAGTTGACACCTGCAAATTGAGAATGAAAATATTATTTTTTCACTAGGGAATTTCTTTCTAGAGCATTTCAAATGATAAATAATATATATTAAAACTTACAAATTCTGGCATCACGCGTTTTGAAAGTTAACGATATAACACGATGTGACTCATTCGACACTATCACGAAAACACTCGAAAACCCGCGTTTCAACTCAATCACAACATCATCCTCATTTAGACAGAATGTTGCAAAATACAAAAGAGCGCGTTTACCTCGTAGCATAGACGAAACTCTTTAACGAATGTGAGAGTCCTTAATGAACCTAAACAGCACATTTCCATGCGATGGAGAACGAAATGTTTGTCCACAACTGTATTTCCTTACATACACAGTACTGTTTGTTAGGGATGGGGTAAATAAATCAATACTGTAGTATATTTGTACTAAAGCAAGAAGACCGGCGGGGTAAGGGGCTGGTTGCATGCATGTTGTTTACAGGGGAAGAAAAACAAACAAAAAATGTTAGCTAGTTGTGAGCTGAAGCGGGCATTTCGTCGAGTTGCGACGTACGGGTAACACGCTATCCTTCATGAAGACTGGAAAACAAAGCACGTATGATTTTGTAACAATTATTACCTACTTCGTGGGATTCCACTATTAATTGTCATCGATTTGTGCCATTTGTGTTCTATGGTCAGTTTATATACCGTATAGGTTTTAACATCGACGAATTAACCGGAAAATATGAGGGATATATTGTGAAGGGATTGGGTTTCATTATGAATTTCAACTTTCAGCGAACTTTTTTGTACTTATTTCGAACTGGGCTGTATATTTTGAAATAGAGAGTTGACTTAGTTAATGTGACTCTCACGAAACATAAAAAATTTATAATAACCAGACAAAATATTTAATTTGTGAAAATGATTTACTGATCAGAAAATATTAGTATTATGGTACTGAGGAGCTTTTTTATTGAGACCTGCTAAACGTATAGGGTATTTATAATATAAAGAGAGCACTAGCAAATGTTTTATGTTCATTTTCAAAATGTAGAAGTAATAAACAAGAGACTTCATCAAAACCTGATTTTCATTTGTTCATACTGTTGCTTTACAAATATACGAGGGTATCCTGGTATTGAGAGAGGTATAAAGAACAAGCAAATGCATATTATCCAAAGTATTTTCATTGTTTTTTAAAATATTCGCCTTTAAAATCCCTGTTTCGTGAGCAATAAAACTACCATCTTAATCAGTCAGAAGATGATAGCTGTATGATGTGTTTGAATCACTTCTTAGTGCGATGAAAATCGATGTCCAGCTGTCTCCTCAAGTCAGTTTTTTCTGTTCTAAAAATCTTATTTTTACACTAACATTCTTCAATTTACCGAAAATGGAAGATTGATCTTTTTGTTTCCAAGAGGTACAAATGTGGTCATCGGTTTTATGACGGAATATGCCACCTTCTGCTCACAACCATTTGAGAATACAACAATATTGTTCCCTTTTCTTTCCAATTTAAAACCGATTCAAATAATCTTAGTGTAATCTATGCATATATTTTAGAATACGAAAAAACAAATTTATAAAAATTCAATGACATTAATAACGATATAATCCAATACTCAAACACAAAATTCAACGACCTAAACTAACCTAACCATTAATTCAATATTTCATAGAAAATTTGTTACACTGATGACATCCGTTGGCTGTAAAGTTCGAAATGTTTCCTTCGCCCTCTTTGCTTCTATCACACAAGTGAGGATCTCAGACATTCACCTATAGGTCATATTATACAAATCTCTACTATTCAGTCTACTTTTAAGAGCATCGTGTGGAATACTGTGTAATAACACATTGGATGGCGCTTTGTCGCCAAGTATTGCAGAAGTTAATGCCATGGAAATCAAAGAAGGATAAATCTAGCTTATTATATTTTTTGGCGAGATATTTTTTTACTGTAAGCAACGTCTTTCTCCCACGTAAAAAATTTTGCATGCGACACATGTCAAATTTAAAGACGCCAGGCCCCAATCATTAACCGTTAACATTAGTATTGACAAAAATAATGACTCCAGTTTCATTATATAAACGTAAGTAGAATAAATTTCTATAGTTTCTAGGTTGGCAAGTTCAATTTAATAGAAGTGTTGGAGAACTTTGCTTTAATGGACAGCAATTTAAGATATAATTATCTAGTTGATAATTTGTAGATTTCACTGATAGAACAAAGCGTTTCTGAAATAATTATCTTCAATTCAATATTTTTGTGGTCAATAAGTAAGATAGGTTGAAAGACAACAAACCGTTCAATTTTTAAGGCACATAATTATATCTGTTAATGACTGACGAACACTTTTTCATAACAATTTGTTCCATTGTTGGATGTTTAAAGATGTATTAAAAACTAACTTACTTATTTCACAAAATTTAAAATAAAGTCATTATTTTACCAATAATCTCAATTCTTATATATTAAAATTTAATATTACACACACCACGATAAATTACTTTGCGAGTGCTACATGTTTTTTGTAGTTGTGTATATTTACGCTCCGTTTCACCAATTTATCTTGTCACATTATTCGATAAATTAGTATGGTTATCGATATCTGGGATAAAAAAAGTTAGTGAGAAGCTTCTTCACTGCATCGGAAATTCTCATTAGATTTTTTAATGAAATTTGGCCCACGATAATATCAAAAGCAGGGGCGGACCACTAGATAACTGATTAAATGACTGAAATATTAAAATGTACTGATTAAAGTTACACATTATCTGCCTTATTCTCAACAATATAATAAAAAATAAACAAATATAGAAAAATAAAAAACGCCGAAAATGTGGTTGTTACTAATTTGAAATCTGCTGCACTCATTAGGAAATTAGGAAATAATGATTTGATCAGAATATTTTGAAATTTTATCCACAGTGTTTGTTTATTTTAATGAAAATAGAAAGGAAGAGATCCAAATTAATATCAATCCTCAACTACTACGGACGGGTCTGTATGGCCAATTAAAAAATTAGAACCACTTGTATTTTCTTATTATTGGAGTGCTTTTCGCTCGCATGTTAGTTTATGAGATGACGTTCGATAATGATAACATTTATCCAAAGCAATTACAAGAGCCTGTCGACTAGGCCCCGGTGAACCGTCTGTAGTTTAAGTGAAATTTCTGTGGTGGAGGTTCTCGTATTTCAGAAAAAACAGCTTGTAACTATATATTCACTTTCGTTTTCTTCTAGAGCTGACGAAGAATCTTTGATGGTTGAGGAATTAAATGCAATTCAATGCAAGATGAGAGTTTTTGGGAAGACATATAGACTGTAAATAATAATGAATTTGAACTTGAGAATGTTCCTAAAGCGACCCAAAGAGTCAACAAAACCAATTTTTCAATACTAGTTGAGGAAGATTCTGAAGTAATATTGTTGGAAAAAGCCTGATCTAGATAATACAAACAACCATGTCATTAGAAAGAAGCCGAAAATATTTTACGTATCCATCAATTTGAATAAAAAGATTTTTCCAAATAGTAATAAAATTGATAGAAGAAAGAATTTTTGTAATTTCTGGTTATTTGGTTCAGCTCATCATACACAGAAAATATTTTGAGCATAAATGATATTCAATAAAAGTATGAAACTTTTAAAAGACGTAATAGTACATTATGTTATTAGGAGTAGAAGGTTATCATTATTGTTGAGCCCGGATTCTTGCACTGCCGAGGCGTTAGCCGAGGCTATGCAAACATATAATGGGTCTTCTGCTCCGAGTAACATATATATACTATTTTTCTTCAAGCGTAAAAATAACACATTGAAATTCTTTTTCTTGATACATTTTACAATACACTTTTAAAAACTGACAAACGTCACATTAAATAAAAAGTAAATGACAGTTCCTGCCTACTTGGTTACAACGCCTATTTATGGTCGATTTTTGCTTCATTTATGAATGAAACCAAGAGAATTGAATTAGAAACGTTTCTTATCCTATGATCCTATTGGATATGAAGATTTAAAATCTATGTTTGCCGGAGCCAAAAGTTTTTTTTTCGAAATATAATGTCGATAGCAAGTCGGTAGTCATGGATATCTGGTATTGTCGGTAAATATCGATTGTCAAGTAGACGTCAGTAGACGTACTAATCATATAATTTTTGTAGTAGTTTTTACGCTGCTTTCAAAATGAATCCCGAACACGATGAAAATATACCTGCGGATATATTGGAAAATGCCGAAGCAGTATATCTAAATCTTTTGCCACCCAAATATCTCCAAGTTTATGAATTCGCATATCAGCGATTCATGGATTGGTGTAAAGAAAAAAATGTGCAAAACTATTCGGAGAGTGTTCTTATGGTGCATTTCTCAAATTTAACGAAGACCGTCAAACCATCCACTCTTTGGTCACAGTATCCAATGTTGCGATCCACACTGGATATCAAAAGTGGTGTGGATATTAGTAAATATTCAAAATTACGAGCATTGTTAAAAAGGCAAAGTGATGGATATCCTAAAAACCCTAGACCTCCTCGATATGGTACCTGATAATTTATATTTGATGATAAAGGTTGTTCTAGTATTAGGAATTGGAGGGGCTATGCATTGTGACGAACTAGTTCATTTGAAAATTGATGACATTGAAGATATGGACTCGGTACTGGTCGTAAAAATTTTGCAGACAAAAAACAAGAAACCTCGTTTGTTTACCATTATAGGCGATAATTATTTGCGTTTATTTCGAAAATATGTTGCACTACGGCCATAAAATATACAGGAACGTCGTTTATTTTTGAAGTATGTTAATAGGAAGTGTCAAAGAATGATTGTTGGTATTCACAAGAAGATTGGAAGGAATATACTGGACATTCACTAAGAAGAACATCTGCTACACTTCTTATTGATGGTGGCGGTGACCTCACTTGTCTTAAAAGACATGGAGGTTGGAAATCGAGTACAGTAGCAGAAGGATATATTGAAGAATCACGTATCAACAAAGAAAATACTGCCAGAAAAATATTGCAACCTGACAAAGAAGGTACAAGTACCTGTTCAGATATTTCCTCGAATGTTGCATCAAGAGTTACGGAGAATATTTTGAGTTGTTCTAACATTAATGAAAATCTTTTGAATTGTTAGTGATAATTTCATTGGTGCTTTGAATTTTGGCAATAATTGTTCCAATTGTACATTCAATATCACTATAAATAACAAATAAATACCTATATTTAGTTGCCCAATTAGTTTGTTTTACTAAGTTTGTAAGAGACAATGTTTTTTACTTCAAATTTCAATTAGAGAGCTCAAATACAATTACTTTTAGTCCTAAGATTAAAAGTAGCGCTTTTAATTCTAGGATTAAAAATGTTGCTAAGCAACGAGCAAATTTTTGTACGGTAAGGGATTTGATGGCTTTTGCACCTGAAAATAGTACAAAAATGTTAACATTTTTGATGGTTGGAGAAAAAAATAATTTCTTTTAAATATTTAAGATAAAATACGATAAAATACGATATGTTATTTTAGCCCCAAGCTTTTCCAACAACGAAAAAATGACGATAAAAAGATAAAAACTAGATATTATACTTATCATCTTATGATAGTACTTAAGTATTAAAAGTGTATTCATTGGACCATTTGCCGGTTTGAAAGCAAACAAACAGGCTAGTATCTTTTAAAAACCTTGTAGTTGAAGTGTAGCACATATTACAATGATATCCTAAAATATCCTTACAATTGAGAAGTGCTCAATACTCCATTCGAAGTTCCTTCAAAAACTTAAGAGAACGTCCCTATGTGGCAAAAAAGAAAAGTGCGTACTGTGTGAAACACCTCTTTCTTTACAGGGAACCCATAATGAAGCCATAGTCTTATTCAACAATTTTATTAGTTGTTAATCAATTCAACTTAATTTATAATTTCTCAATTTGATAATAAATATTTCATTTATTAGTTTGTAACCCTTTATTACCCTTTAAGAATATGGAGTCACTGTAGTTAAACGTCCTTTTGTCCTTAAACGTCCTTAAACTTTTGGCCCTATTAATTAGAAAGGCTTAAAAACTTTTTGGGAATATTTTTCTATCCATGCTTTTTTTCATACACTCACAGTAAGTATTTAAAAATCAATATTATAATTATGTGTCATTCTCTCTGTATGAATAATTTTAAATCTAATTCTCTAACGGGTCTTTAAAATCAATATTCTCTAAACAATTTTAAAAATTAAATCAAGGAATCTTGTATATTAGTAGCCCGTCAATGGTGATAAATCTTCATCCAACTTAGTGAAAACATTCTAAATAAGTAATTATCTTCACAGGAGTTTTCACTTTCGTTATTATATAATACTAATTTTGCTAGGTTGAGCTGGAAGTTAATCGAGCGTTATTGTTTTATTCCAGAGTTTTATACAATCATCGCTATACAAAAACCTTATCTAAAGTGTTACGATTTATAGAAGGAGGCACGCAATATAAAAATCGGAACATTAATAACAAAAATTATAGAAATAGGGAGAGATATCAGATTTTTTATTGGTTAAAATATTTGTCGTGCTAGAATATCACACGGAAGAAACGGAAAAACTGCTATAATCAGTGAAATGAAGACAATGCAACAATTTCTAAAAATGAAACAATGTGAATATGAGTATGCAGAATGTATAATCATTTCCTTTGACTCGTGCCCCAAAAACCGACACGGATGGAGATATAGTATTTTATTCTTTTGCTGAAATTAGTTAGGTATTATATATTAACATATGATAAGAAATTTGTATTGTTTATCAATCCTTATTATAACAATATCATTCATTAAGTAACATAATTTGTGAATATTTGATGTCTATTAGAAATTCGAACAAATTTAGTATAAAAATTTCTTCGAATAATTCAGGCTATCTGTGCATGATTTGATCAGAAGTGTGTATTGACAAATTCTTAAAGAGTACCTTGTAAGTAATTATTTTGTTAATATTATTGCGATTTGGATACGTATCAGCAAATAAGTCGGTTACTAACTCCTTAATTCTATTTCCATCACCGTAACTTTTATTGGAGAAATAATCCATGACATATTGAACAGTTATGAAAATGGCCTCTCATGAATCTTTGCGCACATAGGCCTCCTGAAAAGAGGCTATGTACAATATATATATAAATATAAAAATAATTAAATTTACCTACATCAATGAACTGAGAATTGTAGTATTCTAATTCATATGATTCAAACAACTTGGAAAATGAGAGGAGACATAAATATTGAATTTGTTGAATTCTGTAGGTTATTATGACCAAAATACCGCAACAATCACATTTATTACAAGGTTGACAAAAAATCCTTTGTATATATAGATATATGTATATATTTTTATTGAATTCATTTTTGGGTTCAAGTTGATTAGGATAATGTTATAATTAAGCCCACGAATAAAAATATACAATATGTCGGAGAAATTGAAAATATTATAATATTATATATATGTATATACATATATAAACATTTTATTTATAAATACTTAATGGGAATATAAATATAACATTAATGAGTTAACAAAGACTAGATGAAAATAACAAAATTGGAAGATTTAAATTGTACTGAAAGTTGAAACCAACTACATGATAATTCAATTACATAGAATTTGATAAAATGTGTGTTATGTTGATGGGGCTAAACGGCAGTACAATCCAACAGGTGGGTATTTTGTCCGTTGTGTGTAGGAATGAAAGCATCATTCAAAATTATGCTCCACGTTTAAGCCCTCATATTTTAACAGTAGAAATACTAAATTTAACACTGATAGATACACGTGTTAAGGGTGAGTATTAATTAATTTTCACAGTTTGCGAACAGTTCATTTGTGACAAAAACAGATTTATTATTTGATTCCATAGCTGTGACTATGATATGGTTAATTTGTGAGAGGTAAGATTAAACAAATTTAAACAAAACCTGAAAATGTAATCGTGATCTGTTTCTAACTGAATTTGAACAGGGAAAATGATGAAACAGAAAGGAAGTTTTTTCAAAGCTTTCGGAACTTATTACTCTTGATCTTCAAGAATAGTAATGGAGGTTGGTTGCCAATGTTGTTTACAGAATGGTTAATAGGATAATAATATTTCGATTTGAATGTTCTCGGAAACTAGTTGTCAAAGTCAGAATGCCTGAAATAATTATCATTTTTTTCTAGTATTGTGAACAATTATTTGATAAAAAACGAATAAGTACGCTATTAACAAATTCTCTTACTGCTGATAATTATTTCCGAAAAAAATAGTGTTCTTTACAACGGGAAAAAATAAGCCCCTAAAACTTAAAAAATAGTATGAAGAGAAGAGAAAAATACTAAATATTTCTCATCGAAAAGCGGCCCCACTGTTCAACCTTAGAGCCACACATAAATTTTTCAAATATAAACCGAAAATAAAATGCATCCCTAAAAAATGATATTAACTAATCACTTTTTTATTAATCGTGAAAAATTCCGCTATTCTTGTAATAAGAGTTCTCAATGGACGAGAGAAGAATATACACAATATCCTGAAAAAGTTATTGGTCAGGAATTCTTCGAAATCATTTCGTAGGTTCATTAGTATATTATTTATTCATTAGAACCTAAAATCTATATCATGTATTGTATTTTGCAAATAACTTGATTAATTTATCTATACTCACTAAAAATTATAAATTGAAATCCTTATTACATTACACTATTTGGATGTTTTTTTGAAAATATGTCCTCCTTTACCTTTGAATTTCTTAGTGTATACTTTTGTTTTAATATTTTTCCAGTAACCAATAATTTCAAATAATCCATAATTTGGTTCCCACAAACAGCTTTTTATTACTAATAAATTCTCGTTCCCAGTTTTTTATTGGCATTCTCTTGTATTTCATATCTTATTAAAAGCAAACACAAACCTGCTATTTTTTCAAGTAATCACACATTTTTTTGTTTTGCTTATCAATAAATTTGTTTTTTTTTATTCCCAGTTACCGATGTCTCCAGATTATATCTGGATATATATATAATATATATATATTATTATTTATTTATGATTGTAAAAAATTCTTTCTTCTACCACCATCGACATCGTACTCATCTTAAAACATTAACTTGAATATTTTAATCACAGACATTTCTTGGATTAAATATATTATATATTAATATATCAAAAGGTCTTCGAAATAAGAAATTGAGGGAATTTATATAATTTTCAAAGGCAGAAGATTGTTAGTGTTACAAACTTTTGCATTGATTCCTTTCTCCCTACCAATGTCGGTGGTTTCTTATCACCGTCAAATATTCTTAAATTTTTCCTGGAATTTGGTTCAAGAGTAGTGTGATCGTCATATCACTCAAGATACAGTTGAATAATAAAAAAACCATTATAATTCCACTATATAATCAATGAACTGTGATAAATATAATCGTAAATAAAATTATACAAAATCTTTCTGATCATCTTACTTGGATATTGTGCACACACCGTTAACGTTTCCTCAGGGCTCACGGTAAAGACATTCTTTATTCTCGGTCATGTAATATATAAAATGCAATAACTGTAATCGTTTCTGGCAGTCAGCTAAAAAGAAAACGAATCGAATAAAATAAATGTCACCATATATTGTGGAAAATGTAAATAGAAGACAGAATACCGATCAAAATGTGATATGTATATGGGTATTAGTTCAGTGTATGGAAAAAAGTTAGAACGGACGAAATAATTGATGGAGAGGCGTTATTCTAAGAATACTATTTTGTTTTACCATAACGAAATTATCTAGTGTCAATTATTTATTTTTTATTTTTAATAATTAAATTTTTACATTGGTGGTTACTCCAAGATCACATGAAAGTATCTTATATGTAAAATTGATAAATTATGTGACTGAAAATGCAAAGCGATTGCGTTATGTCCTTAAGTCTCTTCTACGATAATCAGATTATTGGTCTTTACCACATTTACTCTACTTACAGTCTGTTACTTTAACAGCATGAAGTGACTCAGATCTAGTTCTCATTTTTGCTAACTATGATTCGTCAGCCTTTAATGAATTTTGTCGTTCCCAATACCATTTAGAGTATCAACTTTTTGAGTTCCAACGTGAGGTTTTAGACCAAAATTTGCACACTTTTTGTGCATGTTATAGTCGTCATATGAAATTTGCTGCAGGGATTCCATATCAATTTATACAGCTCCAGCAATCGCACGAATACCTAATAAATGGTCATTTTATTTTTGTCGTGGGAGAACAACCCGAGCAGAAATCATCTAGTACGTCTTCTTGACCACCTTGAAAAGGCTAAAACAACTCAAAAACACGTGCGTACTATGTAAATTCACTGTAGAATACTTCTTTCAATAAACTATAAGTTTTGAAAGCTCTCAACAATTCTTTCCTATATACTAATATACACATACCGTTGTTCAAGGAAAACGAATTAAAAACCAACTCTGTTACGAATGAAAGTAATTGCTATATTAATAGCTTTATTTGTGGGTCTTATTCCGAATCAGTTTGGAACCGATCGCATGCGCACTTTCAATATTGTCGTTCGCGGGTCGATGAACGACAATTTTGGAAGTGCGCATGTGATCAGTTTGAATCTAATATGGAATCAAACCCACGAACAAAGCTAATTTGTTAAGTTAAGTTTGTTATTCAATAATAAAACTTGTTATTATAGATATTAAAATTTAATTAAACCATGATCTTGATTCGATTATTTCTCGATACATTATTTTTTACTAATTCTTTTTCAATGTGTTCAATGTGTTGGTCAGATTTTCAATAGTTCAGCGAACCTTTTTTTTTATTTCAGTTTAACGTGCCTCGACGGCGCTGGTCATTGGCACACAAAAACATTCATAAGATACATAAGTTAAATAAAGGGCTGTTCCAAAATCTATTACAATAGATAAATTAATTATATTTTCTCATACAGTTTGGCAGCTTTGAGAAACTCCACGATTTTCCTCATTTCCTTCGGGCAGTTAAGTGTCTCCTTGAGGTTGGTTTTCATATCAAACTGCGGTAGAGTATTCTCTGCAGTCGGTGAGGATGTGTTTAACAGTTAGAGGAACTTGATAACTTTGACAGACAGGACGACTTTCTGATGTCTTCTTATTATCACAGCTTCTCTCCTATTCAAAAAGTTGAGGGAAAGGTGAGAAGTAGATGAGTGGATGTTATGTAATGCTGTAATACTCTTGCTTCATATATCGCGCTAAGATTTTTAAATGAGGTGTTTGAAGTTAGTCTTCAGATCATTGGCAAGCTTAACTGGGATTTCAAGATGATTCTTTCTTTCTTTCATGATTCAGGTAGATGTCATGAATGTTTTGGACTATTGGATGGTCGGTGAATATGGTTGTGATTGACTGTATGGATGAAAGAGAGTCAGTACATATGGCGTTATGTTTATGGGGAGGAGAAATATATTTGAAAGCTTGAAGGATACTGTATAGTTCACCAGTGTAAACACTACACGTCGAGGTAAGCGGAAAGAACTCTCTCGTGATTTGTAGTGACTGCGCAACCGACACTGGATTCAGCTTTGGAGGCATCCGTATAGAGAATTAGGTCGAACGATTTTTTATGCAGAATTTCCAACAATGCTTTCTCTACAAGGACGCTAGGGGATTCATGTTTATTGTAAATAGTTAGTGAGGTATCCACTATGGGAATATTTTTGATCCAAGGGGGAGAAGAAGGCAAAAAAGTGAAAAGATCGATGAGAGGTTGGTATTTTGGAGTAGAGGTGCGAGCAATGGAGGGATTGAATTTACCATTGCTCGTGAGTTAGTAGGTACGGACGTGGTGGTAGGTAGCGAATGGACAGGATTAGAAGGACTGGAAGATACTTTAGCAGCATATGATAGAAGAAGAGATTGTCGTCTTGGAGATAGTGGTGGCTGATTAGCTTCAACATTGACACTAGCGGCGGGGCTTGAACGAGAGGCATTAAGGCAAAGGCGAAGAGCGGTGTTGCGTACAGAGATCAATAAGTCAGTTTTAGACTTGGAAGCGGACATATAGATAAAACAACCATAGTCAAGCTTTGAGCGTATGAGAGCTCTGTAAACTCTTAGCACTATAGTTTCGTTGGTGCCCGATTGAAGGTGACTGAGGGTTTTAATTATGTTCAGCCTCTTTAGGCAAATGCCTTTTACATAATGAATATGGTGATTCCAATTGAGTTGAGAATCAAAAATCATACCAAGGATTTTGCACTGATTCACAATAGGTAGAGCGGAATTATGGTTTTGCGTTTTGGAGCAGTTTGCATGTAGAGGGGACGTATTTACCATGGTAGTAAATGATTAGGTCATCAGCGTATTGGACATATTTTACGGGAGCTGGGAAGTTGTCACATAGTTCATTTATTGTGAGGATAAATAAATTAGAGCTTAATACTGAACCTTGAGGGATGCCAGTATTTTGTGGATGAGGAAGGGAGAGCTTACCGTTTGTGGAAACACTGAAAATTCTATCAGTTTCTAACAGAAATTATGGATGAATGACAATATATTACCATGTAGATTGTATTGAATAAGTTTATTCAGTATTGCCCCTCTGAATATAGAGTCAAAAGCGCCTTCAATGTCGAAAATAGCTGCAATGATGGTTTTTTAATGCAGAGGAGATATTTGTTTCCACGAGAACAAGGTTGTCGTGTGTCGATCGATTAGGCCGAAAACCCAATTATGCGTCAGGAATAAGTTCGAATTTTTCAAGGAAAATTGGAGTCTTCTATTGATTATTTTTTCAAGGAGTTTGCAAGTAGTGCAAGTGATTAAAATTGGACGAAAAGACTTGGGGGTGATGTGGATTTAACTGCTTTTTGAATTGGGATGACTATAAAGTTGCACCATGCATCGGGGAACTGGTGAGTATTCCATATAATGTTATAAATGTCAAGTAGCTTGGAGAGGGACGAATCGGATAGTTTCTTGAGAAATATATACAGGACATCATCAGGACCGATAGCAAAATTTTTGCAGGACGATAGCGCGAATTTTAGTTCATTTTTTTCCAACCATGACTGGGGTCTGTATTGTGGGTAAGGGATGAAGTGTAACTTTGCTAAGTAGATTTCTTACTTTGATTGGCAATAAATTTAGCTTTAGCTTCAAGTCTTTTATGTACAATGAGGTTTTCTTGAGTTTTGTGACGTCTAAACCTATTGAGAGCATGTTTTAATTCACGTATGGCATTCGCACAATCCGGACTCCACAATGGATAATAAGTAGGCTTCTGAGAGAGGTAAGTTTGCATTTTTTATTTGCGAGGAGCTTTTGGCAACAGTTTCTTTATTATAGGGATTGGATATGATAATAGGAAAGTGGTTGCTATCATGTAGGTAATCGGAAACTTGACAAGAAAGAGAAAGTACAGTTTTAGGGTCACAGAAGATGAGGTCAATAGCAGAAAAGGAACCTTAAGAGATGTTGAAGTGAGCTTTCGATCCAGTATTCAACAGACAGATACCAGATGAATTTATGACTTTTCCTATTGTGTTGCCTCTAGTGCGAATTCTTCTACTCTACTCGAGGATAAAATCCATCGCAGTTACACTGTATTAGGGAGAATGTACTTGTTTACAATGAAGGGAAAGAGTTTTTACTGAGATAATGTCGAGGAGTCAGTGGTATTCCCATAATCAGTAATAGACATTTCGGGAGGAGTTTTTTGCTCGGGGTGAAGTTTAAAGTTAATTCTGTTGATTAGACGTGTAATACGGTTTTTTAAAGATATTTCTTTTATATTAGGATAAATTAGGGACAAATCATTCAGTGTCGGAAATAAATTTGCTGGCTTCGGGGAGAGGGTTATTGATGCCATACGTATTTTCAAGAAACGCAATAAATTGGGTGCCGGTAAGAGAAAATTATTCAGGAGAATAGTCGAATTGTTTATGTATAACGGAGCGTGATTCAGTGCTTATGAAGTAACAATCGTTTTTAGTCAGTTTAGATTTTTTAGTCTTCTTTTTCGCAGGTTTTCTGGAGCTGGATGTTGAAAATTCTAGGGGAGGCATTGAATCTGGATGAGTATCAGTAGGAGATGTGGACTGTGGTGAGTCGATGCTGCTGTCATTCGAACGGGGACGTTTTTCGCTAGTTTTTGATAAGGAAATTAGAGAGGGAAAATGAGGATACTAGGGGCATAACTGAAGTATTAGTTGTAGCAGTAGGGTCAGCACAAGAGGAGCGGATGAGATTGACCAAATCATTTGATTTGGGAAAGGGGTCTTGAGGGATGGAAGTGTTGGGGCATGAATCAGCAGTGTGCCCAGCCTGTTTGCAGAGAAAGCATTTAAGTTTGTCGGTAGAAATGAATATTCTGTGTTGTATTTTCATGACTAATGACAGTCAAAATTTGAGTGCATATCGTGTTCATCACCAGGTGAGCCACATTTGACGAATGATATAAGAGAAGTGAGTGATATCCCTAAGTCATGCAGTGGTTTCTCGATAACGGAATGGGGAATGGATGAAAAAACATTGTATATGAGTATTCTTTTGGTAGGAGATATAAGCCGACGTACGGGGATTATATTAGAATTAACTAGGATGCTTTGGCTGGCTTTCAGAAGCTCGTCGACTTGAGTCGTAGATGATAAATAAATGCATATGCGACCGTGTAATATTCTGGATGCGAAAATGACATTTTTAGGAGAGACGATGCTACCTATTCCTTTAATGTAGTCAAATAGTACAGTGTTGGGGATAGAAGGCATAATGATGGCCTGATCTCGTGAGGGCACAGAAGGCGGTGGAGATTTTGCTGAGCATATGATAAAGGCGGAGAGTGAATATTTGGATTTTTCGGGTTAGTATGATTTTTGGAGGTGTAGGTGATAGTGGTTATTAAGTTTTGTGGTAGTGAGGGGAGGTTAGACATATTGCTGTGATCTTGGTTGCCAAAATCACAGTCAATAGTTGAAAAAAAAAATGAAAACCGGAGTTAATATATAAGTAAATCTCAGTTCGAGAAATAACAAACAGTCTGTGTCTCAGTGATTGGCCTACTGATTTCCGGATAAGTAAATAATTTTCAAGTATATTTACCAAATTTTGTAGTATCACATTTTAATTATGACAAAAAACGAAGAATTTATTTTTAATAGAAATTAACTTAAGGATCTGAACCTAACGAGGTATACAGAAAGAATGAACCTTTTTTTTAATTTTGATTCTATTTAGTGGGATATTCGTGTTATAACCCTCACTAATATATACAAAATATTCACAAAAACCATTAAAAAAAATTGTTAAGGTCAATAACAGAAACAAATACTATCAGGTAGTCTTTGTTAATCTATTATAAAATTCTCTGAAGTTGAAATGAAAACGGTGGTATATGGTACGCTATAAAGTTATGCCACGAAGACATACCATCAGATAGGTACAGGTGATTTAAAGAATGCTCTTCTGTTGTTTCTACTCATTTTATTCAATGCTTTTAGTCGTATCTGCCCTAGGTTTCAATTTATTACAACTGTATGTATAAGTAAGTTGGAAATTCTGGAACCGTTAGTGATATTCATACTGATCACACTGTATATTGCTACAATTACACGAGCACTTACAAATACACTGTCTGACGCGCATTTCGATATCAAGGTCAGTCAGAGCCTGAAGGTGAAGAGTGTGAGTGTGTGTGTTGTAGTGGTAGTGTGAATAGAGTATTAGGTACTCTAATTATTTTTGTAAGTAATCTGATTAGTAGGTAGGGTCTATGTCCATTGAATTAATCCCGTCAAGATTAGCGGGACATGCGGTATGCCTAGATGTGACTTATTTGTCTTCAGACTGCTTTACCTGTCAGTACTCTTCAAAACTGTGAACATGTTTCCGCACCTTTATGCAAGATAAATTTATTAACGACGTCTTTTCAGTTAGTCAGCCTTCTCAATTTTTTTCTGATCCAGAAAAATTATTCTTTTGACATAGCCCGAATTGATGTCTGGCGAAGTGTCATATATTGCGGAAATGTTATAGTAGCGAAGTCCACCCTTAATGACACACTCGGCCGTTCAATGTTTGATTTATCACGCTTTCAGTATTTTGAGACCGCCATTTAATTGTTCCCGAGGTGCGGACTTGAAATAACGCTAAATACGTTAACTCGGATACAGCCCGGTGGAACTGAGGGAACGTGAACTTGTAGCGAGATGCTCCGTGACAGGCCTCCAACTGAAAACATATCGTAGAGAATGGTAATTGTTTGCCGAGTGGCCTTTTAATTGGACTGTGGAGCAACAGTTTTACTTACAGAGGAGTGTCAATTTTGTCATATCACTCAGACGATTGACCCAGACTGTGGAGACGATCAGGAGAATTATTCCCCCGTGTGGATATAATAGCAGTCTAGAATAGATTCAAACTTGTTTAAACACGTTCTAATTGAGAAATCTAGTCGCAGTTTCAGTGATTGCTCCTATATAAAATCATTTATCTTGTTTTTCATCACGTGGTGATGCGAATAAGAATGAGATTTTAAATTGATATGCTAGGCTTAAATTATTGCCAATTAATACCAATATTTTCAAAAATACACTCCTGACTTTTCTATATTTGATTTGTTTTTCGCTGTTGGATAGTAAATATACAAAGATGCTCCAATAACCCTTTACAAATAAAAAAAAAGGAAGAAAAAATTAGATATTTCCTAACTGTTATATACGTTACCTTTAAAAAAATGCAAACTGTCAAGAAAAAAGTAATAAGTCTTTCCCGACGAGGTATATTAAAATAGTTTCTTCATCGAACATTATTCAAATGCGGCTTTTCCTACGCTACTGAACAATAGTGAATACTTTTTCCGAACTCTGTATTTATTTACAGAACCACGACAACATAAACTAATACTTATATTTAGATCAAGTTTGTAAACACCCCATTTGTTTATTTGATCCATCCTGCATAAAATAACACATTATACGTTGGAAACAGCGAATGCCCCGAGTGTGAAAAGCTCAAAATTATTATTCTACACTTCAATACGCTTGTATAACCCTGTTTTACCAAGTTAAATAGATTTTTTTCCAATTTACGAGTGTACCAAAGAGAGCAAGAGAGCAAGAGGTAGTATAATTATTGATTATTGACCCAGTATATAATTTAGGATCAAATTATACTTCATATTTCGTGTATTCAGTTTTATTTTAATCACTTGGCTTGAAGATGGAAAATGCTCTCAGACCTCAACAAAGCTGGATTTACAATATTTTCCTTCAATAATAGTGTCAACAATACTTCAATATAAAGTTCGGATGCATATTTTTTGGTGCCTCAATCTGTGGATATTCTGATGACGTATTTCTACTTGTGTTATGGAAAATTAATATTATTTTTTAAAGAATCTCTCACAAGAGGTCTGAGTTCATTTGTCATCTAGAATGACATAATTTTAATAGATGTTAGGTAACTACAATCCTCAGTTAATTTTTTATGAGAATAATCAGTACTTGCAATGTATATATGATGCACACCGTGATGTATTATGTTCTTAGATTATCACTGTCATTTTTCACACTATGGGGATTGACATAAATGGCGACGTTAGAAGAAAATAACAGCTGCAGTGAAAACGAGACCAAACAGGTTCGGTATGCCAACAAACTGCGAAAAAACTAGAGCTACTATAATATATGTAAAATGACTGTACATATATCAGACTAAATGAGATGTCCTCAGTACAGACAACTAATCAAAGAAAAGCAAACCTTGCATAGACAAAATGTAGAGAAAGAAGTAATAGCAGAGTCAGTGTAAAGTAATGCAGCTATGGCAATAAAAATACTCTAAACCAACGTAGGCCAGGCACACGCTGCGCAAGACATGGCCTATGCTACCCCTCAAGAACTGTTTCTATACGAACCAAATAAAAAAAGCCAAAGGAAACAAGTGGATAGACGATGAACGAATAAACGTCGCAGTTCTGATCAGAGACGAAAAAATCGTGATCTACGAAAACAGAGCTGGTAAAGGCCATTTGTTACTGAAGCTTGACGGCTACACAATAATCTGCTGTATAAAACCAAATATAAGTATACAAGACTACAAAATAGAAGTTGATAACGTTATAGAACAAGTACGTCAAGGCGAAACTATATTATTGGGAGATTATTAAAAAAATCCTGTCTTTGGAGCTCACTAGGGGCAAATATTAAAGGGGCTTATTATATGGAAAGCATCTCGACATAAGACATAATAGTGCATAACAACGGATATTGCCCTACCTCCGTGCGAAGGAATACAAGATCATTCATTAATGTAACAATGTCCACAAGGATAAGAAATAGAAAGCTGATGGGAAGTGATGGAGACCCAAACACTAACTGACCACCAGTATATCCTCTTTTAACGTCAAAGGGGCGACGCAAATATAAAAGCATACCCTAAGAATGGTGGGTACAGATTAGAACATGTTTAACTATAACTATCGTATTAAATCAGTACTAAACAGAAATGCCCTGTCGCTGGAATATCGAAATCGAAAACAAAAGGTCAGACTGCAACAAATACAGAAAGAAGCTGACAAAAGTAAAAGGCGAAAGAGCTAGCAAAGAAATAATTAAGAACATGAAATCCACTTACAAAAAACAGATCTTTACAAAGACATCAAAGAAGCAAAAAATAAATTTTGGAATGACCTCTCTGTATTACTCAAAAATAACATTTGAGGTGACACCTAAAAAATCTGAAGGCGCTAATTCCCCATGAGCTGACTAGTGACCAAAAAAAAGGAAATTATCAAGGATATGTTCCTAATCAAACCGAAAAAATACAAGGGAAAATACACAAAGTAACGTCGAACCGTTTCCTGATTAAGGGGGCTGGATCTAAGAGGTCATGAGTGATCGCTTAGCAAAACAGCACTTTCTTGATAATTGGAAGTTTATCAAGGTCTCTTGGACCAATAAAAGGATCCTAACACATATAGACCATTTTGCATGGTAAACTCACTCGGTAAGTTTCTGGAAACACTAATCATAAACAGACTAACTAAGAAGATAGAATTGAAAGGCAGTTTGAACATATAGCAGTTACCAGTCTTTAATTGCAGCAAGTGGGAGCAGAATACAAATTAAGCATATCGAGAACTAAATCGTGAGACAACACCCGATAACCTTATGAAGACAATGGTTGATAGCAAAAGAAATTGGGAGGTAGTGCAAACAATGATAACGAAAATGAACAAGTAAGAGAAAATCACGTACAGGTCCCGAACCCCTATTCATCATTGATGGAAGGAAGAAGTGGGGAAACCACCGATACACTAAACCATAGCATCTACGCGAGCGGTTCAAAAGGGCCCCATCAAAAATGGATTTAAAAAACAGTTATAGTTTGTCATAGTTTATTTTTCTGAGTGATTTATGTTAATAACTTGAACTTTGAAGCAAACACAGAGTGAGATATCAATGTCATGACTTGCGAGATTAATTTTGAGGAGATTTTCTTGTGACAAACAGGTTGAAGAAAAGCTTTTCCTTCATCTCTTGTAATATTGAATACACTGTTTACACCACCACTCACAATTACAATGTCTGACGTGCGTTTCGATAACTAAGTTATCGTCTTTAGAGACTAAGGGTGAACAGTTTAGTGGTGGCGTAAACAGTATTAATATCGCCAACGGTTCCAGAAATTCCTACTTAATCTCTTGTAATGTAAACCTAACAATGCATTTGTTCCTAAGGAATTTGTTATAGTGTAGATACCATATGCGTTGAACCAGATTTCTTGAACTCTCTTAATTTGACAGTAAAAAGATTTCCTTTATTCCCTTCCCGTAACTTTTGTTTGATACTAACTTCTGTAAGCTAGTTTATCTATATATATATATATATATATATATATATATATATATATATATATATATATATAGTGCCTTGTACTAATTGTGACGCTATCTACATAGGGCAGACATCTCAATATTTAGAAAATAGACTAAGAGGACATCAATACAATAAAAAAAATAGAACTGCATCAACGAACCACGAAATATCAAAAAAAAACATGAATTCAATTATAAAGATTAAAAAATTCTTGAAACGGAATCTAATACACGAAAAAGATAATTTTTAGAAATGGTTCACATTCATAAAAACGAAAAAGCTATAAATGATAAAAAAGACCTAAATAATTTAAGTAAAATTTTTAGTTCTATTTTGTAAATTCTAATAAAACTACAAATAATTCAATATTCAAGATATAAGAACTATGGAAAAATTCATTTTTCTTATTAGAACAAAGTTCTTATTTTGATATTCATAATAAAGCTGATACATAGATCAATATAAATACGAAAATTGTCAGTTTCAATATCATATTTTGATAAAGACTTAAAGAAAAGTTGAAACGTCCAATATTATCTATGTTTTAAAAATTATTCAAAAAGCTAATTTTGAAACAGAACAGACCAAATCAAGAACATTTAAAAACATGAACATATTAAAAGATCTAAAAAAAAATTGTTTCATTGCCACGTCCCCAATAAGAAACCGCTTATAATATGGCTGGCAAAGACTTCACTCTTAATCACCTATTAATCAAAGCTTTGGAATTAAACCTAGGTATAAAATAAAAGTTAGCTTTTTCTTGTGATAGGGATATAAGAATTAGGAAAGCATTTCCATCAGATATCGTGAAATCATTTGGACCTCTATATTATACGTTTTTATTTATTGCGGGAACAAATTTACAAAAGAATAATAATATACTATTTATAAAACTATATTACAAGCATTGGAGAGAACGGAACATAATGAAATGGTCCAGCCTACCCGCTTAACAACCCTCCGCACGCGCCAAAATTCTCTCCTCACGTTCGAGCAGATTATCGTTGCTGATACTAACAATATAATATATAATAATCGTTTGCCTTTAAATTCTCATTCAGACAGTGCCATTTTAGCGACAACGGGGAACGAACAGCTCGAGGGAGAAGAGAAAGTTACAAAGAGACAGAAGAGACAGAATCGGCATCATGTTAATGTTTATCTAAGAAAAATTGACAAACATAACTATCAATAAATTCCCAAATAAGTTGAAGTTGTCGCCAATTAAGTTACTTATGGCACTTCATCAATATGCAGAAGCTTAGAGGTCTCTATTAATATTTTCAGGTCAGCTTCAAAATCCATTTTCTGACTATTTTCGTTTTAAGATCATCGTAATACCAATACAATAACAACACCTTGTTATAATATTTTCTATATTACTGTACAGACCTACTATTGATTATTAAGGCTAGAATTTGCTCTCATTCTTGCCAGTGCTATTATTATTATTCTACTTTATTTTAGTTCCCAATCTCTCATTCTAAAGCTCAGCTCAATTTATTCACCACTTTTCTCTACTGCTCTGTCATAAAGTTTGTACTAAAAAGTTTATACATATACGTAATATGAAAATCGTAATGGTGTAGTGATTGAATTTTGCCAGAGCCTGCAAGGAATCTTTGGATTGTTTTTTGTGCATAACTTCGAAAAATAACTTGCATTATGAATCCATGCATTTCTCTGTGGAAGTATGTTACAGATTTCTAAGTTTAATGGCCTTGAATAGTTTCCAGTCTCAGGATCCTCTATCAAGAGTTTCACAGTTCACTACCTTGTATATTGGAATTAATTTCGTAAGTTATTTGGTATCATATCTGCTAGTGAATAATATCTTATACCTGATCCTTTTCGATTGTAATGCTTAAAAATGTGCCTGTGAGAGCAAAATACCGGCATCGATTATTTATATTCGTTTCAAATTATTTTTGTTTAAATAATTTAAAATAACAGTAGAATCCAATCAGTTTCTTTTTATTTTGTATTACCAAATGCTCAATCAGATTATTATATCATTGTGAGTGCAGTGTAAGTCCAGGTCTGAAAAAAGAAAGTGAAGTTTATGTTTCTACATCGAAATAAAGCGCCGCGTTTATTATCCAGAACAATTATAGTTACCTACAATTAGAGGCGAATTACCAGCTAGTATAAAGATTCGACAAAGCAGGAATAACGTGCAGAGGCTCGTAACTAAGATATTGCTACACTGCAAAATAAGATATAAATATAATCATGCTGTTTGATTTAGAATAAGTTACACTCTGGTTAATCGTTTATCATAGTACAATAAAGAATATAACGAAAAGAGTAAGGGCGAAAATGATTAATTAAATGCGAATTCATTCAGCGAATTATTTCATATGGTGTTACAAATGTTTAACCACCTTGTTTATTGCGATGCTTAGTTTATCGTTTAATTTTTTATTGGATTTAATATTTAAATTGTCACATTCCTGGCTAACAATAAGAAATGTCTTGTGTATTTTTGTGTTACCCTGTATATAGCATTCTGTTGATCTAACATAATTCTGTTGCTGAAAAGCTGGTTATTTGAGAGAAATGATAAAACACATATGTAAAATGATAGTTGTCTATCTTTAGTCTCTATAATTTTGGTAGATATATTTATTTTCGAAATTCAATGGAATAATTTGTTAGAAATCAATCAAGAATTATGTTTTTCAGTACAAAAATATAAAACTTCGTTTATATATGAACATATGATGTTTATTGAAATGTTGATACTATATTTTGTGTATTCCTCTATGAAATGCTTGAGCAACCAATGAAAAACTATATGAAAGAATTAGACTTTTCAAGGTTATACTACTGCCTTTTCTAAATTATGATCCTAAATCAGGTAAATTTTTTCTGCATGAAGATTTTTTCACTTTTCTCATATGGTTGACTTTTTTACCCACCTCATTCCAATTCCTCGTTAGCACTTCATAATCTGTTTTTGAAATAAAAATGTGTGAACTGTTCCCTCACTACCAACTGACTCATCTTGTCAACATTACGCTCCAGTATTTATAGAATTAATTGTAACCAATCCTCCTATGGGTATATAGATCATTTATTGAGTTTTATTTCAACGTAATATCAATAATAATAGTAGAAAAGTAATTAGGCACCATAATGAAGAATAATGTTAATAAGGTAGTTTAACTGGAGGCGATAAAGCACCTCTTTATTTCGTCGCCACTTAGACGTCTAATTGGTGAGTCTACTTCAAGATATTAGAGAGATTTTTACTTTAGTCGAAAACCATGAAGATTTCAAGATATGCCTTAAGTTATTCTCCTTCTTCAATTCCGAAATCTGTCGATGTTTTACCTCCTTTTAAATCTAGTTCATGTTTTGTATCTTTTTATTCCATAATTTAGTGTCTAGTTTCATATTTCCCTCGATAGATTATTTTTCTCTGAGGAGGCCAGTCCAGCTACATATTTTTGGTTCGTTTGTAAGCTAAAATATATTTGTTGTAATAATGATAATGTGTATTTACCATAAAAATAAACTTTCTTGATATATTAGGCCCCTATTTCAAGTACTTATTACCACACCACCATCAGTTTAACAAACAAAAATTAAAACATCTCATCTAGTAAATTGAAGATTTTGATTGATTTTCAAAATTTGGTTTGGTAGATCTTAATCATAGACTAGATAAATTCAGTATCAGATTTAAATTATTAATTGTTCTGATATACTTATTCCCGATCATGCTTCAATTTTTTACAAACGTGACACAATGATATTTTTCATGGGTTTGTTTTGCGAGCTGTTTTAGTGCTATGTTTCATAATACTGCATTGCACTTGAGTTTGAGAATCTTCTCAACCACCAAAATTTTCATACCGGCAGATAACAAAAACTGCCAAAAACAATTGATTTTCCACAAGACAAAAGGACTATTCCAAAGTTTCTCTATATAATTCATTTGACGATCACCCAATGGAAATTGTTTATTCAGAAAACCCGTGTAAAATAATTGCCGAAATTCATGTTTGTAGTACTTACATAATTTTTCAATAAATAAAAATATAACATGTGCAATGAAATATCCTACCTTTCAATGTATATTCCACATATTACTTGTCCGTGGTTACTATAGTTATTCCCTTAATCTTCCACGAAATTTTGGGAATAACGTAAATGTAGTAATGTTGATTAATAGTTCAACCTTCAGAAAATTAGTGAAGTTACAAAGTCGAATGAATACTGTAGAAAACGTCATCATTGCTTGGATTAAGTTGGAATTTCAAGAGCCTTTGTTTACTATACCCACAGTTACTACTACCACCACATCAACTCTCAAAATTATTCTAGCGCGCATTTCAATAACCATGTTTTCATCTCCAGAGGTAGAAAGCCAACTAAAACTTACTAAATTTCCTATATATAAATTTCCCCATCGGTGAATGTCTTTTCTCGAGGAAAAACTCCAACGGAAAAAACATTTAGGTGAGCAGTTTCATATTCAATTCCAATCTAATAAACTAAACAGTGGACGATGAAGATTATGCCCTTTGTTGTTACTCAAATTTAATATTCAAGACATTGTAGTTGAGTGTTGTTGTGGTTGTACTAGTAAACAGGGGCGTTTAGAATTATTAATTCGTACTTTGATTCGGTCAATCGAGCTCTGATGAATATTGACTGTTTAATTGCATGGATTGTCACAATAAAAAATTATGAGTTGTCACATATTTTATGGTATATTTTCAAATGGTTCTCGAATATTTTCACAAGTTTGTATGTTAAAATGTTCATGGAAAATATGTCCTACAGTTCCCATAAATTAGACGTTCCGGTTGCAGTTTGCCGTATTTCATATGAAATACCCTAACAATCGTTGCTCTATATCAGATTTTTCCAGCGAAACAAAAAACTTTGATGTGAATTAAGGCTACGGCTACACTCATCTTATCACAGTATCAAAAGGTACTGTTTTCGAAGAGAAAGTTACACGGCAATAGCTGTGGAATGTCAGCATTTGGCACTAGTACACTTCGTCTATAGCAACTTCAGTCTCCTTATTTAATATAAATACTTTGTACATCTCAAAAATAAAGACATTATTCGTCGAGACTAGACAATGAAATAACGATACAGTACAATTTAATGAATAATATATAATTTTTGTTAAATTCATCGACTTTATTTGCTTCTAAAGATCAAATTTCATGATGTCTATCAACTTTGTGAAAGAAGATATGCTTTTCCTAGTTTCACATATTTAGCAGTGTAACTAGGATTTCCCTATTATTACACACCAACAGAATGTAATCCCCGATACAATGCCTTATGTTATCCAAACTACCCCTCTTTATATGGTTCGTGGCTTCTATTCTAAAGTGCTTTCACATATTGCTTCGAGGGAATTTAACCAGAAAATGTTCAAGATTGAATTTTAAATTGTCTCTGTTGGTTCGTTGTTGGCGCGAGGTAATTCTTGCCTCACAGCACTTGCTATTTGTTCTGTTGATTTTTATTATTTAGGGAAATATCTTTGATAAATTATTGGGGACTCCTGCAACTGAAAAAGAGCATAATCATTTACTATCAAAATAATTTATCACTATAATAATATTTAGAAATATGGATACAAGTGTGTCTGCGCTCAAATCAATACGGATCGACGACTTTTTCCAATACCACTGATATACTCCTCAATCCGATTATAGAATAGTTCAAACAATAACATTGTATAAAGAGACATGTTCAAAACCATAACATTAGTCTGCTTCATGGTGTTCTGGATGAAAAATTACTTGAAACCACTCATAAAAGTAGACAACAAAGACCAGAAACTAACAAAAATGGAATTTCAAGATAATGGCCTTTAATTCACAAAAGCTATAAAACTGAGATTAATTGTAGATCATCCACTGAGGAGGATCAGTTTGAACTGATGATGATCACATACAGATTGGAGCTGAATCACGTATCCTAGCACAATTTACTGAAGAAGTATTTGACATTGGATTATATGGGTCCCCCCTAAATGTTTGATCACATACATTATATTCACTGAGGTTTCGATTATAACGAGTGTGTTTATTCAATTATCTTAAACCTTTCAGTAAAATTTTGAACGTTTCTATATATTTTTTTATTTTTTAGTTACCTTTAAATAAATTACCAACTATTCTAAAACGAAATACCCTGGATGAATTATATCAGTAAAAGAAACAGCTAGAAATACCTAATGTATCCTGAATAGTGTTTTAAATAACGTTAGGGGATTTTCGTGAAACTAAACTACTATAAATTTCACTGAAAGCGCGCTTGTTTAAAGAAATTGATGTAGTCAAGACGAGAATGGGACAAAAACTCTATAATAGGAACCATTTAAAAGTTTTGAATGCCGCTGCAAGCAAAAAATCGTTTAGCTAAACTTTTCTCACATAAACCATTCTCTCATATTTCTTACACTCGGGAAAATAAAGAAAAACTGAATAATTTGAACACTGTAAGTTATAAGAGTATAAGTAAACGAGATTTAAAAGGAGATTTGAATATTCACTAAAGCTTATGACAAAACCAGGCTTTGATTCATCACCTATTATTTTTATATTTAATTTTAATCTTTCAATAGTATCTATTATTTTACTATCCAATGATCAATCTTAATTAATATGGAAGTTGCATAAACTAAACGTCCACGTATTCTAGGAATATTATTTTGTGACTCTTAGTAAACATAACTCCCGATGTAGGCCTCTAGTCAAGTGCGTGCTGCTTTCGTGTGGCATGTAAAATCATAATCGTTTCAACCACTTTTTCAATTGCGTCGTCATTATTTATTGAATTGGACTAACACATATTTTCCCTATATTCATGGAATAATATAATTTGAAACCAACTGATGTAGGTATATACAGGGTCACTCACCTGTATCCATACTATCTTTAGCAAATTCACCTCTTGTTATCGAGTCAGTGTTGGTGTAGTAATAGCATCAAGAGTGTGTTCAGAATAAAGATCCATTTTCGTACGGTAATATGAGGTAATATCGTTTCAAAATGAATTCATAAGGAGGCATCTTTTCGTGATAATATTTTCAATCAACATTTCAGCATACGTTGTTTAAAACACTTGTTTTGTACACTTCTCTCAGCATTTTTGGTAGTCAACGTAAACACAACATCTCGACACAATTTTGTATAGTATAACTAGCCTCAACAAAATAATACATGATTCTTTGGCATTAAAAAAAATTCTTTCCATTGGATCCTGCATAAGCTGAGCAATGCTCAGAAAAAGCTTGCGTAGAATAGTGTATAGGTATGTTAAAAAAATTGGCTAACGATTCATCAAACACTAAATTTAATATCTACAACAAAAGTTGTTCGCGCAAGAAACACATCTTAGCCAATGGATGCTTATTTATTTGGGATCACTAGTTATGTGGCAGCACTGACTTTGTAGCAACGTTAACTGCGAATGACAGACAAAATTAGTGAAGAAATTCTGAAAATGGGAATGAATTAATTAACTGTTACACTACTCGAACAGTCAAATACTTTACCTGCTAGAAGATCAAGTTGATGGGGATCCACTATACTGCCCTGATTTGGCACTAGACTGATTTTTTGTTTCCGCACATCCAAAAAAAGTTGTGTGGCCAACGATTTTCATCACAAACATATTCATTTAAATTTTTTGGGGCTACTCAGTCGAAGTGAAGAAAATTTGAACTTGGGTCACGCGCAATCATCTTAAACTGTTCAAGTGTATCCATACCATTGAGCATATCATCAAATATTATTTATACATGACACTTATAAATAAAATAGTTATTACTCATCTTTACATATGATTAATAAATAAACTAAGTGAATTATTTTTAATATATTCTAATATATTTTCATTGCAGATTATTCGATTTTAAGTCGAAAATATATTCAATATATTTTTTCCAAATCTACAAATCCATAGATTGAATTATCATAATTAAGATTATACAGGAGGAAATTGACTCTACGCAAATTTTTAAACGATAGAGTCACAACCTATTAAACACATAATCTTAGATCAATAGTGTTCTACCTCTACTCCAATGTTTTCTAGATTTCTTACCAATATTCAATCAATCGAAAACTTATAGATTTTTTAAGTCTGTATCAATAAATAACTAAAAGGTATAAAACCAAAAAATGTATGAAAAGGAATGAAAATTATAATGGAAAAATAGTAAATTTATTAAGATTTTTCAATTGAATCAGTTGATGTGAATACATATTGATAGAAACAACAATATTTGATTTTTTCTTCACCGTCAACCTTCTTTTAGCGTCGAAAATAGTTTCACCGACAACAACTGGTTTTTAAAAAGGTTTGAACATAAAAAATTCTCATCTTTTCGATGTGTCGTAAGTATGAATTCCTTATACACATATGTAGTAAAGTGCGGAACAAAACAGCCTGTTACAGCATCGTTTTCCATACAAAATGGAAAATCAAAAGTGGAAATCGATACTTATACAGAAGAGTTTAAGGGCTAACTGGATTTTGATGTCATTCTCACGGTTCGTACTAAATTTATAATCGTAGGGCAAAACAACAAGGGATCGCATTTACAGCGTTGATTTGTGTCAGCTATAAATAGATCACGGTTGTTATCTAGTTTAAAAGCTATATGTCAAATTGTGGAAAAATATAAATTAACTTATTAAAATAAATAAATACTAAAAATAACGAGATTTTGACATTTAAGGGTGCTTTTTTTCGTATGTTTTTTGTCAATCTTTCTAAATTCGAACACTGCACCACCACTCGCAGTCAACGCTCGTTTAGAAAAGTCAGATACTGAAAGTAAACTGTTCAACTTCGGTCACTGAAGACGAAGCTTGGTTATCGAAACGCGCATCAGTTAATGTTATTGTGAAGTAATAATTAACAGTGTGTTTATAATTAATATCACCAACGGTTTCATTAATTCCAGCCAAGCCAAGAATAAAAAATGAATAAAAGCTCATAGAAATACGTTGGGCATAAAATCAACTTTCCAGCCAAAAGGTAACATATGAATATGAAAATAACCAAACATTATGTTGCAAGCAAAGCAAATACATTCCCATAACGCCTACGGGTTGCTTAAAGAAAGAAACGAAATCACATGAAAAAAAAAAAGAATTCCGATATTTCATTCAAAATCCATTACTGGAAGTTATGAATTTCAATAATTTCCGAGCCTCTGTGCCATAATTAAAAAATCCAATATTCACTAAAAGAATATTTTTGTAGCAATAATTCATCGCGTTTTATCTTCTCATAAATAAACGCCCTAATAATTAAAAGTTTTTTCGCGCTTACAAAAAGATGGGACAATGTCCCAAAAGCTGCGAATGAATTCAGCCGCGATCAACCCTCCTCGTCTGCAAGGACTCAGGACTATAAGGACGAAGCACCAACACTCATAAATGACACTTTGCAATTTACCAGGGTGAAAAAAAATATATAGCTAGAATAAGAGTTTTTCCGTTATTGTGAACAAAATATCTAGTACCTACTAGTAGTTCTAAGCTGTTATTTGATTTTTCCTTCTCGTGCATTGAAATATACTCAGTGTTATTTGAAATGGTTTCTCATTCTTGATTTTTTGTGTTATGTGCACTGCAATAACTGCACTCCTATAACTACGGACCACCGTCTACAACATTTGAATTAGTGTAGAGAACGTCAGTACTAGGTGGTAGTATGTGGAATGCATTTGAACTAATACAACTCCAAAAAAATTGCGTCAATGCTTCATATTAGCCTTTCCCGTAACCACCGGAAGGAAACTGTCTACCATCTTTCACAGGCTCTGGGTTAGTTAAACCACGAAATTAAAATTGCATGGAATGAAATCCCACAAACAGACCTCTTTTGTTGATATCTAAACCTGCACAGGAGTATATTTAACTTAGGGGCTGAGCGCTTTATTAATTTTATTCGTAATATATATATTGTAATGATACAGGTTATTGAAATTTATGAATTGGCTGTATTTGTTATTAAAAGGATGTATTAACATTATGTAGCAATAATTTCATTCTAAAAACACAATAATAATAAAATATATAAAAGATTCACCTGTATATGTAATATGAATAGTCAACTGATTAGTAAGGTAAATTTCCTAGATATAAATAATATGTCATTATAAAATTATTTACATTGATCATTTGAAAATGATAAAATTAATTTTTTAATTATTTCATATTTGTAAATCGAATGTCAAATTCACAGAATCCAATAACAGGAATTGGTCTTTAACCAGTTGTCAACATTTTGATAAATTGTGTTATAATAATAAGGTATCAGTTTATAAATGCAAAGAAAATAATTAACACGAGTTTATTGAAAGACTATAAATCAATTAAAATTCTAAATTATGTATGAATGAATATACAGGATGTGGACAAATTACGTAATTGTATTTGTGAATTTACATTTTTCTTAAAAAAAACTCTACATATTTAAATAATTCAATCAAAATTATATTATTTTTTTATATATAATAGTAGTAATAAATTTTTTTAATCACAGTTTACATGAAAAAACTGTGGTAGAAAATTCAGTTTTTCTAGGTGTAAAATGAACTTGTCGTTCCAATAAACAGAGAAATTAATAACAAAATTGAGGTTACTTGGAACATACCTACTATTCATTGTTATTTTTAAAAATAAGTTAAATTACTACAGAAGCATTAAAGTAGAAATTTTTTACACTTACAGCCGAAGCTTAATTTAGAACAAAATTGTACCTAGTACCTGTCACTTCTATGACCCATAACACAGGCTTCTAAAAGTTACAAGTTCCAGTATCCAAGATGACTTCAAAAAAAGTTTTTATGAATGAGTTCGTCAATTTTATATCTAAGGAATTCATAAAAATCAGCTAATATAAAAGATTTATGAGTCGGATCTGGTAAACGAATATATCTCATCTTAATGCTGAATCGGAGCGTAGAGCAACCCTTTTGAGATTATCGCACCCCGACATGATTCACTATGTATATTTACATCCTTGTTTTCTGTTAATAATTCCATTCTATTCAGATTTCTTCCCCTTAGTCAGCAACATAAAAATTCTCTTATTTCGTACATAACAACAAAATAACAGAAGGGAGTAAGAAAATGGTAATCGCTGCCAATTATATACAGGATAGAGAAAATATATTGATATTATTCTCAGAACAAAAAAAATATGTATAAAAACTTCCATAGCACCAACGAATAGTAAGAACATTTGGGAATTTGTACATTGGTATATATTTACATGTTGTTCAATTTATTTTTCTATGCTCAAAAAGCACGGCAACGCTGAGATCAAGTGGCAATAGTGCGAAAAGTTAGTCGTAAAAAGGCTCGTTAGAAATAACATGTTGTTTAATGTAATACGAATAAATAAACGTATTCGAACGAAATTCTATTTACTTATTCACACTGGCAATTAATAATTCAACATATTCAACATATTTTTGGTCTTTCGATAGTCGGATGTGTGAAGTCTGTATTGTATTGTATCAATTTTCAATCAATTAAAATAAAACTACACAAGGAATCAATCCATCCACAAGTTTAAAAAGTGTGCCTGTCCAGTTGTCCAGTCAAGTTTCAAGACTGTAACAGCAACGTTCCGAAGAATAACAATTTGGTCGGATGTGCAAGCAGACAAGGTCAGTCCAATCCTATTCTTACGATTTTCATCTCTATTTACCATTGTCATTAAGATCATTTTGCAAGAGCGTATTATTTGAATTCTATTCGATTTGTATCAAAAATTATAAATCAGGCATTAAAGTATTATTATTAATTGACTTTCACACTAATATAAAAATGCAATAAATTATAGTATCAAAATTAATAATTATTTTCTATTATAATGACTAGTGTAGATATTAAACAACTCATTAGAAATAGAGGATCTATAAAAAAACGTTTAACAACATTTGAAAAATATATAGTTTCAATCAAGGACGGTTTAATCTCGCCTGATTCAATAGATGTTCAATTACGATACGACAACAATATCAATCTAATTCATGAATTTGAAAATATACAAAAATTAATAGAAGAACATTGTACAGAAGAAGAACTTAAAATACAGTTTGAAGAACGAGAGCCTTTTGAAAATAAATATTATAGTAATTTATCATTTCTAAAAGACTACATTTCAAAAAGAACAAGTCCTACAGCAATAGAAAATTCTTCATCAATCAAAGATTCATTATCAAACTTCTTACTTCCTAAAATCAAATTACCTGTTTTTAATGGTGAGTATGATCAATGGCTAGAATTTAAAAAGAATTTTATGTCAACAATTGATTCAAACACCTATCTAAATGATATTCAAAAATATAATTTTTTGAACGCTGCTCTAGAAGGTTATGCAAAACGAGTAATCTCTGGATGTGATGAATCTCAAGATTATCAGAGAGCTTGGCAAAAACTTTGTGAGAAATTTGATAAAACAGTTTTTACTTGATACACATCTTAAAGCATTGTTTAATATTGATCCTATAATTAAATCAACATTTATGCAATTTAGAAATCTAGTATGTTATGTACTGCACATAATAAACTACGCATTAACAACAAGTTTTATCCCCATAAACAACAGCACAAGTATACGTTCGAGAACACAAGAGGACATAAATCTATTATAGACTACATTATTACAAACAGAAATATTCATCCCTCAAAATATTAGATGTCAGAACATTAACCTCAGTAAACACAGGGACTAACCACCATATGGTGCTAGCCATAATGCGGAACTGCGTACAAAGGAAAACCCAGAACAAACCGAAAGTGACAGAAAAGCTGAACATAGAAAGCCTTAGCGATGATACCACAAAATACCTCTACCAGCAAAGACTAAGGAAGGCAATAAATGAAAACAAAATCTTGAAAGATGATACCGTAGAACTAGCATGGAAAAGATTAAGTACTAATATAAGGACAGCTGCAGAAGAGGCATTAGGCAAACGAAAGGTGAACCTAAACGGAAAGCCCAACACGAAACCATGGTTCACACACGAAATCAAATCACTTGCGGAAGAAAAAAGGAAAGCATATCTTCAATATAGAAGTCAAACAATTACATATGCTGATTACAAAGTCGTGAGGAATAGGACAAATATGGAAATACAAACGATTAAGAGACAATTCTGGGAGAAATACTCATCAGACATGGAAAACGACTTATATGGGGGACAAAAAAAGATCTGGAATATGATAAGGAACATCAAAAGACCAATCAATGAATACATCCACACGAAAACAATAACGTTAAAAGAATGGGAAAGGTATTTCCATGAACTCTACGGTGACATAATAACAAGCCAATCCACAGAACAGAAACAAGAAAATATATCTGAGGAAGGAGAAGACATCCAACAACAATTAATATCAAAAGACAAAATTGAAGCAACAATGCGCAAGATGAAAATAGGAAATCACCAGGGCTGGATAACATTAATAACGAGCTTCTTAAATATGGTGGCAATGAATTAATAGACCAAATGCATGTCATGTTCAACAAGATATACGACCAGAGAAAAGTACCAGAGGAATGGAAAGTAAGCATAACGATCCCCGTCTTTAAAAAAGGGGAAAAGAAAGATCCAAATAATTACAGAGGGATCAGCCTCCTAAGCACGACTTCAAAATTACTAACAAAAATTATTGCAGAAGAAATCTCAAGTAGCGGCATGAGCGAAGAACAACAGGGATTTAGAAAAAATAGATCAACCATAGACGCTATATTCATCTTAAGACAGATTGCCGAAAAGGCCATAGAGTACAATAAAACCGCGTTTATGTGCTTCATAGACTAAACAAAAGCATTTGATAGAGTGAGATTACATGACGTCATTGAGCTACTAAAAAAACGAGGCGTAAACCAAAGGACAATAGACATCATTCGGGACATGAACAACGGAAATAGCACATATGTAAGAGTAAACAACGAACTCTCCAGTAAAATGCCAGTATCAACAGGGATCAGACAAGGAGATAGTCTCAGCCCAATACTCTTCAACTTTATAATGGACGAAATCATAAAAGAAGTCAAAACGGCAGGCAGAGGATACAGAATGGGAAAACATGAGTTTAAGATAGTTTGCTACGCTAATGACGCGGTTGTGATATCTGAAGATGAGGATAATCTGCAAAAACTGCTACACAGATTTGAAACAGTTGCAGGAGAACTCAATATGATCATATCGAAATAAAAGACACAATCCTTGACAATAGCGAGAGAACCAAGAAGATGCAAACTGGCAATTTATAATAAAAGTGTAGAACAGGTTATGTCTTTTAAATATTTAGGGGTTAACATCACGAGCAATAGGAACTTGAAACAAGAAGTCAAAACGCAAACAACAGCAGCATCTAGGATATCAGGATTCCTTCGAACCGTGATATGGAGGAATAAATTTTTAAGTATCGAAAGCAAAACACGGATATATAAAACTTGTGTCAGACCAGTAATGACATACGCCATAGAAACGAGGGCGGAGACTGCAACTACTAAACGGATTCTTAGAACAACCGAGATGAAGACATTACGCTCAATCACAGGAAAAACACTAAGAGACAGAATAAGGAGCAATGAAATCAGAAGAATGTGTAACGTTCCAGATATAGTGAGATGGGCCAGAACTAGAAGAAGAGCATGGAGAGATCATGTCAATAGAATGAACAACGATCGACTGGCGAAAATCGCAAAGGAAGAGAGACCCAATACAAGTAGACCGCCTGGAAGACCACCAAAGCGCTGGTATGAGAGCTGGTCCTCGCAGTCACAACTTAGGCTGCCTCTTTGAAAACACAAGACACAGTCTTAAAATAAGAAGAAGAAGAAAAGAAGAAGAAGAAATCTAGTAGATGACATTTCAAAACATATCACAGCACTTGAAGGAATGAATCTTTCCAAAGAAACCCTCTGGGATATGACTATTATTTATATCATTTATAATAAACTAGATAAATTTACCCAGAACAAATGGAAAGAATCTCATACTTCATCTGAATTACCTACATTACACAATTTTCTAGAATTCTTAAAAGAAAGACAAGATGTACTGGAATCTTTGGAAGAGGTTTCTCAAACTAAGGTATTACATAGTAATCATAATAATCCCAATATCCAAAAATCGACAAAGGCACAGGGCCGCAGTCATGTACATTTATCAATGAATAAATTAACATGTAACTTCTGCAAAGGTGAGCATTATATTTATACATTTAATGACTTTTAAAAATTAAGCATCAATGAAAGATGGAACAAGGTGAGTGAATTACAATTATGTTCAAACTGTCTCAGAATAGGACATTCAAAAGAAACGTGCAATTTAGGCCACTGTAAAGAATGCAGACGAAAACACAATAAGCTACTACACAATTCTAACAACACAATGAAAAATGTAAATCAAGACAATCAGTGCAATTCCCAATTAATAAAACAGTCATGCAGTGACTCTAACAATTCATCTATCTCCCAAGGAGATTGCTCAAATGTTTTACTACAAACAAATTCAATTTATAAACAACAAAGCATTTACAATTCATCTGTTCTTCTTTCAACTGTCACTTTCAAGGTAAAAGATGACCAAGGTAATTTTCAATTATGTAGAGCATTATTAGACTCTGGAGCCCAATCCAATCTAATAACCGAATCCTGTTGCAAGCGTTTAAAACTAACGTTGATCCCTACCAATTTGTCAATCATGGGAATCAATCAAACAATATCCACTCTCACAAAAAAAACTTCTATTACCATATACTCGAACTGTAATAATTTTCAACATAATCTATGCTGTTATGTTGTTTCAATTATATCATCAACCACACCCACAGAACAAGTTAATATTTGGAAAAATCACTCTAGGTAAAAATCGTCCAATTTTACAAAACACCATTGGATCATTTCCGGGTTGATTTCAAGTCCAATAAAAACGTCTATTTGCAACCTTTCCAAAACCATACCTGAGGATTATCAATTACAAAAATTTTGGGAACTCAATGAAATCAACGAACCTACTTCAATGTCTGAAGACGATCTTCGTTGTGAAACTCTATTCTAAGAAACCACTTCAAATCATCCTAACGGTCAATTTATTGTTAAGCTTCCATTAAAAAGTCACCTGAAATTTTAGGGAATTCTAAAGAAACAGCTATTAAGAGATTCAAGGTATTAGAGAAACGATTTGAATCAAATCCAGAATTTCATCATCTGTATAAGAATTTCATTCATGAGTATATACAATTAGATCATATGTCAAAAACAGAATCAACAAACAAGTATTACAACAAAACTCAGAGTAGTATTTGATGGATCATGTATAACCAGTTCGGGATGGTCCCTTAACGACTTACAGTTAGTGGGCCCTAAAATTCAGAATGATATTTTTGATATACTAATCAGGTTCAGACTTTACGAATATAGACGTGTCAAAAATGTATAGACAGGTTTTAATACACAATGACCATAAACAGCTTCAATTAATAATTTGGAGAGAAAATCCAAATGAGGAATTTTCAACTTACCAACTCAATACAGTCAAATATGGTACCACGTCAGCGCCTTACCTAGCACTTAGATGTATTAATCAATTAGCTATTGAAAATCAAAACTTATTTCCTATTGCATCAAATACAATTTTGTCAGATTTTTATGTGGACGATTTACTAATAGGTTTAAATGATATGAATGAATTACAAACTAGATGTGCTAACATTTTATCTATTTTATCGTCAGCAAACTTCATTCTAAGAAAATGGGTTTCAAATCATCCTCACATTTTAAAAAACATTTATTCTGAAAATATTCCTAACAAAATTTTGAATTTGGGCGAATCTGAAAGCTTCAAAACCCTAGGAGTTCAATGGGATAGTAAACAAGATATTTTAAAATACAATATAAACATTTCTTCTTCCCATATATCTATTATTAAGAGACAGATTCTTTCTATTATATCTCAAATATACGACCCACTTGGTCTTCTTAGCCCAGTAATCATAGTGGCAAAAATCATCATTCAAAAACTATGGTCAATCAAATTACCATGGGATGAACCTATTCCGCAATATTTACTAGTACTATGGACACAATTCTATAATCAAATAACTCAATTGAATCAATTAGAGATTCCTCGGATGGCAATCGGATCAACTCATCAATTATTGGATATGCACCGCTTTTGCGACGCTTCGATGCAAGCATATGCTAGTTGCATTTATCTAAGAAGTCAAGATGCTCAAGGAAACTATTCTATTCAACTGCTATGTTCAAAAACAAAGGTTTCTCCTTTAAAAACAACTACGAATTATGTGCCTCATTATTAGGTGCACAATTAATAAGAAATCTGTCGCACCAATTTTCCGACAGTACCTATATATTATTGGAGTGACTCATAAATTGTTCTATGTTGGCTTCAAAAGGAATCCAATCGGTTGCAGCAATTTGTCGCAAATCGTGTATTCAAAATTCAAACTATGACCAATATTACCAATTGGCATTATGTCAATACCAAAGAAAACCCTGCAGACTTAGCGTCAAGAGGGGTTTTACCAGAAAAGTTAGGAAATTCAAAATTATGGTGGTACGGACCAGACTTTCTTTATAAATCTATTGATTACTCATTATCTAATGACACTATTCCAAACATAAATTTACCCGATGTAAAGAAAACTAGTAAAATAATAAAGGTCACATCTATTGAACAATTTCCATTGTTTTCTAGATATTCAAGTCTGAACAAATTGAAGCGTACAACTTGCTATTGCCTCAGATTCATTTCCAACATACAGAAAAGGAAGGAGGCCAGATTAAGTGGCCCTCTTACAGTATCAGAATTAAATCATGCCAATTTCACATTAAGTGTAGGAGGTAGATTAAAATTTACATCACTCTCCATTCATACAAAACATCCTATATTACTTCCTTCAAATCACATTTTTTCGAAACTATTATTTATACATAAACATCATATATTATTACACCCTGGTCCTCAATTATTATTGGCATCCATCAGACAGTTCTATTGGCCCATCGGTGGACGCAATTTAGCAAGGAAAATATCCAAGCAAAGCCTAACGTGTTTCAAATTCAACCCAACTTTTGCTACATATCCAATGTCTAATTTACCTGATCATAGAGTAAAACCATCATTGCCCTTTCAATTTACCGGAATTGACTATGCAGGTCCATTTCCACTAAAGGACGAGGATGCAAAACACTGAAATGTTATGTTTGCATTTTTGTCTGTTTCTGCACAAAATCTATTCATTTAGAATTAGTATCAAATTTAACAACTTAATGTTTTTTATCTTGCTTGAGAAGATTCACGTCCAGGCGAGGAATACCATCCGACATTTTTTCAGATAATGGCACTACCTTCATTGGTGCAAACAACCAACTAAAAGAGTTACGTATCTTTTTACATAATAATCAATATCATATCAATAATCAATTAATCAAAGACAATATATGGTGGCATTTTATACCCCCATACACACCGAATTTTGGTGGTCTTTGGGAAGCAGCCGTCAAAAGTACTAAGCATCATTTACAACGCATAATGTATAACAAACAATTTATTTATGAAGAGTTTTATTCATTTTTGGTACAAATTGAAGGAATTTTAAATTCACGCCCGCTTTATTCCCAATCCAACAATCCAAACGATCTAGAACCTCTCACACCTTCCCATTTTTTAATTGGTCGCCCTATAACCTTACTTCCTGATGCTGATTTTGTAACAACCCCATCAAACCGATTATCACGACTTCAAGATATACAACGGATGTACCAACAATTTTGGACACGTTTCAAACGAGAATATATTTCTCAATTGCACACGCAATATAAATGAAGGATCCAGCAAAACCATTGCTAAAGACTGGAACTCTTGTATTAATCAAACATTGTAACCAACCTCCATGCAAATGGCCTCTTGGTAGAATCCTGCATCTGTCCCAAGGAAAAGATGGTATCTCCAGACTTGCAAAAATCCAAATCACTGCTGGAATTGTGAACCGTTCAGTATGTCATTTATGCCCACATCTAATGGGAGAAGATACAAACATTTAATTATTTTGTGCAATGTTATTTTATGTTCAAATTTACTTTACACATTAATATATTTATTTTGAAGGTACCCTTCAAAGGGGGGAGTTTATGTTCAATTTATTTTTCTATGCTCAAAAAGCACGGCAACGCTGAGATCAAGAGTTGTGATCGTGGCAATAGTGCGAAAAGTCAGTCGTAAAAAGGCTCGTTAGAAATAACATGTTTTTTAATGTAATACGAATAAATAAACGTATTCGAACGAAATTCTATTTACTTATTCACATTGGCAATTAATAATTCAACATATTCAACACATGTAAAATTTGGAAAAATGATAAAAACTACCACTTTCGATTAATTTCATAATTAACAGCTCATTTCTGTTTTTTACTATTCGATTTTTCAACTAATTTGCTGGTATTCCTATCGAATATATTTTTTGTTGATTAACAGATCAACAAAACAAGTAAATAGTACATCATTTTCATTTTCCTGATACCAGTATATTTCTTCAAGCCTTGACAATTCTACTTATTCAGTTGAATGATTCATATCTTTTGTTCCATAATCCTTTAACGAATTTTTATTTTGGCCTCTTTTGACCTTATAAAGTACCCTGTATATTGATCCAATTTGTCTATTATCTCCATGAGCCTTTCATACTAATTTGTAATATTAGTAAATTAGAAACAAATGCTATCAAATTGTTGTTTCAAAAGCACTAAAGAATATTAATAATAAACCAACCATTCTCATTTGAATGATATGTCTGAACGTAACTGACAACTGACAAGAATCATGTTAATCCACAAGTTGTAACTGAATTCCTGGGGGAAACAAGCAGTAACAACGTGTCGCAGCATCCCGACGGAGGTGGCTGAAACCCCACATGGCGCATCACTAACTGGTGAGATGTACGCAAATAAAAAATAATCTGCAAATAAAGTAGATAACTCTAACCTGAGGGGCCCGAATTAAATTAAAGTAACAAATCGCGAGAAAGGGTTGGTCGCTACCATAAAATGTTACTTGAAATTAACGCAGTTGCTTTAAGGAGAGTCAAAACTGCACTAGAAAATTGGAACTACACATTTTTGGGGAAGAATTATGGAAAATAAAGATAATTTATCCGTTTGATTTATTTAATTACTGCTCTCAAACATTGTGAAACAAAGAATGCGGTGAATTATTTTATAACAAATAAAGTGAAAATATAACAAAAGAATATGATTTTATTTTTTTATTTAGATAATTGATATTGAAGAGCGATGCATCTTAATTATTAAAAGCATTTCTAGTTTTTATGTTAACTATATTGTCCTTAACAACAATAAGGATGATTTTAGAACATACTTTATTTTCGTGAAATAGTCACTAGGTGATTAATCTGGTAAATATTTCTGGGGATGTACAGGCGAGAAAAAGCGGGTCAGTGACGTTTGGCATGCCATACAAAGCAAAAGCCGTTGGCCTATATTTCAGGGGTCTTTTTTCGCACATCGTCTTGTAAATGATATATTTCCAACTTGTAAAATATAAATGAGTTTTCGACATCATTCGTAAACAGTCCTTAAAACTGCTACATAATCGCCATCAATATATTCCAACGTTTTGTGAGCTTCTGGAGCTCTTTTTTCAGTCATGTTTAACGGCAAATACTACAAAGCGATTACAATAGTAGACGGTCGAGCAGTCTTCAATTTTGTCACTTTTTTATTACACTTCGTATAAAATATTGGTGGAATTTCCAAGAAATTTAGTTTCCTGTAATGCCGTAAGTATATTAAATTCATTTGAAGGATGAATAAACAATCGCAAATAAGGATTATTTTGTTGCTATCATGTGCAGTACTTCTGTACAGACTGTTATATGTCTTGAGTTTCATCTCAAACCAAGCGCAAACAAGAACAAATGCAAATTAGTTAGCGGAATTGAAGCTGTGATTAACCCATAGGGTCTACTCGTGTGTCTAGCCGTCGTATTCGTCTTGACTAGTTTACTATGCCACACATTATCTCATTTATGTTAAAGTTATGCCTTGCCATCCAACCACTTAAATACATATTTGCATTTTGTTACCATTAGACTGCTTTCGGCTGGGTTGTTTGTTTCATTAATTAAATGCTGAAATAGGAAACAACGCTTGATACATTTATTGTTGATTAATAATTATTCTCTATTGATGCATTTTTCTTAGAAATATCATTCCTTCTTAAGTTGAATCCACTAGAAAGTTTATTCAAGTATTTTAAATTTTATATTATTATATATTGACCAATTGTGTGGAAGAATCAAAACTTGACATTTATTGGAATATTATGTTTCATTAAATCCAAGGAAATATGGGGGTTTCGTTATTATGTGTAGATTATGTCTTGATTTAAAAATAAACTTTGAAGCATTTTTATGATTGAAATGTAGTTAAGAATTTTGTGATTTACGTTTTGGTTTTATAACTATAATAAATGAGATTTTGGATAGCACAATTATCAAATTATAAACGTTTAAAATGAAATACCTTCCCTTACCAAATAAAAACAGATCGCATTATATTCTATTTATCTAATGTTAATTGTATCATATTTTTCTATTTTTATGTTCCATATTTCTTATAAACAATTTCAAAAAGAATCAATAACCGTCAAATACATGGATCATCCCCGTTAAAGCAAACAGAGAGCAATAAGCAATAAACAATAATCTCTTCCATTTTTCGAATTTTCCTAACCTTTATGTAACATTTTTATGGATAGTGGGTTCGCCGTTAGACGTAAAAAACAATTGGCACTCCTGCAAACTGAAAAAGAATGTGTCGTGTCGCTGAATATCCTGAATATCAATATTATGTAGATCCTTCTTGATAAGAGAAGTGAAGTAGGGACAAAGATGTGTCCTCAGGAGGATAAGAGTTCTCGTGGGGCGTATTAGAGGACCAGGACGATTGGAATAGGACGTGCTGTACACCCAAATCCACGTTTACTCCACCTTAATAACTTAAGAAGTCCATATAAATGTGAAGACATTACTTGGACATATAAGAGCTATTGTAGTGTCGATCCAAGGAAATGTATATTATATATCAGGGATTTTGCACGTAGCACAGTAATATTATATTTATTTTCTCTTTAAAGAGGGAAACGTATAACTGATATAAAATTCTCAAGTATTCATAAAAATATTATGCATTATTTTTCTAGTATATGTAAAATTGATGATGGTATGTTTTATTTTAGCAGCTGTGAAAAACCGTTAAACTCGCTCTTTGCTACCAAATATTCGAAATAAACTCAGTATTTGGAGATATAACACTATTCTCGTTCAGATCTTTGTACTGTATTGAATAATGAAAAGATGGATTAGTTATTACATGAGAAAAAATTGTTACTGTGAAAATTACCGTTTCTTTGTTCCATCAGAAAACTTGAAAACACCGCAACTTAAGCCCACAATTTATTGAAAGAAGTACATATTTTTTACTCGCTCTTGTTTTTGGTTTGAACATTAAGAACATGGCCTAGAGATATATGATTAACACGCAGGTTACACTTCCATTATAAAATAGGCAATCTCATAGATTAACTATGTCCAACATACAAAAAATGCGTATCAAATTGGTGCCTAAAATTATAACGTTACAACAATAAGAGCCGTGTCAAAAAATGTGTACTTATACTTTGAATGTCACGAAAAAAAATGACCTAAGTTTGATGGAAAAAATAATAAACATATGACAAATCTGGATTTTTTCTCGTGAGTCTAAAACGAAGTGATATCCATCATTACTAAATGCTATCTGGAATACGCAAATGCATGTTTAAAGCAAATTAATTGTTTTTCTTGATATTTGTGGTTTTATGAAGGTCAAATTATTGATTAACATTATTATATTCACGTTCTTGCTGGACTTCTCAAAATCATTATCCCTCCAGACAATACGCCAGATGAGCAGGCTCATTCCGCATTGACTGTCAAGAAGTTTAGCTTCCTAGTGTTAAACAATCCACCATGCGATTTCTATTTGCTTCCTAAGGTGAAATATACATTGAAAGAAACAAGATTTGAGTGCGTGAAGTTGTGAGTCCTAATGTAGCTGAAAAGACTTCTGACACCATTTAGAGCGCTGTGGGAATAAATTCAATTTCGGTAATTGATAGTCACACCTTTTATTACAATATAAAATGGAAGGAAAACGCTATTCTATAATCTTTAGAAAACTACTTCTATACGTACTAAGTTATACATTAATTTGAAGCAAGAAAATAGTGGAAGTTTTGGAAAAATATGAAAGTGTATGAACAAACAATTAATATTTGTGGAATAAAAATAGAAAATGCGAAAAGGCATAAATTTAATGTCTTTAATTCACAGTCAAAAACTTGAAAAAAAAACAGAAGAACTTGAAGAATGATAGAAGACACAAGAGGTAAGGAAACAACAGAATTTTAGTATCACACAATAAAAATTAAATGTAATGAAGAATAAAGACAATCTCAAAATTTCGTTAAACAAACGATTTTAGAAAAACTAATACTCGATTCCAGAGAAGTTTTGTAGAAATTTTCTTCCCAATATTTTGAAAATTGTTAATAAAAATATGTTTCCATATTTTTGGCAACTTGATCTAATCTTAGAATTTTTCTTTTGGTTGGTTTTACAGCCCCAACTAAAATGGGTTCCCTGCCAATATGTTTCTGTTTTTCAACACTTAAAATTCTCAAATGAACAATATCTTCACTGCTGTTTCCGAATTCATGTTAATTGTTCCGGAATATAGGGCAGGGCATAGTAGCGCATTCGTTTGTAAAATTATTTTAAGTCGTAGTTTTTTTAAATTTCTGAGTGTTCCTGATTATAAAAGTGTTGAGATGACAATTGATATCTTTTGATGTTATTGTTAAAACAACGAAAAACTGAATAAAATAAAAAAATGCATTTTTTGCAATGAATAAATTTTTTTTATATTCTCTCGAATGAAAAAAGTCCTTACACTTATTATTTTGTCTCCAACCCATTAACTGTTATGAATTTTTTAGAATTCAAAATCACCGAAAATCCTAATTTTCCCGAATTAAATAATATACCTAAAAAATTGAAATGTTTTAATTTGTAATATTTTATCAAATATTTCAACTATCTTGAACAAATTAACCTAAATAGATTTGAGGAATTTTGTTTTTTATATGTTTTATTTATATGTATAAGATGACTCAGAGGAAATTATAAAATTTCAATTTTTTAGGTATATTATTTAATTCAAGAAAATTAGGAGTTTCGGCGATTTTGAATTTTAAAAAATTCATAACAATTAATGGATTGGAGATACGATAATAGGACATTTAAAAAAACTTACGACTTAAGATAATTTTGCAAACGAATGCGCCACTATGCTCTGGTCTAATACCGATATACAATGATACTGCTACACTTCCAAGAGAATCGAATCAATATTGTGATATGTACTGTATTTTCGTTAATCTGTTAAACAAACGTGGTTGCATCGAGCATCATCGTTAGCAATCATTAAGTGATTTGTTTACATTTTTAGCATGTGGCCAGTAACAGTATAGAATACAATACAAGAATAGTATTTCAAAATGAATAGGGAATTTAGTAAAAGCGGTAGCAACCAATCGTGTTCTAACTGAAATTCATATTTGAATTATATTTGCCATATGGCGATGAGTTGCATCATTCTACGATTCGTTGAATATTATTCTATATAAATCTGAGAGCCTAGTGATTTATTTTCCCGTGTATATTTACTGTTACCTCGTTTTTGGTTTGACGGGAACTGGAATCGAGGATAGAAACATTTCAGCAGAAAAGTTACTATTCAAGCTCTCTAAATCCTAATTTTGAGGGTTTATTTGCCAGAACTACATATTTCTGTGATGAAACGGTTTTTTCCCATATATAGCAAATACATTCATCCACAAATTCCTATTTTTTAGAAACTGTTCCTTATAAATAATAGTTACTATTTATACGTGATATATTCATGTAGTATTTCACTTTTTCATTATGTTTTGTGTAAATAATCAATTTGTTATTATCAATTTTTTTATACAACATTGGTACCAATTGCATTGCAATTTAATTCTATCTAGAATCAATGGCTCCAAAACTACAACTGATTTAATTTCATTTGATATCAATATTAACGTCATTATGAGAATACTCAGCTCGTTATTACTTTATAATGATGCGGACTAATTGTTTTCTTGGTCAAATACAATATAAGGAATATGTATGAATGTATAACAATAATAAAATTTTACTTACAATAATTAATTGAGATTTCCGATGATTTTTGATATTGTTAATGCTTGTAAAAATTTTAAGCTCATATAATTCAAAATTCAATATTCAAATGGACGTTGATAGAAATTTTGATTAATTGAAATATTGATTCTGGTTACTATAGGAATTTTTATTAATTTTTGATTGGTTTGATTTTGAATGACGTTGAATTTTTATAGGTTAGATAAGGATAACTTTTATTGAATGATGTTTAATATTGATTGGTAAATTTATGGATAACAGTAAATTTCAATAGGTTAGGTCGTTATGAATGTAGTTGAATATATATATATATATATATATATATATATATATATATATATATATATATATATATATATATATATATATATATATATATCCGCAAGTTCTATGATTCTTACGAGGGTTGCTCCTACGAGGGTTAAGTTATGAGATATGGAAACACTGATATCAAATCTAACATGGACATCATAGTTTGTCATTTTTAATGGTGAACGTACTCAGAACGTATCGTCATACCAGTGCTATTTGTGTTGTTTATTGATAATTGAAATATTCATCTTGATCAAAAAATGGTATTAAATCGCGAAAATTTTCTTGCGATGGTTTTCTGTGACTTTCGAAGTGAATTAAATAAACAATGTGTCTATTAACTCGACTTTTATGACTTACTTCAGTGGCGATTTGTTTTTTAACAATCAATTCCTAGGAAGACCTTTTTATTTGTTTGTTTACTTTCTAGAACCGAATTGTCCAGAGAGTCGTTTTGTATAAATAATTACTTGCTTATCAGCGAAGAAGTCAGTAAATATTTGAATATTAAGTAAAATAATAGAAGTAAACGGTGAATTTGAATAAATTATAAGTTAGCGGATAGTTAAATCTTAGTAGATAATTATTATAAATAGCGAGTAGTTTAGATAGCTTCAGTTATCACCGCTGCGCGCGCTGATAGGAGTTGTTATTACATCAACTTGTTATCGAAACATATTAATGTTCTTAGTTTAGTTGTTTGAATTTGAAAAGGAAGTTGATATTTAAAAAAAACAGATGCACAATTTTTCAAATATTTTAACATTGTTCTAAATATCCCCTTAAAAAATCGCAAAATTTTCGACTAGAAGTCAAAAAATATTGATTAGACAGAAAAACCGTAATTTAGAGCCATACATTTTTATTCATTTTATCATTTTTGACTTGAAGTAATAAAAATAGAACGTATTTTCTTTAAAAGTTGAAGTGCTTCAGTTGTAAACATTACCTTTAATCTTCACACTGTACACACTGATTATCACAAAGCTTTAATAACAGCATTTAATAAAAAAAAGATATTTGAATTCATCACAGAAAAACATCAAAATATCAAGTACATTTGATTTATTACCTATATACTACAGTGGAGTGTAATACGAGTACAAAAGCGACAGCAAACAATGACAGCAATTAATAAAATCGAATAGCTTGTACAACAAAATCTGGTATCAGGGTTTCCGTATCCGAATTAACAGAGATATATATCCCGGGCGTCCTATTTGGAACCGTACGATGTCCAGTTTGCGTCTTTTCAATGACGAGTGAGAAATGGCATTGTGGCCTTTGTCATCCGAATAATGACTTCTTGGTAGATAAGGCGGTCAGAACGGCATCGGTAGTGGTAGCCAATTTCGATGGTCACTTGCGTGCATCGTATTTGTATTGTCCGCCGCGGCCGAATCATTGTTGCCCGCTAAATGGAGTGTGAAGTGATAGTGAGTGACCAACAGACTCGCACCGACTTATCTTTAGTCGCAAACAATACATCGAATTCGTTGCAGAAACTGAGAGGACGAAGAGAGGACGCAGAGCAAGAATCTGTCTGTACAATAGGTTTAATGATAGTTGAAATACTTAAATTCTGCTCCGAGGAGAGATGAAATTTTGTCACGGAATTTGGGTAATTGTGTTTATTATTAAATAATCCTTTCTGCGTCATTAATTGTTATAAAAGCTACTCAGCAGCAGTCTACTCGAGAATATTAACTTCGACATCAAAACAAACTAGCCCCTATTTTCTGATTTGATTGAATACTATCCAGATGTAAATTATAATGTGATTTTTTTTACCTCACAGATACAATTTGCTTACAATTTATACAATTGTCAATATAAGTTAGAAGTGTTGTGTAAAACCGACTGCGATTTGACGTATCAAGAATCTACAAAATTGCCAACTTAAATTCAAATCAGTCCTCCCAGTTTTAAAACAGGGTATAGTATATGTAACGTACTGACTCGCGAAAAAATTTAAGCAAACAGAATTCAATTTTCACTTTAGTGCTTTTATAATATCGTTCGGATTTTAAAATTTGTTAATTTTATTGTAAGGATTTTTAGAGCTAAATAGAGAAACTATAATTTATGGAAGGGCATGGAAAGATGATATGCGTAAAGTACATGGTCGAATATGAAGATTTTGTCCTACCAGTCAAACTGGATGCTGCTCCTTGCAGCTAAACATCGGTGTAACCATCTAGCTCTAGTGTAAGATGATGCCATCAATGTAATTAGACTATGTCCAGTTTATATAACTCACTTTCTTCGGAGATGTACAATAGAAAGAGTGAGGAGTTGACGAAAATGAAGATACGCTCCCCAATGTAATAAAAAACGCAATGTGCACTATACAGTACGCATTATAGTAATAAGTGCTTCTTTAAAAATTAAGGTTCCATATCATAATATTCTGCCACTTTTTTCGGTGAGTTAACCAATGAAACTAAAAATTTGATCATACATCAAGGAAGTAGCAATTAGTCTTAAGTAATATCTGTATTGTATAATAATATTAAATTTTGTTTCTCAATATATCTCATTAATTTCACATTCTCTCAGCTGCAAATATTTTTCTCATCTACCAACTAACCTTTCTTTTATTAAAAGTTTCTTTTCAAAACGATACCCAAATTTAAAAGTCGATCTTCCTGAACTTGACAATTACAGGAATAAATTTTAAAGGAGGAAACATGACATTTAGCGTCAGCATCACGTAGAAACCGACCATAACTCTTATGAGAATAGTCAACGAATGTGATGTAAAACGAACGTTTATTTGATGTAACTAACGTAATATACAAGAGAGGAACTAGCACAATTGGTAAAGTTATAGAATATAAAATTTTGGACTCGAAATTATGTTATGTTTGACTACTAATCATACTTTCAGAAGTTAGTAATCTCCAGCCAGATTTACATTCATACGCACTATATTTTTCTTTATATTTTATATAACAATTTTTCTTCAAATTTTACAGTTCTTTCTCCTAATAACTTTTTCTTTCATAGAAAATCTTTGTGCTTCTCCAGCTATATCTTCAAGACAACGTCTGTACTGAAAGGCAAATTCCTTGATGTCTAAAGGATAATGACATACATTCTGATTACTGGCTCGGATATACGCTGCAGCGCTGATGTTGTTTGCGGTGTAAATCGCTTTGGTCAGCTCCTCATTAGTTTGTTTACGAAATATCACTTGCAAAATATGCCTAAAACTACTACTTACCGAAAATTTATCATGTCATACCATGTATAGACATTATCATTATAAGTTGTGTTCATAACAGGACAGAGAACAACTCCAAGTTCAATGTTTTATATAAACAATCGCATAATTATGATGTATTCAAATGCCACCCACTTCTTAAAAAAAATGATATTATTATTACATCCTTATACAAGAAGAAGAATAGAAGTCTACTAACTATTATATTTTGTTAACAACTGGCTCAATAATCTACTACCAAAAGTGAGCACATGGTAAATTGGAGGCTGTTTACTTTTATTTTTTTTCTACAGTTTTCCAGCACTTCCAATGTACTGTAACAAGAATCAAAAACAGATCAAAAAAGATGTGATATTAACATGTAATGTTATGGGTATACTTTGTATAAAATTCATTAGCCCTTAAAAAAGTCTATTTGGTGTAATGGTGACTAGTAAATGATGGTGGTTATGATATTATTCTGGTGTTAAGTCCTTTCTGGAAGATTTTCATATTCAGTTAAAGGATCAATCCACTACAGACTACAGTTGTTTTGCTATATAAAATTAGAATAATAAATAAAGACATTAAATTAAATTAAGTATTGCTAATCATATATATTTTATAATCATATAATATTTTTCAACAATAAATATCTATTATCTGAAAAGCAATCATCTTAGTTGATTGCAGATAACTAAGTAAATCCACGAATACTGTTGGAGCTGTATTATTCTTTAATTTTTCCCTGGATTTACGAAAGAAAATTTTTGCATCAAAATTATTGCGATTTCATCTCCTGGACTGGGGAAATCTGCAAAATATTTTTTATATACTTCCAACTGAAGTAACACTTGATTTTACTACGTCCATGGTATTTACATTATAGAGTATGTACAGTCAATTTTTGAAAAATTATGAATCGACATCAATATAGGCAATTGAATTAGTGATATATTTTTATACTTACAAGAAAGAGCACTAGAAATATCAGCTAGATTCGATGTACTCGTATAACAAGTGAATATTTGCTTTATTTTGTGATTTAATAATTATTTTTTCTTACCCGTACACCGATAATCCTGGTACTTTTTATCTTTTTTGTTTTTACAACCATAAGCAACACACTGCACTAATGCATACAAAGTAAAAATGTCCAAAATTAATAATATATAATAATAATAAACACACTCTACAAAAAAATATTGGCCCCTAAAAAATGGTCCGGTTAAATACTTAACAATTACAAGATTAAGGAAGGTAGAGGTAGGGGAAACCGTCTTGTATGGGAGATTAGTTGAAAAAGAGACCAGCTGTAAACAGCAAATTAGAATACGGAGTCGACAAAATAGTGCTAGTGTAGCAAGTGGAAATGATATGAATTTAGCAGTTATATATTTTGTGCACAATTTTCGAATGAATTTGTATAATAATAGTTTCTTTGTAATAGTTATGACTTTCAAAAAAAAATTTAATTTACTATCCTACTCTAATATCTGTGGCACTCCTTTTAAAATTCTTCCACTTGCTACCATAGCCCCACTTTAATTTGCTTCTTTTCAACAGACACTTTTCGATAAACCGAGATAGTTCATACACAGGATTCAACATTAAGTGTTCATTAGTCTTTCGGAAAATATGATCGGGTTTACTCGATGCTGACGTGTTGTTTCAGTTGTCTATTTTTATTTAAAATTGGATTGTAATAAAAAAATTTGAAAAAGTAAGTAAAAGTTCTTAAATGAAATACCTACTTTCATCAGTCTCATTGAATACTCAAGCATGAGCAAAGAGCAAGAGATGTTTTCATTATCTTCTTGCATTATTGCTTGTAGTAACCTACTTTTACCAGTATCTACATGGCCATGGCCTACTTCAGCTAGATATTTTCCTACCCTTAGGTTTATTATTGAGATAGCATTATGTGTTTGGTAGCAAACAGTTAGTTTATAGTGATTCTCTGTAGTTGACATTGAACTCCTGGTGCTATGAATGGTGACTGATTCCTTAGTGATAGTGCATTAATCTGCAAAAAATGATACTTTTTTTTCAATATATTATATTAGTAAATTGTTAACCCAAGCAGGTGAATTGAGTTGAAATACTAATTAGAACTTGTGAATCACTCTGTTAATTCTTCTATAACCATGCCATCTTTATCCCAGCTCAAGCAAAATTATTGGAATATCATTTTGGTACCTGCAGAAACAATTTCACCATGGCTCTTATTGTCACCGTAATACGTAAAATTATGAGTAAATAATTAATTATTATGCTTTATATTATACTATCTGTTAGAATATATACACATGTAAAACAACAAATATTTATTAAGCTATTACCAATTTTATTACAAATAATATAAATTTGATCAGGTCATATTTTATATTTAAAAATATACTGTAAATTTAATACGAAATACAATACGGGTCGAACTCTTTTACTCGACTCATGAAAATATCCCTTTCGGTCTATCCCAAGAAAATCATAATTTTCTATATATTCCTAGGGATGCAAATAACAAATGTTCAGGAGTTGAGCACGAAAATAAAGACATTTTATTACAATCTAATTTTTTCTGTAAGTATTATAATTTTTAGAATGTACGTTATTTTCTGTTTTCTCCACTTCACCTAAGGGTACAAATTAGTTGATGATAATTTATAGGTAATACAAATGAAAATGAAGCGAATAATGCCCGATTTTTGCTTAATAATCTCTTGTATAATCAAAACTTAATGTTGATCTCATTTTACTCATATTAATATCTGTTTATTATAGTTAATTAATTATTTTGCTATTTCAAATTGTCATCTCACACACAATTTATTTCCTATTTAAACAAACTTTTTAGCAATGGAAATATAATATGATTATAATTTTATGAGACGTATCAGAATTCTTTCTATTTAATCCAACCCTGATATTCCAGGTGAGACTATAGCTGTCTTCGTGATGAACTGCAGGAGTAATGAGATGAGGAAATGCAATGTAACCGGGGAAAAGCTAGGAAATGTTGCAGAATTATAATACGATGTCTTTACGGCTCTCTTCTCAACTCAAAGGGTGGAAATTCCTTCAATTTATTCACTCTATATTATAGTTCTTAGTTTGCAATCATGCTCCACATCAATCTCTTCCTAGCTGTCTTAGAATTTAATAGAAACTTACTACAGTGGATTTATTTTTATTTAACACGAGTCATTTGAAAATGAAATATTACAAGACCGTTAAACTATGAAATGATATTGTCTTTAAAATTATTCTAGGAAATTAAGAAAGTAGTGATCACTAATTAAGATATTATTCTATAGTTTTATTATCTTCATCCTTATAATTATTCATAATATGTTTTAATACTATGAATGATTTATTTGAGGAATACTTTACACCTTATTCATTAGTATGACTCATACTATCATGTGTTGAAACAAGTATGGTGCCGTTACAACTCGTCAGCCGTTGTAGCAGAATCTAACGAAACGTTAAAATATGTTTATGATGATTGTAACTTTGGAAACTGTTGACAACTAGTTTAAGCTATTGAACACTTGAAAAGGACGTCAATTGACATCAAAAACAGTCGATGAATGGACTTTGCATTCAAATATTGTGTTCATCTGCTAATAATATGCGAACCATCAAAGTTTTATTACAAGAATATTTCATATCAGTAGCCGTTAATCAAAGAAAAATTTTAAAATATAGAGAAAATATTAGAATTAGTCTTCTTTGGCCTGAAAACCAATGAACATATGTGAATCCGCAGTCCATATAACCCAATCCAGTTCCAAATCTCTCAAACTAGATGATGGCCTGGCCCATCAAAATCGAAAGGCTTACGGAGTTTTATGATTACCTTAATCGCCTGTTCTTGGACAAAACAATTATTTTACATTGCAGGCACGTAATCTTTCACAATTTAATAAAAATTTGGTAACAAATAATTTGAAATTAGAATAATATACATATGATATATAGTTAAAAAATGGAATTCTAAATTGGATTCTTTTCCATTTTAAACAGAGATGATCAAGTTTGAATGTGTTGAAGCAGTTTACAGTAGAAAAAATAGGTTGTAAAAATAAAGCAGTTGAAAATTAGCTATTTTAATTTTTTGAAAGGAGAACTAGACTCTTTAGACCTTATACTCTTTATAGCTGAACTTTTCCAATAGTTTAAATTTGAAAGTATCTCGTATCAAACAATCACTACTTCTTAATATTATCACAAAAATAATTTCCATTTCTAATGTTTACGCTGTTTATCAAATTACTATATAAAAGAGACCCTTGATAGTCAAAGGGTTTTAATCCAACGTTCAGCCGGTTCTTAGAGATCCTTCTATCGCTAAGAAACTGAATAAATAGGAATTTACCGCTGCAAAGTCTGGACTAATTTTTGGACGTGGTAGAAGTTCAATCCTATCGAACTATTCGATCTTATTCCGCGTAACTTTCGCAGTATCTGGTTAAGCAGTATCTTCTTGTAAGAGAACCCGCTTCGAGTTAACTAAACTTCTGGTAATTGTCCTTTATCTATCCACTGTTTTGCCTTGTTCGTATTGTTTTGATAAATCCACAATAAAACAATAACATTGCGGCAGGGCAAGAAGATTTTTACATACCTCAATTCAATCCTTCGCTCGAATTTCGGTTAATTCATGTGGCAGTATTTGACAACTTTTCCAGATCTTACCTGATAATTTATATGACGATGTATGGTATATTCAGAGGATCTAAGGGAGTCAGATAATCGGAGAGTGCTGGTACTAAGTTGGTTTTCTGCTGCTTATCATGTAACCTCAATATCTCACGCAGGTGGACAACTCGAGCTTGAACGATCTTTGAGCGTCAAATATCTCAATACTAAAACGATTAACAGCTAATAAGCTTTCTGAATAGGGGGCAGACAAAACCTGTGGTATCAGCTACAGAACATTGGAAAAAGCTCTGGAAAAGAAGGTTATAAAGTTATAAGCAAAATCAATTATTAGGACAAACTACAGGGCCGAGACACGCAGACTCTTCTGTGAAACTATAACTCTAGAAGATCTACTGAAAACTTTACGAATACTGAAAGAAGCTCTAACGGGACACTACCCCCTCAACAAACTCTTGGAGACGCTGGACTTAGCAGATAATGCGGCGCGCAGATTTTGTTGCACAGAGAACGAAACCTCTATTCACATTCTTTCGAAGTGTGAAAGGGAATTAAAGTCATCCCACATTGTAGACTTTCTAAAAGAAGTGAGATTAAGAAATCAATTGTAAACACTATGTTCCCCAGTATCGTATTAAGAAAGGGGAGTAGATCCTTTGGGTCACAGGGTATATGATAACCCAATATCCATACATACATACATACACAGTTAAAGTTTAATTTCAAATAACATATGTCACAAAAATTTTTTAACGGTATATACTGAAAAATAATTTAAATCTATCTATCTATCGGCAACAGAATTCATGACTGACTGATAGTCGAATTAAATTGAATATGTTGGAGAAAACTACTGCGAGAAATGCTTTCAGAAATATATCATTAACCACATATTCGAATGACATGAATTTTAAGATCAAACACCTCACTAAAAAACTGCCGTTTTTCCAAGGCCAAGATTAAATTCGTAATCTATAAAAGTAATTTATACACATTTGCTGGTCAAGTTTATAAAGAAGTGAAAATATTATATGGTAATATAATAATAATATGGCCATAAAACCATTTTTAATTATATGATATGTTCATTCACATAATTAAAAATTATTCCGTTTACCTTAATATATTAAATTCCTTTTTTAAAGCGGAATTTACGAAGAATTAAAGTGAAATCATCCCCTCAAACTAACAGGTATAATTATTTTTCCAAATACTAAGAATATCTCAACGAGACAAGAAGATATACGATAGTATCTATATTGAGAAATTAATCTTCTAAAGCAGTTTACACTTTCCATTCGGTTTGTACACCAAAAAACACTTAAAATTTATCCCGGATTCCTTAATTCTCTATAAAAATTCCTGTCTTGCCCACGAAACTGCAATAAACTTGCGATAATCTTAAACAAATCAATCCAATTCATAAACATGCTCATCGTTTCGGAAGAAGCAACGCGAAGATCATGAAAAGCAGTGGCATACTGGCAAGCCATTTAATGTGATAAAAATGAAATAATTAAAACTTATGAAATAATTCACAACTCAGTTTTAAAGAAATGAACAAAAACTGAAATTTGCCTTTATTTATAATATTGATTATAGCGTTCGTATATCATTTCTATAAATAAATTTCAAGCCAAGAATATTTGGCAGACATTTATTGACGCACAGCATTTATAACCAATATATAAGGGCGACCAACAAAAACGTACTGAAAGGTATATAGCAGGAAAAGATTTGGCCTACTCTGGTTGTGAAGCAGAAACACATGACAATTAACGTATATTTCAAAATAAAAAACTCAATTCTCTACATCGATTATTACTTGGGGTACTGGATATTATATTATTAAATACAGAACTAATCTAGTTTCTTTAAATTTTTAATAATTTTAATACAAACTTGATTTATTGAATAAAATATTGCTGCATTAAATTTATTTTTGAAAACGTGTCAAATTCTTCGTTGATAATTTAAACAATATTATAAAAATTTTTAGTCCAGTAAAATATGTCTCTTGACTTGATCTGTCTGACTTACTTGATGTTGTTGCTTTCATAGATACATGTGATAGCATAATTTCAATAATATGAAATCGTGCTTCAATCTATTAATAAAACTCTTGATAAAACATTGATAAAACATTGAGATATGTCGCGAATAGAATCTGCGGTTATTTTTCAATAATTTTTTATTCTTATGATATATTATGTGCACTTGCAGGACTGGTGAACATTCCATTATAAAATACGACAAGTCATCGGTTAGTTCGTCTATAGATTGTGTAACGGTCCAGCATCTGATCCATTTTATCGACTACCAATTTTCATTCTGTTTTAATACTGAATAATTTCTGGTTTATTTTTTGTCTTCACTACTAATTGCTCCTATGACATAATCATAAATAGTAGTATAAAACCTTTCATTGATTTTAGAAACATATGAAGATATAGAAAGTTTTTCTTGAAACTCATGTAAATATTTAATGAAGAAATCGATGTTACAATGACAATATATTTCTTCATTCTTCAACTTCTTTAATTTAGTATTATATAAACTATGACAGGTTGAAATATATGATCTAATTACCAATGTACCTTTCCAAATCCATAATAATAATTTCATTTCCGTTTTCTAGATTGTAATTATAATATTTTCCGTAGCGCCCCTGGACAAGTATAGACAGCAGAGAGGTTAAAAGGGCATTATTGTTTTATAAATAGGTAGCTCCCAAATTTATATCGGACTCTGAAGAGCGTAAAGTCGAATCCTGGGGAATATCGGTTGGCATTTCGGCTAATTTCTATTCAAGGGTCGTCTTCGTCTTTACTGGCTGGATGGGGTGAAAGAAACAACCTATATTTTCTAAGGAAGAGGCCTCACGCTCTGTTGTAGTGATCGTTGACATTAAGTAAAATCTAATGAATTTCATAGAAACAGATAGAAACAAATATTGAACACCATATATAAAAAAATATTGTTGAGAAGAGAGTATCGCAAAAAATAGTATAATAAATACAATTTTAACAATCCGAACCTATATAGGAGGAGAATAGGTAAACGATAGAAATTATTGAAAACGTATGGAAAGCAGAGCTGAAAAATATGAATTTATAAATAACAGAATTAACAAAGCAGCAAGGGTATAAAAACCAATTGATAGAAAAAAAGTTTTTCTATTTTTTCAGAGCAATTTTTTTCATCAGAAGTACATTATCTTTCCTTCGACTTTAAAAACGATAACGTAGTTATTAAAACGTATATAAGGTAGTGAATAAAGTAGACGTAGTAGTTATAGTGGAAGTGTGTAGTAAGTATGCAGAAGCAAGAACCAACATATACACGTATATAGAGTTCGAGCTCGAAAGCTACGAATAGAGGTAGATAAGTGACATTATTTCATTTCGGAATCGATTTACAACCGCGTTTTGCTCATAATGAGATATCTTAAGCACATATCTCATAAATTGGCTATTAATTTGCGTATTTTATGCAAACACAATGAAAAAAAAATGAATAAATATATTATTTAACATCATTGATATATAATCAACAGTTTCGGTGGAGTAGTAGCTTTTATTGAGTTAATGAGGAGATATTCAACAATGTAACCGATCATTCAAACATCGAACTGATAAAAGAGCTGCAAATAATCTTTCTTATTTCTTGTCAAAAACTTCACTATAATATATCTAATATCTTATCGAATTTCAAATAATTAAATGATAAAGTAACCACAATAAAAGGTATAAAAGTGACAAACAGAGTCGTAAATGCTATGTAATACAAAGCAGGGCATCCCTTCTAAGGAAGGAAACAACAGCATCTAATAAATAAGAAATAGTCGTAACGGGAAATCGATCTCTTTAACGACTAAAGCTATTTCCTGTTCTGTCTTATAGTCCAAACTTGCAGAAATAAGGGAAAGAAAACGAATTAAGGGGTACTTTTCTCATAATACCTATCGGAATATCATGAATGATGATAGTCTTTAAAACCATTATATGATTAAAAGTAAAGATGAAGTAGTATATTTATATAGGTACTTTAATTCAATATTTGTGACTTTAACCTGATTTTGTAAGATATATCCAAATAAATAATGAGACTTAACTTTACAGTCTACAAGAAAATATTCAAGACATTTTGTTCAATTAATAGGTTTGCGAAAAAAAAAATACCTACCAGATAAATAAAGATACTATCAATATTGCTTTTACACACGTTTTCATATTTTCAATAAAGCAACAAAATATTTAATAAGTTCAGAGGTACAGTTTTAAAAGCTATTGTGTTTTCTCAACAGAGAACTAGAAATAAACATAAATTTTAAAGGAAAATAGAAGAAATTTTTTCGAATAAAATCCAATTAAAAAGAATTTGGATGAAAATACATATAACAGGGAATCATAAAAATGCCATGAAGCACAAAATAAAGAAATGAGCTGTAGCCCAATATTTTTAGAAGATTTTGAAAAAGGAATGTAAAAAGGGAATAAGATAGGAATATGTATCATATCAAAATAAATATCATATTACTTGTCCAGTTTATTTCTCCATTTGCAGAATATCATCAATCATTCCTTAAAATCCACTATGCTTTTCTAAATTTCTGCCCGTTAATAAAAAATTGTAGATCAGTGAAAGTATTTATTACCAGTATGGAGCCCAACAAACATAATAAGACTTTAGAAATGAATCTACACAAATTTACAGCCTGCATCTTTTATAGAGTAAATACGATGTTGATTTAAAATGAGAATGAAAACTGGAAAATAGAGAACAAGAAATGGGAGATTGAAAATAAAACAGAGGGCAATATCCGAAAATATAATATTTCCCTCGCAAATGTATAGGTGCCATTACTGTCAATACAACGATTTATAGGGGTATAAAATCACAAAGCAATACTAGAGTAACACGGCAGCAGAATAGAAGTAGCATTGACATTTTCTTACATCAGATACGTTATATTCTATCCTATTATGTATGTAGACTTACGTAGAAAGAGACGAGTGGAAACCTGTTGAATTGTGCCTACAGTGCCATTTCAGTATCAATATGAATCTTGTCGAGCAACACGTAGTGATTAATATTTGAAATTAACTGTTGACAGTGAAAAAGTGATGTCGTACAAAATTTCACAGGCCTCTCGAATAGTAAGCAGTAAGAAGAGTCACTTAAAACTGGTCATCCAATTTCTTATACATCCAGACTCATTTGCTTTAGCTGTAATTTCAATTCAACTATCAAACACATCTTCATCTGAGTGTCACCAGCCTACCGTCCGAAGACAGCAGTTTTAGATTTCGTCAACACACAAATATATCCTAGGGCAAACCATCCAACTATTTTAAATCTTCAAAGATGTGTAACTTTATCATAAAGTACAATTGCCTGTATGTACCAACACTGAATTATCTAAAATCAGCAGTTGATATTTACACTGTGAAGCAGAAACATTTACATTTTAAGTCACAAAAAACTGGGATTTTAATAGGTGATAAAACGATCTGCAGGAATAATAAAGTCTAGTACCGATCATTGAAAGTCGATGTACTTATTTTGAGAAACACCCAAATATATCTACCCAAATAGCACAGAATATATTTTATAATTAGCATTTATCCTTAAAATTATCTACAATTTGATGTATTGTATTGTTTTATTGAAACCGTCATTAGCAAATTACTAACAATTGTCATTCGCTTAAGTTTATTGTGGAGGTTAGAAATTGATTGTTCTTTAAAAGTACGGTGGAATGAATGATCAGTAATAAATATCAGAACACTTCCGCCGTTGAACTCGTTCCTTATTTATTTGTCAAGCTGAGAGCAGCAAATCAGTTTATTACCCTTCTAATTCATTACTTCCGAAAACTTCGCTCCAGTCAACTGAAATTCGGAATTGTATTTATCGAAATTAGTCAACTGTGAGTTGTTTTGTTAAAGTTCAATCGATCAACTTTTGCAAAGAGCTCCAAAGTAACTGCGACCTGTTATAAAATCTTCAAGTCTTTGTATTCATTCAGTTCCAATAATTTGATGAAAATTATAGCTCAAAACAACACACACGATCATGTATACTGTTATTCCAAGATAAAATTGTGGAATGGAAATTACGTAACAGCTTAATATCAACGAAGACTTTTGTTTTTATAGATTGAACATACAATCTATACAATTATATTGATTAAGTTATTATTATCGAAGAAACAGAAAATCAGGAAGATCTATGAACAAAATCCAACGATACTATATGTTATATACTTATTGGGTCAATATAGTAATATCATATGTACAAGCTAAGACACACATACATGGGACTTCCGCCAATCAACTGTTCCGTTTAAACAGGTGCAAAATTCGACTCGTTACTGGTCTTTTAACCGGGTTTAGTTATTTTCATACTATAGGTATCCCGAACGATCCAGAATATCGCTGGTACATGCAGGAGGAAGAAACTGCAGACTAGATCATCTGTAAGTGCTCAGAATTCACACGGTTTGGATGATTGACTTTTTAAAGGACTATGTGCAATGCAGAGAGCACAATATAGATACAAGCGACAAACAAATGACAATATCTTTATACATTGTGAGCATAGGTGAGGAAAAAAACGAAAAAAGAAAAAAATATTTAGGAACCTTTCGTATGTGAAACCGATGTAGAGAAGACATGTAAAAAATCTCTAAAAATGTGAAAATACCTCAATTTCTAAGTTGTATTTTCGATCTACTAAGAATCTTCGCATTTTAAGTCCTACAAGAAACTTCTGACATATTTCTATGAATATTTGAAACATAAACTTTTAATTAGATAATCTATACAGTGGAAGAATGTTTCACTGTATCCGAGAAATGATAAATATATGCAAACATAGACTGTATTAAAATCTTAATATTAAAGCTCACCTTCACAACCGGATTTCTTTCTGCTGAAAATATATCTATTATGCCGTTCTTCCATTTTCTTATTAACCTACTATTTTATAAAATACCATTACATCTGATAATTTCATATACATTATCGTATATTTCAGTATAGAAAATTGTTTAAATTTTCCATTTGAAATAAATCAATTAAATTTATATCATCATAAATGTTACTAATAAGGAATTTGGTAATATTCATGTTAATTCTAAGTTCACAAAGTATGTAAAGTTCGCATCGTAGAGTTTTCCACATATAAGAGGGCGAAGACAAAACAAACACCGTCGAAATACTTCTATAATGATTTATAGTCGCATTCAAGGTACGACCAACCCTTTAGTCACAAAGCGGAAACTAACTAAGAAATGACACAGAAGGTATTTGCTGATATATATTCTGGTTGCAAAGTCTCTTCTAAGACGTTTTGCGCGACAATATAGAACCAACTAATGCTTTTCTGACCAAACTACATAAATAATCTGCGAAGGGCAATTAAGATAAGGACGTGTTTAATATTTCAATGTGCTTATAGGAATAGATATTGCCGGGGTTTGTGAGTATATATTGCTTAGGTGTTAAGACTATTGTAAATCCTCACTACTTTAATTAATTCTGCATTTTCCTCGATATTGCTTCTGCTTGTACTGCCATAGTACACAACTTCTGTAAATTTCAGATAGCATTGGCGTACAATATGTAATTTAATAGAAAATATCATCCATATATGTGACAAATATGTATACAGAATTATTTCATTTAAATCATAATGAAGTAGATTCAAAACTATGAAATAAAAACCGTCGTCGTTACGGAAATATATAGATACTATCATAATTTGTTTTGATAGCTCTATAGTGATTCTCATATGTATATATATATATATATATATATATATATATATATATATATATATATATATATAAATTTCTTTAATTTCTTATTTCTTAGACCTTTTAATATATAAATGCATCTAAATGTTCTTGATTTTAGGTTTTAGGTCTCTTCTGTTTTAAACTTAGTTTTTTTTGATAATTTCTCAATTTGATTCTTTGATACAGCAGTTATGTAATCATCTACATATCGGAAAAAGAATGGACTATTTATATCAAGTTTGCTTAGGACAATTTTCTCAAGATCTTCCATTACCAACTGTGCTATAACACTTGAAATGGAAGCCCCCATAGCACAAACATCAATTTGTTTGTATATTTCATTTTCATATTTGAAATATATTGTTGTAAGTGTATAGCTTTTATAAATTCTTTTTGAGGTATTTCTGTATATTCTTTAATTTTGTCCCATTTTTTTCATTAATATATTTTTCACAATGGTAATATGAATATTTGTATATAAAGAAACCACATCTAACGAAATAAATACGTATTCATTAGGAATTTTGATACTTTTAATTTTTTCTTTAGTATAGAATCAAATTGAAAACATGAATAAAAAATTAAATTCTTATCATAAAAAACTTAACAATAACATAAGAACAACTAATAGCTATTCAAAAAGCAAAAACTGTATTAAAAGAAAATAATTATCCGGAAAAATGATAAATAACATAATCAAGAAAAGGATAAACAGATACTACAATCAATTTAAAAACAAAAGAGAAACGAAACATCAAAACATAAAACATTTCCCAATGATTATCGAATTATTTCAATAAATATGATATTAGTATAAGTCATAGAGGACATAATACATTATCCAAATATTAAATCTAAAACACCAAAAAACAAAAGAAGTAATATTATATATCAAGTGCTTTGTACTAATTGTGACGCTGTTTAGATAGGGCAAACATCTCAGTATTTAGAAAATAGACTAAGAGGTCATCAATACGATAAGAAAAATAGAACTGCATTAACGAACCATGAAATATCAAAGAAACATAAATTCAATTATAAAGATGCAAATTTTCTTGAAGCGGAATCTAATACACGAAAAAGAGTTTTGCCCTTTAAGTTAGGCAAGTTTTATTGTTTTCCTATTCCTATGTTACTTCAACAGGAAGCCTAAAAAAACTTAAATCGTAACTTAACTTAACTTTATTTAACAAATAAATGGTAATTAGGTAACATTAGGAACAAATAAAATGACAATTAGGAACGTTAGAAACAAAATATCAGACAAACATAGAACAGCATACTAAACTTATAAAAATCAGGCTCAAATATTTTCATAAAAAATTCGGTAGGTCTCTGGAACTACTCCCTTATCCACGAGCAGGACTAAAGGTAATCTTTTAGCATCACTAACTTTCAGCTTTTTTTGTACAGATTTTGTAGGTCTTCCTCCTTAGTTGATGAACTTTTCGAACGCCATTCCTCCTCTTCCCAGTACACAGAGCCATAGTCGTTTTTGAAGTAGATGGTATTTTCCTTGTTTTTTATTGCCTTAACCATACAGGCCAGGCTACTTTTGAATTTTTTAGTTTTACTGATGGTAGTTGTTTAAAATTTTTGAAGTCCTTAAACGTAAGTTCAAAACCTTATAGGGATTTTTTTCCTTGTTGTTCTCATAAGTTGGATGTATCATTGGGGCAAGTAAATAGGGCCTGCGTGTAGGGCAGTTTTTATAGACCTTTCAATGCAGGCATGCACAGAATCACCCTCATTCTGTGTATGTCCGGTCACCAAAAACTTGGGTGATGCTTGATATATGGTCAAATTTTTTTAATGTATAGTAATACATTCTTCTGACAAATTGGATCTTTTGCTGCCCTGCGCAGTTATCTGAATAGAATATTACATCAAGAGGTTTTTCCATTTTTAGTGACAACTCCCTCAAGCTTTCTAAATATTTCCAGAGGCAAGAAGCAATTTCCCACGATTCTCTCTGTCCATCTGCTTCCGTCCACGTATAGCAATAAACCTCCATATTTTTTATGTTGCAAACAGTCAAATTATACATTGTGAATTTTGAAACATAATAAAAAGAAGATATTTTCCCTCGTGGGAACGGTAATGTTGCCTGTAGATCGTATACCGATAAATATAAATATTTTTGTAAGTGACACAAGTGTCACATTGGTCCTTTTTCGGCTTGTAAAAGCTTATGTTGAAACTCTTGAAAATTTTATAATACTGGTGATATGGCAGCACTTTTCTTCCTTCTATGTACTCTCTGTTGCTATCTTTTCGGCAATAGTGGCTTTCCACTCTTGGGATTTTGTTAATGTGTTTGCACACATTTTCAATGTCTTCTTTGGAAAGCAAATACTTTACAAACTCTGTTTTTTTCTCCACCAGAATTTGTTAAAAAATACTTGTGGCTCAACGACCTTTCTATTTTTCTATCTACCACTACTCTTCGGTACTTGGGATTTATAAAGCTGGCATGATTATTAATAAATGCTCTTTGAGCACTTAAATCGCCCATAGCCCAATAAGCATCAAAGAGGAGGTGCCTCTGACAATCATCAAATTTCGTTGAGCATTTTAAAAGACACTTATCGCCACATGGTGACTTAAGGTTTCTCTTTCGAACAGATTTTTTTGACTTTGCTGAAATATAATCCAGTCCAAGGTTTCTACGTTTTTTTGCTATTGCTTGTTGGTTGCCTTTTCCCTTTCTTTTCTTATTTTGGTTTCCAGTGGAAGGTACTGATTCAGTCTCATTATTATGAAAAACCTCTCTAGTATTATTATAATCAGGCTCTTGGATTGCTGGTGAATAAACTACAGGTTCAGTCTCGTGAATAATTACAGAAAAGGCTATAGGTTCAGTCTCGTGATTTCCTGGAGAATAAGCTACAGGTTCAGTCTTGTGATTAATTGCAGGAAAAGCTGTAGGTTCAGTCTCGTGATTTCCTGAAGAATGGGATACAGGTTCAGTCTTCTTGTGAATTTCTGGAGAAGCTACAGTGCCAGTTTCGTGCTTTCCATTAGAAAAAACAGCATCATTTGCAGTATCAACTGGCAAAAATTCTGTGTATGTCAGCTCCGGCTCCATTTCGACGTCTGGATCAGCTACTGGAGTTAATAGCACAGGATGCGGAATGTCAGAAACCCAGTCAGCAGTCCACACAGGCGTTCATTAATCCTGCTACTTCCGCCATTCTCTGTGTTATCCTGTTCAAGCTGTTTTTTCGCTAATTTAACCATAAGTTAAGTTCGATTCCTCATTTTGACAGCTACAATGAAAAAGGGGTAGGCATTTACATACTTAGTTGGTTTTATTAGGGTCCTTAAAGTCACGGTATTAATATTCTACAGATATAAAAAGAAAAGTTGCCATTTTGATTTAAAACATTGGTCGAAGGAAGTTTTCACGCCAACATCCACGGCCTATGTTTAATCATAATATGGCAACTTTTCTTTTATTATTTGTTGAATTTTTATACCGCCCTATTAGGTACAACCTACCTATGTATTTAGGTAAGAAATATAATTCGGACATGTTGTTTAGGTTTTAAAAAGTAGGCGCTTGGTATTCAAAACGAAGCCCAAAATATTACATGGCATTGATAAGAAAGTGACCTATTAGCACTATATACCACTGTAGGATAATACATTGCGCCATTTACGTGCTTTGCCCAAAGTCGATAACGAATCATCAGCATAAAATGAGTTAAGAGGATAAAAACAATTCTGATAGTCAGGGGAAAACTAAAACTTATAATGACACATCTGTAAGAAGTGCCGGTATCACATAAAAATAATAACAATAAACTAAGAGAGTTTAAAAAGATAATGACACATTAGCCAATAGTTAAATTTACTCATCAGAAGCGTGACCTCTCCCATCGATGTCTTGCAAACGACTGACACAACGAACAAAGCGTCACTATCAGCAGCTAAAATAAGCTCAATTTCGCGCGTAAATTGAACAATAGCAAAGATTATAGTGCCTCCTGGCAGTACATTTTTGAAGTTACATAAGTGCCATTATCATGGTAAAATAGAGCATAATTTTACAAACATTTTGATACCAAATACTCAAAAATTCATTTTGTTGCAGTTGTGCCGGTTTCTTTATAAACCGTCGATATATATAAGAGTAGTTTTTTATTGGGAACGTTGCAAGGAAACACCGAAGTGGACTAACAATATATTTTCCGACCTTTCAAATACTTATGTTTTCATCGTCTGGGACTGAAATTATGGTCAAATACAATATAAGTAATATGTATAAATGTGTAACAATAATAAAATGTTACTTAATAATTAATTAAGATTGCCGGTGATTGTTGATACTATTAAAGCTTGTAAAAATTTTTAAACTTTGTAATATCTGTTTTACCCTTCAAATTATTCTTCTTGAAAAAGTATGTAGATGATATAATTTTATCCCCTCCATATAATGAAATTGATAATTTATTATCAATTTTACTTCAATAGATTCGATCCCTATATAAAATTTACTATAGAAAAGGAAAATAGTAAAAATCGTTACCTTTTCTTGATACTAAATTTTAAGAAACGAAATTAATAAAATTTTAATTGACTGCTTCTGGAAGATATATCAATTATCATTCATATCACCCACGTAACACTAAAATTAATTTAATCAAGTAGATGAAAAAAGGAGTCCTAAAAATTTCTGATCCAATTTTTCATAAAAAAACATTAAAATACTTTACAAACTTTTTTATAAATATTTATATCCTCCACATCTTTTGAAGCGAATTTTGTATAATTCATGTGACATTCACATTAAATCATCATTTTCAAACGTCATTTCTAACGTCATTTCTAACATTTATTTTCCAAATATTTATACACCTTCACCATATACAAAATGAGTTACTCCTAAACTTTCTGGAATCTTTAAACAACACAATAATAAAATATCGTACAGTCAAACCCTTCATATTCAATCTATTTTACTAAAGTAAAAAGATAAATCACCAATCAATAATTTGCCTAACATGGTATATGAAATACCTTGTTTGTGGCAAAAAGTGGTCAGTCGAAAAGGTCACTGATCAGTTGGATAACTTCTCACAAGAGTGATAACAGATTATATCCTGATAGATATTCATTAGCGACTCATGTCTATCACGAAGGACACAATATGAATTATGAATCTGCCAAAGTTTGGACAACTGAAAAAAAACTAAAAAAAAAACAACATATATTGCCCAATATGATGAATGCATTAATAAGAAAACTGATAACCTTAGTGTAATTTATGCACATCTTCTAGATTTTGAAAAAACAAATTCTATAAAAATTCAACGCCATTAATAACCAATTAACCTCACCTAACCTATAAATTTCAACTTCACTTATAACGACCTAATATATTGAAATTTAATGTTAATATTGAATTTTGAATTTTATGACTTGAAAAATTTTTACAAGTTTTAATAATACCAAAAATCATCGAAAATCTTAATTAAATATTGTAAGTAGCATTTTATTATTATTATATATTTATACATATTACTTATATTGTATTTGACCATAATTTCAGTCCCAGACGATGAATATAAGTTTTCGAAAGCTCAGAAAATATATTGAAGCTAGTCCACTTTGGTATTCCCTTGCCACGTTCCCAATAAAAAACTACTCATAATATAGCTGGCAATGAATTCATTATATATATATATATATATATATATATATATATATATATATATATATATATTTATATATAAACATAAATATATATAAATATATATATATATATATATATATATATATATATATATATTTCTTCAATTTCTTATTTCTTAGACCTTTTGATATGTTAATGCATCTAAATGTTCTTGATTTTAGGTCTCTTCTCTAGTTTTTTTTGGAAGTTTTTAAAAGAAGGATGAATTTTGACGTTTCGATTTTTCTTTAAGTCTTTATTTTATTTTATGTCTCTTAAAAACCATAAAAAAAACTAATTTTGAAACAGAAGAGACCTAGAATCAAGAACATTTAGATGTATTTATATATATATATATATATATATATATATATATATATATATATATATATATAAGTGATCTGACTGAGTTTTTCTGTTGATACGTGACTGTTAGTAAAAGTTGGTAGCACCATTATACCCCAGAAACACAAATACGGTCCAATTATTGAACTTCATTCGAGGTACGTACCTTCCAAAAAGTAAAAACCATTCTTTTGGCTAATGGGATCATGGCCACAGTGTTTTCTAGTTACAATAGTGTAATATTTATTTATCATTACGAAAAAGCCAAAATATAAGTGACCAGTATACTGCTGACTAGCTGACAGGTTTTGATTCCAAACTTAAGAAAAAACAGTTGCATTTGTTGAAGAGTTTATTTTATCATGATAAAGAACGTTGTTAAAACAATAGCCCAACTAGAAAATAGATATTTCGTTGAAAATTTTTATGAGTATTTTTTTATCATATGGAACAGAAGTTTGGAAGGAAGGGATAGAAATTTCATGGATCAATAAAAAGTTTCGAGGTAAAAGAGTTTTAAGAAAGTTATAAATGAATAAAACCTCACAGACCTAAACGCCGACAAAGATGTCGTCAACAAAATCATTCTAAACAAAGGTAAATAGACGTGCAAATGTAAATAGGTGCACTCTTCTTATATACACACATAATTTACAAACAATTTAAAGAATACAAGTAAAGCCTCTTGGTATGTTTACTTATAAATCGTAGTTCCTTGAAACAACAGTAATAAATGTACACAAAGAATGTGACTACGTTGCGTATATGATTGGTTTTAGAATAATCGTTTATTTGTGTCTACAGGAGGTTTTAAGTGAGAAAATATTCGAATAACCAGTTTTCACTGATACCTACTTGCATATAGATTTCTAAATTGTACATTACAACACTCAGTAACCGTTAATCTTTCTACACATTATCAGTGATATTTGTTTTTTGTTAACTGTACCTGAATTCATAAATAGTGTTTTCTACTGAAAAATCATCTTTCTCTCCATTAAACGTTACTTCATTGTAATATATATACAAATTCACAGTACAAGTATACTACCTCAAGGGAATGAAAAAATTAAGTAAAACAAATTATTAGAACATACTCTATTTGAACTTCACTAAAAAATAACTGTGGTTTGAGAAGTTTTTTCACTTAATTCTCTCATTTCATTATTTCCACTTATTTACATATTCAAAAATATGGATAATTGTTCTTGTATTTGATCTAAAAAACAATTTATTGTTTTTATATAATTATTGTTCGCTATATCCATTGGTGAGTTTGGTTATTAACTTTTGCATATGATGTAGTTCTTCATCATACTTAGTTCAATTCAGTCTCAGTGTCACGGTAAGACAAGATCTAACATGGTTTGTCACTCTTTACATTTTAAATTCCAAGTGACTCATCCACAACTGTAAATTGAAAACGTACTACTATAGAAAATTTTTAAAAAATGTGCATATCCACGTTACACCTATTTTTGAATAAGAAATATGAGCTGGTTTTCAATTGAATTACGTACACCCTATAGCGGGGTGATCACAACCTCTAAAATGGAAATAGGGGTTCAGTTTCTTATTCTATTATTATTTTCTTAATACTTTTGAGAGAAATCAAGTGGAATAAACTTTTATATATAAAGTGTCTTGCAATGAGCAATTATTGGAAAATAACTAATTTTGGAATGTTGTCTCTATGCAGAGACAAACCCTGGTCTCAAATTTCCGTCTAGCACGTCTAGCCGCCTGTTATTGTCTACACGCAGTTATTACTCTTCTCTTCAAATTTCTAGGCTGTGTTTTATATCAATTTTAGATCTCCCCAAACGCGAAAATCTAGAGAAGTTTGGTCAGGCGATATTGATGGCAATTCTATTGCTCGTGTTCGAGCAATTCTGCCAAAAATCTTATTATTCATTCACTATCTAAGCGGAATAAAACAATATGGTCTTGAACTTGAATAAGATCTTTTCACTCCCTGCATCGATTATATTCTTGAAGCAATTCTACGTAATTTAAACTCAAATAATACTATTTTTAAGATTATAACCCCCAGTCTACGATAACTTGTTAAGAGTATTATTAACAAAAAATTCTATCATTAGTATTCCAAATATTGCGCACAATATTTTGGTTTTAATTCAGTAGCAATAGTTTCCTAAAACTTGGATAACGAAGCTCACTATGAAGTAATTTCTACTCCTCCATTATTTTGTTAAATACCACAAGTAAAATTACTTTCATTCATTTCAATTCACTAGAGTAATATTACAAATTTTCATTGATACCTAAAACATCAAACCGAACTGTTAAAAAAGATTAAATATGTGGTATTTTTGGAAAGGTAGTTAAAACACCTTTAAAAGAGATATCAGTTAAACTTCTTTTCTATTGAGGGTTTTAGGAGTTCGACAAACTCCGCTAGAGGGTTGATGAGTGTTACGTGACATTGCATAACGTTGAATTTTCTCTAGGGGCCGACATATGGAGGATGGTACGTTTTCAAATTAATACCTTGTGTGTAATGAAAAATTTACAGTGATTTAATTTAAGGCAATTTTTCTACAGTACATTTCCTCCTACAAACAATATTATCTTCCAAAACACGAGAAGAATATAACAGAGAACAGAACAAAATAAATTTCATGGGAAGTGTCTGTTTGTCCAACATTAATTAAGAAGTGTTTTGATTACGAGAGTTCCTGTTTTGAGAAATTTTACTTAAATAATAACTGATGTAATTTTAAATGTGGATAGCGGCAGCTACACTAACGATTCTCAATTCTTAGCACTTGCTAATACGAAATGGTAGCGCGAAAACAAATGTAATATAAGTTGTATCATCTAACCTATTATCCATTATATTTTAATAGGGTAGATCAATTTAGCCGTTCATATGAAGATCACACTTTCGATATATATGAAGAGATAAGAAAATAGGATTTATATTTTAACTCGCAGTTATATTTCGCTCTTTAGATTAAGCATCAAAAGGCGAATAACACCCAATCCATTGATCAAAAGCGTATGCAAAAGTTCAAGTAATATGATACCCAATTTGTATTACACATAAAAATGAGTTTGTAATTTAAAAAATGGCTAAGGTAACTTGTGTAAAATATGGATATACAAAATACCTACCTTGCTGAAGATTTTGAATCAGAACAAAGGCATATTTGCTTGTATCACAGATTAATTAGTAAGAAAAATTCTCTAGAAGCAATTCTATCAACATTCGTTTCGATTAGTAACATTTGTGAACATGGTTAGAAGTATCAGAAAATTTTGCACACCTATACTTTTTGCTGCTGCACAAGGTTTATATGAAGCTTGACATGAGGGACTGTTTTATAAATTTGGGTACTGTTGTAAAGTCGGCTTTAGACTTATCGCGTTTTCGCGTTTCACACTATTTTCGTGCTGTTTCGCGAAAAATGAAACGAAATGCGAAACACTCTCTTTACGCTTTCGAAAGACGAAATGCATCTCTTTACACTTATCGTGTTCGCGTTTTTTCGGTCTTTTCGTGCTATTTCACGATAAGTCTAAAGCCAGCTTAACTGAACTTCGCATATCGTAAGTAATAATACAGAGTTGAGTGAGAAAAAATATACAATGGAATTAAAGCACTAGTGCAAAGTCCAGTTTTGTCAATGACACTTAATTAATGCAATGAGAAGAATTACGAAACCTAGTTTGTAGAAAAGTTATTATTTAAACTAAAATTCAGTAAATAAAGTTCAATAGCTGATAACTTCTACATGAAGATTTTTAATATACTCAAACAATATATTTCTCTATAATCTACTTATTTGTCACATTTATATCCTCTTCAATGCTAGAAAATCCTTGTTAAATAGGAAAAATAGGAATTTTCATCGAAATAAAAAATATACTTATTTATAGCAGGATATTACAAACATCCGGAGAAAATGAGTTGTTATTTTATTCATAGTATTCAACTCTGTGGGTGCACAGAACAAAAGATGATTTTATTCAAATGTTTTTTCTTAGTCTCACGGTACTAATCATAAATTTCTGACATAAACAACATTATACACGGTGTTAAAGAGCGCAACCCTTCGTCTAAGAAACTTCTTGGTTAAGGAGCTTTGAATGACAGACAAATGCGAACTGAGGGACAGGATGCCGAGATATGAGAGCTGGTAGATGGTAATTAAGGTAAGTCGTTAAATATTCATCTATATCTGGAAACTTAACAAACTTGAAAATGCAAGACGTGATTTATACGAAAATTGAATAACTATATTCTCCCTGGTTGCTCCAATTTGTCTAAATTCCAACGATTCTAGACATATACATGTTCTATTATATGTATATATATATATATATATATATATATATATATATATATATATATATAACATAAAAAACAATATACAGTTGGAGAAGATGAGATCATTATGTCATATGATTGAATCTGTATCAGATCTCTTTTCACTTATTCATACGATCACGTAGTATAGAGAATAATTTTTCGATAGAAACACTATTTCATTAATTTTTATTATTTCGACTTATATTTAGACACTTCATATCAATTTTTTAAAAAACTTGATCAGGAATCGGACAATGAAACATTCATGTGATTTCATTTCATCGCAAATAACCTCTTGAAACCCTTTTGAAATGATCATTGTAAATAATTCAGGAAATCATCTCAGTAGTTTCAGCGATTCATATTTTATTTTGATGCCTTCTATCTATCGAAGATGGGTACCTGAATATTCAATATGATTTTGGGAATAAAAAGTCAGATGCAGTCTTCTAAGCTAAACAGAATGATAAATTCTGAGATTGTGTTCCAACGAATAAGTTAATAACGACTATACTGTCCTGTAGCAGAAATTAAAAATCCTCTGAGGATTTTTAGTAAGATTAATAATAAGTTGAAGAAGCCGTGGTCGTTTTGTTTCCAAGCAAGGTGACAGAGGGTCTTGTGCCAAATCTCCAAGGTGTCTTCCCTCACTCTTGGACAAATCATTAGGTTAATCATTAGGACAGTATAAAATAAACGTATGAAGTTATCAATAACTCGTGCATAAATTAGTATATTTATGCTCCAATTCAGGAGTAACAAGGCCCATTAAAACCAATACCTTCCAAAATAGCAGCTGCACAATGGAACTTCCTGCACTACTCTACGATATTTCGAGAAAATAAAGACCAAATCTTTTCAAAAGTCATTGTTAAAATGAGTTGACCGCGTGTAATTTTCGATGGACTATTAAACCTGAAACCGAAACATCAGAAGCGATCAAAAAAACGACAAGTACTCAAATGTTCTCTACAGTCAGAAAATGATCTTGTTTATTAGTAACTCTTCTTCGTCCGCACATAGCTCTTGCTTCTACATTTCAAATCGCTTTATATTGCTTAAAAATCTGCAAAATGACATTCAAAACTGTAAGCGGCTATAGTAGTATTTATAGCAAACCTGTAGTTATTACACAAAAAGTACTTTAATCAACACAAAGTGAAGGAATACTATATAAAAAGTAGTGACGAAAAAAAAAATCTATTAGAATGACAATTTTGCAAGTGAAGTTGAATGTACAAAGGTAAACATTCGTTCTCGTCACTTTCTTACTCCTTTGTGAGTCAACCGATCTTTATCAAAATATTTTGATAAGCACCGCAACAGCTTTAAACGTCACATTTTTACCCGTCTTTGAAAGAACTAACTATTTTAAATCAGAAGAAATCTAAAATCCAGACACCTTTTGATATATTAATGCATATCTAAATGTTCTTGATTTGATAGTTGTTGGAAAAGTTTTTGTACATATGGTAAGGAAAAATGTTTTATGTTTTGTTTATCCTTTCCTTGAATATGTTGTTTATCATTTTTTCGGGATAATTATTTTCTTTCAATGTAGATTTTGCTTTTTTTGAATAGCTAAGCATCTAACTTCAGGATCTGATAGTTGGATAATCAAATACATACTTCAAAGACAGAATACCCAATGAAAACCATGGAGTGTATGAAATCCCCTGCTCAGATCGCACCCGTTCCTATATTGGCCATACAAATCGATGTATTTCCGTTAGAGCCAAGGAGCACTTGTCTGTCACTAATTCCGATATTTCCTCTACCCTTGTATACATATATATATATATATATATATATATATATATATATATATATATACATATATATATATATATATATAGATATATATATATATATACATATATATATATTATATGTTTCTGAACATTTTGATTTTAGGTTTCTTCTGTTTCAAAATTAGTTTTCTCAATAAGTTTTAAAAGGTAGATGAAAGTTGACGTTTCGACTTTTCTTTAAGTCTTTATCAAAATATATATTTTGATAAATACTTGAAGGAGCGGAGTGGGGCGATAGTTTTGGTTCTCTTGAAATCAATTGTGTGTCCGGTATGTATACGATGTATGTATACAAGGGTAGAGGAAATATCGGAATTAGTGACAGACAAGTGCTCCTTGGCTCTAACGGAAATACATCGATTTGTATGGCCAATATAGGAACGGGTGCGATCTGAGCAGGGGATTTCATACACTCCATGGCTTTCATTGGGTATTCTGTCTTTGAAGTATGTATTTGATTATCCAACTATCAGATCCTGAAGTTAGATGCTTAGCTATTCAAAAAAAGCAAAATCTACATTGAAAGAAAATAATTATCTATATATATATATATAGTTGATATAAACCAAGTTTCCTACCAATGGAATACTTTCCATACACAATAAATTCAGTCGCCCATTATCCTTGAAACAATTCAATTTAAAAATATAATTCACAGCCTTTCGTGTACTTAATTCTATTTCTAAGTTTAACTTTGTAAGTGATTATTCCAGTTTATTTTTAGAAAAATCAACAAAGCAAATTATTTTTTCCTCTCAGGGTAACGTACAAGCAACTAAAAACAGTTGAAATCTAAATTAATTATTTCTCCATCAGATCCCATCGCTCACTGTTTCCACCCTTGTTGTTTATGGTAAGGCAATGGGCCATATTTTTTCAGGAAAAGGGCTAAGTGTGTAGAAATATTGACGTTACAATTAGAGGTGTTTATGAACCAGTAATATATAGTTGTTTTTGTCACGATCTCGTACGGAGTGGAGAATGGGAGAGACCAGAAAAAGAGATGAATAAGTGTGAATGTTAAAGGGTACGAACATGCATGAGAGCTTTTTGTTCATAACTATTATTTCAACAAAAGTTTGTATTCAGAATTTATTGCAGATGTAACTCCCAGTATAATTATGAAAAATAAAGTAAATTTGTGTTGCAAATTGATATTGAGTAGAGTTTGGTAATTGTTCATCATGTTTCTTCACCTACAAATATATGTAAAAGACGTTTAATATAGAAGGGTTATTTTAAAATTCACTATCAAATATCAAAAATAGCGTTATATGATAGAATAGGAGAAAATTAAGTAAATTGTCTCACACACTAGAGTCAAATAATTAGTAACACTTCCTTTCAAGTTGTCATCATTATCAATGTGATAAACTATTCTCGAAAATTGTGGAAATTTCTTATGAAACTAGAACGTTTAGATTATTTTTTCTCATGAACATTTGTGTATCCTTAACCATTTACGCACATTTCCATCACTCTTTACACCTTCACCAACAGGAGCAATTTTTTGGCATTTAAAAATCGAATAACAGATTGAGCTTCACAGTGAACGGAATTACTGATGGACATGATGACAAACGGAGCAGATTAACCTTATAACCAATACGGACAGAGACATGTAATGTAACGGCGGCGTGCCGTAGTGAGACTGAAATAACGGAATACTCGGATTCTCACTTCAATTGGGTATATTTCCAGCATTTTTTTGTTCATGTTCATAATTACCGATATCCCATATTCAAAAATAAATTATTTCTCATTTACTTTTGTATCTATTATTTTGTTCTTACTATTCTCATTTTTGCCATATTTTGTCTTTTTTTTCTCTTATATTTTCCTAATTTGATGGATGCAACTTCTCCTCCGTTGTCTTTCTTCAATTAACGCTCCTTGCAGAAATTACATCTACATTTACAATCTATAACTAATTAATTGCCTTCCTTGTATGTTTTTTGGTATAAATCTTTCGTTACCTCGTTGCTCCATTTCATCTGTGTTTGTGGCGTCACCTAATATTTCATTATCAAATTTTCTGTGTATTTTCCAAAAATGTTTATTCCCCTAATCTGCCATTTTCAAATCTTCTATTTTTTCCGCAGATTCTCTAAACACATGGGTACATGGATTTTCACAGAGCTTCAGTATTAACAACTCCACCAATTTCAGATACGCATCCACCCAAATTTTAAAAATATATATTGAATTGAGTAAAAAGTGAAGGAAACAAGGTTTCCACTATTTTTTGCTATTGGTTTTTCGATATAATGTCCTTATGAGACTACTTTGTGACTGTTTACAAACAATTTTGTGGAAACACAGCATTTCATCAAAATTTCCTAAGAAATTTGATTGCAAAATATGATAGGAAAAATAAAAAAACTTTTGTAATAATAAAATTAATTGAGCAGTTTTACAAATGTTTGATTGCTGTAATTATCACTACTTTAGAAATTTTAAAAGGGAAACTGTAAGATATCTAAAATTCACCGTTTCATTCTATTTGAATTTCAGGGATACAACTACTAACAGGTTCCCTTCATTATAAAAATAAAAATATTTAAGGACCAAAAATAGCATCATGAATTCCAGGATGCAATTTCATTTCTCTTTTGTATGCCTTCTTTCAACCGAAAATAGTGATATTTTTTATATCTATGGGATTTGTTATGTTCTAAAATTTCTTCATAGCAACGTCTTAAACGTTAAAACTAAATAGCAAATAGCTCGCGTGAGTAAAAAGGTTTATTTTGCCAAATATAATAAGGACTGCTGTATTCATATTTACAAGTTGACGCGACCAGCGAGTGAACTTTTATGCAATTCCTTTTGGTACAGGAAAGAATTATGACATAAGCTTCTGAGCCTTGGTTTATAGCCATTGGTATAAAAAAATATATTCTCCTCTGTTTGTAAAAACATTTTGATCTTCACGATTATGCAATTCCTAAGGAATCTTCTAATAAGCTGATCTACTGACTATTGCAAAATATCTGTAACAGTTATTATTTATTTTGTGAATGAACACGCATTAAAGTGACTAAATAAACAATGACATTTCACACGCCATTTCAGAGACACCAAGCTTCTAGTGCCAAATTCGTAATAATTCTTATTCCAATAATCCCTTCATGCAAGCCTGGCAGAAGGCAGACTTAACATAGAGGCCCTCCTGTTGATGGATAACTAACATCAGATCTGAAGACTTAAGAGGACCAAACTTCAAGAGTTTGTATGAAAAGAGCATTGTGTGTGAGAGATATACCAATAATAGAATGAAACGCTGGCACGAAATACTTAAATAATTATTAAATGGACTTTAGTGAAGTGAGTACGTAGCTTTAAAAATGGTTAGTTTTAGCTAGATGTGTGTTTTGTTACTCATTGCGAATATATCAATTAATCTTGTTTTTGTGAACTCTGAATTTGTTTAAAAAAATAAGCAAGAGTGTTAAATGAAATATTTTAATTATGAGCCTCGAAAATCTAAATTAGATATCTACAACGAGCTTATCATAAACACCTGTTGATTATGTTTTAAAAAACAGATCGGTGGAAGTTAATTATGTTTTTGAGGTCAGAAAATTATCAGAAGAAATACCTTGTAACATCATATTATACAGTGCTTTTCAGATAAAAGTATCCACCTTTAATAACTTTTGTAATACTGGTATTTAGAAAAAATCCAAAAACACGTCAATTTATGTTGGAAGGGGCAAGTGTTATGGCTTATTTAAATTTACTGGAAAAGCCACCCCCTCACCCCTAGCAGCATCCCCTTTATTTTTTTAAATTACTTTTCATATTTTTTATGTAAAATTTGGATACTCCTCTTTGAGCTGATTTCAAAAATGTATGATACTTGTAGGTTAAAGTGGTTAGTTTATAAGATAAACAATTTCTCTTTTAAGAGCACAAATTTTACTTATTATTTATTTTCACCTTATTTGCCTGCACTAAAATGGGTTGTACAACAGTTCAAACTCTTTAATCTTTTTAACTGTGCTATTTATTCTACTTAAACATTTGACATTGTCAACTAGAATTTGTAGTCACTATTGATAGTGTAATTTGATACATTATTTATTTTGTTTCTCTGAAATGGTTTACTCTTTGCAAGAAAGAATTGAAATTGTAGGTTTATACTACCAAAATAATAATTGTGCAAGAGCTGCTGCTAGAATATTTAACGAATTACATGACGGAAGACATGCAACTCATAAGTATGTAATTCAACTGATGGAGGAATTTACCACAACAGGGTCTGTTTGTAATAAAGTGCATAAGCGAGAGGAACTCGTAAATAACGAAGCAATCCAAGTGGCAATTTTAGGGCAAGTCAGCTTAGAGGCTCAACAACCCCAATCGTTGTCAACAATAAGTAGAGCGATCGGTATTTCATCTTCTACAGTTTTCCGAGTTCTACATAAATTCAAGTACAACCCATACAAAGTTAAGTTGGTGCACGAGTGGAATGAAGATGATTTTGATCGTCGTCTAGAGTTTTGCGAATCAATGACGCAAATTATCAATAACAATCCACAATTGTTAAACAATATTTGCTTTTCTGATGAATGCTCATGGTCATTAAATGGCTTAGTAAGTAGGCATAATTGTAGATATTGGGATCCACATATTATGCGTGAATTCCATACACAACATCCCCAAAAGTTAAACGTTTGGTGTGGTATCCTAGGTGAGCACATTGTCGGACCTTTCTTCATCAACGGAAATTTAAATGGTGAATCATATCTTGAGTTACTCAGGGAACGGCTTGACCCACGTATTACAACAATAATAGAAAATGATGATAACCTTTCCGAAGATTTACTGGTATTTCAACAAGACGGAGCTCCCCCACACTATGCTATGCCTGTCCGAAAATTTTTAAATGAAACATTCCCCGCTCGTTGGATAGGTAGAAGGGGGCAGATGATGGAGTGGCCACCTAGGTCACCGGATTTAACACCCCTAGACTTCTTTTTATGGGGGTATTTGAAAACAAAAGTTTATGCTACCCAACCAGAATCTCTGGATGATTTACGAGAGAGGATAGAAAATGAATGTCGACAATTAAATCCAGCCGTATTAAGCAATGTCAGAGAGGCATTTCAAAATAGATTATAACATTGTATGGAAGTGAATGGTACTCAATTTGAACACTTATTGTAACTTCATAATAAATAGCACAGTTAAAAAGATTAAAGAGTTTGAACTGTTGTACAACCCATTTTAGTACAGGCAAATGAGGTGAAAGTAAATAATAAGTAAAATTTGTGCTCTTAAAAAAAAATTGTTTATCTCATAAACTAACCACTTTAACCTACAAGTATTATACATTTTTGAAATCAGCTCAAAGAGGAGTATCCAAATTTTACATAAAAAATATGAAAAGTAATTTAAAAAAATAAAGGGGATGCTGCTAGGGGTGAGGGGGTGGCTTTTCCAGTAAGTTTAAATAAGCCATAATGCTTGCCCCTTCCAACATAAATTGATGTGTTTTTGGATTTTTTCTAAATACCAGTATTACAAAAGTTATTAAAGGTGGATACTTTTATCTGAAAAGCACTGTATATTTCGATCATGTAATTGAATAGTTTTCGTGTTGCTCTGTTCCAAATATAATATAAATCGTTTTTTTTTTGTTTAGGGTTGTTTCTGTTGTCTCAACTTATTATTGATATTTGACATTTTAACAATTTGAGAATGCATAGCAAGTGACAATTGCGAATAAAAGTAATAGTATAAGTTATCGTACTCCTTATGTATCGATGTATATTTCAACATGTTCGACTTGATCAGACTATCTATGCAATACTGTTATTTATTCAGAGATAAATGCATTAACATGGAAAATGTCACCCTTGACACGTTACAACGTTAAACATATCACGCACGATACAAATAAAAACAACAGTTTGTGTTCTGCTTTCCAAAACAAACGCAAATGACCAATTCAAACTAATATTCTGTTCTTCGTTCAGATGTTTCACATACGCATCCAACCCCATAATATTGTTTGTATTTTGGTACAGAGATCGTGCGGAACGATATGACAATTGTCTATGTGTATGTCGACCACGTTTTTGATGTAAGCCATTTATACATGTATAATGTGTTAATCATGTTAATTAGTCAACAAGATTGTTTTTGGAGTGGAACTAATTGAATATATTGATTACGAAAATACAAAAATATGAATTTGAGTCCTTAACGATGGTTCCTAGTTACCGAGTTAAGGAGAAGTGCCAAGCCGTTACACACACAAAACCTATAGGTAATCAATCAATCAATTCATAAAAAATAGTATATATATATATATATATATATATATATATATATATATATATATATATATGAAGTTATGACAAAATGTTTGAGAAATAATATATTATAATCATAAAAAAACTTTGTGTAGCGCATAATATTAACTCCTAAAGAAGATCGTTTTTTATTTTAAAAAGTTTTTTGTGACAATAAATACAAAAAAATAACTTGTTTTTACCCATTTTTTTGTTTGGAATATACAAGATAATTAAAAAATAATCTTTCAAGAGATGCTTTTCCCTATGATTTTTCCATTATGAGCTAAATATCTATACTATATTTGGAAAATGGAAAAAAAATTATTGCAAAAATTATTCAATTCCAATATCAGGATTTTCTAAAAGGTTTAAAACTTCTTGTGATAGTGATCCTGTTTTTCTAGGAAGCAATTTCCTCAGCCCAGTAATATATGGATTCGAGGAAACCATAAGCCTTTGGTATATGTCTTGCATAGTTAGGGTTCTGGAAAACTTCCTAAAGAACTGCTGCCTGTATTTTCGAATATCTTTGTTTGGGCTTTCTTGAGTATCTTCACTCAATATGCCTATGGCGATATCTGAGCCATCTACGATCTTGTGACCATGAATTAATACTTTATGTAGGGTTGTAGGCATTTGATACTATGGATAGTTCATCACATATATTGCCGCAGTTTTGTAACAAATTTTTTTTAAATTTTTTGCATTAATAACGTAACCACATAATAAGGTTGATAATATAGTATGCAATCTTTTAATTAGGCTTAGACTTACTCCTGTTATTTCGGCAACCACATCTTCATTTTGGAAAAAATTGCGAGCCGTGTTTCCATCTGTAGATGTACCTCCCCCTGCCTTGGTTTATCAACGTGCAATTCCAGCTTCTGCCAGATTTCGTTTTGGCAGTTACAGTCTCCTTATCCCTTGGGGATCTTACTTGCCATTTACCTATTTTAAGCCTGTACGACAAATGTAGGATACACTCGGTAAACCTTATCCAAGCATGCAACGATGAAATACCATAAGATAAAAAATTCTCTATAACTGGCTGGTCAAGACAAAATCTTAACCTATTAAAATCTTTTGATGTTATTGAGTAGAATAGCATCGTTGGGCAGAGGTCGTATCCGTTATGGCATTTACTATTTTTCCATCTACCATTGTCATGCTCAAATGGTTTTTTATGAAAATATGCTCTTCCGCTTCAACTCTACTTAGTGTTAGAGAGTCAAGCTCGGCTTGAGAATTCTGATATTCCTACTTTGATAAGGCAGTTGTTTCGTAACCCATTTGTAACTTCAAAGGGTGACAATATCTCGGCGATGATGGATGCGGATTTTGTCAAATTATGCGTATATTTGGCGATCCAAGTTCAGCGGATATCAATTGAACAGGCACTACAGAAGTTATGAACATGTAACCATCACAATGTCCTTCATTTTCAAAATGTTGTTTATATATTGAATGACTGCCCGATCCACCACAACCCCATTTTGATATAAGGTACATATTTTCTTGCTGATTTTTTGGAATTGATTTTATTACGTCAAACAACGATAAAAATAACCTGTTACTGGTATGGTCCACCAAATTCTGGAAAGAAATTTCAGCGCTAGATTCCGTGCAAACTATATTTTTGGGGCAACAGAGCTTTTTGCTGCTGTTATGGATTCGTAATTTGAGAACATATTGTAGTTTATTTCCTTAGAAGACATTCATATAATATTGTATTGAAATTTAGTTAACTGTGCTTCAATAACTAAAGATAAAGCTTTTTATCGCAGCAAGCTTTTAACGTAATGGTTTTTTAGTAGCTATGTTTTCTGCACCATAAATCGCAACATCTTTCACTATGTTTGCGATTTTTACTTGGCCACGAGCTCTGTACTTCACTTGAGCAGCAAATGCTAATTAGGAAGGTTCCAGTTCTTTTTGGATAACCTCCGTTTTTCGACGTTAAGTGGGATCAGTGCAATCCTCAAAAGGTTTTAAGGGGCGTCCTCCATATTATCTGCTCTTCCGAATAGGTTTTGCAATAGGAAAGCTGGTGATTTGTTTAATCCAAGTTTTGTTTTTTCGTAAAAACGTACAAAATTCCTATGAGATGCTAATAACCTCGATTTGTATTCCGAGATTAATCGACTCAGCAAATGCTTGCTTTCACCAGACAAATTATCTACCTGTAGGGCAGTTTGCACTCTAGCTTGCAAGTACGCCATTTTGGCATAGTGGTTCTTGGAATCGAAATCCTTATAATAGCCAATAAGTGTTTTTCTGCTTAAAAATACGGCTTCTGAATTGGATCCTGCAACGAAATATTAACATTAAGGGCTTGCATACTTCCACAAATGCGCCATTTTAGATAAGGATCGCGAAAGGTCGCATGAGAATATTGTCTTATTAGTAAGTAAAAAGTGCATATTCACGTAGAAATACAATTTTAAGCCAAGATCTAACAGGATCATTCACTTTATTTCCATACATAGACAAATAATAAAAAAATAAATTAAAACATTGCAATGTTTTATTTTATTTCAACCATAAAAATTACGCTAATATTAAATTTACACAAATAAAAAAACACATTCTCACCTCCAGGAAGGCAATCCATTTTATATATACAATAGTTTTTATAAAATAGTCGGAAAAAGCACAAAAACCAAATGAACAAAATAGTACTTATCAAGTAATCGTTTTCTCATTAACAACAGAACGGTTGTCGGCCCTCGTCCTGTTTATTCGTACAAGTAATAGATATGGCAGCGTTTATAGAGAGAATTCATTGAAGAATAGAAAAAACTAAGAGCAATTTTAATTAATTGACTTTTTCAATTTAGAGTTTTGTCCGACTTTTCTCGATGTTTCGCCTGTGTGTGTTACCTTAATGAAAATAAACAGTTGACCCTTAGTCTCTGAAGCCGAAAATTTGGTTATCGAAACGCGAAACGCGCGTCAGACAGTGAGAATGTGACTGTTGGTGAAGTGGTAGTGTAAACAGTATGCTCAGTATGAATATCATCAACAGTTTCAGAAATTCCAACTTAGTATGTGTAGAACTGCAGAGCTCCACGAATAGAGAATAATAAACTAATTTGTCTATTCAAGAAATGAATTTCCATCTATATATGATTGAACCAACGTCTGGAGTTTCAATGCCGCGGACTATGTTTGTGTTGATTTTTATGAGCAATTGATTCCAGGTTTGCTGTTCAAATATTGTTATATAAATTACCAACTTTGAAGTAAAATTCGGTCAATCAAAATAGTAAAGAAAATGACAACGAGACTACAAGTAGATATAGTCTGTAGAAATAAATGTATCAGATATTGGGAATTATGAATATATGAATTATATTGAAAATCAATAGATTTAATTATTACAGTGTAAATGACAATTCATTTACAAATTACTAGGGAAACGAAATCCCTTATAAGCTGTTTCCGATGTACAAGTTTGATCAACTTCTTCCTTAGAATCTGTTCAAAGAAAATATTTTTCAGGCAGAAGTAGCAATTGCAGCACAAGGCACGTTCAAAGTGAGAAGTTTTACTAGAAAACTTCAACACGTAAAGTAAGATTACCATATAAGAATTTGAAGTGAGTGAAAAGAATGTAGCATATGTTTTTCGTAAAATATTCCAATTTCATCCAATATTGTAGATCGGCAATCACTTCTGTAGTATAGTAGTAAAAATGTAAATATTTTATATTTATAAATAATGATATAAGTAGCCATAAAATTCACTTAGTAAACACCCTACGCTTTTCAGCATTAAAATGATATCTTTTATTAGTCAAGTAACTATAAGAGGAAGTTCACAATGTAATTTTAGTAGCAAATAGATTACATTACCTAATGTCTTAGTATCCAAGTATATTGACCGACACAATATGTGTAGTAGAATTTTGACGTTTATTGAATCGTTTCAAACATTTTTTGGTTGAGTAATCCTCATAATTTTTTTTAGCAAAAGTAGAAATACCACATAGTCAGTTTTGAAACGCATAAATGATAAACCTATTTTGCGTTGATGCAAAAGAAAATATCGTGGCATGTTCCCTAACAAAAAACACCCACATCATACGATACTCCACAGTATCAATAAACAAACGAATGGACAAATCAGGTTCATTGTCCAAAATGTCCTATAGTATGCTTCATACTTATTACTTTGCGATATATAAATAAGATCTATCACTTAATTCTTGTATCATTTCATATCAGTATTGTATAGTTATAATCATAGTTTCGTAAATATAGAGTACAACCATGTAGGCGTTGCAATGGAATACGAATATCTCGAAAACGATTTATAGAAGATCAAAGCAGTATACGTTTCTTTACCGACACAATATGAAGGGATTATAAATGAATGAATGACAAATATTTGCTGATTTCTACTTTCTTCTACTAATAAAAATGTATCTTTTTTTTAAATACAAAACCCTATATTATTGATGATGTTGATTTTTGCCTCGCGAACACGTTACATTTTCATCATTATTTCAAATTATCCGGGTGGTGATAACAAGCTGGTGATAGCGGGCTGCTGGCATCAAATTTACTATTAATTGTTCCAGTTGAGTGTCGAATTGATACTACCTTGGGGGTCAATTGGCATATCAATTTCTCGAAATCAACTCATCGCCAAATTTTCATTCTAATACTTGGGTCGTTATGGGCCGTCGCATTGCACGTTGCGGCGTCTTGTTAAAACCATATCTCGTTTGGATCAATGTCATCTATATTTTTAAATAAAAAATATCATTGATCCTAGCTTCATTTTTGTAGTAATAACAGCTGGTTTTATATGGATGCACACAATTTTCGGATAGATTTCCAATTTCTGTAACCGAAGATAAGTAAAAGGTAAAATTTTATCTTCTTTCTCATCTTCCTTAATAGTGGCGTTATTTTTTTCAATGTGAATATGATTTCGACGTGTAGATGTTATTGTATAATTTAGAGAGTATGTATGGGATTTGAAATCTATGCAGAATTTTGCAGATAACTTACTCAGCTGGAAGATTATGTGCACTATAATAATCACTCAGTGAAGTCATGAAATTTCCAAAATAAATCTGATAACGTTGTTCAAACATCAATGTATTCAGCTGATTTACTAAAGAATCAGAATTATAAAAGTGTGCGCAGTATGATAATTGAAAGTACTATTACTTACTGTTTGTTGGTTATCAAATTATTACTTATGTTCCAAAAACGCTTCACTTTGTCACATATTTCCTCCTTATTATTCCTTTTCCATCAATAATTGAGAGTAAACGAGAAACGTATGTAAACGTACGTGACAAGAAGGCAGCATTCAGATATACAAGTTCATATAAATTATCTCAAGCTGTTAGTTGTTGTTTGCATATTTATTAGATGACAAACATCAACAACTTAGTGACACTGTTATTCAATGAACACATTCTAGTTTATTATTCAATTCGTATTATTTTAAAGAGCAAATTCCGTAATAGACTCGAGCAAACCAGAGGTGTAGTAAGAATGACAATAATATTCTAAATTCGTATGTTGTATGATTCCTAATTTAAACTTACAAGTCCACTAGCTCTTTTTATAAATAACAACATTACTTGTATGACATCGTAATAGATCAACTCCATATGATTATAATTTAAGATAAAAGATCAGACATAAACAAAATTGAAAAATATGGTTCGCGTGTTTCTGAATCAAATATTTGAAAAGAAAGTATCAAAACTGCCGAAAAAGACATATTCTCTGAAATAATAGAAACGGAAGTATATCCTCCATATAGAGGGTGCCAACTTGAAAATATACAAAGCCACTTCAAACTTATTTTGATAGGGTTTGTAGTCTAGTTAAATTCTAGCAATGTTAAAAGTTCAAATGAAAATGAAGTTAAAGTGATAATAAATTTTATTGTCTTCGACTACCTTTTTAAAAATAGTAAATATGCGATCATTCATTAAAGTACTTTTAAAGAAATTAAATGAAACTGTGAATATATTTTATATATTAAGTGTTTTGCTATATGAAACTTTGAGAATTGATAAACAATAACTTATTCTATGTTGATCACTATTCATAGTAAAAACATTTGTTCTCGAATATTACATCTAAAGGTCTCTACATGCTCTCTTTAAATTATCCAAATTCCAAGGATGTGTTTTATGAACAAATTATTTTAATTGATGCAATAAGAAGACATCTAGAAGGACTACGATAAGCGATCGTGGTCGCCATCTATTGCTTCTCTATGATTATTTCATTTGCTAGGATATCTGATATTAAGACAGTCTATTTTTAAGAAAGTAATATGGTAGACCTCCATCTTGTTGGAAGTGACTGAGATTGTTTGTCAATTTCACGAAAGTCATGCCAACTTTACTAATGATGACGTGGGTAGAATTCTATAGGAGGAGGATAATAATGTTAATTAGGTCAAGTTCAAAAATAATATAGGAAATCTGCAGGACTAGAATGCAGTAGAAGAATTAGAAAAGTGCAGATATGTTAGTGTAGGAATAATCTGATTCCTAGTTGGTGTGAAAAAAGTATAATCTCCATAGAACAATAACAATCCTATTTATATTTGAGGTAACGAAGCGCCCAATGTTACGTCAATGCTCTATACCGCGTTTGTTTATGTTTGCGGCATTGTTGTCGCATGAATAACCGCTGTTTACTCGCTGGCTTATTTCAGAATACGACACCTGACATTTTCGTATTTGTGTTCCTCTTCGGCAGCACGCCGACCAACGATACATGATAACTAATGCGGAATATTCTCCTAATAACAACAAAACCTGCAATACCTATGACAGAGTGATTTCAAATCTGCACCTCTCGTAGTTTCATACCAAAGTTTTAAAATGACAAAATTCGAAGTAAATATATGGAATCGTTAAGGAAAAATTATTTCCAGTTTGTTTTTGAAAATCTACCTCAGTACTATATACTGAAAAATACACCAACAGCCCACCAACAAATATCAATTAAACACTTGAAAACGATACACCACCGATGAACATATTACCTTGTATTATTTAAGTAAACATAACTGGATTCATTAAATATAAACATCTCCAAAAATTTTTCGCAAGTTTATTTTAATTTGAGGATTTTTTGTTTGCAAATACTTGTTTATCTTATCATACAAATAAAAACAATTATAAAGCAAAAACTTGTATTCGTGTAAAAATTAGCAGAATTTTGTAAAATAAATCCGAAAAAAAAAACAAAATAAAATGTTTTTTTAAGAAAAAAATGTGAATACTGAAAATAACATAACTTAATAACTTGTGTTTCCACCTCTTCTTGTAATTAATTCTCCAACGCGTCTTGGCATGCCACGAATTAGCTCATCAATAACATTATTGGGCATATTGTTCCACTCATCTTAAACAGCTGCGGTTAGGTCCCGGAGAGTTAAAGGGGGGTTTTCTCTATTGGATATTGCTCTGCCAAGATAATCCCATACATGTTCGATGGGATTCATGTCTGGCGAGTTTGCTGGCCAGTTTAATCTTAGGATATTTCCCTCTTGGAACATATTCTGTACCCATGGTACGCGATGTGGTCTTGCATTATCATCTTGAAAAATGAAATTTGCTCCATATTCATTGCGCAAAGGTTGCACGATTGCTTGTATAATGTTTTGTTATTTATTAGACCTTTTGATATATTAATGCATCTAAATGTTGATTTTAGGTCTCTTCTGTTTCAAAATTAGTATTTTTTGATAATTTTTAAAAGAAAGATAAATTTTGACGTGAAAATATTGATAAAGATTTAAAGAAAAGTCGAAACGTCAAAATTTATCTTTCTTTTAAAAATTATTAAAAAAAAACTAATTTTAAAACATATGTTCTAGAAAAATAATAAAACAAAACAAATAAATAAATAGACCTTCCTAGAAATTATTTGAAAGAAGTAATATACATAAACCGCTTGCCATAAAAACTGATATAAAAACAAATATCAAACGAATTCCGGGTATTTCATCAAAGACGTGCCTTCGGCAAATTTTAAAATTCTACTATATCCAAGCAGGGTTGGCTCCAGGGCGGAGATGTGTTCATAATAGTATTAATTGAGAACGGGTGCCGTTATAATTTGAAATTTTGAGAGAAATACAGTCCGCTAAAGCCACATAGGATATACGTTAATTATTATGATATTTGTGAGTTTTGGTAGGTAATATATTTTCACAATGTGAGATAGTTTGCTATCGTCATTTCGAAAAAATTATTTTGGATTGAGTCTCAACATATAGTTATTTCAAATTTTGACGACTTGCAGTAACTATTTCTTTATTTTGGAAATGTAAAATTATAATATAAATATGGCCAGTTATAGCAAGTCGAGTCCTCAGATATTCACTGCTTGTCAATTCATTGTACAGCTCACTTCTATCTTTTAGAAGACGGAACAAAGCAAGTAAAAACAGATTTACTATCAACAAACTGGCGGTTAAATTCCATGTGAGTTTTTCGTGATGTTTTTTCTTAATTTTAGGTCTCTTTGCATAGAAAATCAATTCAAAATAATAGGCCTATTTTGGTTTATTTCAAAATATGACTTGACATTGACAATTTGCGTGATTGTATTAATCAAGAAGTAAAGAGTTAGTGGAAATTCGATGTGAGTATATTCTGCCAAAATAAAAAAAATATTTTATCTTCTAGCGCAACTCAATTGGTTTTTTATTAAAAAATGAATTTCTAAAAGAATTCCGTACACTCATACTCCAAACACGTATAGTTTATCAAATTTCAAAAGGGAAAACTGGAAATACTAAGAGCAACTGAATCTAACATTATCACCCCAATTTCAACTATATTATATTATAATCATTATAAATGAGTTTATACCAATTTATATTCTCATATTTAGTGAATAAGATTTTCATTAATATCCGCATTATACTAGATGAAATCATGGTTTATTATTACTTTTCACAGTGATCCAAATCTGTAGTTTTTAGTATATATACATAGGAATGTTAAAGAAATCATCACGTCATCTTATTTATACAAGGTGTCAACTTAAATACACTCATTCTCTTTATTGCGGCTCCTAAGGAAAATTTCAAAATATGCAACTCTACGTTACAATCATTTTTAAATGGGGTAGTTTTTAGGTTAACTGAGCAATATCCACCCTTTAGCGGGAGTGGACAGAATCCTAACATTTTTTAATTTGAAGCAGGTTTGATTGAGCATTTTTATTAGTAGTTTGTGATAAGTCTAGTAGATATTGCAAATAATTTTAGGTATCAAAAACAAAAACTTTTTGTAGTATTATTGCAATCAATTTGAATGAATAGAGTAAGCACAGAGTCTAGCATATTTCTCATTTTCTGTACCATTTCTTGTTCCTTTATTTCAAAATTAGTTTTACGACTCAATTATTGTGCGCTTACAATTTTCAATTAAAGTATTAAAATTACTCATATTTATGGAGAATCTGAAAGATACGCTAGAAAAACATTGACAATTTTTCATGAATGTTATCCAAATAGTAATTTGATTCATACATATGTCCTGGAATCCTGAAATCATTTTAGTGATACTAATTCTATTGAAAAAATAAATTATCGCTTTCATATGAATGAAGCCAGGACGATTATCGCATCTTAGACAGCCTTCATGGGGTAAGGAAATTGAGACAAAGGTAACGTCATAAGGATTTTTTGGTCTAAGAACGACAAGGCCTTCCCATTTTCGGTAATTGTATATAGGAGCCTTTAGGAGCTCTGCCATTTTTCGCTTTACTGCTTCCATCGACCCAAATCGAGTCCCTTCCAAAGCAGATTTTATCTTCGGAAACAAAAAACGTCACAACTGAGCCAAATCTGGTGAGTGCGCTTACTGGCCAAAATATAGAAATTTTTTCTTACCATATGTACAACAAATGTCGAATTATTTCTATGCTTATGACATTGATATAAGTCATAGAAAACATAATAAATTATCCATTAAAATCTAAAACACCCATAAACAAAAGAAGTAATATTATATATCAAACACCTTGTAAGGATTGTAAAGCTGTCTGCATAGGGCAGACATATCAGTATTTAGAAAATAGACTGAAATATCAATACGATAAAAAGAATAGAACGAGCTATGAAATATCAAAAAAAACACAAATTTAATTATAAAGATTTAAAAATTCTGGAAACGGAATCTGAAGCACGGAAAAGAGAATTTGTCAATGATAAACAATGATATGCTAGCAATTTAAATTAAATTAAATTAAAATAAAATATATATAATATATTAAAATAAATTTAAAGTAAATTTACAGATCTATTTGGTAAATTGTAATATAATGACGAATAATTTGACTAATAGCTGCTACCTAATTTTGAGATATAAAAGCTAAGGAAAGATTAATTTTTCATGTAACAACAGATTTCTATTTAGATTTTATTTCTATTTTGATATTCAGAGATAAGTGATCTATTAATCAATATAAATGCGCAAATTGTCAGTGTCAATTCATATTTTGATAAAGACGGCAACAGGTCGAAATGTCTTTGAAAACTTTGAAAATCCAAAAATTATATAGAAAAACTAATTTTCAACATTTCAAAAGGACTAGGAAATAAAAAATTAAGAGATTATATATATATATATATATATATATATATATATATATATATATATATAACTTTTAACTAACTTTTAATTAACTGGAACCTTGTTTTTAAAAACTAACTTTATTTCTAACATAAATTCTACCAACAACTTCAATTACAAGACTGATATTTTTTACTACAATCGTGAATTGAATAATCTTTCAGTAACCACAAACTAAGCAATTCTACAATAAAATAAGTTCTTAATCAGCACAATATACTGTCCACCTAAGGGCAATGGCGTAGGTAATATATATATATATATATATATATATATATATATATATATATATATATATATATGCGAGTTTAATCTATCAAGAGTGATAATTTTTTGTAGTTTTTCTTCCAGTAAAACTAGAGGAATTCAGTATATGGATAAAAATAGTAAGCAACTTTCGGCTATAAGTGCAGTACAGTACCACATTAAAGATAAATGTGATGATTATTGATCTAATTTGGTTGGAATTTATAAGGTTACTTTCCAAAGCAGCAGTAATACAATAATGTTTATGTGGACAAATATTATTCTGAAGAATAATCATGAAATAATCGGCCCACAGTGAAGTGGGTATTTATTGAAACTTTATACCTGGCTTACGAATTGAAACATAGAACAAATGTCTATATTCTGTTTCGCATTAGATTCATCAAATAAAATATTAGACATAGATTTCCGTGACAAATTTATGATTTAATTTTTTTATTATCAACATATTTACACCATATTATGATTTTTTCTTCTTACTTTAAAGTCAATAATTTGGCACGTTGTTAATTTAATAGTGTGATTTTGTTGGAAAGTTCATAAAATCCATGAAAAGTCTATTCTAGTAAGATGAGGAAATTTAGGTAAAATTATACTAAAAAATGAGAAAACCAATAGTTTACTTTTATCCAATGAGTTCTACTAGTTTTGAATACATCTCAAATTATTCTTTATTATTTTATTCAGTTACTTGTAAAAGTTTGAAGATTACTTATTCATTTACTTTTTATTATCCCTTAAAAATGCAAATTTACGAGTGCAAGGTCCTGTGATTTCGGAGGACACACAACACTTCCATTCCAACTCATATAAAATTTTTGGTTAAACCAAATGGATGGGTTGCAAGAATGATTTAGCTGAAAATATATATTCTGTTACGCATTATGAGTAATTATAATGAATTATATCCATTATTTAGGTATCGAAGGGTTTAATTAAACGATCAAGCGATATATATATATATATATATATATATATATATATATATATATATATATATATAACTATATAGTCTTGCATGTTACTTGCGAGCGGTACTCATATAGACATGAAAATAATGCAAATAGCGAGTCAGTGAGTCAGAGCAAATATCTCTGACTCACACTAGATAGTGAACTTCTCTGGAACAAACATGAAAAAGATATAATATGCAAAGCCACAGACAGATTGTGTGCAGAAACTTGGAGCTGTAACCCAAAGAACCTACGGTGGATATACAAGGCAATTGTGAGACAAATCATTACATATGGGGCAGTGGTTTGGGGTACAAAACTATTCTAAATACCACAAGGGACAATCTGTCAAAGGTACAATGACTGGCTTGCTTATGTGCAACCGGGGCATGAAATCTTACCCAACAGCTGCACTAGAAGTAATTCTAAATCTCCCATCTCTCCACATAGTAATGGAAAGCGTGGCAGAGAAAACATCACTACGAATGTTCAGAAACAGAATAATCATAGAAAACCCGTACCTAAATAATGACCAACCTAGGAACATGTCTCAGGACGTTGCATCGAAAAAGTTTAGCTCTGCGAAAAACGTCACCTTAATAATAAACTGTAAAAGCAAAAGGGATCAAAACACACAAACAAGATTATAAAATCCAAACTCGTTTGGTATTACTTAGGAAAATTAAACTAGCTAGGCAAGAAAAATAAAGATACCCTACAATGGATTTCTGGACACACCGGAGCGAAGGGAAATGGAATAGCTGATAAGCAAGCTAAAGATGACAAGCAGACAAGCCCTTCTGTGGTATCAGCTACAGAACAATGGAGAAAGCACTGGAAAAAAGTAGAGAGGAGCAAAACTAAATATTGGGACAACCTACATGAGCTGAGACAGGCAAGTCTCTTCTGGGAAACTATAACCAGAATCGAACTGCTGAATGTAGCAACCTAAGTAAAAACAATCTACGAATATTAACAGGAATTCTAACAGGGCACTGTCGCCACAACATCTGAAGACGCTAGATCTAGCAGATAATGCGACGTGAAGATTTTGTTGCACAGAGGACGAAACCTCTATCCACATGCTTTCGAAGTGTAAATCTCTAATAGTACTACACTTAGGTGCGTATGAAATAGAAGACGAAGATCTCTGGCAATTAAAGTCATCACACATTCTAAACTTTTTAAAAGAAGTGAGATTGATGGATCAGGTGTAAACACTGGATGCTCCAGTAACGCAGCAAGAAAGGGGAACACAATTGGTCCTTTGGGTCGCAGTGTATACGAGACCTCATATCCATACATACATGCAATAACTACATCTAAGACATTTATTTAGCAATAATATCTTCATTATATACCAAAATTCTATTTATAATTCTCGCCGTCACTGAATTGGAAACTAGAGTGGTTGTTTATTCCTGTCGAAATGAGAAACGGCATGCAATAATTAGTTTGGAGTTGCTAATACGGCTAAATACCAGTTAAGTGATACTAAGTCGGAAAGGAGTGAAAACAAGAGAGAGAGAGAGAGAGAGAGAGAGAGAGAGAGAGAGAAAGAAAGACAAGGAAAACAGTTATGGCAACGTGAAAGTGGTAACTTGCACTTGTAGCGGCCGTTACAATCTTCCACATCAAATCTGGTTTATGACGAGGTTTATAATTTGAGTCGAGTTTGTCGAGTAACTTTAAGGTTTATTGAAAAAATACATTTTTTCAGTAGAATTATTTGTGTTTATAATACTGAAAAGCAAACTACCCTTGACCATTTATTACTCATGATATCTTTATTTACCTATTTGAAAAAATATCTATTTAAAGGGCACCCTTCCAATGTTCTTAAACATCCAAAATTCTACTTCAACACTTTGTGAAAACGTAAAAATCGTTCAAGTCATAACACCAAATACCCTTTTTCTTTACTATGACTTTTTCTCCACGTGCAATGCACGTGTAAGTCTCACTTTCTGTTTTTTACTTTATACATTTCTTCAATTCAAAGCTATACATCTACCGCTTTTACTGTCTTGCCTCCCCTTTGACTTTTCAAAATAACATTCATCGAACTCTACCACCTTTTTTGAAATATACAATTTAAATCGAGATTTTTGGCGGTTAATTGAACATTAGACAGCTTATGTTGATTTTAAAAATTCGTACCATTATTTAGTTATTAAATATTATTATATAAAAGCAATTATAATGCAATGGGTGATTTTCATAACAATACACTTTCTGATCCAATCAAAATTAAGTAATTTTCTCGAATACGAAGTAATTACAACGTTGTTGTCGGTCCTAAACAAACCAATAACACGAATTACATCATGTAGATTAAGTAAAACAAATTTAACTCAGAACTAATTCTCAATTCAATACTTAAACTCCTAGACTGTAAAAGTAATAGCTAAAATAAATCACCTCCAAACTCGTGCATTACGAGTATAACCATCATTATGTACTTACTCTGCGTGATATAATATGATATGATATTATTAAAGCATGTTATATCCACTGAAGTATTTACATATAAAAAATATATTTGTTCATTTATATCTATTGTGATATTAATTTACAAAACAAAAAATTTTATTTTTTCACTAACTAACTCTATAGGAATCGCAAGTAGACTAAACAAAGTTACATATTTTTGTACCACAAATGAGGAAAGTTACTTCTCGAGATAATTATTCGTTAAAAACGTTCCTATTTTAAACACCCTCAGATACTCGTAATTCTAAACTCTTATCGCTTCTATTGATTTTAGAATGACTCACATTTACGATAGATTATATAACAATTATATTATATTCTAATTGATATTAATGTGGACAAACTTTTCATAATTTAGTCGAATAATAGCTCCATATGAATATTTCCAACATTATAACTAGCAAATTATTCGATGAAAATAATGCAATGGCAAAATTTTCAATATACTTTATGGTTCATTGAACTGTATTATATACCAATACATAAGAGTTAACGAAAACAGAGTAGCAAAAGTATCTTTTGCTCCGATTAAAACGTATTTGTTCCTTAAAGTGCACATAAATATTGAAGAACAAAATATATTTCACTAAAATTGTTAATTATTTAAATCTCATTTGATCTTTGATAAAAAATTTGATTGATTATATCTTAAATATTGTTGTCGGATTCTGAGTTAGATTGTACACCCGAAACTAATGGAATTATGGGAGTATAGAGAAGATAATTTGAAAGTGACTGAATCAACTATCGTTGATGAAGCTGCTTTTACCGGATTTAAAGATAATGTGGAATTTAAAGGACCAAAAACAATACAGAAAAACAGAATATCTTTGTTCATTTTACTCACATAGATATAAAAATATAGTTTAAAAAACTGAAGAGCGCGCTTTCAAAGCACATCAAACTAAAAAGTTAAAAATAATTTTTAACATAGGCTTAAACCAATAATGAAAGTAAAATTCTAGTATTATTGTGAAAAAAACATCTGGTGCTCAATGTACGAGAAATATGGAACAATCGTACCACGCTTTTTTCACAATAATACTAGTATTTTTCATTCATTATTGTTCTAAGCTTATTTTAAAAATTATTTCCAGCTTTTTAGTTTGATGTCCTTTAAAACCTTGTTTTTGGTTTCTTTAAGCTATATTTTTTAATTGATACCACCCTCGTATTATGGCTTCGCTGCTTATATACCTAAATCTTTTCGATTCTTCTATAGAGCCAGCCATAACAGTGTAGTCGGTAAGGTTGTCGAATTTCCAGCACGAAGATCAGAGGTTCGAATAACCTGTCGAACGAAATTTTTATTAAATAAGCCACTCGGTCTCAGTCCAAAGGAGAGTTACAAACAAACTCACAAGCTCACAAACTCACAACATACAGATGAAGCTAATATAAGTGTGTTCAATATGTAAATACCGATAGTATGTTAAATCGATCTTAATTTTGTTGACGCTATAAACAGAATTTAATTACTTTTATTGACGCTGATAAAAAATCAAACTTTTAGATTGACAAATGTCTATGCTTTATTGAAGTTTGGAGAAAAAAGTATTTTTATACTTTCGTCATTTCATTATGCACAAAAAGTATTATTCATGAAAATTTATAGACATATATCTCAAGTATCACACCGTTAACGGAAAATTTGAATAAAAATACCACATGTCACAAAAAAGTTTCCAGAAATTTATAAAATGCAAATCATGCAGAGATAGACTGAATCATTTAATATGAGAGTTTCGAGCTTATAATTAAATACTTTTTATGAAGTTTTCCACATTTTATTGAAATTGAAGCGTTAAATGCTTAAAAAAGATGGATATTTTTCATGTTATACATAGGCTTCTTATACTGTGAATTGTGATTTTTAAATAGAATCTGAGTTTATTTAAAGTATTGATTTAATAAAATAGAATAAAGTTGGTTCGGAAAATAAAGTGAGTATAAATTAAGATTAGTAATAACTAATCACACCTTAATGGCTGAAAGGAGAAAAGCGTACATGAGAAATGAGTAATTCTGAAAAAATCGAATCAATTTCCATATACGGAAATCTTTGAGGTACAGATTAAGTCCATGCCAAATATCAGAATCAATTATATCAGGCGCCAGAAGGAATAAATAATCGATCTCGATTTTTTGGTAATTTGATAACTTTACTTCAAGAATGAAATTAGAACATTTACAAGAACCTTTATTAACATTGAATGAATAATAGTGTCGACCTCTCAGATGAAGTCAATCTTATACACTCTGCATATACAATTGTCTGCATTTGATGCCCATTCTTAAACAACTTCAACTTTGTGAATTAACTGCACCATAATTTGTGGATTGGAGTGCTAATAGGAAAATTGTTTCCTTATGATATCTCACATTGTCGATTACATTCATACATGGGACCGGGGTCGCCTCGGCACAATATATAAGCCAACTGAAAAAAAAATTATGGATCTCCATGTAGATAAGGCATTGAAGTGGTATGTAATGCCTATTTATTATACTATTTCGAATAGTCTCAACTGTTGCTCGACTACTAAAAGCAGTTGCCCGCAAACTATTACTCCACAAGTGCATTTGTCTTTCAACACCAAACCCAGATTTACGTCAATATCCACTGCGGCATCTTTTTTTTCTACCATCGTCATAAGTACCTAAACAGAATCTTCATGGTTGAAGTAAAGATGCGTTACTATCTCAAAACCAGCAGTAAGTGTGTTACTGTCGACAGTGTTCTTGATGCTTTCCATTTCCTTGATGAAATTCCAAGGAGTAAGCATATTGACGCCTTGGAAACAACCGAAAAAAAGAGGTGGTTCGTTGCGTGGAGTAGGTAGATTCTTACTAATTAACCAATAACCACCCCATCCCCAGCACCACCCTTCTCTGGATAATGATTCCAAATATAATTGCTTCTAAATGATCTTGATTTTAGGTCACTTCTGTTATAAAATTAGTTTTTTCCATAATTTTTAAGAGATTGATTAAAAATCGACGTTTCGACTTTTCTTTAAGTCTTAATCAAGATATGATATTGACACTGACAATTTGCGTATTCATATTAATCAATAGATCAACTACATCATGAACATCAAAATAAGAATAAAATTAAAATAGAAAATGTTCTAATAAGAAAAATTAATACTACTTGATAAAGGAAAACGATTTTGTATTGATCTCAGCAATTTTAGAAAATATATATGATAAGCTGGTTTTTCATTTGTTACAGATTTAAGATACATGATACTATTGCAAATTAAATTAAATACACTTACCTATTTCAAATAGTGATAGAAATCTAGTGAAATAAAATTGTAAATCTTTACAACTGACTGAAAATTTCCCACAAATATTAATTTCGCTGTAAAATACATCACATCCTGAGAAAGCAAATTGGTTAATAAATTTAAAATATCTTAGTGTGTATAATAATATAGTCATGAATGTGACGAAATATCATTATCAAGATGAATATGAATTTTGAATATATATTTAGAATGCAAAAAATTCTATATTTAGAAAAATATCCGCAAATAAACCGAAGCCGACCCTATAAGTCCCTGATTTGTATTCCTAAAAGTTTGGTCTGATTGCGACTAAGACAGACATACCGTCAGAAAAGTATATGGATGAGAAAGCACGGGAATTAAAAATTGCCGTGTTGGACAAATGATAAATAAAAGAGGAGTGGAGGATAGTGGGAGAAAGGGGGTTAGAAAAGGTGAAGGGGGTAGGAGAGATGATCGCTAATCGCGAAACGGAGTCTGAGTGCACAGTCGAGGAGGACGCGTGGGCGGGAGGTGGTGGGAGGAGTTGCGAAAAGTGAAGAAGAGATCCTCCTTAGAGGTCGGCCCACAAGTTGAGCCGGTGTATATGTGTATTGTCCTCCTGCTGAGGCAGCCGCACCGCGCGCCCTCTGACCCACCTGTTAAAAAGTTACGGATGTTGGATGAAGTTACCTGGACGGGTCTCCACCGCGGTTCCAGCATCCTCTTGACGGGGGTCCAGTAACCTAGCGACTGAAACCGCTAAATCGGCTGAGACGAGCGGCACGTGAAGTAACGTGTATCGAGGGTAGATAGTACACAACGATACCACCGTGGTTGATATCAGACTGTGGACGCCTTATAGCCTTTACTACTACCAGTTGCCGCTGTTCGTTCGCATCGTGAGGCGACGGCGCACTCAACACACAATAACTTAGTGTAGGATAATTAAAACTATTTTTTGAATTAAAAACTCGAATTTGCCATTCAGGTTTTATAATTTGTGATAACTAAATCTTCCTTCTCAAATTGGAACAAGAATGTTTCTGAATAAATAGAATTATAATATCACTTAAATTAGCACAAGACTAGTGAAAATCATATATTTTGGGTTTAATATGGATAATTTGAAAATGATTTACTTAATAGTTGGTTCTCATACATATTTTCAAAAACATTTTTCTTTTAATAATCTAGGATAGTTGTGTATTTTGAAACAAAATGTTATATCTTTTGATATTTATATTACTCAGAATCCAATCGTGAAAAATAAGTTAGTGTTGTCAATACAACTTTCCTCACAAATGAAACATTTATCTTTAAAGATGCAAAACCTCTTTTTGTTGTATTTTTATTAATTTCACTTCATTTTTTGCATATAGTAAAACGTAGAAGTTTTTAGTTATAGTATAATAACCTTAGAAATATAGGCAGGGTCTTATTATATAGTGTCGGTTGACATATGTCAATATACCTATGCCTTTATTTAAACATGTCGTCACTTGTTAAGACTACTATCTAAATCTATGAAGAGTACAACAGCTTTACTTTCTTCTGATCATTTTCTCTTTGTTTATTGACGACGCACTACCGACGCACTACGTTTCTGTAATACACCGTATATATTGCGAGGCATATGAAATTAGTGTTATGCTAAGACATTATTTGAAATAAAAGTGTAAAGCAACCGTGAGAATTATATCAAGTTTAAGAGTGAACGTGAATGAGTGGTTAAACCTTTTTTTATTTTCTAGTCGCTTCAACTACTATGGTTATTAGCGACAGGAGGCTCACTCACATTACAATACATTTTACAAATAAAAAATATTCACTAAAATATCGTACTTTTTTCTTATGTCTTCATAATGTATACACTCAGTTAGTATATGTTTAACACTAAGTTCTGCATCACAGGTTTCGCATTTTGTTAACTCAGTCCATGTTAGAAGATTTTTATGGGTTAAATTGTTATGACCCAGGCGTATGCTTCATCATTTTCTTTTATACCGGAATGTGATGGTACAAACATAAGTTCGACGATGGCATCTCATTTTTAATATATAGGTGTTGGATAGTCTGAAGTGAGCTAAATGAATCTGTTAATATTAAAGATAGGGACTTTTTTGATTTTATGATATGAATAAGTGCTTGTAGTATTGCATATAATTCGGCAGGGTATGTAGAAGTGACAGGTTTGGAATAGTATTTTATTGATGTATTCATGGCGAGGATGGCTGCTCCTACTCCGTCTAAGGATTTGGAAGCGTCAGTGAATATCATACAGTGATTGTGTTAGTTTTTTATCTTTTTTAAAAAAGATTGTTTGATAATGTTAAATGGAGTTTCTATTTTTTTGTCATGTTAAGGGTAGTATTAATTTTGGGTATGGGATCAACCAGGATGGAGGAGTTTGTATATTTGTTGATTTGTTGGGAAAAAATTGGAAAATTGGAGTTGTAGATCACTAAGGTTTCTTTTGACTCTTTCATAAAATGGTTGGACTATTCTTTCTGTGCTGTACGGCTTTTGGAAACGATAATTAGTAGCGATTTCTGAAGCATATGAAAGACATAGATGTTTACGATGTAAGCTTAGAGGTGGTGTTCCTGTAAGGCATTGTAAGCTTTAAATTGGGGTTGTTCAAATAGCGCCTGTAGCTATTCATACAGCTATGTTTCGTATGGTCTTCTAGGGTTTTATTGGAAGCGTAAACTTTTAGTCAAGTTTAGATCTTACTAAAGATTTGTAGGTGTGTAATAATGTATTTTGGTCAGCTCCCCAAATTTCACCGCCTATATTTTTACAATGTAGACGAATCAGTCTTTCCAGATTGATAGTCTTTACGCCAACAATGTAGTATTTGATGGTTGCGTTTATACGATGAGCACGTAGCATGTAGTTTTCTCATTGGGAACGTGGCAAGGAAACACCAAAGTGGACTAACTTCAATATATTTTCCGAGCTTTCGGATACTATGTATAATAAAATGTTGAGTAATTATACTGAACCCCAGTGGTGAATACATAATTAATATATTTCTCATACTTATAATTTACAGTTATGAATGGAACATCATCATCATCAAAGAGCAACCTAAACAATTTCACGTGACAGCCCACGGCACATATCAAGACGATATGCAAGTTCTTTGAAAATGTTGAATAGTATTTGTCTAATAATTGTTTTAACAGCTGCTAGTAGCGTTTTCACAATTCAAGAATGTTGCTGGTAGTGGAAGTGAATAAATACTTCTCCGTAGATCCTCAAAGATAAAAAACACTCAGCGTCACATCGGGTGACCATCGAGGTATAGAGCCGTGTTAGTAAATTTCTCGCGTCCAATCATGTATTTTGTCAAACTAATAAAGCGGCGAACCATCTTGGTGGATAATGATTTCTTTTCGTTCATATTCTTCCAGTTTATGGAAGGAGTACCTCTAAAGTATCAAGATATGGGGTAACCAGTTATAGTTGCTTCAAAAATCTTTGCTTTATCACCGCGTAAAGATTTTCTATGCCTCAGTTTGGCATATAATAAGTATTCATAATGTTCACTAATGCAAATGGTCTTCTTACCAAAGCTAGCTTTTAAAGAATGATCTGTGAACTTTGATCCAGGATTTCTTTGGGTGACGCATGAACGACTCCTCCACTGTCTTCACTTACTAGATATTTTATCACCAGAAACAGTAAAATCATTGAGAATCAACTAACAAGTAATGTTAGTTTATTTCACATTTCTCTGTTATATTTGTGACATTACTTGATGTTCTAACCAATCTAACCCCTTTGTATACGTTTCGTTTTTAGTTTCAAATGAACTGTTACAAGGACGTAGTTACGAGGTCTGTCTATCAAATAACGAGTCTGCGCGCCTAGAGGGTGCCCTAGACGGCTGGGGTAAAAAACGAGTAATGCGTTGGGTATCTAGATATCTTGTCTATGCACGTCTCAAAACACGTTTTCGTCACTATTATAGTATTTGTGTAGTAGCGGTTTGAAACAAACGTGTTTTTTCTTGAGACGAAAAACAAGAGTAATGCATCAATCGCAAATTTCTCGTTAAATTGAAAAACTAAAATGCCGACTGAGTGCTATAAATTGTTGCAAGAGGCTCAAGGGGAGAATTAACTATCTCGTGCGCGTATTTTTAAGTGGTGTAAGCGCTTTAAACTAAAATTACTTATTTTTTATTTATCTCAATGTATTGTCACAAACTGTTCATAATAGAATTCTCCTGAGTTTGACATACAGCCATTTTTCTCCAATTTTAGGATGCAGCTCAACAGACGACTACCCTAATTAATTATAATCCCGCCAAAGCCATCTATTTCTTTTCCTTTTAAATGGTTCTCAAGCTATCATTTTCACCTCAAATTTATTATTTATCTGTTTACTAGAGCGGAAAATAATATCAGTGGTGTAGAGCACTAAAGGATTTTAGGTCTCTTCTGTTTCGACTTTCCTTTAAGTCTTTATCAAAATATGATATTGACACTGACACTACATCATGAACATCAAAATAGAACTTTGTTGCAGAAAGAAAAATTAATTTTTCCTTAGTTCCTTCATCTCAATATGTAGCATTAATCAATTAAATTATTTGTAGTTTTTTTGAATTTACAAAATAGAGTTATAAATTTTATTTAAAGTATTTAGATCGTTTTTATCATTTATAGTTTTCTCGTTCCTATACTTAGATGTGAACCATTTCTAAAAATTCTCTTTTTCGGGTATTCCGTTTCAAGAATTTTTCAATCTTCATAATTGAATTCATGTTTTTTTGATATTTCATGGTTGGTTAATGCAGTTATTTTTTTATCGTATCGATGACCTCTTAGTTTATTTTCTAAAAACTGAGATGTCTTCCCTATGTACATAGCGTCACAATTAGTACAAGACTTATGCTAAAAATCTTCTAAGAATTCTGTTTTTTGTATTGGATGTCGTTTGAAGAATTTTGAAATTTATAGTTGAAACAGATATTTCAGAATTGACATTAATCAATCATCTTTCATTACACAATTAAGCTGTGTATTCATTTATATTGAATCTTTTATTGAACTGAATAAATGAAATAATTTTAAAAAACATTTTCTTATGTTAATCATATTTTCTTTACAATTTATCCCTTAATTTTCTAAATTAAGGATAGAAAACTGGAAACGTGGGAAGCCCCTATTAAAGAATACAAACGGATACAATACAGTTATGTGTACGGACAATCATAGGCTTAAATATAGTAGATAAAAAAATGGAATCTATCTTGATGAGAAGAATTATCATATTATTGTTTTTTTTTTGAGAAAGAATAGATAAAAAAACCTGTAGAAGGAATAACTTAATTCAAATAGACATAAACTGAAGTTAAGATCGATAAATTGATTATTTTGAATTTTAGAAGTGATATTACAGCGGAAGTAACATAACTACTGCGCCTTAATAATTGGTTAAGTATTTTAGGACACGCAACAGATTGATTGGTATGTGTTGAATTTCTCTGAGCAAAATTGAATCCTATTTTACAAATTATTTTTTTTATTTTAGTATTGTAACATTATGCTTAGATTTTATGTTTAAGGAAACTTAACATTTAGTTGAAAGATATTTTAGAAAAGGAAAAGTAAGTCCTACCTCTGTTTTATGACCCCGGACACATGGGTCACACAAAGGACTCTTTTACTTTTCGGAGTAATGCATGTATTTTAGTAAAACATCTGTAATTTTACGATTCTTAAGGAGAGGCTTAACCTCATTGTAAATATTTTATTATTAGTTTTTAGTTTGTACAAACCGACTCTTTCAAGCGTGAGGACGCTTCTCGAAAACGTAGTCTTTTAAATAAAGACTTAATATATGAATGTTAAACACTGTGTAGTTCATTTATAAATATAAAACCTAATAATCACGATTACCTATCCATAACTTTCAACAGTATGTTACAAATATCTCTCACAATAGACAACTGGAGCCTTACGTCACGGCCTTTGTATTGTTATAGTTAACTTTCCAATCAAACTTTGTGAGGTAATGTGTGTTCTTTAAAGTTATTTAAGTGTTTAATTACAAGGTATTTTTTTGCAAAATTCATCGAAGAAAATACCAAAAAACCACATATCACTAAACATATATGGGATCGTCAACGCAATTAAAACTTTGTTTGGAAAGTGATCTCTGATCTGCCATAAAAATGGCGGTGTGTGACGTCAACACTCTGTAGTCTATTGTGATTGGAATATCGATTTGTAATATTTTTAAGATATTAGTAGAATAAATAAAAAAGTGGAAGATGCTAGGTAATTTCGCTATATCCCGTACTTTAAGGGGATTGGATCAATAGATTGCTAGCACGCTTTTTGATGTACATTTTTACTTTTTACTCAATTATTCTATTGAATAATGGCCACATTCATTTTAATCGATTTAAATCACGGAGTTCCCTTACTACATATTAATTTGTTGATGTTTCGATTTCAAATGATATTGCCACATATTTTACCTTTATCTATCCACTCTCAAGTTGCCACCAAATAGCACAAAAAGACTATAAAAAATTGTTTCAGGCATTTTTTACAATTGTAAACAAGATTATGAAAGGACCAATATCATTATGTTGGTTCACTTTTTCTTGGAATGAAAATGAAATTTAAAAGAGGGTTGCAGAAGCTCACACAAGCAGGACGAAAACAGCTGGGCCTAATGCTTGAATGTCGGAGGGTGTGGAGGATTTCAGGACGTGACCTTGAACAAATTATGAATGTTGTTGGGTAACTTATATCACATTTTTAGTAGGGTGCCATATGCGCAACTATTTTAAATTTGATAAGTAACGAAGCTCGCTGTAGTACATCAGATTCTTCTGCAGGTTATTCAACCACTGAAATATCATTTCCTTACGTATTTTATGAATTAGAATATATATATATATATATTTACTAGATTTCTTCAACCATTTGAGTATAAATTTATTTTTTTCCTCTTTCTAATTTCTTGGGTTTGTAGGTTGTTTGGATAAAATAATGAAACTTCGATAAAATATCACATTTTTATGTATAACTTAACGTTTCACTCCTTGCTTGGGAGCATTTTCAAAAGAATAATTAATATTTGATGATTAAAATATTTGTAGAATAGATAAAACATATTAGTAGATATATTATCATTATTAAAAACATAGTATTGGAATCAGTGTATTTACCTCGAAATTTCAACGATATTATACCAGGTAGATTGAAATAAACTAATTGATCAAATTATGGTAAATTAGGCTGAAGATTTTTATATTTTTTTCATATCTTGTCTATCTTTGATTAATAATTTTTGTTAATTAATGTTAATAATTTGTTAATAGTTAGTCTCATGAGCTAAGATTTTTGTTTTTTTTTAAATCAAATTTATGATATTCATTTTTTTCGTGTTTAGGTATAGCAGTCGATGCATTTTTGGTGTATTGGTGACCATTTATTCTGTTTTCTAAATTTTGCGTAGTCATTCCTACACAATTTTTAGGACAATTCATACATGGTAAAGAATATATAATATTTGATTTCTTAGTGTCTTTAGTTTTGTTTGTTAGTGTAGTGAAAAGTGGTGATAATGTGTTGTGTGATCTTTGACTTATATTGATGTTATGTTTCGATAAAATGTATTTCAATTTTTCTGATAGTTGGTATGTATAGGGAGTTACTTGAATTTATTTGTGTAGTTGGATTTATATTGTTATTATTGTGTAATTTATTATATTATATATATTTTTTTATTACTTCACGGTGATATTCTGAAGAAGTTAATTTTAATGCTCTATCTGTTAATTCTATAACGACGCTGTTTTTTGTGATTTGGGATGGCATAAGTTATAATTAAGATATCTTCCAGACCATGTTTCTTTTGTATAATATTTAGTTTTTATTTTATTATTGATTTTAATAAGTGTCATGTCTTGGTTTAATAGAATAATTCGACGTATGACATTTCGTGTCATAATGTCCATTGTGATTTTGAAAGAAATTGTAAGGTAAACGAATTCTCAGCTGAGTTAAATTTGTATAGATAAGAGTAATGATGCTAATTGGTGAAAAATAGAAATACCTAATACACGTCAATGTCGTTTGTGAAATTAATATGCTTTTAAAATATTGTTTTAAACAAACGTGTGCAATTTTTTCACTGATGTGAATCCTGTTACGAGCTCGCCCACTGATATAGAGCGTAAAGCTGGTCCCGTTCCACTATGTTGTCGAAGCAAAAGTTTGGCGGATGCGTTGAATACTTGTGACTATTTTCATAGTCATAGTCATAGTTTTCATTTTGTTCACGACAATTAGAACTTTTCATAAAATCGAAGATTCTGGAATGTGAAATATAAAAGTGAGTATATAAAACGAGTCTCTAACAGTAAACAGAGTAGTAAACAATTTGATGTTATACTGAACATATGGGAATAGTGAAAAGTAAACCAAACGATGAATTTAAATGAATTATATAAGAAGTGTTTGGGAATAGTGTATAAATAAATTACGTAAATAAGATACATCGTGAATTCATTCATCCCACCGTTTTCAAATTAAAAACTGCTAAACAAGAAGAGCATAACAATTCTTTTTATTAATTTAAATTCACACTCTTTCAGTAGATTAACAAGCCTGAATGAAAACATTTCAATCACGAAAACAACCGGGATTCAACTATGTCAGTTTTATGGGATTTATAAACGCCGTCTATCCTTTCTAGTACACGCAACGGATGAGCAACACATCCCAAAACAAACAACACAGATAAACAACACCGTCTGAATCAAACATCCAATTATTATTCATCTCTACTCCGCAATCACCACATTCATAACACCTACGAGGGATTTTTTTGTACGTATCCACTATTCAAAAACTATCAAGGTGAAACAAATATTTATGAAATATACTCATCCTTGACAGTTGCATTACTAAAATTTCTGATATGTATCAAAGGTCAGGAAGACATACATTTATAATATTACAGGAGTTCACTGATTCAATACTAAACATATATTTAAAAATATATATAAATCATGGCAACAACCACTTGCAGCCATTTTTAAACTATCAACCATGGATTACTGTGTACAACAAGTATTAAAAATCAATGTGATGTGAATAATAGCAGTAATATATATCTTCATACCTGGCAACGCAAAGAAGGCCGCAGACATTAATCTGATAAATATAATTTTTTTAATTTCTATACCTTTTTAAATGACATAAAATTAATAGAACAATATACTTTAGATTTATACAGAAGAATCACATTTAATTTAACAACAAGTATACTCGTGTAACATAGTGCGTGAATTATGAACTGTAGATTATAAGTAAGGTTCCCAATCCGATCGTTTTTTTTTTGGAGACAACTTTTTGCAATTGTGAAGATGTTAACATCAAAATGATGTGACAATGTGTTCTTAAGACCTGAGAAAATCCTAGCAATCAGTGTGGTAGTTGGGCTAATGAGACCTCGATACTTGAGTTGTACACAGTGCGGGTATAGATACTAGACCTTTACATCAATGTATCTGCGAGATTTGCATAATCTTATTGCCCCTCATCAAATATAAAATCTATCTACACTCATGATACAACAATATTTTTTTGTAACTAAGTTCAAAAATGCTCGGACATGTCGAGTTTGCTTTTGAGGGGGACACATTATAAACATATTATTTGATCTGTGCCTTTAACCCCCTAGCGGGGGTGAGTAACGACCCTAAAATTTTAAATGGAAAGAGGGGTCGACTGATATATTGTCAAAATTGTCTTTCTAATGATACCCTATTTGTTGAATTTTACTAAAACGACATTACTTATCAGAACTAAATACCTCACTAATCGTTTGCGTTTGCAGAACGAGTTGAAATAGTTAAACTTTATTTCCAAAATAATAGTTGTGCTTTATTCGCTTATTTAATGAGAGTTACCCCGATAAAAATGTGAATAATGTGTACGTTGGTAAGTTAGTTAAAAAGTTTGAAGATACCGGATCTGTCTGTAATGTAAAACACCAGCCGCAGAAACCGATAATAAATAAAGCTGTGGAAGTCGCTGTGTTAGGGCATGTTGAATTCGATCATACTCAAAGTACTTTCAACTACCTGAAGCCTCAGGTGTCTTCCGTTCATCCATAATACGAATTTTAAAAGCATACAAATTTCATCCGCACAAAATCAAACTAAATGAGGATGATTCTGATAGAAGGCTGCAATTTTGTGAAACAATGAGCCAGCGTTTAATTGAAGATCCGCAATTATTATTTAACATTTGTTTTTCCGACGAATGCACATTTTATTTGTATGAAGCTGTAATTAGGCACAATTGCCGTTACTGGGATGATAGTAACCCACATTTATTCACATTTACTCCGTGAGGTTCATACTCAATATCCTCAAAAAATAAACGACTACTGTGGCATATGATTAAATCATATCATAGGACCACTTTTTATTCCTGGAAATTTAACTGGTGAAGTCCACCTAAACATGCTCGAAGATACAATTGATCCTTTAATAACACAAATAATTGAAGATGACTATCTTACTACTGATCGGCTTCATTTTCAGCAAGATGGAGCACCTCCGCACTATGTGGCTCCTGTAAGACAGTTCTTAGATGACCGGTTTCCTAGACGGTGGATTGGAAAAATGGCTTGCCAGGTCTCCGGATTTATCGTCTTTAGACTTTTTTCTTTCGGTTTCTTTCGGGACATAGTCCATAGAAGTTCTTCGACAACGGATGATAGCAGAGCGCCGAAACATAACACCTGATATGCTACAAAATGTTAGAAATAGATTTGAACAAAATCTCTATTATTGTATGAAATCAAATGGGTCATATTTTCAACATTTCTCAATGTGAGGTTTTAATAAATCAATTTAACGGCTAGTTCACTTTTTGTACTAACGATTACAGTTGTTTTCACTCGTAATAATTAAAACTTATTTGTATTTTTCATTAATACCATAATTTTCGGTTAATGTCTTTAACGCCGTTTTCGCATTAACCGTTTTAGTAAAATTCAACAAATAGAAAAAAAAAGAGAAAAGCTAAATGTAAACTTTTCGTTAGACCACCCTGTATTTAGTTATTGTAAAGCAGTGGGTACCCAGTGGTATAATAACTTTTCTGCTGTTTTTCTGTTTTTTATTTTGGTAATATTCATTATATCTTCTATATATATTCTACATACAATTATTTATACAAATTAAATTATGAAGTTATAATTTTAACAGTGACAATCATAAAAAAAATTGTCAGTAATAATTGTTCTCATTAATTAACTGTGAGAATTGGAAAAAACGTGGAAAATGTTTCTAAGCCCCACGAGCTAAGTAACCAAAAAGATAAAAAGCTACCGCCACTAGTGTGGCACCCAAAATTACAATGTCTCGAAAATATACGTTTACGGTAGTCCTGTTCATAGATAAACGTTATAAATAATATTTTAATTAGAGAAGGTAAAATTTGATAAAAAATAACAAGAATGATATCCGGTACAATAAATCTTTGATGGCGATTTTCCTTGTAACAACCGTAGAGGTAACGTAGGACTTTTAGCATTTTGACGATCAAAATCAGTGCCGTAACTACAAACAAAAAAGTTGAAAGAAATTGTATCTGCCAAATCAAAACATATATATTATCTTTCTATTTCAGTGTCTGCTTTTATGTTTTCGGCATCGGCATCTCCAAATATTATTATTAGGTATTGAACCTGCACGTTCTTATATATAAGGTACTCATAGTTCTAATTACTTTCATAGAAAGGAGAGAAACTCGTTAAAACATTATTTTGGAATTAAAATGTAGCAAGATGTTCTAGAGTTCAATGTTCAGAAATTTTATTAGCAATATCATTTTATAATACGATTGCAACATGAGACTTGTTTTCTTTATTCTCATACTTAAAGCTTACCTATAATGTATTGTGAAGTTATTTAAACAAGAAAGCAATTCTGTGCCCCAGTTTTTCTGACTTCTCTGCATTTAAAATTTCAATCATATGTAGCTACTCTATTCACTTATACATTTCATCGCATGCTCTTTCATATAATCATCAGGCTTTTTGTACATTCTATAATTATAACAACTCTATATTGTTACAAAAATACATACTTATACTTATATTGGAATCAAAACCGCTTGTACCTAATAGAATATCTTTAGGACGTTCCAATTTTGAATTATGTTTAAGTCATCTTGGACGACTGAGTCAGATACTACTAATAATAAAGAATACTGAATATAAATTGGTGAATGGTGCATTGAAAATATAAAATTAGATATTTGTTGCATTTAGTATATTCATTCTCCTCATCAGGTTTAGTGGTATGAAAATAGAGGAACTAAATTGGGGTCAGAAGTGAAATAATATGAATAAAAAAGTGAAAATATCGAACAGACAAAGTGACCTAAAAGTGGAAAAAGCCATCAGCAGATTCCGAAAATCGCGAGCTCAAACATTCGGGCTTGCTTGTGTGTCATGATGGCCATAAGAACCAATTCCACAACGTTGGGTGACTAGAAGCTAGAAGATATGGAAACCTTTCAATGCACTCTTGAGTAATTCCCTTAAAATATTTTAATACCAATAGTATATCAGCATATTTTGCATTAGAACATTGTGAGACAATGATAAATCACAGAGAGTTGAAATTTCCTAATAATTCTTAAAAAACTTAAGAAACACAAATAACAGGTTAGCTACAAGGCTGCATATCGCTCAAACTACGCTTTTTTGATATGAGGTTTTTAGATGTCCAGGTATGTAAAGCTTTTCACAGCCATATTATACTGTTTTCGCTCTTTGGATTAGTGGAAAATATTGAAAAGTGATTTCTTCACTTTATGAACGTTAAATAGTTAGACTCACTAACTGAAATTTCATCATTATTATCTAAAAGGTAGGAAACAGAACGGCGGTGTTTTCTCGCCCGCCACTGATTGTCAAGGTAGAGCATAGAATGAAAAGAAACGCAGGCAAATGTGCGAAAACGTGCATGTATGCCGGAGATAACTGTGTGCTACTTTATCTTTGGACCCTTGTTGCTACCATTATGAGCGGCCAGCGCATATCTCCTATCTTAAATTCTTTTATCCGCCAAAAAGCATTAGACCATTTGTTTTATATATTGCGACGTAATATATATTTTATAACTACCTCTAAATGCCGCTATTTATTTCAAAGTTTGGCAGCACAATGCCACCCGGCTATTTTGAAAAAACCGTGGACGTAAAGGATGAGGGGTACCTTCAGACGCTTACGGGGTTGTTGAAAAGCAGTTTAACTTCTAGGCATTTGCAAAGGAGCGTGAGTGACACGGTTTTTTATTAATTATGACTCTGATAATAGTTTAATATTAATCATTCTGAACATGAGTGAGAAATTTTCCGATGGGAAAAAACGAAAAAACAGAGTAAATTTCATATAAAAAATGGTACATCACTGCATATGACCAAAAATATTGAGAATAAAAATTAGTTTTCAAATATTCTCCAACGAAACAAAATTATTATACAAAATAAATAGCCAATCAAAGTCAGTCCTCAAAGATTAGTACATATATAATCAACTGAAATTCGAAACATTTTGAGGCAAAGGAAGCCACATACTATTTTATTATAAATTTAAATAATTACTATATTACCAAGAAATTAATAGAAAAATAAGGTGAAGAAAATCTACGATTAACGTTGAAGTATTTTTCTCCGAAATTCTGGATTTTTCTGGGTTTGTAATAATCGTTTAGTTCTAGAAAAATAACCAGGTAACCAAACTTACCTATATCAGTGTTTTTCCAGCTAACAACGTGTAGAAATAATTTGTCGATGCTGTTTATTTATATCGCTTCTCAACTTTTCAGTCATCTATGCAAAAAGTGTAATGTTTGTCAAGTTTCAAATTTCTGGAGGTAAGTCGTCCATTTTTGATAATTTCAATACTGATAAATTTTTCAATTAATTCAATTTAGACAATAACATGGTAATTAATATAAGTAGGTATAAGCTTTCTACAATTCTACCATACGCAATTACGAAAACTGTTTTATTGAAAAGTTATTTCACTAACAAGAGCTTATATACAAAGAAACGTAACGAAAAATAATGTTCACTGCCCGTACACATTTAAAGCCGTGATTCCAAAAGTGGTCCAGGTAGATCATTAGGGTTCCACGGAAGACTTGACGAGGGTGTACGTTAGGCGTGAAAAGAAATTTATTTGGTTTCGACAGTGAAGAAATAAAATATTGGTTCGACTTCTATCTCTTAATATAGGCGGATAATATTTTAAGAAACTCTGCGATTTACTTGTAAACGCTTCAGACGTGCAAATTAATACGACTTGTGGTGTATGTGCTTGCAATCTTGCATGAACTTCCTTAACCCTTAAACTGGCAAGATATTAACCAATGACTTTTTTTCTTGTTTTCATGATTTTCTATCATTTAATGTCAAATTTTCAATTCTTTAACCATTTGTTCCAATAGGGTATCAAATTTATAGTTATTTAGCTAAAAATTTCTAGAATTTAGCTGAAATCACATCTATTATTTTCTTTTTACCATTTATACAGGTTTTTAAATTTTTTTCTTAAAATTGCCATACAACGATGACATATGCTCTTTGCCGGCTCAAAATAAATATGAATAATTTTTGCGCAAGCCATTAAATTTAGATAGTTATTAGCTTTGATTGCTTTTGTTATATATTTTTGCTTAAATGATGGTAAAACAAGGGCCCATGGCCATTCAATCATATCAGACGACAGCAACAAATTAAGACAATAACGCATCTTAGCTCAAAATAATTTTATTAAAAATAATAATTTCTACTATATATATATATATATATATATATATATATATATATATATATACAGTGCTTTTCAGATAAAAGTATCCACCTTTAATAACTTTTGTAATACTGGTATTTAGAAAAAATCCAAAAACACGTCAATTTATGTTGGAAGGGGCAAGCATTATGGCTTATTTAAACTTACTGGAAAAGCCACCCCCTCACCCCTAGCAGCATCCCCTTTATTTTTTTAAATTACTTTTCATATTTTTTATGTAAAATTTGGATACTCCACTTTGAGCTGATTTCAAAAATGTATAATACTTGTAGGTTAAAGTGGTTAGTTTATGAGATATACAATTTTTCTTTTTAGAGCACAAATTTTACTTATTATTTACTTTCACCGTATTTGCCTGTACTAAAATGGGTTGTACAACAGTTCAAACTCTTTAATCTTTTTAACTGTGCTATTTATTCTACTTAAAAAATCCAAACAACAAAAAACTCTACTTTTTATTAAAGTTTGACATTGTCAACTAGAATTTGTAGTCACTATTGATAGTGTAATTTGATACATTATTTATTTTGTTTCTCTGAAATGGTTTACTCTTTGCAAGAAAGAATTGAAATTGTAGGTTTATACTACCAAAATAATAATTGTGCAAGAGCTGCTGTTAGAATATTTAACGAATTACATGACGGATGACATGCAACTCATAAGTATGTAATTCAACTGATGGAGAAATTTACCACAGCAGGGTCTGTTTGCAATAAAGTGCATAAGCGAGAGGGACTCGTAAATAACGAAGCAATCCAAGTGACAATTTTAGGGCAAGTCAGCTTAGAGGCTCAACAACCCCAATCGTTGTCAACAATAAGTAGAGCGATCGGTGTTTCATCTTCTACAGTTTTCCGAGTTCTACATAAATTCAAGTAACACCCATACAAAGTTAAGTTGGTGCACGAGTTGAATGAAGATGATTTTGATCGTCGTCTAGAGTTTTGCGAATCAATGACGCAAATTATCAATAATAATCCACAATTGTTAAACAATATTTGCTTTTCTGATGAATGCTCATGGTCATTAAATGGCTTAGTAAGTAGGCATAATTGTAGATATTGGGCTGAAAGTGATCCACATATTATGCGTGAATTCCATACACAACATCCCCAAAAGTTAAACGTTTGGTGTGGTATCCTAGGTGACCACATTGTCGGACCATTCTTCATCAACGGAAATTTAAATGGTGAATCATATCTTGAGTTACTCAGGGAAGGGGTTGACCCACGTATTACAACAATAATAGAAAATGATGATAACCTTTCCGAAGATTTACTGGTATTTCAACAAGACGGAGCTCCCCCACACTATGCTATGCCGACAATTTTTAAACGAAACATTCCCCGCTCGTTGGATAGGTAGAAGGGGGCAGATGATGGAGTGGCCACCTAGGTCACCGGATTTAACACCCCTAGACTTCTTTTTATGGGGGTATTTAAAAACAAAAGTTTATGCTACCCAACCAGAATCTCTGGATGATTTACGAGAGAGGATAGAAAATGAATGTCGACAATTAAATCCAGCCGTATTAAGCAATGTCAGAGAGGCATTTCAAAATAGATTATACCATTGTATGGAAGTGAATGGTACTCATTTTGAACACTTATTGTAACTTCATAATCAATAGCACAGTTAAAAAGATTAAAGAGTTTGAACTGTTGTACAACCCATTTTAGTACAGGCAAATAAGGTGATAGTAAATAATAAGTAAAATTTGTGCTCTTGAAAGAAAAATTGTTTATCTCATAAACTAACCACTTTAACCTACAAGTATTATACATTTTTGAAATCAGCTCAAAGAGGAGTATCCAAATTTTACATAAAAAATATGAAAAGTAATTTAAAAAAATAAAGGGGATGCTGCTAGGGGTGAGGGGGTGGCTTTTCCAGTAAGTTTAAATAAGCCATAATGCTTGCCCCTTCCAACATAAATTGACGTGTTTTTGGATTTTTTCTAAATACCAGTATTACAAAAGTTATTAAAGGTGGATACTTTTATCTGAAAAGCACTGTATATATATATATATATATATATATATATATATATATATATATATATATATATATATATATTAATTGTTCACCAATATAAATACGAATGTCAAGGATAAACCTCACTCATTTGTTTCCGGAATTTCATAGAGAAAAGTCAATTGATATTAGTGTTGACCAGTGTCGGAATTGGAATTTATTTCCATACTTTCTAAAAGAAAAGTGAAGTGAATTGATATTAGTGATTGCCAGTATCGGAAAAGTACATACCTACCTATTTGTTATATGCATAGAGATTTTTTATATATTCCCGATTTTACAATTTATTTTAAACAAAAAATGGAGATTAAATAGAAATAAATCTCTTTCAACCAACCTGCTGTATGAGGTATGTATACTTATAATATATTATTGTATGGAAATATATAAGTTTAGTATTCTTATTCTACGTACCTACTACAACAAACATAATAAATACATTATTTATCACAATATAAATTTCATATTGTAATAAGTATATGTATAGTATAGAACTAACTTCGATATAAGAACAGAAAGTCCAGAAAAGATTGATCATAATGTTCCTACATTATTTTTATAACCTATTTACTTTATCCAATTATTTCGGAGTTTTGAAATATATTGAATAAACTAAATAATAATTACATATCACATTAAAATTAGTTCAGCCGCTTTCATAAAACTCTATTATCGATCTTTAGGATGTATTGCTTTTAATAATTAGAAACAGTTTGCCTCCGGAACTTCGTTTATTTCATAATTTATATAATAATTGATTAATCATATTATTTAATTCCTGATGATGGCAACATCATTGTCGGAACTGGACGATTTATAAACATTGTATATATTATATATTCAATGTGAAACTATTCAATCTTTGTTTTCATAATCATATTCAATTGAAATAGCCATATCCTGTTAGGTTAGAACACCTAAGGATTAGTAAAACAAAGTTTTTTCATTTAAAAGTAGTTAATTGATACGAAACATGACCAAATCTAAGAAATATTGTCAATAAAGTGTTAAATATTTAAAATTTGGTTTTCTTCCATCAAAGGCAGACAAGCCATTGTCCACATACCTTTTATGCAACAAAGCTTTGAGCAATGACTCTATGAAACCATCAAATCTAGAAGATCATCTAAAAAGGTGTCATCCTGATAAAATAGGTAAAGAATTAAAGTATTTCCAAACATTGAAGAAAAAATATGATAAGAGACCGTGCATAGTATATTCGCATCAATGTCTGGAAATATCGATGATGGCTTGCGGGCACCTTAAAATATATCATTAGTTATAGCACAATCTGGAAAACCGCACGCCATTGGAGAACAGTTAATTTTACATGCATTTGATATACTCAAAATAATTCCTTTGAATAACAACACTGTACAAAGAGGTATTGATGAAATGAGCTCTGATGTGAAAGTTTTTTGTGCCTGGCGATGAGCAATTATTATTGGCATATGTTCGATTTGTTATGGGTGAAGAGTTTCATTAGCGAAACTTTGAAGACGAGTTAAAATTGAATAAATATAAATTTAATGTACTGAGTAATTTTTTTAAGGAGAAATCGATTCCAATCACAAACGTTATTTCGGAGGCAACAGATGAAGCTTCTGCCATGGTTGGGCGATAACGTGAGCTTATAAGCCATCATACCAGAGCTAATTGCTATCTACTCTGTTATCCACCGACAACATCTAGTAGCGAAAAATTTGAGTGATAGGTTGTACCAAACGTTTCAATTTGAGATTAATGTAGTTAACAAAATAAGAAGCATTGCTTTGAATAGGCGCTTATTTGCACAATTGTGCGATGAAAATGATGAAGGATTGCCGTTACATATCCAAGTACGCTGGTTGTCGTACAACAGACATTGTGTTTTCGACAGATTTGTCCAAAAAATTTAAAAACCTCAACTGATAATTACAAGTGGGCAACGTCAATTTAAGTTCAGCTTTTCTTGGTTAATTGAAATTTATGGAGGAAAATATTAGTCAGAATGAATTTTCAGAGTTTACACAAACATTACTCTGCATGATGATTTTAAAATCAGATTGGAAGATATTCTCTCGATGGAAATACCATCATGGATCATAAATCCATTTGATGAAACGGAAGGAAAAATATGAAATTACAAGAGAAGCTATTCGAGCTAAACACTAATGAGGAGTTGGAATTGATATTTAAAAGAGCGTTTCAAAAATTTTGGCTGCAGTACAAATAAAAATATGTCCTGGAATTGTGCAGAAACTTCTAATCGCATTTCCATCGTCATATCTTGTAGAAAAAAGTTTTAGTGTCGTTACAAACTTATTAACAAAAATGAGCAGATTGGATATCACAAAATGGGAAGAATTGCGGTTATTCCTTACAAAACTCAGCCAAATATTGATAATTTGCTGTCTATCCATCAAGTACATCCTTCCCATTGAAATTATATTTTTTTGTAATTATATTACGATTATGATAAGAGTTATAATAATTATTAATAGTTAATCATTTTTATATTTGAATAAATTCCTACAACACAAGGAAATGTACTATATTTCTTTTGCCACTCCAAATGGGAAGTTTTCTAAATAAAATTTGTGAGAATTTATTGGTTCTTGTGCTGTGAGTCACAGTAGATTTCAAGAAACTAATAATGATGGTTATTATCATCCTTATAACATAAATATCGGATTCGAGGTACTATATAAACTTTCTGAATAATATGTAGTAATAATTTATACAACCAGTGAATCTTAGACCTACATTTTCCTCGAAGTATCATTTTGATTTGTTTAATTGTATTTTATTCTCATTTTTATCCCAAAAGTAATGTAATATTTTTCTTATTAATTTATACACTATAACTATCGGTGTAACATCATATATGTAAATCTCAAAATGATTGTACACAACTTGACCACAGCAACATATGTGTAGTTTTCTTTGTAACGATATGTGAGAATTCATAATATTCGATCAAAATACCTCTCAATTGGAGTTGAAATTGTATTTATGAATACTAGATTAGATAAGAAACATAAAAATACTAATATCAGCTTGTTAAGGAAGGATTAAAAGGCATTGTTCGCAAAAGTCAGCAGGAATTTTGAAGGTGTCGAATAGAATGTCAATCTAAGCGAATATTTTGCGGAATCTCCTCTTTAATTTTCATTCGAATAAAGTACCAATCCTTTTCATTTAGGGTCAGCTATTAAGGCAGATGCCACCAAGTTATTTCAGATATTTAATTACAATTGGTGACTGTCTATTTTATCTAAAATTTGCGCGATTTACTTTTTATTTATATCATATACAGATTGAACAGGCACAGGTCAGGATAATGTATTGATAGACACATTGATTATTTAATTACTTCTGCTGCAGAATTACATTGCTCATAACAAGGTTTATTATAACATATTTAGAAAGATGTGTCCCATTTCAAGCTGTAGTTCAAACCATCTGATTCCGTGGAATATGATGTTAAAGCCCAACATCCACTTTGAACACAAAAGTTATTCATTTAATAGGAATATAATTGGAATCTAGCAACACAATATAATCATACCATTACTTTTTGGAATGCAGGGTGAGCGTTTTTGCCAAGTTGTGGATATCTTCCGGACCTTCATCATTCGCTAATATAGGACTTGTTTGTTCACTAACATTTATATAGACAATTTTAGAATATTATCCGATCCGTCACACCTCAGGAATGAAGGAGCATTAGTGCCACCCCGAAATTATGAATATTGGGCGCATGAACAAAAATTTGAAAAATAATTTTATAACAATCAGAAAGAATTTCTATTTTCACTAGAGACATTTTTTCAAAAATTCTTCAAACTGGCTTACATAAAATCGACTCAAAATACAGCTTATCTGTTATTGGAAAAAATTATTTTATCATTTATTCTCTATGGTTACATTTCAATTTCTTGCAACATTTGACAACAAATATTTGCAATGTGTGATGCAAATCATAGAATCACGTTGAATTGTTTCTGAAACAGTGAATACTACATTGTGAAGGGCGATTTTCTACAGCTTAAAAATATTGGTAGTTTGCGAATTGTTTTTTTCGAAATACATTAAAAGTATTCTGATCACAAGTCTCCCCCACACCTTACCTAGCAGGTCTTTATATCATTTGCTTCTGTCAATTTATTATAAGAGTCTGTTATTTAAATTGAATTCACTAATTCATATACTACTTTTTCTAAAGCTCAGACGATATTTTATAGGATGTGATCAAAATCAAATTACGAGAACTATAAAATTATATTAATTATCATGTCATGGAAAAGCAAAACGAGCAAAATTCTAGTACGAAATATATGAATCTACATTTATGTTAAATGGAAAGCTAGAACGACAAAATTGTCGATATGGGTATTTTTAAATCTACGCCGTATAAGAAAGAACCATGCTGAATGTCTAGAACAGTTAATCAAGTAATAAGACCTATTATCTTTGAATAAACTCTCAATAGTTTACGATATCAAAAATAGGTGCCAAAATTAATAAATTTATGTGTATACTTGCTAATGTCCCGAAGAGACATATCTCGTTGCTATAAAATAATATGAATCTTCATTTTGCAAGATGTGTTCGTGATTATCTCCTTTTTATAGAGGTATTTGATAATCGAAGTTTTCAAGATCGACACGTTAAGTGCTAAGGAGTTGAAATCATGAATAATTGAAATCTCTGTATATATTATTATCATAGGTGGGAAATATTGGTTGTAATAGATATTGATGGGTCTAAATATTTTATTTTTCTTTCTTATTGATTTATTTTTACGTCTAGTCACTTTTCAGTTATTATTCCATTCTCGTATGCAGTGCGGAACGGGTTGATTCCAACTCCTTTGCTATATTATCTAAGTCCTGGTCTGGACTAAGAGAAACGTAATTCGAAAATAATTAGAATCTAATAAAATGCCGAGAAGGGAAGTCAAAGAGACAGGAGTCAAAAAAGTTTTACTCCCACGTGTAAAATATACTTTTAAATTATGATTAAAGACAAATCCGTCGCAGACTTTTTAATTTAAACTGATGGATTTGTCAATTAATTGTTGGCTTCCAAGAAGATTAGCTCCCTAGCACAAAACCGTCTGTTGTTGGTGATCGGGATTTGATCAGTGAAATGAATTTTTAGTTATATATTTATCTATAATATGTGATTGATCATTGTAAGAATTTATTCCAAACAATTCAATCAATCAACTATGTGATACCTATTTTTGTATTACTGTCTGAAATATGTTTACGAATAAATTCAATCGTTAGAATTCATTATTACTAGTTTTTTTATTGATCACATTTTCTATATCTTACTTCTATCTATTTCGATGACCAATGCACTTTCTGTACATAAATTGCAGGTCTCTTCCAAATTCAATTCATTTGAAGTTTCTGATGACTAATCAAGATCATCTTTGTCTAAAACGTTGTACAAAAATTGTCATTTAGAACAAATTGGAGTTCATAGAAACAAATTTCATCATCTATTTCATCAATCATATATGAATTGTAACGAAGTCTTTCCTAGCTATATTATGAGCGGTTTCTTATTGGGAACATGGCAAGGAAACACCAAAGTGGACTAATTTCAATTTATTTTCCGAGCTTTCGAATACTTATTATGAAGTATAGGACTAGGTTCACTAGGAATTTTGAAAATTCTCGACTTTTCAGCTCCCACTTTGGAGCCATTATCAAGAGAAGGGTGGGGATAGGGTGATTATTCGTTCATTGGTAAGAAGTGATCCTATTCCGTGGTCTCAATCTGACTAATCCACGCAACGAATCACCCCTTTTTTTTTTGGTTGATTCCAAGGCCTCAATCTGCCTACTCCTTGGAATTCCACCGAGAAAATGAAAAGCTGAAACAAAAATATAAAATGATTAAAATAGAAAATAAAAATAATATGCTTACCATCAAGAACACTGTTAACACTAACACACTCACTGCCTGTCTTGATATAACTGAGAAACAAGTCGCCTGGGCCTTGTAATTATAGGGGCCTATTGGCGGGTTTAGAGGTTTTGTCGCGCGTGGGAAGTACATTATTAGCGGGAGGAGTGATCAGTTTGTGGAGATCGGTTTCTGGGGAGGGGGGGGGGTCTTAGAGGAAGTGTTGCCAATTTCTGACTGTCGTCTCTTGTGTTCAGACATTTTAAACGTTTCTCTATTTCGATAGCTTCTCAAATAATCCTGGACTTGAAGGAGCGGAGTGGGGCGATAGTTTTGATTCTATTGAAATCGATTGTGTGCCCGGTATAGACACGATGTTGGGCAAAGGTGGAGGAAATATCGGAATTAGTGACAAACAACAAGTGTTCCTTGGGTCTGATGGAAATACGCCGATTTGTCAATATAGGAACGGGAGCAGTCTGAACAGGAGTTTCATAAACTCCATGGTGTTTATTGGATATCTTGTCTTTGACGGATCTAATTAGGAGGGAGAGTTTCTGATAGGGTTTGAAGATTGTGCGAATACCGTGAGGTTTGATGATTCCGCAAATTTTGTCTGTTACACCTTTGATGTAAGGAAGTGACACGCTCAGTTGAACTTTCAAACCAGGGGAGTGGATGGAGGAGTTGGAGATAAAAATTTGTGAATGCTCCTAGAAATTTTAGATTTGTTGTAACCTTTCCGAATCAATGTTTGTCTCAAAAAATTGATTTCAGATGGTCGACAGGATTCGTCAGTCAACGAGATGGATCGTGATACGAGTGTATCAATGACGGACTAAAGGCCGGATAATGATGGGATTGAGCGTTGAGCAAACGATTGGTATGAGTGGGTTTGCGATAGACGAAGTGGGAGAAACCGTGTAAAGAAAGTTTTCTGATGATGATGTCAAGGAACGGCAGTGATGACTCCTCATTCACCTCCAACGTGAACTGTATTGTGAATGTACGCCATTCAGAAGGAGTAGGAAAGAATCTAAAGTATCTCTTCCATGGGACCAAATGACAAAAGTGTCATCAACATATCGTAGCCAACTACTTCGTCGGAAGGGGGAGGAGGATAGTGCTTTATTTTCAAAATTGTCCATGAAAATATTGGCAATGACGGGAAAGAGAGGGGATCCCATAGGGGCACCTTTGAGTTGCCGATAGAAATTTCCTTGAAATATGAAGTAAGTGTTGGACAAACAATGTTTGATGAGCGAAAGGTAGTCCGGGGCGATGTGGTGACTAGTGTTTAAGGTAGACAAAGTTTCATTTCGATGGGGATGTTGGTAAATAAGGAGTTAATATCAAAGATGACAACAATATCTGAGGGGAAAATATCGAAACCTTTGATAAGGTCGATGGAATGGCGAGAGTTTTTGACGTTGGATTGGGATTTTTCAGCAATTCCAGCAAGATATTTGGCCAGTAGTTGGGTGGGACAATTAAATGCACTAACAATGGGACGTAGTGGAAGATCGGTTTTGTGAATTTTTGGAAGACCGTATATGCGAGGAATGCGGGATGATTTTTCTCGAGGTATGAGTTTGGCTTTGATATCTGAAGGAAGTTTTGATTTGTTGATAATATTTTTAGTAATCTTTTCTAGATATGTTATAGGGTCAGTATTTAGAAGTTTATTTATCTTATTAAGATAAGAAGAGGTATTAAGGACGACCGTGGCATTGCCCTTGTCGGCTGGGATGACTACAATATCAGGATTGTTACAGATATCTTTGAAAGCCTGACGCTCCTTGGAGGTCAGATCGGAAAGAGGAGGTGACGACCTTGGCATCGTGCTGCCTGATAATTTCGGCCTGGGTAGGAGGGAGTTCAGAGATGACTTCATATGTTTGGCAAATGATGGTTTCTATTGGTATGGATTTGGGCGTGATAGCGTAATTGAAGCATTTGGCAAGAGGGGGATAGAGGTGTCGGAATAGTTGTGGACGAGTGTATCCATATCAATAGTATTTGAACGAGGTTTTTAGAGCTAAATCAGATATATGCTAGGCTTTCTGGTTAGATAACCGATCGAAAGTTTCCCATATCAATGGGTGGACTTGGAAGAAATAGATTTGATGAAAAATATTGAGAAGCCGGAGATTAGTGGCGTGAATATTTTTTCTATTGGATGGATGGATGGAATTTCTAAGAAGAGAGAAACTGGCTATGTCGAGAATACGAGAGATTATTGATGATTTGGTGTGGTGTTTGTGTTGAAGGAATTTAGGTATGACTTGATAGTCATGAGAAACTTTCAGAAATGTGAGGTCACAGAGAAGATGGTGTTTACGAAGTAGGATTTGGTTAAGGAAAAACAATCCTCCCCGTAGAGGCGGATGAAATGTTTGGACAGGTTTCCACGGTCAGGATTATGAACAACAGGACTAGGTTCACGGGTGGAACCGCGTTGGAACAAAATATTTTGATAAAGACTTAAAGAAAAGTAGAAACGTTAAATTTTATCTTTCTTCCAAAAATTATTATTGAAAAAACAAATTTTAAAACAAAAGAGACCTAAAATCAAGAACATTTAGAAGCATTTATATTTATATACATATATATTTCTGATATTTGAGTTTTCAACCTGCATCCTGAATTAATGAAAGGTCGCACCAGAGAACGTCAGAGCGTGAAGTATTTAAAAATGGTGTTGATACGCATCTTGATGGTGAATTTATCATTTCGTTCGGACCCTGCAGCTATGCGGGCTGTTCTCAAGAGGATTATCAAACGACCGTTATGTCATAGACACTGTCACGACGGATTGCTCCATGGACAATGGAATATCCCGCATTGATACATACACCAAGAATTCAAAGCTGGATTTCTAATTTTCTCTCAAGACACAAAGTATAAAGGACTGCGAAGTAAGTAGAATTGTATTCTATTTGAACAACAGTTCTGTTTTCTGTCAAGAGTTTGGATAACAAAACATGATAGCGTACATACAGAGTGCTCCAATGTACCGGGTGGGCAACTGCCATATCTCAGACACAGATAGATTACAGCGACACAGCGACAGGAGAAAATTATAACAAAAGTTGCACCGAGAAACACGATAAAACATTTTTAGTTACATATTTTTAAATATTTTCACATATTCATCTATTTTTAACCAATACAACACACATGTTCTATGTGGATAATAATTCATAAACCTTAAAATCAACAATGGCTTTTTCCGTTATGATAACAAATAGGAATTCATCCTCAAATGTAACATTTCCTTATAATAGAAAAACAGTTTCCAAAAACTTGCATTCATAGCTCTTATTTCCCAAAATTTGATTGAACCACCACACGCGCTTGTAAATAATTTTTACAGACTCATTTTGAGGACCGATGGATAGCACGCAATGGACCCCATCAATGGCCTCCCCGTTCACCGGATATCACCCCTTTAGATTTTTTTCTTTGGGGTCGTATAAAAGATATCGTGTATGCTTCGCCGCTAACTAGAAAGAAAAGAGTTCGGAATGCATTTCGAAATCTTTCACCGCAAGAAATTCGAAACGCCACTCAGCACGGGTTTATAAGAAGAATCCATGAATGTTTGGAAGTTGGGAGCAACCATTTCGAACATTTACTTTAGTTTAATTTTTAGTTTTGTTCTTCTCCTTTTAGTATAATATTTTTAAATATGTTTTAATTGACTAAAGTATTTTAATTTTTAATACCTTTTGTTATTCGTTGTTCGCCATCGGCAGGTGACAATTCAAAACCATGAAAATTTCAGTTTTTTTAAGTTTCTACAAAAACAAAGTCTTCTTAAGTTAAAGAATAGAATTCAATGGCAAAGAGAAACATGGGGGTTGCCATTTGAAAGTTTTTAGATAGCGAAATTCGGCACCATTTTCTTGACACCCTATATAAATTTTTGTCAAGGTTTTCACAGATTTTTAAAGCTATGAGTGTTATTTGTCGAAATCCCAAAATTATTAGACGTGACTCACTTAAACTTAGAAATATAATTTTTTTAGTGGAGGGCTGCATGTGCCCGAAAATTTCGTGAAATAATTAAAAAATTGTTATATTGAAAAATTATATCGAAATTTCGCGTAGACTTCAAAAATTTAATAAAATCTATAGCATTCCTTTCCAAGTAACGAAGTTTGGGTCCACTTCCGGTATAACTGGTTTCAGAAAACTGAAATTATTTTACCTGAAATGAGCATTTCGGAAAACCGATGAAAGTTAATTTCAGAACACTAGTCCCAATACCGACTAAAGGGGATATACAAAATTTACGAAATTTATTTATTTCATTTGTAAAATAATTACAATATAAATATAAATATATATAAGCGTTTTCATATTGGGAACGGGGCACTGAAACACCAAAGTAGAATAATTTTAATATATTTTACCCGATTTCGAATACTTATGTACTCATCGTCTGGGACTGAAATTATTGTCAAGTACAATATAAGAAATATGTATAACAAAAATTATTTATTAGTCGTCTTAATATACTCATGCTTTTAAATGTTTTTGAAATTCTGAAATTCATCTGTCTTTAAAAAAATTAGTAAAGAATTATAATATGTATATATAATATAATATATATTTATATGGTACTTCATGTTTTTCGCATATCCTGAATATTTTTTAGCTGTGCTCATTTTTCGAGTAACATGTTATAATAAATAATCAATGTTTTTGTGGATGTGGGTTGAATCTGATAGTCTTTTAATTATCGTTTATCAAACTATAAAATTTTACTAGAAGCAAACATGTACTCGTACTTGTTAACAGTGTTGTATCAAGTATTAAAGAATATGAGTCAGCTGATTCATACGTTTGTTCTTTTCACAATTAATTTGGAGCACATTATTTTAAGTTTATAAGCATGTTTTTGGGGAGCAGTATTGAAGTATTATTAACCAGTAGAGACAGAATTGATCACATTATCAAAATATACTACATGTGAAAAGGTCCTCTTGTTGTTATAATTATCCCGACCTAACACTATTTCCCAGGCCGGTATAAGATTCTAAATCCACCCATGATCCCACACATTGTCCTTCAAATGAATTCTAATTAGGGATATCTTCTTTTCATATAAAAAATATCCTGACTGTCGACTTAATATTTTGATACAGGCACAATTTGTGTTCCTTTATTTTCTTATTCCAATAAAATACCCAATGAAAGGCCCTTCTCGAAATTTATCAGAAAAACAGTAAAAGAAATGAAAGTATATTAACTGTGACGTGAAATTTGCTATGTGCAGAAAACAAAAAACAAATTATCCGAGTGCGATTTCAATAAAAACCAGTGACACATCAGAGTTTTATTAAATATAATCCAGATGCGATGGAATATTAAACAGAGGACTCAGTGACGTAGCCCTCTAAAATATATTGGGGAAATAAGAAAAACATACTTCATAGAATCATTATTGAAAGAATTATATTCGAACATTCATTAGGTAAGAAACAATTATAATATAATGTACGAATGAAAGCATCCAATATCAAATGAATACTGTGATATCGTTTGAAATTATTGATTTCTAAGTGATACAAATATTTTATGTTAAAACAGAAGTAAAAGTTTATATATCATCATTGCGTTATGACATTATAATATAAAGAAGGTTTTGGGGTGAAAAGCTGGATAAAGTATTTTCATGAAGCTTTTGTGAAGCCAGATATATATTGGCAAGGTTCCAACCAAATTCACCCAATGTTCGATGAGCTAATAAAAATATCTGCAATTTAGAGTTGTTGAAAGACTTTTTATTCAGCTCTGTTTGCCTTTCTCTTGATGAGATATAATTAGCTTAGCAATAAACATCACCATATCAATACAGACTTTACCACTGCTTGTGAAGCTTCTACAGACTTTAACTACGATCTACTTCCCACTTTACTATCGACGGTGACCTACTTCTCATAATTTATTTAAAAAATGGCTCAAGTTTAGGAGTATTACTTAAGTAGAAACACGGCCTATTGAATTGTTCGGTAGATAATTCATGTGTAACACTGTATCGAGCTTACTTTGATATTCAGTCGTTCCTTCAAACTTGTTTTTTGACCGTAATTTAGTTCTAGATTGTAATGGAATATTTCAGCACAACTTGATTTTTCAAGAATTTCGTTGATTTTTGTAAAGGTTCATCTCTAAGATCGAAGTTTCCAAAGCGAATAAGCATCAAATAATGTGAAACTGGCTAGGCGTTCAATACCAATAATCACCATAAATTTCTGATAAGCTATGCTACTGTTTTATCTCTTGGTTTCTGTAATTTCTACTCATATTGTCAACTTATAGTAATTTTTTAATGAATAACTGAATAACCTTAATATATGCTCTAGAAAGTAAACCACGGAACATCCTATAACATGACTTTTTTGAATAATCATTACTAGACATATACAACTTTAAAGGGAATCTATCATATGAGTTTTTAGTAAATTTTATATTTATTTCCGTATTTTGAAATTTGGAATATGAAAAGTAAGGAAAGCAAATCTTTGTACATTTAAAACAGATTTTATTTCGATATTTATATTGATTCATAAAAGTATCAACGTTGTTAAAGTCAAGTTATATTTTGATGAAGATAGAAAAGCCAAAAATTGAGTTCTCTAAATCAAATAATGAACAGAAGAAATAATATTATATATGAGACTCTGTTCACATAGAACAATAAAAGAGTTGGGTTAAAACCAACAGTGGTAGTGTCAATGTCTACGGTATTCTCGGTGGTTAGAATATATTTTTTACTTTCATTTTCAATTTTATTTTCACAGCATCCAGATGGAATTCTAAAGAGTAGGCTGTTTGATGCCTTGAAATCAAACAAAAAGAGTGATTGGAGGCGTAAAGTGGATATATTGAGACCACATAATCGGATCACTTCTTTAAAAAATGAACTAATAACCATCCTAAGTCCACCTCTTGATAATGACTTCCAAGTGGAAGCAGAAAAGTCGAATATTGAATACATCTCCCCACAAAAACGTGATTTTTTTATCGATATTGCAGGTTAAAGTAGGAATTATTTGAGAACAAAATTTTATAACATACTACAGCTAAAAATATCTGATTACAGATTTCAAAATAAAGATGTCACCAAAGAACGTCTACTGGTACGTGTCTATGAACCAAATAACTGCACAGGCTGGTGTTGTCTTCAGTTCAAATGGTCAGCAGATTACGCTCTCTTCTTGCAATTACGAACCATTAATGATGTTGACAAAGCAGTCGATCGACGTCACGTTAGTAACATTTTAAGTTCACAAAAATTGAAATTGTTAATAATATTAATACCAATTACAACAAAAAAGCTTTCAAAAATTCGTCATGTATATGTATAAACAAAAGAAAAACTTTCTTCTCTGAAATAATTGGAATTAAAAATAGGTTTTTATTCCGCCTGTATACTTTTTGTAGGTCTTACGAGACGGGAATCAATACGGGAATGTTTCTAAAGCGGTTTTTTCAATCCGGAATATCTTCGAACATGTCCAGCTTCATTTTAACATATTCGTAGAATCATTGATACATATTTGAATACTGGAATCTCAGACTAGCTTTATCGTTCACTTCGAATTTGTAAAACACATAACAAATGGAAACGATCTATAGAGATTGTCAAATCCCAATAGACCAGGTCTAGAGAAGATTTTAATTTTCAATTTAAAAAACGTCAACCAAATATCGTCCCGAGAATAAAAATTGGATTTCATTGTATTGAACAATAATTTAAAAATATGTGTATGGATTGAAAATGGAATCATATTGCTTGAATGAAAAAAGTTGACAAAATGAGTTGTTAAAGTTAGAGTCCGATAACGTTATTAGATAAATCACAAAAATTCCACGAAATAAGTACAAAGACTAGGAACAATGATTGATAAAAGAATTATCTGGATAATTGTTTAATTGAGAGAAGCAAAAGGTTTTTGACTAACAGAACTAACAGAAAAATTACCGAAATAATCTGAAATATGCACACAACTTTCTATAAAAACTAAATTAGATCTAATTATAACCAAAGAAACTGCGGAAACATATTAAATTGAAACTCATGATATGAGGGTTCAAATTTTTATGAGGGAATTATTGGGCTAACCAAAACAAATATTTTTAGTGAAATATATATTTGAGGGAATAATAATACTATTAATTGAGAAAATCTGTGAATGCGTTATACCATATAACATTGAGAATTTGTAATTCTAATTGCAAAAATACTGAACTAACTGAACTTGCTAACACCAAACAATATTCGTAGCAGCGATCATATCTAAACTTGTAAAGATTATTTACATTATTCTGGATGTTTATTTTAGAGAAAATGTTGAAAAGCGGAATATTTTGAGAATAATAAACGAAAATTTACCCTGTCATATATCTCTAGAGCAGAGCGGCTAGTGCATAAGCACTAGAATACAGTAGACATTTCAAAAAAAGTAAGAACCAAAAAAATGATAATTACATAACTTGATAATAATAATCTATACTAATACAGCAGTTTCTACTACTTATTCAAAAGAAAATTTTTAATACTTGATAATAAAACTACCAAAAAATTGCAGTTCCTGGGTTCAGTACAGTCAAGCGTCAAGCAGTTGATTAATTTATCTACCTTCCGATTCACGCTGTTGCAGTATTATTATCATATGAGATACACTAACGTGCTCTGTGCGCTCTTTCGATGACCTAGATTATAATACTAACGGCCAAATACAGGGTGGCGTGATTGAACTGGAGAAATTCGCAACCAATCGACTGCAACTGGTAATACAGAATGGATTACCTCCCAAGTAACTAACTTTATGAAATGTTGCTTAATAAATAAGAGATTTGGTAAATATCCATTCGAAGAAAAGATAGTATTTAACACAAAAGGTATCCCATTATTAAATATTATCAGAAACACAACTGTTGCAAATGGGAAAAAATGCTACAAAAGAAAATTTAATAAAGATATTGATGCTGTAAATAATTGTATTTATGGTTGTAAAAAAAACATTACATTGTATTTTTCCCCTGCTTGTTTTCTGATTGCGATAAAACTTGGAAAGAAGTAGAGGTCTCCGATCTAGAACACACAAATTTGAAGGTAAAAAGATACGAAAACTCGAAAGATATCTACTTATTGCAGGTTATACGTGCTATTATGTTCAAGCAATTTAGTGACTAGATACTGCTGTGTCGAATAATGAATATATACTGTCCAAAATTATTGATTGTATTAAATTTTGTGGAGCATTTGAATTGGCTCTCCGTGGATATGATGAAAGCGATACTTTCGATTATCGTGGCATATTTTTTGGACTTTCAAAGTTTTCAGCTTAATCAGATGAAACTGTGAATCCCGAAGCATAACTTAATTTTGTGAACTATCTCTGTGTCATCAACGAGCTTTTATTTTAACTACGCCTGTAGTTATGTGTATATGTATGTATCTAAAAAGCATGTTTTAAATTTTTTTCATATGTTAGTATTATTGACTCGATTTTCCAAACTTTTAGAATTTGTTATATTTCCTATACCTTCTTATATAATTGCAATAGAAAGTGGAGTTCGGGAGAAAACTTCCTTATCAATTTCGTAGGTAAGTAAGATTGAAGCGTGTTATTTCATCTTTTGGGAAACGAACAGCAACACCATGAGCAAAATAGTACAGTGGTAAATATATTCGTCAAAAATTTCATTTCCGTAAATGAAATTATCGAAAAAGTTGAATTCCGTTTCCTATAGATATAAGAGAATAGAAGTTGATTAGCAGTAATATTTGATGAAGTGATTTTAATTTCAAAATAAATTTGTGACTATCGATTTCACCGCTTTATATAGCCTGTTTGTTTCCTGTGGTGCAGAAATTTAAAAATATAAAAGTTGGGGTGCCGGTGCCGTCTTAATCATTATTCTAAACTCATTCAACTGAAATGAAATTTGTGATTTTTTACCCAATGGAGTTCAGAATCTTGAATTTTAATCGGCACCTCTCTTTTCAGAGGCGTAACGTATTAAAATAATGACAAGGAGCCGCTTTCACAGAACAAAAACGTTATTCAAGGTGGAATGTTTAGGTTTGTGGTTTTTGATAGGTTTTACGAACAAGTAGTTTCATTAAGAAAGACGGCGGGTTAAATGTTGTATAATCAATAAACATGTTCTGATCAATTAACTTTTGTTTAAATACCTTTTCTGAATTCAAATAATAAAAAAGTATTAACCATATATCAAAGCTGATTTTCATAAGTTAATTTCCTATTCAAGTAGTTTCAAAGATAGAAAAGCAGAGAATATTATGTAATACAAGCTCTAATTATACTTTTGTCTCACAATTCGAAATGAAAAAATGTAACTAGCTCACACAAAGGCAAATATTAGGTAGTATCTATACTTTACATTTACTTTGAGGAAGGAAGTAGAAGTGAAAGATTTTGCTACAATCTATTTACATAATATTCATGTTTCCCTATAGGAAATTCTTTGGGAAATTAGAGGAGAAGGTGAGACATTTGATAACAAATTCCTACAAACCATTTGAAACAAAAATTGTCTAATTTACACGCGTGTGTTCTTCGACAGGAGTGTATATTTTATACGTTTTACGTATGAGTTGAAGTATAGTTAATTCTCCTGATTATTTTATTTATTTTCTACTTAATACTTTCAAAATAGCTGACAAATAGTGATCTTATTTGAAATCCAGGATTTCCGCAAAAAGATAGTGCTCAGATAACTACCCCCATTCTCCTTATCGAATATATATAAGCGGAGCACTCACATTTTTTGTAAGCAAATCCCTTTTCAATATGTTCTTGTTAACAAATCGTCTTAAATATAAGGTTATAAAACAAATGTAAATAATGACGTTCCGACGTACTGGGCTCAAGTCAAAAATTTAATTCTCGGCAGAGAAAACCTCATTTCACAATATAGACTGATGAAAATGATGAAACTAATTTTCGATATCTCAAATTATTAGAATTCATAAAAACATAATAGTATAAGAAACCAACTTAATCCTCAAGATATTTAAATTTCAATTTATGTCATCCTATGCCACAAAAGAGATCATTGATTATTAGTTTGGCTGATAGATGTATCCAACTATCATATCTGAATTTAGATGCACCCGAAAATTGTACATCAGTTAAATGTCCGCAAGCAAACGTACGAAGTTGTTGAATCAGTTAAGATAGCAGCTCCAATTGAACGGAGATAATTTCACTAACATTGCCACTAGCTAGCTTTAAAAAAAAGTTATAATCAAGGCAATAATGAACAGCATAATACTAACTATCCAGTTCAACTCAGTAACTAAAAATTCAATTTTGCTTCGACATCCACAGTGAATTTTATAGTGATAACCAAACTATTCAACAATATACGTTGAAATAATGCGTGATGCATGAACTTAATACACCCACTTCCAACGTCAATGTCTCATTCAGTTCCATTTGAATATTCCGTGGTCTCGACTTGTAATTCTTCAATCTTAAATTGATCTTTTCCTTTAAGAAATCTTTCCCCTCCGATTTGCAATCAACATTCATAAATAAAAACTAAATCGATATTATAATTCTTTCTTTCTTCGTTCGTTTAGATATTGTTTCGGGAGTTGTAATACTTACGTAATCAAAGATTTTAACTTAAAGACAATTGTTCCATTTCTGGAACGAAATTGATTATGAAAAGGTGTAATTGATTAATCTGAAATAATTGGATAAAATAAATACGGTTCAATATTCATTTCTGAATACAAATGTTTTTAGAAGATTATGATGTATGAAAACTTGGTAATCGCAGTACTAATATTCTCTCTAGAAAATTTGAATAAATTGTTGTGAAATTGCAAACTTCGCCAACCCATTTTATTTTTCTTAAGTTAGTTCTTGCCTACACAAATGAATTTTTGTCGCTATAGTCCTTTTTTGCAGTGCTTTATTTGTGTTTCAACTCTATTTCCTCATTAAAATCCCATTTTATACTTCTTTTTTTCGTTTAATAATAAACAACCAGTGTTTTTTTAATTGATTATGAGACCAACACATTTTTTCAACCAACATTTTTATATATTTTTCAAACTTAAATATACAGTTTATTTTCCAATCCAGCCGAGCTGACTATCGAATAGACAAATTGATGTACAACGTAAAAAATATTCGACACCATATAGAAGGGACTTGAAATAGATAGTGTTAAACCAGACTTACCTGTGTTTGGAATACTTGGTTCACTAATGCCTAAATTGTGATTATTAATGGTTCAAAGTGATTATCACTATTACTCAGGCTTCAGAAAGTCAGAAATATATTATTCGAATCAGTTTCCCGTGATCTGACAGGTGACTTTGTTTAGAATGATAGTTTTTGGATCACAGAGAGGCTTGCGTTTGAATGAATAGTTTCCAAGTTAGGGTTGCTCAGATATAGTCGCTTCTGGAAGCTCAAATACTGATATTGGAAGCCTCTATTAGTTGAATTGTCACGTTGAATGGAATGGCTTTTCATAATTATAAATGCTAATTCCGAATGATAGGCTCTTATTATTTTGTGATTCTGGAAGAGATAACCAAACAACTTTTCATTTGTTGTAGTTTTTTTATTCAATCCAATACCTATATGTCCTATTATATTCTGTCAAACAGAATATAATTATGCCTTTGTTTCTAGTTATCAATTAGTGACGACTAGAATTCCGTTATTAAAATTAAATAAAGCTGACACAATATTCCTACATAAATCGAAGGATAACTAGATCAATGAATTTTAGTGATTAATCAATACTTCAATAAACTTTTATGGTAAGATAAATTATGAAGGTCCATTACAGTACGCCTCCACCATTGGCTATTCAGTTTGTGCGATATATTATATGAGAGAGCCATATAGCTCACTCCACTTTTATTGACAATCAAAAATTGTCAACTCGTACATATAATGACCATAGATATCTAAACTTTATATAGTTATATACTTTATGTTGTTGTTAATGATTGAAAATTGTTTATAAGAATAAAAATATTCAATGACATTATCACTTCTTGAAACGCCCTTGGGCCAGAAACATATACTACCAACTCAGTATAGCAATGGAAAATAAAATTTTTTAGAGACCCTGTATGATAAAAAATAATTTGCCCATATTTGTCTCACTTTGTAATATTGAATGATTGCTAAAAGATTATCGTTACAGACACCAATCAGATACAAAAACTCAATTTGAAAATGATCCATGACATTCCCCAAAGTAAATCCATCAAGGTTCAATCCCTCGTTCACGATATATACGTGAAAGTATAATTCAAGAATTAGTACCTCCATCAGTCGACGGTTATTTAATTCTCTATCTGTTCAGATTTTTCGGAAAACTACTCAGTTACCCAGTGAAGCTTATAAAGCCGGTAAAAGGCATCACGGCTTCTTATTCTGATTTAATGAGTTTAATGTCATTATCCCGCAATGATTTTCGCCGTTTGGTCCCCATTGGCAGGCGTTTAGAGGCATTGGGAATCATTGAGATGGAAGAAAATGCCGGCAGATGGACTAAATTCCTACTAGAACAGACCTACGTTCACATTTTCCTCTCCTTTGAATTCAAATGCGGGTAACGGCGTATTTAAGTGACGTGTGACGTGCGATTGCAGCCACCCTGATTGAACGGATGTGCCTGATAAACTGCGCTACCCACCACCCTGCTTGCGATACTTGGATTTTATTCAAATCAGAGGATTTAGGTGAAAGAATACTACTACAGTTAGCAATTCTCATTTATATGTTTCCCACCTAGATTCTCCCTTTTTCATTTTATTTCTCATTCTCTTGTTACTCAAATAAGACTTCATAAATTTTGAATTTATTTTATTGTTTCGCACCTTTCAGACTGATTGAAGCTTACAGTTCTTAATATAATTTCATATAAATTAAGGAAACAAAACTCAATTTTGATAATTTCGCATCAAGGTCGTTGAACTGAAATATTAGATTGTGTCATCAAAATATCTATAATCAGCTTTCACTGAATCTATCTAATAAGAAATTATGACTGTATATAGCTTCCACAAACTAAAATTTCATACAAAATGGAAATTGAATTCGAGTTGACAAGTGAAATATAGATGGTAAGTTATTGCATGACAGTTAATTACAAATTGATACGAATTCAAAAAAATGAGCTTTGTTGTTACATATCATAAAGAAATGCTGATTATTGTATACATAATGTTCCTAATAACTAATTGTCATAATTTCGGTTTTACAGCATTATCTGTATGTTAGAATGATACATAATATCCACATCATTGAACTTACATTTATAAAAGATGCATCAAATGAAGGAGCAAACGTGTTTGTTGATCCCAGTGAGAATGCTCATGCAATGTTTTGCCACAATCCTTTATATAGCTCACAAACAACAAAGTAGACAACTATAAAATGGAAAGGTTTTTGTGTTCCAAATAAGGTCCCATTTTGCTTCTGCAGGTAATAATAAGATCCATATATGATATCAAACTCGTTCATATGTAGCCCAAAGAAATGTATTAAAAAATATGAATTAGAAATTCCTGTAACGATTGTTTGTAGAGAAGACGTTCGCAACTACATTCATAAAGTTACAGACAGATAAAGTTGCAGACACCTACCTTCAGTTATGAATCAATTTTTCAGCTTAGTGGACATATAAACACTCTTAATATATAGATTTGCGCTCCAAAAATATTCCTACGATGATACAAGTGTGATGTTTTTTGTGCCATATCCCAATGGAGAGATTGTAGTTTTTATTATCTTGATATAAGAATTCTCTCATTTGGAAGGAGAACCAGAGAACTTCATTTTTCAGCGCCTTCCTAGCATAAGTATGTGATAGGCTAAACTTTATATTTACTGATAGCCATAGCCACTTTTGTACAAGGTGTCCAGAAAGGGTATCGGGTATTTGTAAGTTCAAGTAAACCAGAACTATTTTTAAGCAATAAAAACTTTTATTGTTTTTTGATACCATATGAATTGGAAAATTATTTGGAAAAGATGATGTTATCCAAATGATGACCGTTACGTTGCTGGCACTTTTCTTAACCGGAACGAAGATTGGCGATAACACGTCGACACCAAGTTCTTGATATTGCTGCTATTTCTGACCTGATGTTTTCCTTCAATTTTCGTTAGTTTCGTTGGATTATTTTGATAAACCTTACTTCCCTCCCTTCTGGGAGGATGTTACCTCTTCGCGAAATGAGTTTATTAGGGAATAATTCAGTCAAAACTTCCACCGAGTCATTCGAGGTATGACAAGTGGCCCCATCTTGCTGGAACCACGTTCTTGAGTTGAAACCTGCAAATTCCTGCAACTCTGGGACCAAAAAATTTCCTAACATATCGCAGTAACGGTCACTATTCACATTGTGATTGTTCGGCCTCGTTGATTTTCATGAAAATAAGGACCAATAATTCCTTTAGCAGACATACCGGCCCAAACAACGACCTTTGGGCTGTGCAAGGGTCGTTCATGCTTTCATCTCGGATTCTCGACTGCCCAGTACCGACAATTCTGCTTATTAACATGACCATTAAGGTGAAAATTTGCTTCGTCGCTGAACAGTACATTTTCAAAATTGTTAAATTGCTGCATCATTTCGTTCGCAAAATTCAGTCAATTAGCATAGTCCGTATCCTTCAATCCTTGAACCAATTGAATTTTATAGGCTTTTAAATGCAAATCTTCCTTTAAAATCAAATATAAGGACGATTTTTTGATGTTTAACGCCTGGCTTCGCTTTCGGATGGATAAAAATGGATTTCGACGAACCGACGCATCAACTTCTTCAATTGTTTCTTCATCGCGAACTGAACGAGAGCGACCACAGTTTTGAATTTTAACTGTCGCACCTGTATTCTCGAACATCCTGATCCATTTCCTAATGCTATCGTTTCTTGGCGCGTGGCGTGTACGATATTCCGCACGATACAGACGTTGAGCAGTCACTACTGAATCACCGTTACGATAATACACTCGTACGCAAAATGCGCGATGCGTCCCCGAGTACTGTTTCATCGTGACTGAAACTCCACAAAATGGCGGACGCAACGAACCGCTCCCTTTCGTCGCTCCGTTTCGAATGTGGCGCGAAAACAAATACCCGATACTCTTTTTGGACACCTTGTATTAGTGGAACCGTTAATAGACATAATTGTAGAAAGTCATGCATCAGATATTCACTACAATTCAATGCATGGGCTTGTATAATATACGAAAAAATAATTGGTCATTTTCTCACTAAAGGAAACTTAAATTATCGGACGTATTTAAATTTGTTTGCAGTAGTATAACTGAGTATTTTTATGAAAGTATTATGTGGTACTAAATACTTTAAATTGTATGTATGTTTTGTGAATTACTCTAACTATTTTTTCCTTAATAGGTACTGCCTTAAATGACGACAACCGTCCTGTCTGGTTTCCTCTTAACATATATGGCACAAACCCCTAAATGTAAGGAAAATATTGACGAAGTGGAGACATTAAATAACAGAACCAGACTTAAAGGTTGAACCATGACAGTTTTTGATAATAAAATCTACTGGTTCTACCATCATGGAAACTATAATTACTGATGCATACTAAATGAATGAATGAAAATGAATACTAAAAACTACTGATGCAAACTATAATTACAAGTCACAAATGGACATGAGAAATGCCAATTTCAAACATAACGCTAACCAACATCCATCTTCTATATATAATATTCACTCTTAATCGAGAACATTTTTTTATAAAAAAATAAAATACATTTAATTGGAAAATATCCTAAATATTTATATGTATACCTTAAATCTGGTTGCCCATAAACGCCATATTATATCACAAGGTTTGTAGAGCCTAATTCTTATTTCATGGTATAATCGAACATATTTTTGAAGTATTGTGAAATAGAAACTCTTATTTCAATTATTGCCAAATAAAGACACAAGAATATCTTCGCTAGTGACTCCAGAGATTTTAAATGAAGAAAGAGAATACCTATTATGAGAGATTACTGCTGAATATGTTAAGCAGTGAGTATTTAATTTTCCTATTTAAATCAATATGGTCTCAACCTGTTATTCTGATAGTTATTTCAAAAATGATGTTTCTCATAACCCACTTATTAAAGTGTAATTCCGACGCTTTTATTATAATTTATTGTAATTTTTATTATATAACATTAAAACTAAGATGTAAGTGACTACAATTATAAACAACTTTATTCCATTTAATGAGTTAAGATTTTTTAAATGCATATCATTCTTTTATTCACACCTATACCTTGAATGTTTAATTAATAATATACATTACAAAATTGATTGTGTCATGAATTACTGAAAACATCAAATAAATTTCTAAAACTATATCAAAATATTTGCCGTTTCTACAATTTATAAACGGATGATTATCCTAGTCCCAACGTCCTATTAAAAGTAGTTATCAACGAAGCACCAGGATTGTTCCCTGTTGTTTTAACGAAAAAACTGCCACTGCGTGGAAACAACAGAGACTGGTGCTCCTAGCTAAAGGAAAAAAAGCACCAGACGAACCAAAATCTTACTGCCTCCTCTGCATTCTGGATACAGCCAGCAAAATCTTTCAGCGTATACTCTACAGAAAGATATAAGCAGTAGAGCCCCTACTAGAAGAAAATCGATACGGATTTCTGAAAGGTAGCTCCACTTTTGATGCCATTGATTACGTCCTCAGTACTGCAAAGGAGGCGATCTTATGAGTCTAGTGATATTGCCTTCAATACAGCGGGATGTGACTGCATTATTGAGGCTCTTCTCCAGATGGGCGTACCAAGATATCTACACAAGGTGGTAGCCAGCTACTTCATAAAGATAATTCTAAAATATGACACAGAGAACGTGCCGAAGTACTAAGTTACTGGAGGGCTCAGTCCTGGGTCTTCTTTTGTGGAACATTATGTATGATGGGCCACTAAATCTGATACTACCACATAGCGATATGGCAGTAGAAATTGTTGCAAAGCACCTAGGAGAGATCAATTTCACTCTCGAAACAGATCCCTAGGTAAATTGAGGTAGGCGCCCTGAAACTAGCCGAGCACAAAACAGATGCTTGTATCCAGCAAAGAATAAGTTTTGGAGAGATGACCTTAGAAATAGAATAGGTCATTAGCAAACTTCACGAGATGCCTCGTCTATGGGAAGATGAAAAGATATTGGCTCTCACGAATAGGTGAATTTCTGCCTGACCCAGATGCTCTCTGGTCACGGGCTCAAACATGAGGATTCTCTGTGTCTAACCTGTACAGGAAGAAACGAAAGTGCAGAGCACGTATTCTTCGTATACCCGCACTTTCAGCATGTTTCATTCCACCTAGGAAGGAATAGAAATAGTAGGGATGCCTGAAAATATGTTGAAGGCTATGTTATCAACAGAGACTGCCTGGATAGCAACGAGCACGTTCGCCGCTGAGATGTTGAGGGAACTTCTCTCTGAGACATGAAAAGGAGGAAGGAGCAACATCGACACCGAAGAAGTAACTGATGGAAGAGCTGTATAGCTAGATCCTCCCTCCGCGAAGTAATTCCTAAAGGCGGTCCCAAGGAGAAATGAGAGGCCATAGATGAAGAAGGTTTCTTAGTCGGTACGGGAAATGTCCGACATACCAGGCAGAACACTAAACCCTAAAGATACATACTTTTGTCAAAAAAGACATCTAAATCAACCTTGTTATGTACCTTATGTCTCTATGGTTTCTAAGATATCTCCAAATCATTTTTTTGTTGACTTCATAATTTCGACAACAGAAGTCTACGATATATTTTTGTCTAGCATCAACCGGCTTAAAGGTAATTGAGAACCTTTGAAATAGCATATTTAATTTTTCTGGCAGTTCCCGACCGGAGCGATTCAGCGTGGTCAAATATCTGTCGATAATTAAATTATCAAATCAAGTTATCATTAATAGGGAACTACTTTTAAACCATATCCGGCAATTAAATTTATTTCATCAACAGTATAAACAAAATAGTTTTGTCAGAAAATGCTGTTTTTTCTACATTGCTTTTTTTTCAACGAACTTTTTCCGTCTATTAATTAACATAACAGCTATCGGTAAAGGGCATTTTCGCTTAGTTCTTGATTTTAGTGAAGTTTCTGGGATTTCTTTTACTTAAATTTTTTTGACTTTTAACATAATTTTAATAACAGGAGGTTAAGATATATTGTTGTCTAACGTCAACTGGTTTGAAGGTATTTGAGATCTTCCCTCTAATTATAATAGCATATTTACTTTCTCTAGCAGTTTCCAGTCGGAGCGATTCATATGTCCTAATATCTGTCGCAAATAAAATTAGCAGTTTACGTAACCAAGTTTGTCCTACTGAACGTTTCGAACCAACTACACACGGTACAGTCAATTAAATTCTAATATTTTCGCCGTGACCAGCACAAATTTCTCTGCTTATTTGTGAAGTGCTATAGCCTTGCATCACATAGATGCAAGACTGTGCTCTATGCATACATAGAATTCTTCAGAAGCTTCACTCAGTTTCAAACCCTTAGAACTTTCAAACTAACTGATAAAACTCTCTTTACAAAAAAAGGTGTATTTATCTTTTCCAGCAACAAAGTTTTCATCTATTGAAATGATAATTTAACTTCCAATAATCACATATTTTGTAAATAATAGAAAAGACCTGTAGAGTTATGCCTACGACGAATTAAGACCTTTCAAAAATGGAAGAATCGGAATTTATCATCTTAGATTTTTTGAGTACTTCTACTTAAAAGGAATGTAACTTAATTGACATTATCATCATTAAAATTCAGCACATTTCAAGTTAATCAGTTATTTTGACCAAGATTAATGTTCAAGTATCTGTAAACAATTTAAACAGCACATGTATGGCAATACTTTCTGAGTAATTTCTAAATCTTAATCTCAAACTTTATGATGATAATGTCAGATTCCACATATTATTCACATCAGTGTTGCCATATCTGAAAGCCATCGTAGTAGTAGGGTACATTGTTTATCTATTTTTGGGAATACTGATTTGTGCAAGCCTATGTAAACTTTCACATAAAAGTATTGTATGTATTCGAATATTTTTTCTTTTGTATAACTGGCTGGTTAATAAGTTCTGAATAACTAATGGCGCGCTTAGGCTTGTCTTGTCGTTTTAGTTTTCTCAAAGAGGTCTTTATAAACCCATTTGTTAATTCTCAGTTATTGAAAGCTCAGAGAGTATTTATTTATATATACTTCAATATAGACAAGTAATAAAATTCTTAGTTTCAGAAAATATATCAAGATTACCTAAAGTATAAAAGGACTCTTCACCTTACATTTGATTAGTTGAAGCCAGATCATACAAATGACGATCCATGTGAAGGGTGTCGAATAAGTGCATTAACCAGGAAAAAGCTGAATATGATTATACAATATCGTCTGTTAATCGAAACAAATTTAGTAAAAGACCTAAGCATCTAAGCAATATTTTGTCCAGAGTTTTATGTTGCAGAAGTGCAAAATGTATTCTGCATTCATTAAGACCTTAAACAAAACACACATATGCATCTTTCCCAACAACATTTGGAACAAAAATAAAAAAAAGGAAAGAATCTTGCACATCATATTATAACTGTATATGTGACCTTATTGTAGAACTATTAGAGGCTAAAGAGTGGTCTCCAGTCCTTTGGCTCCAAAGTGAGTTATATTCCAGAAAAGAGTATCATTATAATGTTGAATAAATCAGTTGAATGTAAAAATCTGTGAAAAAAACTGTTTACGAAAAGAAAATATTTTTCTGTCAACCATACTAAAAAATCAATAAACTGAACTACGAACTGTTGCAACATCCATCCTATTCGTCAGATTTCTCAAAAAATCCCGCGCGGAAAATTTTATCAGAATTTTTATCAGAAAAAGAAGTAATAACAGCCGTGCAAGCTTATTTTGATAGTCTTCCAGATTCTCACTTAAGAGATGGAATTCATAAATTATAACATAACTGAAACAAGTACAATGAAGTTCAGAGTATTTTGGATAATGAAATCTCTTTCCAACTATAAAATTATATATTTTTTGTCTAACGACAAAACCTATTGAACAAAGAGATAAAAACTTTATACTTTCTGTGTTGCTACCATTCTAAGAATCGAACTAGTCACTTTTTTTCAAGATATTTCCAATTCTTTATATTTTAAATTCGAATCGAAAACATTGTTATGACCGCAGTAAGATCAGCCAGAGCTTCCAAAGTTTCATTTCACGGCAGGGAGAAGACGAGTAGATTTTAGAATAATAATTATTGCCTTTCGAATCTCTCTCACACCTCTTTTATATTACCACCATTCTGTGCTCTAAATCGATTTCATGCGCTGCAGGAACTAGAAAACTTTCGAGCACTCCGAAACATTAGAGTTTCTTTTAAATTTATGGCGTGGCTCAATACATTTATCGGTTGACTTTTATTCTATTTGGCGAAGTTTAATAAAAAATTAAAATAAAACAGTAATAAGAAGTTCAATACACTACCAATAAATTATAATCATTTGATCCTAAAAATATATTCAATTCAAAAAATATATCTCATTATCAAAATTAACTGGTACTTTTAAGGAATAGGGTTGATTATAATTCACAATTCAAAGAAATATATTTGACTAAAATGGTAAGATTGATATGCCTACTCTCTATACACTCTATAATCAACGAAATAATAAACGATTAGAAAATAATTTTATGATAACACCGAAATAATTGAAAATAAGTATCCACTGCACAAGTTGTAAAATGATCTGAGCAAACAGTCATACTTACTCCTTGTTTTTTACTTATACAGTGTGTTATAAAAGTAACGTAAGACGTGTGATAACTTCACAATAAAATTTGAACCCAGGAAAATTTTAGTTGAATATTTCATCCTCTAGTCTATAGTAACGTAAATAAAACATCCATTTTTTGGAACTAAATGACCAATCATTATATGTTGTATATTTTCATAAAAAATCTAAAGACATCAATTGTCCATTAGTAGTATTTGGAACATTTCAAGACAGTGATGCTTTTACGAGAAATATCTACAGATGATTCTTATCACAAATTAGTATGTTTTGAAAGCATCATGCAGAAGATTCAAATATCTGTAATAAGATAGTTTCTCAGTATATTTATATGGATGCGAGTCTTAGAAACAGTATATTTAATGTAAGAGCAGTTATAACTGGAACTACTATTATTGGACCATAACAAGGCACTATGAGATTTAAGATAGAGGTATTGGAAAACGAATTGAGAGTTATAACCCGTCTCAGATCTTTTACCTTTAGATTAATTTCACGGGAATAACTAAAAGTATCGTATACAAAATCACAATGGGATTTTGGATTATATTATAACATAGATAATAGACGAAAAATCCCGTGATATATTTTCTAACAAAAAGAATTACTTATTTTGAATACATGTTAACCTTCTCTTGGAAAATTAATTAGGAATTTAATTATGAAGTCGATAGATTACTTTTTGAATAAATTAAATTGAAAAATAAATTACCACTTCTTAAATTAGAATCTGATAATGATATTTTTCCTATTTTCGAGTTGCTGCTGAGAACAATATAAAAAATGTGCATGTAGGTATTAGGAGACTGCTATAAAATGCAATCAAGTATCAAGGGGTCGTATTATGTTTTGCCTTTCCTTTGGCAATTAGGTATCATACGTTGTGCTTGCATGGTCAGCAAAGTATTCAGTGATTCGATAAAACTCGCTACTCACTTTCATTGGCGTCCTACCAATACAATCAAATTTTATATTAGATAAACATTGACAATTTTTCTTAATATTTTTTCCAGTACGAGAGGTAAAAAAGATACAACTAAAATGAATAAATATATCAACATTATGCAATAGGAAATGCACTTTCACTTTTCACAAAGTTTATCTAGACAATTGTCGGAGCACAAAGCTAATTTCTTCAACCAACCTTAGTATGAATCAGGTCCCTGTCAATTGAGCCCGGCCTCGGTGTATGTTCTCACATCAATCTGAAGTTAATCTTTTGATAGGTAACCCTGAAAGCAGAATAGTGTCACTGGATTGTAAATTTGAGCTATATGGGTGCATGGTGAAACCAGATTTTCAGCCTGAACACCAAAATAGTCCCTGCATTATTTTAGAAAAATAGAGGACAACACCTCCATCCAAGGGCTGTTTTTTAGATGGAGTAACCTTACCAAAATAACTATATATCATGATGGTCTGACAACGTTTCAGGTAATATCCTTATATAAGACGATAGGAATCATATGGGCCTTTGAATTGATAACTATGAAGAAATATAGCATTGCATACAATACGTTTGCTTTTCGGATAACGTACGTCGAAACTAACGCTACACATTCGCTACCATAGCTCAGTTTGAACTCTAAGGAGAGTTCACAATATGTGGTTTTCAAATGCTGAGATTTACAAAAATTTTTCTGATCATTCTTTGTGAAAATCATAAATTCAATTTCTAGAAAATCATTCTGGTGAATCAAACAAAAATCATATTTTCTAAATATTATGACTGGAGAATGACTTAGTGCCTAGTTAGGCAATTTGATAAAGCTAGACCCATTGAACAAGACTGTCAGCATGAAGATTAGCCAATTAGGTATCACTAAACTTCACACTGACACTTCTAATAAGTTATTGTCTGTTGCTATGGTAACGCAATGTTTTGTTTATGCATGGAACTTGTCTAGGCTAACTAGATATCAATACATCCTCGTAAAATTCTAAGATGAAGATATTAGCATGATAATAATTTATTCAGTTTACGGAGAAGCCTCCATTTCCGACTCTATGAAACCTCTGTTCTAATAGTAATATTTGTAATTCTGTAATTCTCATCCATGATGGAGTGACTTTCTTCAAAGCCAATCTGCTTCTATTCACATCTAATGAGAGCATCTTCTCGAAAAGATTCATTGATAAAAAATGAAGTGAGCTAGAAGAAGCAGATTTCAGATGACATCAGGTCAAATCTTGAAGCTCTACTTAACTTGGTATCTGTTTCAATATCTTCACAGATTTTTTAGGGGATATATGTTCAATCATCAATCTCACTTTTATCTGTACAGTCAGACCTTATAAGTCTTCCTCCTCCGATATTAAACTTGGAAGTGCTTTCTAAGTTTCAGCAAGTTTATATTCTTTCAGTAGATTATTACGAGCAAAGCATTAATTTGCATTTTCAACTGGTAATACGCCGCATCTTGTGTAAAACCAACTTTCAAAACCACACGTATTTTGAAATGTCCATAGCAATTTTAATAACTCGAAACAAGTTAGTGATTTGAAACAATAAATAAAATGAATAACTAATTTTTAAGATCTTTTAATTAAATATTGATCGGTGAATTACGTTCGATCATTCCGTAAAATACCACTCAAAACAAATTACGTCACTGTCCGCAACAGTCACCCTATACTATCTTGGAAGGTCAGATAGCTATACTAAGCTATACTATTCTTTCTTCTTCCTTGAAGTCATTTACCGTATGTGGACAATTCGCTCCATTTCAAACATCTTGCTCAAGAAAACATGCGTGCTCTTAAGACTTCGATATCTACTTCAATAACTTGCTTTTTTTATTTTGAGTAGCATTTTTTACTTTTATATTGTAGTACTAGCATTTTTCAATTCTTAACTAATTCCTCTTCATCTGAGTTGCAAAAGATTTTCCCAAATGCACATTAGTAACATAATTTGTTAGTGACTTCTACGAGTATAATCGGTGTGTTCTGTTTGTTTTGCGGGGTGCCACAAGTGTTTTTTTTCTTCTCCTAATATAAATAAAAACAATGAATCAAGAATCAAAATAATTGCAGAAAAGTTTTTGCTTAATTTGCCAATTTGTGGAAATTTTTTTGAAAAGAGTATTTTATTTCGCGGACATCAAATATCACTCATAATTTTTTCCAGCCAACAGCATCGTAACCCCTCCGTCCATGATGAGGATATCCGAAATAGTCCCTTCGAACCAACAACGGCATCGGCAGGATGGTCTAGGACAAGGACAGAAACAATGGTTTGTGGTAAATCGTTTGACCCGAGGCAAACTGTAAACAAGCCGTTCGTTTTGCTGTCTTCGGTTACTTTCTATGTTCGCACACTTATAGGGGGGATGTGACATTGCACACGTCAACACAATATAAACCCACCTACGTCCCAAATTTCTCAGCAAAGATAAAATGAATCACCAACCCTAAAAGGACATGACACTCATTGTGTTTCAGTAAATTAAAAATTTTGTAGTTGTAGAGTTTGATAAAAAATAGAGATCAATAAATATGATGACGAACATTCTATCATTACAAATTAGGGACTTAAAAGCAATTGCTTACGTGTTGACCATTTCGTATACTTAAGCCCTCGAGAGTCGTCAAATATTTTTATTTTCAGTAAAAATTGTTAGCTGAGAACTACAGTGTTTCGATCTCCAGATATTTAAAAGAGCAACGTTTATACTGTTTAACAAGCAACTTTTTAAAATCTAACTTGAAATTGTTAACAAAGAGTATTAGACACTAATAGGTGTTACTTGGAATTAGTCCTAAGCAACTCGACTATTTCCCACCAATGTTATGAATAATACGACTATGAAATTAACGCAAGCATGCTATGAATGACTTGGGCCAACAAAGTATGAAAAATCAAAACTATCCCAATAAGGATTTTTGATAATGTATTTCAATTATTGAGAGAGACTAATTTTTGGTATGGGACTGGAAGCTTTTAAAAATAAAAAGTATATATACTATATATTATATATGGCTAATGATATGACCATATGAATGATATGATTGATATACATAGTTGGAATTTTTGGAACCGTTGGTGATATTCATACTGAGCACACTGTTTAGACTACCACTAAACCAACACTCACAATTACACTGTCTGACGTACCTTTAGTCTTTGAAAACGATAAATTGGTTCCATATCATTGCTGTTTAGTAACTACAATGAATAATGAATATTTTTGATCGATACTCATAAACAGATTTTTTTTGTTAAAATAAATATATAAACCATTCACTTGTTAAGTATGGAATTAATGTTTCAAATTATTTATTTTCATCATATTCTCTCTTTTTTGTTCGCACTACTTTTTTCCTTTGTATTTGATACCATCGTGATTTATAGTATTACAGTTAAGAAAGATCCGTATTTTTTATTGTATGAGACAGATAAGTCTATTTCCTTTCCGGGCATTGATTTCCTCCATCAAACAGTATGTTACGTATTTAGCGTGAAGGTATAGAAGAGAGCGAGAAGAAAAACTTACTGATAAAATCTGTGGTCATCAATAGGGCAATTTCTTTAACGAGCACGTTTGTGTTTTCTCTGCGGTATTCGTTCTCACCCGTAGGCCCTTTTCCTTGCCCTGATTCCTACTTTCGTCAATCAGCCTAATGTGAGATTTTACGACTTTTTCATCGGTACAGCTTACAGTTGAAAATAAAAAATATTTTAGGTAGAGTCCGTCTACTTGAACGTGATATTGTAGGACCCATTATGACTCGAAATTACTCTATTTAGCTTGGAAAATTATTCAAAACAGGGAACATGAGTTACTCCTTATCATAAAAACAGCATAAGCGGTGTGATAATCACCTAAACTAAATTAACTCAACTGAAACTCTATTATCGATCTTCACAATATTCTCTATTCAATTCCACACAAGGATTCAAACTTTTCTCCCACGATTCAAGGTATACTTGTTAATCTTCTACTGTTAACTTAACCATGATTATAGCTTCTTTGACCTCCTCTACGCCACCATCTTGAGTTCTTTTGAAGTCTAGGAAAATAGCTAAGTCGCAAGAATAAAGGATTATAGGCTAAACGTAACCTGTCTTGGAGAATTCCAGATCGCTAGCTTAGAACCACTCTGTCTCTGTTTGGCCGGTAGGCCAGTTAATCCCTTTTCGTATTTGCTATCGTTCATGGCACTATCTTCATGCATGCTATCGATTTCATTCTTGAACTGAAATAGAAAAACAGTGCCGCTTCACTAGACTGATGTGGACTAAATGACCACTCCATTACCATACCTCTTATATAAAATGAAGCACGTTGTTAACTAAACTGAGTGGAGTGTTGTACAATCAGTTTTTTCTGATAAAATAACCGTCAACTGTTGTGGTCCAAATAAAAATCATGCATTTAAAAACATAATATTATACAAGGTAGGACACGATTTTTAGGTAACATTAGAATAACATCATAATAAAGCCGGTAAAACGTTCTCCCAAAAAATACTTTTGCTGCTAAGGTTTATTTGAAAAATATCGCTATAGATTTTTCTTTGATATAGAAAAACGTTAAGTAACTAAGTATTTTTTATTCTTACAGTAAGTTCTGAAGCGAAATACAAAGTACAATTGTCAACTATCTAGACTGAAAGCCTACTCTTTTGAATACGATTTCTACCGTGTCTGCAGACAAAACAGTGTAACCTTTGCCTTCATTTGTATGGAGATGGTTTTTTTTATTTTGCCGTAAAAATGAAAGAGCAAAAAATAAACAACGGGTTTTTATAAAATAAGGGAACAGTAAATAATTAAAAACGTTAATAATTGGAAGAATATCTTCTATTTAATTTAGAGTTTCGGAAGTATCAACAACAATGTTAAGGATCGGAGATAACTAACTGTTTACAATAATTTGACTATGGTGGTCTATTAACGGAAAATACTGAAATAAATTATTTTACAAGCCTGGCAATGTTTACCAAATGTTATTCAAATAGAAAACTATATATATATATATATATATATATATATATATATATATATATATATATATATATATATATATAAATATCTTTAACTTCTTATTTCTTAAACCTTTTGATATATTTATGTTTCTAATCTAAAGCTTCTTGATTTTTTAATTTTGATAAAGACTTGAAGAAAAGTCGAAACGTCAATTTTATGTATCTTTCAATATATATAAATATATATATATATATATATATATATATATATATATATATATATATATATATATATCTCAAAAGAGAAGGTTTTTTGCTACACTCATTATTTCAACATCCGTCGCGTCCATCTATTTTTGAGTGGTTTAATTGAAAATTATCCACGTTCGGGTCTCTCTTCCACGTCAAAAACGGTTAAAAACATCGCAAGGCCTGACCATCGGCGAAGTATTCTAGCGATTTTTGAATCTATAGGAATGTGTGCTGCAGATTTAACATGAAAATTTTATAAGTGTGAGCAAAACTGGTACCTCATTCCGCACTGTGCGTTAAGAGGTTTCCATCCAAAGTACAACATGCTTATTCGTCAGATCTTGTACCGTTGTGAAAGTTGTGAAAGAAAAAGCTGTGCGCGTCCTGAATGAGGTGAAGAGCATGATTGGCATGGTGCAATGTATGGATAGAGAAGGTGTATATATTGATGTTGATGGTAAATAAATATACATAATATAAAAATCAAATATTTTATATCCCCAGTCTCGTTATAGCCACACCTCGTATATTCTGCATAATGTGATATAAAAAATTCAATAGCTCAATTTGTTTTTGGCAGTGTACATAGTAATTTAGAAGCACTATGAGAAGCGAAACTTTATATCTACCTTTCCTTCCTTTCCTTGTAGCTGGATAATGAATGAAGCGTCATCTTGTTTAGTAACTAGCAAAGTTACAAGTGTAACCTATATTAATTCCGGCTTCAGCTATTAACCGGCAGATGAGCGTATTAAAACAAAGATAACCATACATTTCTGTAATTGCTAACCAAGACAAGCGATTGTTACGTCAAATATTTATTAGACGAGCCAAATGCACGACAAATCTTAGTTGCTTTATGGATACTTCTCTAGTAGCATTAGATATTCAGAGGCGTACATATTTTCAGAGCATATGCGGAAATAATTTTTATAATTATCTTTGTAAAGTATATAAAACGTGGAAGTTCGGATCCAGATCTAAATATCCAGAGGTTTGTCATCACTCTTTTTATAGGATATCATATAATCCTATATATAATTTTGATCCGCTTTAAGCAATCAAATAAAACGGTGAACGCTGCATATTACTGAACTACTAAACAATTGTATAAAAAATTATTGAAAAAAATCGCGGCAAAATCAGGTTTTCGTTTGCTTCATGACAATGCTTCTATCCACACTGCTTCGCTTTCCAAGGCTACTGTACACGAATGTGGCTTCACAAAGATTGAACACCCACCATATAACCTTGACTCGGTTCATTCCGACTATTTTTCTTCGCAAAGCTGAAGGCCCATGTAAGGGGTAAATGATTTAACAGTGTGTGTTTTCACTACTTTTCTTTCTATGTTAGGATAAGAACTCATGGACCGCAGATGTACGTCGCCACTGTTTTATACATAGGTTAGATTACTGGATATCTGCTTATGCCTACTTTCATATTAATATTCATAATCGCTAGTGTGTCGGTCTGATTCGAATTTGATAGAGCAAGATTCAACGAAACAGTGGCATAAGATGAAGAAATCTCGTTCCAAGTATTAAAGAACAAATTACTCCTCCATTTCACACAAATATTTTGCATTCCTGCTGCTACAAAATTGTTCTAGAGGGAAAAATAGTTCAATGAGATGATACATTGCATACAGTTATTATTCGTTGTATGTCTCTGTTTTGTTGTTTTTTCCTCTATTTTTTAATTAGTTCTATTGAGTCTTTAGAAATATCTGCACTAATAAATACTGGTATATTGAAAGAGTTGATGAGAGTATGGTGTAAAATTTAGAGTGCTCATATCAAAAAATAAATCATCTTCAGTATGAGTGGTTATGATGAATTCTCCTACATGATTCCTCCCTGGACGCTTGTGTCATCTCTAATAGGATTAGGAGTCACTTTCCGACATGACACGGCACCAGGGAGAATATGTTATTCATGCTTCCTCTTTGTTTCCCTGTTTCCGAATTACGTCTCATTTAGCCGATACTAATTTAGTACTGAACAATGTTTCTTCCTGGTAATGTGTAAAGTTTTTATTATCATGTTTATTCTGGATTGAGGCTTAGGTGGAAAATTGGTTATACAATTATTTTCAATTTAGTGAAACTATTGTTATTAATTTTATTGTGAAACAAGAAATATTGAAATTTTTTGTTTTTCGCCTGTTTAATTTTTTAAAATGGTGCATAAAAATGATATATTATGACTTTATATATATATATATATATATATATATATATATATATATATATATATATATATATATATATATATAGAACGTAATGTTAAATTTCGTCGCGAAATTTTATCTTAATGTTAGTTCAAATAATTATGTGATGATTTTTTTCTTAAACTCACTGCTCTTCATCTGCTAGGACAGGGTTATGTCACTACACTAGATTACGACCACGCCAAGACTGGTTCATTACATCACGACTAGATCACCACTGCTAGATAACCGATAAACTACCATCCCTTAGATAATAGTTGAGAGCTGCAATAACCCAACCTTCTTCAGATAAGTGTCCTCATATTATCTCTAGCATATACAAGTCTAGAGCTATGATTTGTATTATTTTTTCCTCAAAAAATTTGGGCTATAATATGTAATACAAATACTAATTATGTTAGAAAATACTCGGACCCGTCAGTTAATAATTCAAATAGCGATTTTCTACATCCAATAATAAAGTATTTCCAATTTTAGTTATATGATCATTAATTTTCTTTTAAACATTTCTTAGCTCTATTCTGCACTCATTTCTTATTCGCGGAGCTAAAAGCTGCACAAAATTTGCACAATTTGCTCATAAAAACTACCATAAAAAATTCAAAATGATTGAGACCTGGGAATCTTGGTAGCCACTCACTAGGTTCCTCTCTACTTATTAATATTCTTTCCATAAAATTTAGCAAACATTTTCGAATTACAAACATATTTTCATATTTTCACGAAACAAACTCATTTTAATTCCCCCAAATTTCCACAGTTGTTTTAATCTTGTTACTTGTATTCCAAATTTTATAAATAGCATCAAAAATGTCCCAAATCCAACATCTTCGTTACTAATTTATTCTTTGACGCCTTCTATTGAATAATTAATAAAGTTTTTGCGTTCGCCTGCAAAATACCTGAGTTAATTTCCATCCGGCATAGACAGATTTATACACCAAAAATAATTTATACAACTTTAAACGATGCAGTGGAGATCAGTAACGGAGACAGGGTTTTAAAACATAATTCACTAAACCAATTATATATATATATATATATATATATATATATATATATATATATATATATATATATATATATATATATATATATATATATATATAAATTTCTTCACTTTCTTATTTCTTAGACCTTTTGATATATTAATGCATCTAAATGTTCTTGATTTTAGGTCTCTTCTGTTTTAAAATTAGTTTTTGGAATAATTTCATATTGACACTGAAAATTTGCTTATTTATAGGAAAAATTAATTTGTCTTATTAGAACAAAGTTCTGAGTTGATTTTATCATGATGACTCATGATGAAGGTGATCTATAGATCGATATAAATAAGCAAATTGTCAGTGTTAATATCATATTTTTATAAAGATTAAAAAGAAAAGTCGAAACATCAAAATTTATCATTCTTTTAATAATTATCAAAAAAAAAACATTTTAAAACAGAAGAGACCTAAAAATCAAGAACATTAAAAAGCCCACAAGTTCTCTGATCAGAATATTAAATGATTCACATATTATTTCACGCATTACAGCCAATAAATAAAGCGACTGTAGATTTATCATTTCATTGCTTCAACTTCGGCATGCGTTCATTAAACATTCCCGCATTACTTTCGTTTCCACAATTTCTTTTCTAAAACATAATTTATCATAAATCGCAATAGCAAAACTATTCGGAGCTGCAATCGTCAAGATTAATTATTATTGGTGTTACTGCTGCTAGTATAGAACATTCAATTGTTTATTAAAATAGGTAAACTATTATATTTGCGTTGTTTTGTTTTTAAGGTATTCCAAACCATTTCTATAGAATTATACAAACAATAATACGAAGACAATTTTAATAGGATATATCCATGATCATTAAAAATGCCATCAATAGCATTTCCGTTAGTCTATTTATAGCTTTCCATAATATGAAGCAACTTGTTTTTTGGCAGTTGTTTTTAGCAATATTTATTTTCTTAACTTTCTTTAATGTGATAGGTTATATTACAATTTTGATGTTACAATTTTACGAGACAAAACTACAGATTCTGAAACTTGGTGTGACGAAAAAGTGTGTGAGACAATTAATTTGTTAAAACAACCAAAGTTATCAATAAAAATGTAGAAACAACTGTAGTTAAAAATCTCTATGTAAGTAATAGTTTATACATTGGTGAAACAACAAATAGAGGAGTTTTAAAGAAAAATTATTCGAAAAGAATATACCAATTCGCAACAATGTATTACTGTGAGTGGGAGCGTTTATAAAATTCTTCGGGGAAACAAATATAGTGATGACCAATTTAATATCAATCAATAATTAGAATCAACTAAGATCGTTCGCCGGTATTTCTTGGATTGAATCCTTAGCAAACAAATATTCTAAATTTTCGAAAGCATACACATTAAATGGTCAATTATTTAACGATTAATTCGTTAACTACTATAAATAACGAATTAATAGTAAAATACGACTTTCATGAATAGCAAATATAGGTATATGTATAGTGTTTCAGGTTGTGTTTTTATAAAAGCATTTAATTGTCAGTGGTCACTGTCTATAGTGGAATAAACTAAAATCGAAATTAGTCAGATAAATTACTGGTACTTAAGTATTCGAATTCAAGCTCAAGCAATTGCATAATTTCAGAAATTCAATTGGAAAATTAACAAATCATATTCAGATACAGGTAAATGCTGTACGCTTGAAAAAGCAACAATCAATAGTACAGGGACAAGGCAGGTTTTCTAGTTCCAACACGCAAAAGATAGCGGCTTATAGTAACTCATATAGGTAATGATAGCAGCATACTTTTAACAAAAACATTAAATTCATAGCAATGACAATCCATATAAACCAGTTATGATTTAAAACAGAACAGAAGGATGGAAGCCGATTATACTAAAATATATCTATAAGAAAGTGGTGGAGATGATGAAACTATATGGGGCAGATATTTGGAAAAAATGGACAAAAGATACCAGGTACTAGAAAGGTCTTTTATGCTAGCTGTTACCAAGGTGTACAAGAATGCACTCACATCTGTGCTGCTGCCGGAGGTGAAGTCATTAGAAAATGTTTTCGTTGTGTAAATATGGAAAGAAAATAATTTCGACATTTGATGAAACATTATTTTTTATATAAAAAACAATAGAATAATCCAAATATTAGTCACTTTGATACTGTTATTATAATATAATATAATTTGTAAGTGATTCTTTTCTTTTAAATGTGACTATATGAACACGGATGGTGCTTGATGAACACCGATTACATAAAAAATTTGGTGGAAAGCGTTTTCTAATGAATGGTGAGGTGAGGAGAGAAACAAACGAATATTTTGCAAAAATAGACTATTTTTCACATTATCTCATCTTTTAACCTTGACTCTTTCTTTTCTTTGGCTTTTAACTGTTTAGTATATATAACAAAAGCTAATTTCTGTCAACTTAGATTATAAATATGAAGCAACTACTTGAAATTATTAATGTAGACCATTTTTCCTTTTCTGTCAATAGCAGATTTCAATCATATTTTCACAAGTACATAAATTGCTCTATGATATTATTCTTTTCTTCATGTTGAATATTTGCAAAAATTAAAACTCAAAGAATTTCTGTTTTAATTATTCACTTCAAAAAGCATATGCTAAAATTTTTTAGAAGCATTTGGATGCCTCCTGTTTGCTCTTCTTCTTTCGTGTGTTTCCCAAATCGACATTATCTAGCTGTTTTTTGTACTATTTAGATTCACGTGGAGATTTTTCACCTAAGTGAAGCTCATAAATAATCAGATAAATCATTTTAGATCACTGAAAAAAAAATCCAGATTTGCGTATTTTCTACCCCAAACCATATCATTTGTTTCATCACTGACGCCGATAAATACATTAACAAGGGGAAAATTTAAATCTTATTTGTTTGTGGTGTCTTTATGCAAATTTGCTGCGTTAACAATTGTATTTTTCATCTTAAGTGCGTCTTTATAATGCTGTAAAACACCATCTTAAAATTATGCGGAGCTCCAAGTAAAAGTTAAGGCAACGAAAACGAGACCCTTTTACTCGTTTCTTATGATGACGACAAATTCACGAAATCAAGGAGCACTTTATTCTAATTTTTAAATATACCTCTTCCGCTTTAGGGTAAATACACCCTACCTGCAGACGATAAGGCATTAAAAGCAAATAAAGTTATCAAAAATTATACAGAAGTTAAGAAAAACTGGAAATGTGGTTCTAGCCAACAAAAGATTTCATTTTTATGCCTTTAATTTGACAAAATTTTATGATCATTGTTAAGGATTTCTATTATCAATAATTTTAGAGACTGATCTTTATTTTATTTGTATACATTCTTATTCAAAATGGTACTATGCCATTAAAGTTTCCAACAACTACGAAGAAAGTAATTTTGGCAGAATTTTCTGGTATACTTCGAATCTAGCAGAATTACTACCAAGCCAATTTTTTCAGTAATTCCAACCCAAGGAAAGATACAAAGTTTGTCGCTTAATGTCATCTCAAAATAGTATTTAACCTTTGATCCGTGTTGCCATAAGGAGCTAAATCTATGTTATTATTCTTGGTACTTGAATCTTATGGTCTAACAGTTTGGAAGTTTACTATATAATAGCCATTCGCGAGGTAAATATATTCGGAATTCGTTTTTGCTTACCGATAAAAAAGCCATGTTGACCTGAGGAGTTTGTTCTTGTTTTTTACTGTTATTAGAAAAGTATTTCATGTTTTAGAGAAGAGAGAATATTTGAGAAAATTACGTTTGGCAAAGAAAAAACTTATGAATAATATGGGAAAATCCATATATAACAATTACGCTAATCAATAAATTCATTACTACATGGTATTTGAGCATAGATAAAATGATTTATGCATAAATAAATGTTCCAGAGAATCTTCAATTTTTTCCAGACCGCACCATGAATAACTTTTCAATCTGTTTTTGTAAACGTACCTGCTTTTACCTAAAGCCCTTAGTTGTAAGATTAATAACATTTCGATGCAAAACATCACTTCATTTTATGGAATAGCAGGAACAAGACTGATTTTCCTATGGAACATCACAAAACCATGGGCGTACGTCTAGAATTTTGGGAATAAGCTCACATAATATTACACAGATAACATTTAATAAAAAAAATAGAATTGAGTTACTGGTACTTATGAAAAATTCTTACGGTGAGTTGAGAGAAATTTTTTAATAAAGAAACTATTCTACTTTTCTTGAACGACTGTCATTACGAGTGTGAGTGATTTGAATACTCGAATAATTTACTAACTCTAAAATACAAATATATTTCTGGAGACGAAAAAGTGTGACAACATTTTCTCAATAACAGGTTATCCACTAGAAAGTAGGGTTATTTCCTAAGCAGTTTATGGAATGTTCCACGAAAACAAAGAAAAAGTTTATAATTTTTTACTTATATCTAAGTATTCTTATAAAAACCATCAGTAGTGGGCGATAAAAAATTCAGATGAGTTAATGACTGTTGAAGAGATAATATTTTTAGTGACACAAGTGTGAACGCATTCCAAAAAATAAAGCCCCCATTTAAGACTAGATTTCAATCAATTTATGTACAATTAATGAAAACAATAAGAACAAATAGAGTAGTTAGTAGATTATCATAGGAAAATGCACTTTATTATCAAAATCGTATTTGATATCTCATTTATTCAATTTAATCAAAAAGGGAACAAGTGCGCTGGAATCCACTGCTTTATGTGAATATCTTTTATTGTCTTCTAGATTATGCAAAATTCATTTATCAATGAAGGTGTTTCCCCGATGTCTTAAAACGAATTCAACCCTAAAATTTATTTAAAAGAATAGAATTTACAAATATTATATTCGATAATCCGAAACTCTCAGCTTATGTATGAATATTACGCTATTTTTTATCATTATAAAACATTTTTCAAGAATTATAAAATCAGAACACACTTTCCAAGAAAAAGAGTATATTTTTCTTCCTAACCTTAAAGCATATATGAAAATATTCTAAATTATGTGGAAAATTCATGACTACACCACTGACGCGAACAAAATATAACAGACACAAGCAAGCAAGACGTGTTCTTTACCGAAGCTCTCGTAGAAAAGCTCTCGTCAAGAGTACATAAGATTAATAGTAGGCTTTGTTTATCCTATGTAAATGCTATTAGCGCATTTACTGCGCTTAAGTCTGTGCTCGAGCATTTATTTGCTACAACACGACATCCAAATACTACTGAGTGATTTATCATGCATTGCTAATCGACTATCTACATCATCCTTGAGCTGAATCTAGCTATGATATCGGATAAATATGGTAACCGATGTTTTCATATTTAACATAATATGAGTATAATAAATGTATATCGACAGTAACTCATGGCTGTAATGTTACGGTTAATGTATTCATTAACAAAGTTAGCTATAAGTGAATCGGAAATAACTCTTCTAATAACTACTAATAATTCTTTTTTTGATAATTGGACATTTGATAAGATTCATAATTCTGAATGGAAATATTTAGCTGCAAGATGCCATTCGGCCTGTTCCGTTTTCCTATAAAGTCTACTAATATTCCTTTGTTCGCTTATTGTGGCTCAATAGTCACTTTCAATTTATTTTATCGTTAAAGTTTTTGAAAAACTTAATTTGTTGTCGATCTGCCACTTCATTCCAAGAATTTAATAAAATCTCAGCGTCAATTCCAATACGTCTTTATCTACATTCAACAACGCTTAGTTAATGTTGAAATCAAAGTAAATTTTAGAAAAGTTGTGATACTATTCTTCATAATTAAAAATTAAATAAAAAAACAAGGTTATCTTTCATAACTTCCTTTTATTTTCAGGAATTTTTTATACTCACTTCCATGAAAATTCGTATTTTCTATTTATTTAGGGAACAAATCGAATAGGATATAACAGATTTCTCTATGGTTATATTTAAAAGTATATATATTCAGCTTTGGTATATACTAAAGCATAACTTTCTTCTGATCTAGACCTATCCTATCTACTATTTTTGTCTTTAGTAATTTCCACCTGTATTCGCGTTCCTTTCTTATTTCATCATCTACAATGTGGTCCATATTTATGGAATACATTCGATTTTAGTTTTATTATGTACTATGTGGAAAAACCTAAAACATGTCGGTTTTTATTCTTTTTAAATTGACAATTTACACTTTGAAAATATTATCCTCCCCTGAATTATAAGTACCCCTCGAAAATTTTAAATAAGAAAGGATGTCGTATTTCACCTTATTGGTTAGGGGTTATAGTCCTCTGTACGGCAATAAAAAGTTTTTAAAAATTTGGTACAAAACTGAGAAAATTAATTTTTAACATGTAAAATTTTGATAATGTCTCTATCAAAAACTTGATAATTGAAGATAATAATGTTTCATAATATTAAGAATGTATTTTCCAATGTACTTTACAATTGAATTAACTTCTTGACAATAACCGAGACGATTTTGGAATTCTCGTACAACAATTGGTATGACCTCACGGGTTATTTTGTTAATTTCTTTCTTTTCATTCTACGTAAAATTTGTGATAGAGACATTATAAAAGTTTCACATCTTAAAAATTAATTTTCTCATTTATGATTGCACCAAATTTAGAAAACTTCATATTGTTGGAAAGAGATTCTGGACCTTTGCCACACGACTTTTTATTAAACTACGAGGATGTATTGATATCTAGTTAGCCTAGACCAGTTCCATGCATAAACAAAATATTGCGTTATCATAGCAACTAACAATAACTTATTAGAAGTGTAAGTGTAAGGTTTGAAGTCAAAAAAGTAAACCAGAGTTACGCAATAAATTGAAAGAAAAAAGATGTCCACCGAAATTGTGAAAATCGAAAAATTGGAGTATCGAGCCATCATCAAGTACCTGTATTTAAAAGGATTAAGAGATAAGCAGATTTACTAAGATATGCTTAATACCCAATGTCCTTCGTATGCTACCGTAAAAAATTGGACTGCAACCTCCAATGAGGTAAATTTTCCATTGAAGATGATGACCGATCGGGAAGGCCAGTTTCTGTGTCAATCCTTGAAAATATCATATATTTATTATCATATAGTTCCAAAATGGATCCCCAAATGTTTTAATGTTGACAAAAGCGTGCAAGGGTAAAAGCATCGCGTTCGATTTGTGCTCGATTTGAAAATGATGTAGACTTCTTAAACCGAATTGTTACTATGGATGAGACACTCCAAGACCTAAGAAGTTTCGTGTCCAGAAATCTGCTGGAAAAGCTCTTGCTTCAGTTTTTTCGGATTTCCATGGAGTAATCATGATTAATTTTTTGGGTAAGGGTAGAACAATAACTTGAGATCACTATTCGACATTACTGACCACTCTACGGGAAAAAATTAAAGAGAACAGATGCGAAAAGCTCAGTGCGACTATCATCTCTTTCCTCAATTGAAAAAAGTTTAAGAGGTCGTAAATTTTCTTCCAACGGGGAGGTAATAAAAGCTGTGGAGGTCTGGATTGCAGATCAAGAAGAAACATTTTTTTGAAAGGTCTAGAGACGTTGCAGGTTCGCTGTAATAAATGTATCCAATTAAGAGGAGAATATGTTGAGTAATAAAATATTTTGAAATTGAAATTTTGTTTGGTCCCATAGTAGGCTAAGAATTTTTCAATATATCCTTGTATAAATCCACTCTTTCGAGAAGTGCTCTTCCCATCATCAGGGAGACTGATGAAGATTATAAATAGAAAGGAGTTGTTTAAAAAAACAAAAGCAATAGTCATACTCTCATGTAATTTATAGAGAAAAGCTGGGATAGTAGAAATAATTCAATAGGTGGCCCGAATCATCTCTGAGTATAGACTGATAGAGATTGATAATTAGAAAATTATCATATCATATAGACTCTTTTCTTACCCTTATAAGTGTTGAGCATGATATGTATCGAAGTTTCTACACTTTATCTTTTTAAGCAACATTGTCTAAAAAGGAACAGAAAAAAATGAAGGTATTGGATATCATTTGGATCATAAACCATTCAAAAAAATGAATGTAGAAATAGACTCACATATTTTTGCATTTGTAATTTTTTAGAGAGCACTAGAGGGAAGCCTCTTAATAAATTTTATTTTTAAGAGTTCTGCAGTGAGCCCAATGTTAAATCAAGTGTCAACAATAAAAGTAGTTTATAACTATAACCAGAATATAGTCGCGATATATAGAAATACATTTTTCCTATGCAAAGAAATGTTTAGTGGTTAAACCTGGACTAAGATTGGAATTTAGACATTATTTCAGATTTAGATAATCCTTAGATAATACTTGAAAAATCTCATTCAAACCAAATTTGGGATTTAAAAAGGGGCCAAGTCAAGTCAAGGATTAGACTGAAACCTTTTTCTTATATTAGACATCATTATTGATTCAAAATCCTATGTTATTCAGAGCATATTATAGTGTCACAAATGTTTTTTTTTCTCCTATATATTGTTCAATAATTCAAAAAATATTTTTACTCAAGAACTTAATATAGATACGAATAAAATAAGTAGTTGAGAACGAGAAGTTTGCATCAAGCATAAAATTAGGGAAAATCAGATGTGGAATGTTGTATTTGAGTGTTTTGGGTTTTGGAAACATTTGGTGTCGACTGTCGAGGGTTTGAAATTTCTTAATAAACACAAACGTTCGGCAATTACGACGCAGCTAGTGGCAGAGACATGTATAATGACAGATATCTAAGTAATCATCAATTTAATCGTACATCTGTAGAAGTCATCAACAAAACAGCAGGTGTTGTTGATTTTGTTTGGAACTATTCATAGTTATTTTAGAATCGAACTTATTTCGTGTATACCAACAATATTATTAATAATTACCGATGCTATGAAAGATAGTACTATTATTTATTAAATGAATGAACAAAAAAAATAGCAAAGGAAAAGGCGTAGAAATATCTAATTATTATATATTAAACAATGTTAATATGGACTGGAGAAGTAATTTGGAGAAGTAATAATAATTATTAATAAATAAATAAGTGTAAATAAAAAGAAACAAATTACAGGGTCTAATGGCGTGAATCCACGTCCTGCATAATATATACAATATGTAATGGTGCAATGGTTCAAAGTAATATAAATCCAATGAAATAATCAGAAGTTGAGACTACCACATGAATTAATCACATAGTGATTTGATCGTAATCTCTTCAGAAGATAAGTTTGTAGCGCGTTACCTAACATTCACCTTTCAATTTTACTAAATCCTCGTAATCTGAACTCTTTTATAATTTGTTAAGAATTGTATTATTTTTTCTTTTTTCTTTTTTGTCTACTCTATACCTTTTTTCATTAGCATTACATCTTCTAGCTCACGTTTATAAACTGATTTACTCTGGTAGCTTATTCTGTTTTTGGAAAGTTACAACTGCTTCAGACTGATCGAAATAAACTTCGATGTACCTTGAGCTGGATCAGATAAACTGCGAGAGAATAATTTCTTGTTTATTCCTATACATGAATCGATTGTATTCGTTATCAAAATCGTTTTAAAAATGGGGACTGAGATAGTTACCGCTGCAGATTTATTTGACGCCACTGTTGTGAAAACTATTCTATAAATGTCGGTAGGTGGGGTAGTCACTACTGCGGTGTTAGGAAGAGGATTGTAGGTTGTCGATGAGACAATAAAAATTGTTTTTTGAAAAAAAAACAGATTTCTGCGTCAAAAATTCAAGTTTTTTATAACATTACCGGCTGTCGATATCATAGCTGCTTGAATGTGGCGTGACCAGAGAAATCAGTTACTTAAGGCATTGTTATTACTAGATGCCTATGTGTAAATAAGTGTACTATGTCCATGAAATAATAATAGTATTGATTGAATAACAAACACAGGTGATGAAAGCTTGCTTAAACCACTCCCATCGACATCAGTCAAACAAATTCCTTACATACTCACCAATCGCGTGATGGAGCATTCAATATCAATTCGAGACTTATTATTTTCCCGGAGAAAACAATCGTTGGGATGTATACCTTCTTTTCTTATTTAATTAATGTGTTTCAATTTTTTTTCACTTCTTCTTTGCTTCTATTTTCTTTTACTAAAGACAATTTTGCAAAGAACATAATCCATCTTATTTTCTATACACCTCTTACATATTTTCTTGTCTATCAGTTTTTCTTTTGTTATTTCTCATCATCCTCAACAAATTCAAAATTAAATAAACAAATGACTATAGAAAATTAAATATAAATCAAATTTTAAATTGGTTCGGTAGCCTACCTCATATAAAATCATTGTGCGATACTTTAAACTGTTGACTTGGTACAACCATTTCCAAAAATGAGATTTTTGTTATTATATTGCAAATTTTTCTCAAATGGTTTGTTCTAGCATCCACTACTGAAGATGAGAACGTCAAATAAAAATAAAGAATAAGAGAGCATCAAGCTTCATAAGATACTATAATTTGCCAGATCCTAAGTTTAATAGTATAATAAAAAAAAAAGTATTTTGGATTAAATTCTAGTATCTAATATTATTCACATTCCTTGAGCAAATTCTGTAGACAAGAGTAAAAATCACTAGAGAATTTAATGATTTGCCCTCGAAAACGCTGTCCCAGTGTCTCCCAAACTATTATATGTAACGCAATTTTGTATAATCAACAATCTTTAATAGAAACAAGAACATCAAATAAACGGAAGGTAAAAGCGACTCAACCTATAGCGATCATTACATCGAAAATCGAGTTCCGAGGTATCTAGAATCAAATCAAGTAACAAACTAAAGAAGTTTGTCCTGAAGGGAAGATATGTTTGTTGAGGCAAACCTTTACGGTGAGCATATTTATATATATATATATATATATATATATATATATATATATATATATATATATATATATTTGTCGGTTCAACGCTCAGGGGAAGTTAGAAAGTTTATATATTGTTTCTCTAGAGAAGTTTCTCAACATGATTTGTCAAAAAGATGAAGTCAACAAAATATATAATCATACAGTTTCATAAAAATATCTTATCATATTTATTTTTCATTAATAATTTTTAATCACAAATTGAAGTTTACTTAACACATCAATATAACATAATCAGAACACTTCCTTGCTCTAATATGAGTTACATAAAGTAGAAATAAGAAAATTAAGTACTCTAATATAAAACCATGTAGTCACTCGACAAAACAACACGTAATGTTAACAGCTGGCTTGCAACATAATGTGCGGCTTGTTTATTTCCGTGCATTTGAACATCAAATGTTGTCGAGTAAAGATGTGAGGTGGTTTAATGAGTTCTGCAATTAATTTATATAGGATACTACCATGAGAAGCCCCTGTAGCCTTCTGAAGTTTTATATGTTGCTTTAATATTATAAATTTATTTCTTCGTAACACTATGTTGAAGTCTGGTTTGCTCATTTCGTAAGTTCTTAAAGATCTATTAGCGGCAGATAAATCGCTGAATAGTTTTCTTTATTTTGTAACTAAATCATAACATATCAAGGCGATTTTTCCTTTCTAATAATATTTAATATGTATTTTAATAAAATAATAACAAGCAATTGTGAGCAACTAGACGTGCTGCTGACGACAGATCATGTATAGATAGACAAAAAAAGTTTAAAAAAAAGTATTTTCTATTGGTTTATCAGGAAATGAATAGATTGGATTTTACTTTTTTAACGAACTTTTGTTAGAATTCAGATCATATCACAACATGTAACAAACGAATAGTTCTTTTATATCACCAATCTTTTCTCTACTCATACGTTTCATTAATATTTAATAAATGGAACATTCCAACTCTTTTTGTAATTTAATTTTCAAACATGAACAAATAATCGGTTTATCAAGGCAGTTAATGTAAGTGTTTAAGTAAAAATATAAATAGGTATCTACTCAGAAACGATAAGTTTTGTAAGAAGTGACAGAGTTGAATTTCGAAAATAATTAGTTTCTGTGCCGAATGAAATCACCATTTGAAATCCGTGGAAAAGAGGTGCTGAGTCAGACGCGGCCCAATTTTGAATTCACTCCTCATGAAAACTTAATAAAACAAGTTGGATCAGGTTGTTTTACGCCCCAGTGTCTGGGGATTCAGTAAATGGGTTACGACACCACCGGTAACTGTACAAGGTGATTTGGTTAACAGCTTCGTTGGTAAAGAACAAGAATTGGAAAATTTCTTGAAACTTTCGCAAATCAAAGTTTAAAATAAACTCTAAGAAATATATATATATATATATATATATATATATATATATATATATATATATATATATATATATATACAGTGCTTTTCAGATAAAAGTATCCACCTTTAATAACTTTTGTAATACTGGTATTTAGAAAAAATCCAAAAACACGTCAATTTATGTTGGAAGGGGCAAGCATTATGGCTTATTTAAACTTACTGGAAAAGCCACCCCCTCACCCCTAGCAGCATCCCCTTTATTTTTTTAAATTACTTGTCATATTTTTTATGTAAAATTTGGATACTCCTCTTTGAGCTGAATTCAAAAATGTATAATACTTGTAGGTTAAAGTGGTTAGTTTATGAGATAAACAATTTTTCTTTTAAGAGCACAAATTTTACTTATTATTTACTTTCACCTTATTTGCCTGTACTAAAATGGGTTGTACAACAGTTCAAACTCTTTAATCTTTTTAACTGTGCTATTTATTCTACTTAAAAAATCCAAACAACAAAAAACTCTACTTTTTATTAAAGTTTGACATTGTCAACTAGAATTTGTAGTCACTATTGATAATGTAATTTGATACATTATTTATTTTGTTTCTCTGAAATGGTTTACTCTTTGCAAGAAAGAATTGAAATTGTAGGTTTATACTACCAAAATAATAATTGTGCATGAGCTGCTGCTAGAATATTTAACGAATTACATGACGGAAGACATGCAACTCATAAGTATGTAATTCAACTGATGGAGAAATTCGCTTATGGTGAAACATTATTGGAAGTTCTGTGCATTTACCTTTCTACAATAAATCCAATGTCACGTCGTTCTCTGTATACAGAAATCATGGGCATCTAACGCTTTAACGATTTTATACATTTCCGTGCCTCAGTGCTACCTACCATTGTCTGCTTCTGCTCAAACGTTGATGACATTGGTTCGCTGTAGCAATAAGTCTACATTACTGTGTCCAAACACGATACAAATAAATGACCGTAGTTATAGTTCATTTAACACGAAGAAAAGTTGTTTGGCAATCGGATAAAATAACAACAGGATATGCTACAATTCTATCATTTGCTAACGTTCAACAGAATAAGTACTCGGAATAACTAACAATATCTAAACTATTTGACTTTCTCAAACAAAATTATTCAGAAACAAATTGTTTTCATAAACATGTTCGAGAGAGATAACGTTCATAATATTATCATATGATCATAATATTGCCAAAATTAAGTTCGATAAATTATTCTTTCTCGGTGTAACACCCTTTATGTTACTAATTGTATTTATGCATCAAGAAAAAGTAGATTTTCCAATAACAGTATAGTACTTTTTTTTCGAAACATATCGTTATCAATTGAAACATTCAAGGATAGAAAACGCGAATATGCACGTGGAAAGTGTTTAATTCGGTGAATCATCGTGAAATGATACTAATCAGCACATTCTCGCCTCAATAAATCCTTTTAAATCCACACCTATACTGTGTTTCTGCGATTTGGATGATTCGTGATATATCCTTTTGAGCTACACCTACTTCAGACACCTTCCCATATTATTTTTCACTCGTTTGCAATATATCCCTTCTTCCATTCATTTTCAGCTATATCCGTTTTTTGTACTTCATTCACCGTTTGTAATCCAATTTTCTTTCGAATCAAATTCTAGAAAATAACATAATTCAACAGAAAAATGACGAAGTTCGAATTCAAATGAAATACAATTTTTCAATTTTAACCTTAGTGACAAACAATAAACAAAATTCTTACAATCATTATAATTGTGTGTTAATTCCGTTATGTTTACTATAATCGGGTCGGTCGGTAGTGAGACTGATAAAAACGCGTGATCGGCTGATGGGATGCTAGTGGTACCTTTTATAACAATTCGTATTGGCTGAAGCAATGTCTGAGAAATTCAAGTTCACACAGCTGCACGTTACATAAATTTATTATTATTATATTCTAAAAATTTTATATTAATAATTATTTTAAGCTTTTGTTTTATTATGTTATTTATTTATTTTGATAAAAATTAAAAATTAAACTACATTTCTAACATGCGCTTTTACAGTAAGAATTATGTGACTGTATAATAACACATGTTAAACTGTGTTTTGAAAAAAAAACGTAATAATTAATTGGAGAAGAAGATTTCTAAGGGATATTAAAAAATTCGAGGAGGAAGGGAGAAAAATATATTATCTTGACGAGACTTGGGTAAATGCCGGTCACACGGTGAACAAAGTGTGGACTGATACTACAGTCTTAAGTGCACGAGATGCATTTATCCGTGGCCTTTCAACGGGCTTAAAAAACCCGACGGGCAAAGATTAATAATCTTACATATTGGTTCCGTGGTTTTGTAGAGAATGGTCTAGATATGTTTCAATCTAAGAAAACGGGTGACTATCATGAGGAGATGAACTTAGATAGGTTCGATGGTTGGTTTAAGGGAATTTTAAATAAACTTGAGGACGGATCAGTCATTGTAATGGACAATGCATCCTACTCTTCCAGAAAATTAGACCAGTGTCCCACAAGTTCCACAAGAAAAGCGGACATACAACAGTGGTTAAGGGAACGAAATATTAATTTTGAAAACAATCTGGTGCGGGCAGAACTATTGGCATTGGTTAAAGAGAATCGGCCATTAATCCAAAGATATGTTGTTTTACGATTGCCACCTTACCATTGTGAATTCAACCCAATTGAACTCATATGGGCACAAATCAAGAGTGAGGTGGCAAGAAAAAACACAACATTTAAAATTAGTGATGTCCAAACTTTATTTACTAAAGCTTTAAATAATGTTACCCAAACCAATTGGAGTAAGGCAATCCAACATGTCCGCTTTTTTCGAAATAAAATGTGGGACAGATAATTTAATGGAAAAACGTGGAACCTCTAATAATAAATTTAAGAGCTGATTCGTCCTCGTCGGAATCAAATTCCGATTTAGATTAAAATAAAAATTCATCCGCCCTTATATCCCTCTCAACCACCTTTTTTGAAAACAAAGAATTTATTCAGGAAAGGACCTTGTGTTGTTTATAAAGATTATTATTATTATTATTATTATTATTATTATTATTATTATTATTATTTATATCGTTTTGTATGAATTTACTTTATAACCTTTGATACGTATTTGAATAAAACATATAGCACGACATTACAGTATTAGGTACCCTTACATTTTTATTTAATATACCATAAATTTGAAAAACCGTCTAGCTATTTAAGGTTAGGGAAAACAAAATTACGATTAAAATAATAATTATATATATTTATAGATATATTTAAAAAAATCAAGGCAACGTGTGAAATATGTAGGTATAACATTTAGTAGTTAACTAAGTGAACGAAGATTTTAATGTATGAATGTTATGCAATTGATAAATAAAAGTATTATTTATATGATATGATATTAAAATAAAATATTTAAAATTCAAATAAAAATGTTGTGTATGGTGGGATTCAGGCTTACAATTTCTCTCTTACGCACTATGCACGTGATTACTCTCTGTAATGGGCGGCCAGATTATAGAGTACGTGAAAATAGGTGTGATATAGGTGTTGATTGCCTGGTCTAAGTTGCCTGTCTTTAATTCGAACTTTATAAGTAATTTTACTCTTTTGGTGTATTGATACTGGATTCCAGATTTGCCTTTTCAAATCCTAGGTATTTGTAGGTTTCTCCATTTTCCATTAACTCTACGATATCTTCATTAGGTAATTGATTTTACGCTCATTTGCTGCGTATAGCTTGATGCCATCCATGTAGAGATAATGCAGTTTGTATTTCTGTCTGCTTTGACATTAAATTTGTACTTCGTATTATTGAGCATGGTAGATAAAGGATTCATCATATTCAAGGCAGAACCACAGCGGTCTCAAAGAATCACCTTTCTAATATATATTTCGTTAGTACTGATTTAGATTTTAGACCGATTTGCAGATGATTTGCAGATATAGGTTTTCTCGCCATCCTTTCATCGTTGTTCAAAGGAAGCTGACTACAGTTGGGTGGACTTTGTAGTCATGCAAAATGTCAAAATGTCCACAAGCCAGGAATGAGGTACACTAACAAACGCTTTCTTGTAATCTACGAAAGCAGCATTTCGGTAATTTTTCGAAGTATCACAGAGCCCACACCAAGATGTTCTTTGAACCCTTGGTTATCTCTTCTGCAATTTCTGTTTCTCCGTTAAGACGTTATTTCCCTTAACGTGCCTATAAATTCTGTTGGTGATACCAGCTGTTAGTATCTTATATAATGTGGGAGGCACGTGATAGGTCTATACTGCGTAGGTACATTCTTCTGAGAGTTCATTGGAAGCAAATGAATGGAACCCAGTGCTAAAAACGTTGGGTTCTGTAGAAGGTGAGAAAAAAATTGCTTTGCTAATTTCCTGTGTATGCTTGGGAATTTATATTCCAGAAGTTTTAGATATTATCAACTGCCGGTCCTTTCCAGTTGTTGGCATTTTGGATTACGTTTGTGATTGATTTTCTTTAGTGTTAAATCATCAAACTGCATGGAGGCAACGTATAATCTTATCTCTTCGGTTGCTACCCAGTTGATGTTTCTCTTGTGATTCTTGGAAGTTCACCACAATTATTATTATCATTATGAGAAATACTTATTCACTACTCAGCTTAAAGCTGATACCATTTACCTATATCTAATACAAAGTATCAAAAGGATTAACCTCAGCTCACATAATAACTGCCATTGCCACTATGTGGCAAGTATTCAATATTAATATTTTCTGGTAATCTCAGTTTGGCGATGCTATTTTAGACTCGACACTGGTTGCTTACATTTTTGCTGTGCCACATCTGTTCAATCTCAATTGCGAAATACGCATACTTGGTCAGTTTATAAGCAATTTTGAATTAATTTTGTTATTATATGTCTATTAACTCATTCAGTGATTTTGACTTAATCGATTTTCCGAGACCAGAGAAAGACAGGTGTTCTAGATTCAATAAAATATTATAAAACAGAAATATTAGATTCAAATATAATCGTGATAATATGCGAATTATTTGTAACAATAATAGAGAACAATCAAATCACTTTCAAAATTCATATTTGATTAAATCCTTAATTTTTTAACTTCGTGGTAATGTTAAACTGGTTGTAAATATTCAAAACGTCACTTCTTGGACATCACTTAAGGACACTCTTTCTAGAAATTTTGTAGATCAAAGAGACGAGGCTTGCTTAAATCGTAATCTAATTATGATGGGACAGGAAAATAACTAACCACCCCAACATTTCTATGACAAAATTTTGAAAATTTCAAATTTGATTGGTTACATTAAGTTACATGAAACAACACATCATAATAAATTGTTAAAGGACTTTTATAACAATTTACCATTGAAAACCTTGTCAGGTCTTTGGGAGCCGCTTGGAACAACAATACGCTGTATGAAGCCCGAATACAATATGTTTTGGATGAAGACAATATTCAATATTTTCAAAACTTTCAGAATAAAAATGTGAGTAAACAAAATAATAACTTCAACAATAGGAATAAATTTAATAATCGACAAAATTTTAGTAATAGAAATACCTTCTTCCCTCAGGGGGTCGCACTGCGACTACGAGTGTAGCAATCCCGAGGTACCCTAGCTAGAGCTCCACCCCACTCCCAAGGTGGACTCTTCCCAAAAAACCCCACTATTCCTAGAAGATTCTCTTCCCCCGACGCTATTAGGTTGCGAGGGCTAGGGGGCTTCCTACCTTTTTTCCTGTATCCCGGATTAGTTCTGCGCTGTAGTCTGCTGGGAGTGCATCGCCCTGCTTTCGGTTCGTCACCCAAGTAGCTGCTGATGCTGATGTGAGCTAGTCTCTGCCGAGGTGGATGATGGCGCTGGATCGGAAGCCAGCCACTACGGGCCCTGATCAGGTAGTATGTATTGAATGTGGAAGTCGGAAGTTCACATTGCCCCGGGCGAGTCTGGTCCGTCTGTGTGTTCCGGGACTTGCTAAGCGAGGATTGGGCCTCAGTGAACTGGGGTAGGCGACCGCCGAGGGTACACCCGTTTTCAATCAACTCGACCCGCCCCCTTACATACGAAGCGCTGGTGACAAGAAATAAATGGTCACGACGGACTGGCAAAAAATACCAGTCCAACCAAAAAGAAACGAAAGCGAGACTCACATGGAAAGCATATCCCGGATGATACTAGCCAAGAGATGACTGCTGCTATGACCGCCTTGGGTAGTCTTAATAAAAAAGTTGACGAATTAAAAAATGAAGTCAAAGTGAGTACAAAGACAAAAACTGAAATCAAGGCAATAACGAGAGAGCTCGTAAGCATAATGGCAACCCTGAACAGAAGAATGGATGTTTTAAACATCAGACACACGCAGATGGTGCGAAACAACACTGAGCATTCATCGCCAGGTAAGAGCAAAACTGCTAATAATTTAGCTAAACCGGAGGACAATAATCTTAGCTACGCAAAACAAAGTATAGGAGTCCAAGCTGATGAAACCGACATAAGACGAGAGTTATTCGATCTTACAAATGAAATACGTACCAGGATAGAGACGCAAATAACAGCAAGAAAAGAATGGACAGGGCTAGAAGAGGTGATGCATCTCGAGTGGCCAGAAAGCTGCTACCAAAGCACCGGTGATACAGAGCTGGGATCGCTTAGAGAGCTACGAGGAGACCTGGTAATAGTAGCAGACCCTGATGTAACCTTGACCACCACTACGGAAAGCGACCTAAAATGCAACTTTCCGGAAATAACAAGCCTTATGTGCGAAGAACTTGAGGAAGGGTGTATTGAATATGTGAGGACGAACACCGAGGTCATACTCAGCAAAGACAAAAATGGAGCAAGGTCAAGAACCATGTACATGATGCCATACAAGGTCAACCCAGAAGGGAAAAACGACATGTTGCTGATATGTTGCTATATATCCCCAAACATCAGCTTGGAAGACTACAAAACTGAGGTGGACAGTATAATGGAGCACATAACGTACAACAGTGATGCCATTATTCTGGGAGACCTAAATGCCAAGTCCCCAATGTGAGGATCACCTGTAACCAATGAAAAGGGCCAATACTGGGTGGAATGGATCAACGCTCGCGATTTGGTGGTTCTGAATACTGCCCACATTTATCCGAGGAGATAGCGAGTCCTTTATTGATGTCACCATAGCAACCAATCGTGTATCTCAAAGAGTAACCAACTGGGAGATACTTCATACCGAAACACTGACAGAGCACAGATATATCGCATTCGAAATTAAAGTAAATAGAGCGAAGACCAAAACAACTTCAACCCTTATTGATTGGATCGCCTTTAAAGCCTGCATAGAGTTGCTTACCATTACTCCAGATGAAGTGAGTCATGAAACAGGAACCAAGCTGATACAGATGGCAAGCAAGAACAGCACGAAAAATCGAATTCCAAAGACTGAAATACCGTATTGGTGGAATGAAAACATTGCTGAAAAACGGTCACTATGCAACAGATTAAGAAGGGTACAACAACGTGCGGTGAGAAGAAATAACCCAAACCGAGCCGATATTGAAGCAATGAAAGAGGCGTACAAGACCAATAGAAGGGAACTCTGCTGCCTAATTAAGGAATCAAAGAAGAAACACTGGAACGACATATGCAAAGAACTTGATAATAATATATGGGGAGATGCGTATAAGCTAGTAGCAAAAAAGCTTAATACTCTAAAACCCTATGAGCTTGACATCGAAAAGGAATCCGAAATCGTGGCAGTACTGTTTCCACCCGGAAATGATAAGTGGAGATACCCTGAAAAGGAAGCTCCAGCCCCACCCTTCACAGCAGAAGAGCTAAGGAAGGTAGCCCTGGAATTGACCAAATTCCCCCTAAGGCTATCAAAATAGTAGCAGATTGTGCCCCAGACTGGTTATTAGGCATGATGAACAAACTACTTCAAAAACAGGAATTTCCAAATGAATGGAAAGCTGCAAAGATGGTTTTAATACTAAAACCAGGAAAGTCAGCTGAGTTACCTAGTTCCTACAGACCACTCTGTCTGTTAAATTCTTTGAGCAAGTTACTAGAAGCGTACATACGGGAAAGACTACAAGATGAGCTTAAAGACAGAGGAGGGTTGCACATGTGTCAGTATGGCTTTCAAAAAGGGAAATCCACGATCCAGGCTGTAGAAGCTGCACTGAATACTGTAACGAAGTTCAAAAGTAGATTCTGCACCATTGTCACAATTGACGTTAAGAATGCTTTCAACACTGCATGCCACAGCCTGATTATCAAAGAGCTACAAAAAAGGAAAATATCGACATATCTAATAAACCTTGTCTCTAACTATTTAAGAAACAGAAAGCTGCAATTAGAAAAGAATAGGGAGGTGGATATTACGTCAGGTGTTCCCCATGGTTCCGTCCTAGGCCCACTGCTGTGGAATGTACTATATGACGGCGTGCTGAGCTAAGAACTAACTCGTAATGCTGTAACAATAGGATTTGCTGACGATCTGGCGCTGATAGTCGGAGCAGAAAGCCAACAGACATTGGTTACTAACACCAACATGTGCCTGGAAAAAATAAATACCTGGATGAGAGACAACAAGCTTGCTTTTGCCCCCCACAAAACTGAGGCAATCCTACTAAAGGGTAAACAAAAGAGGGAGCAAATAAGCTTTGCTATGCAAAATATTGTCCTATATGGAGCTCCAATATGGCAAAAAGCGCTTATGAGACAAAATCACTATATTACGGTCAATAGAGCACAAAGAAACATGCTGTTGCGTGTAGCCTCCGCCTTCCGAACTGTGTCTGGGGTAGCACTCCAAGTAATCACGGCTACGGTGCCCATTGATCTCTTAGCCCAGGAAAGAACATCCAAGTACAAATCGCTACAGAATAGTAACGAAGCTAGAGAAAGTTCCCTCACAACATGGCAAACTAGATAGGAAGGTGAGACAGTAAAGGCCCAATGGACCAAAAGGTTAATACCAGACATCAAGCCGTGGGGAGGCTACTACCTGATACAGGTCCTAACAGGACATGCCGTCTTTCGATGTTATGCCAAACGGTTCAGAAAAGACACCACGGATACATGTATATACTGTGCCGCCGTAGACACTGCCGAACATACCATCTTTGTATGCTACAAGTGGAGAGAGGTCAGAGACAGGACTTGCAGACAGCTGAAATGCGAGCTCACTCCGAACAACATTGTAGAGAAGATGCTTGACAGCTCAGAGAACTGGAAATCGGTGCAGAACATGGCTAAGAGTATTCTCAGCAACAAGGAAAAAGATGAAAGACAAAGACAGCAGAGAGAAAGGAACCCGAACTCCTAATCCCGAGAGGGGAAGGGAGACGTAGGGTAAAGGAAACCACTCATGAAGTATGTTCCAGGAGCGATGCCATAAGTAACAAAAGGGGCCGTAGACGACTAGAAGGACACTCCAACCGTCCGAGCCCCTCTGCAAAGCAGGACTCCGCAGAGTTGGTGAATGTTTCCCAGCAAATTGCTGAGGAAGTGTGACAAGTCTTTATTTAAAAAAAAAAGAAATACCTTCTACAATCAAGGTCATAATGTACAAACTACAAGTAATAATAATTTCCCAAATAATAATTCTTTTCAGGCCCAAAACTCTTTTTCCATGAGACCCGTAAACATTTAACTACAGCCCTCAAAAAACAAAAATTTCCCAACCAACTCTGAAACTTTCAATAAAAATAGAAACGTCAACGTTTCTAGACCTAATCAAATACGAAAACAAAATTTACCGAGTCCAATGTCCGTTTCTCCCCAATATATTTCAAACAGGTAGGTACATCAATGGGTACTAAAACCAGGAATGGTACAAATTTCGCAATCTATTCAAAATCAAGCTCGAAAAAATTATGTATCCAAAGAATTATTCAATGCAGAATGTCAGAATAATGATTTTTATACTAAAAATTCTAATTCAGATGACTATAAAACACATTGATAATTCTGGAAATGATCTAATTGATTTTAAAGATACCGAAATAAATGCTCAAGGCCAACCTCACAACAGTTCTACCACATGGAAACACAAATAATATCTCTTAATAAACACGAAAATCTGCTCATAGATATGGTACTTTAATACCAATTTCAAAATAAATCTTACAAAATTATTTCAAACATTCTTATGATATAGATGAAATCTAGTTGAGACTAAAAGACAAATAATTTTGACCTCACATGAAAAAATCAGTACAAACTTACATAAATGATTGCGATATCTGTCAACAAAGCAAATATGAAAAAAAACCGTAACAATTAAAATTAACCAAACCCCAACAGCAATGAAACCATTTCAATAATTATATTTGGATACGTTTGCTCTTGAAGGAAATAAATTCTTGACACATTTTAAAAATATGCTCAAACAGACCCGTTAAATAATTTATCTAGCACCGAAATCGTCACTAATATTGTTGTGTACGACAGCATTTAGTATTTAAGGAAGCTTGTACCCTGATACGGGGCTCTTAAGAGGTTGATATTTGTCGAAAACCCTAGTCAAATGATTGCAACCACTTCATTTATTCATTTGATTTGCCTAAAAAATAGTTTTTAACAAAGCTGTAAGCTAAATTATTTATCTTGAGTGATTTTTCTGAGTTGGATATATAAAGCTACAAATCCATAAATATAATTATTCAAGTTATTTGAAAAAAATGCGATATTGAAATACATTAGCTTTAAAATTAATATGCAAGCGTTATAAAAACCTCTCCAACCTCTATACGGTGTTTCCTTTATATTGAAATATATTATTTGGAAACTTCTGGGCGGCCTTTACTTTTAAATAAAAAATTATCTTGTTAGAGGTGTAAACAACAGCTCTTATTGGCCCAAACAGAGTACAGTTTCCTGAGAGAAAATCCATTCAATGTTTTCTGCTTTCACCAAACAACCAAACAAATTTTATTTGTAAAGGTAGGAAGATTTATTCAACCTACAACGTAAAAATAACTCGATATTAAGGACGTCAAATTGTTACACGTAGCGCACTTCATTCAGGGCAAAGGCGTACCGAATATTTTATTATGTCTTAATATCTCAAAAGGATTTACATTAAAATGAACAAAAAAGTCTATTGCAGTAATATAAATTAGCAACTTCCAATATATTTGCAGCATATTAAGTTATTATCATAATTTTATAATTGTTTTCGGACAAAAATTGATAAGGGAAATTCCAAAAAAGTATATATTCCTCATATCTAGACATATAAATAAATTTAAAAGTACAAAAAAATTTTTATTTCGAATCATAATATTTCTGCTTGAAGAGTACTTTATAATAGATGTACGTTGAAAAAATTATATGAGGACAAGACAGTACATGATAAATAACATGATAGGTAAAGAAACTGAAATTCTTAATTTCAATTTTTACTTGAATATGAGAATTTTTAGATAGACACATGCACGCCAAAATCCCAAATCCTAAACTTTTATTAAATATAATTCTCCCAGCGACATTTTCAACATAAATATTAGTAAAATAACGTTAGTTAATAATATTTTATATATAATTTCTTCTTTCTTTTTCACTCTCTAATTTAGACAAATATCTGGTCCTATTTCTTCCTTTTTCTATCTTTATTAGTCGTCCAATACTCTAATACTCTTGCAACCCAAAAATTAATGTCGAATATTTCTTATTTCTGTATAATCCATTCGCTTAATGTGCTTGTCCCATTCAATTATTTTACTCTGTATCCATAGGTTCACATCATCCATTTCACTTGCTCTTCTCAAAGAGATCAAAGATCCATAACCAAGCCTTGGAGCAGGATTCATTTTGGGATAATGGACCAGCAAGGATAAGGATAAATACCTGCAAAGAAAAAGGTATTTTAAAAGATACTACCATACAAAAAGCTAGGATGGAATATAAAAGCAAGAAACAATACAAAAATCGCCCAGTTATAGACAGTTTCGTAGAAAAATGGAAGACATTACAGCTCCGGCATAATATCGGTAAGTGCTGTTATATATTCTCTAAAATTCCCGACCTAAGTTTGAATCAGCAAATGATTATATACCCGTAAAAAACAAACCCACGAATGAATAATTGATGTATTATTCGCAATTATACATCCGAATAATGTAAATAATTCTTTCTGATTTCAGTTAATAAGTGAATATCATTCGATTTGACCAACATGGATTTATTAGCCTTCAATTAGTTTTCTAATTATTTTTGCGTACTATTCGTACAGTAATAGTTCTGATATAAGAAATACTACAAAGAAAAAATCCGCTTCGTTGGTTCTGTTTTAGACATACATTATCTATAAATTCAATGAATCATGAATGTGTTGAATCTACTTTATCAACAAAAGGATTCATTACATGAGCCATTGTATGAAAGAAGTATTAGAAACAAACAACTTGGTAGGACAACAAAAAGTTGAAGTACAACTGATGAGCACTACTAGAAATATATGTCGATAAAAAGTGGCGCTATAAGAATGAATAAAATAATTTTGGATCACCAGACAAAGCTGCAGAAAGAGCTATTTTAGTAGTTAGTAATTTACATAATTTAATTTAAAACGTTTTAGTCGGATATTGACAATATATATATATATATATATATATATATATATATATATATATATATATGCAAATTGTCAGTTTCAATATCATATTTTGATAAAGACTTAAAGAAAAATCAAGAACATTTAGATGAATTAATATATCAAAAGGGCTAAGGAATAAGAAATTAAATTTATATAGTATATATATATATATATATATATATATATATATATATATATATATATATATATATATATATATATATATATATATCCCTCTCACCTTCCCCAGAACACACCGATCTCTGACATAAAGTTGTTCTTCTTCTCGTTCTCGTGATTTATGGTTGTACTTACCACATATCAATGCTGTTTATAAAACAAATTGTTCGGAGAAGGGCTATTTATTTCAGAGCTCTTATTCAAAAATTGACTGTTTACACGATGTGGGAAAAACCGGCTTTGTAAGAGGCCCGACCCAGCGGAAAGAGTGAATTTAGTGAGTTGTGAAGTGTTTATAATCTCTTGAATTTTATCATATTCATCATAATACGATTTCGTGTCTATAAGGTGTGAAGAATGTTGTCCGCAGACGTTTGCTTATTTTACTTTTTTATTAAATATATGTTATCAAATTCCTATAAAATAGAAATACGCTATGATGTGAAAATGTCGAAATTTTTATAGTATTTGCATGAATAGATAATATAATCCATAATTTTATGTAGAACTTACACTAATACGTTGATAATAACAAATTAGTTAGTAAGTTTCTTTTTGTTTTGCCTCAACCTTTAATAAACTGAGGTTATTTTTTCGAAAATATCCTATTACATTATTCTAAAAAAGAATGCTTACATCTATGAGAAAATAACAATGACAATACTACTAGAAGAAAACTAACCTAACCTCAACATTTGGGAAAGAATTGCTAATAGAAAATATGATTTCTTCTAAGCTGTTCATATTTTCACAGACAGTTGGTTAGTAAGTTAAGTAAACTAGGCATTGAATATAAAAAATATATATAGCACCTCATAAGGTGGCGCACGTATTAAAAATTTCTATAAGTTTATTTTAATAAAAAAAATATATCAACAATACCTATATCAAAACAAAAATTGTAAACAATAAACAGTTTACCTTCATGGTAAACAGTTTACCTTCAGTCTCTGAAGACGATCACTTGGTTATCTAAACGCGCGTTAGACAGTGTAATTGTGAGTGTTTGTGTAGTGGTAGTGTAAACAGTGTGTTCAGTAAGAATATCACCAACGGTTTTAGAAACTCCAACTTAATGGAACTTCAAGTATCCAAGGGACATTTGGAATCACTTAACTACGAGGTTGGTTCCTATTAGGAGTGGTAAGTGCACAACTTGCCTCAATTAATAAATCTTATCGTATACAATAAAAACTATAAATATCTGGTAGATAAAGGACATTTATGGTCTTTCACAGTCACACTAATTTATGACAAAAATTGGGTAATCCGAGACGAACCGTAAATGGAGGGTAAAACAAGGGATACTTTGTATCAATCAACTATATGATTAATAGATCCTAATGGTTTCCACAGGAGTAGTGAGATAATTCCTTCGAATGATCTAGGTTCTAAGACAATAACCTTTGAATGCCAAGTGAAATCATACAGCAGATACAAACTAAGTCAACCAAACCAGAAAATATCTTAGAATCCACACCAAACGTTATCCACACTGTGGACAATCCACACTAAATACATGTCAATTTATCTATCTTTTACCTGAACTACTCAATTTTTGTAGATAAATTCATGCAACATTACAAAGTACAATGAGAATGACCTAGTTAGTTCTTAATATAATCCATTGTAAAACCGTAATTCTACAAAAGAGCAGAAGAATTTTTTAACTCCTGTACGCAGTTGTTCCAGTTATTGACGTGACTTCCACTTACTATCCTATACCTTCACACACCATAGGTTATGGACTTTTCCATTAATTATCTCGCCACTCCCGATGGAAACCGTTTAGGATCGGTTAACCTCATATTAAATTATTTAAGATGTCTCTTATTTTATGCTCCATTAACGTATCGTCTCGGATTACCTAATTTCTGTCTTATATTAATGTTACTGTGAAGAATCATAAATCAACCTATTTAACTTCTACTTACTATTGTATTTGTTAAGATTTATTGTAAACTGGCCGTCCTCAACGTCTTACTTAAGCGGTTCCACATGTCCATTAGACACTTGAGGTTCCATTAACTTATCGAATTACTTACCCTTATTTTTGTATTGATGGGACTCTGACGACCATAAATATAATTAATTATAGCTTTTGTATACAATAGGATTAGTATTTAAGAGAGCATAAACATGCATAGTGTGTTCTCAATAGTTTGGACATCCAACGAGAGCAGTAGGCAGATTATTTAAACCACTTTATTTATTTATAGTTTATGTTAATAAATAGTTTTTAGAAAGTTGTGAATTAAGTTATTTAACTCATTCAAAAATAGATAACGAATTCTAATGATTCTATTATTTGTATGACAGTTAGATAGTTATTTATTATTTCTACACCAGTCTTATATCGTTTTTGTGCAAGTATATTTTGTAATATCTAGAGTTCTAGATTCATTACTTGGGTATAGTTATTAGTTTTGCTTTTGTAATGTATGAATTGCTCTTTAACGTTCTCTAATGATATGATAGAGATTAATATTAGAACAATTGCTCAATAGAGAAAGTAGTATTCTTGTTTGGGCAGAGGAATAAATGGAAATTGTTTGATGCTCCTTTCGAAGCAATTATTTCGTCACTTATTAGACTATAACAAAAACCATAATATATGATTTTGAATGTTTTTTTTGCCTATATAAGTGGACATTTCACTAAAAATAGAAGTTGGGAATCTGGTGTCACATATGATATTTCATATGTTTTTCTTATTTTAAATTAGAATCAAAAAAATACACCCAAGTAGTAAAATTAGTCTATCTATTTGTTCATTATTAATTGTAATATTCACTATGTGATTTCTACAATTCCTCAATGTTATGAATAATGTTTTTTGTATATTCAAAGTAAGTTTACCTAGCATTAGCCATATAGAGTACCTACCTATTCATATTATTTTCAACCTATTTTCGAAATTTACCACTATCTATGACTATTATTCACATACAGTATAAAAAGCAGTGGTCCTAATATAGTCTCTTGTAGAACATCTATGTTAATTGTTTCCAAGACACTATAACATGTTGCAACCTTAGTTTTTTGTAATCTATCATGCAAATACTATTGAAATAGTTTATGTCCATTACCTCTCATACCATAATTTGTCAAGTAATATGGAATTATTTACCGTATCAAAAGCTTTTGCAAATTCCGGGAAACTTATTGCAATATGATTGCTTCATATATTCTTCTTAATGTGATTTAAAGCATTTCTAGTGCTCATATTTTATAGTTGCTTGATTAGTATTCTTGTGTATAAAGGTTATAATTCGAATATGAATAATATAATTTTTTTCTAATTTTTGCAATGATAGATATCAGCGATATAGGCCTGTTGTTTCCCATTTCGTTTCTTTTCTTATTTCCATTTTGAGCTGTCAGGCAAGATGGCTTTATCTCTACATATATTGAAAACATGTGACAGCAGGATATTTCTCAAAATTTATTATTTATTAAGTTTATATTCGTATTTATATATATTTTTTTTTCAATCACAATTGTTTTAATAGTATATATTCTTCATAAGAACCCCTACAACATCATTTTTATTTATGTTTCTATTACTTATAATATATTTTATAATTTACGATATTGAAATACTTATAATTTTGTAAGCTCCATACATCTGTACATACAATTACAAATGTTTTAATCTAACCTCAAGATCATTATATACGCGCTCTTCCTATTGTATATTCTGCTCCATTTCTCCAACTGTTTCTAGATGCTCCATTTTCCTGATGTCTTACTTGCTTATTACCATGGTGCACTTTTTCATTACTTGATAGTACGACAGGTACTATAAATTCATGAATGAATGTGAATTTCGGGCGATACGTCCAGTATCAGTTGTTCTATTAATATATATACGAGGTATATTTTTTAAGTAAGTACCGTTTTGCGATTCCGCCGCCGCAACCCCAAGGTCGGCGTTCCGCACATGCGCGCTGGTTACCTACATCTCTTGTCTACGCACTGACGTCATTACAGTCTGATACTTCATTGTGTACGTTGTTTACTGAGTGTTTAAGATGCCTCCGATAATCATGAGTCCCGCCGGTTGTGAAGTACGGGCTATTATACGATTTCTTAGTGCTAAAGTCGTAAAACCGATCGATATTCATCGTGAGATCTGTGAGGTTTACGGACAAAACATTATAAGTGATGGAATGGTAAGGAAATGAGTGAGAGCATTTAAAGATGGCCGCACAAATGTGCATGATGAAGAACGGAGCGTCCTTCGGTCGTTAATGAAGATTTGGTGCAGGAAGTGGACGAAAAGGTGAGAGAAAACAGACGCTTTTCAATTTCATCATTGTGCGACTACGAAGAAACACCTGGGCGGTCAGCGTCTTCAAGACGATAACGAAGTCAAAACAGTTGTGACACAGAATTTTGTGAGGAGGGTATTCAAAACCTGGTGCCACGTTATGACAAGTGCCTCAATATTCACGGAAATTATGTAGAAAAGTAGATTAAGGTACAGGCTTTCATGTAAAAATAAAATCATTGCGATATCTTTGCACTCCTTTTTTTAATTCCAAAACTGTACTTATGCCTCGTAATATACAGTAAAGGCGATTACAGCAGATGCTCAAAATATTGTCCATTTACTTCAATACAACAAGTCATTCGATTTTTATAAGTTTGCAATAAATTTTACAGCATCATTGACTGCTAAATTCTTCTTATCTCTGTAGTAATCCTATCTTTTAATTCCAAAATATTGGCAGGCTTTGTTTTATAAACGATGTTTTTTAAGTGACCCCACTGGAAATAGTCTAAAGGATTCATGTCGGGTGACCGCTGGGGCCATTCGATAAAATCACGCCTTCCAATTCATCTTCTGGGAAACACATATTTAGGTGTTGCCTCACCACACACGCATAGTGAAGAGGGAAACCATCTTGTTGTAGCCAAATATTGTCGTTTGCGATATTCTTATTGTCTGAAAATGTCTAATAATGAAGTTTTTTTTAAATGTAATTGAAAATACTTACTTGGATTTGGAAATATCCGATACAACTCAGGTATAATACTATTCTCCAATAAATCTAAATACGCCGGACCATTTAAGTTGCCGTCAATGAAAAGGGGACCATTTATTTTGTCGCCTATTATTCCAGCCCATACATTCACTTTTCGTGATATTGGGTGTCGGTTTCACGCATCCAACGAGGATTTTTACGTGACCAGTATCTACAATTATGCCGATTTACGTTTCCATTAAGACTAAAAGTGGCTTCATCACAAAACATAACTTTACTTAAAAAATTTGGATCGGTTTGATTGTAACATTTGTCCATCATTAGGTCTGGAAACTCTTCACGTCTATCAAAATCGTCATCTGACAACTCTTAAACCAACGTTAATTTATATGGATGGAATTTATTATCACGTAAGATTTTCATTACGGATTTTTGCAAAATATCGAGTTCCCTGGATATTTGAATAGTACTCAAGAGTGGATCGTCTTCTAACAGAGCACAAACATCAGATTTGTTTTCAGTTAATGCAGTTTTTCTGCACCCTAATTTGGATAAATCATTTACTGAACCAGTTTCGTTAAACTTTTCTACTAATTTACTAACAGGAGATCTTGTTATAGGATTTCGGATGGGATATAAATTATAAAAGATATTACACGTTTCTTGTTGACTTCTGCGCCTATCACCATATCCTTATATCATTGACATATCAATTCTTTCTTTTCCAGATAAACGATCCATTGTAACTTTCAATAAACTTCAACAATAATGATTTATTGAAACGTAAAATTTGTTATTGTAGCAGTCATAGATATTATTGAGGCATTCTATATATAAAATTCACTCTGTATATACTTTTCATGGCGTTCACTATTGCCAAGGAGACGTTCGAGAGGATTCCCACCCCTGTAGCTCTTTCACGTCAGAAATGAAGATATGGAAGAAATCGGCTGATTTGATCTTACTGTCGCGTCGATCAAAAAGTAATACGAAACTGTATGCTTGCACCAATATTGGTACTGATACTTTGAATTTCATTGAGAGTAAGCCAAAGTTACTGGAAGTGAAAATAACATCGGAGAAATCGTAGTGTTTTCCTCTCTGCTGATTTGAAACCACGTTTTGAAGGAACTAACACAAGAGGACTACACATAGTATTTTTTCAAATAAAAGAAAGTTCGCAATAGCATTGTAGCGTTATTTATTGGCCACACCTCGTTGTCTAACATGTTCGATCGCCCAGTGTATTGACTAAAAAAAATTTTAAAATCTATAATTATTCAATTGATAACTGAAGTTTATTCATTATATTTGTGTAATGTTCCCATTGCGACGTCTATATAATGTTCCAATTGCTACGCATATGTAAGTTATTTAGATCTTAAAATAATTCAGACATCTTAATATATATCTTACAACATATTCCTTAATATAGTATCAAATATAATTATCGAACCATTTTCTATTTTCTATTTCAAAAAATCAATATGCCGTTTCTGATTAGAAGTGTGATTTCAATCTTACTACCTTTTGTGAACGATGAAGTATTAACCCAACTCATTACATAAGTCAAGATGATGTTTACACTTATAGTATCAAATATTATTAATAACTATTTTTTATTATGTTTTCTAATAAGTCAAAATGCTGTTTATGCAGTTTATTCAGTGTTTCTCATAAGATGTTTTTATCTTAGTTTAACGACATTTCGAAAATTAGTTTAAATACGAGCCAATTCATTTTAACGGGCAGTTTAGTTCTATTCACATCATCATTTTTACAAAATGCGAAGTTCAGTATAGTAAAAATCTTTAAATTTCAATTCCATAATTAGTGTAACCAAATCAAAAGTTCTCTTTCCCCCGGCACAATCATTACATTTGAAATAACTAAAAAATAGATGATAAAATGAAAATTAGGATTTGGAGATGTAGAAAATTGCATGATACATAGAAAATAATTCATAATGAAATTTCACGACAATGAGAAACAAAAGTAAACATAAATAGAACCAGAAAGATAAACTAGAACTGTAGCCGAAATACGATAGATAAAAACAGTTTGAATAAAGAAACATGAAATAAGCTAGAATTTGATCAAATAAGTCTGCAGAATAAAAGGAATAAAAAAGGTGAAAATAGATAAAACTTTGTTTATTCCATTTCAATATACTTGTACCTTCCATTATTGTTAGCTTATATTAAATAGATTATATGTATTAAGGAAGTGATACATTAAATTATACGATTTTCAGCCTATGAGGTGCAAAAAATTGATCCTTTCCAAGATTAAGTATGAGAATTAATGGAGATTAAAATATTCTGTCACAAAAAAAGTCTGAAAAAGGAGAAAATCTGTGCGAAGACAAAATGAGCGTTGTTTTTAATTATTGTCGGGAGATTAAAACGTGCGGCCAAAATGCAAAAGGATATTACCTCATTTATAACGTTATAAAAGAAGAAAAGTTTAGTCGTAGTCTCAACAGCCGCACAAATGCTACAGCATCGCGAGCTTAAAATTTTTGATGTTGTTCAGATTGAAATCCACCGGATAAGAAATTCCATCAATGTATTTGACAAACAAAAATAATATGCACATCCACAGTGTCCTATAATCCTATAAACGTATACACATGATAACTTATATAATGACAACAGAACTTAAAAATATGTGTTTCAATACATTTCAATTGCAATACAAAAATAAAATACTTCTATTTATTGGGTACTTTCAGTAGCAAGCTCAATCTCAAAAGTTTTTTCAAATTTAATTATTGACGAAACAATATTCATACTTACTTATATTATTTATAGACCAAAAATAATACCTATTTCAGTAGTATTGAGCATTATTAAGCTCTGTACGGGTTTCAAGTGAAAAATTAAGATACCATGTAGATTTATCTCATAAATAACTAGACGTTAAATCGAATGCTGAATATGAAGCAATCATTGAACTAGACAATAAAGGAATGATAGAACTGATAAACACATATTAGGGTTGATAGTAAGGTCAGACAAGGTGGAAAATCTACGGAAACGTTTTATTAGTAAAAGGATAATAACAGTGGAGATCAAACTGAATAACACGAATCCAACCACTATACTAGGACAAAAACAAGACTTTTATTCATTAGATAGTCAGTTGATTTGATAAGATTAAAAATCTATATATTAGTATGAAGTATGTCCCCCTATGGCAGAAACAATCTCAGCAAAATGTCTTGGCATTAACTCCACTAATTTAGCGCACATGTTCTTGACTCCATCATTATGGAACTTGTTTTTTTTGTCTAGTGCAATCCATTCATATAAGTCTAAACCAATTTCAAATTGTAACAAGAGGCTAAGTCACGTTGAAATATTTCAATGTGTTTCACAGAATAAATCATGCCTTCAAAAGTAACCAAGCTTCCAGGGTCATTTGTGGTGAAAATAAAAACCCAAAACATATGTCTAGAAGGGTGCTCAACAGTCTCGTCGTAGAGGTTCACCACACTTGATACTGGATAAATATGTTTTAGCTCATATTAAGCGTTTTGTCATCATTTTCTTTGGTCAAAATTAAAACTTTTTCGTATAATTGAGGAAGTCAATCTAACAGCATAATTCAGCAAATTTTTTGAATCTAGATGGCTATTTCTTATTAACATGTCACTTCTTGGAGTTGTTTCCCGTTTTCACCCACACGCTTCTTTTCATTCTGGAGACAATGATCTGGAATTTTGAAATGTTTTTCAAATTCTTGCATACTTTATTTTCTCACACCAACTGCCGTAGCTATATCTCTAACCGTCATAAGTTTTTTCGTAAAAGCAATTATTTTCGCGCGTTACTTATTTAAAAACAACTACACAACTGACATCACCTAATAATGTTTTCACGAGAATAAAAGACTTAGATAAAAATAAGTCCGCGTTTTTAAATCGATGCCCAGTGTAAAATGGGAATACACACAGGAAAAATAACGACGGCAACAAAAGAGGATAAACAGTATGAAGATGCTCCTGAGCGAGTATAAGGAGATTGAGTGGTATACGTACCTACTCAACGAAGAAAAAGAGAGGAAGCTAGTCATAAAAAGACTGGCTGTAAACACCCTCACGACGGAAGTAGAGGCAGAGCTGAGGGAAAATGGATTGAGACCAAAAAAAGTATGGCAACTGACAAGCCGTACAAAAAGAAACGAGGACAACACCCGAAGGTTACTACCTATATACATGGTAGTAATAGAGCCCGCAGAGGAACAAACATACAAGAAACTGAGATACCTATGCCACATAACAATATGAGTGGTGGAACAAAAAAGGCATGACGGACCTGTACAATGTTACAGATGCCAGGGATTTCACCACGAACAGAGCACGTGCAACATGGACGTGTACTGCTTGAGATGTGCGGGAGCGCACAGAGCGGCGGAATGCACACTTAACAGAACGGTAAGACCAAATTGTAGGAGTTACGGAGGAGAGCACCCCGCAAACTACAGGGGGTGCCCCAAACACCCAAAGAAGACGGAAAACAAACAAGCCACGAGCACCACACAAACAGGACGCAACTACGCACTAGCTGCTAAGAAAACGACAGGAGAAGGAATGCCCGAGCTACTGAGTGTGCTGCAGAACATGCAGACACTCATAACAACACTCATCGCCCAACAGGTAAAGTAAAACGGAAGACCAGGATCATTAGGTTAAGTTAGGTTAGTAAAAAATTTTCAAAAACACAAAAAAACACAAAAAACAAAAAAAAACATAAAATAACAAAAAAATAGGTTTCACCGAAGCAACCCACAAGAGGACACCCCCCGACACGGTAACTCCGCATTTCACAAGTAAGTGCAGAGTTATACATCGGGGACAGCTATAGAGAAGGCGAAGGACCACTCGGATTAAATCTTTTCTTGCCGAAGAAGGTTGGAAGAGGTTTACCCGAGGCAGCGAAACACACACACATTAAGACGTCCAGAACAAGAAGCCAAGAGTGTATAGCCAACAGGCTAATCTCTTAACAAAAGATAAGATATCCCAGAATCTCCCATAGAACTCAGGGGAGAGGAAGGAGTCTACGTGCGAAACTGCGACGCGAATGAGGATGAGGATCTGTCGAAAAGACAGGGGGTGGTTGGAATGTCCTTCTTCGCACCCACTCGTGGATTTATCCGGGAGTGGATGCTTAGAGGGACGGGATTTCTCACGAGTGCGTGTGCGTGTGCGTAAGTCCGCGTTTGAAGAATCTAAGCGCGAATCAGAGTTCACGTAAAATGTAGAAAAGCTATACTCAACGCACAGAACAAATGATTATTTGGACAGAGATTGTAGGAAATCAAGTTTTAGAACCAATATTCTTTACCAAAATTCTCAATGAAGTACGATATCTGGAATTCTTGTAAGAAGAATGATTACCAAAATTGGCTAATCTGTACAGTCTAATAAATAGATTAATTTCTCTTCAAGTCGTTAGAAATGCTCAAAACGAATTTCTAGATCGTTTGAGTTGTTGTTAAATAGTCAATGGACAACACTATGAGCATTTGCTTTATTGAAACAATTGAATTCAATTATTTGATTATTTCGTTAAAGCGTTTCCAAAGTTTTTTTATTCTGCTTATATGAATTTCTATCATCAACTGTTTCATTATAAAACAATAATTTTAACCCACCTCGCTACCACCTCATTAGAATTATAGCAAAACTTAAATATTCAAGAATTAAATAAATATGATCTCGTTCAGTAAAAAGTTGAGAATTTGTGTTCGTTCAAGTGCTTCAGGTGATCGCAGTTTGTGTGAAACAAGCACGAAGAAACAAACGTAGCGGATCGTTGCGTGCCAAACTTCTTAATCGAGCCGTAGCGTAGCGGCAACCTCATACACTCCTTCAATACAGGGATGAATTTAGTGATGGCTAAAGTAAACATACTCTGCTACACAATTTGAAAATTACAGAGAGAACATTTAAGTCGAACGATTAACACTAATGGCGTGATTGAAAAATAGTATATTACACTACATGGGCCGAAAGTTGAAATCTCCCTCGACTGTGTGACGAGAGTTCAACTTTCGGCCAGTGTAGTGTAAATGCTAAACTTTTGTCCCTGCTATTAATATGAAGTAAAATACATGTATACATAGACTGTTACACCACAAGAAATAGTATAGCCATATTAAGGTGCAGAGCTCGATAACATAAAAGGAAGTCTAGGGAGAAAAACCTAGATGTAAATAAACATAAGAAATATGGTCAGAATGGTACTTGATAAAACAATCATAACTAATTGTTATTAAAACAAAAATTTATTGTGTAAAGAAATGTAGTGAATTTAGCAACAAGCAGATGGATAGCAAAAAGACAAGTGAATTATACAGGATCTGGCAAACGCTCTAACCAGAAAGAGCTATTGAATAAACGTAGAATAGTCCCAAAACAATTCTGCCAAGGCATCTGCCTCCTGCAAATTCTCTGTTTCAGTATAACTTCGTAAAAATATATGCAGAGTATACTCTATGTCTTTCCAAATATGACAAAGCATCTATTTAGTATTTTTCTCTTTCCTTCGACAGTCGAGCACACTAAACCGACACTCATTGATACAATTGATTCCTCTGTCTCAGCAAACGTTGCACACATTGCAAAGCTTGCACTTCACAACATTTTACTGTTTCACTCGCTTTATCTTACGGGTACAGTACGTACAGTAGTACGTGTTCTTAATAGAATAAAGTTCTATTATTATTTAATTATGAATTTAGTATGTAAACAAGTGTACTTTATTATCATTACAAAAATAAGAGTGAAGTAGTGTAGGTGATTGTTATAAAGGTGGGGCATTGGAAAAGTATACATAACAATGACAAAAAAATATGTAAGAGAGGAGAAAACAAAAATAGATTAGCATGACATATTACTAAAATGGCCTGAAAATAATAGAAATAAATATATAAATACAATTTCATATCTAATTTAACACATATAAACTCAAAATATATATAAGAATACTACAATTGAAGAAAAAACAGAATAAATATGATAAAGAAATAAAATATCAGTTGAACATTTTTGGAGGTTGGAGTTCAACTCTGTATCTGATGCATCACATTTACGAGTCGCACTCTTATGCTATTGCACCCTTGTGTACAATTCCCCCGCAATCATTCTCATTTAAACACTAACTTGAGAAAGTACTTATGTACACGTTAATTTTTATGTTATGTGCCTCTTATTTCTTCCAAACAACTTTTACTTTAACCGCAAAATTAACCTGGGAGAGAAACAGCTCGGTTGGCTTCTGGATTCAGTATAAATTAAGTCCCTTCGAAATTGCCTATTTTGCCACCTTTTACGCGATTACGGGAAATTTAGAAGTGGGTTTTGTTTCATACACTTTTAATTAGACTTGTAATAGTGTTACTGTTATTTTGTACGACCAATCAAAAGTTATGATCGTAAATGTCTATAAAATGGACACAAAAGATGTTCTTACGTTGTTTACAAATTTTAAAATGGGAAATAAAATAAAAAAATTCGTTATCAAGAATAAAGAAGATGTTTAGTAAAAATTAAATCTACTACTAGCAGTTACTCGCTAACTATTTACTAACAATATCTAATTCATTTAAATTCATCATTTGGTAATGTGTTCAATAAGACATCAAATTATTTAATGACTTCGTCGAGCTGCTACCGTAAAGAAACAAAAAGGCCTCTTTAGTCTATATCATAGGTGGGGAACCTGCGGCCTCCGTGAGGTTCCTGTGGGGCCCTTTGCCACCTAGTACAAAATGGTAGAATTCGTTTCAAACAACTATTGTACATCAACGCCATGACAGTCGCGCGAAAAATCCCGCCAAAGACAGTCATATTGTAACATGATGTCAGAATACTAGTCTGAAACGGATCCTAGCACGCATGAGCCCGGCTCTGGCCCACAGACCATCCTTTTCGGACTTGGACACTCAATGTTAATTTTTTAAACAGTTTTCAGCGCCCCCAAGTTGCAATAAGAATGAACTAAACGAAAAAAAGCCGGCTTATCTGTGTGTGTTTTTTCTTTTTATATATTTTTTATAATTTTTTTCTTTTTTCTTTTTTAATTTAGAAGGAATATTGGGAATTAAGAAATTGTAGAATTTTCAGGTAAGTGAAAAATTATTTATTCGGAGATTTCAGAATTTCAGAAATCAATTATGCTTTTTTCATAGTATTGCCGAAATGTTGGTTTTATATCCAAATAAATAATTTTTCACTTAACTGAAAATTCCACAATGTTTATGTAATTTACATTTATGTATATAAAGAAACGTAATATTTATTTGAAAATAAATTAAAATTACAAAATACTATTTACAAAATTTGTCATACAGAGCATACACATGCTAGCAGACGATATGTTTACATCGATATTGATTGGTTGCATCATCGATTACACAGAGCAATTCATTAGTCTGCTGATTGTCTTTGCAAAAAAAATTTAAATTAGTGCTAGCAGCGCCAAGTACCTTGTCTAAGAAGTAAACAAAACTCGGTTTCAGATCTCCCATTTGAGTGTCACACCTTGCTTTGGCTTCTCTAACTCGCATCTCTCAACGCTTCCCTGTTACGATATTCAGCAAACGGTAGTTAACAGTGCGTGCTTATAACAGTTACACGGTTTTATTGTATTTCTAGAAAGTATACACTTTGTTAAAGATGTTATTCGATATTAGTTTTTTTTATCCATCATGTCAATAGTAAGACAAGAAAATTAGGTGATGAAAACAGAACATTTAATGTAGAATGGTAGTTAGATTTTTTCTTTACTGCTTAGAAAGATAAAATGATGTGTTTGTTGTGCAATACAGTTTTAAATACTTTTAAAAAAAGCGAATGCAAATAAACACTACTTGACTCATAAAGAACATAAATATTTCGCTTTAGAAGGTGAATCACGAAAAGTTGCACTTCAAAAGTTGAAAAATGAGAAGCATCATCAGCAGGCATCTTTTAGTGCCTTTGTCAATCAAAATTCCGCTGCAGTTGCTGTTACGTATAAAAAATAGCACATATACTTGGAAAAAGGGACAAACCATTTAGTGACATTGAAATACTTAAAGAATGTATTGTTGAAGCAGTGAGTATGTTAGATCCAAGAAATGTCGACAAATACAAATAATTACCTCTTTCAAGAAGAACTGTAACAGATCGACAGCACGAATAAGCGCAAAATGTAACAGAGCAACTTCATACAATTATACAAAATGAAGATGTTTATTTTTCAATTGCTTTAGATGAAAGCACTGATAAAACAGATTCGGCACAAGTTTTATATTTTATTCATGCTATAAATAAAGATTTTCAATGTTACGAAGAACTACTTGCGTTGGGTACACTAACTGGAAGAATTCACGGAGCCGATATTTTCGAAAACTTCAAAGAAGTATGTAATAAATTACAATTGAATGTCAGTAATTTAGTCAGTGTGTGCACTGATGGCGCACCTTCCATGACAGGCAAAAATGAAGGATTCGTTGCTTTGTTGAAAAAGGAAAACTTAAACTTGAAAAAATTGATTTTATTTCACTGCATTTTGCATCAGCAAAATCTTTGCGCAAAATCTACCATTTTGCAAGACTATATTCGCGTAAATGCAATGCGTCATCGTGAATTTCGGCAGATGCTCTCTTTAGATGAGGAAACGTATAGTGTTGACCTACCATACTACTGCAAGGTTCGCTGGCTATCAACAGGTCAGGTTTTGATAAAAGTTTTGTCTTTGGGAGGACAAATTTTAAACTTTTATCAAGAACAAGAAAAACAATGTGATCTATCAGATGAAGTATTTCTCAGAAACCTTGCATTTTTGTCTGATATGATGACAAAACAAAACAATTTAAATATTTGCCTGCAAGGTGAAACGAGATATATTTGTAAAGAAAAATATAATTTTTTTTGCGTGTTATTTTGCCGTACGTCACATAAAGTCCGTTTGTGACAGATGATCTGTCACTGTCATCGATGGGAAGCAGGGCATAACCTCGAATGTCGTGTTGTGTGATTGTGTGCTGGAAAACAATTTCATTTTTAAGTTTATTTTAATTTGTGATTTTGGAACAGACATTGTTAATAATAACATTAAATGTCGTTTCTTTTCTTACAGGTATGAAATATTTGTTTAGTACTAAATAGGTGCATACTTTTGTTTCATGTAATTTTTAGTTTACATGTTAATAACAATAAATCTCTTTTCTTACAGAGAAACACAATTGTGTTTGATTGACTGTGTCACCAAAACCACAGATATATTGGAAATTGTCTTATAAAACGACATTTATTGTCAACAAAATGGAAAAGTTGAAGTTTACTTTTCAAGTGAAACCAACAACAGACGGAAAGTCAAACTATATCGCCATAACCGCAATTGTGACTGAAGATGAAAAATATTTCCTTATTCCTGAAGAATTCCAAGCTATTCCACAGCACACATATATTCAAACTTCGAAAACTTTTATCACAGTGAAAAATACATTAAAAAAAAGACATCAAACTAGAAGTGTTTGGATAAAAACAACAGAGGATATATTAAAAACATATGTTGATGAGGATGGCAATATGATTTTTCAGAACCAATTTCTAGAGGAAACTACCAAAGAACAATTGACTGTCGTAAGCAAAACGTGTTCAGAAGATCCTATAGCCAAAATTTTAGAGAAATTAATAGAAAACCAGGAGAAAAAAGAAAAACAAAGCATAAAGAAGCTAGCTGACAAGTTTGTAATTGAAAAATTTGATGGAAAGAGTTCAAATGCAAATCAGTGGATGGAAGTATTTGAAAAAGAATGTGAAAGGTTCAATGTATTAAAAGACGAAGAAAGAATTGAAATCTTTAGATTATTTCTTGAAAAATCGTGCACTGATTGGTATTCTTCCATGATAATCAAACTTACCTTACATTCCGAGTGGTTACAATGGAAATCGAGCTTTATACAGACTTATGCAAATAAAGGTTGGACTACTAGCAAGTATGCTTTATCGTTCAAATATCAATTTGGATCTTTATTAGAATATGCAGTTAAAAAAGAAAAACTTTTACTAGAAGTAAGAAAAACAATAGATGAAGGGACACTTATTGATATAATTGCCGCCGGCTTACCAGATTTTATAACTGATCGAATCAACAAGGAAGAAATTTTACATACTAAAGACTTGTTTAGTGAACTTGGAAAATTAGAACATTTGGTTGCAAAGAAAAAAAATATTAAAAAAAAAGACGATACCAAGCAAGTAAAAGAAAAATGTAGTATTTGTGAAAAATTAAAAAAGGGTGTACGCTATCATTCAGAAGATTCCTGTTGGTTTAGAACAAAATCAGATACAGAAAAGGATAAAAAGCAAATAAAGCTCGTTAACAATTCAGAATTGGAATGTGAATTGCAGTGTGAAGATCAAAAAAACTAATAGTGCCGCCATTGATCAAAGTCAAATTAGTACTCAATAAGAATGTTGAAGTTTTTGGGATCTATGACTCAGGCTCTAATGTCTCATTGATAAATTCAAGATTGTTAAAAATAAATAATAAGGAAACCAGTCACTACAACAAAACTAATTTGAAAACGATTAATGGCGTTAAAAAGGCAAATGACATAATTACAATAGATATAGCCATTTTTGATGTGGAAAAGAAAATGAATGTTTTTGTAATAGACAAGGAAAATTTCGATTATGACTTCTTAGTGGGACTAGATTGTATAAAAGAGTTTTACCTAGTTCAAAATGCAAACTTAGAAATTAGTCAGAAAATACCCATACAAAGAAGTGGAACAGTTTCTAAGGAAACAGATTCAGATATAATTTCTATAAAAATAAAATCTGATAATTTAATAAACTTCAATGAAGGTATATGTGGAAAAGACTTTCAAATTTGTATTAATCATCTAGACTTTGAAAAACAGGCATTGATTGATGAATTAATATCAAAAAATAAGTCAGTATTTGCAAAGGACAAATTTGACATAGGAAAGGTAACGGATTATGAAGCACACATAGACCTGTTAACAGAAAAATATTGTAGTAAACGTCCATATCGTTGTACAATTGAAGACAAGAAAGAAATTGAGAATCAAATTGCAAAATTATTGGAAAAAAATATAATAGAAGAATCATATAGCCCATTCGCAGCACCGGTCACATTAGCATATAAAAGAGAAGAAGATAAAAAATCAAGATTGTGCATTGATTTTCGAAACTTAAATAAAATAGTTGTGCCTCAGTCACAGCCATTCCCTCTTATTGAAGACCTAATATTAAAGACAAGGGTCTGCAAGTTTTTCTCAACACTAGACCTAAATTCAGCGTTTTGGTCTATACCTTTGCGTGTAACTGACAGATACAAAACTGCATTTGTGACACAGGAGGGGCACTACCAATGGACCTGCTTACCATTTGGATTAAAAACATCTCCAGCTATATTCCAGAGAATAATGTGCAATATCATACGGAAGCACAAGCTGGAAGAGTTTACGGTATGTTTTATCGATGATATTTTGCTATTTTCAAAATCATTTTCGGATCATGTAAGACATCTAGAACAACTCTTTCAAGCAATTAAAAGTGAAGGTTTGAAACTAAAATTCTCTAAATGCACATTTGCAGCGGATACAGTCAAATACTTGGGTCATGTGATACAAAATAATTCAGTTAGACCGTTGAAAGACAATTTAATATCAATAAAAAATTTCCCGATTCCAAAGAATCAGAAAAATGTGAGGCAATTCCTGGGAAAGATAAACTTTTATCGTAAGTATGTGCCAAATATAGCAATAAAGTTGGAACCATTACATAACCTTTTAAGAAAAGGACAAACCTTTAACTGGACCGAAGCATGCCAAGAGTCATTTGATGAAATGAAACAAATATTATGTTCTCAACCGGTATTGACAATCTTTGATCCAAACCTACCTATTCACATATACACAGATGCCAGTATACTAGGAGTAGGAGCAATACTAAAACAGCCACAAGGAAATAATGAAGAAAAACCAGTAGCATATTTTTCTAAAAAGTTAAATGAAGTCCAAAAAAGAAAGAAAGCTATATATCTGGAATGCCTGGCAGTCAAAGAATGTGTAAAGTATTGGCAACATCTATTAATGGGTAGGAAATTCATTGTCTTTTCAGATGACAAGCCATTAGAGAACATGAACATAAGGTCTAGAACTGACGAAGAACTAGGCGATTTAACATATTACTTATCACAATATGATTATGAAAATTAAATATTCTCCAGGAAGATACAACACTGAAGCTGATTGCCTGAGCAGGAACCCAGTGCTTGATCCAAATGAAAACCTAGAGGATCAGTTGAAAGTAGTGAATACAATAACACTAGAAGATATCTTAAAAGATCAAATTACAAATGAATATATACAATGCAGAAAAGGAAAGTTAGTAAAAAGAAATAATGTTTACTACAAGCAAGTAAAGAAAAAGGAAAAAATCATTATATCAGAGGAATTGAGCATAGAACTCATGAAAAATGTACATACAGATCTAGGCCACATAGGAATTAAACAGATGCAGAAAATGATTAGCTCAGTGTATGCAGCAGAAAATATGACTAAAAACATAAAATTAATCTGTGAGGGTTGTATAGTATGTTTAAAGAATAAATCAAGGGGACATAATAAATATGGACTGATGTCTCATTTGGGTCCTGCTACAAAACCTTTTCAGATATGCTCTATTGACACCATAGGAGGTTTCGGAGGTTCCAGATCAACGAAGAGATATTTACACCTTTTATCAGATCATTTCACCCGATATGCATATATTCTAACATCAAGTACCCAAAATGAAAATGACTTCATAAAGCTGATAAAGAATTGTGCAGAGAGTGATAACATTGAATTGATATTATCAGACCAATACCCAGGTATCAACTCTAAGGAATTCAAGAGATTCTTGGATGAAAATAATATTCCCATAATTTTTACAGCAGTGAACTCTCCTTTCTCAAACGGCTTAAACGAGAGATTAAATCAAACATTGGTCAATAAAATAAGGTGCAGGATGAACGAACATGACAAGAAAAAAGCATGGACATCTGTATCTCACAGTTGTGTACAAAAATACAATGAAACGGAACACACTGTTACTGGATATGCTCCAAAGTACCTACTTTATGGCACAGATGTCACGATTTTGCCAAATGAGCTGAAACAAAAGAAGTCTGACTACGATTTAATACAGGCCAGAGAAAAGGCACTAAAAAATACAATCAAATCACATAATTACAACAAGACAATTTATGACAAAAACAGAAAAAATATAGACTTCAAAGTTGGTGATACTGTTTTTGTAGAAAATGGAAACAAACTCAATAGGAAGAAGCTAGATGAATTGAGACTTAGACCCTACAAAATCATAGAAAAAATTTCAAACTCAATCTTCAAGATAAGCACTGACCATAGAAGATCAGAATCAAACTTTTTCCACATCTCGAAGCTAACGCCAGCTCCTGCCTACTTTTGAAGACATGCATGTGAAAATATAGTCTCCTATCTTCGCTGGGAGGGGAGATGTAAAGAAAAATATAATTTTCTTTTGCGTGTTATTTTGCCGTACGTCACATAAAGTCCGTTTGTGACAGATGATCTGTCACTGTCATCGATGGGAAGCAGGGCATAACCTCGAATGTCGTGTTGTGTGATTGTGTGCTGGAAAACAATTTCATTTTTAAGTTTATTTTAATTTGTGATTTTGGAACAGACATTGTTAATAATAACATTAAATGTCGTTTCTTTTCTTACAGGTATGAAATATTTGTTTAGTACTAAATAGGTGCATACTTTTGTTTCATGTAATTTTTAGTTTACATGTTAATAACAATAAATCTCTTTTCTTACAGAGAAACACAATTGTGTTTGATTGACTGTGTCACCAAAACCACAGATATATTGGAAATTGTCTTATATATTTATGAAATGTGGCAAAAGATCCAAGCGTTTAGAAAAAAATTATCATTTTTCATTGCTTTGTCGATCAGAAATATCTGCACAACACTTCCCGGAACTAGCTAAAATGTTAAGGGAGCAGAACTGTGAAAATAAAATATTATATGAATATGTAGGTGTAGGATTGTTTAATGGAGTTAATTGATTTAGGAGAAGATAGTATCATCAAATCCCTTTTTAACGCTAAAAAGGATCCCATAGAAATCTGGAAAAATGCTGTTGAATATCCATGCCTTCGAGAACATGCTCGTCGTTTACTTTCCTGATTCGGAAGTATCTACTGTTGCGAGACAACATTTTCTCTCATGTCAAAAATAAAAACAAATTTAAGAACGCAAATTACAGATGCACATTTAGAGGATCAATTAAAGCTGTGTGCTACGAAGCTTGATCCAAATATACAATTACTGTCAAACAAAAAACAAAGCCAAATAAGTCACTAACTTAGTGAATAAAAAAATATTTTTTATTTTTTTTATATTTTTATATTATTTTATATGTATATTGTATTTAAAATTTTGTAGTATTATATTTTATTTTTTCTATATAATGCAATAAATTGTTAAATCTATAAAAAAACTATTATAATTTCACAAAAGTCACTTTCTGAGGCCAATCAGCTTATGCGGCCTCTCTTATTGCTGCCTAATTTAAATGTGGCTTCTAATGGTAAAAAGGTTCCCCACCTCTGGTCTATATGAAAAGAGGCCACATAAAACATAATATAAATAGTCAGATCTTTCAGGAAATAATAAGCAGCATATTCACCAAACGATTAACATATTAGAACAGTTCTATATTAGTGGACGAGTTCGTAGATGCCAATATTCAGCAGAGCATTGCGTAACAAAGACGCTGACTAAAGGCCTCTGCACACCTATCATGCATCCTTCCGATCCGGTCATATAGTGCGACGAGAGGGAACTTATACTAGAGTTTGAACAGCGTATTTCACATCTTTTGGACACGTGTTCGATTCCAATCCTACATGATTCCGATCTGCATTCTATTGTGTCTCGATCGTAAAGTCTATTTGTTTAACGGTTGCAGGACGCGTCTCGGTTGGAATGTGTAATAATATCAATATTTTTGAGTTTTTGAGTGTTGTTTTTTTTTCTAAATTGACAATCATGTCCGGTACGATAAGTGAGGAAGTATTCAATACTGTATGACAATCAAACAAGACAAACGAGCAGTACCGAAACGCCGACTATAAAGTCATGATCTGGAAAAAATTGTGAAGGAACTGAATGTCAAAGGTACAAACTTATTACATGCAAAGTGAACTCATAGACAGAAATAATTAAATAAGAATAGTATATTCTCCACGTGTGTATAATTATTCACGAGGTGAAGTCATTATACGAGAGTAGAATTCTATACTTTATCCATGACTACCAAATATTTTTGTTGAAGTTTTATTTTTTAGAAAATTTTGTTACATTATTAGTAACAGTATTATTTTATCTGAACAAATATTTTATACAATATATTATTGATATAGGGCAAGGGTAAAAACACCATAACGGACCATCTGAGGAATTTGAAATGAATGCTGTGGTGAAACAGAATGACGGACTCTCAGCGGTATTGTTTAACATTGCAGCTGAAGGCATAATAAAGGAATGTAAAATCAATGGAAGAATCAATAATAAATCACTACAAGTAATAGCATATGCTGATGATTTAACTCTATTAGCAAGAGACCGAACCGAGTCTAGAGAGCACATTAGAAAAAATTGTAAGAGGGGCAGGTATTAAATCATAAGGGTTTTGGCACTCTACACTGCCCTCTGGATAATTGCAGAATTGTTTAAACGGGTCCCCCAAATTAAATGCTTTGCGTAATTTTCTCCACGGCGACGAGGAAAGTGCTGAAGAAGACATCTCTCTTCTCGAGTCGTATTATCAGTACTGTCAGGTAGTTCACGCACATTGTAGCATTCATTATATCGAATTAAATTGTGCAAGATGCACAGAGAAGTCCGAAATTTTTGCACCAAAATGCCAAACACATTTTCAGTCATCCTTTTGGCTCTACTCAATCAGTAGTTAAGAATTCTCTGCTCGTCGGTCAAATTTTTCTCCAGGGAGTTCAGTGACTGAAAAAAGAGTTCAAAATACCACCATCTAAATTTCTTCCGTAGTTTTCACGTCCACACTTTCCTCTGTATGGGTTTTTCAGTACATAGAGTTGCCATCAGAAACGCGCAAATTTTAGCATGTTTTCTTTGAAATTATGTCGTTGAGCTGAAAGGTTTAAGTAACATTCCAGATTGAGAGAACGATGATACTGATCCTAAATCCGGTAATGAATAACAACTCTCAATTCGCTTCATGCTGCTAAGAGTAAGTGCAAGAGTACGAATTGCAGCAGCTTCAGCGAATAACCAGCAAAGAACTACCATGACCTATATGTATCCCTCAATATTAGCAAAAACGTTCTCTGTCCATACCTGCGCGCATAAAATCATCAGAAAAAAATGAACCCTTTGCAGTTTTACATGATCCTCACCATTTTTCAAACCATGTTGCACCAACAACAACGCCGACCTTCCATTTTTGAATTGATAATTAGGTTTTCTGCTTGTAATATACCGTTCCATTTTTGTTTTCCGTTTTTTTAGTGAACATCAAATTCTTGGAATTGAAAAATAAATGAAAGTAAGAAAAGTGACCAAACAGTGTAAAGAATGGATTGCTTGTTTAAAATAAATGTCTTGCTTGGACAAAGTTTCTTGGAATTTATGTCCTAACATATTAAACCTATCGAAATTCGAAATATTAATAAAAATTGTGGCGAATCTATCGATATCGAACAGATCTGGGAAGCGTGTCCTCATCCTTCTTCTTCCTCCTTCTTTTGAGTAAAATCGAACCGGAGTCGCATCCGAGTGGTGTATGACAAGTGTGTCCCGACCTTGAGCAAGTAAGTATAAAAAAAGCTTGTATTGTTATGAGCAAATATAAAATTATTCTACTTCACTGCAGTCTAAAACACGAGGAAAATTATTATTAAAAAGTATAAAAACTGTAATGTTGTTTTTTTTTCACTTACAGTTTATTCTTATTGATAGGATAAATACCCTGTATCAAGGCCTGTACAAATAAGTGTAGTATTTTTTATTTTCAAGTTGTAAATCTATGTTTAAATGCTGTGATTAATTTTGAATTCGATCATTCCATAATTGTCTAAAGCATAATTTCCTAACCATTTGCTAAAGAAGAAATATTTCGAAAATTTCTTATTTAATGTGTGATAGAATTCACTTAGAAACTCAGTTTTTTACAATATACTTCTACGTATCTAGTGGCACCAAGGTTTTGAGGAAGGGTTTCCAGTAAATCATTGCGCCTCACTTTAAATTGAGAACCACACTTTAAATCTAGCTCTTAAAGTAAAATTTTTGACGTGAATCTCACTACAATTGTTCTTAAGAATTATTTAAATAATAGATGCTGATGATGATGAAGTTTAACAAGTATATTATTAACAAAAAGTTACGAAAATGTAATTGGCCATTTAATAATTATATGAAAAATTGAGTAAAGTTCATTGTCATGGATACTAATGTAAAATGTAATATAGTTGAAATTATCAGAAAATGGTTTAGTGTGTGAAAAAATAATAAAAATATAAAGAGGTGATCCACATCTTATCTCACTGCTCCCGAACTCAATGTATAGGTACATCAAAAATTGAAACTTTGTGGTATTACTATGTTCATTAACTCATTAATTATTTTTCCATACTTTACAACCATTTTTTAAAATTATTTCCACATTATCACAGTAAACCTACGTATTTACAATATACTTTTTCATTAATTGTTACAAGATTCAATTTTTAGTGCATTTTAAATAAAATGTAAAACAAAATTATTTTCATATATAAGACTACAAATGATTTTAGATTAAACATTTTTAAAGAAAAATTCACCTTTTTATTAACGTCCCTAATGAGATTCGATCTTCCAACCATAAGATCTTAAGCCGCGTTCAGGAACTATTGAGCTATCGAAGGTATTTTACTTTTGAAACCTCTTTTATCTAGACTAATATGAATGATTCATTTCACAAGATATCGTTATGAAATTTGTAAAATGAAGTTAATTCAATTAGAAATAATATTATAGAATAACAAAAACTCAAAATAGAACATTCTGATTCATATAAAAATTGATTTAATTATTTAACGTGAAATTATTAAATATTTCAGAAATTTTTCTATTGCATGAAAACTATGAAAACTGAGAAAGCATACAAAATCTCAAGTCAATTTGTTGATTAATAGTTAGTGAAAATTTGATTGGAACATTCCATCTAAACAGAATAAGAGACAAACTAACAAAGAAAGTTTAATAAAGTGTAGTAAATATACTTAGATATGTGGCATTATTCTAAAATTCGGGTTTTTAAAATACACTGGTACTTTTCTTTTATAAAACTGGAAAGTCCATGCTAAAGTTCCAATGCTCTTTCATCCATAGATCGTCGACCTCTATTCTCATAAAAATACAAAATATTTTATGGATAATTCTAGTTCTCGCCTAAGATATCTCCACTCTATAATATTTAATTAGAACCTGATTAAATCGTACTTTGTTTGAGCCGATTCATTATCCCTTTACAAAATACTTTGCCTTTAGATAAAATTGAACTGAAAATGATAATCTAGGTCTTTAACAAGAAATAATCAGATGGAGGCCGAGAGCAAAATCGCCCTTCAAAGACCCAATCTAAACAAAGCCAGTTGACCGAGAAAGTGGCCGTCTGACTATCGCCACCCGATAAAGAGATAATTAGGGGTCGAAAGAGCTCCCAACAGGTGTATACAAACCACAAAGCAGGACGGGATCGTTTGATCCCCCTTACAATGGACAACTAGGGCCGAATGCGGATATTTTTAATGAAAATTTTATTTATGAGAAATCACTCCAAGCAACACTCGTTGTTTGGAAATTAAGTAAAAGTGACTAAAGCATCAAGGGTTTCGACTTTTTTGTGTCGTGCAAAAGTTAAAGGAGATAATTATTAATCAATTTTTGAAAATTATATACAGGGTGTTTCTAGAATAATGCCACAAAATTCAAGAGATGATTGCTCGTATGAAATTAAGATGGATCTTCCCTATAACAAAATTTTCTCAGCCAACCCTTGTCCAAGATATCACCCTTAAAAAAAATAAACGTAATCTCGTTCTAGCTCCATACACTTCCAGCAATGTTCAATAAGTTCGATACACTTTTTATAAGAAAAATCATCCAACTCCTGAAAATAGTCATTAACTGCCAACATCACCTCATCATTGTTGAAAAAATCTTTGACCATCGATCTATTTTTTCAAGTCTGGGAGCAAAAAATAATCCGAGGGGGCTAAATCTGGCGAGTTGGGTGCATGAGGTAGCTATTCAAACTTTGATTTATTAATTTTGGTCATTGCAAGAATGGATGTGTGAGCTGATGCATTGTCTTGATGAACCAACACTTTTTTGTCGAATGCGGCCATTTTTGCTTGATTTTTTCGCTCAAACGTCGCATTAAGCTCGCAAAAATTCGCCGTTGATATTTTTCTCTTCTTCCAGATAGTCAATGAAAATTATCCCACGCGCATCCTAAAAACCAACGCCATAACCTTACTTGCATATGGAGCAGTCTTTGTCTTTACCTTCTTTGAAGCCGGTTTATCAGTCCATTGTTTTGATTGTTTTTTTTTTCGGGTGTGAAGTGATGGACCCACGTTTCATCCATTGTTATGAAACGGCGCAGGAATTCGGCTTTATTTCTATGAAACATTGCCAAACAGTCGATGGAAACATCTTCACGTCGCTGTTTTTGTTTCACTGTGAGCAAATGCGGCACCCATCTTAAGAAAAACTTTCTCATGTTAAAATTTTCATTTAATGATGTATGCGATGTATCTTTATGAAATGTTTACTATGTCTGCTAGCTCGCTCACTTTCAGTCGACGATCATCCAGTACAGCTTTGTGGATTTTCTTCAACATTTCTGTCCTCACATCATTTGATTGACCGCTGCGATGTTGGTCTTCGCAGCTCGTACGGTCTCGCTTAAACCCAATATTTTACTTTTGATAACGAAGGAGCAGTCTCGCCCAGAGTAGAACCTAGTTCAGCTTTGATATTGTTTCGACTAATGCCTTTTAAATCAAATGACATAACGATTACAAATTTTTTTCATGTTCACAAATTCAAGGAAAACGTTCACTATTGATGGCTGTCGCATCTGCTATTAGCTCCGATATTTTCTTGTTTAAGCTTAACCTCCATTTTTTTGTCCGATAATTAATTTTATTATTGATGTCTGTAAGTTGATTGCTGCTTCTTCCTGGAAATCGCCTAGGGTCAAAATGTCGCCTGCAAATGTGGCGACAGTTGTCTAATTGAGGGATGTCACTAGTATATAAGAGGTGATGGACCGGCCCAAAAACACTATCTTGTGGTACACCCGTGTTGATTTCCATTAAGTCTGAATAAGCTTTATTCTGAAGGCTGATGGTTTCATATACGACTCTAACAGTTTTGCATATCAGTTAGTAAGTGTGTGCTGAATGTGCTGCAAAACTATTTGTTCAAATTTTTTAACTGTCTTAAAAAATTAGTTTTCAATCAGAAGAGACCTAAAATCAAGACGATTTAGAAACATAAACATATCAAAAGGTCTAAGAATTAAGAAATTGAAGAAAAAATATAAATATAGATATAAAAATAATTTTCTTTCAAAATCAGCAGTAAAGTGAAAAATTAATACCGATTGGTCAATAGAAATCGGTAGTGAAATATCATTATAATACCATTATAATAAATCGATGAAAAAAATTAGATTTGCATGCCAATTTTTATAAAATAATCATATTATTTAGCTGCGTAACTAAACGGGATAATCGAAACCTATTCTACTCGCTTCAATTCCAAATATTTTGATTCTGAGCAATTTCGAAAAAAATATATTATATAACACGTTCAGCGTTCATCCTCGAGACAAAAAATATAACAGTGCCTTGATACATAAAAACTATAAAGCACTTGAAACTATAAAATTGAGCTCGCTCATATTTTTAGAACCTTTGCCCCTACTTTTCATGTTTTTGAACTCGGAAGGTATGTGGATTATTCACTGGTTGACTTTACTGAACGCAATTTTCTTATGGATAAGTAATAGAAAGTGTATTAGTTAAAATTATCATTATCCAGGTATGTAATTATTATTTTTGTTGGTTCTTACCTTTTTCTGAGAGGTCTACAGCGCTTATGCACTAGTCACCCCTGTCAGGATAACAAGTACTTGTCGATTTCAAGTCAAATGATCCTAATGTGTGTCTTTATAATTGCTAAAGTCATATTTATATAGTGACACTATTAAATGTTCTATGGGGTGTTTATATATTTTATCATGCCTCCTATTTGTATTTGTACCTCTTTTAAATTAAAGTGAAAAATTGAATAATTTTTGAAGATTTCTAGTAAATTATACTCATTGAAATCTATTAACTTTAATAGAAAATATATCGTAAGTTATATGTCACATAAAATATCGTTATTATTCATATTCAAAGTATTGATAAATTGAGGCATGAAAAAATGTGAATAGTATCAAATGATTTTTAACGAGGTTATTTTAATATGTAGATTCTTCAAAACAAGTAGATAAATGGCAAATTTCTCCGCCCGAATGATCTAAAGGCGTCCTGACACTCTGTGCAATAGGTTAACATCTTGAGAGGGGAATCTGAAATAAATCCCTGCAGCTCGGCCGACGCTATACCCTTAATTGATTTAATTACATTTTGTTAATTAGGGTAGCTGTTTGGAGGCAATTGAATATAACCCTATGCCGCACTTTCAACTAAACCAAGCATTCAAAGAAACGGCCAGCCATCAATGCCAAAATCCCAGCTAGATCCATTACTATTATTATTAGTTGGTAATTGTTCCATTTACAAGCTTATACACAGGGGATTTCTGATTTTAATTAACAAAATTGTACGTATAATATTTGATTTTAAAATAAAAAATACTTGTAATTTAACTAGTATAAATATAAAACTCACTAGAAATGTCTTTTTAAATTGATAACTTGCATATAATACATAAACTAATCTCATCAAAGAAGAAAATGATTATTCCTTAAAATTTCAGACTTAGTACACGATCAGATATTTTCAATCATGTTTTCAATGTGTATGATAAATGAGTTTTTACAAAAACAACAGATCAAGTCAATTTGTGATCAATTTTGTATTAATTTACTTAATCACGATCACTTCATTTTCATTGTCTTCATTCCTGAATCCTCTACAAACGATGAAGTTCCTTACTATGCGTCAAACATTGTTACAGAATGTTCTCTCTCTATTACAGCAGACACCGTCTTGGAATAGTTCAACAGAAATAAGCCCAATAACAAAGGAAACAGAAAGATGAGTAAGGATCCTCAATTGGGATTGGATACTACCACAGATGGAGCAGTGAGACAAAAAAGTGAAAAGTAAACAGTAATAAATAATTAGAATGTGAAAACAAAGTAATGGAAGAATATAAGATTAGTCCTGCCGAACGAGGTGTTAGATCGCCCCAAAAATATTGAAAATAATCAGTGGGCTAAGTTTCCCTTATTGCAGTTGCAATCCATTACAAAATGGATATCTACATATCGTCTTTATTTTATGTCTCTTATGTTATATAATTAGTTTTTTTGATATTTTTTTTTTTAATTTTTGAAAGACATAAAATTAAATTATTTGTATTTGTATTAGAATTTACAAAATAGAGCTATAAATTTTACTTAAATTATTTAGGTCTTTTTTATTATTTATAGCTTCTAGTTCTTATGAATGTGAACCATTTCTAAAAATTCTCTTTTTCGTGTATTAGATTCCGTTCCAAGAATTTTTGAATCTTTTGTTATTTCGTGATTCGTAAATGCTGTTTTATCTTTTTTATCGTATTGATGACCTACTTCCTAAATACTGAGATTTCTGCCCTATGTAGACAGCCTCATCAGCACAAGGTACTTGGTGTTTCAGATTTTATCATAGTGAATTATTTGGATAATTTATTATGTCCTTTATGACTTATTATAATATCATATTTATTGAAATAATTCGATAGTAAGTCCTTGTACATATGGTAAGGAGAAATGTTTTATAATTTGATGTTTCGTTTCTGTTTTGTTCTTAATTAATTATAGTAAATGTTTCTCCTTTTCTTGAATATATTATTATATACATTATTATCTTTCAATGCAGTTTTTGCTTTTTGAAAAGCTAATCATCTAAATTCGGGATCCGATTGTTGGATAGATCTATCGGCCAAACTTATTATCACTGATCTTTTTTGTGACAAGATAACACGAATTGAAGGTCAAATATCTTGAGGACCAATTTGGTTTCGTATACCATTCTGTTCTTACGTTTTTGTTAATTTTATATAATGTGACATCAAGAACATTGATTTATTATTTTGTTCGATTTTAATTCTGAATTGAAGTTTTCTATGATGAGAATTGAATTTTTAATTCATGATTTCAAATTTTTATCTGTCTTCAAAAATTAATCAAGACGATTTAGAATCATAATATAATAATAATGTATATACAGGGTGTTTCAAAAAATGGTGATCTGTAGGATAGATACAAAACTGAAAAATATTTGGGGTCTGCTCAGTAAAAAAATTTCGTAACGCCAACCGTATTCAAGATAAAGGGCGTTGAAGAATACAAAATTATACATTCTTTTTGCGATTTTGCCGCAACTACTGGCAACATTGTATTGAAATTTTATACGAATATGTTTCGGAAGCTAATACATCTAATGAATTTGTTTTCATGTTTGACTCTCATAGAAGGCGTTAGTTACACGGTATGTACCAAGTAGTATTGAACATAACTAACTAGGTTTATCAAGCAAAATTTAAAATGAACTTAAAAGTCATTTAATTCTACATCAAAAGGGCTTTCGTTTTTTCACGCTTCACAAAAAACAGTTTGAGTCCCTGATCCGCAATACCTAAAATTTTACGCGAAAATGTATGTTCAACTCCCATAATGCACACTACTGGTGTGATGAGAATCCCCATGTCAAAAGGTTATCCCATTACCAACACTCATTTAAAGTTAATGTTTTGGCAGTAGCTTTACGTAACAAATTAATAGGTTAATTTAAATGGTGATATGTAACTGGATTTTTTAAGGAATAACTTAATCGAGATACTAGAAGATTTAACGCTAAACAAGCAAAGATCTATATTCCTTATGCACGATGGAGCTTCACCGCACTTGGTAGATTGGTAGAGGTGCAAAAGAGGTACTAAAGACTTCATAGCTGACTCCCAGCCCTTTTATTAATGGATCTTTTAGAAAAAAGGATAGACTTATGTAGTCGTGAAAACGGAGGACACCTTCTCTAATTGAACCATATTTTATGTTATTAGCTTTTTTTTAATTTTCATCCGGTGATTAATACATTTATCATTACTTCATACCAGCATCGGTTATTACTTCATAATTTTCAAGTCAAAATATTTCGAAAACGTACACAGTATCGAGTTTTTTTATCAAGTGTACCTCTTTGGTGGAAAATTAAATTATGTTTAAGTTGACTTGAAATTTTGCTCAATAAATCTAATATTGAAAAAGTTATGTTCAATACTACTTTATACGAATCGTGTAACTAGAACCATCTATGAGAGTCGTTGGGTGTATCAGCTTCCAAATAGCTTTGTTTTTGTTTTTTATTTGGCTGACTTCTTATTGTTTAAAATGTGTATTTGATGTTATTTTTCAATTCAACACCAACTATCCATATTCGCTTTCCGGAAACCCTGTCAATAGTTTTTAAATATCTATAACGCCAAGGTACACTCTTTCTTCTTCTTTTTCTACGGAAGCCACTTTGAGATTCATCTAACAGATTTTCTACTATTTTCCTTAGTCGCTCCTCTAAGACACTTTCTTTGATTTTCAGTACTTCCCTCAAGAAATTTTAAATGCAAATGTACAATTAATATATTATAGAATTAATTAATCATCATCATCAATCATCTGTGCTTTGATTTATAATTATTCCAACTCTATTTTGATGTCAATTGTGAACATGGTATATATTAAATGGATAAAAGAAGACAGCATTTATAAAGTCCACTTCTTGAGAAAGTTTTCGAGCGTGCCAAGCACAAAATAAAGTGATCTGCACTTGATAAGTGGTTTTGGATGTAGGTCCGATATCCATTTGTAGCAATTGATCGGTAAAAGCAAAAGGAAAAGCACGAAATCCACATGCAACACCAATGGACCATGAAAGGGTCAGACGCTGGGCCCTTAATGCCTTGAGCAGTATCGATTGACCGCTTCCAGTTAACATATTCATAAATCTTAAATTTAAAAATAACATCAATACTACCTTTTTTGTTTTGATGACTAGATTGGATATGCCTCGGGTAGGTTGAGAAGTTTAAGAATTTCATTTGATTTCATTTAATAAAAACATATGGAAATTATTTTAATAGATTATATAATAGATATAATTTGTATTAATTGATTTAAAATTATAGAAAAACGTAGGATTCAAGGTAGAATTTGAACATAAAGATAAAATAACGTAGTTAATAGTGGACAATAAATTTTTTCAATGAATGTAGTAAATTTTCGACGGCGTGCTACTGTTTGAGAGAAGAGTAACTTTTCATAGGTTAACAATACTTTCGTTATAGTGATTATATCCTCAGCTTTCGTCTCGTATCATACATGTATCCTAACCATTTGATAGAGAATTAGCAATAGAAGAAAATGATGAATTAATGAATATCCCCGAGAAAAACCCTCTCAAATGTAATTACCAATCCAAAATCTCACATTTAAAAAACTAGAACTAGTTATTTTCAATGAAATTGATCCAAGAAAAGCTCCAGACTAGAATGTGGTGAAATACACACTGTCATGCTACCAATTTGAAGACATATAATGCCAGCCATTTCCTAAACTAGTGGAAGATAGTTCAAAGTTCGTAATTAACCTTAAGCCTTCTACCAGTTCTCCCAGGTCTTCGAAATGATACTAGTTAAAAGAATCAATACAATAATAAAAGAAAAACACTCCATACCTAATTACAAAGTTTGATTCACATACATACACGATTTCCAACAATTCCAAAATATTGCGTATGCTCTTTTCTTATCCAGTCTCATTAGAAGGTCTCATTAGACCAACAGCGGCAATGTTGATGACTAACATGACCGTGAAGTGTAAATGTGTAAATGGATCACTTTGTTATCTAGCATTGCCATGATTTTTTCACAAAAATACGTTCTCCTATCGAAATCGTCTTCCATGAGCTCCTGAGCTGGTATCATTTTATTGGAATGAATTTTATGTTCCTTTAATATTCAAAAAATTTATGTGTGGCTAACGTAGAAATATGTGGGTTTTCTTAAAACTCAAGCCTAATAGTAAATTTCTGTCAAAATTTACTGCCTTGGCAGGTACTGTTCTACTCGTATCTGTCTTACATGACAAAGCCCACAATACTACTTTTCTAACTTTGCTAATTGTTGGGATATAAGCGGAAAATTTGGAAATTTTTGGTGAAATAAGTAAGCAGCTTCCATTTGTGTCCGTGTATTGTCTCCATAACCAATTATTTGTAGAATAGTCTTTTTCTGATAAATAATAAACCATTTTCCGGATATTATTACATGCTGTTAACGAAATTTAAACGACAAAAACCTTTACTATTGTCATGCAAACGAGTTACTAAGGCTATGAATTTTAAATAAATAAAAATAAATGTTTTTTGTACTTTATTTTTAATTTATATCAATAAAAAAGAACGCTGGAATGGTTTTTGCTTATCTTCTCAATCTCAAGAGCGAAATGGGAAAAATGTATATGAGTGAAATGTAGAGAATTTGTGAGATAAAATAATTTACGTTTTCATTTTTTGTAATAAATCTGAGAGCACTTCAAGATAGGTATGAGACATTTTACATAAATTGTGTCTAGAATTCAATTCAATAACAATTCGAATTTGAAAATACAAATCGGCGTAAGTTCCTTGTAATAATTGTGATGCTGATAAATAATGTCAACAATATTTCAATGAAGGAGAATTAATATTTCAAGATATTAATAGTTTTTTTTTATAAAAAAACATGTGCTATTAATTATCCTGTTCACAATTGTTTCTTCTTGTTTGACTTAAGATTTCTTCCGTTACATAATATAAGACTTCCATAAAGAAGTGAAGAGAAAATCTGAAAATTCAGGAAACACCAAAGAACTATTGATATTTTCAAGAAACCCTAGTATGCTTCCAGAAATACTCATTTGAATAAAGGAGAAATAGAATTACCTATATGATGCAGGTTTGCTGAACAATGTAAATTATCATAACAATTACGGATAGGTAATTCGAATTTGGCAAGACGTGAAAAAAATATCTACAACAAAGAGGGAGTGAATACTAAGCAATTTATAAATTACGGAGCAATACGTTCACAGAAAAAAAAAGATTTTTTGTATTTTGTAGTCCAGAAGATATTTTCATTTAAAATGAAATGACTTCTTAGAAGTCTGATAGAGGAGATTCAATAAAATAATTGGAATATACATCAGAAATATTATATATTTATTTTGTTTAATATTTAATACTCAACTAAATATTAAGAGGATCTGTCATAAGGAATAGCGGATTTGAAAATTTTATTTCTAAATAAGAAGAGAACTTTAATTTATATATGTTTATACTGTTTTAAGTTATTTTAACAGTATTTAACATATTAACTGGTTTTGGTTAATTTCCACGTAGATGAAATTAAAACAGAATGCTATTCGTATTTCGTATTTATATACCAAGGAACAAGAAAGGCGACAATCGGAATTTTGTTTAAGTAACGATAGTAGGCGTGCCAATATATCCCATTTGTTTCCTCGGGGACAGAGTAGAACAAGTGAAAGGCGGCCACTGGTTTTCTTCGAATACCCTCGGATCTTCATTTACCTAATCGAAGTCCGTTGTTCTGACGACATTTCCGAGGAACATTTTCAATCGGAGAGGACAGTCACGGACCCTAAATATATTATGTCGATTCAACTGCACCCATTACAACCATAAAATAATCTTTTCCCAACGCTCAAAAAAATGGATGGTTGTGCTATGGAAGCATCCATATCAAGTGCTTAAGCACAATGAGGAATGGAAGATATTGAGGAAATTGAAGCAAATTTAATATTTTTTTTTTCGTTATATAGGTGATTGCAATTGCATCAAATTGAGAACATAAACCAAAAATTTAATTCTTATCATAAAATACTTCCTTTCACAATCGAAATCGAACAATATATTGATATTAATTTTCTTGATGTGACATTATAAAAAATTAACAATAATATAAGAACAGGATGGTATACGAAACCAACTTGGTCCTCAAAATATTTGAACTTCAATTCATAATAAAAAATAAAAGTGCATTAACACATTATAGAATATCAAAGAAGAGCATACGTTTAATTATAAATATTCAAAAATTGAAACGGAATCAAATCCAAAAAAAAGATTTTTAGAGATTTTTCATATACATAGGAATGACAGAGCTTATAAATTTTAACGACACGAATAATTTGATAAATATCTGCTATATATTTTTGAAATGTAAGAAAATATTATTTTTTGTGTTTAGACAGATTTTTATTATGATATTCATGTTAAAGGTGACCTATTGATTATTATAATTATTTGAGTTGTCACATTTTTATAAAGACCGAGTTAGGTGGAAACATCAATTTTTTACCTGTTTTAGAAACTAATTTCACAATCAGAAGAGATATAAAATCAAGAATATTTAACAACAATATGTAAATCCATCACGTTTCTACCCCGCTTCAGACTTAATAAAAATATTGCCCGTCATTAATAACTCTTATGTATAAATTAATAGATAACTACCACATAAATATCGAAATACAATCTGCATCAGACTTTCTGACTTTAATTTTAAGTTCTAAATCATGAAAAAGAAACTTTCATCTATTTTGATTATTTCATATAAGCTTGAAATTTATAGAATAGAATTATAAATTATGCTCAAATTGCCTATGTTACAAATATTGAGACATTTGTCCTTTATAGGTATCATTGCTCTTATTGGGAGAAAGTTCATATTTTCATGTGAGTTTGGGATCATTTAGAATCATTTTAAAGGCTAGAAACACAATAAATACGTTGAGTTCCGGATGAGTTCAATGCACGAAATTTAATTAACGTATCAAAATATGCAATAGTTTGTTAAAACGTAAAACGTATTAGAGTAATTTCTCAAAAGATAAATAAAGGCGGGGAAATGGATAAAATATGAGTTTATTAAATGCCAACGATCGTAATCAGAGTGTGGTGAAGTGACACAAAAGATTGTAAAACCCGGATTTACGGTCTATTAGGTATGTGTGTATGGTGGGACGGGAAAGGAAGGATATACTATAAAATTCTAGAGCCTGGTCAAACGATCAATTCATTACTATACTAGCAACAATTGATGAAGCTATTCACAGAATTGTCAATAGAACGGACATTGTTCTCCACCACGACTCATCAGGTCACAACCATTTAGACGCGCCGAGTTACACCAGAAAACTCACTGTCTACAACAAAGAAATAAGGAAAACAAAGCGACGAAGCTTTAAAAAATTCCGCGAAGAAATTGACTCTACACCTGCGGCTTCAATACTTCACAAAGTCTTGGAGAAGGGCAAAGTCAATACAACCATGGCACTGAGAAAACCGGATGGGAGCTTCACGGAGAGTAAGGAGGACAGAGCACATCTCTCGCTAAAGTGTCACTTCCAAGAAAGCGGCAATCCAGCCTCAGTACACAAAAGGATAGAATATAGTAAAATTACGAGATAAACTGCAGCAATTGCAAAACAAATATGCAGCAGTGAACCAATTACATCTTTTAACCGTTTAATTCACCAGGAGTGGTCGGAATCTTTCTAGCCTTCCTCCAAATGGGACAGGAGGATATCTTGTCACACCTGATCCGCCTCAGTACAAGCAGTCTAGAGCTGAGTTACATACCAGAGCCATGGAGAAGGGCCAAAGTAACCTTCATACCAAAAGTAGGGAAGAAGGAGACCACACATCCCAAATCCTTTAGACCAATCAGCCTCATCTAGTCAAAACGATGGAAAAAGCTGTCGACAATTATATTAGAACAGAGATTCTGAAGTAGAAACCTGTCCATCCATGTCAATTTGCTTACCAAACAGGCAAATCTACGGAGACTGCTTTAGTAGCATTCACAACTGGAATTCAGAGTTCTCGGACGAACAAAGAAAACGTAGCTTCTTAGACATAGAAGGCGACTTTGACAATACTCCACACGACGCTGTCAAAAGAGCATTGGATGCGAGATGAAGTTATTCACAGAAGTGTGAATAGAACGGACCTTGTGCTGCACCACGACTCATCAGGTCACAACCATTTTGACGTGCCAAAAATTGATTTTACTTTGCCACCGGATGGCAAGGATATTGATTGCACCATCTGAATATCATTTGTTTCAGTATTTGCAAAACTTTAGAGATAAACTAAAATCGAACAATAACTGAGACATCCAAAAGTTATGCCACCGAATTTTTTGTCACTCTAATTTGACAATGTAGCACGTCCTTTATGTATTATTCTAAATTTATAGATACTTAATGAAAATAACATCTAAGAAATTCTTAGTAAATACGGTAAGGGTATTTTTTACGTTGTAATGTCTAAGTTTTGTTTTGTTTGTTAGTTAATCATAATTTACTTATGCTTCTTTTTAATATGTTATTAACTGCTTTTACTGGTTCATTATGTTATAGCAATGCAGTTTTTTCATCAGCTGTATCTAAATTATAAATTCTAATTCTAAATTATATATTCGGAATCTGATGTAGGTGGGTAGCGCTATCAATCAAATTAATAATTTTGTAAGAAAGGATAACAGGAATTGTGTTTGGATATATTGAGTAGGTACCAAGTCTGTTAGTCTGTTTTGTTTATGTTATTGTTGTTTTTATATAGTGTGACAAAATTAATTTTGTCATTTTGTTCAGTCTCGATTGTGAAGTGAAATGTTTTCGTGATGGGAATTGAATATTTGGCACATATTTTCAATTTCTGTTTTTGATACAGCAGCAATGCCACACAACATAGAATGGAATATTCACGTTATGTTTTTAAATATGGTTTTCTCAATATCTTCTATTATAATTGTGCTTGATACACTTGATACAGATATTCCCATCAGTGTGTACATATATTTCATCCTTAGATTCAAACTTCATTAAAGTGAGTGTAAATTCCACTGCTCAAATAAATTATTGTCTTAGGGTATGTCTGTATGTTTTCCAATTTGCTCCATATTTTTTTATATCTTTTATAATTTTGATAAAAATATTTGTGTATACGAGGATATATTAAAAAATTCTTAGCCTTCTATAGAACCAAACAAAATTTCAATGTCAAAATATTTTATTACTCAACATATTCTCCTCTTAATTGGATACATTTATAACAGCGAACCTGCAACGTCTCTAGACCTTTCAAAAAAAATTTTCTCCTTGCTCTGCAAACCAGACCTCCACAGCTTTTATTACCTCCTCATTGGAAGAAAATTTACTACCCTTTAAACTTTTTTTCAGTTAAGGAAAGAGATGATAGTCGGACGGAGCCAAATAAGTAATTCAAACCCTAAATCACGAATGTTTTGCATGGCAACATGAGATTTGTGTGCAGGGGTGTTGTCCTGAAAAAACAAAACACCTTTGGATAGCTTTCTGCCTCATTAACCAATCAATCATGATTACTCCATGGCAATTCCAGAAAACTGAAGCAAGAATTTTTCCAACAGATTTTTGGACACGAAACTTCTTAGGTTTTGAAGAACCAGTGTGTCGCCATTCCATCGATTGTTGTTTTGTTTCTGGATCATAGAAATGTACCCAAGTCTCACCCATAGTAACAATTCGGTTTAAGAAGTCTACATCGTTTTCAAATCGAGCACAGATCGAACGCGATGCTTCTACCCTTGCACGCTTTTGGTCAACATTTAGGTATCCATTTTGCAGCAATTTTTCTCATGTCCAAATTGACGTGAAATATATAACGAACGCGTTCGTATGAAATATTCAGTGCTTCAGATATCCATTTTAGCCCAATTCGACGGTCTGATAAAATCATGTCATGAACTGCATTGATATTTTTGGGGACTGACACAGAAACTGGCCTTCCCGATCGGTCATCATCTCATCAAGGGTATTAAGCATATCTTCGTAAATCTGCTTACCTCTTAACCCTTTTAAATACAGGTACTTGATGATACTCCAATTTTTCGATTTTCACAATTTCGATGGACATATTTTTTCTTTTAATTTTTTGCGTAACTCTAATAAGTAATTGTTCGTTGCTATGGAAACGCAATATTTTGTTTATGCATGGAACTGGTCTAGGCTAACTAGATATCAATACATCCTCGTATAACAAAAGTACAGAGACATATTCATTGGGAATTATATTTTTTATTATATTTTTGATCTAGTATTTATTTTGATAAAAGAAGTTTTAATACTTAATGATATTGGTGGAGGAGATATATCAGGTTTATGTAATTTTTGGAAACTCATATATTTGTGAAACACTTTTAACTCTTTTGCATTTGTTGGTGAAATACTAAAAGTAAAAATAGGAAAGAATTGTCGGTCCTAGTTACATGGATAATCGCTTTGCAGTCCATATGGTCACCCTTGCCCTAGTCCATTGAAGCTCTTCAGGTATGGAGAATTATCTTTTCTCCTTGTGTTAGAAAGACGTGGACAGTTGCAGAGGATGTGAATCGTAGTTTCTTCCTCTATTCCATAGAGCCGGTAGTCTGGTTCGACGGCTCGGTCTGTATTGTATCTGATAATAGCGACTTCCGCATGCCCCCTGTTTAGAGATACCAAAGTCTCTGCCTGTCGTTGACTTAGCTGCACTACTTACACCGCTCAAACTGAGGGGTTTGTCTCTCCTATGAATGTTTTGGCTTTTCCGAGCCATATGGCTGTATCAATCTGCGACTAACAGAGTCGCACTGTAGGTTCGAGTCCAATCAGCGGTTTAGTGGCTTTAAACTTTGCCACATTGTCGGCAATTTCGGTGCCCCAGAATCTCCTATGCTCAAGAATTCAGAGCAGCTCTCTTGCCCTTTTGCCAGCCAGCTTATTAAGTACTTTGTAACATTCCATTCATTACCTTTGGTTTGATGGCCATGCTTTTTAAACCCTTTAGTACCGCTTCACTGACTGAGGGGATGAACACACAAATGTCTGTTGGTATAAAATAAAAAGTTTCACTTACCAAGATCAAATCAATTTATTATTTTGTATGTGTGATTTTTTTGTAATGAAAATGGAATATTTGACTGATATTTGCAATTTTAACTAACTACAGAAGTAATATGCTGGAAAAATAATAGAATATTATTGGAGTTGGTTCATAATGATTTTTTCCAGATACATGTCTATTACATTTTTTCTCGTTTTGACTGAAAATTGCCACATAAATTTGCTAAATGCAGACTAAAATTCGTACCATTTTAACCGATTTTTTGGTTACGGCAATACCGCTCAATCTAATAGGGTCTATCATCGTCTTTCATTCAGTAAAAAACTACTTCGTTGCTTTCATACTGTCTAAATATTCACTCTATGTATCCTTAATAACCAACGAATATAATATCAGTGGAAAATATGTTCACGTGTAGTTTATTTTCACGGTATTACTAGCGACATCTTTCATGTAGTAGAGTAAATAAATTTAGTTTTAAAAAGAAACTGACTAGATTCTGCAATTACAGAATTTATATCAATTCAGAGTTAGTAATCTATGACAATGTAATATCTGTTAGTCTTTAGATGTCTAACAAACCATATATGTAGTTAATTAAAAATTGTTTCTGGTTTATTTATTATTTTAATTGATATTAAGTTTTAAGTATTTTATTCTTTCTTATTTTCCAGCACTTAATAATAGCATAGCTATCATATACCATTCATGTTATCTAGATCCAATCATAGGGTGCGTTTTAAAATTTGCACGTATATTATTGTTATATATTTCTTTCTATAAATGAATGAGCGCAGTCCGTTTTCTATCATACCCACATTAAGCTACATATAATTCAAAATTTAGATAACTAATACCACCACCTGATCAGAGGTCTAGAATAATAGCTTTCAATAGACACTCATGTTGTTAACAGACGCGGTTTCAATTGGGAGTCACGGGATTATGACCGTCCCCCAAAGTGTCTTACTTTCAGCAAAAATCTTAGGGAAGTATCAAAGCATCTGTACAATTTGGGCAAAGTGTCGAAATTTATGGAAGCTAATTAAGCAATCACCTAAAGAAAGTTCTGATCAGTGGCGGCACAAAACCTAAACTTGGTGTGGGCAAGGTACATTTCGCGAGGCCCTCTTATGGTGCAAAAAGTATTTCTTAAATAAGTTTTAATTAGTTTTAATTTTGAAAAGCTCCTTTCAGTGAAAGCAGTAGTGTTGGGTTGGGTAAATTTGGGATCATATTTTGTAACTCCTCGTACAACTCATAAGTCACAGGAAGTCACTGGAAGTTACTGGAAGTCACTGCTCACCTACTTACAGGACTGTATTTAAATCCTCAGTTTTTCAGTATTTCCTCTTTTGGAATTTTTTTAACTAGTTTAAGTCATAGAGAAAACCAAAATTTTCAAAATGTTGTTATAAAGACATAAATCTCGATTCCATGTTACTTATCACAGAATCAATCATGGTGTTAAGAAACTCTGTTTCATACCGGTTGCTTCTAACAGTCTCTATAGGTTGATCGCTGCCTTCATAATCAAACATCCTTTTCTTTTTGGCTACTCTTTTATTTTTAAAATCTTTTGGCAAATCATAACTGCTTTTCTCAACAAACTGACGAGCGTCAGACAAGCATTTTTTAAATCCAGTTTTTCGATATTGTTTGATCCAGTCACAAAATGTACGCAAATGTTCAAGAGTAATGCTTAAATGGATTTGTACAGATGGCCATAATTTGCTTATGGTATTGACACACTTTAATAATTCATAGTATATATGTAATAATATGATAAATTCCAAACTAAACATTTCGTTTGAAACGGAATCGCAATCACTGGGTGTGTCCGATTGTTGCGTATAGCAATTTAACTTTTCTATGCATTCAGCAACATCATCAAATTGTAATAATACAGCCTTCACCGCCTGATTCTGTTTTCCCATCTTGTGTCTGATAAAGGCTTTATAGTAAGCTTTAATTTATCTATGATTATTTTCCAGCGTCTGCTGGAACTTGAATTATTTTTTTACGGTAAATCGAAAGCTTATTTTCGATATTGATTACCTGTAAAATATGAACGCATAAATATAGTAATTACGGAGATATTGGGATCCAAAAATTTTCTAATGACGTCACACAAGATTATTCCCATATATAGTGATCTGGTGGCTCGGCTGATACAGGAGGTAGTGCTCGTGCAGTAGTGGGGCGAATGTGTACTTGGCGAAGAGTATCTACCAGATAGGGTAGGTGGCCCACACCGCCCACGCCTTACGTCGCCTCTAGTTTTACTTTTCCTTTCTTTTATTCCTGACCAAACTGAGAAGCTGAGACTACGTCTGGTTATGAACTATATATAACTTACTTTTTTCCGTGTATAGAAATATTATTTAAAGATGATTGCTGTTGTGTAGTAGCAATAAAATATCAAAGTATACTCTCTTCAATATATAAAGATTAAATTATATAGAAAAATGACATGTCTATTGTCATTTTGAGAGATGTTTTAATCATATGAATTTAATATTTTATTAAATATTATAAGTACTACTTTTATAGGATAAAGAATACATAGTTAGTTCACATATACATATACAGTGCTTTTCAGATAAAAGTATCCACCTTTAATAACTTTTGTAATACTGGTATTTAGAAAAAATCCAAAAACACGTCAATTTATGTTGGAAGGGGCAAGCATTATGGCTTATTTAAACTTACTAGAAAAGCCACCCCCTCACCCCTAGCAGCATCCCCTTTATTTTTTTAAATTACTTGTCATATTTTTTATGTAAAATTTGGATACTCCTCTTTGAGCTGATTTCAAAAATGTATAATACTTGTAGGTTAAAGTGGTTAGTTTATGAGATAAACAATTTTTCTTTTAAGAGCACAAATTTTACTTATTATTTACTTTCACCTTATTTGCCTGTACTAAAATGGGTTGTACAACAGTTCAAACTCTTTAATCTTTTTAACTGTGCTATTTATTATGAAGTTACAATAAGTGTTCAAAATGAGTACCATTCACTTCCATACAATGGTATAATCTATTTTGAAATGCCTCTCTGACATTGCTTAATACGGCTGGATTTAATTGTCGACATTCATTTTCTATCCTCTCTCGTAAATCATCCAGAGATTCTGGTTGGGTAGCATAAACTTTTGTTTTTAAATACCCCCATAAAAAGAAGTCTAGGGGTGTTAAATCCGGTGACCTAGGTGGCCACTCCATCATCTGCCCCCTTCTACCTATCCAACGAGCGGGGAATGTTTCGCTTAAAAATTGTCGGACAGGCATAGCATAGTGTGGGGGAGCTCCGTCTTGTTGAAATACCAGTAAATCTTCGGAAAGGTTATCATCATTTTCTATTATTGTTGTAATACGTGGGTCAACCCCTTCCCTGAGTAACTCAAGATATGATTCACCATTTAAATTTCCGATGATGAAGAAAGGTCCGACAATGTGGTCACCTAGGATACCACACCAAACGTTTAACTTTTGGGGATGTTGTGTATGGAATTCACGCATAATATGTGGATCACTTTCAGCCCAATATCTACAATTATGCCTACTTACTAAGCCATTTAATGACCATGAGCATTCATCAGTAAAGCAAATATTGTTTAACAATTGTGGATTGTTATTGATAATTTGCGTCATTGATTCGCAAAACTCTAGACAACGATCAAAATCATCTTCATTCAACTCGTGCACCAACTTAACTTTGTATGGGTGGTACTTGAATTTATGTAGAACTCGGAAAACTGTAGAAGATGAAACACCGATCGCTCTACTTATTGTTGACAACGATTGGGGTTGTTGAGCCTCTAAACTGACTTACCCTAAAATTGCCACTTGGATTGCTTCGTTATTTACGAGTCCCTCTCGCTTATGCACTTTATTGCAAACAGACCCTGTTGTGGTAAATTTCTCCATCAGTTGAATTACATACTTATGAGTTGCATGTCTTCCGTCATGTAATTCGTTAAATATTCTAGCAGCAGCTCTTGCACAATTATTATTTTGGTAGTATAAACCTACAATTTCAATTCTTTCTTGCAAAGAGTAAACCATTTCAGAGAAACAAAATAAATAATGTATCAAATTACACTATCAATAGTGACTACAAATTCTAGTTGACAATGTCAAACTTTAATAAAAAGTAGAGTTTTTTGTTGTCTGGATTTTTTCAGTAGAATAAATAGCACAGTTAAAAAGATTAAAGAGATTGAACTGTTGTACAACCCATTTTAGTACAGGCAAATAAGGTGAAAGTAAATAATAAGTAAAATTTGTGCTCTTAAAAGAAAAATTGTTTATCTCATAAACTAACCACTTTAACCTACAAGTATTATACATTTTTAAAATCAGCTCAAAGAGGAGTATCCAAATTTTACATAAAAAATATGAAAAGTAATTTAAAAAATAAAGGGGATGCTGCTAGGGGTGAGGGGGTGGCTTTTCCAGTAAGTTTAAATAAGCCATAATGCTTGCCCCTTCCAACATAAATTGACGTGTTTTTGGATTTTTTCTAAATACCAGTATTACAAAAGTTATTAAAGGTGGATACTTTTATTTGAAAAGCACTGTACATATTAAAAAGAGTATATTTTGTTATTTTATTGCCAAACACCACAACAATCATATTTACTACCATTTTTAACAGTAATTATTTTTACGACAGATAATCCTGACGTTTGCACCTAATTTCAAAGTCAAAAAATAATTTGACATTAACAAGTTACATAATTATAACAATCATCTACCTTGTGTATATCAAAAGAAAAACTGGTTCTCAGCACAATAAATTTTTTTAATCGGCTGTAAAGTGAAAGATTAATGACAATTGGCCGATAGAAATCGCTTTTTAGTGCCTAGGCACCTTAGACTAGGAAAAAGGTAGGACACGTAAACTTCAAAGTTTGCCTTTTAGCATTTGGCTCAAAGCCAGTACCGCGCAGTGGCGTATCAAGGTATTACAATTGGGAACGAAAATATTAATAGTTAATTATGTTTTTAGTTTGAAACATCAATACTTTTTACAAATTGTCTTCTTCGATTGTTTCGATATATATTTTTGAATGATCTTATTATTTACTTAACTCTATTCAGAGGACAGATCTTTTAGAGATGTTTGCATTTTTCGACTCTTTTATAAAGTTCTTATTAACTATGTTGAAAGCTTTGTAACATCAACTCCTAAGGATTTTTCGAATCTTAACTAGTCAAAAAATGTTTTTTCCCATCACCCTCATATGGCCGCATCCATAGAACATTCATTTGGTTTTATGCTCAACGGTCACTACCCGTGGAATTTCCAACAATTACATTTCCTCTACAACCCCCCGAGAAGCCGAACACATTTTTCACCCTTCCCGCTAATCGTGTACTACCCACGTGCGCCAAATATAAAAAATCCGCCAATAGGTCCCCTACAAGTACAAGTACAATTTCTATTTTAATCATTTTATATTTTTTTGCTTCAGCTTAACAATTCCAAAAAATAGGCAGATTGAGGCCTTGGAGTCAACCAAAAAAGGGTGATTCGTTGCGTGAAGTCGGCAGATCGCAGAATTGGATTCTATATATATCGATATATAATAAAAATATATATATATATATAAATAATAATAATAAATAATATATATAAACAAGAAGTAGAATATTGAGAATTACAGCAAATTTGGGAATAAGAACACTTTATTGAACGATAATTCCTAATTTTTGGGAAGTGTTCTTTCCACCATTAGGGAAACTACAGTATAGAATGAAAATAGTAAACTGGACTCAATTATCATGATTCAAAATATAGATATAAAAAAGGTAAAACATATGGATTATAAAATGACTTTTCAAAAATCTTTAGTTATATAAGAAAATGACTCACGTTAAATTTGAGGAGGGTTACCAAGATGATGTATTACTACGGTAGCCCATGATTTAAAAAAGGAGGGATTCATTGTAAGAGGTATGCAGATTGAGACTACGGAATCGGATCACTTCTTAACAAAGACAAATAACCACCCTATTCAAACCCTTCTCCTGATAATGGCTTCAAAGTAGGAGACGAAACGTCGAGAATTTTCAAAATTAATTCCAGCGCGGTTTAACCCATAAATTTATCCCGTGTCTCGCGACGTTTTTCAGAAGTCCCGATTGTTAGAATTAAGGTAAATTTTCAATAATTTGGCTAGAGCTTCTACAAAATCAAACTGCTCTCTTTTAAAACGTTATAAAACTTATTGAAGGTTAGGCAAAATGTCGGCAATCAAAGTAGCAAATGAAGTTAATAATTTAAAATGTCAAGGTCAAAACAGGTTAGAAAATAATTTTCTACCGTTAACAATCCGCAATAGTATAAACCAGCTCGAAGAGCAAGGTGCAATAAATCGTAAAGATATCATGAACCATGTCATAATGTTTTATAGTAACTGCAAAGATTATCTGGAAGACTAAACGGTACAATGTAATGATATTGATCATTTTCGTTGGTTTACATTAAAACCAAAACTTAATTGGACGATGTGCAAAAATAATTTGATTGTTTTTCTCAAAAATTCCCAATAATAATATTTCCGAAAACGATCTTTTTAATGAAGTGTCATTAGTAATAAAATATATTGATAAGAAAAAGCTTAAATATTGGACATCAGAAAAAATCACAGTAGAAAACAAATGGTTAGAAATATTTCATCATTTGGAAACAAACCATGTTTCATACAATAATGTATTAAACATATGCACCATCTTTACCTAGAACTAACGCTACGACTAAACGCATTTTTTCTATAGTAAATCAAGTGTGGACATCAGAAAAATCAAAATTAAGTGTTTAAACTTTGAAAGCCATTTTTATGTGTCAAATATAATTTGACAAATTCTTGTGAAGATTTTTGCAATATTTTAAAATATGAAACAATCTACTGAAACAAATTCATTCAAATAAAAAATATGGCAAGAAATAAAATATTAGACATTTTTTTTATATTTATAAATTGTACTTATATTTTCTAGCGCTTTGATGATTGCTTAAGCACTCTAATTTTTCTCGATTTTTCTTTGTTCCTAATTTTCTCACGGAAGAGCTTTCTCCTCAACATCTTTTTTCTAGAGTTTTTGGAGATGTCGCTACAATTGAAGGTGCTGTTGAAGATCCAGGCTCTGGAGAAAAAGATTATTTCCTTTTAGAAGCCTGGAATATGAAAATGTTTATTGATTCCAACATCCATTTTCATTGAAACCTCAGTGCAATACATTTCTTATTAGAATTGATTTAAAACCAATCAGATGGTTTTGATGATTTAGGCAGATCAGAAAACATGGTGAGGACTGCCTCATTGAGCAAAAGAATGTTTGACAAAATATCAGTTGTAGAGCTAAATTTGATCAAAATTTTCGATCATTTGCTATTGGTTCTGAAAATTTTTTTTCCAAATCTTTAGGAAAGCTGTGAGATTAAATAATGAAATTGAATGAATTGAAACATCATATTCATTATAAGGTATTTTTAAAATAAAAAATATACATTATTATCTATATAACTCATAATAAACTGCTACTGGTCTAATTAGAATCATAATAATAGTATTTTATGCAACGAGGATACGACTTGTGTCGTAATGAATTTATTGAAGTACAGGTACTGCATTATATAAGACCATAATTAAAGAATTGGAATAGGGAAATATATATTCTACAAAAAAATATTTATCATGAATTACATTATCTGGTTTACTTCTTTAAAACTACAAGATAAATATATAGTGTTGAGTCAAAATTATTGAAATAACAAATGAAAGTAGCTTCAATATCTTCATATGTTTAATAGGTATAATATATCCGTGACACAGTTCAAATAATTTTTATACAATAAAAATCATGGTTACCTACTAATAATCTGAGGAAGCATAAACTTGACTTTCCATTTGCCGTTTTGCTGTTACAAAATTAAAAACATTAAAACGTATAAGACCATTCATAAAAGAATTTTTTCTTTTCCCGTCATTCGTTCGTAGCAATAGAAAAGAGCCAATCACATCCGTTTGTGTCTGTCACGTTTGTCTCAATAAAAAAACTCTTCGTTTTTTCTATAATAGATATCGTCCATAAATACCAGTTTACAAACAAAGATATCACAACAAAACGCAGTACACACGTCAAAAAAAAATAACAAAATTTTATGGATGGGGTGTAGAATTTGCTACGAACGGTAAACGTCACCCGCGTACGGCAACGGCAAACGGAAAGTCAAGTTTATGAATCGGCCTTTGATAATTACTTGTGAAACTATATTCCTGGCTCCTCTTTCTGGTTGTGACTTTTATAGCCGAAAGCACAACAATTTACCATATAATAAGTGTAAAATAAACTCAAATAATAAAACTTTTCAGTTAAAAAATCATTATAGATTCATTTCGTGTATTAGCTTTGTTTTCCACAAATAAAATGGCGAACTGATCAGTTTTTGGTAACAAAAAAAAATCACTGCCAGCATATATGTAATATTCCTATAAGTACAGTTTCTATAAGTGGAACGTGTTCCGACTAATTGAAACAAATAGTGTATCGTTCTCTCTCTCCTCCGACCACATCAGTAAGTTATTATTTTCCCACTACTGATATTTTAGAGAATTTTTTCAAGCATGCGCAGTATAGATAAAGTGTCTCGAACGACAGAGAAAATGAATACTGTCAGTACCGTAACGTAGAGACGTTTTTTCTCATAAGAGCTGTCCATATAGGAGTATTACATATATGACTGCCAGAAATACATGTTCCCTTGCCTTCTAATCTAGGCACTGAAGTAACTGAACTGTCATCCGCTTTATGTTTGACAGCAGTCAATTACATGTCAACCAGCTTACAATATTTTAACGTTACGAATATTTCAAACGGTTCTATTACCATTTATTTGAATGAATGAAAAAAATAAGATTTTCATGCCAATTTTCAAAATATAATCATATAATTCAGCTGTGTAGCTAAACGCCGCACTCATAACCTATTCTACTCGCCTCAGTTCCAAATATTTTCGCAGGTATTTTTGAATCTAGGCGATTTCGAAAAAAAAAATATAATATGTGACGTGACACTAAAGGCTCATTTTATCACTCAGCAACCAATCTCTAGCCTCGTGACAAAAAGACTTTAGTGACTTGACACATAACTATTACCCTTAGCTGTCATGTCAATTAAATTATACATACTTACATTGCAATTTATAAAATATAATGATTTAACATTAATTGTTCAGGTCTCTTTTAGCTTTCATATCATTTCTATGTATGTGATCATTTCTAAAAATTCTCTTTTTCTTGTAATTTAATGTTTTAAGGATTTTTGAATTTTTATAATTGAAAGTATGTTTTATTTTTATATTTTATGATTTGCTGATGCATTTTTATTTCACTTGGTTATATTTATGAATTATTACTCTATTTTTTAAATAGGTATTGATATGTCTGTCCCATGTCAACAGCGTCACAATTATTATAAAACACTGGATATAGAATTACTTCTTTTATTTTTTTATTTTAGATTTCACTTATTTGATTTTAATTTATTATTATTTATTAATTTATTATAATTATTATATAATTATAGTTTAATTTCAAAACTACAAAATTATAGTTTAATATGATCAGCGCCGAAACTGTTAATAGTGAAACGCTTTCAAAAAAAGTTTCTGTGTAATTATGGAAATAAGTACTACAAATCTTTTGTTAAGATATTTGAAATACAATATTTTATGAAATAAATTTTGTCAACAGAGCAGATTTTTAATTTCTCAGCTGCGATTGTCACAGAACAAGAGGGTACGTTCTGTGGTGATTCTATTTGATGTATGAATGTCAATCTGTATGCGTTTTTTAGATGACTTTTAATCTCTTTTCTTATTAAAGGTGATCGTTTGCTAACATAGCCAGCTATAAACATAAACATAAACACTCCAGTTAACCTTTTCGGTCTCTGAAGACGACGATTTAATTAACAAAGCGCGCGTCAGACAGTATAGAGTGTATTTCTGAGTGTTAGTGTAGACACTGTAACTCAATCGAAGTTCATAATTATGTAGCTGGATAAAAGTTAACAGCCAGAGCATTCTTCTACACCTTTTGTGCCAAAGAAAAAGTAGAAGAAGTAATAAACATTCAAATGAAAGTTGGTATGGCAGCGAGTGACAAACAAAACAACGTCAAAGATGTTTAAAGCACAACATACATTTTCTGAAGAGCCAAATCTTTATTCTACAAGTAATTACACCATGGAAAATTCTTATTGTCTTTGTGGTCAGCCTTATAACCCGAACATTTTCATGATACAATGTGATGCTTGTAAAGATTGGTTCCATAGCATGTAAGTTTCACTATATATTATCTCTTATACAGTTAATAATTATTAATGTTTCAGTTGTTGTAATTTCTCGGAGTATACAGCAATAGAAATAGACAAATATCACTGTCCAAGGTGTGCCCCAGCCTTTGGGCCATCTATAAGTAAGAAATTCATTTTTAAAGAATATCATATTGTATAACTCCAATTCAATTCAATACATCAGTTGGAAAATCTCTTTTTTTCTACTAAGGAAGTTATTTCAGTTTATTATAATGTTGATAAATATTTATTTAAAGTATATATAAATATGATGAACAATGCCTTTGTATAGTATGTGTAAATTATAGTCATTCCTTTTAATGTTGAAATATGATTATTATTAGCTTCACTCAAAAAGGTACACTAAATTTGACATTAATGTTTGGATTTATTATTTATTTAAACATTTATAATGTTTTTTTAGATAAACCTATTTGTAACTGGCATAGACATGATTACTGGGATGATAATGCTTCAACAAAACCTGTCCAAACTGGTACTCCTGTGTTCATAAAAGAACTATGTGCTAGACATTTTACACCAGAAACAGATGTAGTTATGCATATGAGGGGACAGCAGCTAACAGAAACGTTTTTGAAGACACATGGCTTTAATAAACCTATATCCATAGATACAAAAGATGGACTAGATTTAACCGTACCTCCAGAAAACTTTAGTGTTTATGATGTAGAATCATTTATAGGTGGTGATATGGAGATTGACGTTATTGATGTTTGTCGCCAAACAAATATTAAAATGAAGCTGAGGGAATTTGTTGAGTATTTTAATAATTTGAACCGTACCAGAGTGTTCAATGTGGTTAGTTTGGAGTTTTCGGGCACTGGGTAGGTATTAATATATAGCATTGATAAATAGTTTATGAACGTTTAAGTTGTGGGATTATGTAATTAAAAACAAAATTTAATGTTATTCATAATCTTATCAATAAAAATTTACTGTTATTTCAAATGCCTTATCAGAACCTATTCCAAAATTTAATGTATTGAAAAAAAATTTGAAGAGCATTAAGAATTAACAAACTCCATATTTATCTTACATATAATTTTGAATTTCATTAAATTAATAATTTAAAAACAAATTCAGACACCACAGATCTCAATTAATTCAATTAACTCAAGTAATTTTAATATTGTTATACTTATATACATATTTTCACATTGTACTTTGACCATATTTTTACTCCCCGATGATAATTACATAAGTATTTGATAGCTTGAAATATATATTAGAAATAGTACACTTTGGTGTTTAATTTCACAATCTCACTATGAAAACGCTCTTAATCTAGCTGGCCGAAGACTTCTTTCAATTTATATATATATATATATATATATATATATATATATATATATATATATATATATATATATATATGTATGTATGTAATTCATATATTCATATTTGTAGCCTCTCGGAGCTAGTTGATGCACCAAGTATAGCTCGGGCTTTAGATTGGGCAAACTATGTGTGGCCAATAAATTACCCTGGAAAGCCACAGGTTCAAAAATACTGTTTAATGAGTGTAAAAGATTCCTATACTGATTTTCATATAGACTTTGGTGGAACCAGTGTGTGGTATCATGTGTTGAAAGGTGAAAAAATATTTTATTTTGTTAAACCCACTCCAGCAAATTTAACACTTTATTCACAGTGGATGACATCTACTAGCCAAAGTGAGACATTCTTTGGAGATCAGGTAAATACAAAATTCTTATATATTGTAATCAGAGTGGAAACTAATTGGAACAAATTCTGTAAACCAATAAACATCAATTTTTATTTTCTATAGGATATAAAACAAAGTTTATTTATTTTCTCAATCTACTTTCATTTAGTAGGTGGGTAGGCATATTATCTTTATATTTTAAAACTTTTAATTATAAATACGGGCAAGTACATTTTTGTTTTCCCTTTTTACAGTAAATCTATTGGAAAAAAATTAAAATTACAACGATAAACATCTTTTATACAACAAATATTCAAAGTGTTATTGTTGATAACAATACCTTAATAATAAATTGTATTCCTAATATTTCTAGAATTACTAGTCTGATTTTGTTTTTGGGTAAATATTAAAGCTCAGTGATATTAGATTTGAAAGCATGAATCTTGCTTTTAATATATCTCTATTAGGACATCTAATGGGGATGTTTTAGGTGATCTTGTTGGTCCTTTAATCAGTTCTCATTTATCTAATACACCTATTGGAAATTATCATATCATTTATTAACAAAATATAAATTTACGGTTATACATTATTTGGTTGTATTTACATAAAATTGGTAGGTTAGGTGGACACATGATTCATTGTCTTGATCTCTAGTTTCTGTAAGGAAATGTAAGATCTATATGATATGATTGCTAATATCCTTCAAACCTCATTTTTTGAAAATATGCTATAATCTAAATATCTTCCGGCATCTATAATACTCTTCCATTTTCCATGGCACTTAAATGTAATCATAATTATGTGCTCCAGCTTCTGCTAAATTGGTTACCAACATTCAACTTAAACAATGACCAGTGTACTTTGTTAAAACCCAAATATTTTTCAACAATACCAAAAATTTCCCAAATTTGTTTTTTTTTAATAAGTTTCACAATACAACGGCCTTGACCACAAAAAAATAGAATCTCATAAGTTTTAAAATCTTCATTTCATCTTTATCATGAATGTTTCGGTTCGGCATCATCACAACATGTGTGACTAATATATTTATAAGTTCTTACCATCCACATCCACCAAATACATCAAACAATAATGCGACCTTCTTATTAAAAACGTTTCATTTAAACTGCATGAATAAATTTTGAACATTCTCTCTAAATAACACACTGGATTTTTTTGGCTGTTTTCCTATTGATCTTGGCTTTAAATACTCACATAATTTGTGAAAATTGCAAATAGTATTATTCTTTTTTACCATTTCTGTATCATCGAATATATAGCTCACATGTTTTCTATAGCATTTTCTGACATTCACTTCAAAAATTGGGTTCTTTACTGTATGAGTCTCTGGATTTTGTTGACCTTTTGCAATTTCGTCGGGAATTTCAAAATCTTGTTCCATTTTTGATTGTTTACTTTAACACAATCAATATTTTAACACTTATCTCCTTTGCAACAAAAACCCAGTTTATAATAATATATATTACAGGTAAAAATAAAAAATTGGTAAATCTAATTAAATTTGAAAAAAAAAAATTAGAACGAATTGGTTCCTATGACATAAAAGTTTCATGAAAAAAACAGCATGCAATCCAAAACAATTCGCCAACATTCAATAGAATCCATATTTATTTTGTCATATTCTAATGATAATGTGAGTTTACACAGTTTCTTCTTTATGCTCGTAGTTTTGCAGAGCTTTTTCAGTAAAATTATGATCTCAAAAATAAATCCTTATATGGTACTCATGGACTTACATAAAAATGTTTCCGAGTCTGCCCGAATGCACATAGAAAGGTTGATCAAAAAGATGGTTTTATCATTTCTGTTTAAATATAAAATAGTAACTACCCATCAGTTTGGGTTTTGAAGTAACAATTCCAAAAATGATGCTATATTCTCCCTTCTAAATGTTTACTCCAGCCTAAACAACCATCACTCCACTGCAACAATTTTTTGTGATTTACCAACAAAAGTCCACTTGTAAGGGTTGATATAACAATGTCTTCTTACAAACCAATAGAATGTGGAGTACCTTAAGGCTCAGTACTAGGCCATATTTTGTTTCTTCTGATTATCAATGACATTGCCTATCTAGACATTAGTAGTAAAATATGGCTTTTTGCAGACGATACTAATTTCTCTTGGAGGTATCTTGATCTCACGTATCTAGTAACCTTATCAACCTTAAATCATGGTGAAATTCTGTAATTTCGTTATTCATTGCAGTATTCTTGTGTATAATTTATATTTTGATTTTATTTTATTTGTGTCTTTATTATTTCTGTGTTTGTTTTCACGAGCTTTTGTCTACAAATTGTTATTAATTTTTTAACAATAAGCATTTCTCTCTCTTTCTCTCACTATATTTGCTAATCTTGTACAGATTATGCATCTGGATGAATTTTGCCATCTTTTAAAAATTTGTGCGACTGACGCCATTAATGTCTATCCAGAGTAATAGAATTGTATCTTTGTCGCCTGTTTTTGCGGAGCATCCGCTGCACGCTCCAAATTAGATATAGAGTTTAAATTTTGTTAATTGTACTTCGATTAATTAGATGACAAGGAAACAACCGAGCAATTACAAACTCTATCCAATTTTTGACCCCATTTCTAATCATCATCAAAATTTAGATACATCTTGTTTATATACCTGTCCAATCAATCATATTTAGTTCATTTATTAAGAAAAATACCCAAGTAAGGGGTTGATAAGATATATGCTTATTAATGTGGCTTATTAACTAGTAAGATAAAATTTTATATTGGCTACAAAATGTTTGAAATACTGTTTATTATCAACTAGGATATTTTCAGCAACAAGGTGAAAGACATTTGAGCACTTCTTACTCTAAAAAAGTTTCTAATACATATTTTTAATCCATATAAAAACTTGGAATTAAGTCATGAATATTTCACAATACAAAATATAATTTGAAAAAAAATTCTTGATAAGTCATCTAGATTTAAGGTCTTTTAATAGAAAATTAGTTTACAAACAAGGGAAACATTGAATTTTCCAACTATTTCGGTTTTTATCAAAATATATTTTGATAAAGACTGTCAATTTTAACTTATTTTTTTAAACTAATGCTCTTCCAAAAGAGAACTAAAATCATGAAAAACATATAAAAATGTCTAAAAAGTAAGAAGTTTTACCCTTATTGAAAGATCGTTATCAGCTGTTTTTTTAGGTTGATCAGTGTATTAAGTGTGTAATAAAACAAGGTCAAACAATGCTTATTCCAACAGGATGGATCCACGCAGTCTACACTCCAGTTGATTCTATAGTTTTTGGAGGAAATTTCCTACATTCTCTTAATATAGGAATGCAGTTAAGGTAAATATTAAAGTATATTCGTCTGATTCAATTTGATCTATATTTTACTTTATTTGCTTTCAAAGTATTTCCTTTCTAAATTCTAATATTTCCAATCAATCTGAATTCTAAATGGTGAAATGAGATTTTTTTTAGAATCCGTATATGAAATATCATTAGCTCCTTGTTGGATTCTTATACTGAGTCTGAGTCTGGTTAATAAATAATCATAAGTCTCATCAAGAACATTTTCGACTATAATAATTTTCTCCAAGTATAAATATATAAGTTTTTTCAAATTATTTATAATTTTTTTTTTATAATTCCAACATGACATTTAAGCTGTACCTATTTTATTGAACATCAAACACATTAGTATACAAGTTACAACTATTGACTACGTAGACATTTTTTATGTTTGCAGTGTTTATGAAATAGAAAAGAAAATCAAGACAGAACACAAATTTCTATATCCAAATTTTGAAATGATAAACTGGTTTGCAGCTGTTTATTTATTGGAACAACTTGTTGAAATAAATATGCATGAAAGTAGGTGTCCTGAATACTTTTTGGCAGGAATGAAAGCATTATTACAAAGTCTTAAGCATTGGAATACAGAAAAAGATGTAAGTATTGCAGTATATTTTTATTGTTACATGAATGTCAGGTTGAAATGTTTTATCTGTCTCATAAAATATTTTAATGAATATAATTATTTCAGTATTGAAAGATAAAAAAATTACTGAGTAATGTTTTTTAGGAATTGTATCTCAAACCTTGACAATAATTATTGTAAACATATTGATAATAGTTAATGTTATTGAATTTATTAAAATGCAATTATCTCGAGGGAACTGTAAGAAGTGATAAACTTTTAATACACATGACAAATAGTTTTCATTAGTCAATAGAGCATTAAATTGGAAAGATTTTTGTTGTATTCTTCATAATTTCAGTTTCATATAAGAATGCTCATATATTTGGATGAAGGTGTGAGTACATTAAAGGGACGTAGCTAGATTATATGACGCCCTGAAAGAGGGGGTTCGGAACATTTTTGTAATTTTAGATGCAAAATGCTATGTTTTGCGTTTTTTCGCAAGTTTCATTTAAATATCTCATAGAAATTTTTAGGTAGCATAGCTGCGATTGCAGATTCAATGTTCCGCCAAGACGAACGACTATTTAAGTCTTAAAAAAGTAAAATAATTTACGAAAATATAGAGATATAACTGAAAGCCCTCTGCGGCATAATCTCTAGCGAGATGTACTTATAATAATATGTATAGTTTGAACTAGTACGACAGTGTTTAATCATTTTTAACGTGTTGGCAGTTGACACTGTAGTGCAGCGTCGAAGCTAACCCTTGAGCGCACGATCTGTAGGTATATTAAGAACAAAAATAAATAAAAGCTTCATAAATAATTGAATTGTATATAATCTAGTGAATAATGGACAATAGTAGAAAAAATTAAAATTTCAATAGCAGTTTGTTATTAGTAATGTATTGGCACAAAATGTAACTAAAAACTTATTTTCCTAGCTTTGATTGGTGAACTAATGTTTAGTTTTGAAGCAGATTTATACTTTTTTGACAGAATCGTCAAAGTTGTGAGCGTGTTTGGTCTGTTCGTGAACAGAGTTGGTTCTTGATGAACTATATTCACAGCTTGCGACGTTCATTGGCATGGTGAGAAATATCTTCAAACTTATCTCGATATTTGGCTACTCCTCTTGTACTTGATAATCATGTATAGCTTTTAGAATATTTAAATGTGAAGCTAATTCAATGTCCTCAATGAGATCCATCATCTGAAATTTAAATATGCCAATTTCTTTCAAAAGTCCCTATCTTGATTAAACTTTGGGCCAAAGTCTTACACAATTTGCCAATGTAGTTAAATATAACTTTTTCATTGAAAAACCTACCAGAAACTGAAAGTTATTGGCAACTTCCTCATATGCTTTAGACCTAGTCGTCATTTCAGCAATCAGTCTATCATACACACAAAAACATTCCCATTGAAAATCTTTCACTGTAATGAAGCACCCGTCATCTTCTGATTTTTCCGAATCCAAAGTCTTTACTCTTTACGCCTGTTTTGGGCTATCTTGCTTAAAGCGCTTAGACTTTTGAATGCAGTGTCTAGATATGTCTTTCCTTTGCAACAACTTGTTTGTGCAGTGTATGGAAACAAATATTTTAGAGCACAAGTGGAGAAGACATATGAATTTATGTACCTTAACCGACAATGGAACGGGAACAGTACTCTGAAGTTTGGTAATCTCAATTTCACTACTCAAAAAGCACTTGGTAAAAAAACTGAACAGACAACACTGTACAGGAGCATTGTACTATTGTTCAGTTGCAATCAGATAGCCAGACGGGAGCGCTGCCAACTGCAACAGACAATTCAACCGAAAACTCCCCCTTCGTTAAGAATTGGTTAGGAGAGAATCTTTCTAACCCACAGCCAAAATAAGCAAACTAGAAATGAATGAGTTATTTAATCAAAAGTGTTTGTTCATTTCCTACGTTAATGTTAATTACATGCATGTAAATGAAGTTATTTCTACTTTTATACTTTTGTTATATATAAATATATATAAAAGTGCATCGCACGATAGGGTGGATCAAAACAATTCAAAACCAGATTTTCTAATGACTATACAGATTAGAAAAAAAATCACACTTTTTTTTTCTTCTTACTTTTCTTGGTATGACATTTTTTCCATGTTATTATGCTCAAATATTAGAAGTATTATAGCCTACCACTACATTTAAAGCATATATTCCGATCGTGCAAGGCAACTGAGTATTTGTAAAAATTGTAAATTTTTCAATTTCTTTCTATGTTTCAGTTATGAGAGTTAGGCATCATCTTCATATAGTTTTAATTCAATCTTTGTTTATGTTCCTTCACCGAGCGGTTATGTTATATTTTCTGTGATGAAATGGATACATTTATATTTAATATTTGGTCTTCTAAGAGAATTACTCCAAATTAATTTCCCGACATATAGTACATAATTGTATGTTATTGTGAAGAGAGGACTTGAATCGTCTATCCCCATGGTTCTTGAATATAGAGCTGTCCGGTTAATTGGAGCCATCTATGAAAAGTATTGGATGCTTATAGTCTTATATTCAAGATGATGCCAAATAAAATGTTCACGAGTACAGCTTACTTCTGAAGAAGCATTTATCTCTGGTTTCCGAATATAGAATTGAATTGGACCCAACTATGAATAGTATTGGATGCGTAGAAATTCCATATTGGGATTGATGCTGAATCAATTGTTAAGAAGGAGATCGAAGATCAGTAGTATGGATTTGAAAGGAACCACAAAACAAAAAAAGATTTGACAAAAACCAGAATTCTGAAAAGCATCGAGTTTAAATCTAATCAAGAAAAAATGATGAAACAATTATCGTTTTAAATGCAATAACAATATCTAAATACCTGAGTGATCAACTAACAGTAGTTGTATTCCCGGTAATCAAATGATATTCTTTTTGCCATCATTCTGAAAACCTTATTTTTTCTAATACAAGCGTCAGGAGATTTCAAATTCCTTCACTCAAATTAAATGCCTTAGATTACCTGAAATGATGGATTGGATGACTACAAAAATATCATCTCCAATTTTTCTCTGTCAAATAAGAAATAAGAAAAGTGAAAGTTCCATAAAACTGTGTGATTGAAATATAAGAAAGTTCCTATGTCATATTAAGCCTCGGAGCGTTGCGTGAAAACAGTCATTGAAACTCCACTTAAAGTATGCAATCCACAATCAAAGGGTATATACATTACATTAACACACAAATCAAGAGAGTTGATTGAAAATGCAGTACAAAAGCAGATTACAAAGTGACCAAATCCACATAAATTGTTCTGGATTGATTAGAAAATGATCTCAAAACTAATTATATTTTGTCTGGAAGGTGTTATCCAATAATTTTTATTTATTATGCACTATACATCTAAGGAAACTTTTCCATAGTGTAGCGAATTGAAAATGTTTTATAATCTCGGGCCGCCCTACTTTGCAAATATAATTGACTTTTACATAAATACACTAAAGCTTCAGCTTTAAACTATCAAAAATCTGGACTGGGATACAAACAAAATTTATCTTTCTTTGAATATATATATATATATATATATATATATATATATATATATATATATATATATACACCAAAGTGGACTAAATTTAATATATTTTCCGAGCTTTCGAATACTTATGTAATCCTCGTCTGGGACTGAGGGACTGAAATTATGGTCAAATACAATATAAGAAATATGTATAAATGTATAATAACAATAAAATTTTACTTACAATAATTAATTAAGATTTCCGGTGATTTTTGATATTATCAATGCTTTTATACATTTTTAGAATCATAGAACTCAATATTCAAATTGACGTTGATAGAAATATTGATTAATTGAAATATTGATTGTGGTTACTATAGGGATTTTCATTAATTTTTAATTAGTTAAATTATGAATGACGTTGAATTTTTATACGTTAGATAAGGATAAGTTGTAGTGAATTATGTTTAATATTGATTGGTAAATTTATGGATAACATTAAATTTACCAATCAATATTAAATATATATTAAAGTTAGTCCACTTTGGTGTTTCCTTGCCACGTTCCTAACAAGGAACCGCTCATAATATGGCTAGCAAAGACTTATTTACAATTCATATAACCTAATATAATTTGTAATGGACATTGCTAAGCACTTCTAAAACATTTCAATAATAATTAAGCTTATCATATTTTTAGTACAATATGTCTGTAAGAGAACAACTTCCAATTACGGTGAATATTCCAAAACTTTTGAAAGATATAGGTAAAGAAATTCGACATGCCGAAAGATATATAATTCAATTGAATCCTCCAAAACCTGAAAGAGAGTCCAAAAGGAAAAGGAAAAAACCAGTGAATAAAGACTTTGTTGACTATTCATTGTTACCAAAATCCACGTCCCAAGATGTAAGTATTGAGCAAAATTATAATATAGAATTCATCTTAATAATATATGAGAAAAAAATTGGTGTTAATAATTTTAAACAAACCAAAGGAATCAGGTGAAGTGAATAGTATATACTTTTATTTCAAATGACAAAAAAAACTTTTCTACATACATTTTTTAAGAACTGAGATTGTTTGCAGTTAATTATCCTTGCTAAAGATACAAATAAATTAAACATTTGAATATTTAATTTATTTCGCTTAGAACATAGATATTACTAATTTTGGTATATGATAATACTTTAGGTTGAAATTTTTCATCTAATTCCGCTTTTTATCCACCATTATTGAAAATAAAAACGTTTATTGGTTGAAAATGAAATCAAATTCGATAGATACCATATTTTCATTTATTCATTATAATGATCAATTATATACAGAAAATTTAGAATAAAAATATAATATATAAGGGCTATTTTTAGAAAAGACAAGACATATGCATATATAAATCGGAACTAAGTCTCTGCCTACCAATTTATTAACGTGATCGTCGACTTTTAAAATGACAACGAACGTAATTGTGTAGTTTGTTTAATCGTCGAATCATTATGATGGTTAATACACGAAAAAGTCGTTAAAAACAATAAGGTTAACTTTAGGCCACAATAAATCAATAAACGTGCATTTCGACTCAATAAAAACACACGCTCCATTAGAATATAATAACATAATAATTTAATACTTGTATCTATATAACGTACATCTTATAAATAATAACAATCATATTTGTATAAATATATGAGAATCAGTGAATAGATAGGTATTAATAATATAAAGACACATGTAATGGTCGACAGTAACATTGCTATATATCTACTCATTGACCAATGTGTTGTCAGAAGTCAGTAATCGTAGTATATAGTGTAAGCATTATTAAATATGTGAGTGACGACCCTTCAATCACCACGCATTAGGTAGTTACGAATTACATTAAATTTTTATAGGTCAAGTTACGTCGTTACCAATAATGTTAAATTTTTTAGAATTTATTTTTTCAAAATTTAAAAGATATGCATAGATTACACTGAGGTTATTTAAATAAGCTTTTTCATTAATACATTAATCATATATCATGCAGAGATGTTTCTGAAAATATTTTTGTAGTTGAGAAAGTAATTCATGATACACATGTTCATAGTTTAAATATTTGTACTATACTTTGCAGTTTATGCCACTCCATGAACTACCTCCACCTCCAGCTAGTCCTGTAAAATACTCTCATCAATCGCCTTTAAAACTTACGCTCCCGAAACCTGCTATGTATCCATACGAACGCTCAGTGACAGCTGCGGAATCGCAGCCTTCGGTAATTGATGAAACTAGAAGCCTAGGTACCCCACAATGGTTAAATATGCCATTTGATAGACCTCAAGAAACTGTAGCTATTCATAGAGGTGGAACAGTGATGAAAATTAAATTAGGGTAACTATAAAGAGATTTTCAGTAAAAATACAAAGTTTGCGGAATACCAAAATAATTTGCTTTTTTGTAATTATTCTAATTGTAAATTTTAGATCGAAAGATATTTTACCACCACAAATTCCAAATGCACCACCAACAGACTATGTGTTCAGAGATGAATTGGGAAGCAATTCCCAAGATATTTATGACTTTCGAGATGATAGTGATAGAGATGAAGACTGCTTTAATTTTATGATAGACGAATCCCCTCAAAAAAAGCGTAAGAAATCAAGTGGAAAGGCACGTGTACCTGGTGAGTACTGTGATTTTTCCTCATATCTGATTAGCCTCCATAGGAGTTTTGTAATTTTCATAATGTAGACAACAGAAGCTAAATTTAGCTGTTCCAATTATTTGCAGCTGAAGTATTGTTAGTTTTCATTATAAAAAGTAGTTAGTTACTTTACTGAGCACACTGTTTACACTACCACTACACAACACTGACAAAAGCTCTCTATACTACTTAAATTTTTTTTCCTGAATTTTTCAACATTTTCTATAGCTAGAAATATCAAATGTTATTCATCTGTTATTTGAAATTGGATATGATTTGTTTGTTTAGTGACAGGATTTTTATAGAATTTTTGAATGCTTGTAATAACTACATATTTTTTCATTTTATTTTGTAGCTAAGAAAGTAAAAACGCCTCCAGGAGAAGGATCAAATGGAATCGAATCTCTAATACAAGCATCTGCCTTGTCGGTACCGTAAGTTACATTTTTTTTAAGATTCACCTTTTAAATGAGAAACTGATACTTTATTTAGACTTAGTTTCCTACTTTATTAAAAATTACTGAAAATCTATATGTGAAACATTTTATTTGTTGTAAAAATTGCAATACATTTAAGATGAATCAATTAAATGGATCATTGCAAGTAATCTAATTGATTTTTCAAATTAATCATTCTTGGTACTTTTTGGTGGTTTCTAAGAAAAATATATTTTGTATGTACTTCAACAAACGTGAATAATTCCTATTAGCTAACGTTTTCTAAATTTAGTTTGTGACTGGTGGTAGTCTGGCTACTTGTTTCTCACTTCTTCATAAGCAGACAAAATAAACAAGACCCACGATAATGTTCCTATTTGTTATCTGTAGATAACATTTTTCCATCACTATATATTTGCGCCAAACCCTTGATTGTACATAGTGTGGTACTTTGACACCATTTATATATATTTCAATCTTCATCTATATGCATATCTTATCTTTCAATTTTCAGCTTTATGTACATTCTGTTTGAGCAGCTATTGTTGTCTATGTATTATAATCCAGTATTTGGTGTTACATAATTTTTATTTCTTATGATTATTTGTCATTTACTTCGTTTTTGATACTTTTGCTCCAAAGTCAAGTCTTTATTTTTTTTGCATGTTATATATATATATATATATATATATATATATATATATATATATATATATATATATATATATATATATTAAAATATTGAAATATTCGGAATTATATAAAATTTACTTTCCCTATTATATACATGTACACTACTTTATTTTTTTTTTGTCATTTTTGTCATAACAAATACCACATTTTAATTTTCTCACTATGCATTTTTCAATAATTGCTTTGAACCTCGTTATTTAAATATCAGTAATATCACCACTACTTCTTATTTTATTATCATATTTTCCTTTAAATCCTCAGATTTTCATACTTATTCATAAAAATAATTACATATTTTGTTTAAATAAACTCCTATAATAATACCTTATCAGTATATTATAATTTAGTATAACTCCTGAGGGTGGAACGTCGCCTTCTACACAAGAAGCAATAGCTGGTATGCTCTCTATTAGTCAAAATTGGTCACCAAACAAAACCCAAAGAAAAAGATATGTACAAAGTCCTATTGAAGAAAATGTTAATAATGTTCATCAAGACGATGATTATGGTAAGTCAAATTTTAGTTCCTTAACTTGATGGTCTTTGTTATAAGAATATTTGCTAATGTTGGACTAGGCATTTGGCTATAACGTTAACATACGAATGAGCAAGTCTAAAGATAGATTGCGTACAATTTATTAAAAAAACTACAAATAATTTGTATCTGGAACAGAATAAATTTTAAATCATAACAACAAGGCAAATCTTAGCGATTAGTACCAGGTGGAGCAGTTTTTAATTGTACTTGATCAGACGTTTTCATTAGTTACAATATATGCTTTTTTCCAAAAAGGAAAGTTCATAGAAGAGAACTGTTTTCCATTTCATGATTATCTGAAACCAAAAATACTAGCGATGTTTAAAATATTGCCAACTGACACTCTACTCAACAATACACTGTTAAATAGTTGAAGTAAAATAATTATAATGTAAACAGATACTAGGACGTTTATAGTTATATATTTAATGTTTGACAGTATATCCATCTTTAGACAATTCCGATGATGAGGAAGTACAAATTTTTAAGACCCGAGGTAAATCGAAAATTGACGAGGCGTGGAGTCCAAAGGCAAGAGTTGGTCCATTGTTACCGAAAATGAATCGACCTGCAAGAGAGGGTACTAAGAAACAATCAGTAGAAAAAGTTCTTGAAGCTGCAGCAGCCAGAAGGTTACATGAGATACCTGATAAAAATAAGGTAAAATAGTATATATGCATATATATGTGGTTTTAATCATATTTCAAATTTTCAATTATTTTTTATCTTAAAACCCTCTAATCTGTCATGATGATGAGGAAAATGAATTGGAACTTCATGAATGATCAATAATTTAGTTTTGAATTATAATGTCCATATTTATATACATATAAAAGTGAGTAATTGTTGGATACACATAATAATTCTTTAAAAATAAACTAGAAAAAGTGCCACCACGTAATGTAACACCCGTGAAGTTTAATAAAAATAACTTCGTTTGAATAAACTGAACAAAAAGCATCCAATATTATATATAATATGTCTAAAAATTGACAGAAATCAAAAACACTTTGCACTTTGTATACAAACGAACTTTTATCTCGTGTATACAGGGTGATTCATTAAGAATGTCCAATCTTTGAACTGTAGATTCTAGACCTCAAAATATTTTGATTCTGCTCAACATGCCTTATGCAAATGTTGCTAGTTTCCGAGATACGGGGTGTTGAAAATTTAAATTTTGATTTTCGCAATAATTTTTTATGTTTTCACAATTTCTCTTTGAAAATTGGTAATTTCATGTTTTTTGGCATGAGGAATCATAATTTGCACTCTAATTTAACATTACTAATAGAGGGCGCTAGTTACACTTGTTTGTGTTACTTAAATCAAAGTAAACTTTTTTGGGCTAAACTTACAACTAAAATAATATAAAAATATTAAAAAGGCTTAAATTGGACAAAAAAAAGTTACTCTTCTTTGATTCGTGACTCAATCGGTTATCGAGTTATTTGCTTCTAAAAAGTTCAATAAATTTTAATTTTTTCATAAAAAAAAATTTATTATTCCTTAAATATGTAACAATAACAAATTTGTAAACAAAAATAAAAAACTTCAAAGCAAATGCTCAAAATGCCCACCATTTATTTCAATACACTTTATGATCCGCTTTCGTAAAGATCTCTTAATATCAAAATCACATTCATGAATTAAGCCGTGGTTTAATTTTTCGTTTTCTTTTCAAGTAGGCTTGTGTCGCTATTGGGCAGTTTGTGTAGAGTTTAATTTTTCGTTTTTTTTTAAGTAAGCTTGTGTCACTTTTAGACAATTTGTGTAGAATCAAAAATTGGATAATAATAAGAATAAGTAATACATCAGTATACCATTTATTAACAATTTACGCTCTAAAACTGAGTACGGTCCTATAAAAAAATCACTGCCGATGAAGAAGATGAAATTTTAATTTGTGTTACTTAGAATCCAGATATCAGTACTCGCCGATTAAGTCTGCAAAGAGGTATAAGCCAATCATCTATTTTTAGAATACTGAAGAGGGAAAAATTGCAACCATATCATTACACTCCTGTTCAGAATTTATTACCTCAAGATTGTGGGTCCTTTTGAACTGCCAACCAATTTAAATGGACCTCTTTATTTAGATTTTCTTCAAGAACATTTACACGAATTACTAGAGGATATACCTCTCGCTTTAAGGCAAAATATGTGGTTTTTGCACGACGGAGCACCACCACATTATTCTTTACAAATGCGTCAATACTTAAACGAACAGTTTCCGCATCGATGGATTGGTTGTGGAAGTGAGTAGGCTTGGCCACCAAGAGGCCCTGATTTAAATCCTTTGGATTTTTCAATTTGGTCGCAAATGAAGACATTAGTTTACAAAGAAAAAATTACTTCTCTTCCACAACTGCGACGGAAAATAGAAGAAGCCGCGGATGTAATTAAAAAAATAGACAAGGATTATTTGATATTAAGAGATCTTTACGAAAGTGGATCATAAAGTGTATTGAAGTAAATGGTGGGCATTTTGAGCATTTTAGTCTAAGATCCCGCTGCAAAATTATGACATAAAGAATGTACACAATCAAAATCTGATTTGGGGGTATTTTTACAAGTAGGAGAATGTATTTTTCATAAGGTGCCAATTAAAAATTACCCGCGAGTACTATTAATTAAAATCTAATTAATTGAATTTTATTAATACATTTCGTTTACATCTTATGGAAATTCAACCTATAGCACTTTAAAACAGTGTATTTGAAAGATTTGAAAAGTCACAGTTGCTGCTGACTGCTTAGCTGCAACCTCTACACAGCCAGGTGTAAACAGGTATGATTTTGTAAAAACTTCTCGTTCATTATGTATATTAATTTCATTTACACCAAATTAAAGCTAATTTTTTTCTGTATTTAATTTTATAAAGGTGCTTATAAAAAGAAAACCGCAAATTGAAGTTTCCTTAATTTAAAGATGCCAGGTATTGGAAATAAAGTGACAAAGAGTGAGTGCACTCATTAAACATTAAAACTCTACAATCATCTGATATTTAGTGTCAACAATTTGTCATTTGTGACTGTAGTAAAAATATAAATAAAATCTTAGAGCTTAAACAAAACTTATATATTAAAATTTTCTTTCAGATGAATGATCAAGATTTTATTTTTGATAAGTATGCTCTTGTGATTTTTTTTAATGCATTAGATTTTTTACTTTAAAATAAAAGTTTTGTTACTTAATATGGTTTTGGAAATTACTAAACAAAACTTCATAAACTCCAATTTTTTTCAGATTATGTATCCAACTTTATTATGATCATTCAATTATTTAATATAATTTTTTTTTATGTTGTTAATATTTTATCTAATTATTTTTTTCAGAGCATTTAATTAGAGTCGTTTTGACTATTTAGACCGCTAGTTGAGAACCCTATTTATCGAGGCATGCGCAATAGCTCAAAAACGCGTACAGCTGGCATTTAGCGTTCTTGTCTAACCAGTAACGTCGTGCACTCACTCTTTTTCAATTTATTTCCAATACCTGGCATCTTTAAATTAAGGAAACTTTAATTTGCGGTTTTATTTTTACAAGCACCTTTATAAAATTAAATACAGAAAAAAATTAGCTTTAATTTGGTGTAAATGAAATTAATATACATAATGAACGAGAAGTTTTTACAAAATCATACCTGTTTACACCTGGCTGCGTAGAGGTTGCGGCTAAGCAGTCAGCAGCAACTGTGACTTTTCAAATCTTTCAAATACACTGTTTTAAAGTGCTATAGGTTGAATTTCCATAAGATGTAAACGAAATGTATTAATAAAATTCAATTAATTAGATTTTAATTAATAGTACTCGCGGGTAATTTTTAATTGGTACCTTATGAAAAATACATTCTCCTACTTGTAAAAATACCTCCAAATCAGATTTTGATTGTGTACATTCTTCATGTCATAATTTTGCAGCGAGATCCCGCACTATTTGCTTTGAAGTTTTTTATTTTTGTTTTTGTTACATATTTAAGGAATAATAAAATTTTTTTATGAAAAAATTAAAATTTATTGAACTTCTTAGAATAAAGTAACTCGATAACCGATTGAGTCACGAATCAAAGAAGAGTAACTTTTTTTTGTACAATTTAACGCTTTTTAATATTTTTTTATTATTTTAGTTGTAAGTTTAGCCCAAAAAAAGTTTACTTTGATTTAAGTAACACAAACAAGTGTAACTAACGCCCTCTATTAGCAATGTTAAATTATAGTGCAAATTATGATTCCTCATGCCAAAAAACGTGAAATTGCCAATTTTCAAAGAGAAATTGTGAAAATATAAAAAATTATTGTGAAAATCAAAATTTAAATTTTGAACATCATATTTTGAGATCTAGAATCTACAGTTCAGAGATTGGATATTCTTAATGCTCATACATAATGCTCTAGATATAAATCAATTCTTTTCAATCCAAGAAATATTCGAAGTAAAGCTTTAAAGTTGTTAGATAGTGTACAAAAAAACGGTTAACTCGGTTATAGCTAAGATCTTATTTTTGGCTCTCCAGCATAAGCTGAGCTATTGGTGTAATTATTAAACAACTCTATTCTAAATTAATGATGATGTGTGTAAGAGTACAGTTGTACTTGTTTTAAAATGCCAAGATTTGTAAAATGGCAGTAATGATGAAAAATTAATACATTTGATAAAGATAGCTTTCCAAACTTTACTTTTGAAACTGCTATTTTCAATTACAAATAAATTATTTTATTCTGTACTTTCTGTTGATCATTGGCATTTACTTGTGATTACATCTGTTAAATAATTGACCACTTACTGGTTTGTTTTCAGGTTTCATTTTCGACATTAATTTTGTTGCTTTATATTTCTTTTGATGCAGGTAAAATTTTTGGTTTTGCTCTACAATACAGAATTACATTTGTATAATATACTTAATCAAAATATAAAATCAAATGAAAATATGAAAAAGGTAAAATTTGCTTTCCAATTCTGATTATACAAAAGGTTGGAAAGAATTTTTAATAAAGTGACAAAAAGATTTAAAATTGGTTTATAAATCCAGCCTTACATTAAAACTATTGTTGTGTAATCCCAAGGATCAAATATCAGAAATGAAAGAGTGCTATATATAAAATTAGCTGTTAGGATTGTGACAAAAAGTATGTTGGGCAGACTTATATAACCTGTTTAAAGAGCAAATAGCTCATTTGAAATATAGACGGACCGAAAAAGCAGGTATTGCAAAGCACGCTACCAGTCATAATCATGAAATAAATATATAAAAAATATTTAAACTAATTTACTAATACTTAGTCTAGTTTATTAAGATAATATATATTCTATTTATAGTCTCCTAAAAGGCAGTACCGCCGTAGGAAAATTAAACCAAAATTAGATATACGCAGTCCATCCTCTAGTGCCACCGCAATACCTAGTACATCAATGTCGAATCCCGTCATCCCATCTAGTAGTGGTATAATACCTAAACCTCGAAAGGGAATGAAGACTGTTAAACAGCGATTAGGTAAAATATTGAAGATTCACAAAATGATTCACTAATTTAATTTATAGTTTATTATTGGTTGATTGTTTATAAGGTACTCCTGTTTTCATTTATTTAAACGATACACATACTCCGGTATGCTAATACGCAGACAAGCGTGATCTCTCCCGCACAATGTAAGGACACTGATACAAAGACATGTCTTAGACATAAATATGGTTATTGAATTTACTAGTTAAATTCTTGATACAGCCTGCTGTTCTCAAGGAATATAATTTCTTGCCTATTCTGTGAAATAAGCGACTATTTAAAATATGATTAACAAAATTATGGAATAATTCAATTTATTATTATTATAATATTGAATATATTATGGGTATATTTTATTTATTTCTTCATTAAGCGAATTGTATTTGGATAAATAAACAATGTTTTAATAGTAGATACTTTGCATTATATGGAGCTATCCTCTTCGAAATGAATGGAATAAAATGAAACCGGTTTTATTTATAATTCTACAAGAGAATCGACAACAACACAAAATAGATTTAATTATTAATATTATTAATTAATAATATTTTAAGTTAATTTTATTCTCTTGATGACAGGCTAACTGCTTCGCCAAGTCTTTTTTTTTTTTGGAAATTCGAAGTATTTAATACCCGTTTCTCAGTGTTTTTGCATGTAGCTACGGTAGAACCCGACATTATGATCTTATATTATAATATCACAACACATAAATACCCAGTATCTCTAATGAGATATTTATGGCCAAAAAAAATTTCGATTCCAGTGTGACGTTATGCGAGTGACGTGTCAAATTTGAACCGACAATTCAACATACCGGTGTATGTGTATCGTATTTATTTATATAATTTCACCAACTACCACACAATGGCTCAGACATGTACAAATTCGATCGTAAATACAATTTACAAACAGTTATACGAATTTATGAACATATGCTAAGTCATACAACAAAAGATAGATACATTTTATGTATGTATTGATAGGTTAAAATCTAGTACAAAAACTTAAAACTCGAAAAAACTATATTACTACTAAACTTTGTGTAAATTTTTATTGTATATCTGAATATTCTTGGTGTTATTTATGTTATCATAAACTGGTTTGATTTATGAAGTTTCTTGATGCAAGGTAATTGTATGCACATTAATTTCTAGAGCTAATAGTACATCCAAAAAAATAAAGGTACTTTTTTCATAACGTAATAATGAGGGAGAGTAAAATTGTGAATTGAATATTTTGTTTTTCCAAATATCTGCTAAACGGTTTTAATTGTGGAAATCACATTTTAAGAGAAATATTAGGATAATTTATTTCATTTCACCACTCACCTCATCTCATATAAATATAGGGTGGTTTTTTAGAGCTATTACGTTATATTTTTCCAATTTTCAAATATCTGAAGAAGATATTCTAGAAATGATTTTCTTATACTATTCAAAAAAAGTTATAATTTGGTTGATCACATTTTTCAATTAATTTGTATTATTATCTTATTGTTGCAGAAATGTAACAATTATAGTAAAATACATTTGATAAATCGTCGAATTGAATTAAATCAACAGTGATCTATCAAATTATTAAAATAGTGTAAAAAAGTCTAAGAAAATAATTTGTTTAACACAATCATGGGCAATCATTATACAGATGATTTTGAATCTATTCAATACATCACCTATTTTTTTTTGAAAAATAGTTTTTTGGGTGAAAATAAGTCAGCATCTTGAACAGAAATTTTGATTGTTTTTACGGCAAAAAATCGACTGTCTGCTATTAAATTCATGTACCTAAATATTGAAAATTTGTGTGTAAAGGGACGCCATGAATGCTACTGTTGACTAAATGAAGCAAAACTACGGACATTTTTATAAACTTATAAAATTATTTTGTTAATAAACAAGGTACATTTTTTTTGGAAAACTTGAAAAAACATTTATGCAAAAATAAAACGTCGACTCATAGAGAAAGAAATTTGTGAAAAAACATATGTACGAGTGCAAAACAAATTCAAACGCATAATGGTGGCTTATTTTCGCAAGCAGAACACCGCCATAATGTTTGTCGCATTCTTACGTTTCTTGAGCATTGACGACAAAGGAACTTTTCATATTCATTCATTCATTCATGATTGAGGCCCAATGAGGAATGATTTGGAACATTCTCTGAGATTTTATATCGCCCCCCTTTTGCCTAATTTTCCCCCATCTTTTATATTTGATGAATTTTCAAGTAGATCCTTTATGATAACCTCTCTAAAACTAAAGAGGCTCATTTTCGATTAAGCAATTTTCCGATAAATAAGGAAACTGTTGACAACAGTAACATCTATCAGATAAAATATCACTTCCTTGTACCAGCGAATCAATTTTCGTGGACATCTGTAATAAGATTGGTCACTGAGTATATCGTAATAAGTCGCTTCCTACTTATCACTTTCGTCAGAACTAGGACCTTCTACATCTGTTACAGTTTAATTTACGACAGTTGGTGGAGTTAGATTGAAGCTACACTCGTCAGATGAATCATAACTATCATCATTTGTCAGAGAATAATCTAAGTCTCTGATCCATCATATGGATCTTAATCACTAAAACTGCCGGTTCCGTTTTCATCATTGTTATCTTATATTTCAGTTTCAATTGCATCACAAATCCTTATTAATCTCGCTCCTCTTTCGGGTCAATTTTTCCGGGCATAGAAGAATTATTAGTCTACAATGGAAATATGTGCAGTTCTTGAAAACAATGAATTAATAAACAGCTAGATGTACTTAATGCTGCTTCCAAAAATAATAATTCTACGTGGGATCTTCAAACGTACTCGAAATGTATAGAATTATTTACATAAGAAACAACCTCGCTGTACAAACGTTAAGGGGCGATTGTCTGTTTTCGCATACGTTACACATACAAAGCGAAAGTAAGTGGGGGTACCACAGTGGACTGAAGGTCAACTTAAATTCATTCATGAACACTTCCCTGATAACAAACTCGATATATAGGACCATCTGCCTACGCTTTTAATGTATTCCTTATGGGCATTGCGACTACTATACCAGATGCGGCATTTTTAGAGGTCTAGTAATGATTTGCTATTGCAATCCTGACCTTACGCATGTGTCTGCAATGGCAGACAAGTCCGTGTTCAATAATTTAGAGTAAAAGAAAGAATACAATCAGTTTCGTAATCAAAACCATTTGCCAGGTATTTGAAAAAAGAATATTTTCATTTTTCTCCTTTAAGCAGTTGTATCCTTTATGATAATCAGTTATAGAAACTAATGTACAACATTATAGAGCATATTGTATATTTAAAAATGTAATAATTAACTGATATTTGAATAATACACACAATCTTTGTTAACCCGCTTAATTTTTGTGTTAACCGAGGTTTTTGTTTGTTTTCTTGATAATAACTAATATTTATAATATAGTGGCTAGAATTGGACTTTCATAAGAAGTATGGTTCATTGTTTAATATTAGATGACTTCTTCTACATCAACTGTAACGATTGAAGTTTTCAAAAAAAAAAAGATCAACTTGCGGTTTATTGGTATATTTATAATTCTGTGTACTTTTAATGTCGTCTCCAGAATAGAATAGTTTCAACTATTCAATAATAAATTCTCAAAAATGGACTCAATAAATAGTTAATTTCAGAAGGTGTAACAAGATAAGTTATTGTGAATCGGCCCTCAATGATAACTTCTCTTCAAATTCCTGTTATAGTATCAATAAATTAATAAATTCAACAATAAATACTTCATCTTTCATATTCTTAGTGTTCTTGACAAAAAAAATAAATGGAGAAGTTATCATGGAAGGTCGAATCGAATCACAATAACGTATTCTGTTATAACCTTTTAATAATTTATTTAGTCTCTGTCAAATTGAAATGTGGAGGTCATTTTAAATAGGATTTTTCCGAAACTATTATTGGGTTAACCCGATTATGATCTAAATATTGGAAACTAATTCGGATCACGCTCATTATTGTTGGAAAACTGATAATTTAATATTGCGATTTTTATACTTTTCGACATTTCAACATAACAATAACTTATTGATATTAAACTTTAATGCAAAATGAGTGGTGGGGTACAGGGGTGATGGAGTCGCCACCATACAGTCAAGCACTAATAAATAATACCAACACAAGATGTTCTAGAATAAAAATTTTAGGACTTAAAACTCAAAGTCCATTTTATAAAAGTTTCGATGCACAGTGAATATCGTGTCTGGATTTTCCTTTTATCATAGGATGTAAAGTAACTATAGCCAATGACATTTTACTATTTATTTATATTTAACGATTAAAAGACCTCCAAAAAAAATCCAAAACATGTCAGGAATTGAGTTTGGTAAGTGTGTAAAATTAGTTTCTGTACTTCTAAACCTAAACATACAATTTTTCAAGAATTTAAACAATAAATAATATATATATCTATTCAATTTCGTTAAACGAAACGTATTTTAAGAGTCAAGAATAATGCAATAGTTAATACACAAAAATCGTAATTTTAATTCGATGACAAGAGGGCGTCGTTTTATCTTTAACCCAAGGGCGCAGGGAAACGCCCTCCTATCCCCCCAGGCAAGAAGGGGCTTGCTCAATAAAAATTATTAAACATCTATTATACAATTTAAAATATCATGGAAGAATTTACGTACAAAAAAGTAATAATAATCAAAAGTTTCTTGTACTGTGACCAATCAATTGTACTTGCTATGTTTGCTAGTTTTTTGTAATTGTATACTTGTTTCTCATTTTTCTTCTTATCTACTTTTGTCAGAGATCTCCTGACGTCAACAAAAAGTGGAAAGTGATCTGGCATTGGTATATTTAATTTAAAAGTTTTGGCATTAATCTTTTCATTTGTTTTAATAAAAATATTGTCAATGCACGTTCCACCTTCGCTATTCACATCAAAAGGTCTCGTTACGCTTGTGAAGCCCGGGAGGAAACCATGATCTACAAAATTATTTAAAAATTCTTCGCTTATATTATCACATTTCAATATATTAATGTTAAAATCACCAATTATAAAATGATTTTTAACATTCTTTTTAATTCTTAAATAATTTTTCAGATTTAATATAAATTCTATACAGCTAAGATCGTGAGATCTGTACAAAGATGATATTTCTAATATGCTGTTGCTACCTAGGTTAATTATTGTGTTCAGAATTTTTAATCTTCCTACTTTTATAATTTCAGTCGTTTGACTTATATTCTTTTTAACGTAAATAACAACACCATCCGACCTGTTTATACAGGGTGCGGCAGCATAACTTCCTTTTTTCAAAAGTTAATAAAACTTATTGTATGAATCAGAAAATTTTTATTCGTTTTTTATAATACAGGCACATACATAAAGTTTTGTTTTACTGAGTTTTGAAGATCAAATCAGTTAGGTGACGTCCCCCATTCTCCATACACTGAGTAAACCGATTTCTGGCGTTTGTCATGACTCTTGCCAGCATAGCAGGCGTTATGTTGGCAATTTCTTCCTGGATGTTCGTCTTCAAATCTTGTAGGGTCCTTGGACGGTTCACATACACACGGGATTTCAAAAAACCCCATAGGAAATAATCACAAGGGGTCAAATCGGGAGAGCGGGCTGGCCACTCCAAATCGCCCCTAATTGAGATAAGGCGCTCTGGGAAGTGTTCCCTCAAAACAGCCATCGATGTTCTTGAAGTGTGTGCCGTTGCTCCGTCTTGTTGGAACCAAGTGTCCCCTAAGTCCAACTCATCTAGCCGTGGGAAAAAAAATTCCTGTAACATGTTTACATACCGGTGCGAATTCACTGTCACTGTGACTTCATTTTCCTCAAAGAACCAGGGACCAATAATTCCACGTGAGTAAATTGCACACCACACTGTGACTTTAGGTGAATGCAAAGGCCGTTGATGCAATTGTCGAGGATTGGTATCAGCCCAGTAGCGCATGTTTTGTTTGTTTACGGATCCACACAAATGAAAATGGGCTTCATCACTAAAAAAAACAATAGCGTCCTCAGGAACGACTTCCAGAAAAACCTCACACGCGTTCCTCCGAGAAGTGAAGTCACGTTCAGAAAGTTCCTGCACAATTGCCATCTTGTATGGATGAAAATGAAGATCATAATGAAGTATTCTCCTCACAGAACGATCGAAAAGTCCAAGGGCAGACGCATGTTTGCGCGCAGAACGCCGTGGTGATCGCAACACTGAAGTTCTAACTAACTCAATGTTCTCCGGTGATCTAATGGGCCGAGGGACTCCAGTTCTTCGTCTTGTCACACTTGCAGTTTGTCTGAACGTAGTGACCCACGTAACAATTGATTTCCGGTCCGGGACAGGGGCCAAGGGGGCTAAATTAAAGCGATTCCGAAAGGCGCGCTGGGTTGCGATCACAGAACATCCGCTCGAAAAGTAAACCTCAACGGCAAACGCACGCTCCTCACTGTTCCAACGCATGATGGCGACTGAACTGTGCCGGGACAAAACTTTATAGTCCCCCCTCTCGAACGAGACCACTAGCACTCCGTTACGACATCTACCGACTAAATGGCGAACTTTTTAAAAAAGGAAGTTATGCTGCCGCACCCTGTAGTACTGTTATTATAATATAAGTTATAACCATTTAGTTTATAATATTGACAATGTTCTAATTTCCATGATTCGGCACACACTATAATATACGGTTTGGCTCAGAGGCTCTCAATTAGAATTTTTCAAAATTTGCATTTAAACTTCTAATATTAACATACATACAAATGTTGTCTTTGGTATCTAAATTATTATTAAGAGCCTCTAAGTCATTACATGCTACAGCCTGCTGTACAATTTCATTTTGTATTTCATCTACAATATCATTAATCATGTCGGTTATGAATTGATGGTCTATTATTTAAGTTATTCAGTGCACATGGAGACAGATTGGCTTTGTTTACATACATCATCTTGTTGTAGTAGTTTCCTACTTTACCTACGGCAGTCATCACATCAGGTCTCACTCTGTAGTCGGTATTGTCAATATACTTTTCTATTCTTCTTTTGAATATTTTACATTTCTCGTGATCCGTTGGTTCATGGTCTGTTTGATAGTTTGTATTATATCTGTTGTTGGTATACTCACAGTTCATGCACTTAACCTCTTCACTTCTGCACTCTTTGGTTGTCCTTTATGAGTTAGCATACCACAGTTATAGCATGGTTTACGTCTATATAATCATATGTTCTGCACTTTTGATTTCCAATGTATAATTTGTTTCCGTTATCTCTAATGCTCTTATATACTTCGGCAGGTGCCTCTATTAAAACTGTTTGTGTTTCTTTTTTGTCATTAGTATACATATGTAATACTGTACATCCATTCTCTACATTGAAATAATTTCTTTGATTGATGTCTTCTTGAATTTGCTCTTTGCTCATTTTATCAAAATCTTGAATTCCCACTATTTTTAACTTCGGTTTGTTGACCTCTTCAATTTTGATATCACATATATCAGCTAGTTTAGAGGTTACAATTTCCACAGCTTTTTCCACACTTTCCACATGATTATCTCGTACACTTACTATTATTTCATTTTTTTCTGTCTTTTCATAGACTTTATTTATTTGTATCATTTTTTGACTTATTAGGCATCTTGCTACTTTTTGTTTTAATTCTTTTAATGTTCCTTCCTCATTTGTTTTCTTTATCGTTATTTTGTGTGCTATTTTTGGTTTTAATATGTTTCCTGCAGTAACTTCCGCAAAAGTATTAGCATTGAGATTTCTATTTTTTTCTCTTTATTAAGTAATTCCTTTAATAGATTATTCTTGTCCTCTAATTCTTGGTTCAATTTTTTTAGTAGATCTACTTCCATTTTCAAAGTTTCTATTTCTGCCTTTTCAAAAACTGATTTATCGTGAACTGTGCCGTCTAGATCCATATCTTCATAATTGTCTTGTCTTAATTTACTATTTAAAGTTAGTTGTTGTCCCAGCTGTGTTAACTGCTGTTGCTGTTCATTAATTTTTCTCTCACTTTCTTTAATTATATCTTCTTGTTCATTTATTTTCTTTTCTAGACTTTTTACCTTTTTGTATATAGTTGTTCTCTTTTCAATGTTTCGGCTTGTGCATTACATTTTATTTGAGCTATTAGAATTCTCGCTTCTTGTGTTAACACGTGGTCACCAATTGAGGTTAGGTTTACCTCTTTATGTTCTTTGCAAACTACTAAACAATCACTTATTTGAGTTTCCATATTTTCTTCTCACAAAATCATTATAATGATATACTGATTCACAAATAACACAAACTACTGATTCAAACTTAGTGTCTTCATGGCATTTATATAATTTTATCCCTGGGCGATCGGGAGTCTTTTTCCCCGACGCGGCCATCTTGATATGTTTTATATATATATATATATATATATATATATATATATATATATATATATATATATATATATATATATATATATATATATGTAACCATTTCGACAAATAATCATCATCTATTTTGTTCCCTTATTTCGTCTTCCAAGTTTGGTCCGATACTTTTCTCAATTAGTTTTGCGATTGAGGAGCCTAGATGTTGGCTTGTTGTATACTACGAAGCTATTTATAGTAGCTATGATTGGTAATTGGTCGGACGAAAGATCATAGCTTGGTGTGATATCCATGTAGGCAGATGATTTTCCACAGGTAATGAACAGATCTTAACGTTAGGGGTTTTATTTGGGTCCATTGGCCAATATGTTTGAGTGACAGTTGAGAATGGGTGATAATTTTTTCTTGGATAAGACGTACTAATTCTTTATCTTTATTTGTGATAAGGCGTGATCCGTATAATAAGGGCTTACTGTTGTAATCGTCTCCTGCAATAAATTGGTTTCCCAGAATCTGGTAGAAATGCTCTAAATTCTCTTTCTTTCAATCATATCGAGGTGGGTAATATACTGCTGCTACTGTTAGTTCATAGGTTCTTTTGTATACTTTTATAATTGTAGCTTGCAGATTAATCTATGCATAGTTTGGTAGTTCGATATATTTGATTAAATTTTTTACTATAATAGCCATTCCAACGTGGGCGGGGTTTGTGGATGGTTTGTGTAGTAAGTTATAAACGAGGCATTTTGAAGTAAGACCAATCTGTGAAAATAAGAAGTCTATTTCATTGTGTTGCAGGAATAATTCAACTTCTTGTTTTTGTTGCAGAATCCCGTTGGCATTTCATTCTGCGATTTTGACAAAATTATTGAATTTGCTTATTTAAAACCGTGCTGTTTTGTTGTATTAACTATTGGAACATAGTTTTGAATTCTTCTAAAAACTTACTCATTGTAACATTGATATCGAAAAATTATATATATTGATTCTACTCGGAAAGGGGAGTCAGTCAATGATCTTGTCTTTTTATAAATCATTTAATGTCCTGAAATCATCAATCAATGTTCACATTTGACACTAAATTTAGAACTCGAATATGAAAATATTAACTCCTGATTATTTGGCCATCATATACAACGACCAATAGCTATAATATATATATATATATATATATATATATATATATATATATATATATATATATATATATATATATATATGTTAGGTCTCTCCTTTTTTTTTATAGTTTTTAAAAGAGAAAGAAAGATAAATTTTGACTTTTCGTCTTTTCTTTAAGTCTTTATCAAAAAATGATATTGCCAATTTTAATTTTATCAGAATTTACAAAATAGAGCTATAAATTGTACATAAATTATTTAGATCTTTTTTATCATTTATATCGTTCTGATGAATGTGAACCATTTCTAAAAATTCCCTTTTTCGTGTATTAGGTTCCGTTTCAAGAATTTTTGAATCTATGAATTTATTTAAAAAAAATTATTTTGAAACAGAAGAGACCTAAAATCAATAATATTAAGAATATGTATATTTATATATATATTTATCGAAGTTTCATTAATGTATCCACCAACCTACGAACCCAAGAAATTAGAAAGAGGAAAAAAATAAATTTATACTCAAATGGTTAAAAAAACGTAGTAAATATATATATATATATATATATATATATATATATATATATATATATGTATGCATTAAATGAGGACAAATACCTACTCCTCGAGAAAGAGTGTCCAGTTGAGGGCAAAAGAATAAAAAAACGTTTGTATTAGAATATACATGACTACACAAAATAACAAAAATATACAGAGTGTCAAATTAAAGAAATTGTCAATCAATCAATTTTTTTAGTCTACATTAATGAAAATGGGGAGAACAAAATATTCTACAAAATCTTGTACTGAGAATATTTCACATTACCTTATTAATTGAAAGAAAACCTGTATGAAGTAAATTCAGAACGATATTTTTATTATAACCAAACTTTAATACAAATGTATGCCAATTTTAATTGGCCTTATATTAGTTGTTTTCTCATTGTTGAACAAATGTTATATACGTTTGAAAACAGGTGTTCCTTTTCTTAATTTATTATTGTTATGGAAATCTCAGTATTCTTTTAATAATTGTGAATTTTTTGATTGTTTTTATTAAATAACATTCCATTCGAATTGGTATTTTATTTATAACATCATTGACGAATCAAGTAACCCAAATATATTTTTAAAACTGTATGCCACTTCCCTGCAGAAGAGATATCCAATATTTAGCAGGATGTTGTTTTTCATGAGCAAAATATTAATTTGGATATCTTCTGTTATTAATTGACGTAATGAAGCAGGTGATCGAAAAAAAAACAGCAAAAATTGATCAACAAAAAAAGTGTTGTTTTCCATCACAACAAGACACATGTCTTTAGTAACTCGTTAGACCAAATTTTTTCGTGTATATGCAAAACCCTCTTAATGGTGTAAAGCTGGCTTCGCCAGAAACTTGTGAAGATCCCTGGGTACAGTTTTTCATCCAGAAATCTGTTCAAAGATGGAATTAAAGGTTTTACTGGAAATGCATCAAAAGATCCATCGATTAGAATGGCACATATATCGTTGATGAAGATTTAGAATTAATATAAATAAAAACATTTATGATATTTAAGACAGCCATCTCTCATTACACACTTCAAGATGATCTGAGCGAAAATGAATGTGAAATATGTTAGTCAAATAATTTTCATATTTTATATAATAATAATTTTACAATGGACATAAAACATGAAAAAATATGTATAAATTAAAGCGTAAGAAAAAGATTGTTTGGTTGTTTAGGCTTTTTATCCACTCTGCACCTAAAACCTAGAAGATATTTCGTACAAGACTCTACATCTCATTGTTCTGCTTTCAAAATACGTATACTTTTTTAAAAGGTGGCTATATTTCTGGGGTTTTTGTATCTCATTTCCCTTGGCGTTAGCATTTCTCCACAAAATTTTTTAATGAAATGGGCATGTCATTTTCTGCCATGCCTATCGTCTTGGTATAAGACGGGGTAGTAATTTGTCACAAGAATGACCACCAGTTCAATGTAGTTTCTGCACAACACTAGAAATTCCTCAGACTTCTTAGCTGACATGTGTATGAATCTCTTGTCTTGATACTGGAGTGTTTCTCTAGCAGGACCCCATCTGATTATTTAGTCATCCATTCAGTTCGTTGTTGATGTGACTTCTCATATGTTGTATTTTTTCTGTTGAAAGTATCAAGTAGGCAATATTGGTGAGAGCCAGGAGTCTGAAGAAAGGTGCGTGCTTGATGCGCTATAACGTTGTGATTCATATATGTACTGGGTGTTCCAATAATAATGGCTCTCGGCCATATCTCGGAAAACGTTTATAGTACAGCTTCGAGAAAAAAAATTATCACAAAATTGACCTCAAGAAAAACCTGGAAATTATTTACAGAGCTGTAGATCCACCACCAGAGAGCGTAATTAAATACCAAAAATTATAAAATGAATAATTTACAAATTTTGCCTAATTAAGATGCATTTAAACTATGATTATCGTTATCTTCAAGAAATTCAGCGTATATTTGATTTTACAAGTTTTAGTCTATCTCTTTAAATAAGAGGTGGAGGGAAGCGGGAACTTTATTAGGAAAAAACGCCTGTAAGTCCAGTTCTACTTAACCTATCTATGCAAACTTAGCTTTTTGAAGAGAGCTCCTTTCTGCCAATGTAAGAGTTATAATTTCGAAACAACCTAATGAGTAAAGTATACGCTAGAGGGCACTATTTATTTATTTTTTTAAATCTAGCTATCCTTGAAAAATATTGAATGGAAACATGCAGTTTTAATTAAAAAATATAAAAGTAGACCAAATTAGCAACAGAATAGCGGAAACCGCATGTCGATATCTTTTTCGTATTACAAGATATCCTAAGAAATATGTAAATTTTAAGCATTTTCCTTTAAACATAAATTATTACTCCGGGTTGACTGAACGGATTTTAACATTTTTTGACTCCTCAATATTGTCTTTCCTTGTTCTATGTATAATATAGCAACTATAATTTCGTACCTCAGCAAGAGGTTCAATCGTAATCAGTTGATCGATTTGTGCGAGTTTCAAGTAGAAATCATTATTGATTGATATGCGACATCTGGAAGTGAGGCTAAAAAGCAGTATTGCCGTCCAATTTAGTTTTGATTTGGAATTATGTTGAATAAAAACATTTAATGTCGAAAGCTCTTCAAAATGCTGTGATAGAAAAGGTTGTATTCCTTTTATTCTATTATTCAGGCAATTTCTGTTCGCATTAATGCATTTAGTATATTATTTTGTACTGAATGGTAGTAGTAAGGTTAGCTTCTCATTCATTGAGGTTGTTTTAGCATTGGTGATATTTTATCCAATTATTATTTTGCCCTATAACAAAATAGAGAGAGAAGAGATGAAAATAGTGTAAAAGGGCTACTACAAACTTAATGCGTATGTCAAGGGTTTTTCCCCAGTTTTATAAGAATTGCAACTACGAATCGGGTAATGCCGAAATAGTGTTACTGATTACGCAATTGCGAATAGAAATGCAGTCAACCTCTCACGCAGAGGAGGCTGTTACCGATTTTGAGGAGTTATATTATAAAGTTCTGGTGATGCAAATGCACTTTTATCAAATAGAGTTTAAAACAGAGTTACTCCGCATCCTCCTCAAATGGTCATCGTGTTCGTCCGTCGCCAGTGGTGTTAGGTCGCAGACATCGCTGACTCCAAGTGTAAAGTTTCCGCCAATTAATTTACCTATATTAAGTGGAAGCTATGAAGGGTTCATGAGCTTTTTTTTATCTTCGAAGTTCTCTGAAGTTTGAAGCTACTCAGAAAATTGATTATATACAACCATGTTTTATGCGTTGCATGAAATTTCTCTATTAACGAAAAAGTTATATACTAATTTAAGGCAACTCCTAGACAATGTGAACAAACACGTTTGAGCTTTGGATACTCTGGGTGAACCTATTCAACAATGGGACACACTATTGATATTTTTAATTTTTTCCAAATTTGACAGCTCAACAAGACGTAAATTGGAAATACATAGGTACTGAACCTTTTAACATCTCGTATCATGTCTGATCAGACTAATTTTATTTATAAACGTTGCAATTTATTACAAACAATTAATTGTAAAAATAAAGAGAATAATCAGGAATCAATTAGACCTTGAACATTTTCAAAAATAAAGATAATTCTATAACCGCTCAAAAAAGGAATATTTCCAAAATTATGTAGCCATATTTTATTCGTTGGCTAATCAGAATTACATTACATTTTTAATGCAATAATCACAAGAGCAAGAAATTAATTGTTCACAATATCTAAGATGTAATTGATATGAGAAAAGTAGATTGTTTCAAGTTAAAAACATCGTATTTAATCCCTTAACCGTTAAATCTGAATCAGACCAATGGTTACAAACGCGTATCAACCAGTATTTCGCGAGTACTTAGTTTAAATTTTTTCTAAAATTTGCATTTTTTGCTATTCTATTATTAGACCGTGTATTTATTCTTCAGATTAATTTCTGTTTCAACAGTGATACAAAATCAATCAATTGCACTCGTTTTTAAAATTAATCCTAACATTAAAAATTGATAAATATAAAAGAAATTAATTTAAAACATTTCCTTTCAGTTTCACTTCTTTCTGTTTCTTTCTTTTGTTGTGCTTTTAAGTTATATTATCGCTCCATCTTTTCTGGGGTCGACCTCCCAGCCGGCGATTTGTCTCTTGCGATCTTTACTACCCTATCATCTGCCATTCTACTAATATAGTTGTTCCATTCTTTTTTTCTATTCAATTTTCTATTCAATAACCACTCGTTAATCTTCTCCATATTACATGCTGTTCTAATGTAGTCGCTACTTACTCGATCTCTCAGTGTGTTCCCCTTGATTCACCTCAGTATTCTCATCTCAGCTGTTTCCAGCATTCTTTGTGTTTTGGACGTGGCCGGTCGCGCTTCTTCTGTGTATGTCATTATTGGTTTTATAACAACAACTTCAACTAAATTCTAGTCTTTGTTCCCGTTCTAATATGTTTGTTTCTCCACATTGTATTATTGAGGCATCCTGCTGCTCTATTGGCTTTCGGTATTTGTTTTTTTACTTCTGATTCTACATCTCCATAGCTTGATAGTGTGATGTCTAAGTAGTTAGTTTCCATAATCTGTTCAACGCTGGTACCGTCAATTTCTATCTTACATCTAATCGGCTCTTTGCTAATGACCAATGTTTCTGTTTTTTGGGATGAAATTACCATGCTTAGCTTCTTTGCTACTATGTTAAACTTGTGGACCAAGCTTTGTACGTCGTCTTCACTTTCTGCTACGAGGATAACATCATTTGCATAGCAGAGAATTTTTATTTCTCTATTTCCCATCTTACAACCTTTCCTCTTTTTCACTGCCTTTATTATTTCATCCATTATGAGATTGAAAAGTAGGGGGATTGCGGAATCTCCCTTTCTTATACCCGTGCCTATGTTTATCTATGTTTATTTCCACTGTAAGTTGTCCGTCTGTCCGTCCGTTCTGGCCTGTATTTTGTTGTACTTATATATGTCTTCCATTGTTTTTATGATGTCTAACGGTATTTGTCTATTTTATAAAAGGTGATCTAAGGTTAATCTAACTCTGTCAAAGGCTTTTGTCAAGTCAATTAAGCAAATGAATGCCGGTCGATTATATTCTAGAGCTTTCTCTGTGAGATGTTTTGTTACAAATACTGCGTCTGTACATGATCTCCCACTTCTAAAACCTTGTTGTTCGTCCTCAAAAGATATTCTTTGATTTATTAGTTGGATTAAAATTTTGGTTATCATTATATCATAGTGTTTAAAAGATTGATACTTCTATAGTTTCCGGTTCTTTTCTGTCACCTTTTTTAAACAGTGGAATTAGTATACCTGTCTTGTTTTCCATTCTTCGGGTACTTTTTTGTGTTTTAATATTTTGCTAATGAATAGTGCCAACTGCTCAGTCATTGCTTTCCCACAATTTCTTAAAAGTTCATTTGCTATTCCATCTCTGTCTGTAGCCTTTCACTTTTTTAGTTTTCTCTAAGCTTCTTCCACTTCCTTTGTACTTATTCTGATTTCTTCATCATTTGTGATTTCTGGTGTTTCCGGTTCTTCTGTTGTGAGTTGGTTTTGTGAGTACAATCTTTTTAGGTAGTCTATCCAGGTTTTTATTCCTATACGTTTTACTTCTACTATTTTTTTCATTTCTTGCCTCTGTCCTCTTATAAATCTTCACACTTCCTTTTGCAATTCGTAGAAGTCATGTTCTAGATCTTTTGAGAAGCGTTCCCAGTGGTTATGTTTAATCATCCTAACGAGCCTATGCGTCTCCTTGCGAATCGTCTTATATGAGGGTGGTGTTTTGTTTGACATATATTCCAGATACGCTTGTTTCTTTTCTTTACATTTTTATTTCCCTACAGAACCATGGCGTTTTTTATTTTTGTCCACTGTTTTCTCGCTGAGAGATTCCTTTGCATTCATTTGCTTAATTGACTTGACAAAAGCCTTTGACAGAGTTAGATTAACCTTAGATCACCTTTTATAAAATAGACAAATACCGTTAGACATCATAAAAACAATGGAAGACATATATAAGTACAACAAAATACAGGCCAGAACGGACGGACAGACGGACAACTTACAGTGGAAATAAACATAGATAAACATAGGCACGGGTATAAGAAAGGGAGATTCCGCAATCCCCCTACTTTTCAATCTCATGGATGAAATGAAATGAAATAATAAAGGCAGTGAAAAAGAGGAAAGGTTGTAAGATGGGAAATAGAGAAATAAAAATTCTCTGCTATGCAAATGATGTTATTCTCGTAGCAGAAAGTGAAGACGACGTACAAAGCTTGGTCCACAAGTTTAACATAGTAGCAAAGAAGCTAAGCATGGTAATTTCATCCCAAAAAACAAAAACACTGGTCATTAGCAAAGAGCCGATTAGATGTAAGATAGAAATTGACGGTACCAGCGTTGAACAGATTATGGAAACTAACTACTTAGACATCACACTATCAAGCTATGGAGATGTAGAATCAGAAGTAAAAAAACAAATACCGAAAGCCAATAGAGCAGCAGGATGCCTCAATAATACAATGTGGAGAAACAAACATATTAGAACGGGAACAAAGACTAGAATTTACAAAGTTGTTGTTATAAAACCAATAATGACATACACAGCAGAAGCGCGACCGGCCACGTCCAAAACACAAAGAATGCTGGAAACAGCTGAGATGAGAATACTGAGGTGAATCAAGGGGAACACACTGAGAGATCGAGTAAGTAGCGACTATATTAGAACAGCATGTAATATGGAGAAGATTAACGAGTGGTTATTGAATAGAAAATTGAATAGAAAAAAAGAATGGAACAACTATATTAGTAGAATGGCAGATGATAGGGTAGTAAAGATCGCAAGAGACAAATCGCCAGCTGGGAGGTCGACCCCAGAAAAGATGGAGCGATAATATAACTTAAAAGCACAACAAAAGAAAGAAACAGAAAGAAGTGAAACATTTCGCCTGGTCCAGAGAGTGAGTCAAGAGAGATGTTGACTGTTGCTCAGTTTACAGTCGAGTACTAAAGTAAACCAACGACGACGGCCTAAAAACCCGAGAATCCAATTTTCATAAGACTAGGTCAATTAAAATTAAACTTGAATGTGAAGGCGTCTCTCTTTTAATTTGGCCCATCTTGCAGTCATTTCCTTTAGAATCATCTTGTCGACCAAGTCATTCTCGCTTTTCATCAGCATCAAAAAATTTAGCCTTTCTTCGGCAATTGTTGTCCTGTAGGCGTTCTTTATTTATATAAAGAGCTTAGTTTACTTCTTATGGATTTCTTACACCGTATTTAGAAAAAATCAGTATGCTATTGAGTAAGTTAAAATAAGCATTGAATTTATCAAAAAACTAGACATGACACAATGTAATTTTCTTTTAGCATCTTTTATTAGTATTGAAGAAAATAGTAAACCTAGAAGGACATAGTGGATGTGTATCGTTACACGATTACACGAGTAATTTTTTACCTATATATATATATATATATATATATATATAGGTAAATCTATTATATATGTATATATATATATATATATATATATATATATATATATATACAAATATTAAATTTTTAACAATCAACAAATAATCTCTTTTAGCAATATATTTTTTAAAATTCTTTATTCATTTTCTTCAAATCGGATTTTTTATAATCATAGATATTTGCATTGAATAGTTTCCCAGGGTCTATACTATTACACCTATATTTGGCTTGATCTGAAATAGAAAATAAATAAATATTTGAAGTTATAAAAATCTCTGAAAAAACTCTAAAACATTCCATCCCAAATTTTTACCCCTAAATTTGGGGGAAAAAACTTAAGCTGGGAACCCTACATTTTGGGTGCTTAGCGTTTACAAAGCCTGAAATACTTATTTGGCAATCTTACATATCGATTACAATCGTTGGGGTCGCAAAAACATTACTAATGTGGCTAACGTTTGCGCAAAGCCACGACGATCTATGTCAATAAGTGGGTCGAAATGAGCATTGAGAGAATTTTCAATACTCCCAGAAATAAAGATAGCAACTGTGGAAATTTCATTATTTGATGCCGTAAAGGATATTGTCATTCTCAATGTGCTGTCACAGGTAAATATAATTATGTGGAACTGTTCCACAAAAATTGATTGTAAATCATAATTAATTATTATGCATAAAATTTTCCTTTATTGTCAGTAACAGTAAGACAAATTGTAACTCCTTAAAGGTTTTGCTTTATTTTTTCTATTTTTCCATTTACGTCGACGTTGAAAAGGCCCAATTATCCATTCTATTTACTAAGTGGAAGGGGGAAAACGGTGAGCATGGTTGTCGTAAGTGCTTAGTGTAATGCACCATTTAAATATTCACACACTACCATCTGGTTGTTTTTCAGTTTGGAAAGAGCATTTGAATCTTTACTCAATGAACGTACTTTTTAATTTGTTCAGTCTAACTTGCTGGTTAAAAATCAATCATTTGTCAAATACAAATGCACACCAAACAAAAAACCATAACATGTGTGAAAGAGGAAAGAACCGCGGAATCAAATCACAACCCACAGAATGTCAAAATAGAAACACGATTGGGTCTAATCTCAGGTCGATTCTTCGTGGAGTATCGAATAGTGAAGAAGTGTTTTTGTAGTCGAGTGTTTTGTTAGTTTGTTTCATTTAAATAAAAGCGCGTATAATGTCACTACTTGATAAATGTAAAGAAGCGAAAACTAAATAAATTGTCGTGTTTGTTTTTTTATAGAACGGGTGATTTAGAGAAAAATCCAAAACCACAAACGTTTATTAATATTCAAAAAGCAGCAGATCGCAGAAAAGTTGATATGAGTAAGAAAATAGAAAGTTATACAGACTTTACCGCACACAATTGTTCCTGCCACCTCCTTATAGAAGCAAATGTTTCAGGTAACCAACATCGCTGGTCATCAAGAAGTGAATTAAAACTTGATACAAATCAGAAATGTTTAATTTGTGATAAACAAACAAGAAATAAGAACAAAACTCTTTTTTATGCTCTGAAATTTCAGCAGCGCAACAAATTTTGAATACTGCCAAGAGAATGTTTTCACAAAAATTGGCACTTGCGAAGAACCAGCTGATTTATTTGCAATGGAAGTGAGGTATCATAAACATTGTTATCGTGATTATCTGCGACTACCAAGAAATTCTGAAAATCCAGCAGGCAGACTCATCAAAGTCAAATACCACATGACATATTTAAAGAGGCATTTGAAAAGCTGATTAATGAACTGAAACATTAATTACCATCTCATTCTTTTGAAGTATCATTCTAAGCCAAGCGACTAGCTGAACTTCCTGAAATAGAAGATGCATTTGTCGAAATCGCGTTAGGAAATCCCTGCTTAGTGTCGAACAGCTAAAGGAATTGGAAAACATTTGCACTTTTTTTTTTAAACAAAATTCAGCGGCTGATGAATTTCGGTATAAGTTAATTTCCCAAAATATCGCTTTCGAGTTAAATTTATTAAAAGTAATTTGCACATCAGATGCTCTACATTTTTATGTATTATTAGTTTCAGCACAAACATATGTATGGGGAATGCTGACCAAACTCACCTACAGACTATTGATCACATCTTCTTAGGCTATGAAAGGAAGGATAGTAATTTATACCCACCACAAATGGCCGGAATAGACTTGTTTCCACTAATAATAAATCGGATGGCTTTGAGTTTCTAATGATTAACCATGATAATTAGAAAATAAAAAAACAACTTATCTACAAAAATAATGAAAGATTAATAATATTTTTGGAAAATAAAATCGACAAAATGAGGTGTCATTAAACACCAATCAGAAAAGCGTGACGTCACCCGTCGCGAAACACTATGTTGTAGCTGTCATTTTCGTATAAAGTGACCAGGTTATTTCGAATTTTCAGCAATTATAGTTAAATTAATATAGTTCGTTTTTAGTTTAATCTTTAAAGACATGTATAAATTACCATGGAATCAGGATTTAACAAAACAAACTGCAGTAATTTGCCCAAAATTGATGCCGTTATGCTTGACTAATTTTTTGCAATGATAATCAATTTTTGTTTGATACTTACACCAAAATGATCTCCACAGAAATAATCTGTGGAATTAGTTGATAAAGTAAGAGCATCTACCTCCTTGCCATTTTTAACCATTTTCTTCGTATTTCTTTATTGTTTGGAAGGTATATGAATAATTTGTCTGAAGTTTTTATCGTTGTACGTTCACATTGGGGCACTATACAGTATTTATAATACGAGGAATTCATTATTTATTAAAAAACACAATTAACCGCCATAAACAAACACTGCTGCTTCGCGAGGTGTGACGTCTTTTAAGACGCCATGACAGTCAATTTCAAGTTCATTTCTAAAAACTCAAAATACTAATGTAAAAAACCTATTTTTCTTAAAATAATATATTTTTGGGGTGAAATAGATGCTGAGCTATAATTTCAAACTAATTCCCAAATTATGTCAACTAGCCTATTGTTGATTCAACCGTGTAAATGTGCATCCAATTGTAAGACAATGGATTGCTCTTGTGAGAAATTATATATTAAGTGTATTTCTTTATGCAAGTGCATAAAAAACGGATTGTCAGTATAAAAAATTTGAAATTATAATTTTTTCTTTCATGATATGTTCAAATCTGGTTTTTTGAATCAAATAATTTTTTATCAATTTTTGTTTTTATTTTTAATTTACCTGTTATTTGACTAGCTGTAAGTATGTTTAATCATAAAAATCAATTGGATATTCTCACTAAAACAATCGTTATATTGATACCAAAGCATGTGTTTAGTCCATTTACTGGATGTTTAAAGGGAAGGGATGTAAAACAAAAATAGACCAATAAGACTTCTGGCAATATTCAGGATCATAATCTACATGCTTTTCTGAGTTCAAAACCATACACCGAATGCGGTCCTCACATTTTGCATACTCAACTCCATCCAACACCCGGTTAAATTCGACATATCGTTGTCTTACAATATTAATATAAACATGGATAGTTTCAGTTTTAATCCATCGATATTAGCAAAAGTTCTATATGCACTTCAGTGCTATCCTTATAAGCAGGATTAATGTGACGTAGAAAGTCAATATTATGCATATTAATTTGAATTACATTTACTAATCACGAGCCTTTAAGCCAATCTATTTTGAAATTTAATCTGATACACAATAATTGAAACGATTTAACAACAAAAGAAATATATTCTAGTACTTTGTAATGTTTGGATCCCGGATATTTATAAATGGCGATAGGACGTCATCACTAATTCGGCGTATCAAGCATTGGATATCAACAAGTTTGAGTTTTTTAATGTGAATTACATATTATAAATATAAAAAAGTATATTCATTTACACTCTTTAAAAAAGCTATAAAGGGACAAAACTGCTTCAGTATTGTTAATTGAATGAAAATGACTGACATTTTTATTGATGGGTGCAGCTTCAGATTTTTTAATGAGAATCTTTTCATTTAATATGAACGTGTATTTATTGAGTGCAGATTTTCGCATCATCACTTCTTAATGAAAGCAGTTGGATTGTGCTCTCAATGAGAAAAATAAACGGAGCTATCTTTCAAGAGAAATTTCATTAGCTACCTTAACTGTAAATAACAAAAATTGAAAACAATCAATTCGACACATTCGATTTTGCGGTCACAAAAAACGTACCAGAGTAATTTTTAATTTTGTAGAGATTGATTTTGTATGTCTGGTCTTATTTTCTTTATATTTGCCCCACTTAGATTTTACTATCTATATCGGTATAAAACTTTGAATATTCATATTGTTGGAACAGTCTGTATTTGTGATCTGTTATCTAGACTAGTTGTATTTCTTAACGGGTAGGTGTCATCATGCAGGAAGTCTAGTGTTTTGTGAAATTATCTATAATGTGCTTAAGTGACTTGTGATAGGAAATCGAAACTTAAAACCATGGAAATAGTAGCTTAAAATGTGTCCAATATTTCAATTATATAGGGACCAATTCTTAGATAAAAAGAAATAATAGGTTGAAATTCCATCGATTTAACAAATTTTCTTGAAAAAAACTACCAAGTATTGTTATTCAAATAGATCCAGAAATACTAAGTTATAATAATAAATTATATAATTATACAATTATTCTTTTATTTTAAAAATATACAAACTTAACGGAAAATTAATTTATTTATTTTTGGTTTTACGTGGAAATAAATATGATATTAGTTTATGATTGTTCAGACCAAAAAGGGGTTCATAATCAATGAATGGAAGTAAAATATATGCTACAACAATTATTGTAACTGACTTCTCATTACTATTATTTCTTTGACAGGGCTTATTTACCGGGCTCAATTTAACTGGAATTTCATTATATACTTTTTTATAAATTGATTTCAAATTAATATGGAGAATTATAAATATATATTTGGTAAATGACAATTGCATAGAGATTAAACACATTTAGCTGTCATGCAAATATGAGTTCACGAAATAAAAGTTAGTTACTGAAAAGCTCTCCTTTTTTTTTAAACACGTTATATCATTCATTTTTCTCTGAGTTATACACTGCTACTATTATAAAACTTGTTTATTTGCTTTCCTTCCGTTGAAAGGTTTTTTTTGATCTAATTTATGATGATAAAAATAAATTATTAAAATAAAAAAAATCATTTTAAAATTAATTTTATTAAATATTAATATTTTTCAGCCAAGGACATGATATGGGTGCTGTTTCTTGCTTCTGCCTTAAGTAAGTAAAAAATAAGTTCCAGTTATATAGACAGAAAACTAAATGAAATAAAATAAAATTAACCTCAATTTTGAATAACTTTCACTGAGACAACAGTAAATGAACAAAAGAAATTATTCATAAATATACTTTTCGTTAAGCACGGTAACAGATAGATGACACAATGCTTTTGAATGTCATAGTTTCTGTATATTTGATGAACACATGAACACAGAGGAATTTCTTTAAATAGTATTAGAAATCTTTCTTATACAAGATTTGTGATATAATACATATATGTTGAATCCTTTCTTCAATCAATTTCCATTTATATTAGGTGGGTTAAGTTTCTTTTCTATTATTGAATTTACTTCCAACTTCTACTGTACTTTAATTTCTGAAGTGTTGTTTATCTTCAGGACAGTATTTGGAGGAGGGTATCTGGTGTCTCCACAAAAAAAGGCCCCCGCAATAAAATTAAGATTTCATTCGTTAACATGAAAATTTGATTTTAGATAATTCTTTTTTCTGAATATATATATATATATATATATATATATATATATATATGTGTGTGTGTGTGTGTGTGTGTGTGTGTGTGTGTGTGTGTGTGTGTGTGTGTGTATGTGAATTTGTCAGTAGATACTAAGAAGATCTACTTTATCGTCTACTTGGTCACAATAAATGATTTTATTAAAAAACTTGGGTAAAAAAATGTGACCCTGTTTATCTCCATAAAAGTTTCCATTTTTATGACTCAAACTTATCACCACGCTTACATTATCTTTGTATGTATGTAACGGAATCTTTGAACTCGATTTCTGAACACTTCAAACGTCCGATTTATTTGACAATGACAATATGAAAATTTCATAAATTCGTGCCATGATCTTGATGAGCTTGATATTTATGTATATATGAAAATATGTACTCGATATTCATATTATTAAATTAATTCGAAATTTCACACAATTATCAAAGATCGATGAAAATATACGTATAGCTGCATGAATATATTATGTTAAAAATAATAGATTATGAAATTAGAAAAAGCACGCTATAGTAGCTAACCAAACTAAAAATGAGAAAATAATTTTTTAACACCTCAAATAAGGGTAGAATTATTGATAAAATATATGAGTAATTTAATGTTATAAAGGACCCCACGCTTTTCTACATTTATTTATAATTATATCTTTTATTAATCACTACGACTATAAATATTGATCATTATTATTATATATAGCAAATTTTGGTTTCTCTTTTTATTTCAATTATTCATTTTATAGTGAGTAGTTGAATTTTAGCACATACATCAAAATTTCGCAGGTGATCAAATGCGTTTTTTAAGGGAATGAAAAAAAAAAAAAATTTTTTCATCGCTCTATCTATATTTAGTCCTTTTCTGTTGAATTATATATATATATATATATATATATATATATATATATATATATATATATTTAAGTTTTTTTTAAATGATAGAACTACGTCCTTACAAAAAGCTAGAATGTTTGCTCATATTAAACTGTAGTGCTTTCACTATTTAATAAGAAACAGTTTCGAAAATATTAGTAAATACTTCAATGGAAATTAAACAAAATATCACGGTTTTGTAACAGCATCAACGCGTAAAAAATGTCATTCTCATTTTTAATTGCTGCCATTCTTAATTCTAATAATAGTTGTTTCAATTGAGTTGTTTACATAATTTTTAATGTTACACTTCATTTCTTATCTAAAAAGTGTGACAAATTATCAATCACTTCTAAAAACATCTTAACAGAATTGGTCCATTGACTCTTCTCATTTTCTCTATAATTTAAAATGTTTGAAATGTAATCTATTGGAAACGAATGTTACCGTTCATTAATCGGTAATAAATCTGTATTATTACTCTCATAAAAAACAAGAAATGGTGAAATTTATCATGTTTTTACAACCGGTTACACAAAATAAACGTCAGCTACTAAATAAATAATAATGAGGATTTTTTGACTCGAAACAACTACAGTGAGTGGACTATAGATAACAGTTCAGGCCGATATTTGGCAGTATTTATTATATTTCAAGAAAGTTGCTACACACATCGATTTTTCTTCAACAGTCACTTGTCATCTCCCTCGTTTTCATTTCCCCAATCTCTTATTTTTAATTCGGTAATAAATCATGTGCATTCGGATGGAGTATTTATACATCATAATAGTCATTGATTGTTCTATAATATTTATAGTGCCTTTCCAAAAAAAACTTGATGAATGCAAAGTACAACGTCTCTTAAAAATTACATGCGATACCTTTGGTTTGATAATGTGTCATCTTGTCGCTACGAGTACAACAAGTAAATTTACACAAACATTTAACATTGGGTTGAGTTGATAAATTTGAACATTATTTCAATACATTCAAAATAGTATATTCTACTTCCGAATGAGTTGAAATTATTTCCATTTTTAAAAATTGGAATTGTGCGAGAACAGTAAATTTATTCAATCAAAAACACAAAATTTCATCACTCATACGTATTGGAGCTAGTGAAAAAAGTAGCTAATCAAATTAAGAACTTTGTAAAAGTAGTGTTAGAATTGAAGCGAGAAAGAGGGTGTGAATATCGAAAAAAATCGTTGACGGTTTTAACTCGGAAATCTTTATTTAAATTACTTTCTGATTATATGCCATGACAGTTGAAAAAATGAAAATTTCTTGGGCTTGAACATAATACGAATACTATATGGTTACGATACTTGTTATTCATGTGTACCAGGTGTTGCTCTCGGCCTCATATTTGAAATCGGGAAGTACCTGGAAATTATTTTTAATTTGTATGTCCAAATAAATAAATTATGAAAATTTTTTATAAAATTAACCTATCTGAGAGAAATAATAAAAACATTCATCGTATCTTCCATAAAATTCGACGTATATTTCATATCCCAAGTTTCAGTCAATCTACTCAGATAAGGAGTTTCTTATCGCCGGCGCCGTTTATCGATAACATTAGCAGTAATTATTGAAATAGTCATTGAAATCATAATAAAAAGGGTGAGGAGAGTCAATTATAATTTGTTTGTACAGAATTGTACTATACCGTATCTACAACCATAGTAGGTCTAATTTACATTTGATATAGGGATAGAAAATGGACATTTTCGCGTTTTAAATAGCGTGCATGTTGCTTATTGGTGAAGTCGAAATTATTACTGCTACAATGTTGAAAAAGAAGTATTTTTTAAAAAACTAAATTTTGAAATATCGATTAAGTAGAACCGAAGCTATGAACGCTTTTTGAAAAAAACATTCCACACTCCCTCACCCCTTACTTGATAGTAGTTGAAACTTTTAATTAGAAATATGCAAATAATTTGTTGAAAATGCAATGATTGATTTTGTTATGCCTATAATTAGGTTGTTTTTAAAAAAAATTAGCATTTTTAAATTTTATACGGAGAAACTTACCTAAAAATAATGTTCAGCTTCGTGTCAAAACAACATTGATATTTTTTTCAGCAGGTGTACTATCGAGGGTCTCTAATATATTGCAGAGAGCCGTTCTTATAATTCTGATAGCAGAAATTCTTCAATAAGTCCCCTCAATTAAATAAAATGTTCTTTTTTGAGAGATATATCTAAGTCGGCAGCTCTCCATTTCCAGTGTTTAGATTTGGGTTAACGCGGCTCATGTATTGATTCTTATAACTACGGTTATTGTAACTCTCTAGCAATGCTAACTGTTCAAATTTACATATATTGGGTGGAAAACTTTGATTAGTCTACCCTATGAATTTGTGGAACTAACTCGAATATTGGATTTAAAATGCCTCCTATAAATAACCGACATATCTTCAGATTCAGGTACCTGTAGGTATTCAAATACAAATTGAGCTTGTAACACCAAACAGTACTCTCAACTTCTCCATTTTTATATAAAGAGTTTTCAGATACAGTGAGTTGTAGAGTATTAATTATAAATTAAGATGCATGATTATTATAGTATTATTATTTGAAATCCATATTCAAATACACCTATTCCCCGATTTGATATGTTCCTGAATAAAACATGTAAATCGGAAATTAAAAATTTTTAAATCAAAACCGTGTAAATCGAAAAGCTTGCAAAAATATCATAATTTTGCTATTTAACAGGTGTTTTAATTCACCATACCTAGACTGTTTAACAAAAGTTTAATAATTAATTTTTATTCCAAATTAAAATGTTTTAATTTTTTTATTTTAATTAAACCTCTTTGGTAAATTGCCATCATTTCCCTCCAAAATTTCCCGCATTTTTTTCTCTGAATTTTACTTTAATCACAACCGTTAATTTATAATAATCTAAATTATACACTCACTTGTAATTTACGAATATGAAAAATTAAATCTTTCTGAAACTTTCACTCAAATACAATTTTCCGTAGATAATTTTATGCGAAGAAATACAGGCACAGTGTGCGTGTGCAGCAAGTCAGCACATGAGCTGGGGATTCCCCGTAATATATATACACAGCGCACGTGTTCAATCACAGTAGCATTCAGTAGAGTGCGATAAAAACAAAAATAAATTATTTTGGAAAACCGTGTAGAAGCGAAACCGTGTAAATCGGGGGATAGTGGGCGATGGTGGGCCAAGTCCTGACCAGATATAATAAGGAAAAATATAAATTTATCTATAGAATTAGTTGAAAAAACCATACAGAGTTATATTTGAGAATATATGAAGAAATAATTAACAAGCTCTCAAAAAAAACATAAGATAACTTAAAAATCCTTGGTAAGACACGTAATATCAGCACTCAAAAAGTCGAATTTATTCGAAATTTCGCACACTTATTAGAGACGTGCTCAGACGTGTCTATTTCTTAATTTCATGATCAAAGGAAAACGCGGTATTTTCAGGAAGGAAGCTTAATAACTACTTATAAAAGGAAAGTAATAGACGCACAATTTATCCACTTCTTGGATAAGTTACCAACTTTATTAAAAAATAAATGATAGTTTCAATGAATAGAAAAAACGCTTTAATAGCAAACCAAATATAATGACTATTTATATCAGTATCTATCAACATAAAATATTTACATAAATGGTCATCAAGTACCGCACGATTAAAATGATATCACTCTATCCTCATTTAAAGTGTTCAAAAATTATTATCAAATTTTCAGTTGGATTTGCTATTAAAGTGTGCTGTTTTTAGTTTTTTTTTAAATTCTTATATAGTGAAATGTCAAATCCTATGATAGAGAAATTATTTTATACTTCACCTAGTGATTCTGTAGAATAACTAATCAATACATATATCTGAAATACCCTATGATAGACCGTTAAAGTATAAAATACATAGTTTAAAAGTTTATTCATTTAAATGTCAATGATCTTAAGGAAAATACAGTTTGTCTCTATATTTACAGTAGATTAGGGAAGAACGGTACTCAAATTCAATAATTTCGTTATCAGTTGATAGAGACACGTTTTTCAGTATTAGTAAATCAAAATTCATATAAAATTGGAATTAAAATGTGAGAAATGTGGTTCTCAGATGAAATTACGGATCAAAATATAAAAATTTCATGTCTTCAAGCAAATGTGGATTAAACAAAAGAATAAATGGCGAATGATTGGTTTTTCAATTGATTTTCCAATATTAACACGGCTAGCTATGATAAAAGCATATTTCTATGTGCAATTTAACGACTGCTCGAAGAGGATACCAGCAGACAAAACCAGTTCAATCTGAATAAAAGCAATAAAAACCATTCCATACTAGTGTATATGCATAAGAATACAAAGGGGAACTTGCTTCGAATAAATTCAAAGGAATACATTTTAAACAATGTATTTTTTAATCGAATGTTCGCCTTTCTCAGCCCGATCTTGCACTATTCACAATAAAGATCTCCACTAATAGTTTTTCCAGGTTTCAGCTGTTCAAAATGAATAATTCTACGTACAATCCACTACAAACACCGAGGCATCTTTTGGGATATAAACTCGACTTCGCCGTACTTCAAGGTGCCTTTTGCATCCTCCGGTAATCAAGCGATCAAATAACGGTTGTGTGTGATGGATCGATTGGCTTTGTTCTCTTCCAAACATCTGCTATGCTCATTTTTCCAATCTCTTTACTCCTTGGAATTCGACCGATAGAAGGGAGGCTGTAAAAATGAAAATAATAATTAAAATTAAAATACGCTTACCAGTGAGAGCACCTTGATATACATATATACTCCAAAAAAATGATCATAAGTCATTAAAAGAAAAAAACAGGAAATAACAAACTACGTGAAAGTAAGTTATAAGAACAAATGCGGAAAAATTCAAGAGGTTATAGAAATATGGAAGTCGTTGGAAACTTAGAATGTATTTTTTGCCGACCATTGTTCGAAAAGGAGATAAAACTTAATTAGAAACTTAATAAATAAAAAGAACTTGGAAGCAGATATTAATAATAAGATACATGAATATACATTTAGATAAAATAAAAATAGTTTCAATATTTAGACTACAAAAAGATACAATGAGAGAGGGCTAAAATCAATTACCTGTAATAAAAACAATTCAGAAAAAATAACTTAGATGGTAAATAAAATAAAATTTCCGACATTTTTGAAGAATTACATGGATAGATACTACAAAACAGCTAAAAATCAAGAATAGTAACGATCTTAATTTTGATTATTTCGAATGATGTGGGAGAAGAATAGGTGCTTCTATTTCATGCGAAAAAATTCGGCAAGTGATTGCCCGTATTCTAATGTGTCTTTTCTATGAGAACATTTCCTCTGTTCACTATAATAAGATGGTAAATGACTCAAATTCAAAGGAAGATGTAGACTTTTATAAATTCTATTCAATCGCAAAGGACTAACCATAGGTATTTTTTCAACATTCCTGTTACTTTTTAAGAGGATGATAAATAAGGTAAGGGATGTTACTTTTTATCTGTAATATAACAGGAATTTTGAAAAAAATGGTAGATAATTCCTTGAAAATTCAAGTTTCTATTTTCATTAAAGATAAATGAAAACTTTATAAAAGTTTTATTCGCCATCTTGAAGTGTAGGTTTATTCGAATATTCGAATATGATAAGGCTGAGGAAATTTTGTTAGAGAATAAATCCATCATAATTTCATAACCGCAATATAATCCCCTGAATTTAGTCGCATAAATTGACGCCTTGAATGTGGAAAACAATTGAAAAAGTCACGATAACTATCAAGACAACAATTAGTCTTAAGTAGATTCTGATAGAGTATGATACCTAGACGTATTTAACATATTGTGGTGCTATATTCGAATTATCAAAAAAAAATAATTTAATATTAATATTATTATGTATATATTATTTAATCATTACAATATTTGTATCTGGGACCATTATAAATGTTTCATTTCTCTTTATTATGATGACATACACCATATTGATTCGTAAACTATTCTTGGGAGAGAACTAGTTTGTGTTATCTTATTTGCCTTGAAAATAATACATAACAACAGGGAGTCAAGGCATATTCCAGATTTTTAATCAATTTCACTTTACGTATTTTTCCAGTTCCAATTCAGCAATCACTACAGTACAATGATATAGATATATTAACTAACTATGACGTCCAATTTACAAATTTGCAAGTAGCGAATAATCAAGCCCCTAAGCAGAAACAAGGTTTCAGTGCTGGTAGCAGTTTAAGGAGTATAGCGGAAGGTTCATCAAATGCTGCTGACGATGCTGTAAATAATCAAGACACTGCTGGTCATCAAGCAGCTTATGTTGCCAAAAATACCTTGGCACAATCGGCGGCAGCAGTAAGTTTATATTTTTAAGTTAATTCGTTCTTCACTCATTTTTCCATGTCAACAAATATCTTTATTACTAAGACTAAGGTAACTGATTGAAAATCTTTGTTGTCTCTTTTTTTCTACACACATTTGTAAGAAAAGACTCACAAATATCGAAATTAATTTATAAACAATTAGAATTAATGGTTGTCATCATGTAGTGAAATAGTTGCATTGGGTTTGCTTAGGTTCTGTTCATTAACCAAGTCGGCACAAGCTCAAACCCAGGTCAATATAATATCAATATATGGCAATTAAACATATAACACCTGTTGAAAGGTAATGCCATATAGTCTCTAAATACGGACCATTGATAAAATGTAGGTCGTTTCTATTTGTTGGCAACAGGCCGAAGTGAGAAGTCATCTACATTCGATAACGAGCATAACCTAAAGAAAGAAAATAAATCGGGAATGAATTATTATTTCATTATTACTAGAATAAATAGACCACCACCAAATCAGTTGAACAGCAGATAATACTCGCCAAGTTTCATCACATCACTTATATGTTTGGATAATTTCGGAATTAGCACTATTACATAATTAGAAATTTATTGAATTCTCTCAAGAGATATACTACAGAAATTGATATATTGTTTTTTTCTATTTACCAAATAGACGAATAGGAATACATTTCGAAACACCTTTTTTATGAAACATCTCCAACTTTTTAATAATAAAAATAGTTTAGATATGAAGTACAATATAATCGAATTCCTGAGTTATATTATGACATTCGTTTTGAAACTTTTTCGTCTAAAACCAAAAGTTGTATTTATTTATTGTACGAAGAAACATAAACAATGTGCTCCTGAATACTCCTTCTAGCTAAAAAACAGAACACCAAAGAGGTTAGATAAAAAATTTGACCAAAGTAGGCCAGAGTATAAAAAATTAAAAATGACATTTATCAGCTACATTTGTATGCACCAAAACTTTCCAATTCAACCGCCAGTGGCGAAGGAATTTGCATTATTTATAACAATATAATATAAATATAATATTCTTCTTTTTTGTTAACGCAAGGTTCCACTATTCATTGCGCCGTTGTCTTGCAACCAATATCTTGTTGACAACCAGGATTTATGGATCAAAATAAAAATATGTGTTATTCATCTCGTTAATATCGTAAAATTCAAGAGATTTTTGTCCTTGTAAATTTGCCTTGGTATCTAATCATAACGTTATTTTTGAAGCACAATTCTATAAATGCTGGACACCTGTCACACGTATAAACCAATGTTATTAACCTAACCAATGAAATAGATATTGATAGATACTTTTGTGAATAGTATAAACTATATAAAATAGTGAAGCGACTAATTTCACTTTTCATTTGTTATAATTTAATAATATTTGAGGCTTGAAAAAATAATAACTTACATGTAGCGATTAAATGACTGGAAATATTCCAATCATATTAATGATATGTCTGTCGTTAATTATATTTCGTTTTTTTTTTATTTTTTTCATGTTCATTGATATGATTTGAGAGTTTCGAAAAATTTATTAAAATATAAATCTAAAAATTAAATAACAAATAATATTTATTATATCTTTTAGGCTTCAGCTACAGCCCAAGCTGCATTAGCAGGAAAGCAAATTCTTCTTCAGGGGCTCGAACAACAACATAGAGATGCTCAAACTGCTCTTATGGGAGAGAAACAGCAGTTAATGCAGGTATCATTTGCAAAATCTCGTCAATCTTAATTTGTTGTTGATAATAAAAATGTATGAAAACTGGAACCAAGATAATAAATGAAGCAAATAATCACATAGCTTTACAAGAACTGCTTCTTAAAGTAATCACCCTATTCTACAATTCGAACCAATATCATAATGGAAAATATGAGAAGCTAACAAATAATAACTCTGAAATATTGTTGATACAGATCGAAAATAATTCTCCTAGCCAAGAGAATTTTCGATGATTTGACTTCTGAACATGAGGAGCTATAACAAAGACATGACATGACATGAATATACTCTATGTTTTGTTTTGATATATTTACGGTTATGAATACTGTATTACTGATATATACTGGTGCTAATACTGATTATCCTATAAAAATTCTCACTTTTACAGGCACAAAGAGCAGCCGATCAAACAAACCGAGCAGCACAGGAAGCAAGAACACACGTCCAGGTCCTTCAAAATACCTTAAATGCTGCCCAAGCTGCAGCAGATCACGTTACCCAGGCAGCTAATGAAGCTGCTGGGGAGTTAGCTGCTCAGCAAGCTATGGTTGGTTCTGCAAAGGATAGATTAGAGAATATAGGTAAGCAGTTAGCCGCTGTCAGGATAGATTTTCAAGCTACACAAGCTGCTGCACAGAAAGCTCAAGCTGCAGCACAGTTGGCCGCAGCTAATGCTGCCGCGGCAGCCGCTGCAGCTGCAGCTGGCTTAGCTAAAAATGCCGGGAAAAATCCTCTTCCTCCACTTCCGCCCCCACCCAAACCTGATCAAAACGGTGGAAATGGTGGTGGAAACGGCGGTGGTAAAGGAGGAAATGGAGGAGGGGGTGGAGCAAAGAAGGCAGGAGGTGCATCCGGAGGGGGTGGAGGTAAATCTTCAAAATACAGCGCGGATGTTGATTATGATCAGGATTCTTTTTATCACCCTTTGTTCTATGGAGAAAGTTAACAAGTGTAGTACGTGATGTTGTTAATTTTTTTACTGTTTCTAAAAAATAAATTTATAAATATCAACATTTGTATTATTTTATTCATTAAGAAATAGGTTCTATAATTAATTTATTCTCACATCGAACAATCCCAATAATTTAAAATGCATCCAACAATCCATTGTGAATCAGTTCCTAACAATTTTACATACTCATTGCATGATTATGTCAGGCAGCGTGCTTAGCAATAAGCCACTTTTCTGCCCGGTAATAGTCCGACCATATTTTAAATGAGCTTGGTGCCCTTTAAGGCGTACTTTAACAGACCTCCTAGTTTTCCCAACATACTTCCAATTAGAATCATTGGAGCGAATTCATATAAAAATAAGCAAAGTGAAATGTGCTACTACTAAGACCTCCTGTTTTTCCTATGAAAAAAGGTCAATGAATCAGCTTATCTCCTTTTCTTTTTCATAACCGTTAAGTATAGCTATAGACATATTCAACCAAATTATTTTCTATATTATCCACAAAAAGAAATATTGTGTGAACACTGTCTAAAACCGTGTTTTCGTTCAACTTCTGTATTCAACTGAATAGAAATCTTCTTTCGGCAGTTATACCAGTTTGTTACAGCACTACACTGTTAGACGATTAACAATTCAATTTGTATAATTTTGCTAGTGCCGAGAAACTCAAACGTCTTGGAAACACCTGATAATCTCGATAGTCCAAATAATATGAATTAGAGTTAAACCTCTTCTGAGTAGATTTCAAATTTGTAATTCAACCGATTTACCGTTTTAAGTGATTTTGGTCTATCCTTACTGTTTTGTCATTATCGGAATATGTATTAGCATACGAATCTAATTAGGTTCCAATCAGAAAAGTCTTTTTAATGAATAGTTCAAAGTAATACATAGATCTAAAATGATGTCATTTTGATAATAGTCAACCATTACCTAAAACAGTAGGTCCAGGTTTCCAATTTTTCTTTTTTTAAGATGGTTCTTAATAAAAGCAAGACAATTCTGGTGATAATAGGGTGCGGAATAAAATCTACATTTGAAAGTGAACTGTTATGAATGATAAAATAAAAAATATACATGATGTTCCAATGAAAATTTGACCCTCCATGGGGCTCTTCATAATGTAAATCAAAACGTCAAATTTTATTGGGAGAGAAAAAAATTTTCATAGAAAATTTATACTCAAAAATGTAATATCCTGCAGCTCCGCATCAATTTCCTATTCTTGGTATAATGAAACATCATTTAAAAGGTAATTTATTTATATAATTGTTTCCAATTTATGAAATAATTTTGAGGATCTTTTGGATTCAACTAATTTAGTTTTTGAATATTTTTTGAATATTTTGATTTATGAAATAACTTATATTCGATTTTACTAATTTCAGTATTAATGCAAAAAACTTCAAATGAAAATTCTGATTTCTGACACCGGAGGTATGTACAAATAAAGGATTTTTTTTAAATACGGTGTCAGTTCATTTCGAACATTTTATTCATTCATTTGAAGAAATTTTAACTTTTTCATTTTATTACTGATATTCATCATACAAATTAGTAAAATCCAAGAAATATTTTATTTTATAAATTTGAAGAGCTGTGATGTTTTATAGAAAAATAAATTACTTTCCAAATAACCATTCGACCACACTACTTAAAAAAATTAGCGATTGCTGTGGGACTGGGAAGGGTTTTGTTTTTCAGCACGAAAATTTTGGCTTTTGGTTCTTTTTTCGTGTATGTTAGATTCATTGCATATAAACATGAATCTTCAAAGATATAGAATCATACGACATTCCACATTGTTACATTTAGGACTTTTCGGAAATTACATCTCGAGTTAAGATCACTTATCAGCTGATTGTGGATCCTAGCCCAGAACGAGATTTACCCCTTCGCACGGATTAATTCTAATAAGCTATTTTTATGTTGAAATTTCGAAAAGTATAGAAACTGTGTACCTCAATAACTTATCGATGACGCTGCTCATGAAAATTAATATTAGACAGACATTAAAGGGGTATAAATAATTTTTGTAAATTCAACAAATGATAGGCGAATGAAACAACTGATCAGCTGTGTGGCCTATCTACTAATATTTATCCGTAAAAAAATAAAGAAAATAGAAAGCAACATTTCCTCACACAGAAGGACCTTATCAGCGCACGTGATTTTATTATAAAAACTATTCGAGCTCAATATTTTTCTAAGAAAATCGCTGGTTTGTCGAATAATAGATCTATTTTTGGAAATAGATACTTACCGGTATTTTACGGGTTGGAGACTGTCTTGCCAATGCTCGGTGGAATATAAGCAAGCATTTCCGCTAATAATCATGAAGTGTCACATTGCTGATTGGGACATAGTAGTAGTAATCTGCGCTCAGGCTTGGCCTGAGAGACAGAGTTTGGTCTCCACGCGCATCTATAAAACGTATGTAGATTTCGCTAAATTCATTTGTATGGCAACTAAAGCTATTCATATCGAGGTTGTAAGTGATCTGTCCGCTGACGCTTCTCTTGCTACATGAAATCGGTTTATTGCTCACAGGGGAAATCCGCATGGCATTTACAATGACATTGATACCAATTTTGTAAGCACTAGCAATAAACTAAAAGAGTTTTATCATTTCTCCAAACCTAAGTCCGCTTCTGATAATGTTAAAACGTATTTGGAGCAAAATGAAACTCAAGGGAAATTTATTCCCCCTCGATACCCGCACTGTGGTAGACTATGGGAATCCACTGTGAAAGGCGCTAAATATCATTTGGTTCGATTATTGGATAATTCGTGATGTACATAGTTTCACGCAGATAGAAGCTACCCTAAATTCACGACCGTTGTATCCATTATCATCCGATTCAAATGATCTCCAGCCGCTGACCCCTGGTTAGTGAAAATCAACCTTTGGATTCAAAATTTGCATGCTCAGATTGCGTGAATATGTTACTTCCAATATTCGAAAACTCTATATTCGCGGTTAGGGATGGATAATCCTAGTTTTAGATATAGTTGCGGATTTATTTTTGTGTTTCCTAAATTCTGAAGTATCATTTAGGACCCTACTCATTCAAAGCATTTTAACAAAAACAAAATGTTGAAAGGTTTGTTGTTAATGAAGAGTAGATACATAAATACAGATGATGATGATGATATACGTTTTATTGTCATAAGAAAATTTTACAAGTGATACAATTTTTTGTGCGATAATATAAAATAACAATTTGGATTAATAATAATTATTATAATATAATATAATATTATAATATAATATCTTAATACTAAATTGAATTATGCCAGTCTATTGAGTCTAAGGTAGATAGTAAAATTTTACCACGAAATAAAAGGTCTTTCAAATCTTAGTCAATTTCCAGAACTTATTGAATTTATTTTCCATTTTTAGTTCTGAAGGTAGCTGATTGAATAATTTTTTAATACTGCATATGATGGAATTTTTGTGCAGATTAGAAGTGGGTATTATACTAAGGTGGCTTGTGGCCTATTCCACTGCATGTTCAGGTCTATTGTGATTCTTCATATCTAGATCACCTATTTCTGTTTCAGCTTTATTCTCCTCATAAGGGTGAGACACTAAATCCTTCGTGTATCTATTTCCTGGCTTTCTTAAGCAAACTATAGGCTTATCAAACTGTGCAGTATGTTAAAGTATGCGCTCTGAAATTCCTTCCTCTGATTGACAGATTTTGTACAAGAACTAGTCTGTCAACTCATATAATTATAGGTGTATTAATCTGTACAATACAGATCTAGCCTTGCCTTGGACGAAGTTATGTAGAGGTGGTGGTTTAAGGAAGACTTTCTTTACAGTTGTAGAGATAGTTAAAGTTAAAGGATAACCTTTATGGGTTGATTGATAATATCTTTATAATTTTTATCTGCTTCGTGTTTCTCCGCCATGCCATCGAAACATGAGGTATCTTTAACTTAACTACACCTATGTAACACTTACTCCATCTGTTGCGTTATGCCGTAACTAAGTATGCAAGAAATCAACTAATTTACAGAAACCAATATTACTTATACATGTATAATTGGAAATTCCCCAAAATAGGATCCCATTTCGCGCTCATTAAAAAACATTTAAAATTATAATTACATTTAGCAAACAAGAAATCAATAAAGCTGTAGAACAGTGTCTGAAAAATATAAATAAGCTTTGCTGGAGATGTTGACATATGCTTGACTCACCCTGTATTTTGAAAAATCATCAAATTATTTATTTAGCCTCGAAGGTTATATTTTAATATAATATTCGCCAATGTAACCCAATACAAACGTAAACATCAAATTATAATATAATTTAGCTCTTTCTTTTATCGATACCGTTAACCGTAAGAGTGAGACTGGGTCACGTTTGCTTCAGTCAGATACCAACAGTTGGAGTACGGACATTGATTGACCACGGTATTAATGGTCAGTTCTTTTCGTATTATATCAAAATAGTACAAAAACTTAATAATTGTGGCGAATTAGAAAGTGATAATGAGGTGTACACGTGTCCTTTTGTTTATTACAATATTAGGTAAGGACTTCATCATTCTCATAGTGTAAATATCTTGTACAGTATCCAATTTATTGAATTGGTCTATTGGGGACAAGTGGATTTAACATTTTTTGTAGAATGAGGTTATTTATGTAGTTCCGGAATTTTTAAAAAGTTCTCTTTCGAATTTTTGGAAAGTACTTGAACAAATTGATCCAGAATATTAATTTGGGAGGTATACGTTAAAATATATAAGTTTGAAATGAATTATGCATTAATCGTACATTGAAAATGATTAGTAGTAAATATAACAAAATGAACTGGAGTCTAATAAAATGGTTTGAAAAGTGTCAACAAAACTAAAATTCTACTAATTTATTTATATTATATTCGACTAGGTTTACTCTATGATGAAGTTTTAAGTTTTAAAATTATCTCGAAGCTTTCGTATTTGTTTATTTTACATTCCAACTGCTCTAGGAAGATCTTACGCATAACATTCTTCAACTGAAATGTTCTTTTTTCCAAAATGTTCTCCATATTTTAGGGTCGTTAATCCTATTAATTTTGAAGAAAACATCCAATATAAAAAACGTACTAACAAGTCTGTGTGTTCTAATATTTTTAGGAGATCATATATTTTAGTCTTTTTTCTCACAAAATTATCAACTATCTATCTGTATAGAACGTGAGTTTCCAAGGTACAATTTTCTCCATCGAAACAATTAATGTTTAAGATGAATATTATAAGCCCATCCATTTATAGTTCGCAACGTGTATTATACCGTTATTTGAACATTTTGATTGTTCTTTCTGAAGTGTTTTTAATTCTAATTTTATCGTCTGTAAAATGGGCCTAATTTTTATCAACAGCAAGATATTGATAAGAGTTAGATATATGCAAGCCACTTAAGTTTTTCTCCTTCACTTATCTATAAATGTCATTTCAAACTATTATTTGGGTGAGAGATGGACGACAAGATTTTTTTACAAAAACCCAATTGAAAAAGCCGACTACTATATGGGCTCCGTTACCGTCCATTACGATAAAACCGAATTTGTTATCGTCTGCTAATAGAGCAGGTAGAGCTTCCGTGTGGAACTTATTGTCGCATAGATAGAACGAGGTATTTATTGGTTTGAACGGTTCGAAATCTATGTTTACTTTTTTTTCTTTGCCTTCGTCCGTGACAATCGTTCCACAGTATATTACCAAACCGTTCGGGAGTACTTTTGTATACAATTTTAAACGATGTTGCACTGAAGTAATGGCACCAAGTACTGAAAGCCTATGTACCTTAGACTTCATATTAGAAGCAGTAACAAATTCGTCGGTTACTATAAGAATCAAATTCCATGAAATATATGTCTATGAATAAACAAACTTTAGAATGCCGTCTTCAACTTGAGCGAATGTGAAGGTAATGCTCACAGTTTCTTTCTAGTATTGTGCATTTGGAACTTGCCAAAGAGTTGAACAAGCTATTAGGAAAAAACATGAAGGCTAAGAGTTTGAAAGAACAGATTTTTTAGAAAAGTCGAATATTTTGCTGTGTAATAACGCACCATCATGTTTATCTGATTTCTTTCAATAATTAAAAGACGTAAAAGCACGCAGCAGGGGCTTATTTCGAAGGTGAAACCTCATATTTTTCTCATATTTTCTCATATTTTTTGACACTAAAATTATTCATCTACTACTAATATTATGTCATGCAAACAATAATTTATTGGAAGTCAAGTGTGAAATATTCTTCTTATAATATTTAAAACACATTTTCATTTGAGTAAGTTTTGGAATTTTTTTAAATTATTATGCATCACATAATGAGATTAACCGTATTATTAAAAATAATGAAGTTCAAATTGTCGAAACAACGCTAAAAACGTCATTTCTGTAAAAGCGTTGGTCTCGTGAGACGTATGACGTCACACGCTAGAGACCAAGTTAACTGCACAACTGAAGTGAATTTCATACTTTGTTTCTGGATTAACAGGGTTGTAGTTCCACGAAGTTAATACAAATATGTTTTTAAATAATTTAAACGTTCTGCTCGTTTCTGTAACAACGAGTGTCAAAAAAATTAATATTGTGGTTAACATTACCTCGAAAAAACTCAAAAAAACATTCAAATGTTTCTATGTGTCAAGTTCACTGTTATATAAATAATATTAAACTTAAATATACTTAAATATTTAATACCACAGCTCTTAAAAAAGGCATATTCTTGCATAGGCAATTGTTTTGTCTATATATACACTACCGGTCAAAAGTTATCGCCCAGCCGATAATACATCCATTATATTTCAAAATAATCCACTTCCTCTTTCATATTGTCAATTAAAGGTCGGAACGGTGTCTTATAAACCAATGATAATAGTGTCCGTTATTTGTTTACTTTATACGAGCAAATGTTTATATACACATCTCCAAAAGTCTTGGCCCCCCTTGGTAATTTTTCACAAGTTTATTTTAATTTGAGGATTTTTTGTTTGCAAATACTTGTTTATCTTATCATACAAATAAAAACAATTATAAAGTAAAAACTTGTATTCGTGTAAAAATAAGCAGAATTTTGTAAAATAAATCCGAAAAAAAAAACAAAATAAAATCTTTTTTTTTTTAAGAAAAAAATGTGAATACTGAAAATAACATAACTTAATAACTTGTGTTTCCACCTCTTCTTGTAATTAATTCTCCAACGCTTCTTGGCATGCCACGAATTAGCTCATCAATAACATTATTGGGCATATTGTTCCACTCTTCTTGAACAGCTGCAGTTAGGTCACGGAGAGTTAGAGGGGGGTTTTCTCTATTGGATATTGCTTTGCCAAGATAATCCTATACATGTTTGATGGGATTCATGTCTGGCGAGTTTGCTGGCCAGTTTAATCTTTGGATATCTCCCTCTTGTAGCATATTCTGTACCCTTGGTACGCGATGTGGTCTGGCATTATCATCTTGAAAAATAAAATTTGCTCCATATTAGTTGCGCAAAGGTTGCACGATTGCTTGGATAATGTTTTGAGCGTATATGGCACCGGTCATTGTTCACTTAATAAGAATAAGTGGAGTGCGGCGACCATACATTATACCCCCAAAACATAACTGATCCACCTTGATAAGGGACAACGCCTCTTGCGAAAATTAGTCGCTCTCGTCTACCTGGACCTCTCCAAATTCTTTCCCGGCGACTATCACTCTGTAGGCCAAATCGTGACTCGTCAGAAAATAAGACGTTGCGCCATTCGGGTAAAAGCCAATTCCGATGCTCTTTGGCTCATTGGCGACGTTCAGCTCTATGTCGAGGTAGAAGTCTAGGTACCCTTAAAGGTCTTCTTACTCTGAGATTTAAAGAATGTAACCTCCTTCTTATGGTACTTCTCGAAATTACTCTTCGGTAGATATGCTAAAAATTCGAAGGGCTGTTACCGTTATTCTGCGGTATCTTCGAGTGAAATTAGCCATATACTGATCTTCCCTCCCTGAAGTCACTCTAGGTCGGCCAGACACATTTGTTTATTATTCGTTAACTTTGAATTATTTATTCGGTATTTATGATTATAGTTTAGCCCCAGTTAGCCCTGTGAGGCGTAAGAACGTGCTGTGATTTATACTTTGTGCTAAGTTCTCTTTGTTTTCGTTTTCGTACATTCAGACTTGTAAGTTTTAAAATGGGTAAAACCAAGGAGTTATCGGTCTAAGCTGGTATATTAATCGCAAATCTTCATGGCCAAGGCAAAACTAACCATACGGTTGCTGCCGAATTGAAAATACCTCGACATATCGTGAACTATAACGTGAAAAAATATGCATCTACCAGGAGGAGGAGATTTAGAGAAGCTGGTCTTTTTGGAAAGGTGGAAAAACCTCTTTTAAGACGTCAAAATAAAATTAAGAGGCTGCAGTGAGCTAAGAAATATAAAAATTCGACATATGAAGAGTGGGAGAGAGTTTTTTAGAGTGATGAATCAAAGTTTGATATTTTTGGGTATAAGAGAAAAGAGAGTCATATTGAATATTTTGAATACATCTTGTTTCCACAACAGTTATTAATCATATTTATTATATTTATATACTGAGTAATCTAGAAAAGTACCGTAGAAAGCCAATGTATCATAGTACGGTTACTTTAATTTTTTCAAAATTAATCTAGACTCCGTTTTACAGAATTGCACTAAAGTTTCAAAATTTTACTTTAATCTAAGATACTAACATAATAATTTTTTACGTGACCCTACAATGTATGTAGTAATCGATATATTTTCTACTTTTTATTTTTACACATATGTTTCTTGACGTATGTTTCTAATTTATCTATTATCATGAAATGCTACTCAATTTTTTTTGTACCTTTGGCGTAACCAGCAAGATGTTTTTTAAAAATTTATTTTATGATGTATTCCGTTGATTTCAAGGTCTTATATGAAATATTTTTTATTTTTCTTTTTACAAAATTCCCAATTCATTTGGCTAGGTCTTTCTCTAATCTTAAACCTATTCAATAAACTAAGTAACTCCATCGCACTCATATTAGTACATTTTGATCACATCTGTTAAACTCTCCAGTTTACTATTCACACAATTTTTTGAATATGTGAAAATTATTTTCATTAAGCCGAAATTATCTTCATTATAATTCAAATAGAAATATAGCTGTTCGTTTTAAATAGCATGATTTAATGCATGCAGCTTTTAGTATGATCACCCCGAAAAACCTCGAATATATTACATCAAAAAAAGTGAATTAGCAAAGTCTCAGGATTTATCAAGTAATTTGTACCTTAGTGGCGGAAAACACAAAATTACTTTAGATATAAAAAATAATTAAATATTAATATTAATTTCCCACAGCTATTTTTCTAAGAATATTATACTAGATATTAGGTTAGATTTTTTATCGTGCTTCTCCCAAACGAAATCTAATACTTGTTTTTCAAAATTTAACGCTTTCAATATTTGGTAAAGCACGTCTCAATTTATCTACTGAAATTTGATTCAAAATAGGTATCTTTTTTTTGTAAATAATATTAATGCACTTTTCTTATGATGAGTTGTTTCATAGTATCATCTATTACAATGAATTTTCTACCAAGTGACGTTTTACTTATTACTGTAATACTTCCATTATTTCCTTGTTTCATGTTATATTCAGGTTAACCTACTGGGTCATAAAAGTCCAGTATACTCTATGTCTGTCCTCATTGAATAATTTCGAAATTTAAGGAAAATATGTTTTGTTTTGTTCATAAAAAAGTGGGGAATTTTTGACTGTTTAGAAATTACTTTATATTAAATACTCATCAGAATATTTAATAGGTTTTACCAGCTTGACCTATCATTAAATTTTATTGAATAGGATATAGAAAAAAACTTTCTCAATAAAGAAACATTATTACCGTTTACCAGTCTTACTTAAATATTACGAGGTCAAAAAATAATATCCTTCAAATTCTTAGAATCTAAATTAAAAACTATTTTTTATTTATCTACAAATTAGAGCTAAGTGGCAGTTGAAGAGCTCTGATCCAATTAGCTGGTTTGAAATTGCTATTTCAAACCAATTTGTATCATAAAATGAATGCCGAACCAGAGCTAAAAGCCTCGAAATCGAAAGAATTTGAGCTTTACAAGGAATTATTTTTTCTATTTCTTCTCTAATCTGTTCTAATAATCACCTAATATAATTAATCCATGTATTAACAATTAAATATAAATTTACAGTTATATAATTATGTTATGTGAAAAAAAAATCATTTTTAACTGCAGTAAATTTAAGAAAAATAGCTAAGATAAAAGTCTCACAAAAACTTGTTCTCAAAGGATTACTGTAATTTTGTTCTTCCTTTGGCTTCCAAAATGATGGAATGGGAATGGAAAATGATTGTCAAATTTAAATAAAATATGATTCCAATCTCAAAAAATCTACTCATCTTATATTTGAGATAATTCCTTTAGTGAACCAAATTTTTGGCAATATAGTCTTCTAACATGATTCTCTTGGGTTTCTTCTTTTAGTTATGCTCATCACTTTACTTTTCCAAATATTTCAAAATGTTCTGTATCTCTCAACTTGTTTCTACTATTTCATTCAACTTTGCAACTATTCCTCTTTAAATATTTTTCTGAAACTTTTCTTTACTCCGAATATTCTCCCCCCTCAAATCTGAAAACACAATATCCCTGAATAGGTTAATTACCTACATATACTGTAATCAATCAACATAAAGTATTTTGATTTTTGTGTCCGCTCCGTTTATCTAGTGTCATTGAAATAATTGCGCCCTATCGAAAAGGCTCTTATAGTGGCTCACAAAATTTGCCCCCGTTCAACCCCTTCCTCCCAAATAAAATTCTAGATCAGCCACTGACATGAATTAATCCTAATTATAGTAGTGAGGTATTATTTCATCTTAATTTTCACATATAAATTTATACACAGTACACAAAGTTTATCTAATGAATGCTTCATCCATTCTATTGACGATTCACGTTGTAACGAAAAATATCGGAATTTAAATTTCCTAATTTGTTCTCAGTTATTATTGATGTTTAAATGGTATTGTATATCTGAAGTTAATCAATTTTGTAAGACTGACCATGAACAAACTAAAAATAACTATAAGCTAGATATGAAAGTACCAAAACTTTGTTTTACGACAAATTGTTTGTTATTGGGTTGGAATAATATGACAAAACTTTTAATATTATATGATATATATAAAAAGCAATCAGGGCCGGATTAAGCTAGGGGCTTGGGGGGCTATAGCCCCGGACCCCAGATCCAAGAGGGCCCCATCATTTGGAAATCATTCTGTATTTTTTGATGTGTTGATACCACAAATTGTTTTTATTTTGTGAATTTTTCCGGGTTTCCGAATTCTTTAAGGGGACCCCGTCATTATTTTAGCCCCGGGCCTTATAAATCTTAATCCGGCCCTGAAAGCAATTCACTTTCATTTAGCAAAAATGATGAAATTTCCATCTAAAAATATGAAAAAAGTTTAAGTAGAAGAATTTCCCACATGAATATGTAAAGGTTTTTGTAGATTGTCTAATAGGTATATAAACTAAATATGTCTACATCCAGTTGTTTCAAGTTGGTTTTACCTAATTTCAAATTATAAAAAAACGTATTTTTCAATTATTTTACGAGGTGTGGTTATTAAATAACGAGACTGACCGTGTAAAATATTTTATTTCAAATCATGTATTTTACTTAGCGTACTTACAACATTGATTTGTTAATTCGAGTTTTTTTATTCTCGATGAAATTAGCTCTTGTTGCATAGATTGGCGCTTCGTTTTAAGTAAATATACAAAAACGTGAATCGTCACCTGCCATCATCCTTTCCAATAAATGTCGTCTTGTTGTTTTCAAAATATAAATAGAAACATTTTTGCAAGCTTTTAGCTCAGAAGTAAGGCACCAATTTAACTTTTTGCGTGATAAACTTGTATAAAATTCGCCCTATGGATTTTTTTTATTGAACTTCAGCAATCGTACGAATACTTAATCATTTCAAAAACATTAGAACCATCCAAAAAACTCGTGCACATGATTAATTGTCATACATTTGTTCCAATAAATTATAATTTAATATCGCAATTCCTGAATATGTATTTATCACCACAATTAGTTGATATTTCCGGAGAAATAAAAAAAGCAACTCGAATCTAGATGAAGCCTAAGGTTATGCTGATTTAGGTACAGTAGCGAAAGTCTTGGCATTCGTAACTTGAGGTTTCGTAGTAACAGTTGTCGGTTGCTGGCATTTGGCGCATCCGCATTTCTTTAATGTCACCGTCGGACTTGTACAAAGCATATTTTTTAAGTAAGTACCGTTTTGCGATTCCGCCGCCGCAATCCCAAGGTCGCCGTTCCGCACATGCGCGCTGGTTACCTACATCTCTTGTTTACGCACTGACGCCATTACAGTCTGATTCTTCATTGTGTACGTTGTTTACTGAGTGTTTAAGATTCCTCCGACAATCGTGAGTCCCGCCGATTGTGAAGTACGGGCTGTTATACGATTTCTTAGTGCTAAAGGCGTAAAACCAATCGACATTCATCATCACCCAAAAAAGTGAAGTTTAAGTAAACAATTTCTGCCCGGAATATCATGTGCACAGTTTTTTGGGACAGAAAAGGAGTATTGCTAGTAAAGTTTCGGCCTCGCAATGCAGTGTCTTATTGTGAAACATTGAACAATCTGCGTCGTGCAATCCAGAACAAAAGACGTGGCAAGTTGAGTAAGGGTATCGTTTTGCTGCATGACAATGCTCGTCCACATGTGGCTAGTCGAACCGAAGATCTCATCAAATCTTTCTTTCTTCTTTTTTTAATTCCAAAACGGTACTTACTTAAAAAATATGCCTCGTATTTAATAGCTTTATCTTGTATATCAACATACTGCAAAAATTATTCGAACGTTTGTAATTTTTTAAGGTTAAATTTGAATATTTTACATCACATTTATATCATAAATTATCTATTAGGTCATCCAAACACCAATTTGTTACCTTGATATCTCCGTTTCATCATCGTAATGTATTGAGGCGAATTTTTTTTTCTGTAGTTCACTGAGTGCCCCAAAAATCTCTGTGAATGAGCCTCAGAAATGAAAATGAATTCATATTGAAAAATAACTTCTGAAGTTAACCATAAATTGAAAGTAGAACCATGATTTATTTTCGATACATGTGTAATCATTGACTCCCTTAATTAATGACAAAGCAACTATTATAACGTAGATAATAATTGATATTGAATTCCACTACACTTTTAAGGTTTTAAACAAAGCTTCTTCCGCAATCTACAGCTCGCCTCCCAGCTATAGACTTATAATCTACATTCAAATGTTTGTGTTGAATCAAAGCAGCTACACCTTCTCTCTACATGTTTTTTTACGTATGCTTTCAATGAAAAGGTATTCTGAAACTACTCGTAAGTGAACTGAAATTTTTTCCTCTTCCTTATAAAATCTATACTTGTCCACGATTATTCAATTATTCCTGGTTACTTTTGAGTAGAATTGTCGATCATCATATGTATGTTCTATGGTCCCGGATATTGATTGATATAAGGTTTGAATCTTTTCCTTCATTTTCTAGTATAATCACTCCAGTTTGCTGGAAAACATCGTGGTAGCTATAGAGGTACTGATTTTTTATACTCATGCTACATTTTAAATTTTTAAACGAATAGTTTCCATCAATTTTCTGTTATCCTCTACTTTATGATTCCCTAGAAAAATTTCTACCATTTGAAAAAATGAACAGAAAACGTTATACATATTGAGTCTCATGGATTGATATAAAGAAAGTCTTGAACAAGTTTTCTTGTAGAGGCCACCAAATAATCTGGTTATTAGTTTTAATAGGATAGTCACAAAGAACTTACCTGACCAGTACCCCAAAAAATAGTAATATTTTTACCGACAGAAACAAAACTGTAGGCGTTTGATGTATACAACGCCCACACTTTTTACAATTACATTTCTGTACCTATATGTTCACAAGATGATTTGTCAATTTTGTCATCATAAGCATCCATTATATAAATCATTTTTAAAGACCAATTGTATCTAGACTTACACCAAAAATTCTATTTTTTGTTTAATCAATTTTTAACTTTTCGTCAATCCAAATTCAATCTGCTGAACTTTAAGTATTGTATGATTTAGAATGTTAGTTTCTTGCAATTTAACTATCATTCAATTTTAATTTTAATCGATGGTGCCAGAAGATTTTATGTACTTTTTAGAAGAGATCTCGCCGATGTTGAATACCAGTTTATAAAAATACCTATATCAAGATATTTTTCTAGCATCCTTAGCTATAATAGAACACATTTCAAACAGTTCGACTTACTTACGGCCCTTTTGATGAATATAAACAAATTTACAACTAGATTTATGAATGAACAAATCACCTACCAGAAATACTAAAATAGGATCTGTTTTAAACAGAAAGATTTTGTGTCCTTCAGTGTCAATCCTTCAGCACTACACCAACTCTCACAATTGCACTGTCTGATATTTTAACAAACGGAGAATAGACTCTTAATTATCAAAACTCACATTTCAATATACGAAAGAGAAGCAATTATCAATCAAGCTCATTCCATGTAAATTCATAGAATATAATTATAAATTTCAATGTAACTATGAATAATTTGTACTGATCAATGAAATTTCGATTAGATAATAAAGAAGAATTGAGACCGAGCGAGAAAAGATTGCCTGGTAGACCAAAAAATAGATGGGAAGATCAGATTTTGCAAGAAATGGAAAATCTGGGAGTACATGACTGGAACAAACAGATGCAGGACAGAGAAAAATGGAGAACAATAGTCGAAGCTGCAAAAATATGTGATAAATTGTAATTAAATAGGGTAAAATGTGGGCTGACCACCCATAAAAATACAGGGTCAAAAGAGCTCAATTTTGAGCGACTACAATTCTCAATAGAATGTATAGTCTTGTATATATATATATATATATATATATATATATATATATATATATATATATATATATATATATATATATAAAGAATAGCAAATCTACAATATTGTAAAAGTTTAGAATTGAAAAATAATAAGTCAGAGTGCTAATAATTGGGAGGGGGGGGGCTATTAAACCATAAGAGCGTTTGAAGAAAGTTATGAATACATTAAATAGTTATAGTATTCTGAAAGTTTATAGTTAGATCCAAAAACTATCGTATTTTCATAGTCGAAATTTGAGAGGAAACATAAATAACCTAATTCTCAAAAAGAATGTATAAACATAGTGTCTATATTTTCCTTGTTCCTACGCTGTAAAATATATTCTTTTATAAATATGATTTTTTCTTATTTTCTTACTTTGAACGTATTGGAATGATTGTGTGATATATTTATTCTAGCAAAAAATTTAAAATACACCTTATTTCAAATATTGTTTATATATGTATAAAAATCTATTATTTTGGCAAAAATCTTATCTTATTTATAATCTTCACTAGAAGGTTGCCGCTGTAAATATATAGTTAGCCAAGTTTTCTATATGGGTCTATCTTGTGAAAATAACTATTAGTAAGTCCTCACATTATAAGCCCTCCTTACATCGAGAAAAATCGTTTCTCTATATTCCCCTCAAGTGGTATATTCCGCTTCTAAGTAGATTTTTTGTCGATACTGTGTTCTCTTTAAAACCAAAGTTCTTTCAAGCAATTAACTATCGCTTTTGAAGATTTGTTAATTTATTTTGCTCATTAAAGATGGCAAATGTATCGTTTAATAGTTCTGTGGGGAGTTGGGTATAATCTGGATTTTTTCAACAATACTATATATGCTTGTTTTCACCTTGTTACGGGGTGAACCTATTCTTCTCAATAAAAAGATCGAAACAGGAACGGAGAAAAAATTTGAATCAATATTCACCTAAAATAAAGGTAAATGGAGGACAGTTCTTGATTGGATTTTCATTAAATATTAATATTACCCAGTGAATACAGGTCAATATACAAATAAGAAGAGGAAATGAAATAGTAGTTGGTAACCGACCTCATAACCATTTAGAAAGCAGTCTGTTCTTTCAATGTATTTATCCATTTGAGATAGAAGAAAACATTATTAATGTGCAGTATATGTGTTGTTTATTTGTTTGGACAGACAATTAATTCGTTGTACCTTTTCTTAGTAACTTTCCCTTTCCGTAGATATTTGTGGACTACTACTATTCATTTTGTTTCTTTCTAAGACTGATTTTTGCAAGGTTTCATACCCGAATAAACTTGTTTTTTAACTTTTGGAATGCTATAATTTTTTATTTTGTTTGTCCACAATCATCCATTTTTTCACGATCTATCTATAATTGAAAAATACGTTTTCGTCAATAAAATTGAGATTTTTATATGTACATTTGGAATTTGAAAATTTTGCCATGATAATTTAGATGATTTATTGATTGAATGTATATTGCAAGATGTAAGGAAAGTAAAAATTAATGGCATGGTAATTGTTCAGTAAAAGCTTAATTTTCCTTACAGGCGGGACTTGGAGGTTAGGTCGACCGACCTGTGTATTGGAATCAGATTTTGGATTTAGCATCAACTGTGCTTTTAAGAAATCAGGGCTGTTTCGAGTTAGAAATCTTGGTGGCGTTAAAGCTCACATAGGCCTGGGTAAATTCTATCTTCCTTTTCTGTGATTCATTTCTTCGAAAATTTACTTTTTAAGTGATAGAGTATAAAGAATAAAATTAATTATATGAACTACAAAGTTAATGGTTACAAATGGCTGAACACAATTAAACACTGTCTAAAATTTTGAAAGTCATAATCCACTATATAATTTTTTTTCAAATTATTAATCTCATTAATTCATTAAGACAAAATGTTAATTATATGAAGAGTATATTTTGAGTAAAAAAATGGAAGTATATTTCTTCTTCTATATTCGCATTTTTTTGCATTGTATAATATCAACATATAAGTCGAATCGATCTTAATAAGCATGATTTTCGAAGAAATGTGTCTTTTAGTCTGCGGTACGTTGTATAAGTAGGTTTTTACAATGCTCTCCTAACATTAACTTGTATCTTAAAAATACTAGTCTATCAAGTAGTGTAGAAATTATAACAAATCTACTATTGCAAGGGTGAGTTTCACTGGCACATAATTCAATTAACAAATGCAAGGGGCAGTTGGTTAAAAAATTGTTATACTATAATTTTGGAAGAGAAGAAAATACTTCATAGTAATGAGACCAGGAAATGTCTTAAAACATTTTCATTTGCAAAATTTCATTCCTATGAACGGTTTTCGCAAAATATCAATTTAAGAGATTACCGAAACTTCCATTTTCCTAAAATGAATCTCACAAAACCCAAATCCAAGAAAATTAAATGTGAACTTCAGAAACAATTTTTTCTGGAACATTTCACGTGCAATGCTATACTAAAAAGTTTGCGAAGGGTAATTAGTATCACTTATTGGTTTTTTAAAACTACCTTCTCTTGTTGATCTAGAAAGTTTTCCAATATTGATAAATATTGACTCTCTAATGAAAATTTATTTGAATTAATGGATTCCTATAATCAATAGGTAGAAGCGCATTAACATTCAATAACATTACAATGAAACGTCTACTGTTTACTGGAATTCACATACCGCACAAAAGCCACGTAGTACCTCTGGTAAATTGTAGTCAATTAAATAAGTCGTTGGAGATTATATTTTACTTATAAATCCGACGGCGCACTCAATCAATCAAATGATTAAATTTCATAAGTGCACTTAATTTTAATGAATGAATATTTATTTTTATTTTTTGTATACTCATCGCCAATACTACTACAATTGATACTATTATACTAGATTATTGCGTCATTCATACAAGTTGTTTTCCTTTATAATATAATTTGAAAATTTGTGCTTAGTTTACTTTTCAATTTATTTGTGGTTTAATATATATATATATATATCCCCTTTTATAGCGTTATACGCCTTTGGGTTCCTAATCTCCAGGCCTGTCTATCTTGCCAGTCGTCGACTGCTAGGTTCCTTTCGGACATTGCTCTAGTGATTCCTTGTAGCCATGTTCTAGGTGGTCTTCCCCTCTTTCTTTTTTCTTTGGGGGTCCATTCTAATATTATTCTTGGTAGTCGTTCTCTTCCCATTCTCTTAACGTGTCCGTACCAAATCAACTGTTTCTTTTCTATATCTTCTACTAAAGTTCTTTCTACTTTCAATTGTCTTCTTATTTCCTCGTTTCTTATATGTTCCGTTCTAGATATTCCTGCTGCTCTCCTCCAGAAATCCATTTCCACTGCATTTAAGTTGTTAGTTTTACACCTAGGTATATGCATTCCTTACAGTTTTTAATTATTTTTCCCTCTAGATCTAAATTCCCAGGTGAATCTTCTGATCCTATACATATGTATTGTGTCTTCTCCGTGCTAACCTGTAGACCCCACTTTTGGTATTCTTCTATAAGTTTTCTAGACATGTACTCCAGATCTTCTTTTTCCTGTGCTACCACTACCTGGTCATCGGCATAGTGCAGTGTATACAAGGTGCTCTCCCCAATAGTTAGTCCCATTCCTTTACATTTTTTTTTCCAAACTCTTAGGGCTTCATCTATGTATATGTTGAACAGAGTTGGGGATAAACAACACCCTTGTCGCAAGCCTTTGGTTGTTTTGAAGCCGTCTGTCACCTTGTTACCTATTTTTATTTTTGCTGTTGTGTCTCTGTATAGTTCTTTTATAGCCTTTATTAGAGTGGTATTTATGCTCGTTCTTTCCAGAACCTCCCATAATTTTGAGACAGGTACTGTGTCATACGCTTTCTTCAAGTCTACCAATAGTAGGTGCACTTCTTGTGATCTTACGGTTCTCTTTTCGATTATTTGTGATAGACAGAAAATACTATCTATCGTCGATCGACCTGCTCTGAAGCCGTTTTGTTCCTCGGATTCGTATGGGTGATATTCTTCACAAATGATCTCCTTTATTATTTTATATTTGTGGTTTAATATGAATACATAATGATTAACACAAATAATTCGACATATTCCCTTGTCTGTATACAATAATCCAAAAAATAATATTTAATTTTTAACCCACTGACTACCCTAATAACTTAATTTCTCATCTCTTGATAATAGAAAGAAATCCTAAACTTGTGCTAACACAGAAATGAAGAAAAAAAAATAATATCCATGATGTATGAATGAATGTATTACTAATTATTATAGAAAATATAGTACGGAGCCATTGTGTGTTGGCCCTGTACGGGAAAGGGAAACAAGATTACAACTGAACGAAGTTCAGTGCCTCGCGTGTCTTAATATCATAAAATTCAAATAGGGTCCTTGAAGTCCTACTGTGTCTTCCATCTTTGGACCTAACGATATAATTCTAGACCATGAGGACAGCATACAGGCTAAATATATTCAACCATTTGCAGCTTAACTGACCGTTCGAAAATCTCGCAGCAGATGAGTGGAGCTACCTGGTACACGGATGGCTTCAGCATGAATAGCTTGGCCGATGCCAGCTTCTGTACAGGGTTCGTGAAACATGCTATTGTCTTCCTAGCCAGAGTTTTCGCTCTGATGGAATGTGGATAGAAGATACTTAATCTGCGCCATAGAAAATCAGTAATATCAATCCGTTCAGACAGCAGAGTTACCCTAAAAGCGATAAGAGCTGAAACAGTTTGCTCTAAACTTATACTTGAGCGCAAAAATAGCTTGTAAAACTGGGAAGTAACGGCTGCAAGGTTCAGTGAGTTTGGGTGTCCGGTTACTTTGGGCAACAAGGACAACACTGCTTGTCAGACTGAGAACAGCAAAACTATCAAAGTGCTCAGAACCAATTCTTGATATTGTAGCTAGAAGTGTAGTAATAATACCTGTGAGTAGTATGCTCGCGCATCAAACACTGCGAAGATGAGTATGAGAAAAGTGAAGGTACACATCGATGGGCCTTCTGCCTCGTTTACCAATCAACTGCTCCACTTGAAAAAGTGCGAAGTTAGACTGAGTCCTGCCCTTATAACCAGACACGGTCATCTCAGACTCCTCTATGTAAGGAGGAAACTGCAGACTACGTTATCGGTGAGTGCTCTATCAGGAGGTCCATGTGTGCAATAGTTGATGATCGGCCACTATCATAACTATGAAGTATAGAAAATATAATAACTATTAAAAACAAATCAGATATGTGGTACCAAAAATATGATTATTCAGTGTATTATGCATTGGATATACAAAAAACTGAAATAACAGATAAATAATGAAATATTTTCCATTATCAGATCATACATATTTCTGGAGAAAAATTTAGAATTCAGTTTATACATAATTTCGAACTACATATAAGAGGTAGGATTTAGACACATTTTTTGTGAAATAATATCTTTTAAATAAGGGATTAATTTTGGATATGAAATTTTTCAGGAATAATAAACCATTGAGTTTATTTGTAGTTTGTAGTTTTCAATTGGAAGACTGATTTGTTTCATTTGTTTCTGATCATTTTGTAATTCTTTTTTAATTGAATCTATGTTTGAGCAAATGGGTTAAGGTGTATTGAATCAGTTCAGTATACTAGATACGAAAACTACCAGCTGTATTTTTTAAATACTTACTTAATAAAATAATGTGCTTATTTTCAATTGACATCACAAAAGATGTTCTTTTTTACCCACAAAATATATATAAACAAAGATGATCATCGAGAGGGCCCTGGCTCAAATTTTCTGCAATGATTCAATAAAATAAATCTGAGCTGTTAATATGACACCTTATTTGAATTCCTCATAAATGTGAATGAAATTGTATAAGAAGTTGGCTCTTTTTATCATTATCTTTGTAAATGCAAACATTTCAACATCAAAATGATCTTCACAGAAATAATTTGTGGAATTAGTTGATAATGTAAGAGCATCTTGCCTCCTTGCCATATTTAACCATTTTCTTCGTATTTCTTTATTGTTTGGAACGTATATGAATAATTTGTCTGGCATTTTATCGTTGTACTTTCATATTGGGGCACTATACAGTAATTATAATACGAGGAATTCATTATTTATTAAAAAACACAATTGACTGTCATAATAGGAATAATTTAGGTTTTCTGTTTATTGTAAAGGTAAGGAAATGCATGATGTACATTTAATGATATATACGAATTCAAAGTAAAGTGATTATTTCACATTTTTTCCATGTTTTTTTTTTATTTAATTTCCATAAGTTGGGAAGTAATGGAAAGTAAAGTATTTGAAAAAATCAGTGACTTCATATTTAATTAACTTTGGAATGTTTTTTAATGATGATAGCTGGATATAGAAAATAATAAAACTATAGTAACAATAATGTTTGCTAAGAAAAATGGGAAACATAATTAATCATTCTAATCAGAATTCTATGCTTATGTCTATGACTAGTACTTAATACCACGCTTGTCACGCTCCTTTAACATTAGAATAATGCTTAGATTTGGTTGTTCGCATTTTTAGCACATTCTTTTTGTTTTCATTTAGAAATTTTTCAAACTATGAATTGAATTGTACCGCATATGAAATAAAATTAACTCTAGAGATATCTCATAAAAAACTTATGTTATTTAATTCATATCATAAAACTTTTTCTCTTAGCTAAACATTCCTAAGAAAATTGGAGCTGTACAATGGTACTTATTTTTTTTTTCATAAATATTGTAGATTTTGAACTCCTTATATATTTCCCTTAACTATTAAAAAATTTGAATTGCGTTTTCCTGAATATTTATTTTTGTCGTAAAAAAGTCAATTTTAAATTGTTCCACCTTTTTTTCAATCTTTGCCTATATTTCTTATTGACAGCACTTTAGCTAGTACTGTTATTAATGTATTTTTTTTTGTTTTTGTCACCAAATAGTTGAGGATATTAACTGTTACTTTTGTTAACTTCAAATTGTTTTCTTTTACGGTATTTTGCTAAATTTGCTACACTGCCTGCTAGTATCTATTTGTTATTTGTTGTACCTTGCAGTTTGGGCTCTTTTCCTATACAGTCAATAGTAGTGATTGAGGGAATGTCGGATAGATCGTCTCCTTAATTCGCAGCTTTTTCTTGCATTCCATAATGTTAGCTACTACTTTAGAAATTTACGTGGTCATTATTGTTCCAAATTTTTTTTCTTACGTTTCAAATCATCCATTTTCCGTTTTATAAACTAATTTTCCCATATGTTAAATTGTCATTTTATATCTAGTATTTCCCAAAATATGTGTAATAATTATTATGAAGTTTCTAATGAGTTTGATTTATTTAATTGCATAGTAAAGATAAAAAAATATCATGAATATTATAACCTTTAGTCTAAGAAACTTAAAATAAAATTAGTCAGCTACATTATCAGTATAAAATAAATTTCAATTTAAGCGCCAGTAGCGGAGGGATCTGAAATATTCATAATATTCTAATATGGTGTGGAGCAGCCAAATGAAGAAAACTCTTTGATAAATAAATGAGGGCGTGTTGAGAAAAACGTTTAGACACATTGATTTGTATTTTTAAACAGACATTTTTTCAAAAAAAAATACACTTATGTGACAGTGGCAACGACTTTTCAAATTTAAAACCAGCCCCCTGTACATTATTCATGTTGAATTAATATTAAAGAAATAAAATTATTTCATTTCACAAATTATACTAAAAATGATATAAATGCTCGTGTCTTGACAACATGCTATATGAAATGGGAATGTCTTCTCCAGTTATTTAACATCTCAAGTTGAGGGGTTTAGTTCTGTATACAGTACTGTTGACATATCGTCACTAAAAGATATCTAATCGCGATAGATCGGGAGATCGCGCTGATCATTCTATCGATCCGCGCCTCACTATGCACTGACGTGGAATAATTTGGTTGAGTTATTGCCGGACATTGATTTAATAATAGAGCTCCATCTTACTGAAACCAGATTATTTTCACAGGAACTTGTAGATTTGCTAAATCAGGATATAAGTATGTCAAAAATAGGACGACATTATTTTGGAGCAGTTCTAAATATTTATCTCCATTAAAGTTGCCATTTATAACAGTAAAAAGGAACGCTAGAATGATTTTTGCTCACTTTCTCAATATCATGAGCTAAGTGAAAAAAAAGTATAGCTTGTAATATAGCGAATTTGTGAAATAACATAAGTTCCTTTTTTTAATATATATTGGATACAGTTACATAGGTAGAAGGTAGGTATAAGACATTGTACATGAATTATGTCTAGAATATTCTCATTTATTAACGAATTTATTCCATTTGGCTGTGCCGGGCTGTATAATGTTTGATATTTGAGGAACACAATATTTTTATGGTAAAGTAGTACAAGTACCTCATCGAAACCATTTAGTCTGCCTCTTTTGATATATAATGTTACTATTGTTTCTACTACTATCAGTCTCATACATAAATAACGACTTGTCCAATAACCGTATCCACTGGAAAATCTAATTTCGCATAAAGTTTTTCTCAGGTTGAACGGGATTTACAGTGTTCCTTCATGCTAATTCTCCATTAAATTACGAAGTAAATGGTTCACGTCTCCAATTTTAAATTGCTCACTGCGTAACTCTTTGTATGTACTCAAATATGTTGAGAGGGTTGAACTCACAATGATATAGTTGCACTAATAAAATTATGAAGCCGTGTATACGAAGCATTTAATCGGAAACGAATTTAATTTATTTGGCTAGACTATTGAAAAAATATTTCAACACGTTGCAGGACGAACTCAATCCACAATTCGAATCGATCTGCATTTTGCGTCCTCTCAATGGTCACCAGCTTGTTTAGATTCAAAAATCCTACTTTTCTGGGCTTGATTAAAAAAATACACCACTTTCTATTGATGTACTAAATTTCTATTCAATTGCGTCTGGTTTTTTGCGACTATTTTAAATTAGTACGGTCTGTTATCCGGTTTCTTTCTTCTAAAGGTATAGAGGTGATCGATATTTTTTATAAAATAGGTGTAGTTGGTTAGATCGTATAGACATTACACTACAATGAGCAAAACAAAGAGGAACGCAGTGGCCGCTCTTCTGTAATTACTGTTGATTTAGTGAGAAAAGATGATCAGAAAATTCAAGGCGTTTCTCATGACTTTCCTCGAGTGTACGAATTTGTGATGGAACGTTTAAACCGGGGATGGGGAAACTTTTTTCTTCGCGTGCCAATTTTTGTTAACGAAATATATAGCGGGCCAAGTTGTAAAATTACATTATTTACTAGAATAAAAGTATTACTTCAATTTTTCTGAAACATTAACTTATTGTGCAATATTAAAAAATAACATTTTCAATTGCAATTAATTGAACTCAAGTTAGCCGCGAAGTAAAAGGTTGAGAAGCGCTGGTCTTTGTTGGAACATGTGACATGTGGAACTGTTTTTGTTTCGGCAGAACTTCACCATAAGCCGGCTCCATTGTGATGCTGAATTATTAACAATGAAAAAAGGAGGTCATCCAAATGCCTATTACGAAGACAATTTTTTCTTAGTTTCATTATTGAAAACGTTTGTACGCACAAATTGCTTGTACCAAACATTGTCATTATTTTCTGGGCGTGGGCAACTATATTTGGGTATTGTGACCTAGATAAGGACTTATAAAATTCCAATTTCCTGGTGTTCAGAACTCGTTGCTTCAAACCTACTCGGGCTCCATTTCCGGTTTTGCTCATATCCCCGTCCGCGCTCGCACATGTTGTGTTATGTGCGACGTGCACTGCCATTACTGCCAATTGATAATAATGTAATTTCTGATAATAAGAAAGCTGTACTTGATTTTTGTTTGATGGTCGCGGGCCGGATTTCAACGCTTTGCGGGCCGAAGACGACCCGCGGGCCATAGTTTCCCCATCTCTGGTTTAAACTATGAATGAGGTGATGATTTTTTAAATTTTTTAAGCCAGACAGTGATAAGCGATGGAACATGAGTGGTATACGTTATTCCAGAATTAAATTAAATATAGTATTGCGATATTCGACAGTGTCCAAGAAAGTCAAGTTTAAACAAATATTTTCAGCCCAGAAAATCATTGTACCATTAATTGGAACGGGAAGAACATGTTACTGAAGAATTTATGGAGGATTTTAAGAAAACTCCGTTGTGCTATTAAAAACACAAGGTGTGAAATGCCGAGAAAAGTTATAATTTTGTTTCGTGGTAATGCTCGTCCACTTGCAATCAATCGAACCCAACATCTGATCAGAGAATTTAGTTTACAAGAAGTAGATAATCCTTCCCACAATCTCAGTATCAATTGAATAAACACTCAGGTGGTAAGTGCCATATGATTGTCTAGACAGGTAGCAAAATTTTTTAAGACGGAATTAAAAGATAATTGGATGATGTGACAAGTACTTCAAATTTGATGTAAATTTAAATTAAATTGAAAAGTTAATGTCAGTACAAGCTCTATATAAAAATAAAATTAGTAAATAAACTCCGCTCTTCTCTACTTTAAACCAAGGCAAGTAAATCATGTCTCGAATTTGGTGAAAGTGATCGTCTTCAATGAATGTACATGTTTTTATAAACCTAACCAATTTTTAAAAAGTGCTGCCGTTATCTACACTTTTTTTAGTAGTCACACAATCTAAGGGAAGCGATTTGCCCAAATTATGTACACATAGCAGAAACAGAGCAAGATACGACATTTCTAGTCATAAAAAAATATTGTATTGATGGAAGCCTAGTTTTGTAAGTGTGAGAAAAATCTTGTTAATTCCCTTTTACGAAAGAATGTATTAATCTTCGAAACTGCAGGGCATCAGCTATGAAGATATTATATCTTACAAGTATTGACGTGTCTTTACCTCTGTGGCATGAAATTTTATCTTAACATACGACGAAACTATGTAGTTCAAAGAATTGAAATCGTGTGAAAGTGGTTAATGAATTGAGATTCTCCTCATCTACCAATAAATAAATCAATAGTTACTGAATCAATTACGAGACCTTCTATCAACTTAGGGGGAGCTTCATCATGTATATATAAAAGGAACTTACGCCTATTAAGTGTTTGAATGTTATAAAATTTTGTTAATTGCTCAACCTTGATTGTCATGACATATCTCTTTTAAGTTTCGTTAACTACTCACCATACATAAATCTAACCGTTGTCAGCAGTTTTTATTGTATAGTGTTCTATAGAAGTTTCAATTAATAGTTCATATCCGTATTCTAATCCTATATACCTAAATATCCATGAAATAATAATGAATTAATCGTTTATCTTCATGTACTGAGTACACTGTTTGCACTCAGTCAGTGTAATTGTGTTAGTGTAGAGGTAGTGTAAACAGTATTCAGTATAAATATCAACGCCAACGGTTCCAGAAATACCAATTAGCTAGTATCCCAAATATATTTTGTACTTTCTAAAATAGGAAAAATGTTAACCTACTCAACTACTCTTGGTTAAAATTTTTGTTATGTAATATGAGAAATTTTTTTATTTCCAAATTTTTAACTAATGTTAGTAAAAATTCATTATCGATTACGGTTTGCCGCGTAATTTTGTTGATTAATTATCAACACTTTTGCATAAACTATTTCATAAAAAGTGAAAATGAACATCAGTAGCGTACATAACTATTTCCATCAGAACATTGTGAATTTATCCAAATGTATAGGATTTAGTACAATAAAATAACATGAAAACATTAGCAGATTTCGAATTATGGAACAAAATTTTTTCTGTATCCGAATATCTGTATTATTTTTAGACAACTACCCTCTGAAATTCTTATTATTATATATTTTACACATGGTGTGAAACGAACAATCTTAAACGGTAATTATTGAGAGAAATTTTAAGAGACATATCCCTTAATCTGAAGAACTATATTTACTCATAATTGTCTCTATATTAGGAAAATTCAGTTGATAGGTTATGATATAATAAGTTTGTAAATTACTGTTTCTTGTTACAGAAACAAAAAAAAATATTTATAGAAAAACGATGAGAAAAAATCACTATATAGATCACGATATTTATCGGCAAATTGAAATACGAATATGGTCTAAGCCTCAGCACACCCAACGTTTTATTTTGGCAGTACTATTGTGTTAAAAAACTAGCTTTAAATTTACACCTAGGAATATTTCACTTATTGTTTGCATGTAAAAGCTCAATAAATATCTGCCGTTTGAATGAACCGGAAAAACAAAACAGCTCATTAAAGGATTGCGGCTAATATTAATAAGGTACCGGTAAACTCTAGAAATATTATTAGAATGCTAGTACTACTTATAATTACAAACTCTAAGTTGAAATTCGGAACCACTTCAATCTTTAATATTCAATTGCATATATTGAAGCGACGTTGTCCAACAAATACAATACAGAAAATATCACGTTTAAACTCTGTAATGAATGACAAAGTTATTAGTTTAGTTTTATATCAAACAACTTGCAACGGTGCAGAACTTTCGCGATATTCGAACTGCAATATGATTTTATACTAAACAGAGCCAATTGATTCTTTAAACACCAGATGTTCACTATATTGTTGAATACTATCCTTTTCCTTTATTTCAATGCGAAACAAAGAAATCTATATATCTTGATCCTATTCAGCGTAAGGATAATTAATATATTGATATTATTTATTTTTATGTTATAAACCAAATCGGTTTTCAGAACACACAACATAGAACTGCCATTTCCGTTGAATTTCCTTACGTATAGATAAACAATATACATAATATTGATACGTTTATTGAATTCTTAAAAGACATAAACATTATTACTTATTCTATATTTCATATTTTATTTGCAAAGGTATCAGTATTTAATGACATACTGTAATCTGAAGAGAAAGCAATACTAATTTTTTATTAATCATTGATTGATTTTTACGAGCAATATTGATATATACCTAGAGGGTATCCTAATTTGAATATACGACGTCATCATTATTAAAGGTTGACATTTTGAAGGATGTTTTCAAACGTTATAAATAACTTACAAATATCATATTTGTATTCCTTGCCAATTTCAAGATAATAAAAAGTAGCAGAGTTATAAAAAAAGTAATCAAATAATCTAATTCAATTATTTTAATCAAGCAAATGCTCATAAATTTGTTCATTGAGTATATTTTGTGATATTCTAAAAGCAATAAAAATTCGTCTTGAACATTTATAACAACTTTCAATATATCCCCTTCTACCTATCCATCTAACTGGGTGTTATGAGATTGGAAGGCATTCCATCTTGTTGGAACCAAATGTTTCTATCTGATAGCATCTATAAGGCTAGGAAATGAATTAGCTAATAGCGGCACTAACTTCTCTTGCAATAATTTCAAATATCGTACTCGCATAAGAATATTACTTGATTTGCAAAAATTCCTGTGCAAACATTCATTTTTTCAGGCTTCGAGTATGGCCTTTTCTTATCCAGGTTGAATTTTCATCCGCCGAATATCAACAATTTTATTTTTATTTTATTTTATATTAAGTTGTCTCAAGTGATGATTTAAGAAATTAGTCAGTGGTCACGAAGAGCACTGACTAATTTCAATATCATTACATATCTACCTGGTAGAGATATTAGGATGATGAGTCATTGTTTTATAATGGCGTTTTCCCTAAATTGTATTTCTATTTTACTTGAAATATTTTTCTAACTCAATAGATGCGTAACTTTAATTCATGTTCTTGCTCTACCTCAATATCCAATCATTTGTAAAATTTAAATTTTATGCATTGCAGTTGAATAAACTATATCCAAAGATTTCTCCGACAGAAATAACTTTGCTTACAATCAATACATTTGTTGACTTATCAAAACCTACATGAACTTAACATTTTCCAAATTTTTTCTTGTAATTAGTGAGGAATGAAAATTTCATAATTGATACCCTATAAAAATATCCATCAAAAAGACAGTGTTGCCTTTAAAAACAATCATCAAACGAAGTATGTATATTTCAGTAACCTGTACAAATCCCTTATTAACATTATTATTGCCATCTTTTATAATTATATCATTATATAAATTATATAAATTATAACATATAAATTATAACATATCAGTCAATGTGAAGTGGTTATGGTGCCTCTTATTTGTGATCCGGTGTTAGGTAATACGATTTGTGGTCAAATTTAATACTTTCTAACTCGTATAATAGATAGGGGTCAACAATTTAATTGTCACGATTTTATATTTTTACTATACTATTGAGTAATTATGGAATTGGTATTGTAATACATCGTAAAATACAATTTTGTCACTAATGACAGTGTAGATTCAATAAGCAGACAATATACGAGAGAAAGCTGTGGAAAATCATACCCATAATAAAGACGATATGTAGAAGAAACGATTGTCCCAATTGAATATATTAATTGAGAGATTATTAAATACGACATGTTTGTAGTTTGAACCGATGATTTTCAGTACCAGAAACAGTTATATAATTATGAAACCACTAAACAAAATAATTAAATTTAATTTGAAGAAATTTTATAAAATTCACTAGTGGTACTAGAATATTTCATTAGCAATTTTACTATATAATTTTGTAATTTCAATAAAAGATTTATTATAAGGATACTCAGTAAATTTACTACTCAGTGTTGTAACTTTTCAATCTTCAAACATTGTTATTGAAAAATAATAAAATAATAAAATAAAATCACTCAAACTGTATTATAATTTGAATTCACACACACTGAGTATTAATTTTAGCCATCATATGTTTCGCAAAACAATGATAATTTTACAAAAAATTTTTACAGAGATAAGTCATTGAATTTGTGAACCAAAACTTCTTACCACTTAGCCATTTTTCATTTAAAATCTTATTGATTAAATTTGATTTACATAAAAATTGGATATGTACTTAAATAAGTATATATATGGTGTTAGTTGTGTACCTTAGCTTTATTTCCAAATCTGTTAATATGTGATTAGTAATAGTGGCAAATAGGAATTAATTATATATTTAGCGAAAATATATATAGAACTATGCACATAACAAATAGGTATGATCCCTTCAGAGATTTTGGTTGATTTATACCTTAACACACGCACTTCCGTGTGAGATCATCACATTTTTGACCTATAGGCTTCACTCAATCATTTTATAGACCTCGTACACTATTAGGATTTAAGTTGATTGACTTCTCGTTTTCTTTGAACTATTTGTTAAATCATATATTCCCATATTTTCTGTACACAGATTATGGACATTCATTTGACTTGAAAATCGATAATTTGATGTGTAATAAGAGCGTTGTTATGTTGAAACTGTAAATTATTTCAATTGCTAATTGTTTATTTTTCGTATACTAAAATTTGATTTAGTAATTGAAGAATTAAAATATTTTAATGGTTGAAACAAATTGTATTTTTATAATCATTTGGTAAGTGATCCATTAACTCATATGATGATCCAAATAGATATGCCAGGTAATACTTTGATATAAACTGAATGCCAATTGTCTATTCCATTAAAAATATGTTATTTATTGAAGTAGACCTACAATGAAGATTTCTCCATATGTTCTACTTCTGAAATATATCTAGACTTAATCTCAACGAATCCATATTACTGTTAAAGTACGCATAGCTTTAATGTGAACTGTGATGTCTGCAACATAGGAATGATAGACAACAACGATATACAACTTAAAAATTAATTTGAGCTCTTTAGTTTTATTTATTGTTTTAGAGATTTTTTGAGAGGTTGTTTTTGTAAATTTTATTTTAAGCTTACGCACGACGTCTTAAGTAAGCGATAAATATTTTGATATAATGCGAAATCTTTTGTATCTCACACAGGACTTTCAATAACGAATTTTTGGAGTGTATAAACACTGCTCCTCAGAGTTCTTATTTGCCTGACTTTAGTATTAGGAACAAAATGGTCTCTGGTTCCAGCATGTACTATTATAATGCGTTTTCCTTAAGTATTAAATAATTAAACATCATGACTGTGGAACTACTTTTAATCAAAACAACAACTAATGGGTCTCTCAGAATGTCTGCAGATGATACGGTAATAATCATGGTTTTGTGTTTTAAACTACAAATTATTGAATATCTTCACGATGATATAAGTATATATAAATACAAACTCTCGCGTAAATTTTTAATTTTTTTATCATTTTCTCTGATCAAAGTACAACTTATTTCGTAAAAATTCAATAAATTTTTGGCCCATTCTGCAATTCTTGCCATGATTGCGTTATAAAATTTCTAAATATTTTTCTTTTTGAGACAACCAAACATATTTAAAATAACTTGGGTTTTTTACATGCAAGTAGTTAAAATTCATATGGAATAATATTCTGACTCACCTGTGCATTTTCCCATGATGGAAAACATCTATATTTTCCATTAAAACCCATCAGAACTAAGCAAAATGTATCATGTAATTCCGTATATTTATACGTATACACGTTTATGAATATATACAGGTAGTAGACAGTAGACAGTATTTTTCGTTTTGTTGGCGAAGAGAGTTTTTGATTGCTCTTTATAAAAACAGCTCCAGCCATCTTTTCATCTATAGTTTCTTCCAGTACGTGTAACAACCCTATAAAAACAAAATATATTAGAATATGTTTATGGTTTGTAACTGATATAATAAGCTAAATACGTAAAATTCATACTTTAAAACTTATTCAAACTTTTTATTGCGAGATGTTGGTATTGATTTATGTATGCTTTCTGTATCAATGCTACCATATTGTATTTCTTTTTTCACTCTGAAAATAATTACTACCAAAAAATGTATATCATTATTATCATCTCTAAAAGAGGTAGGCAAATACATATATATTTAAATACTTACTTTTGAAAATATCTCAAAAATATGAGACAATCTTGTTCTTCTAAATACCTATTTAAGATAATCATCCTTCAATTCCATAAATTTGTTTATATTCATCTCCTTCATATGCTTCTTATCATTTTCTTTATTTCCTTTTTCATTTCATTTCTTATATTATTTTGTTTGTTCGCGTACCTCCTCTGTATATTCTAATTCTTAATAATATGCCACATACAAAATAATCTTCTAGGTTTTTCTTCTTCTCACATAATCATGGTCCATGCATTGTGGTAATATCCTTAATAAAATTTTCCTTATTGATTGATCTGCTCAGTCTTATTAAGAGAATACTTATTCCTTAATTCATTGTTATGTTCCACATGTGTTCCATTAATTGTCACTTTAACTGACCCTGATTTATGAAATAATTAATAAAACATAATATTTCTTTAATGTTTCGCCAATTCCTACTTTCCATTTACATCATCTTAACAATAAACCGAGAAGGGCATTCCCCGTATATATGAGTACTGCCTACTTTTGAATTTCATTTTTGAGCAGTACTGGTATATCCTTAGAGAATGAAAACAAAACGAATCGTGTGCAAAAATAATGATGGCATATAACTTTATAATTACTTAAATTATATAATTTAATAGATATTCTTATTTCCATTGGGTAATTTGTTTTTCTTTTGACATGCATGATTTACTTCTTTATTTCCTTGTGATCTACATGTTTCCAATTCTTTAATGTTCCTAAAATTAAAAACAGATTGTTTGATTATTATGTTATGCCAATTTGTTAAATGTTTATTGGGCGAATCATTGTTGAAGAAAATATTTTGACATGTGTTTATTTATAATACTGATGGTCGAAGACTTTTTGTTGAATATTCACATATGTTTTTTTTTCTGCATGCACATTTGTACAGTTATATAACCAAGTAATTAAAAATTGCAGTAGTAAATGGACAACTATTATTATCTGGTTACCGAATCTTTATTATTTCTTTAATTTTCCCCCCACCCCCATTATGGGGGTGTAACTACTACATACCTCTCAAGATCCATGATGCTGCTTCATGATAATAGGATGAACAATAAAACCATACAATATCACAATAAAATCGTAGAAAATATGTTTAAAATGTTCTTAAAAAAGTTATTAAAACATACACTACATCGCATAAAAGTTTTATGCAGCTAAAATAAGTCAACAATCGTAATCGCAAGAAAAACCAAATTCTAATAACAAAGTCAGTTGAAAAAATTGAGTTATCTTTCAATTTCGGCGCTGTAGTTGTCGTTCGAGGTGTTGGGTAAAATTGGTATCAGTTGGGTAAGCGTTCTTTCTGATTGGCATGGAATGTGTTCGATTTGGCGTATGCTCAGGCAACTCATCTATAGACCGAAGCGTCAAAATTTGGAAAATAGATTAAAGTAACTTAAAAGTTAAGAGGATTTGGTCAGAGACAAATGTAATGCACATATTTTACTGAAGAATTTTAAAGAATAATTGTCATGAACTGTAATGTAACCCAGGAAACTTTAATTTATATTATAATTACATTGAAACTTGGCTAAGTGAGACATCAAGGGACCTGCACTGTCGTTTCACTTATAGAGGTATTCCACTTACCCAGTGTCTCAGATATACAGGTATAAATAAATATCTGTCTAATTTACAGAGAGTTCCATTAATAGAGATGATAATACAGGTTATTTCAGTTATAAAGGTTAAATTATTAAATAAAATAACGTGTTATGTGTGTAAATGAGTTTTAATAAAAAAAATAGTACTTAAAGATCATCATACAAAAATATTCAGGCACGTTTTTACACGTAATATGTACTCAACGACAAGAGCTGAGCTCTTAAATATATGATGATGATGTACGAATATGGAAACAGAATGTATCAATTATAAAAATCTGTCATTTTAGTTTGTCGTTTGGAAGTATCAGCCATCAGATGTTTTTCGATGTTATAAATTTTATCAAATATGCTTTGGTCACCAATTGATGACATTTCAAAATAACTGTGCAAAGTTTCTAGTGCTTTTACTGCTTCGCGTTTAGAAATTTTTACTAAATTTACTTCCGCGCTCATTTCATCGTCTTCTTCTTCATTTTCCAATGAAGAAGACGAGAAGGCATGAACAATGTCGCTTTCATTAAGTTCTCCTGAAACTATTAAACCGTCATCAGTTAATTCAGATTTGAATCCAGATTTTTTAAAGCAGTTTGCTATAGTAGTTTTGGTCACAGAAAACCAAGCTTTCCTAGCAAACCTCATCGCCTGAAAAACATCGATTTGTGGGCACTGATTGTCTTCTATAGATTTAATAACATGTCGAACAACTTCTTTTCTGTAATAAATTTTGAAATTATTGATGATGCCTTGATCCATTGGCTGCAATTTACTTGTCGTATTCGCAGGCAGATACACGAGTTTAATGTGGCTTAGCTCGGGCATATTATTGTGAGCAGTACAATTGTCCACAAACATTAAAGTTTTTCGCTTCTGGGCTTTCATTTCTTGGTTTAAATTCTTCAACCAATCAAAAAAATAATGGATGTCATCCATGCCTTTTTATTATTTTGGTAATTCACAGGCAAAGTTTTAACACCTTTGAAACATCGCGGAGACTTGGATTTTCCTATTAATAGGATAGGCAACTTTTCAGTTCCTGACATGTTAGCACCTAAAAGTATTGTAATGCGCTCTTTACTGAGTTTCCCGCCATGACAAGACTCACCTTTTCAGGTAAAAGTTTTATCGGGTAGACACTTGTAAAATAAACCCGTTTCGTCTGCGTTCAAAATATCATCAGCAGAATAATTGCGTAATAGAAGTGGTAGGTCTTCAATCCATTGGCTACATTTGTTAACATCAACAGCGTTATTTTCCACCATTGCTGCTACAAAAATTATGAATATCGAGCCCTCGCGCGAAATCTCGTGCCTTTTCTTTAATCATCGGTCCACTTACTGGAACGTTTTTGTTACGAAGTTGCTTGACCCATGTTAGCAAACACTGTTCAAGTTCAGGATATTCTGATAAACGTACACGTTTTAGTTTTCCTTGTCCTTCAGAACATTGTGATTCAATTTTATGTTTACTCTGAATTATTCTACAAAGAGTAGATTTTGGCACATTAAATTCGTCACAAACTTCTTCGCGTGTCTTCCCACTTTCATAAACGGATATTAACTTCAGTTTTTCACGTAATGATAGCGATTGTAGCTTTCGTTTTGGCATTTTTCAAATAAACATCTGTATGATAGTAAAGCGAAACTAAAACTAAAAGTGTGGAATTTGTGGGTAGAATAAGAATGAGTAAACAAACAATGTTATCTCAGTTACAGAGGTTTATGCATATAAAATTTACTCGCTGTCTCAGTTATAGAGGTAACTATGATGATAAATCGAAAGAACAAATCCCAGATAAAGAGGCTTGCCTCGTCCCACTAACAGAGGTAATTCAGTGCCAAAATGTTGGGACCTCAGCATGAGTTCCAGTTATGGAGGTTTCTCACTTATCCAGGTCCCACTTAACCGATTTCACTGTATTAGGTTAGGTTATTAATGCATCTAAATGTTCTTGATTTTAGGTCTCTTCTGTTTTAAAATTAGTTTTTTTCAATAACTTTTGGAAGGAAGATAAAATTTGATGCTTCGATTTTTCTTTAAGTCTTTATCAAAATATTATATTAACACTAACAATTTGCGTATTTATATTAATCAATACATCACCTACATCATGAACAACAAAATAAGAATAAAATCAAAATAGAAAATGTTCTAATAAGAAAAATTAATTTTTCCTTAGTCCTTACATCTCAAATATGTAGCAGTACTTAATCAATCAAATTATTTGTAGTTTTATTAGAATTTACAAAATAGAGCTATAAATTTTACTTAAATTATTTAGATCTTTTTTATCATTTATAGCTTTTTCGTTCTTATGAATATGGACCATTTCTAAAAATTCTATTTTTCGTAAATTAGATTCCGTTCCAAGAATTTTTGAATCTTTATAATTGAATTTATATTTTTTTGATATTTCATTGTGGGTTAACGCAGTTTTATTTTCTTTCTTCGTATTGATGATCTCTTAGTCTATTTTCTAAATACTGAGATGTTTGCCCTATGTAGACAGCGTCACAATTAGTACAAGACACTTGATATATAATATTACTTCTTTTGGATTCATTTTTTCTTGTTGAAGTTCTAAGTTGATTTTATCCTTATCCTATTCATGATGAAGGGGATCTATAAATCAATATAAATAAGCAAATTGTCAGTGTCAATATCTTATTTTGATAAAGACCTAAGAAAAGTCGAAACGTCCTAATTTGTATTTCTTTTAAAAATTATCAAAAAAAACTAATTTTAAAACAGAAGAAACCTAAAATCAAGAACATTTAAATGTATTAATATATATATATATATATATATATATATATATATATATATATATATATATATATATATACTTAAAACTATTGTAAAAGATCCAATAATACAAAATTTGCTGTGAGAATTGATGTGCATACTTTTTAAATTTTAATAAAGTAACTATTCTATCTTAAAAATTGCAACTACACCCGTAATATATTTTGAAATTACTCATGCAAAATTTTGTAGAGGCCCTACACTTTCACTCTTATAATGATCCATAAATATCATACATTATATTCATTTAAGCTACACATAAATTTTGTAAACGGGTAGTTTAACTCAAGTCTTGTAACTGATAATCATTTTTATTCGGTACATGAATTTGTGATTACGTGATCAACACTGAACATTTCCTCTACTTTCTTACATTTTTCGAACAGTTGCACGCAAGAATTTTACAAAAATATTTTATTTCAAATTTATTACGCAGTGTCGCGATAGCATTTTGAGGTACTTGAACACTACGAATACTTTTTAAAGTTAAAATAGTTACTAAAAATGGATATAAATTTATTTCTCATATACTATTTTGAATAAAAAAACACTTTGTGCACAATAATTAATAAAAATAAACAAATTAATTTCAGTGAAAATGAATATATAGGTTGTCCCGACACAGAGCAGATACGTATAGGGAAGTCGAAAATATGGTAGATGGAGGCAATTTACGTCTATACCAAGTTGCATCAAAGTAGGGACCAAAATTTCTTTGCAACCCTTAAAGTTAAAAATACCAAATTTGGTACACTGTAGACGGTTAAGGGCGTTAAAGAAGTTGAAGGCAATCGAACCTTAAAATTTCACAGAAGCTGTTCATCTGTCACTTGAAACAAAATTTATTCCATTTTATGGATCATTCAATTCTTAAACCTTTTTTACTCCTGTAGTTTCTCATAAAATTTTGTCCTTTTCAAAAAAAAGTTGTATAACCAAGGACATGTTTTCTTATTTAAAAAGTTGACAATGAATTTATTTATAGATTTGACAATTTTTAAATCATTTCTTCTAATTCTTCTGTTATAATTTATTTAGAATGAGTGGAAAATTCTCATTTAGCTAACAAGTAGATATGTTATTGGTGTTGGGTTTTTGTGACGGAAACTGTGGAAGAAGCGCAGAAGAATATCAGAGGAGATTTGTCATAGAGAAACATTTTGTAAAGACGGGTTCTAGAAACAGGAAAGTTTTATATGTTAAAGAGTGGATACCTTTGATGATCGGCGGCATATTAGCACTAGAAGTTCACCTAGTATGGACAACGAGCCATATTAAGATCATCTGTACACTAGACTATTAGATTTAACTGAATTGAAAATTGTCCAAGTTGATGTATAAATTTATAGCCATATCTTGACTTTTCTCTAACTTTTCAAATAACATTGTTGAAAAAATGTCTTTGGTTATTCGACAAAGTTTTGTGAAAAATTACAAGATTAAAGAAAGTTCATGAATGAAATTATCCGTGGTATGAAAATAATTTTTCAAATCAAGTGACAGATAAAATATTTCTATGGAATTTCAAGTTTAGGTTACTCTTAATTAACCTAATGCCCTTCACAGTCTTATAAAGGGTACCAAATTTGGATTTTTAAGTTATAGTGTTACAAAGAAATAAATTTTTTAGAAATTTTGAGCCCTACTTTGAGGCCTAATAACTCGTCTGGTATGCACCTTGGTATAGTCAATTGCTTGCAATCGTCATATTTTACGCTCCCCTGCACGCCTTTGCACTTTTTCAATTCTTATGCGGGACACCCTATATACTTTTGAGGATATAAGGCTTTTTACACTTGACACTTGATATTTATCGTATATTTAGGATATACTTTACCCAGATACCTTTTTTTTGGACTATATTTAATTAATTTTCTTTTCACTACGCAGACGAATTGAAGCAGACCGATAATTTTTAGAGTGTGCAATTAAATTGTATGTAACTTATTACCTGAACTTTTATATTGGATAATAGATCAATTCCATGAACAGTCATTATGTTTCTTCGATGACCAGAAATTTTTCGTCTGATATTATGAAATCATCAATAGATTTTCTACATAAAAAGCAAATTTATTTAACTGACTTATTCAAAGAGATACATTTTCAAAAACTCATTTTTATATAGAATTATTTTATTATTTTTATCGGTACTTCAAGATTGCCTTTCCTCTTATTGCCACATATTTTTGTTGCTTTCCAAGCATGATTTTCGGCAAAATGTCAAAAGTGCTGTTGATGTTTGATACAGCCATTCTGTTGATGATAAATTGGATTTTAGTTTTATACATAAAATGGTGATTTTTTTCTTATAATCGTGATTTCTGGAAAACGTAACGGTATTTATGAATTGTACACAGTTTCTCAGATACCCGTTGAACTTGACTTCGTTAGTTGTTTTTTGAATCAAATTAGCCATTTTAAAACACTCTTAGTAAACTTTCCATTCTTAAAACTATTAAGGTTAAAAGCCACGTAAAAAACGCAAATTCTAAAAACAGAACAAGGATTTAATGATCGTAAAAATATCAACTGAAATCTAATCGACTGTTATTTGTACAAAATATTTGGAAAATACCTTCTCAAATTTTGCAATTTGTTCATATAGATAATTAAGTGAAATATGACTCTTTAATGAGTGTAAATAATTTAGACAGAAATCCTGAGCCTAAAATATTTAAACCGAAACACTTATAAACGCTCTATTCTGTGACATATTATTTTAAACAAACTTGTATTTGAAATCGATATTCAAAACATCGAACTTATTTGAAATTTCGCACATTTATTAATCGATTACAATACAATAATGTAATGTTTTTTCTTATTTATTTAAACAGCATTTAACATTGGAGTGAACACACGATGTTTCTCACTTTCTTATTTCATTTATACACTTACATTAAGTACACTAAACTAATTCATTTTATTTTATTTAAACACACCGCTTACGTGTCTATACCGATGTATCCCAGATTATTTACTGACTTCTCGCTGATCAATAAGCCCCTATTTATAAAAAAAGGATTTCTCGATAATTCGGCTCTAGAATAAACAAAAATGTCTTCGTAAAAACTGATTCTATAAAAACGGCTATGACTTTCTGTAAATAAGTTAGAAAAAACAACATCACAGGTTTCAGCTTCATTTCTTGGTAAGTTCACCAAATTTTCTATTCAATTAAGATAATCGAACAGGAACGGCTTCACGGTCTATGTTGTGGACGATTTTGTAACATTACTCCCTCGACAGAGTCCTCATGAAACTTATCTATAGCCAGAACTGAACAGGGGGAGATTTTTCCTTCCTACATTGTACACAACTGTGTGAATTGTCGTTTTAATAGCATTTTTCGATTTTGTGCTGATTTGCGAAATAATCACAGTTACACGAAAAATCATGAAATTATTTGTTAATTAATTAATAGTATATTATAGTTCCCTATTTTAGGTTCAAAATCAATGAATACAATTTGATCATATAATACGCTAAATAAAAATGTGATATAAATTCGATGAATCTGTTTCAAGTATATATCCTACTGGTGAATGACCACACTCCAGGTATTGTTATAATGAATTTTTAACGTTTTCTTTTTCACCAACTTCTGACGTCATACGTCCTATCCTTGTTTACCCTGACCGCTTTTTAGTCTTTATGATGTATGGTAGTTAAAAAAATTCTGTTATTTCACAAATTCGACGTCTTTTTTATAATTTTTAACGGTCGAACTGTGATTTGAACCGAAGGAATGAAGTAAGAAATTGTGCAACGCTTACCGCCCGTCTATTGAGAGCATCTATTGGTGAAATCATGAACAACAATATCTACCATATGAAATATATATTAAATTAATTAATTGCTATTACTTGACTAGTGCATTTTTTAATTGATTCATGTATTATCAAAGGAGTAATAGTTGTTATATTGATTATAAAATACCAAGAGATATAGAGAATTGAATAAAGTGTAGTAGAAATAATAAGTAATGCTTCAATATAAAAATATGCAATATATTGATTGATTTCACAACGTATAGCGGATATTAATTTCTTGGGAAAATTCTAAGAATTTTATGTGTCTACAAAAATCTAAATTACTCTCTGAGTCTCGCACCTTCCACGAAAATTCGCTTCCTTTGCCAATTCCACAATGTTGAAATTCATCGTTTGTATAGTAACATATAATTGAAGAATAATGATTGGTGTCCTTTCATGCATGAACCATATATCGCGTTTAACATTAATTAGAAATGATTCCATCTCATGCAAAAAAGGTTGTCTATAAAAACTAAAAATAGGAGTGACTATTCAAATTGTATGGTAAGTTGTAAGGAACCAAGGAAGAGTTTCAAGCACTAAACTCATGTTGAAAATGAGTGAAGAGGATTTTCAATACCCCAACTATGGCTTCAAAGAAACAGTCTTCTTCGAGTTATAGATAAAAGAATATTTCTGATATATCGGGGATTTTTGTTTTCCATTTCTATAATCCACTACACAAAATTCTATCTTTAACAAAATATAATATATTGTGAACAATTGCAAAATGATTTGGTCGAGGTTTGTTTTTTGTTTGTTCAATATTCGAAAGATTGACAGTATTAGAACTTCATTAATCTGATCATCTTATAGAAACTTTTCTTTGATACCACTCTTTGTTTAGAAATTAATTACCCAGTCTTTCCTAACCGTCTATAAATATTGCGGAAAGCTTGGTGAATTGTTCTTATATATTGTTGTAGAATTTTTGTGGATCAGGTGAAGTAAATAATAAACTCGTGAAAACTGAATACTTTAATTAAAACTCGTAACTCGAACGTTTACAAGTAAAGCAAATAACCGACTGACTCTAGTAAAAATACGATACACTTTTTAGACCTCTTTAAACAAGAACAGAGCGTCATTCTTATCGTTAGCAAAACATACACATAAACGAAAAACTAAACCAGTAGATATAAAAACGGTCAATGTATCGTACCGATTACAATGTATGTATCGATTACAAAAAACTCGTATGTCAGCCTAAAAATGCCGACACGCTAGTCAGTGATGCTTTTAAACACTTCAATACTCTCCCTAAAAGTATAACTGACTAACCAACTCACCCAGTCTATAAGCTATTATTTCGAACTAAACCAATTTCCGAAAACAACTTCACAAATTTAGGTTTTGGTAAAGGCTTCATCATAATATCAGCAACCTGTTCGTCACTAGATACATAAATGACGTCAAATTCGCCCTTAGCATATACATCACTAACAAAATGATACTTAATATCAATATGTTTTGTACGAGCATGAAATTCTGGGTTCTTTATCAACTTAAGTGCGCTTTGATTATCGATACATAACAATGGATTTTTTACATTTTCTAAACCTACTTCACTGATGATGCGCTTTAACCAAATTAAGTCTTTTACCGCCATAGCCGCACTCACGTATTCGGATTCAGTCGTTGATTGCGCGATACATTGTTGTTTTTTACTGAACCACGTTACAGCCGCACCCCCGAACTTACAAATTACTCCCGAAGTTGACTTTCGCGTATTTACGTCACTCGCGAAATCCGCATCACAGTAGACATTAAGATGTTCCTTGAAAATTTCCTCCTCAAGATCTCCATACAAGAAAGCTGTCTTGATGTCGAACTGTCGTAGATGAAGCTTCTCCATAGCAGCAAAACTTAACACAACACGAATAGTCTCAAAACGAGCCACGGGACTGAAAGTTTCATTAAAGTCTATCCCGGTTTTCTGCGCACAACCTTTTACGACAAGACGCGCCTTAAACCGCTCAATTTCACCATTGTCTTTATACTTGATACGAAAAAACCAACGATTTCCAATTACCTTTTTGTCAGGAGGTCTTTCAACTAACAACCACGTGTCATTTTGTTGCAGGGAGCTCATTTCTTCTTGCATAGCACGTAACCATTCAGTCGAATGTTCTGATGAAACCGCCTTCTCGAAGCTTTCTGGCTCACTCTGAGCAACCCACGCTACAGGAATACCGTAATAATCTGGAGCATTGATTTTATCCCTGGGACGTAACTGACGTGTTGTAGTTTCTGAAGACACCTCTTCCAAAACTTCTTTTGGCTCTTGCAGCATTTCTGGTATCTGATCTTCATCGTGATTTTCTTCTGATGTATTCTCAAATTGAGTTGATTTTAAAACTATTTTCTCCTCCTTAAAAATCACATCATGACTTAATACCACATCATGTTTTTCCGAAACCCAAATACGATACCCATCAAGATGTTCAAGATATCCGACAAATATGCCTTTTTGTCCAGTTTTCTACGTTTTTGTACAGGTATGTGGACAAAACAATCCGTACCAAAAACTTTTAGGTTACCAATTCTGGGTTTCTCAGCAAACCATAATTCATATGGGCTTTGATCTTTGATTTTGGTTGGTCCTGTTCTATTCAAAACAAATACAGCAGTATTTACAGCTTCGGCCCAAAGAAACTGCGGCAAATGTGGCTTTGCATGTAACATAGAACGTGCTGCTTCCATTAAGGTACGATTTTCTCGTTCGGCACTTCCATTTTGCTCCGGGCAGTAAGGAGTTGTTATTGTATGTTTAATACCTCGTTTGTTTAGGAAATCTTCAACCTCCTTATTCACATATTCGCCCCCACCATCTGTACGCATTTCAATGATGTCTCTACCAAAGCGTGTTTTAATTTCCGCGCAAAAAAGTTCAATTTTGTCTTTGACCTCCGATTTTTCACGAAGAAAATAAACAGTCCGATAATTACTGTAATCGTCTTTGAAAAGTACATAATATCTTTTCTTACCTGGACTTTCCACTTGGATCGGTCCGCACACGTCCGAATGAATAATTGCACGCGGATGTGATGCAATATTCTCACGTGTACCGAACTTGAGTCTGTGATGTTTACCGAACGCGCACGCATCACACAACTCATTGTTTAACTTAAGTTCAACTCCGCGATTTTTCATAACCATCTGCACGTGTCGTTTATTTTGATGACATAACCGTTCATGCCAAAGTTGCAGTTCATCATCCACTGACGCGGCAGAAGCATTATCCGGCGAAACCACTCGCATTAAAAGTCGATATAAGTTACCCGCTTCGATCCCGACAGCCACCAATTTTTTACCTCTACGAAATGTACATTGACTACCATTATGCGTCAGAGTGAAATCGATACCCTTTTTAGCGGCTACGCGAACCGAAAACAAATTTTTCGACATTTCCGGAGTATAGAGGACGTCACATAAAGTTCCTGGGTACCACTCACCGTTTACAAATGTCTCCATATCAATGTCACCACTTCCAAAAGCTTCCACGGCAGCACCATTACCTACATAAACCATAGTTGGTTTTGCAAATTCTTTAAAATTTACAAACCAGGTCCGTCGATTTGTCATATGCTGCGAAGCATATATGCAATGCATATACGCAATAGCGTTTGCATCACAAACCGCCACTGCGACCAGTTGTCAGCATCACGCAGTTTATCTATTTTCGGTTTGTCAATTTCCATTATGGCAAACTTGACCGGCGAACGATAGCCGAATGCACTTAGTTTTTACTCTGTCGCACCCGCACTTCACTTTTCCGTTACACCGAAAAAAAAACCGAACAATTATTTACTTCCACTACACACCTGGGCCCATAACCTGTTGTAGAATTTTTGTGGATCAGGTGAAGTAAATAATAAACTCGTGAAAACTGAATACTTTAATTAAAACTCGTAACTCGAACGTTTACAAGTAAAGCAAATAACCGACTGACTCTAGTAAAAATAGGATACACTTTTTAGACCTCTTTAAACAAGAACAGAGCGTCATTCTTATCGTTAGCAAAACATACACATAAACGAAAAACTAAACCAGTAGATATAAAAACGGTCAATGTATCGTATCGATTACAATGTATGTATCGATTACAAAAAACTCGTATGTCAGCCTAAAAATGCCGACACGCTAGTCAGTGATGCTTTTAAACACTTCAATATATATTACTGCAAATTTAAGTTTTCGCACTGACAGATTAGACCAATTTTTCTTCACCTAACCGACTACATAGCATTGGTTTTATTATTACCTTAAACAGCAGAATACAATGTGTCATTTAATTTAATGTAATCTCATGATTACCAATATATTTTACTATGAAACATATGTGATTTGAATACAAGTGAGTTAATTTCTAATTTTCAGCTTCAAATATCCCGTAAAATGTTGCATAAATCAACACAAAGCAAGACTACGTTATTTATAAAAAAACATTGGAAATCAACAAAACTTTCCAATAGTCTTGAAGAAATGAATCACGCCATCAATATTATTAATTTGATTTTACCGTTTCTAAGTTTTATATAGAGATATCAAATATAATACAAACAATAATTCCGATTCAAAAGTAAAATTAATACCCTCTTATCACGATTCATCCCGTTGACTGACGAATCCAGCCGGCCAGACAAATCGACGTATTCCCATCAGTGCAAAGGAACATTTGTTGTCTGTCAATTCCAACATTCCCTCCACCCTTGCCCAACATCGTGTCTATAGAAAACCAGAAAACACCTTCTTCATCCATTTCGCTCCAATACCACTTCTGCCAATATTAACATCTCTAAAATATCCCAAGAAGCCGATCTCTACGCATTTAGTACCTCTCTCGCCAATATTATACTTCCCACGCGCGCCCAAAAACCCAAAACCTCCCTATAATTACAAGGTCCAGGCGGCTAACTCACCAATTAGCTCAAGACCAGCAGTGATTGGGTTAGTGTTAACAGTGTTGTCGATGCTTATCACTTCCTCGATGAAAATCCAAGGAGTAGGCAGTTTGAGGCTTTGGAATCAACCAAAAAAAGGGCTGATTCGTTGCGTGGAGTAGACATATTGAGACCACGGGATCGGATTAGTTCTTACCAATAAACTACCACCCTATCTCTATCCTTCTCTTGATAATGACTCTAAAGTGGAACCGAAACTTCAAAATTCCACTTTCCTGGCTACTGCCTCGACAAATATTGAATTACAACTCCTATGAAGAGCGTGATGTCAATCGACCTTTTTATCGATATTAACATCCCCAATGGCTCGCAATTGTAAGAAGAGCTTCGACGTCATTACGGTTCATCAGAGCAGTTTAACAGCCCTCGTTCGGGCTTGAGACCCGAACTGAAGATGTCAAAGAGCGACGCTATATAGTACATGTAGTTAAACATTCTTGGAATTCTTGGAAGACAATATTTAAAATCAGTGTACTCAAATAAATTGTCTGCATCGCTCAGGTCAGGAATAGAAGAAAAAAAGGATTAATATCACTCGAATTATAATCTTGTATTAAAAAATTCTGAATATGTACGTACAATATTTCTCAAATAATGTTTGAGTTCCTATGTTCATATTTTTCAAAATTTACCAGCTTCAAATTCTTAGTTCGGTTTCAAAATGAGATTGGGAGAATACTTCCGTTAGGATATAATGAAAATGATTAATTTTGCAAACGTTATTTTGTTTTAGAATCAGTGTTTCCTTGTTACTACACATTTGTGGAACGTTTTTTCAATGTCAGTGCACCTTTCACAAGTAAAAAATAGTTTTCATGGTCGAAATAATTTGCTTAGTTTAATGTATGTAAAGTATAATCAACAGCTTATTTTACTTTGGTATAAATAATTAACTATTTTTTTTCACAACTCATCTCATTTATATCATTAGTATATCAAGAATATTTTGCTACTTTGCCAAAACTTGGGACATTTTTCTCTTTATTTCGGAATAAAACTAGTATCAAATTATAACAAAATAATACATTGATTAAATTTAAAAGAGCGTTTCAGTTTTTTTAACTATAATTTATTTGTTGGACCGTATATGATTAGAATATGAGGTGTATAAATCATTTCGCAATTTAATGCTTAACCGTTACATGGGTCAGTATGTTCTATCGTACACAATTGCATCTTGTGGATGATCGATGCCAAATTCAGGTGATAATTTTTAATCGATAAAGACTACGATACAAAATTATTAAATCAAATTTGAATTTCATCCGTTTTCCAGTGCTCAAAAATTGTGTTAAAACATTCCGTTATACATATATATATATATATATATATATATATATATATATATATATATATATATATATATATATATATATATATATATATCCCTCTCGCTTATGCACTTTATTGCAAACAGACCCTGTTGTGGTAAATTTCTCCATCAGTTGAATTACATACTTATGAGTTGCATGTCTTCCGTCATGTAATTCGTTAAATATTCTAGCAGCAGCTCTTGCACAATTATTATTTTGGTAGTATAAACCTACAATTTCAATTCTTTCTTGCAAAGAGTAAACCATTTCAGAGAAACAAAATAAATAATGTATCAAATTACACTATCAATAGTGACTACAAATTCTAGTTGACAATGTCAAACTTTAATAAAAAGTAGAGTTTTGTGTTGTTTGGATTTTTTAAGTAGAATAAATAGCACAGTTAAAAAGATTAAAGAGTTTGAACTGTTGTACAACCCATTTTAGTACAGGCAAATAAGGTGAAAATAAATAATAAGTAAAATTTGTGCTCTTAAAAGAAAAATTGTTTATCTCATAAACTAACCACTTTAACCTACAAGTATTATACATTTTTGAAATCAGCTCAAAGAGGAGTATCCAAATTTTACATAAAAAATATGACAAGTAATTTAAAAAAATAAAGGGGATGCTGCTAGGGGTGAGGGGGTGGCTTTTCCAGTAAGTTTAAATATGCCATAATGCTTGCCCCTTCCAACATAAATTGACGTGTTTTTGGATTTTTTCTAAATACCAGTATTACAAAAGTTATTAAAGGTGGATACTTTTATCTGAAAAGCACTGTATACATATATAATGAAGCTAAAAGAAGCATAATGAAAACGTCTACACTTATAACAAGATTCTCAGAATGATGTGACTTTTTTCCTTTATATTGAAATTTATAGATGTATATTCTATCCCATTTTCTGTAATAATTCCGCATTAAATAATTGATTCTCTTAAGTAAAAAACGCTTGTTATTCTAGAATAAACCATTACACTCTTTGCTGTATTGAATTGAAATTCAGTTGGTTTATTATTCGCTTCATCGTCCCCAAGGTTATTTAATACGTTACTAGAAGAACAGCGCTACTTTTTAATTTTTCATAAACAGTAAACACAAAGTAATTTCCTCACTTTTATGAACAACATTATATAATACTGTAGAATTATAAAACTGTGGCAAAGTAACAATTTTCAGAGATTAATTTTTTTTTTAAATGTAAATATCAGAAAGTGTTCATACTTTCACAGCGATAGTTTAATATTACCATACGGTTCGTCAATTCAAAGAATATGGTTTTATGGTAGAAAATATGTACATATTTCAATTCAATCAGTAATGAAACTGACAGTAAAAATTATTCATTACAACATTATTCAGTGAGAATATAATCCCCTTCATGATAATTCCCAATATATATCATCTATTTTTCCAGTTGTTTTAACAGTTCCAGAAGTCTTTAACTAGAATCTCCGACTGCACACTCATTACAATTATTTGGATGTCGTTAATTGGTTCAAAATGCATTCCTTTCACAAAGTTTTGGAATTTGGGGAAGAGAAAGAAGTCTTGGAGCCATAGATCCGGTGCATAGAGCGGCTGTGATAATACTGGAAACAAAAACAGCTTACACTCAATGCACAGAGGCACAATAATATACTTGTTTCACGGTCTGTCCAGATGGAACTTATGGAAAAAAACAGCTTTCATCTCCCATAATAATGTAATCCGGTAACATAGGATCATTTACCAATTTCTGGAGCCGTTAGTGATATTCATACTTACATTATAAATACACCAATACTCACAATTACAGTGTCTGACGCGCGTTTCGATGAGTTATCGTCTTTGGAGACTAAAGGTAATTTATACTAAAAGTATATCCAGTTTAAACAACATAGCTCATTTAAATATGGACGGATCGAAAAATCGGGAAATTCCGAGCACGCTGCCAGTTATTCTATGATTTTCTATGTTGTTTTTGCTCACCCGATAGGTTTTTCGACCTATCATTTTTGCACATAGCTCCCTCATCGCGAAATTTTTAGTTAAAATCTGTCTGATAGTTTCGCGTTGACATTTAGATCGTCTGCTATCATTTGAACTATCAACCTACGATCGTTCACGTTACGCGTTAGTATCAATCCGCACCTCAACCGCTCCTACTCCTCGCGCTTCGTCGTCCTCGTCTCACCGAATTCCTTGAGCATTTTATACCAACGAAATACTTGTGAACGGTTAATAGAACATGATTAAGCAATTTTAATACTTTATTGTTTCACTGGCTGGGAAAGAACAAGCCACCTAATACAAATTATCAGATTTGCAACAGGCAAACTTTGAAATTACTACCACAATAAGAATGAATGAGACATTATCAAAAGGATTCCAATCACTTAATGTCGATTAGAAGATGTGAAAAAATGTACTTCATGTACAGTACTACTTAACCCACTTGCTACATACTTAGGAAGCTTAGGAACAGACAGAAAAGGAATGTATAGTACATTACTAATCTGCTACAGAGATAAAAAAGCTACTATAATGCTGAAGTAATCGTAGCACCTTGAGAAATAAAGAGGCACATTATTCTAAGATGCAAAACTGCTAAAATGAATATATTTGTTTGAATACAAAACCCAATAGGAGATAAACATGTCATTCTTGTGAAACTTAAATAAATAAATATATTTCAACTTAACCTTATGATATAGTACAAAAATTAAAATAAGTAAACTGAATGATTCAATATATAATTATAAATAAATACTAAATTCTTTTGGGATTTAGTTACAACTATATATTTGTGTACTGCCATCTGTACTGCTTAAGTATAATACATGTGACGTTTACATTGTAAGGGTTTTACATTATAACACTGTATACCTTGTGTCCCAATAAAAAGTACTTATCTTAAATAATTGCAGAAGGAATGACTGATATTGAGATTTTAGAATCGTCCAATTTTTCAAGAATTTTATCAGTAGACTTATGAAAATAACTGTTTGGATTCTAAAAATATAAACACGAATGATAGACTTCACATTTTCTTTTGTAATGCTCAAAATTTTCTCTGTTTCCTTCCATACAATGATGAATTCTTCAACTGCTATGCGGACATTTCTGAGCATATGTTTTTCTTCGATTTCAAATAACCTCAATGAAATAAATCTCGCACTTCTCCCAATTCATCGACTAGGAAATTGATTATTTCGAAGTTGACGGACCGGTACAGCAAAATATGGCGCACCTTCTGTTGAAAAAACAGTTCGTGTTCCAAAAAGGGTCTGTTTGGGTGAGCTATTTTTAAGTCAACCAAAGGACACCACACGTAACAAATACGCGGAACCCCACAAACACAACAACTCCATTAAGGAAATTCCAACGCAATCTCAGCAGAAGACAAGAATTTGTTATCAGGGCAAATCACAATCAACTAAATTCATATATGAAAAGATCTTTAACATAATTAGAAACTCAGCCCCACGAGAATCTAATCTAATTTTTATTTCATTATTTACATGACAACTAAATTTTCAAAAAATTTAAGGCAAGATAATACCTTGTATTATTATATTATATTATATTATATCTTTCCTGTTCATGCTTTCACAAACCCTTTACTGAATTTTATGAAGGATTTAAAATGATTGTTCAGAGAATTCTGATATGTTTCAAATAAGATATTACTCGACCCTCTCGCAATTTAAGGGGGTAACAGTAAAATATGGGAGCGAAATTACGTATACCAGTATTATAATGAAATATGTCCCCATTAAAATCAAGGTCGACGTATTACCTTCAGAATTTTTTAGGGTGTGTACTGAGATGCAGCTATAATGGGTTAAATCGATTCTTGTCGAAAATATATGTAGCTATTTTAATTGTTGTAAAATGAGGATAACCAACAAACTATTCTAAATATTTTTTCTTTTAGGATTTAGTCTAGGTGACGAATTGGGATTCAAAGAATCTCTTACCAATGTTGAAAATAGTAAACGAAGATCGGTATCAGCTTCCAAATTCACAGCGCAGTTGATTCAAGCTCAGCAAGAAGCAGCAAAAAAACAGGTAATCCTGCACTCCTAATACCAGAATAACTTCATATAACAAGACATACTTAACTAATAAGTAGAAATTATTGTTACATATTACTAGGATATATTGAAAAATTCTTAGCCTACTATACAAAATTTCAATGTTAAAATATTTTATTACTCAACATATTTTCCTCTTAATTGGATACATTTGTTACGGCGAACCTGCAACATCTCTAGACCTTTTAAAAAATGTTTCTTCTTGCTCTGCAAACCAGATCTCCACGGCTTTTATTACTTCCTCGTTGGAAGAAAATTCTAGTATTTCAAACCCTAAATCACGAATTTTTTGCACGGCAACATGAAATTTGTGTGCAAGGGCGTATCCTGCAAAAGCAAAATACCTTTGGATAGCTTTCCACGTCTTTTCTCTTTAATTTTTTCACGTAAAGTGGTCAGTAATGTCAAATAGTAATCTTAAGTTATTGTTCTACCCTAATCCAAAAATAAATCATGATTACTCCATGGCAATCCCAAAAACCTGAAGCAAGAACTATTCCAGCAGATTTTTGGACACGAAACTTCTTAAGACTTGGAGAACGAGAGTGTCCATTACATCGATTGTTGCTTTGTTTCTGGATCATAGAAATGTACCCAAGTCTCACCCATAGTAACAATTTGGTTTAAGAAGTCAACATCGTTTTCAAATCGAGCACAGATCGAACGCGATGCTTCTACCCTTGCACGCTTTTGGTCAACATTCAAACATTTGGGGATCCATTTTGGGGCAATTTTTCTTATGTCCGAATTGACGTGAACTATATAATGAACGTATAAAATATTGAAATATTCAGCATACGAAGAACATCGATCACTAAGAGTATTGAGCATATCTTCGTAAATCTGTTTACCTCTTAACCCTTTTAAATACAGGTACTTGATGATGGCTCGATACTCCAATTTTTCGATTTTCACAATTTGGGTTGACATCTTTTTTCTTTTAATTTATTGCGTAACTCTGGTTTACTTTTTAGACATCAAACTTTACACTGACACTTCTAATAAGTTATTGTTCGTTGCTATGGTAACGTAATATTTTGTTTATGCATGGAACTGGTCTAGGCTAACTATATATCAATACATCCTCGTAAAGTTTAAATAGCTAAAAGTGTGTTTTCGAAAAACATATAGAATATCTTAATGTCTAATATGGTAGAGTCCCACTTGAATTAATTTATTTATTGTTGGTGTGAAGATATGTATATTTTTCAATTGAATATCGGTAAAGGAAACAGTTATTTTATAACGGCATTTTTTTGACTTTATACCACCATAAATTTCAGTGATAGATAGAATTTCTGATCCAATAATTTAAATATACATAGAAACTACGTGGATTTTCATTTTATCCTTGAAAACTTAATTTATCAAAATAGTGAAACTAATTATTATTGAAGTAATTTTTTATTGCGTTTTGTAAGAATACCTTGTAACATTGGACTAAAAAATTATTCATTTTGCAATAAGACAAACTTCAAGCCTTTGTTATTAGTGATAAAATAGATGAAATCCAAATATACGCGTAGTGGCTTTCAACTGTGAATTTGTGATAAGTTACATTCCGAAGGTCTTCACTTCGTGAAGCATTTATCTAGTTTGCCAATTACCTAGCTATTCTTTTTACTAATAATTCATGTTGAATTTCATTTATTTAATTATATATTGTATAATTTATTATACACCTAATAGTAAAATCTTGTTTAATAGACAATCATTTCACAATCTTAGTAAAATACGATTACAAGTATATTAATATTTTCAATCGCAATTTTTTATATACGATAAATTATACAGAGGATTATAATTTGGATAAATGACGTCATCATTAATTTTTTCCATTTTGATGACTAAAGGTCAAATACCAATTTTCGATTCCTTACTAATTACAAAATCAAATTGGATATTATTGTACTTACCTAACCATTCATAGACATTCTATAAAAAACTAGCAATCTAGATATTAAAAAAAAATTCATACTGACAAAGTCAATTCTTTCGGACAATTTTGTTTTCTGATTAATATATATCTGTTTTAAATAATAAGTAAATCAACAAAACTATTTATGTTGTCCGAATTAGCATCCACAGTGGGTGAGCGAAGGCTATACTCAACGCCCCATGTGTATTTGGGCAGGGATTACAGAAAAATCAAGTCAGAGGACCTGTTCGTGAGTATCTCCATGCTCTATCGACAACGGTTAGGTAGAAGGAAACCTATTAAATGACAATCGATACCCCCAGATTTCAATCCTTCTTTTCATGGGGATACTTGAAAAGCAATGTCTTTGAGAGCAAACTAGTAAATGTTGAAGTGCTAAAAGAACAAATTAGAAATTTTTAAAACAAATTTTGATTACGTTTAGAATACTACCAAATAGTCAATGGACAACTTTAAGAGTATATGCTTAATTGAAGTTAAAAAATTCATCGAGGCAATCAAAATGACATTGTTGCTGTTAGTCAAAATCAACAATGATGTTTCATTCTAAATTAGATGCCCTGTGTACAGTATTTTATAATTAACGATAGTTAATAATTTTGACGTACAATTCCGATAATTAATTGAATCAATAAATCACACACCACATTAATATAACAATAGAATCCGTTTTTACTCTATTTATTCTCCATTCTTGATTGTCATATATTGATATGGGGTAAAGAAGGAAAAATCCATTTCAAATTATGGTTATATTTGATAGTTTTAACGAAATATATAAAATGTAAATATAAATTCAAATTATTTAGGTCGTTTCATTGTTGTTGGATTATATAGTGTATATGAATTATTTATAAAAATTCTCTTTTTTTGTATTCGATTCTGTTTAACAAATTTACGAATTTCTATAATCAAATTTGGGCTTTTCGCTATTTATATAATGAAATATCAGTATCTGCTAAGACAATCGGGTACGCATAAATATAATACTTGCAATAATTGAAAATATGCTATTATGCGTGCTAAGCTCAAATGTGATAATAAAATGATATTAATTACGTTTCAGAATACCTTTGTACCTAAGATGACTCAGGCAGATGCGAGAATAGGTCCTGCAGACGTGGTCACACCTTCATCATTAGGTGCAGCATCAAAAAAATCATCCATAGTTGTTCCTCCATTCAAACCGATTCCTCCCTCCGATGACAGATATGTAGCCAAACAACCACCCTCTATAGTTTCAGGTAACTGTTTCAAATTAAGTAGTTTGGATTAGAGAAGTAATTAATATGAATACCTATATACTATAAATTCTATTTATTTCACTGATTCATAATTGATTTACTTTATTATTTTCTACCGAAAAAATTAATTGAAATATAATTTTTAAATAGCTGTAATTCATACACTTGTGATTCTTACACGGGTCTTTAAGAACATTATATGGGTAAGAAGCAAGTGGCTGTTATTCGTAAACTCGTGAAGTAGCTAATTTTTCTCGGCTACTAAAAGATCTACCTGATGGTTCAAACAAAGGTGACCTCGAAATTACAAAAACACACAGAGAAATAGAAAACTGGAAAAAAAATCTCTGATAGTTTCAGAAACCCAATTAGATTATTCCACAGATATCCATAAAATTGATAACAATAAATCAAAAAAAGATTATAACTAGAGTATACAAGGTGTTAATTGGCAAATTTTCCAGTTTATTTGGACTTCTATAGAAAATTCAACAATATTCGAAGCCACATTACGCTCATTTTTAATGGATACGTTTAAGGCTGGTTTCCAATAAAATCAAATGAAGCCTCTATCAAGAGCGGACCCTCAAAGTTTGAAGGTTAACTGATAGCAGACTTTTTGTAGCAGTCCGTGAGTTATCTGGTGAACACTGTGAATAAGTTTTCGGTATCAAAACCAGAAATCGACAAAATAATAATAACTAAATAATAATGGTATTTACCTGAACTAGACTGTTTTTAGTCGTAGATACATAAGATAGCAAAACAGATCCAAAGTACAGCTTTATTGAGATATTCTCGATTTATCATTCCCGACACCATGTCTTAAAGTCAATATTACTTTATAGAAAAATTAGTTTTGTTTTTTATTAAATGGCGTTTATACTTCAACAAAAAACTGACAATATTCTTTCATCGATAACAAGATTTAATGGAAGACATCTGAAGATTGATTTAAATCATAAATATGTCCTGGAATTAGATGGAATTTTATCATGTTTTCGTGGTTTTACTTGATTTCTACAATAATACTAAAGACGCTTCTAGATTTCTTTCTATCTGGGCGCCTAAGTTTACAAAGCACATTGTCGAGATTTAGCCAATTTTTCGAGAATAACTACTGCGAGTTGAATAATGGACAACATTTCGAAAATTTTATTATATTTTCATAGAATCACTTGATTTTCACAACAGTACTGAAGACAAACTATTTGCAATGCATAATGAAGAGGTAATCAAACGACGCTTACAATAAGATACCACTCAACCTCCCAACCCATTTAAGTTTTAAAGGGTAGTATCCGTAACTGCTAGACAATTGGCTACAAATCAACACCCATATAGCAATAATCTCTACGATCGATAGTAAAGAGGAAGAAACAGTATATACAACCATACATTGAGTGCAGCCAATCAAATACAAGATTTTCAATTTTTACATAATATGAGATACATAAAATAAAAGAACGTTCTATTTGTGCAATGATAAACAACCTCCACTAAGCCGAGATCAAAATTGTTGGTTCTGTATTTGAATCTGAATATATTTTTGGTCAGCATGGTCGTACCTTTTGGATGCAAGAAGAACATAATTGCATAGCAAACAAGCTTACAATCTCTTGTTTACAAATACTTACGGGTAGAAATATCATACAACAAAATATTTATAAAATTTATAATGAAAACCTTGCATAATGGCTAGATTGAGAACAGTTTCGTATTTGATATTTTTGGAAAAAAGCTATAAATATCGAATACTGTTTTTCTCTTATACTATACACTATTTAATATGACATATTCATTTCGGAATGATTTTTACATAGTAGAATACGAAGAATTTGTATATATAATTACAACATTCGCCCATCATTGCCGTTAGAAATGTTCATGAAGTATGTACGTACGTGCGCTAATTATTTTAGAATATTCGTAATATTTGTTCAAATCATCTGAAATCATACACATAGTTCAAACCGTATTATCTACATTAAGATTTTCAAAAATGTCGCACATGTCTAACTAGATTACGAATGACGAAGATGAAGAGTTTAAATTGATAGCTGCTAAGCAAGAAAATGGACTCTTTTCGTGTTTGGTAGCGGGTGTTGGTGTTCTATCTGCATGTTTGTTTGAACACGAATGTCTATCACATTCACACACCACCTTTTCGCTATGTCATATGATACTATAGATTTGTCTTGTCTTCCTTTTCTCTTAAGTTTTGTCAAAAAAATATATTTGCTTTCCTTCTTGTCAGAATTCTATCACTGATCGAAAGTAAACTGTAAAATTAGGAGTGTTATAATCAAAAGGAATAATAGTAATCATTTAAGCTTAATTTTTTGCATTATCGTGACCTTGATTAAAGAGTAGTCTATGATACAAATTTTTTTCTGAAGAATCCTATTCACGAAATCCGAGTATAAAGATATTGTCGGTTACTGCAAGTTCCTATATACTTGGGCTTAGCGTATAGTCTAAGAGCTGGTCTCCACTTCGACTAAGGTGCATTCACAAGGCTGAAACTTTTTCTAATGTTATTTAATATATTTAAAGTAGAAAAATCATCTTCTGGCAGGGTTAGCGCGGTTGCAACAATATCCATTGTTTTTTGCATATTACAAATTTTTTATTTAAAAAAATATATCTTCACAAATCTGTGAGTATATTTTTTATCAGACAATTTTGAGTATAAAAAAAATGCCAGATGATTTGCTTGGTTGCAAGTGTCTGTAAAATGGATCGAAAATTACTAAGACGGCTGGTACGATGTTCCAAATCTAATTCCTAAAGAAAATATCTTTTAAACTATTTTGTAAAGTTAGGTATTTATAATAAAATATCATGAAATAGGTAATTTCATATATATCTTTATCAACTTTCAATCCATTTTACAGATACTTGTAACCGAACAAATCATCTAGCAATTTTTTTATATTTAAAATTGTCTAATTAAAAATATACTGAAAAGCCAGATTTGTAAAGATACGTTTTTTTAAATAAAAAAATTGCAACTTGTAAAAAACAGTGGATATTATTGCAACCCTGCCAGAAGTGGATTTTTTTACTTTAAATATATTAAATAACATATAGAAAAAGTTTCAGCCTTGTGAAAGTACCTTAGTCGAAGTGGCGACCAGCTCTCCACTAGTAACAAAATACCGCAAGTTCCGTCGATGCCTAGACATGTACTAGTAGTAGGTAGTAGTAAGTAAGATATATATGAATATGAATTTTTCTACTGACACCATTTTACAAAATATCATCTCCTACAATTTGAATTGTGATTATTTTAATGTCCCATTTAAATATTTTCTTTTCATATATGGTCGTTTTACTAATATCAGTATGTCTGAAACAAATCTCGAGCAAATCATTTTATAGTTTTGTTAGGTGATCCTTGCACAAAGCTTCGAACACATATGCTGCCATGTCTTCCTTTGCAAAATCTATTTTTCCAATAGATATGGAACACCCCGGTATATTCATTTTATAATCAATAAAATTCGTACATAGATTAATAAACTCGTCACAAAACAATAATTTATTATAAATAGTAGAAAGCAAACGATTAGTATTTCGTGAATATATCAAGTTTTGTAGACATAAGATTGTTCGAATAGATTTAAAAAAGTAGTTTAGTTTGATCTCTACAACTCTTCCTCTAACGGAATATATGTCATGTTTACAGAGATAACATTTAGATTGATTTTCACTAAATACTTTTGGAATAGAAGTTTGACACATACTCTAAAATTTCCTAACATTTTCTAAATCAACATTTTTTATCAAATAAATTGCATTCATGTTGGAATAATAAAAATAAGTTTTAGATTTGTATCATTTGGGCTAATTAACTCTAATCTGAGAGAACCATAGCAAATGTAGTGAAATAAATTGAATCGGCGTGGTATAATGTTACACACATTTGTGAATATTGTTTAATTAAAACTTGCTTTTCTTAAATTAGTCTTTTCTCAAATCCACAAAATGTTTTCAAAACCCTTTTTCGAATTGATTCGAATATAAACAAACTATCATCAACGATTTATTGGCAGAAAGTAAAAAAAAACAGTCAGTTTCTTTTAACATGTTTTCAACAAAACTGAATGTTAATGAGATAATTGTTTCGTGACAGACTCTACAAACACGATTTCACTATATTGGTGTTATAGTAGCAGATCGGAACGGGCTAACACTTCTCAATACAGGTTTCAACAAGTGAGGGTGTATGACATTAATTACAATAGATACATCGTATGTAATTACTGCAATAATAATTCATTCAGTATGATGATAGTGAAATTTGCATTTTATATTTCAAATGACATTTTTTCCAAGTTTTTTTATAGGAATCTGTGTTTGGAAATTATAAAGTACTTTGGATACCTATAATTCTATTGTAAAATGAATATGAAGTAAAACAATCAAAAAACTATAAGAGCAGCACATGTTATTTATTATATATTGGATCAAATTTTGTAGAATGGCACCCCCTTATTTATGTTTAGGTTCTCTTTTGTTTTTTTTTTTGGAAAATTTCTTGTAAATTTATACAATTCATGAGTTTAGAAATGGGATTATTGTAACATCTATAATATTTTCCAGATTTTATATCTGCCCTGAATTCATCTAGGATAGGCCAGAAAATGAACAGCAGAAACCCAATAATGTATTCAATTTTAAATAAAGCATTAGAAAGTTTGTAAAAAGAAAATTTGGAAAACTATTTTTAATGACTATCACAATTCCCACTGATTCTATCGTTCGGCTCAATTAATTTGTTTTGTACCTTATTCTGAAGCCAAAACTAAAGAACGATTAAAAGACAAAATCAGGCTTCGTACGTCACATCGCCAATTTCTGTGACATAACATAATTATGTTTATCAGAATAATTTCCCACAACCTAATCTAACTTCGTATGATGGTAATAAAAGTATATTTCCAAGTTTTCTTATTAGTTTTAATAAAGGTGCCACAGGTAATTTCCATTCCATTTTACTTGAGCATAGAATCAACAGTACTAACTGCAATGGAATTTTAAACAAAGAATTTATTTACATCAACGTTTTGTGTTTGTGCAACCGCTTCGGTCTAAAATAATAAAGCTAATCGTTAGAATACTTTGATACGAGCCGAAATATCAAATTATTTGGTGTGATTAATATCAAAAACCCTTACGGGTCATTTAAAAATAAAGTTGATCAAAAATTATTATTATCCAAGGTAAATAATGAGATTGGCCTGTGTTAAGACTGGTTTGTTTTTGCCCACTCTAACCCCATATAGCTAACACAGTATTTTTAACAGTGTCATCATTTATGTTGTGCTTTTTTTGGGTCAAGTTTTCCTCAAACAAATCATTTTTGGAAGAACGAGAAGACGTTTAGGATTAACCTCACTCAATATACGATATAGAAAAGCAAAAGTTTTGTGCCAAAATGTTGCCGAACTACCTCACAGCTCTACAGAAGGGCAGTCAAAGAAACGTGTGCGTTAATATTGTCGAGAGAATTAACAATAAGCAAGAATTCTGATTTTCAATAATTTTCAACGTTTTTTTCTCTAGAATTTACAATAAGGCTTAAAAGGACATTTTGGAACGATCCATCGCTGTATAACTGCCCAAAGAGACTACTTTGAGGGGAATAACTTTGTTGTGTGAAAAAAGGAAAACTATAGTAAATCAGTATCATTACTTTTCTCACGCACCTCGTATAACAGATAGCAGGCACTATATTGAGATTGGTTAAATATATACACAAGTCTACCATGGAAACAAACATTTATTCAGTTGTTTATCTTAGATATAACAATTGAAATAGAATCAGTAGCAAAAACAACATTGAGATTGTTTCATTAAAATACGTAAAAAATGTTTTTATCATGAAGTTAATGGAAAGAATAAGATATACTCTATATAGAGTAATCGGCAATACTACTCACTTCATAGTAAAGTCTAACTTGCTTTTTGATAATATCAAATCATAGTAACAATCAAACATATTCATTTTTTAATTCAGATTCAATATCTCTCACTCGCGAAACTGTATGGAACGAACTGGTAACTTGACACATAATGATATTTGACATTAAAAAATATAACTTTATATTGCTTACTTATATATGCCTAATTTAAAAACAAAGAATTGTAGACAATCTTTAGCGATTTTTGTTTGTATCTAGACCCTCACTGAATGTTAGCTATGATTGACTTATTTTCATAAGCCTAAAGAGCTTTTCGAAAACTGTGATAGAGAAACTGAACGATGTTATCGTGTCATAACCATGTGATAGGTTCTTAATACGCCAGTGGGTAAATGATCAATATACCTATTGTGTTTTTTTAATTTGTTAGCTACTTACTATGCCATTTTTTCTATAACTAAAAATCATATGGAATAAGGCTATATTACGACATATGACAGAATTAAGATGAAATTGGAAAAATTACAAACTAGTGGATGGTTCTGTATAAATTTTTGGTGGTTGAATTATCGCCAAATCATGCTCTTGAAATAGATAAACACATGGAAATTGATTAAAAAATTGGTAATAATATACAGGCAGAAACAGTGAGTGTAACACATTTCAAGTACCTAAATAAGTGGAAAGTGGATAAAAGAAATTGATGGAATAAAAATTGGAAGCTCTAACTAACTCAGTTACGATCGAAAATCTAATTATTATTAATTTTTGTATTTTTTCCAGATAATCATCTTCATAATTTTTATTATGGCAGTTCTCGTATATCATATTCATTTTTATTTCACTGGTTTATCTCACAGGATTTTAAAAAATTCTGTCATATATATATGAACATTTTTTATACTTACTTTTCTTATCATAATAATTTTTTATCACTTTTTTGACTTAAAAAACATGATCACAGTGTTTTGTAATGGATATCAATTTTTTAAAAATAAAAAATATTGTTTTCCAATATGTCTTAAAATGCAATATTTATGAAAGGGTAACAATAAGTATGACGCACATCATCCATATGTTTTTAATATATACCTATGTATTCGAGAGCTTGGAAATATTTTAGAGTTAGTACACTTTGATGTTTAATTTTGCCACATCAATCCCACTAGGAAAACTAACTGGCAAAGACTTCGTTCCACCGTTCCATATATATAGGATTACTTCTAGGTTCATATGATTGATTTTCACCATATAACATTGGTACTAAATATACAACAAAATTATAAAATTTATCAAATATGAAACGTTTGAATAAGCTTTTATCAAGAAGAAAAATATGATTAAATAATTAAAATAGCATATTGTAGAAACTATAGTGTAACTATTATATAACAATCAAGACAAATTTGCAATAAAAAAATTTGGTGCAGATATTTCTTCTATGAGCTGTTCCTCTAGTCGTCTAGTCTATGAGTTTTTCTCATTGGAAAGTTCTTATCCATACAATGCTGTCATACTTAGTTTTATCTGAAAGATATCCAAAAAGTTATTTATTATGTTGGTGTTTGATGTTTTATGTGGTATTGTGTAAAATTTTAGGTATACGAGATATGCTTTTTAAATAATGCTCCTGACGTTAGACAATATTGTAAGTTTTACTATCACTTTAATATGCTCTCGGTCAGTACCAGGAAAACGTACCAAATGATACTAACGATGACTTGGCGATTGTACAAATGTGCAGGTAAAAGCTTCTCAACAACAATCTAGATGTGTACAGCATAAATATTTATACAAGGTGATTAATTGTGAATATCCAGTTTCTGAACATACCGAAAATATTATGATTTAGCTCGACATGCCTCATATAAATATTGCTTATAAGTGTGTCCCAATAAGCTACAAAATTTTCAATAATTTTCCATATTTTAATAACTTCTGTTTGATAATTGGCGATTTTCGTTTTTTGTCATTATAATTACCATTTTTTTACTCTAATTTTTAATGTTACTAATAGGGGACGCTAATTAGACAGTCACACTTTGTTTTATTCATTTCATCAAGCTATCTTTTTTCGGCTGAAATATAAAATAAAAAATATAAAATAACTCATTAATATAAAAAATTCAAAAAATCTTAATTGTGTATCAAAAAATTGAAAATTAAATGTCGGACACTTCTTACCAATCATATTATTAATTGATATTAATAGTGAGTAAGTGTATAAGAGTATACCAGTTTTTAACAAATTAACAAGTATAATAAATATTACTGATAGTACCTGTACGTTACGATTGTTCCGACAATTATTTGTGTTTTTGCTTAATGATGTAACGCTTTTCAAATTTATTTACACATTACTATCGGTGGGGTGAATTTCTTCTACTCACTTAATTTATTTAAACACTTTACATTACACTTAACTAAATTATATAATAATTAACTTACTTATATAATTTATTTGAATTCGGTAAATTTTCTATTTTGCTCTGTTCACTATGACTATTTATTATAAACTAAACTAACTGCACTACACAAACTCGTTTATATATCCAAACAAAGTTCTCAGAAATTCGAGAAAATAAAGAAACAAAATAAATAAATAGACCTTTCTAGACATTAGTTCAAAAGAAAGAATGTGGACAAATTGCCTGCTATGATAAAAAAAACATCAAACGGGCCGCGATTTCGCCAATTGTTAAAATTCCATTATAACCGGACCGGACTGGCTTCATGTCGAGGAAGAGTTCGTAACATAACCTTAGATGATTCTTCCTGAAACTCGTGAATAGCCGGGACTGCATGCTTAAATCAGCAAATGAACCCTTTCGTGCACTTTTCGTGTGTTGGAATATCACCTCTACTATGCTCCTGACGACTCACCAATTCAACTGGTTACTCGCTATCTTGGTCATATCCAGTTTTTTCAGGCCGAGTACTTTTGGTATACCATTGTGAATCTTGCTTATGCGATAGATGACATCATAAATCCTTTTTCCGACTAAGTATGGACTTTCCCAGGATTTTTGTAATTTCGGATAAAATTCATTTCTCCTCGTAAGGTTGTGCATCCAACTTTATCCCCATCTTTAGAGGTAGACTCATTAATAACGGATCGGTAAGCCATTACAAATAGGGATAGATACTTACCTCAATCTCTCTGGAGACTGGAAGATACTTTGGACAGATATCTGCCAATGATCCTGTTCATTCTCTCCACTATTCCATCGGATTATGTGTGTAATGCTGAAGAGTCTCTTTCTCCTTCTGTACCTTGGCTACTTTCGTTCTCGGAATTACTAGCTATGCTCTCTTCTCGCAACCATCATCGTTCTCAAGGATTCTTTTTAAAAGGTCCTCTTCCAGGACAAGGGAGTCCCCCTGAGCCCAATATGCTGAGAATCTTGACACTTCTTGCAATGTAAGTCGCCGATTTTCTTTCTTCCATTGCCGAATCATTTTTACGTGAGTATCATTCTCCTGATCTTTGATCCTTGTGGGTGACCAATCTTTGTTTACCACTGTAGTTTTCGAAACTTCGGCTTCTTTAGATTCGGCTTTATTGCGCCGAGTACAGTCTGCTGGGTACGGTCGTCCAGACAAAGTATTGACTTTACGGTGACAACAGAAGTAGAAGGCAAGCTTATAATCCTGGTTCAGTGCTGCCCTCTTGTAGGCGACCCGTTTACTAAAATTCCGACAATTGCTCTTTCTTGGCTTCTTGTTAACCATATCTTACAATAAGTTGATCTGGACTAGTTTGTCCTCGTCACCATCTTATAAGATTCTATTCTAAGCAGCAGTCAGAGCATCAACTAAGGTTTTCGGATGGCTTAATCGAAGTGTCCTCTACATATCATGATCGCGCAGGCCATCAATGTATGGATGCCCAAACATTTCTTCATGTTCTTTGGTACTGATGGATAAACAAATCGGGCAATCTCTACCTCTTACTCTTGAAGAGTTTCATCTCACTTCTGCCTCCGGTCCTTCAGCTGCGATTGATACAAGTGTTCTAAATGTTCGTGACCATGTCTAACCTCTTCTTCAGCTATTGGAAATCGTTAGTTTCAGAAGTATCGTCTGGAGTACATTTAAAGTATCTCCTTGCAGTGTTATGGTCAAATTCACTACCTTTTCTTTGTCGGACCAATTATTCACTCGGCTGCCTCAAACTGTTTAACGTAATTGGTCCATGACGTCTTACCGTGGAACATTAGGGCTTTAAATCGTGTAAAGCTGCCGTTGTCTTCGCTCTTGAGGATTTGCAGGAATTCATTTTTACAATATTCTTTTCTTCTACTGGAATATCTTCTGTTCTCGAATTTGCAATGTTTCTTTCTCTTCCTTGATTTTCTCGTCTATATGATTTTTCATCGTTGTCATTTCATGCTCAATATCTAATTTTAGAGACTTTGTTTTCCATGTCAACGACAACGTTCGTTTTCAACGATAGAATATCGGCAGAAATATCGCTCCTTTGGGACGAAATCTACTCATCCATATTGGCAGAAATATCGTTTTTCAATATCAGCCGAAATATTGTCTTTCAAATTAAACATACAGTCCTTCATGATCAAAATCTTCTCTTCAATATTAGCAGAAATATCGTTCTTCACAGTCGAAATCTTGTCATCCATATTGACAGAAATATCGTTTTTCAATGTAAATTTTCTCATCCATCTTAGTATAAAGTGACGAGATCAAGATGGAAGACTCGTCTTTGTATAGATAAGATTCTGATTCAAATCTGTCTCTTAACAGTATCAGTATGAGCTATTCTACTAATTCGCTTTTCTTACCAAACGCTTGCAAATCTTCACTTCGGTTTTCAGGTCACCAAGTATCTTAGCCATGTTTATGTCACTATTTATTTACAAAACCCCACCCCTGACGCCAATCTAGTGTTTTCTTATTTATTTACACTATTAATATCGATATCTTTTACTACTGAACACACTGTTTACACTACCACCACACCAACACTTACAATTACATTGTCTGGCGCGCGTTTCGATAACCAAGTTATCGTCTTAAAAAACTGTTGGTGAGGTGGTAGGGTAAACAGTGTGTTCAGTATGAATATCACCAACGGTTCCAGAAATTCCAACTTAACTATCTTTTACTACCTCAATTCATTTAAACACAATAATATTACAGTGGTAAAGCTGCCGCTCCTAGATATATGGTAAAGTAGCTAGATATATGGTAAAGTAGAAATACTTTTAATCCGTTATCCAGGTATTTTTAGAACAAAACGATTTTAACCCTCGGTCGGTCGCATGCGTATCAAAATAATACAAAATCGCCAATTTTCAATTTTATTAGAGAACCCTAAAGTGTGGAGATTCCTCTTTCATAGTGCCTTCCTATGTCGCATTAGTCTATCACTCAGTCGTATTCGCAACGTTGTAGTGATTGAGTGTGGTTAGCTACGAACCTATTGTATCATATTGATAAATTGCGACATAACGTGTAAGTGTTTTTTTACTTTGACTGTAGTAAGCTATTTTTGGCCTAATTATTATAGCTTAGTGTTATTTTATATTTTAATTTTCAGTGTAATGGATGCAAAGCAAATGTACAACCTTAATAATCCAAATGATGTAGAATATCTTCAAAAGTTTATGTTAGAAGATGATGAATATGAAGACATTCCTAACCAAATGGAAGACTTCGAGTATGAACTGGACATAGATGCGGACGATCAGCCAGCGGAAAAAAGAGATGGTAACTCTGATACTAAGGAGAGTGGGGCAGAGGAAGAACCTGAAATACAAGAAAAATTTTTACCTCGGAAAAGACAAAACCACAACATGGATGAAACTACCACGCGCAAAGAAGCGACGCACTGAGCCCCATAATATTGTAACACGTCTCCCAGGAGTAATACATGAAGCACGACTAGCTAAGTTACCCATAGAATGTTGGAGTCATATGTTTTCTGATGAAATGCTACAAGGAATATTCAAGTTTACAAATCAGTACATTCAACTTGAAGTAAGGGATCGGTTTGGCCGACGACGTGATGCAAATGATACGGTAATGACCGAACTCAGAGTACTCTGGGGTACAGATGACACGGCATGGAAATATTTCAGCTTGTTATGAGTCTCAAAAGGGACAAGTTTCTTATGAAATGCCTGCGTTTCGATGGCCGCATCACAAGAACTGAAAGAAAAGCTTTTGACAACATTGCGCAGATTCGTGATCTCTTCGACAATTTTGTTAAGAATTGTAAACACAGCTGTTCACTACAACAATGTGTTACTATTGACGAAAAACAAGTAATTTTTTTTTGCGAGAATACAACTCCAGTGTGCACACCGTGTCACTCAAGGTTGCAAGAAAAAGAAGACTCGAGTTACATGAAGAAAATTCTTGAAGGACATTTTATAAAACGCAATTGTATTAAATATCGTAAACACTTCATCAGCATTTATTTTACTATAAATATGAATTATTGTAAACAACTTGGCAATGAATATATGTATCGCTCTTGAATATATAGTTCATTCAATGTTTATAGTTAGTTCGCTTGTGAGATTTTATTTTGTGTAAAATAAAATTTTTAAAATAATTTTCCAAAACCGAAAATTATAATTCTCGAGTGAAGACTAAATATTTTTATTTCAAATGTTTCTAAAATTACGAGTATATATTTTTTGTTTGTGTTACATAAGAATGCCAGATTTTATTTGTGTTGCCAATCTACAATGTAAGAAATAAAATAATTTCATATGAGTACCTAGCTACTTAGGTTATATTTCTGTATAAGTTTCATAACATAAATATTTCAAATCATACTAAAAAAAATAAATATAAAAAACATAACAACTAAAACCAGACACAATTGACTTCTCGTTAGTAAATTTTACAATCATGTATCAAACAAATACATTGCGAGCATCGCTGTCAATAATTTTTTACCCGTAAATCACTGAAATATTTTTTTTGTGATCACAACATACTTAAACAAACAAATAAAAGGATGAGCAAAATTAATTATTGAATTTAATCTACAACTTAGCTTGATACAAGAACTGATGTTCTTAGTGTAATTCTAAGCAAAAGTTAGATCTATCAATTTGACACATTGCGATACCTTTTCAATAGAAAATGGTTCGACCGATGCAGATGGAGGGTTAAACTAATAATTCATTGCATATGAGCCATTCATGTGTAAATCATCTGGTATTTGTAAATATTCGGACAAAATTGGTATTGAACTGTATTTCTAGTTTTTATTATTGGTTTGATTCCTTCCACTACTTTTTTCGCAAGCCATTGTTTTACAATAATAATATTGAGATGATTACGTTATACCCAAAGTTTTTTATAATATACATGTATTGAATTATTATGCTATTTGAAAAAGTTTCGAAAACAAATATATTTAACTGGTTATAATACTTAATATTTGTCACAGTTGTGAAAGTTAAATATAAATCAATTGGTTTTTTTTCCTAAAAACACAAAATTTCAAAACACTTTTTTTTAGGAAAATTACCGAGTCCTGAACTCATGGCTGTGATTGCTGTACCCAAAAAGGACATGAATGTTCGTGCTCAAGATAAAAACATTAATGATAATTTCGCAGTAAGGATACTTCAAGGAACAGGAGCCAGCAATAACGAGGTTATACCACAATTATCACTTCCAGATAACAATTCTTTAATAGAAGACGACTTTGATATGGTAACTCATAGACCTCTACCATTACCACCAATGAGGATTAAACCCATATCTACTACTCCTAGATATTCAAATAAATATGCTAATAGTGTAGGAAAAGTTATGAATGCTCCTAAGGAGTATTATCCTGTAGGTTATGATAAGAATTTTGATGACAATTTTGCCTCAAGGGTAGAATTACCTGAAACTTCATTTTACTGCGGGGATCAGAAACATTTCCCAGGATTATATGCTGACGAAGATTTAGGTTGTATGGTAAGCTGAAATATTTCTTGATTGTTTCTTATTAATTTGCATTTCTTCAGTTTTAAATTGTAATTGAAAGAAGAGCAGAATGAGCTGAGATATTGTTGCTATTAATAGATATTATTTTTGTTTATTTTTAAGCTATCTAGATATAGTTTTGGTTATCTTCAGAATAGTTGAACTTAATCGAAAAAGAAACATACTATTCCCAAATCCATCTTTTTATACAAATATTTAAAACATATTGATTGATGCCTTCTATCAAACAAATGAATTCTTCTCTCAATAGACTTGGACATTGAGCATCAGATAATGATCTTTCCGAAGAATCACAATTCGGTTTCAGATTAAAGTGTAAGAAAGTGGCGACAAGAAGATGAGATACACTTGAGTCTAGTGGCTTCTAGACCTTTTTTATATTGTTTTGCTGATAAATTTAATTTTAAGTGTCATTGAATTTAAATCTCATTTAAAAACTGACAAAATCTTAACGTTTCGACCTTTTGCGGCTTTTATCAAAATATTATTTGAGATTGACATTTTTCATAATTATATTAATCAATAACAACATGGAAATCAAAATAAAAATTATCTCTTACCTCACTTAATAATTTTTTATTTTTATTCTAAGTTGTTATAAATGACTTAAAATAAGTAGCAACAATCAATCAAATTATATATAGTTACATTAAAATTCATAAAATAAGATTATAAATTTTACTTTAATTGTCTTTTTTATCATTGATAACTGTTTTTTTATGTATATGAACCATTTCGAAAAATTCTCTTTTCCTTGTATTTGACTTTGCTTCAAGAATTTTTGAATTTTTATAATTAAATTCATGTTTTTTTTATATTTCACCATTTATTAATGCAGTTTTTATATTGTATTGATGACTTTTTAATCTATTTTCCAAATATTGAGATGTCTGCTGTCTATAACTCATTCGTAAATTTAGTGAAAATGACTTTGTTGTTGTTTTCTTAAATTTCGAGGAATGTATCTATTGACTTATTTCTCGAACTTAACAGTTGATAGCTATCTGTTGCGATGGGAGGTTCCGCCCATACTCACAATGCTGAAACAACATATCAAAGTGTTTTCTCTATATAATGGTAAAATGTGTTCGAGTCCTGGAAATCGTGAATTGGCATACATAATGAGTTTGACTTACTAAAATCAACCTTTCATAAAATTATAAAATCGAACGAGAAGAATGGATAAAACAAACCCTAAATAAAAATATTCCCATAGATGAACCTTTATTAAAACAAAAATTTAAAGACGTCGCTGGTTAGTTGGAGGGTTTTGAAAAGCGTAAGCTGTGGACTAAAGCGTGCTTAACTAATGGACCGAAGATCTGCCAAGTCTTTTAGAAGGGTATGATGCAGAAGATATTCACAACGCGGCTAAACTGATTTGTTCTTCAAGTGTCTTAGAACATTCACATTTGAAGGCAAAAAATGCCATCAAGGAAAACAAAACAAGGAAAGTTTCCTATTCTTTAATGTGTAAATATGATGGGTGCAGAAAAACTTAAGGGTGTCAAGACTGTACCTGTTGATTATGCTAGTATTATCAAAACTTAGGTAACAAAGATATTATTTGAAGATTGGCTAAAAAAAGTCTTCCAAGACTTTCTGCCTAAAAAAAATATGGTTGAATTTGGAGCTAGCAACGAAGGACTGGGCCAAGCTTGTGACTCACAAAACTACTGATAATATGTTAACGCCAAACTTTGAAAACTTTATACAGATATACGACGACGTGGCAACCAGAATTGTGTGTGCTGACGGAAATGATAGTGAAGATTAAGGCAACCGATCACAGATTTTGAATATAAAAGTGAGGAACATTCCAAGAAGCAAGACGCTTTATATGAACTGGAGACGGCCCACAAGTTTTTTTAAATACTTAACGGTAGTTTATAAAACAAACTCGAAAAACATATACAAAATGTAAAACTAGGAACGCAGAACAAATTAACTAATTTGTTTAAATAAAAATTGTTATTATTTTTAGTGTAAGTTTTTTTCGCAAGCATCTATATCACAATGAATAATACCTATACCTGTGGATCTCTCTCATTACGTATTCGCTGTATTTTTCATAAACCTCTATAAATGTGAAAGGCCTGTTCTGTACCTCTATAAGGTAGAAACAGGGTTTAGTGAGAAACCTGTATAAGCGATCCCTTGAACTCTCACTCATCCAGGTACGACTGTATATAAATGATGAAAATGAAAGGAAATAGACATAAATATTAAGTTGTATTTTGAATTATATTCTATTAGTATTCTATATTAAAGATCTAATACCCTTATTCTCGGTTAATTAATTTCTGGTAAATGAAAGGCCAAAGAACAAAATATGAAAACCCTTTATAAATATTATTATTATGGGATTATGGTAATAAAATACCAAATTGTAAAATTTTTAATATATGTTCCAAGCTTTGGAATAAATGTGTATGTATCTTCGGTAAAGTGATTAATACAAATTCGAAGAATGAAATTTTATAATAAAACATATCAAAATGTCTATATCCAATGTTATTCTCATATTCAATTCGACGATTCTCAATTTATTACTTCCCCGTAGATAAATGCACAGTTATTCGAGAGCATGGAATATATATTATTAGGAGTACACTTTGACATTTTATTGTCACAATAATCAAACATCATTCTTATTTCACACACAGTGGACAAAAACAGATTTCCAGATATATTATAATAAGATATGATAATTGAAAAAACATACATGAAATTTTATATTCAATATTCTGAAACATTGCAATAATATACTAATTGACCGATTGTGTAATTCTGAAGCAGCTAAGAAAACTGATTTTGAACCTTGAACTACAAATTGTATAAACTTTTTTACATAACTAGAGTAATAAGCAACGTTTTTCCTATCATTAATTCTGTAATATAATTTAGTATTCCATGGCCCAATGTTTATCCTCATTATTAAAATTCCATATATTGCAGAGTTTTGATGTATTTACTTTTATATTCTCAAGTTAACATGCTCATATGAGTAAATTCTTCACCTGTCATTATTAATGTTGCCTAATGGACTCTGTCAAGTTAAAATATTCAAAAATAAAATGTGATTTAACTCAAGAACACAATATCAAAGAAATTTTGGCGATGAACCACCATTCAAGGCCGCTATATATCTATGATACAATAAATTCAAATACGATCCTAGTTTGCATACGCATGTAATGGAAAAACACCGTTTAGAGTCGGTGGTTGCGGCAGAAAACATGGATACCGCGCTTAAGCAAAGTAGAAGATTCTTACCTAGGAGCCATAACAATAATTATGCTTATCCGTAGTTTATTTTAATATGGAGAAAATTAGGAACAGCATCTTGTTCTTGAATAATTAATAAGCAAATGGTGATATGTTTATTCAGAAAGATCGATCATGTAACAAATGTATCTCTAGAAAATTTAGAGAAGGTATTTCCAGCGTAATATATTGGTTCGTATACCAATTTATAGAGACCAATCCAAAACTTCAAATCTCCCTGCATAGCGAGAGTGTAAACTCAAAGACATCGCATGAAGCAAGCGATATTTGAACACTCCTTACTTCAACCGGCTACACGGGCAGTATCTTTATAAACACGTGTTTTCATTTAAATATTTGTATCGAACGGTATATTTTAATGTGGCGCTATTTGATTTTGTGTATTGTTTCGCAACCGATATAGCATTTGTGTTACTTTTTATACAATTAAAGACAAATAATTTATGGCCAGACATTGAAGCAGAATCATCACTTCTCACTTCAAATATAGTTGTTAAATTCCTTCCATAAATATAGTTTTAATATTCTACCATTATTTGGGCACAGCACCATTTCACAAGACTATTATTTTCAAGGATTAACTAGTATATTAATCTAATATGGCTTCGGTAAAATTCACTTTTTTTAAATAACAAAACAACATCTTGAGGAATTGTTTTCAATCGATAGAAGAATAGAAAAAATTAAGTCGATTATTGATAATACGCCTAAGCAACGTTTTCGCAATCGTCATAAATGTATCTATCATTTCGGAAGATATACCTATACTATGTCATTTGACATCTTCTCATCTTCTCATACCGTCTTCTCATTGAAGGTTGGCGACCACGTTTTCAAATCTTCCCATCTACCGATTAATAATAGCAGTTGTAACTTACTAAAGATAACAGGAACATGTACATACTTTCGAAATTTAGAAAACGCCAAGATAAAAAATAAACTCCATATTTAATTGATTAGTCTTCCCATATTGAACAATTGCTCAATCAAATTTCTATCATTTTCGTAATAATATCTGTTTATAATAATTTTTAACCGTTTCAAATGTACTTAATAGTCGGCCACGGATACTATCAAGGTCATTGTTGTAATTAGGAACACTTTTTGATGGCACCTACTTTCACATTCACTTACCTATTAACGTTTGAACTTTTGTATTGAACTTTTACTTCAATTTCTATATTTGAGAATAGAAATTCGTAAGCAATTTGATCATTCTTTAAATTGAGTCATTACCTGAAAGAATATTAAATATTATCACTTTTGCAACTCGAATTTGTAAGTCAAATAATACATGAATATTTTCAGAATATAATTTATTCAATTATAATCAGTATAACTATGTCAATTTATGGCAAACATTAATGAATAAATATACGTTTATTGCATGAGATTTATAATAAAACAAATTCGTTAAACGTGTATGTTTCTCTGTAGATATGTCTAAATTTATATTTATTATTTGAAACTAGGAAACAAGTACTTATTTCTTCGTCCTTTTTAAAATTTCTTTCAGTTTGTAGAAAATTGTACACTTACACACCATTTGTTTAAAATAACTATAATGTAAATGTACGAGCCCCGTCCCATTTCAGTTGGCCCACTTAGAAAAATTCGTAATTATTAAACTTTATTTTAAAATGCCAAAAAGTAGCTGTTAGTAAAATGTTTTGAACTTTTAGTTTTACGTCTAAAATAGGTTTTGGATGAATATTGTCAAATATTTTGAATGATATTTAATATGATGGAAATAGATAGGTCTTGTTGATAATAATTTTTATGCATATACAAGGGTTCATTGTTTCCAAAATTGTGTTCAAACTTTCATTAGGTCTAAAATACGCAAATAATAAAGTAGGCTGTGTAAGTCATATTTTCACAAAATGTTTTTTTTTAAGTGACAGATAGATTTTTGAAGTAATAATTTTTAAAATGGGTAGAGGAGAAATTATTGATGAAAAAATTCGATTAATCATAATAAACTTATTCAAAAATGGGAAAAAAGAACTCAGAAATCGCGACAGTTGTAAGTACGTAAGAAAATCGAAATTGTCAGACAAAGATAAACAAGCGTTAAAAAGAATAATTCAACAAAACAGACGTGTTAACTATGGTCAACTAAGTGTACTTTTGAGTAATGCAGTGGGTAGGCGGGTTTCAAGATCCACATGTCACAGAGAGGCTCAAAAAAATTAGGATTTCGGACATACAAGGTGAATTTTGTAACACCTTAGTTTAATGCATATTTTTCTAAATTTAAATTTTCTTTACATAGGCCAAGGAAAAGCCATACAGTGGAGCTGTATACATTGGAGTGACGATCGAAGTAGAGTTATTCGACAAAAAAATTAAGCTTTTCATCCAGATTGTTTGAAGCGGAAAGCAAAATTTCCGGCATCTGTGATGGTGTGGGGCTCTATATCTGCAAGAGGAGTGGGAAAACTGCATTTCATAAACGGAATTGTTAATACTGAAAAGTACCTGGATATTTTAGAAGAATCATTGTTACCAACAAGAGAAGTAACTTTAACCGCTGGGAAAGCCTTTATTTTTCAGCAAAATGGAGCAGCATGCCATAAATTAAAAAAGGCCTTAAAATGGTTCTCAGACAACAATATTCCACTTTTAGAGTGGGTTTCAAGTAGTCCAAGATTTATCACCAATGGAAACACTTTGGCGTGAAATGAAAAAGCAGTTGCGTGCAAATCCAGCTAGAACTGTCATGGAATTAAAAGAAAGACTACAAGAAATTTAGGATGATTTTACTCCCGAATACTGCCAAAATTTAATAAACACGATGCCTCAAAGAATTACGGCTGTTATTAAAACTTATAACTCCTGTAAAAGTATCTAAAATGTTTATAGAAAATATAAAGTGCTCAAAATGAAACAATTTGCCGGTTTTTAATAGTTGAAAAAGCAATGATTAGTAATTTTTCTCAATTGGGCCAACTCAAATGGGACGGGGCTCGTACAACAACTTTAGCATAGACAATTTTATAAATTTAGACGGATATATTCGTGGATTAGAGAAAAATACAAAATACAATAAAATCAAGAGATGCATAACAATATTTGAAAGATAAAATGTACTTACCTACATATTAATAAAAGCAATCGTCAAGGAGCGGACGTCGGTCCACCATATAAATACTAAATAAATCCTAAATAATACTAATTTAGTTAGTAAGTTTTTTTTCCAATAATGATTCTTTCGTCACTCTTTTTTATTAGTAATAATAATTTTTAGATAAAAAATAAATGTGTTTTTTAATATCTTAACTAGTGGGACTTCTATTTCCCTGGAATTACCAATTTTTATATTGATTAGAATTGAACGTCATTTGGAAAATAACTAACCTAACCGTTAAGTGGAAAATTATTATTGATATTTAAAAAATAATAATTGTTGCTTGCAGGATCGAAATGATAATTGTAGAATGAAAGGACAGATTATTTGGAAAATACTAGGAAACTAAGAGGGAAAAAGAGGAGAAACAACAAATAACACAAACTATAGTCTACAAGATTAAAAAATGGGGCAAAATAGAAACAAAACCTAATTAACTGAATATTAGCGGTAGTAACGGAACATATTATAGAAAAAGTTGATAAATCAACAAAAACAGATTCTGTTGCCTTGTAATACAGAAAATGAAAGAAATCGAAAAAAGGATATAATTAGAGCATTTAGTCTAAGAAAACAAAATCAAAATATATGAAAAATACAGGTTTAATCAGCAACAACTTGAATCATTATTTCTTTTCAATACTATCTTGAAATAATAAAACGTTATATACTGTTCAGCAATATATTCAAACAATTTTGCAATAATTCATTGCATCACTACGTTTTTCTAGGTTTTTCAGTGGTAGAATGAAGTGGTTCAACAAATGACCAGTCGCCACCCACTAATATTTCGTAGTTACCACATTGGGTATTTGTGCATATCAAAAATTAGTTTTTGGGTGAAAATTGCAGAATTGAAGAGATTATTGGAAGTGATTTTGAATAATGCATTAGTTAACTTCAAGGTTTTTGTTGTTCTTACTAACTTCCATGATAAATTACACTTTGTTTTACATTGGTTCGATTTACACCAATTCACACTCCGAAAAATCATATTTGTTGTTTCATTAAAGGCGATAATATCAATTAAGAAACCAAACATGGTTCAAGAAAATATTTAGTTTGCAGATATTTCAATTTATCTCATCCATTGTGACAACAATTTGAAAAATATCGGCAAACAATAGCTGTAAGTGTATAGTATGTTACTGCCCTGAGCAAAAATATAGAAAAACTGTAACGGACATTGGCATTGTGTGTTTATGATGCAAATCAAAGAAAGATTTTCTCATTTCAATTTAATGATGAAACTTTTTTGTTAATCATTAGGTGGTTTCCGGTCTTCATATCTCGAAACAAAAGGGATGAACACTGATGTAGCAGCAGCGGCAACTTAACCTGAAAATTTTAAAATATTGCACAAAAAAGCTACAGTCGTAAATCTCATATTTAATTTAGATGAAATCCGGGATATTAAAAGTCTTAAAAAAGCTACCCGCCTATTTTTCAGAACAGCTTCACTAAGGAGGTTCTAATAGCCAGTATAAAAATAATTTTGCGCTACTGTGCTTGAATTTTATGACACAAATAAAATTCTAAAGAAAGCAAATCTAGTATAATACATCACCCCTGAACCTTAAATCTGAGCACCTACCGAAAGGACTTAATGTTAATATAATTTATATCCCATAACACAACTCCCACATTTCATCCCATGGACAAGGAGGTAATTTCTACCTTAAAATCCTATCACTTGCGTATAGAATTGAAGAAATTATTAAGGCAATAAACCCCAAATCTTGTCTAAATTTATAGAATTTCCAAGTAACCAAACTGTTAAACATACATGATACATACACTCTCTAATGAGGAACATGATAGGGAAAACTTTAAAAGCGACTGATCTTACTGTTATCTTTCCCTCTATAGACAAGAAAGACATATAAGCTCTGTAAGATGATTAGGATCTTAATCGAATCACAAATATTAAAAGAGGCTTCATCAGTACTACCTTATGGTATGATTTTGAAGCAACTATCCAAGTAATGAATTTAAGTGCTTTTACAAAGTATGCGAATTTAATTTCGTACTGACGACCTGGTTAAATAGTATTATTTATTTTACATTTATTATATTAAGAAAATATATATTTTGTAAAATGATTCATTATTTATAACATTATAATTTATTAGATTAAATAATACTCGTATATTATCTGTTCTAACCTTTCCGGAATCTTTGAACATATTTAAATTGTGATGAAAAATAAATTCGTCAGTCTAGAGGTCACACAACAATCGAATAATCTCTCACAAAAGTGCTACCAAATTATGTGCTAGTTACCATCATATGTTTACTATGAAGGTAATGCTATGAATTATGAATCTGTCTATTCTTAGAAATATCATATATTGTTCAAAATGATTAGAGTATTAATAAAAAAACTGTTTTAAAAACCTACGAAGCAACATAAAAAAAACATTGGGAAACATAAGGATTGGAGAAAGCTTCAAGGTGATGAAATTGAGAAATATTTATATTAGAGAGTGGCATATAAATCACTCAATAAAGGTTCATAACAATTGTCAAATGCAGTAGACTAACTAAATTTTCATATAAGCTTTGTCATAGATATAATGCAGAAAGGAAATAGGTATAATTTTTGGATGAAATTAAATTATTTAGCCTTTTATACCCTTTGTAATATGAGTAACCTAATACTGTGATGAAGGAGATACATTATCTTCTAATTAACTGAAAAATGATGGAAAAATAAATATTATTTCTCTATCATCACAGTAAATAAATTTAAAATTTATATATGTCATCTTCAAAAGTCATATAATTTGTTGAACACAACAATATTATCTGGTATATTAATCCAATTTCAAAAGACAGACATTCTTTGCAAACTGTATCATTTTCTTTTGTTTGCAGAACTGTGATACCATAAATGACAACAATGTTACTTAGGGTTGTTAGTTGCGTGATAATGGTTGGTTGGTTCTAGGTGTACAATCAAATTTAGAATGTACCCGAGTTCTGAGATATTTGCAGTTACCTGCTAGCTATTTAACATGATTTCTGTAAAGATTGGTGATGATATTCATTTCTAGTTACCCTTCATAAAATAAATAAATATAGTTTTGTTCTTTAATTATAACTCTTGCGAAACAGATGAAGCAAATTTTTTATTATTTTCAGGTATTTCACGTATGTGCTTTAACAGATGATGGACTCATTATGAAGAGCTTCCTGTGTCCGGAATCAACTTTGTTCGACCAAACAATACTAAAATGTAATTGGTGGTTTTACGTGGACTGTAAAAACTCCAAAAAATTGTATGATTCTAATATTCCTATATCTAAAAGCTACCAACTAATGAAAGCCTTGACGTTTTTCTCAACATACAACAATGTTAACAGAAATAGTTCAAAAACAAATGATAAAGACTGATAGAGATTAATAGTAGAATTTAGATTTTAACCAATAAAACAAGGAGATATGGTATGTCAATTCTGGACTATGTAATTTTACTGGCAATTTTATATAATACGCAAATTACTCTAAAACTTACATGTGCCAAAAATATATTATCAATTCAAATTTTCTCGTAAACAAATGTTAGTGTTAGATGCAAATCAAATCTTCTTGTTGGAAGCTCAATTTTCACATTCTAAGTCTTCGTTATATTTTATAAGTAGTTAATTTTAAGTAGGTGATTTGACTTTTTATACGTGAATAATTTGACTATTTATTTTTTTTTTATCAATTAGCATGTGGATTAGGTATAGATAAGTCACAAAAATAATACTTCCATTAAAAATAAAAAAAAATCAAATTTTTCTTTGTCACTTGATCCATGTATTACATCGGGTCTTTCAAAACGTTCGCAAGCGAATTATATCACTGAATTAAGCGAAAAAAATCGATCAAAAATCGCCAAACAATCACATGTCTATAACGCAAAGTTCAAAAATGCGGCAGCAGCTAAATACTTTTATAGCTCTCTCGACCACTCGATAGGTTTCACAAGCTTTGATTGGCTAAACCTTATTGTTAATTTGCGATTAATCTATGCGTTATAGACATGTGATTGTTTTGTGATTTTTAATCGATTTTTTTCGCTCAATGCACTGATATAACTCGCATGCAAACGTTTTAAAAGACCCTGTATATAGATTTGCACGATTTAATGAGCCGTAGTTTGAATACAATAAACTGTAAGTTTAGTATTCGAAAACAAATGTTTAGTGTACAGTAAAAAAACTGTAGGATTTTTATAGGGCTATCACCAATAAATAACATTTGTCGACATTATATGAATCTACTGACCGAAATTTTGAAAATATTATATTTGTATTGGATTATATAAACATGGTGTTCCTATAATAGGATATGGATAGTGGTTGGGTTGTAATATTTTATATTGTAAATAATTTTTTAACAATTATTCTGTTTGTCAAATATCTATACATGTTACAAATAAAATATCTACAAATAAAATATGTGGTGTTTACAATATTCTTAATTTTCACAAACCATTAGCAAGTGAATTTATACCATTAAAACTTTTTTGGGAAGTGTTTTTACTGGCTGATTGGAGTTTTTCACTTTTCATCCTTTATTAATGAAGTATTACCTAGATCCGTTCATACTTCTGACGAATTCCGGAAGTACTATATTATAAGAAAAGAGCAAGAAGACTGTTACTATTATTCCATTCAACATATTAACTAATATAAGGACTTTTCGGAAACTATGATTGGGTTAACCCGATGATCTGAATGTTCGGAAACTAACGCGGGTCACGTCCATTGTTGTTAGGAAACTGATTGAGGTAATCGGGTCGTAATCATACGTTCTGATCCTTTCTTCCCTGATAGACCGGTGGGTTAATGACATCAGCTGAAGGTTTGTTTCATTTCTCAATGGTTTTTTGAACTTAAAAAGTTATTTATACCCCTTAAATGGCTTAAATAAATACAATGGAAGATGGAATCTCGTTCTGAGTTAGGATCCTCAATCCGCTGATAGGTGATCTACCTGAACTATGGTTATAAGTACCGAAAAGTCCTAAGGAAGGTTCATTTCCCTATTTTAAAAACACAAATCATCTCAACCGATGACCGTTCCCACAGAAAGCCATCACCTGCTGTTTCCACGGAGTCACAGTGCGAAGACTTCAGCATTTTTCATTTATATAAAAGTATTTTCTCATACATTTTAAGTCAGTCAATTATAATAAATTCTAGTTAGTTTTAATTGTGAAAAAGTATATAATTACTAGCTGACCCGGCAAACGTTGTTTTGCCATATAAATGATTTCTAGGGAATTTCTAGTATAGAAAAAAAAATAACTAACTTATTGTAAGTGTATAAGGATGTGGTATATAAGTGAAAGAGGCATGGAGCGCTGTAAGCGATGAGCGAATATAAAAATAACAAAACGTTTTTTTATTTTATTTATTATAATTTATTCCTTAAAATTATATATATATCATCAATTAATTACGACAGTAATACAAACAATATCAATCTCTTAATGCTATAGCGTGAATAATATTTTTTGTTAGCCCATCTTTAGCTAACACAAACAAACTGGATGGTTTACCCACTCGAGAGCATGCCGAGTGAAACACATGGTGTGCTCAAATCTAAGCCACAAACAGACATCGTTTGGCCTTGGGACTTATTGATAGTCATTGCAAATGTCAATCTAATCGGAAACTAAATACATTTAAATTGAATTGGCACATCTGTAGGTATAATAGGAATTCGTGATATTAATATATTTCACCTCGGAACTTGCCAACTGGCTTCGATAACGTTTTTCATTAATTTTTGAATGACTAATCGCGTACAATTGCACAGCCGTGGCAGGTTCAAATTACGAAGCAAAACAATCGGGAGATCCAACCATCAATTGTAAATTATGGGGTAGCATGTCTGGCAAATCCAGTGAGATCAAAAACTCTGTTGGAAAATTTACAGCTTCGCTGGTATCGCAAACTGTATCAATAGATTTGTATAATACCAAGTTCTCTGGCAACAACTGTTGTATCTTCAGATTTAAATCGTCGACGTCCACATTTTTTGCAGCTAAAATTGCTCTTTTTGCAAGCCATTTATGATGTGTATACTGTGTGTGTACATCGGGAAATATTTGTTCAATGAGAACATCTTGCGAATCAATTATTGTGAGAAATCGGTCGGTAATTTTACGCATCCAGTTTCATCTATAGTAACTGTTCTATCACCGAAATCCAAGAGTTGTTTTGAAAATGTTTCAGCGGATGGATCTTGAAGCATTTGAACGCGCATATTTACTTTCATCTGTATTTTTTCAAAATTACACCGCAATGGCGATGATTTTAAGCAAACATTGATCTCATCAGCGTCTGTTGAACGTGGAATGACGGGAAGTGCTTATCTGAAATCACCTGAAAGGACTAACAGAGTGCCGCCAAATAGTTTGTCGTTGTTTTTAATACCTTTCAAAGTCCTGTTCAACGCCTCTAATGTTTGCATACTACGCTTGATGCATGAACAGTAATAATGGCCGAAAACTGTGGAGGGAGTGAGAAAAGGCTTATTGTGTGAGAGAAACAGGAGACCGATTTCGGTCTCATCCCTACTCCGTGCTGTTAACTGGGAAGTGACACCGGTATAGTCTGGCAAATGAGTGTTGATCCAGAAAAAGCGCGGAAAATTTGAAAATTCTAGCACTGGTAACACTAATTATAGCAGGAATAAACTGTCTCGATACTAATGTTACCATGTAATAAGTTTCAATTAAATGTTAGGCTGTTGAGCCTAACATTTGATTGAAACCAGTGACAATTGATCAGTTATCGAGCGGGATGAAAAATGATTAAATTACTAAAATGACTATTAAAAAATAGGGGTTGGTAATAAAAGGGTGAACATTTAGGGTTGTATGTATTTTTTAATGGCGCCTTATAAAGAAATTAAAAATTAAAATTTTGTCCAAAAAAAATAAAAATAAAATGTTAGATAGTCGCCGATTCTCAGACCTACTGAATATGCATATAAAATTTGATAAAAATCGGCAAGCAGTTTCGGAGGAGTATGGTAACTAACATTGTAACATGAGAATTTTATATATAAGAAGATGTAAAATGAAGTTTTTAAAAAATATATTTCAAGTTATAAATTTGAAATCGGGATTCGTACGTACGAACGCGTCGATTTTCATTTTAACGATTGACTGAATATTGAATCTACGGACTTAGTTATTTTGTACTAGTGAAAGTTTAGAGCGGTTCCTAGAGCATCAAGAAACCCAGTGTATCAAGCAACGAAACGACTCCAAGTGCAAAAAAATCCAGAAAGCTGGAACCGAAATTAGTTCAATATCGCAGATAATATTTCTTCAATTATTAATATAAGTACAATAAATTTTATGTCCGATGTTGACAATTTAACATATTTTAAAATTGAGATCTTCAATTGACTCACAAATTTTAAATCAAAGTTTAATAAGTAGAGCTAGTAATAACTTAATAATAGCCGAATTCAGACCAGAATATTTAAAATGTGTGCGAGATTTGGCAACCCAAACGACCTAAAGAGATATTTAAGTGTATGTAAATTATTTTATAGATAGACATACCAAATTATCTCCAAAATATTTATTTACTAAATTTCTTGATATCCAAATTAAGTGGAAATAAAAAATTAGTCGTAACTCTACAAAATGTATCTACTTGGAATGAGGATGTATTATCTAGAAATTTCGCATATCGGATGGACAAAACTTATCTTAACAGGTATTTAGTAATGATAAGACAACAAGCAAATGAAAAACCACAGCAATTCTTTGATAGATATTGAATTTTCTCAGCCTTTTGTGTAGCTATATCTACACGTTCATGTAATTGAAAATGAATAGAAAATCTTGGATAAAATTCATATAATAATGTAACTTTAACAACATTTTTGTCAGGATTACAAGAACCGATAGATATATGAAACCAAATAATTATTATTTCCAGAATTATACTCATAAAACAAATATTAGGCAACCACAATACTCTGATAAACGCAATTTTAATAATAAAAAAATCCAGTTTCAATTTAATGCTCATCACCTAATAATTTCTTTAGAAAACAAAGACCATTTCCATCTCAACCTACACCTATTTGTCCTATTATATCAAAACAACCCCATCGAATTTCAAGTTTTCAAACCTTTTCCAAACAAAATTAAATATGAAATACGAACCTCTGACGAGATGCCTGTTAACGTTAAGACCTATCGATGTTTACAAAAACAAAGTAGACAAACAAATTCAAAAAGTTCTAGACAACAAAATTATCTAACAGATCCCAAGTGCTTGAAATGCGCCCATATAGAAAAATTTCGTGTAGTAATCGACTATAGACGCCTTAACGAAAAAACGATTGACGACAAATACCCTCTACATAATATAACGGACTTATTAGACAAGTTATGGAGATGCCAATATTTTACAACTTTGGATCTAGCCTCAGGATTCCATCAACTCGAGATGGCAGAAACAGGCAGAGACAACAGCTTTTAGCACCGAATTCGGACACTGGTAATACCTTATCTTCATTGATGATATAATCGTTTTCTCCACTCCACTGCAAGCACCTTTAGAGAGAATAAAAGGTGTATTTGATTGACTCATGGATTCCTCTTTCAAAATCCAGTCGGATAAATCGGAATTTCTGAAAAAAACTTGCTTATCTTGGGAATGTAGTCACCCCTGATGGAGTAAAATGCAGATAAAATAAAAGCCATTAGAGATTATCCTACACCCAAGACCACAAAACAGATAAGACTGCTAGGATACTATGAACGCTTCATAAAAAAATTTGCTCACTTGACGAAACCATTGACAAAATGCCTAAAAATAGGCGCAAATATCCAACCCAATGCCGAATTCCTATCAGGCTTCGAGACGTGAAAAAACATCCTGACCAACGATCCCATTCTCCAATATCCCGACTTCACAAAACTATTCAACCTGATCACAGACTCCAGTATCGTAGCCCTCGTAGCAGTACTTCCTCAAGGGCCTATCTGAAAAGATCTTCCAATCGCTTACGCATCACGGACACTTAACGATTCTGAACGTAATTATGATACCACGGAAAAACAACTCTTGGCCATTGTTTGGTATTTCCGACCTTATTTATATGGTAGAAAATTTACCATTGTTTGCCATCACAAACCACTCCAATGGCTCTTTTCTCTAAATGACCCAAACTCCAAACTCATTAAATGGCGAATCAAATTAGACGAATTCTACTACAAATTTGTATACAAACATGGAAAATTCAATACTGATGCATTATCTAGAATAGAAATTAATACTAATAAAACAAATGAAATTCTTAATCAATTTAAATATCGATGATGTGCCATTTCCTTCCCAATCACAACGTAACAATCACGGGCCGGTTTTATGGGCAACATAACAGAAAATTCAAAAATACGTCTGAAGGTTTGACGAATCCTCTATCCACATTCTCTCAAAGTGGGAGATACTACAGAACTCCAGAGTTCTGCATCTGACAGTGTATGTAATAGAAGACGAATATCTCTTGCAGCTACAGCCATCCCATATTCTGAACTTTCTAAGAGGGGTGGGATTAATTAGCTGTAAACACAATAGATACTTTGGGTCGCGGTGTATATGATACTCTAATATAGTTATACGTACATACATGTATTAATCTATATGTTTATTTTATCACGTTTTTTTGTTTCGTTTCTAAATCCCAATTCTCCCCATAATTAAAAACGAAGGGATACAACATATTTAAGGCCAACGATCGTGATCGTTTTGGTTGATGCAACTACATTAAATTGTTTCTAAACATAACTGGACGACATATTTGAATTTGAAATTGGATCGGAAATAGGCCGCCAAAAGCAGAATAGAAACTTTTGTTTCTAAGTACGTTGAATCCTGCAAATGAACCAACCTAGATATGGCCCTGAAACGAGAACTCGAGTTGGCTACCCAAAGAATGTGGTTGATCTATGGTCTTAGTACACCCTCCCCAACAATCAGCACAGAATTCCGACGACGAAACAACTCAAAACGAAAACCCTTACCTATACGTCCTATACTATATGCGGGCCACAGACCACTTACCCCTAGACACTCCAAGACAAAACAATAAAATGAGACTGATTTGATTCCCTCTACAGATCTGCATCAGAAATAATCAAATGCGGGATATTTGAAGAATTCATACATGTGCGAAATTAAAGAAAATGTGATTTGCACTAAATTAAGTATCTATATCCAATTAAAAAATTATGTGAATTCTCTACTACTTTTTCCAAAAAAAGTCACAATCGTACTTCCTGCACTTTTGACCTAACTTAACATATTTCCCTTCATAAAATTTGTAATTGCCAAAATAACGTCGAATATTTTGTTTTAATAAAAATTATTCATAGTAGTTATTCTAAATATATTTATGTCAGAATATTCTTAGTGCAACTCAAATGTTTCTAAAATTCGTACATCTGATTTAAATGACGCTATCACTTGAAGAATTGAAATATTAGTTTGAAATTAGGAGAAACTATAGCAGTGAATAATACAATTAAAATCTAGGGTTCATTTGGAATATATATAGGGATAAATAAAAGTACAACACTGCAGCTCATTAAGTTTATTAATAAACTATTATTTAAACATTAGGTGCATCTACATGTTTTTTTACATTTTGATTTTTCAATCGATTTTTATTAATTTTTAATGCCTACATCTTTACAAAACTGTTTCCCTATATATTTAGAATTACCACAGAGTATATTATTTATACTTTTACACCAATTGTGGATTATAGTTTTTATTGAAAAATTTTAATATTAAGTTTAATTGGTTATCGTGATATCATATAGCATAGGTTACAAATTTAAATAAAATTGAAATATTGTTCATTAGAAATTAATAAAAAAATCAGAAACATCACTCAAACTAATGTAAGTATGCTATTGTGCATGATCACCTCATGGATCATATTTAGTTACTCGGATACAAAAGGTTGGTTGTAAGTGTAATATTACTTCATATTGTTTCTTACAAACAAATTCAATTGATACATATTACTTATTTTACATCCTGGTTTTAAAGGTAACCACAAAAAGTAGGCGATTTTATATGTTGTACAAAATGAATCCAACCAAATGTCAAGCATAGCAAAGTTCTAAATTTTATATTATTGCATATATAGGTGCATTAGCATTTGCTTTATATCAAAAAACTTCAGAACAATGTGCATATTATCTCTAACTCAATTTAATTATATAATTGCAATAGCATTTTATAAAACTAATACATACATACGTTTATATGTGCTTGGTGTAGAAGAAACTAATATCTGTGATGGTTCCAATGTCAATGGTAAATTAGCTCATGTTCATAGTATACCACTGGATGTAGATGGTACATTGATATTGGCATTTTTTTGTTTTATCTGAAACGTGGTATTGATATATCTAGCTATTCACGAGCAACGAAATGAACTTACCATGCAAATACATCATAGGAATAGCATTTCAGTGTAGTCGATGAGACATCGCCGAAACATATATAAGTTCAAAATATCGATTACAAATTCTTTTCATATTATTCAGATTAGCATCGTTAATATATTCCAACCATTTGTTAAACCTTCCTTTATAGGGTTTGGAAATATGTGGTGAATTTTAGATATTTCAGTACATCCAGGGATTCAACATACATTGTAAAAACGCATTATGTTTTATCACTTTGGTTTGGCTGTAATTTAGAAACTATAATCTACAAACAAAATAACAATTAAAACCCAAAAATAATCAAAGCAATACACAATTTAATAATAATATAAACATGTTTTTTAACTCCGCCTGTGCATGGTTGCTGAGTGAATAGAGTAGCCTGGTGACTGCCACTACTAAGCCCAAGCCCGGGTAAAGGAGGAGGGTTGTCAGGTGTGGGCAGCAACCTGCCGGACGTAAAATGAAATTGGAATATGAATACCGTAAACAAATTGAACAAGAAACAAACATTGAGAAAAATTATAATACGAACTGCTTGTTGGAAAATAATGTCATGGAACACCAAAAATTGTGAAGTACTTTTAGAAATGGAACAACATAATATAGATAGATGTGCGTTATCAGGAACCAAGCTCAAAGGAAAAGGAAATATCAAAATACCGAACTATGTACTAATATACAGCGGTGTCACCAAGCATAAACGAGCAACAGCAGAAGTGGGAATAATCATAACCGAAAAATCTGTTACAAGACATACACTACGTAGACAAAAGAATCCTCAATGTATCACTGAATATAGGAACAGGAAATCTTAACCTTATAAGTGTAGATGCCCCGGACATTAGCAAAAGCAAAGACACGGACACATTCTACGAAAATCTTGAAAATGAGCTGAGAAACATACGGGTAAATGAAAAACTACTCATAATGGGTGACCTGAACGCAAGAATCGGGAACAATATATTCATTCATTCATCAACCATAGATGCCATCTTCACAATCAGAGAAGTAGTTGAAAAAGCTATAGAATATGGCTAGCCCACGTATATGTGCTTCATAGATCTCACCAAAGAACTCGACAGGGTAAGGCTAAACGACGTAATACGAAAACCATAATATACATCATAAGACATTAAAACTATAACACATCCACTCACATATCAGTTAACCAAAACCTGACACGGGAAATACAAGCACCAATGGGTATCCGACAGGGAGACTGTCAAACTGTTCAAGAGGATAAAAGCTAAAACCTCTAGCATGGAAGTATCCACCGAAAAAACTAAAATCCTTGTCATCTCTAAAGAACCAATAAGATGCAAACTCGCCCTAGAAAATAAAACCATAAAACAGGTAATGTCATTTAACTACCTAGGCACACATATCAGCGCAGACCAGAACAGAATAAATTAAGTAAAAGGACAAGCAAACAAAGCCAGCCGAATATCAGGCGCACTCCGGGGCATTATCTGGAATAACACCAGTATGAACAAAAGAACTAAAAACATCATTCGAACAACAGACTAAGAGACAGAAAGAGAAACACAGACATAAGACACGAATGTGAGGTGGAAGACATAGTCAGATGGGAACGTAGAAGAGCTTTGAATGAACACGTGCACAGGATGACCAGAGAAAGATTAGCAAAGATCGCACGAGACGGTAAACCAGGGACACGACGACCTTTAGTAAGACCTCCAAAAATATGGATGGATTCATGGACATCAACATCTCAAGGATGACAAGTTGGAAACTACAGGCCTAAGGCCTACAATAAGTTAGAAGATAATTATATTTATCACAAAGCCTTATAACAGAAATCTAGTAGAAAATGGCGACTACTAAAAAGTGCTACTGAAAGCTGAAAATCTGATATTGATATAAATAAAATACTCCTAAATAAGAACATTGATAATCATAAAAGGAAAACAAAATTATTTTACTCAAAAATTGATTCCCACTAAATTAATTGAAAAAAGAAAATTGCGAGAACACTTAATAAGAACCGGGACAAATCAGAAATACTTATGCCTCGAAAGGTATATATAAGAAAAGATATATAACAAAAACAAACTTAGTATCAGCCAACCTTCAAATTAGAAATCATATAAATTGAAATGTATAACTATGCACTTGAATATTACTATTATTTGAACCCAATCATTTTAGAAATGGATAAACTACAAACTCAAGCTGCAAAAATTAGAGTCTTTGCTGACCAAAACAAATATTACACTAATAACCTATTAAGTTATTGTAAATTGCTAGACTCCACAGAAGCCAAGATTGAAAATAAATTAATAGAAATATTACCCCATCCCTCTAGAACAAAAAGAGGACTTATAAATGGCCTAGTATCAATTTTTAAATCTATCACCGGAAACTTAGATTCGAACGATGGAGAAAGATTTGAAACTCTCATTAAAGAACTACAAAATAATCAGAATAATTTAGCAAGTAATATAAAAAATCAAAATTCATTGTGTGTCTCACTCGTTGATAAAATCAATAACACTGTTAGACAAATAACAAATAACGAAATAGGATGGAAACAAAAATAAAATTGATTCGAAATTTTATCAACAAACTAGCAATGAACCTTACTAATTTACTTGTTATTACTTTCTAGCTTTGAATTTTGTATTTACAAGAATGGTTATCGATTTTCTGAAACCTACCGAAGAGAATTCTTTTCAGGTGGACCATTCTACGGTTCAACTTAATTATATACTAATATGCTTACTAGTAAGCAGTGAAATAATAAGAAAAGTAAGAACTCTGAAGTCAGTTCAAAAAACTATGAAAATGTCGAAGATCAAGACTCTTCCCCAACTTCTTTTGAACTGCAACACTTACCCACAGATGTTATCCCAATCACAACTGTTGAAATTCCAACTAAAATACTTTCCATACATGATGAAATCTACGAGAAACATGATCTTGATGGATTATGAGTCGGTAACAGATGCTTCAGACTTAAAAGCTTCTTCAGCTGAAAGTTTTGTGGATAATGAGTCCTTCATAGAAATCCGCATAAACAAAAGAAGCGAAAGAATAATAATGTGGAAAACTGGAGACTGCGTAAAGAAATTAAGGATGCAGAGAGAGTCATATCTAGGCTTTCGTCGAACTAGAGAAGAAAAGGTGTTTCACAATGTTGAAAAAAGGGACGAATCTATTTTTAAATAAGAAAGCTTATTGCTATTCAGCCCGAGAAACAATAAATGCGATCTGTGTAATGCTGTAAATGTATCTGAAGATGAGTTCACGAAACATAAAGAAGAAAAAGATAGAGATAGGAAGGAAGAGAACAACGACAAGGGGAAGGCAAAATCACGAGAATTTCATGTATTTATCCCAGATCTACAAGCAACGAAATTAGCTCCTTTCATAAAAGCAGTGTCCTCAGATCTTGCTGTCACTCTTTCTATGACAAAAGACTGAACATCATTTTAGTAACAGAAATTCTATTTAGTTTCATTTTCAATATATTTTTATTACTTTTTTAGATTCAATAAAAACCGCCTACATCAAATTTATTGTCATTGTCATTTCATTGTCAATTCCTAGATCCATATTATAAATAAAACATGAATTTGGAAGATTATTAGTTCTGAGGTAGCGGTATGATCTACTTTCAAATAATTTAAATTGCACGTCATTGATAAAATTCAAATTTGACAGTAATTTATGAATGATGTCATATTAGCTGCTTTCCAGTTTATTGAGCACTTTGTACAAAAACCCATGAGCTCGAAGCTCATGAATTTAACACATAAGAATAAATTGGAACAAACTTCGGTAAATTTTATGTCAAGTATCAAAGTTTGAAAACATATCACAATTTATTTATTTATTTGTTGCCGTGTCCTAAATTCAAGATACTTGATTACGTCAATTCTATAGTTTGTGGTTGAAGCACAATTTTGAAGCTCATGGAGGATTCATCTATGCATGCCCAAACATTTATCTGGTGTCTGAGGGGCAAAAGGAAAACGCAACTGTGCTCGACGCACAGATCTTAGAAACGATAATTTAGAACAAGGGTATGAAGCATTGCGCACACATATGGTCGATTGGGAGTTCAAATTGTGTAAATGGAAAAGAACTATTAGTAGTTCATGTTGAGTTCCCCAGTCGACCACAGATCACCTATATTTAGATGGATCACGACAATGTTATTTGTTATAACCAAATTGACATCAACTTGGGCCTGAACTAATAATATGACATCTTTATAAAAGACTGGCAAATTTAATTTTATTCATGGCGCGTAATTTGAATTATATGAAGGTAGTTCATACTGCTACTTCAGAGCTAATGAATTTTCGAATTTATGTTTTTGTTTATAATTTTGGTCAAAATAACATATTTGAAGATATTACATCACAAAAGATGAAATTTTGAAGTATTATGAAAATTTATTAGTAATTTATTAGTTGTAATCTTGTTAGAAGAAAAAAGTGAAATGTAGATAAAAAGGCTTTTGAGAGTGAACTGATAATCCTTCAATTATAATAATAATGTAAGCATAAGTATGTATATATATATATATATATATATATATATATATATATATATATATATATATTTCACATTCCCATCTAAGGCGCTGAACTTAAATTTCAAAAAATGATTCAACCGTGGGCCATTTGTGTAAAACTTAAATAGGTGGTTTGTGGTTCGAACAAATCACATTGATGTGATCCATCTAAATATAGGTCTGTGATCAGATCAAAAATCGATGGGGTCCAGCATTATCTGAGAAAATTGAGGTCTTGTGGCCTAAAGTTCTATTTGAAAATTCTCTCACACGAGATTCAGTTATTGAGGCAAAATTTCAACATCCACAACAATTTTATCATAATATTTGGAGTAAAAAATAATTTTTCCGACCATTTTTTAGCAAATAACAAAGAACCCTTAGGTACAACAATTGAAGCTAATGCGACCCATTACTATGATTATTAATATGCAGTATATTCGAGAAGAAAATAATATCCAGTATGTATAAAGAGAGGCAACAGTCATATATCTCCCAACCCTTGTCTACATTTTATCAATCTTCTTTTAGGCCACATGGCAATCCTCTCAATAAAGACTGTTACCTCAAAGTCCAATTATTACAAATCCAAGATTGTTACCCCCTTAACAATAGTTCACAAACAAATTAGTTTTTAGCAAACCTTAAAGACCACAAAATGTTTGAGCAATACACATCAATTAAAATGTAACACAAATGCATTGAATACAAATTCCTAAACCCAGACTTATGAGTATACCACGCAGCCTTCCAGTTAAACGGTAAATTGCCATAATTTCAATAAATAAACACGAATAAATAAGCAAAATGAACAAAAATTCACTAAAAATGCTAATTATAATACTGAAAATTATTATGAAGAAAATTTTCACTCAAATCCGAATCTAAATTCAAATAATGGAAAGTAATATTTTTTCTAATAAAACAAAGTAACCATTTATTGTCATTGGAATTCCACAATTAAAACTTATAGATACTGGTTCAACAAAATTATTTTTAAATCCTGAACACGAACCGTTCATAGTTATCTTAGATTTCAAACCCATTCTGAAGAACACCGTTTTCAGGCTTTATAAGATTTAAAACTAATCTTAATTAAGTTTGCTCTTTCATAATATTTTTGATGGACTAATAAGATTCGCTACTTGATAGCACGTCTCGATTTTCCAAAATACGTATTAATAAACAAAAATTCTGTGCAACTAATAATTAAATGTTATCAACCAGATTCTATTCAGATAGAGCCACATTCAATAAACCCCATTTTTCCTCCTGAGAAAATTAAGAAACAATATTTTTACCAAATAAAAAATATTTGGTGCATATTTACGAAAAATGTTAGCCGAAAAACATGGAATGGCAAGGATCCAATTAAGGAGAGTAACGAAGTATATGTCAATGACACTGACGCACTAAATTCAAAGTAACCTTTTAAATTAAAAAGATTATCAACTACGGTGTGATCAAATTTGATCAGGCCTGACAAAAAACAAATTTGTACATATAGGAAGCATATCAACGCTTAATCCAATTTTCCATACACTTGTGAGCTCCGGTTGGGATGGCCTTTAGTACCTTAAGCTTCTTATGGTTTCATGGAACGTAGTTAGAAACGAGTTTTGGAGTTTAGAAGAGAGAAAATTGTCAAATCTGGCAAATACGGCGGCTGATGGGCCAAGAACTTACAATAATGCGCATTATCGTGGTGACATCAATTGTCGGCTCACAAATCAGGTAACAACGAAGTGCTTGACGTAGATGCCTCAAAGCGCCAAAACCACACACCACCAACCACACCGACCATATCGCAGAAAATAATGAGCATCACCTTCATTTTCCATAGAGTTTGACATAGTTTTTTTGGTTTCGGCTCTTTTTTTGGAGCACTATTCGCTAGATTTTTGTGCAGTTTCGACGTTATATTCATAAACCCACGTCTCTTTACCAGTTATTATGCATGAATGTAGGGTTCTCAGCTACGTTGCTAAAAATGTTACCGATTGGATTTAGGTGTATATACGTTTAATGAATTTCAAAACTCCTAGATATATTTTATTTGCCTCATAAACCTCATACCTTTGAAAATCGAATAAAACAGAATTAAATCAACACATAAGATTCCAGAATATAACAAATCGTCTAGATATCGTCATATAAACAAAGAAAAAGTTCAGAACAAATTGGATCAGTGTTGAACCAGGAATTAAGACATATATCATTCACCGTGAACATCACCATTTTGGCTAGTACCAAAAAAGACGTTTCAGGTAAAAATAAATGAAGAATTGTAGTAGATTATCGAAAGTTGATCAGAAAAACTATAGATGACAAATATCCCATACCGAACATATCCGATCAATCAGGTAAATTAATCAGATATCAATATTTTACAACACTCGATTTAGCCAGTGGCATTCGGAAACTAATATCTAGTTAATCCGAACATGATTTAAATTATCAGAAAATAAACCAGATTCCGTTCAAGGCTGTTTCGTCTGGGTTAGTATCCACCTAATACGTGATCTATCTGGGTCAGACATAGTTTTTGACAAGCCCCGTTATGTAATAACTTTTCAATCAAATCTAGCGTATTGAATGCTTGTTTTGAAAAAAACACGTGATGTAACAAACAATTTTATTTGGTTTTAATTCAAATACATCATAGATAAATAAATGACAGATTAATATTGCACATGATTAAAAAAATGCCTATGTTAAAAATGGACGTAATTTGCAGAATAAAATGAAATAATTATGTGCAAATGATACAGCTAACATTAAGATGATGTCATACAACAAAATATGGCTATATATATACATATGTAGCTGGCTTTACCGTCCATTTAAAATTGAGGCTCAAAATTCAATGACTTAACATTAATTAACTAAAAGTATGATGACGAGAATATTTCCAATATAAAACAAATGTCAATGACATCAACTAAAACAATGACTATACCACGACCAAGAATATTTTTTTATTGGTGGTAGTTTTTAATTCACAACTTTTTAACATATAAGAAGCAGTAACAGTACTCAAGTGCAGTGACACAAAAGCTATCAAAGAGATATCGAAAAAGGGGTTGAGAATAATAAGAAGGCACAAAGCAGCGGTAACCATTATCTGGTTAGTAAAAACGTGCCACCTAGTGTAAGGTGTAGAATGGCGTTATACCCTGTAATTATTAAAAATAAAACACTATCTCAAACTACGAGCCTCTACGTTTGTGAAACAAAACTTGTCATAAAACTTATAACATTGTGAAATATTCATAAATATGCCAATCATGTCAAATTTAATATTATTGAAAATTAGACAATGGTTTATACGAGTATTTAGAAACTATTCTGTTTCATAGATAGAACATAAAATAACAGAGATATAAAGTTAAAATATTTGGGTACATAACAACTAGTCAATGATTTTTATTCACAACTACCATACAAATATTGACACTAAAATATTTGTATCATATGCCTTTCCATTTTTAAAGAAAATTTACTAACAGAACTAAATACTATATATAATTACTTGAATTCCATAATTTAATTTCAACTTAATCAAATCTTCTGAAGTTTTTCTATCAATTTTTTCTCTTTTAATCCCATATAAAATCTCTTATAATACTTTCTATAATCAATTGACTCAATCATTTTCACAACTATATGTATTTTTGAAATCTAAGGCCACTTTCATGATCAATTGAAACCACTATATTATCATAGTTTCCTTTTAAATAAGGCGTTTTAATTTTTCAAGCGATAAGAGAATAGTCCTTTCCATTTCTTCGTACAAACTTAGAAAATCATAAAAGTGTAGTTTCTATGGAATATTTTCCGAAAATACAGAATAGTTTTTTATAACAGTATTAACTGCCCTTATACTTAGGAGTTATGATTTTTTGTATCAAGTATCTTCTTTAAGTTTTCCCATACACTCAAAAGTATAGTGTAAATATAAAGGAACCCTCATTAAACCAACCTGACAGTTAATGCGAACACATGATAATGGCTAATATCACACATATTTTTTTAGTAATATAAACCACAAAACAAATATTTAAAGCAGAACTATATGGAGAGCTTGTAAAAATTTTCCATTATATTCGACTTATTTGTACAAAATATCTTCATTTATATTGTACAAATAAAGAATAATAAATTGAATTGAAATAAACATGAAATTGTATTACAAATTTCTTGTACACAAAAAACAACTGGAAAAATTATTTTTAATCGCTTGAAAGAAAGAAAATTATTTTCAAAGTAGAATGAAATGAGAAATTTTTTATCAATTTGATCCTCGGCAGTTTATTAGAAATTCATTATAAATGATAAATTTAAATAAAGGCAGGACGACTTGAACAGAATATGAAAAGAAACATGAATATGTCATCATTATTTTCAGCGATTTTGTGTAATTTTGAAACAATATAATTGAATAATCTGAATCAAGATATACATTCATATTTTTTTATATAGTTTACATTTATACAATGTTTTAATCTACTCCATTTTTCCCACCTTTCTTCATTTTTTTACATCTCTTATATTAATTCTAAGCTTTTTTTAGTCTGGTCATTCATTGGTCCTTACTACTCATTCAAGTAATTTTTTCCATTCCATTCTTACTATGTGTTTAGTTCAATTGCGTTATTTGCTCGTTTGATATTGTTATATATTATATCACTCACATTCTCATTGTTATTTCCATCCCCTTTGATTCAATTCAACTACACTACTCATACATTAATTTTAATAGTAACTTAATTTTTTCAATTCCACAAAAACTTGTGGGGTATCTCATTTTTTCTACATTACATAATAAATCAAAACAATATGGACACAATGATCTATTTTGATGCAAAACTCTTCATTTGGAACATATGATAAACAATCCCTAGAACTTTTTGAACGGGATAAATTTCAAATATCTTTTTTTACCGGCAATAAGATTCAAAATGAACTTTTATTCCAAAAATCTAGCTTATACTATATTGGGTAGACGCACTTTTGCATTTCCAATCAATTAATATAACTAATGATAAAACAAATCAATTGTTTGGCTTTGTAGAATTAATCAGAAAAAAATATATTTATAACAAAATATCGGAAAATAGTGCGTCTGTAAATTGAGGATTAATTATGATTCGTACATTTTATAAGATTGGTGTGAAGGTTTTATATTTAATGATTGCAATTCTTCATTATAAATATGGTCTTATATAATTTTCACTTGAGTTAAAATTGAGTTGATCGTCCAGGATTTAAATTAACTTGTCAACACATGCACATTCATCGTTTAGGAATGCATGTATGTTTTAAATAACTTTGTCATTTGTTGAGATGATATGAAAAAAGCGGATTGAAAGCATGATTATTTAACACATAATCACTCATTCACGTAACAGAAAATGGAATAGCAAAGTTGTTTTTTTCCACCCAAAAAAGAATATGGTATAACTAATATTATCTGCAAATATAATTTAAAATGTTAGAGAAAGCATAATTATTACAGATTGTGGGGTAGAGTAGCACTACATTAATGTCTAGTTCTTCAGTCATTCACCACAGATATACAATTACTTTTCCCCAGAAAGTGTGACATTGGTCGACTTTGTGGTCGCAGTTTCTTTGAGTGCTAGGTATTTGTTTTGTCTTTAGATTCCCAAAGCTGTACATGAGATGACATGATCACAGTTGGTGTTTTTAATTTGTATCCCTATGGGAGGGAGCCATTACCACGCCTAATCAGAAAACTAAAGCTGAAATTTTCTAGTATATATTATTATTAAATTTGAAATCATTCAAGACTACTATTTCCCATAAATGTCAACGGATATTGTTCCAATTTTTACCACAAAGCGTGATCGGTGAGAAGGTGAGGTGAGTAGCTGCCTGACATAACTGGAATAGCTAGCTGTCAACATATCATCTTTTAACCAGCTCAGAGATGCAAAATAATATAATTTCATTTTTATTTGATATTCTTTAAAATACTAAGCACATTTTATTTGATATTCATATGATAAACTACTAGCAAAAAATTACTCCTTTCAAGTGATGTGGAACTATACATTGCCACCTCATCTTTTTTATTGCAGAAACGATCGCAAGAATAGTAGTTTGAGATAGATATTACCGCAGCCGCTGTCAAACATTGGATATGAACATCGAAAAATGACTAATACAAGCCATTCATTATGTACTACACAAAAGATACGTACATACTGTCGAGGCACTGTGAGTAAGGCAATCCTACAATAGTTTAGTGAAAATAGGGTCAATTCATCTTTGCTGAAATACCAAGGACGATTTTTAAAAATATCCCGGTTCAAAAAAATATTTTGCATACTTTTCGTAGTTCGACCTAAAGCCTATTCTTTATCACAAGGATTTTTAATATCAATTTAACAAATGTACTTCAAACCTAGCATGATTATTTTAATATGAAACTCAATGGCACTAACGATTATTAGCTTACCTCAATACACAAGTTAAAGTTAGTAAATTGTAAAGAAACTAACAAAATTGAAGATATAATATTACTTGAAACTCTCAAAAGCAATATTAGATGTATGTATTTCATAATTTAGTAGAAACAATGCTCATTTACTATGGTAAAACTAGAAATGATCAAAAATGCAAAATACATGTAAAATAATTTCGAAATTTGAATTAAAGAAAAATTATCATATTACTTCAATATTTTTGATTCAGAAAATTAATCTTCAAACTATACTACTTTAAATTACAATAAATGTTTGATTGGTATAAAAATTGTGAATGAACTCAAAATAGCGCTATGTAGTTTCTAACATAATTGGTTGAAGGACGGGACGCTGGTCTTTCTCTGATAAAGTAAAATCTTCTGTCTCTCAGATATATTGCAAATGTTATTAATGATTTTCCAATATTTTGCATTTTCACTTAGCATACGTGATTTGAATTGAAAAATATGTTAAAATACTGGATATTTCACAAAAATGTGGGCAGGCAAATGAACGGACTAAGAAAAGAATGCAATCATCTATAATAAAATTTTATACTATGTGCAAGGTTTGTGCACACAACAGTAGTAAAATATATTATATGTATAATATAATAAAAATTTTATCATTCATATTTATTTATATTTTTTATTTTGTGTTAGGTCAATATACAGAATAGATGTACTTTGAAACCACAAACAAATTGAAAGGCTACAGCAATGAACACTCTAGGTTCCTCGGGAAAGCAGTACTGTACATACAGTGAACATCATGGTGTGGAGGAGGCACGGATAATACTCATAGATAAATTAAGTTGAAAAATTATATATATTAGACTTCGCAAATATTAGATAAAATTGGTGTAAAAATATTTAGGAATTAGACAAGAAAAACAACAAATGAATGCTTGTTCTGACTAAGTTTTCTTACAAATATTATTCGAGTTATGGTTTACACCTTTTGATATAGATGTCTTACATGATAAAATTATAATTCGAAATATATTTTGTAAGGAAACTAATGATTAAAATGTATCAGATATATTCGTATTACACCTTGCAAGTCTAATATGATTATGGGGTTGTGGAAATAAAATTCCAAAGTATATTCCCTTCGATATTTATTCCAAGATTTCGAATAACTATATTTTTCCTCGTGAACTGTATTTATGGTCATAATTATAAAACAAAAATATATAATTGATGTAATTTCAAATGTTTTCAGTTATTTTGATATACACCATGTTCGTATTTTCATTCTATATTTATGATGAAATTATTTGAAAGTTTGGATTATATTAGAAGGAATACACTTGTTATTTAATTGTCACAACCTCACAATAATCATTATATATATATATATATATATATATATATATATATATATATATATATATATATATATATATATCCTTATTGGACATTATCCGCGTAGCTGGGACACACCACATCAACAGCCAGTGAGTATAGTACATTTGACTGTAAATACAACAAAAACAGTATTGTTACAATTGTAGCTTTACATTTGAGAAAGTGCTAATGTGATACTAATGAGAAATTTAATTTTTTCCGTTTTTTTTTTAATTAAAAATTTCATCTATATAACAATAAAACTTTATACCTTTTAAGACCGAATTGGCACAAATGGAATATAAAATATTGAAAACTATACAATATAGACAACATTAATCTGACAACAATGTAAACTTCAAAATATAACACTTATCTGAACATTTGTATTCAATTTAGCACAGCTTTACTTTTTATAAAAAACAATTAGTACATTGCTACCAACAATATACATATGATGGTACCTTTTTTTAGAATTATTGTTCTAATCATATATTTAAAAAACTACACTTCCAACAGTATTACACCCCCTATTATCTAATATGGGAAAACTTTAAGGACTAGGATATAACAAAATGAATGAATAAAGCAGATATCGTGAGGTAATCCCTTAAAAAATGTAAAGTGAAAAACTAAAAACAATGTGAAAATTTAAAATTCGTAAAACATTAAATTCAAAAAAACCAGACAAATTAAATCAACATTGAATTAGTAGTATGTGTTCCCCATTGCATATAATCGAATTATTGCAGCAACTTGTCCTTGCAATGTTTGGTAATGTTCCTCTTCAATGGCTGCATTTAGAAAGTTTTCGGCATTTGCTGGTGAATTGCTTCGCCTAAAAAATGCTCTAGTCTATAAACACACACATGTTGAATGCGATTCATTTGATGATATTGTTGGCCAGTCTAACCTTCTGAAGTTTACACTTCCCAATACTTCCCTTACTACTAGAGTGATTTGATTAATAATAAAAATGTTCACTTATAAGGAAAGAATCATAAGGTCTATTACATTTTGCAGATAATATTGGCCAATTATTGTCCCTGATATGTGCATTGATTATGTTTTTCAATTGTACATTACACCCTCTCAGAAGATTTCTGTTTCACTCAAGAAGAGTAAAATTTGAACAGCATCTAGTCTATATTCACGCCCTGGTTCTCTTAAAACTCTTATTCAATAATTATCAGTCAACAAACCAATTCTTGCCTTATCTATGGAAAGACCATATTCCCATTGGGCTAGTAACAAGTTTTTGAGAGCCCGCACCAACTGTAGCTGATTGGCTCGGTGCACTAGGAAGTATTGGAGAGAGGTAGTTAAGATAAAAACACTGGAAATAATCCGGTAGTGAATCCTCTGATACTTCTCAGTTCATAAATCGATTTTTACGAGCTGATTGGATTATGTATTGATCTTGTCTTTCTGTGGAAACACAAGGATGGTCATTTCGATGCCCGTTCGCCACTGCTTCTGTTTCTTTAAAACACATTCAATACTAACCATCAAAAATATTTATTTTTTTATTCAGATACAAAAATTTTGTTTATTTTTTGAGCAATTTACCTTAAAAGGCAAAGTTGGAGTTTCTAGAGCCGTTAATGATATTCATACTAAACATACTATTTACACTACCACTACTTAAACATTCAAAATTACACTTTCGATACCCCATCAATCAAGATAATTGTAAGTGTTGGTGCAGTGGTAGCGTTAATAGTGTGTTTAGTACTTAAGAGGGACACTTTTTTCATCAGTATAAATAATTATAAAATTTACGTCGAAAAAAAATACCAGCGGTGTGTAAAATTTTTGAAAGTGTGTTTATCTAACCTTATAGGCTATATGAAACCATTTGATAATGTGAATTATCGGCAACTCCTATAAATTGTTGAGAGTTTATAGTTTATAAAATACCTGCCATTTTTCAAACGAAGCAGAAGATTGTATTAAGTTTAGCCATGAGCAAGAAGTTCAAGAAATAGGATAGTCTCAGAATTATTTAGAAATAACTTATGATACCAAAGACAAAGTATCATAAAGAAAAAAAAGAGTTGTTCTTTGAATAGAATACACATCTTACAGTAACATCGTGATATGGGGTGCATAACAGCAAATAATTTCAAAATTTGAATAGATAGGACATTGAAAAAGTTTTCTAACGTTTTCTTCTGTGCTCATGGAACAAATTTTCTGTCTCTTTTCTTGCCACCTAAAACTACGGCTCTGGTCAATTTATGTTTAGGAATGAATTGTTTTTAATATTGTTTCTATTGACGTTTTTTGTTTAATTTTCGCTATACTCTATTTATTGTCTGCAAAGATTTCCATCAAAATTTTTTCATTAGTTATATTTTTTTCAAAATATGCACAAATTGTAAATGATTTTTTTTACTTTTAGTAAAATTATCTGAACATTTGACTTAAATAAATAGATCGCAAAACGATTTTCAACCTTGCGATCGGTAGTTTTTGGTAGAGTAATCGGCAGAGTTTCAGGTTTTTCACTTATAAATGAGATGGAATATATGAAACAAATAGTATAGATTGTATAGAGATATACTACTTTTGTTAAACATCGATGAAAATAATAAACAGAAAAAATTAACGTTCTCAGAGGGACACAAAAAGTGAATATTGTACTAACCACAGCTAAATTTCAATATCTTTGTTGCCTGATCGCAGACTGATATTCAACACTTTTAACAACAAATATAAATGATCTTTGGTTTTTGTTTACAAATGTACAATTTCTACTGCTCTATTAGAATGGGGAAAGCACCAATACAACACAACAAATACATTGTTATATAACAAAAGAAGTGTCCTGCATAGTACAAACAGCTCCAGATAAAAGTCTAACCAACATAAATAAGTCCAAAGTTGAGATAAATACATTTTTTGTGGTATCAACGAATGAAAATATTAATAACAATTACTAAAAAGACCAGGCACTTATTGCAGCAGGTAAAAAAATTTTTATGTCCATCTACTGTGGAGAAGATGTCTGGTCTTTCAATTATAATATCTTATCACTATTACCTATTTTACAAAAGTTTTCTTGTTCAATAACTGCATTCAGTAAACTTAAAAGTTAAAGCTTTACTGTTTATGAATTATACAATGTAAAGTACTTAAACAATGAAAATGGTCTAACAATATGACTTCTTTAAAAAAATTAACACATGCTTATGAACAATATAAATATCACAATGAACTATCTATTGTTGTATATTGATGGTCTTTTGTTTTGAAAATACTTGACCCCAGGACACCAACGTGTCTTTTTGCTTACTGATTCATTCACTTGGAGCACTTGACTAGCAAGCAGAAACTAAATAATGAATAGAAATTAAAGCTACTTCACGAATATAAATTATATAGAAGTATTGGGTAACATTTTGCTGTTACTTTACACTCTAGTAAAACTACAAACATGATTATTGAGTACAAAATGCCTTGATTACGTGAAATTTTAAGGCATATTTAAAATTTTAATAGACAGTATAAAATTTTAAGGCAACTATGGAAGGACCAGCAGTCTTTATAACATTGTTTCTACTGTGTGAATAGTTTCATGTATTTATCTCATCTTTTTTGAGAAGTTAGAAGACAACTTTTTCATCTGCTCTGTATGTTGTTAGTGGCTGCATCCTCACTAATATAACAAGTGTACATTTTAAATATTCTATTTTTCTAAAAACATTTATAAAAAAGACACTAACAATTACATGAAAATAATGGCACTATATATAGATATATCATCTCTTTCAAATAAGAACAAAATGTTAGTTTTATAAAGGGTGCACTGTTAAACATTTATTTTATATACTGGCATTTTTTATGCACTTCAATCATTTTTTTAGATCAAATCATACAATTTGATGGGTATTAATGAGTTTAACTCGTACTCATTGCACTTAATTTATCTGTAATGGCCATAAACCAAGACAAAAATCATTAGACATGAAGTACTTTCTAGAAAATTGTTCCTTGGTGAAATTTGTATCTGACAAAGCCAACTCACCTATACAATAAGGAATTGTATTCCCATCCAAGAAGAGAGAAAGAAGAGGATCAGAAGATACTCTAATCCTTTCTTTTCCTGAATTTAAAAAATTGATTTTTGTCAAGTTCATGAATCTGTTAGTCATTGAGGATATGAATAAACAATATTAAAGTATAGTATCCTATTTTATTCGAAAGGAGTTTTAATAGTGCACCCTGTATCTGTTTTACTTAATGTATGAAACTCAATATATTTTTTATGATAGTAGTAATGTGAAAAAAGTTGTTACAATGAAATGACATTTCAATAGGGTAATAATATGAAACCAATTAAATATAACAACTTAATATTAACCAATTCACTGTTAAAAGTCTATACACTAAACATTGCAAAAACACAAAAATATACTGGACTTCCATACATTATTTTTTTTGTGGTGAAAATGTTGAAAACATTTTTAAAGAATATACATATTCCAATTATGTACGTGTTATTATATACATACACATAATAAAGTACTAACAATCGAAACAGTTCAAATTAAAACTAGATAATTAAAAGTTAACAGCTTAAAGAATTGTTTCTCTCTACATTATAATAAGTTTCTGTCAAAAGTTCAGTTTATCATATTCATTTTTTAAATTCTAACCTGAGGAATCCATAAAAAACTCTGTAAATAATAAAATTATGTAATTTTCTTGCATGATTTAGATTCATACTGAAATCAATCTAGGAAATATTTAGGGGAATATATATATATATATATATATATATATATATATATATATATATATATATATATATATATATATATATATCTTCTTCAATACCTAAATATACCGCATGCATCGTCATACTTCATTAACTCAAATGAAACTTGTTTGTTTTGTTACCAGTTGATATACTATACTTTCTTCAAATATGTATTACAAATATTGTTCATCAGCCTTTAGCAACTCCATTTCCAATTTTCTTACATTAATTTTTTCTAACTGCTACAACAATATCGGAAATTTATTTAATATCTCCCATATGTAATGTTTACAGTTAAACAAGATTTTTGACTTTGAAGAAACTTTCTAAAAGGTATGTTAATAGGTTATTTTATTAAAATCAATAAATAAAAAACACGAGAGAAAGAATTCTAAAGTATGTTCCGAAAGCATAAATAAAAAAAAATATAGAAAGATGAATTTCATTTCCCAGTCCAATAATAAATTGGTGGCGAAGAAAATTTTTTTGCACCATGTGGTACACATGTTATTTTGAATCGAGAGTACAGTACTTTACTGATGCTTAACCTCAGCACACACACACACATTTCATTCTTTGTAAAAATCTTATATTCTTTTTACAAAATTTATCTGTTCACTTACAAAGTTTCTGCAGTTCAGTAATAATAATAATAGCTCTACAAGACTCGTAGTTTATCACATGGATGATAATTGGCAATTTAAACAGTAACACTATGTTTACAATCATCCACAATTATGTATCACTATGGCACTTAGTGTCCTACGTAGTTGAGAACAAATTATAGTGACTGCTCTAGGATGGCCAGTCTGTAAGTCTGGGCCGCTTATGCATCTGTACAGAATCACTGTATTCTGTACCGCTACTCGCAGCCCCGGTAGGTGAGGGAAGATTGGTAGGGGTCACACTGCCCGGCGTTGGTGTTATTTGTCCAGCAGAACTAGGCCGGGGGTGATGGCTACAAACAGATAATCAGTTAAGGAATAGCTCAACTCAATATTTAACTCTTACTGTAAAAAATATATTAATTATATCAAATAATTGTGATTTATAAAAAGGAGTAGTTGATAGATCTGTGTAGAGAAACGAAGAATTGAGTTAATACTTGTTCAACTATAAAATACTACAAATAAACGTTTTTTACACTGTTGGATATAGAAAACTCTTATCATTTATTTAAATATCATTATCGCTCACCTGTGAGTCAAATTCAAAGTTTGAACATGTGAATGGTGGACGGCTGTACTCAGATGTGGATGATGCTCTCTTGGAGGGGAAATTGGTTCACTCTTAATTTTAACAGGAAGTGGTGATGATGATGTGGGTGGTGGAGTACTACTGGAAACTGCAAGGTGCGGTAGGCATGGCGTGTTATGTGTTAAAGAAGTAGGTATCTGGTGGTTCCAAGACATTGACGCCAGTCCGATGTCTGAACCCATACTGAAATCTTGCGCTCCAAATGATGTCAAGGAACTGGGATAACTTGATAACCCAGAAGTCTACAATGATTCAATATATAAAGAAATTATTCACAAAATATAATACACATAGGTTGTACTAAGAATATATTCTCATATTTTGTTATTTCAACAGATATAACTAGAAAATATGAATACACACAGTTCTCTATTTCTTCAAATTTAACCAAACTTGTCTTTTCAAGTTAAGTAAATTTTTTGTTCAGAATTTCTTATATTTGTCTGGGCTTTACCATTTGATCTTTAGTTTATTAATCAATTGTTTAATAATTTTTGTACAAAGCTAAGGTAGTTTTTTCTTTATTATTATACAAAGAATTATAACTTACTTCTGTATATGAAACTTCGTCCGTTGTAATACTTGGTCCTAGAGGCGTGGGTATAACTACTCGTAAATTTGATCTTGGTCCTGGTGAGTGTTGCTTTGGATGTTGTTTAGATGTGCTGAGTCCAGGACCTGGAGAAGGTCCAGGAGAAGGTGATCCTCCCATTGGAGATGCGGAATTTGGATATCCATTACTCATTTCCAGCATTCCTCCACTTGGATACACAGAGTCTGTTTCTGAAGAAGACGGTCGAGGACTGATACTAGTATGAGCCATCTGTGGACTAGATTGTAGGAGACCAGTATCACTGTAACTTATATTTACAGGTACCGAAACTGGCTGGGAATAATTTGATGAGCTCATACTACCCTATAAACAAAACTCATATAAGAAAAATAATTATTTTTTCATTTAAGAAACAAGTAAACATAATATTCATAGATCGGGGAATATCCATGAAATGAAATGGGTAATGAAAAATAGTGTAGAGCTCTATTAGAACCTCTACAGCAATGCTGATAATTATAGAAATTTCAATGTATAATATGAATATTAGAAGTGTATATTTGCAACTAAGACTAAAGTTCTCATTCGGTGAACATGATTGTGACCATTGATGAACGAATAAATTCATCTGTTGAAAAGATGTTATTAAACATTATTACACTACAATTATTACATCAGTACATTTTATTTGATCATTTTTTTGGTTTTATTAATAAATTTTTGACTTAGAAAGTCATTTACTGCATCAATTCATGAGAAAATATTCAAGAAAAAATAATATCAAAAATATTGGTAGAATTGTTTATTGTTTTAATTTGAAAAATAATTACCCTTTGTCCGTTCATTTGACTTCTTTGTAACATAATCTGAAAATCTTCATCTATTTTACTGTACTTGGCTTCAGTACGAGGTGTCAATTGGTATTCAGTCTCAGGTTCAGGGCTGTCAGGACTCATCACTCCGTTTTTATGCTCCTTCTTATTAAGTGCCTGCAAGTGTCAGTGGACCAGCTCATGGAGTAATACCTTGGGGTTAGCACACATACGCCACACATTCTAATTAGGTGAGTATCCACAAATAAAAGTTTTCGATTTTTGTTATTTACATACAGGGTAAGTTTACAGTTTGGCATCAATTGATAACAACATATTAAAAATGAATTTTTCTTTTCCCAAAAAATACCATATTGCAAATTATTTCTAAAATTGCAGGTAATTATATATTACGAAAAACCAAGTGTATTATATATACATTATAGATCTTCTGTGTCACACTGAAAATTCTTATTATACAAATGAATGATTGTAAATAATCAATATAATTTCACATATAAATATTATTGTTTGTTTATACCTTCTTACGTGGATACTGTCCCCATAAAAACAATAAAATTCATCTATATATATATATATATATATATATATATATATATATATATATATTATAATGTCATTAATCAAAAAATAAATAACGAATTTTTAGAAATTAAATTTAGAATCATTTAACATTTCAATACCATAGATGAATCTTTTGTAAACATGTTTAAAACAGTTGTAGTAATCATTTTCTATTTTTTATCTATTCATTTTGTTCTTCAACCTTTGTTCAGATTCTGTTTTTAATTATAAATTTTATACTCTATTCCATGATTAAATAGATTTTAAAATTATTTATCCCAATTAAAGAATATAAACAGTGGCAAAAAAAAGAACTATGCAAAATTAAGGGTAAACTTATTTTGGTATAAGTAGATTCCAGACTGTACATTTGCAACGGCTTGGTTAGATTTACAGTTTCTATGATGTTGGTTACTTGAAAAGATCCAAATGTGTTCAGTGGGTAGTTGATAATACCCAAATCGATACTGATATTTTCAGCACAATAATAGATTCATCAATAATTCGATTGTTTACTCTTGGGATTTTTCTGTCGATTCAATGTCAACTCTTCTGCGAAAAGTCATTTCTAATTAGAGCCGAACGTTAACACCGAAATGAACTAGATCTCCTTAAGATGAAGCCGTATTTTATTAAAATTTGTTATACACCATTTGTTGTTGAAATTTCAATCATGCAACATGCAGGATAGTTTATCTAAGAATCATTTTCCAAAATAAGCTTATTGCTAAATATATCTAAAGATTTGTCAAACATAGGTACGCATATGTGTGTGTGGAATATTTTTTTTTTCAGATATTCTGCCCTTCAAATTTTCGGACATACAGTTCAAGTTAAATTTACACACCATTTTGATAAAGGAAGAATTATTTGGTTTGATGAACAATTTAAATATAGCAATCAACAATAGAAATGAATGAATATTTTTCTAACTAATCTGATATCAAAGGAGAAGTACATTTACATTTATTTATTCCACATCCATGATAAAATTACAACTGTAGAATATCTACCACACAACTAGCAAATCTAATTTATGTTAGAATTTTTCAAAACTTAAGCAACAACTCGTGTGAATAACAGGCAATGCAGCAAATCGATAACATATTATCAAAAAAAGCATAAAAATAAGTATAAATGTTAGATTAGAAAAAGTTAGTCAATCATTCAATAAAAAAAATATTTGACCCGAATATATTTTTGACAAGGCAGTTTGATTTTTAATTGATAACTTTTTGTAGCAGTAGTAGTTAGTATAGAGAAATATGAAATAAAATTTTAATATGCACTTTATGGATTACTCCAAATTTACACTCTTTTAATTTAAGATTGGAATAATTATTTGTTGTTAGAGTGACATAAAGAACTCAAAGAATCTGGTATTTTTTCAATTCAAAACAACAGTATATCAACACCTAATTCTCATCTCTAACTACAAAATTGAAATGAAATGAAAAGAAAAAATTCTTATCAGTTGTTCTTTTTTAAATAAATTGTCATGTGGAAGAGTTGGAACATATTTATATGCACACAAAGTTGGAATACACCAACTTAATCAAGACAATTGAAAAATTTATGGGAACAATATATAGAAAAATTTCAAAGTTTTGTGAAATTACAGCTAATAACTGAACACAAAAAATATAGAACATTACTTTTATTCGAAGTAGAAGTACATACAATATTCAGTTATAAATTTTAATACTGTTATACATCTATAAAATACTAGAATTCTAGCTTATTAACGTTTTCTTCAACTATTTAAAATTTTGTATATATGAATATAGTGGTAATTATAGGTCTTATAATTTTTTTTCAGAATAAAATAATAATAAAAACAAACTTTCAGTTTCATTCTTATAAAAAATTGTGTGTGAAAGATTTTTCAATGGTGTGATTGTCAGACACAATCAGTTACCCGAGATTTTGTATCAAAAATATTTTTCATGTCAAAATGTATTATACCTATATCAAAACCTTTGAATTGACCAATGCACTCGTATTTTATAACTAAAATAACAATTTTTTTCACTTATCATTGAAAAATACTAGTTATCACACTCATCTGCAACTAATGTAACTATAGTGAGTGATGTGTCCAACCCAGACACTTTTTATTTCTCAATCTGCTGCTACTTCCAACAGTCGCTATTCTCATTTGAACTTTTGGTCTATATTTTAAATCTTAATCTTAAACACTTAATATTGTGATAATGAAGCTTTTTAGCTTCATTATCATAATTTTATATTATAGTTAATTTTTCTTTTTCTTTGTGATTCTTTGTTTTATTTTGACTATATATTTCATATTTCATATTTCTTTTGATTTCGATTTTATAATAAAAACTGTTTCGTGAAACCCTCATTTCGCATTTAATTTAGGTACTATACGTTTATTCGAGCAATGAATTTTGTGTAAGATACCACAGTTAATGTAGTTAAAAATAACAGAATAAATGTTAAAGAAATTATAAGTTCTTTCTGTAACAGTCGAAGTGGTTTCAACTTCCACATGAATATCATATCACGGAAAATTTGTTATCCCAGTGAACAGTTTACATTTACAAAATTATTTACTTTCCTTCGTTGTTTTTTAGAATTGAAGAAACAAAATAGAAAAATAATTAGCTGTTTCTACTACTACGTTTCTAATTTTCAAAACGCATCACTTGACTTATGATATATATGTATCACTATAACTGGTCTTTTATTCGCCATTATGCAGAATAGTATCATCCACAACTGTCCAATAAAAATAAGGTAGAAACAATTTTCGCCGTGTGAAGCATTTCGAACATCAAGAAGTTTTAGCAATTTAGTGATTTTTTTCTGTCGTTTTGATACAAAACTCAATCACATACATGAAAAATACGTTTTTGGACAGCATATAGGTATAAAAAAGATATTTCTATCAAAATGATTAAAGTGATTTTATAATGTGCCCAAAGTGTGCTTTCTAAACTGTTCACAGACGTTTCTAATGAGAATTTTAGTTTTTGTTTGGGTAATATAAGATTAATATTTTAAAAACTGCATACAATACAAATGACAAGACTTGTCAAAAACTTGTTCCACAGCCAAAATTTGAGAATAGTAAACTATTTTACTGGACAACAGTTATCAGATTTGCATCAGCCACATATTTAGCAAGTTGCTGCTGGACTTGATGTACCTCGATAATGTTTTTGTTGGTAAGTGACTCATGAGGCTCGTTGTACTCTGTATATTTAAGTAGAACTTTGTCCATGTCCGTACTAGCATATTGGTAGAGCTTGTTACTGCTACTGAAGATTATGAGTGCTATCTCGCAGTCGCATAAAACTGATAACTCATATGCTTTCTTCATGACGCCAAACTTGCGTTTGTTGAAAGTCACCTAAAAAACAATATAAAGTTAATTAACATATTTAAATTTAGTCGTATAGAATCAATAACCAAAATAGACCATAGGCAATAGAGACGCTTGGTATTAAGAGGGAGTATTGTGAGGTGAGTTAAGAATAAATTTACTTTTAGATTCATCTCTAATTTTGAAATAAAAATGAGCAATTTTCTTCCATATTGAAAGATATATTTTTATCTACTTTCCAACATAATTTCCACCAAATTAAGCGCACTTGTCATATTGCCGCCCAATTACCCTATTGAATTGCCTTTGTTTTTACAAAAACCTCTAAAATGACCGTTTTGACATCGTTGTGGCACTCACCACCCAGAGTTTCGTATGTAAAGGAACATGTGATAGTCACTGGATACTGAAATGTATTCCTAACTAAATGCGCTGATCTGATCTGGGTTTGATTAGCCGCATGTGAACGCACAATATCACGAAGTAAAAATATGCCAGCATCAGCAACATCTTCTTTTCTCAAATTACAGTTCTCACGATTTTTCACACTGATAATTGAACTTGACTTCCAAGAGCGATGTCGAATATCGCCATTTCATAGACTGTTTTGATTCTGAAATAAAAATATTTCATGGCCTATCAACATTTGCCTTAAAAAATAATCATCTTCATATTACTGAAAAAGGAATGTGAAATCACTGCTCATATCCTTGGTTTTACACGCCTCTGTCACTATTTTTACTGCCCAATGTGAACACAACTACCTATAGTTTAAATGGTCAGTTTTAATTTCGTACAGAACACTCAAGGAAACTGATCAGATATTGACGGAATTGTGCAGCGTCTGTACTATTGCTTCTTTATCCCTCTCAAAAATAAGTCAATGTGTCTCTCTTCTCAACTGCCATGCCCACTTTTGAAGCAAATTGAAGTCCTCACATTCATAAAATGATGACACGAGGGGTGAGTGGATTTAGACCTCGTTATCAAATAACTCTTGAAAATGCAAACCAAAACGTGTGTCGTATTTAAAATGAAAATGTCTCCATATTTTAGTTATTGGAAGAAATTCAGATTGGAATTTTTAGAGTCGTACTGGGTAATCGGCCTCCTTTTTAAAGAAAAAGTTTTTCAGAATATTAGATTTCAACGGCTTTATAAGAAAAATCGAAATAATCAGATTGTTTGCATATCATGCTCGTAGCAGCAGTTGCTCTAGAGATAACTCGAGAGAACCCATTGAAAAAGCAACTAGAGTGTTTTTATAATAAATGATGACGGTCAACCTTATCAAATACACCCGCATCTTAATAATAACAATGTATTGAAAAATCAATACATGAACCTCTCCTGACAGATATCTAAAAATATTGGAAAATTATTTAAACCCTCTAAATCTGAATTGGAATCAGCTGTAGTATCAGCACGAATGAGCCTCACCACACGTTAGTGCGCTTGTAAATAACTTTTTACAGACTCATTTTGAGGACCGATGGATAGCACACGATGGACCGCATCAATGGCCTCCCCGTTCACCGGATATCACCCCTTTAGATTTTTTTCTTTGGGGTCGTATAAAAGATGTCGTGTATGCTTCGCTGCTAACTACAAAAGAAGACTATCAGGAAATAGTTCGGAATGCATTTCTTTCACCGCAAGAAATTCGAATCGCCACTCAGCACTGGTTTTTAAGAAGAATCCATAAATGTTTGGAAGTTGGGTCAAGCATTTCGAATATTTACTTTATTTTAATTTTTAGTTTTGTTCTTCTCCTCTTAGTGTAATGTTTTTAAATATTTTTTAATTGACTAATGTATTTTCATTTTTGATACGTTAATTTTTGTTTTTTTAGGTATATGAAGTTATATTGAAATTTCGTGCAGATTCTAAAAATTGTATAAAAACTATAGCATTCCGTTTAGAATAACCACACTTCAGAAAACTGAAATTATTTTAGCTGAAACGAGCATTTCGGAAAACATATGCAAAAATTTTCATAACACTAGTCCCAGTACTTTCCCATATGCATATCGATTCAGCTCGTCGTGAAGGACCCTGTACATTTAGAGAAATATATCTTTGACGTTTTAGTACAATTTTGGCTTCAATCAAAATATTAGTTGACCTTGTTAATTTTGTTCATTTATTTTCAATGATTTTGAAAATGACTAATTTCAGATATATATTTTTATATATAGTATTCAATAGATAATTAAGAGTAATTGAATTTTCTTCCTTTCATCTTCTACTTGAATTTATTAACACTCTGTATATCCATTATAATATTCCACCATCCAACGTTTTGTATCAAATAGCATGTTACTTAGTGAGACATAAAAAAGTTAGACGGAAATGTGATGTGAAGATTTCACACGTGTGATTTGTACCCGTAGCAGTAGAAGTAGTTTTTCGACAAACATCTGGTTGTTGGTTATCATTCATCAAAACGCTGTGTTGCCAATGTAACCAATTAAATAAATTATCATAAACGAAATTTCAGAATAATACATTTAATTAAATGTTGTTGGGATATAATCATATTGGTTACCGATAAATTGATTAATTCGTTCTCTCTTATATTAATTTATTAATTTCTGTTAGTGAATAAAATATCCAATGTTTTTAAGCCTGAATATTTTTTTAGTCTATATAATAGGCGAAGCTCTCCTTTGACCCATTTTTAGTTCGATCCCTAATACATTATTGGAAAAACATTACTTTCAATATAACACTCAGATCAACTTACTTTCACCTAACAAGTAAATTTCAATAGAACATGACGATTAAGTATCTTACTTATTATAGTCGCATTAAACAGTATCATAAGAGCGTTGAGGTTTACGTTAAGAAGTGTTCGAAATGTTTTGAAACAAAGTAGTTATTCTTGATTTAAAGTACAACCGCCTCAAAAAACATTTCCCGAGGACAATATCAAATGGTGAAAATTTTGTGAAGTTATGATGAAAAATCAAAAATAATTTTTTTTAAAACATTGCTTACGGATTAATCAATATTTTATTCCTTTCTCATTCGGGTAGCCGACGAGCGCATACGCATATTGTTCTATCTGGATAAATATTGTTATCTTCGTGCTAATTTCATATTAACGTTTTTATTCTACTGAAATCTATTAAAAACCAAATATCAACATGTGATCATTAAAATTCAATTTGCGACCGTTTATTTAGTTATGTGAAACTATTGACTGCAAATAATACAAGAAATCCACCAGTATCGTAGGAGTTCAAAAGGTAACTGTTATTTTCCTGCTATTTATTCCACAGGGTCCTTCTCGGACCCCTATTCCTTTCTGAACCTGAAACTTGTAGCTTTGGTATCCAGAGCTACTAACAAAAATGACTACAATGAATAAAATAACCCAATCATCTTTATCTTATCAAAACTCATCTCATGGTCAAAAATCATGTTGATGCAACGTTAACAAAGCCTCCTCCCCTTACTTTTCCTAAACGCGAGCAAGCAATTATTATGCATTCTATCCCCAACACCGTTTTATTCGAATATATAAAATCTATAGGAGATATCGTTTCCCCAAAAAACATTACATTCGCATTAAGAATTTCTAACAACCACATTTGCATATATCTCTTCAACAGCAATTTTAGATGATCTTCTCAAAACTCACCAGAACATTTGCATCAACTCTACAATAATTCCTATTCGAAGACTAATTTCACCAGCTAAGCGCATTTTAATATCGAATGTATCCCCTACTATCCCACACTCTGTTTTCGAAAAAGCTCTCAAGGACATCGGACTGCAAATAGTTTCTCCTGTTTCATTTGTGAAATGTGGCGCGCAAGTAGATGAATACGCTCGTATCATGAGTTTCCGTAGAATTACTTACGTCATCCCTGTAAACAATAACTTTATCACAATTACCAGCTTCTACTTCACTCAACAGTACCTCCTCTTCCCCCCTGTTATCTTCTGAACCCCTGTCGAATAATTTATCAATAGCTGATCAAACTAATGCTGAATCACCATCTAACCCTACACTTCCTCATTCATCTCATGGCTAAAAAAGAGCTATATCCTCTGACAGTAATGTTGACACCCCCAGTCAACTATCCCCCACAGAATCCCCATTACCAACAGATAACTAAATGCCCCCCCCCCATCATATAAAACATCACACAACACAACTAAGCCTTGTAAGAAAAAACCTAAAACGCTAGCCACCGAAAATCCTAAACTCACTCTCAATTCTCAAATCTCTATTCAGAATCTTTATAAGAACAATCCGTCCAATATCACGCTCTCTGAAATCCAATTCACGGCATTTTTAGAAAACTCGAACGGTAGTTCTGATCCTCTCAACGATGCTTTAGAATTTACTCCTAATATCCAAGGACTGTTAAATGATTTATCACTTCTTTATGCTGAAACAAAAGAACGATCTCTGAAAAACCGTCTCACTCGACTCCAGAAAAAAATTAAGAGACAACTTAATCCTGAGGATCTATCTGATAACAAAAGCGTTTCTTCGGATAATCAAACAGATGATGAATGCCCTAAACTATTAACTCCCTAAGTCTCCATTTAAAATTATTCAATGGAATTGTGATGGGTTTTTTCCTCGCCTGGAAAGAATCCAACAATTAATATCAGATATGCGCCCTGAAATCTTGTGTTTACAAGAAACCAACTCTAAAATAGATAAACTCCCTAAATTAAAAAACTATGAAGGATATCATTATGTTCGCACCAACTGCGCGAGAGCTAGCGGTGGCACCTCTATTTTCATTTCTAGTGAACTATTTTCCTCCCCTCTCCAAATCGCTACAGATCTTGAGACTATTGCAGTTTCCACCTGGTGCCCAAATAATCTTACTATTTGCAGCTTATATATTCCTCCTAATTATCCTTTAAAAGAAATAGAACTTCTCAACCTAATTTCTCAACTCCCCCAACCATACATTCTTGTAGGTGACTTTAATGCCCATAATACAATGTGGGGATCCAATATTACCATGAGAAAGGGAAAAACTATCGAAAACGCGATCAATTGTACTGGCTCATGCTTGCTAAATACTGGATCAAATACACACTTGAATTTCTCATGTATTGATCTTAGCTTTAGTGACCCCAAACTTGCCCCTTCACTAAATTGGCATACTGCTAATGGTCTATATGATAGCAACCATTATCCTATTATCATATCCTCCAGTATCCCTAACCAAAATGATACTTTATCGAGAAGGTATTGGCGCTTAAACTCTGCCGACTGGACTAGTTATACGTCTCAAACGAAGTCCATCCTATCTGAATTATCTCTCACAGATGATATAAACATAACATACTGAGGATTACAGATGCTATACTTTCAGCTGCTCATCAGCACATTGGTAAAAATATTATCTGTCCCAAACAAAAAACTGTCCCTTGGTGGAACTCCAGCTGTGAAAGTGCTATAAAACAACAAAAAATAGCACTTAATTTGTATCGTAGTCATAAAACACAAGAGAACCTTATCAATCTGAAGAGAACCAGAGCCAAGGCTAGATATATTATAAAGCAAAGTAAAAAATGTTCCTGGAGAAACTATGTGTCTTCCATAAATGTTAATACAAGTCCCACCCAACTTTGGAATAAAATAAGACAAATTCAAGGTAACAATTCCAATTTAAAAATTCCGAATCTCTTATATAACAATAAAATAGTGAGTGAAAATGAAGAAATCAGCAACATTCTGGCCAAAACCTTTGAATCAAAATTTAAATGTAAAGTTAATTTCACACCACCCTCTATAGACAAAACTATCTACTCATGCTCTACGACTATAACGCAAGATATCACCTCTCTTAACTGCGCATTTTCTTTCTTAGAGCTTACCTCAGCCCTCAGTAGCTGCAAAAATAATGCCTCCGGTCTCGATGACATACATATTTCTTAAAAAACTCTCCAATACAAGTTTACGCAAGCCACTAGAAATTTACAATTTTATATGCATCACCAATCAATTCCCTAGCCAATGGCGTACTTCTACGATAATTCCTATTAAAAAGCCTGAACAAAATGTTGCCTCTCCTAACTCTTTCCGGCCCATATCACTTACCTGTACCATGTGCAAATTATTAGAAAAGATGGTTAATAAGCGGCTTCTATGGTTTCTCGATAAACATAATTTATTCTCAAAAGAACAGTCGGGATTCCGAAAACATAGATCGACCCAAGACAATCTGGTTCTTCTCCAATCCCATATTTCTGGTGCCCTTAATAAAAAACAAGAGGTCATTGCAGCTATATTTGATATCGACGGTGCTTTTGATTCTGTCAGAAGACAGTCAATTCTAAATAAACTAACTTCAATAAATATCTCCGGACACATATTTCATTTTATTCGGAATTTCCTAACTTCAAGGACATTCAAAGTCTTTGCTAATGGAATTTTCTCGTCAACCTGTGCCCAGACTGATGGTGTACCCCAAGGATCGGTTATAAGCCCCACCTTATTCAATCTAGCAATAAACGATATTTGCTCTGATCTCCAGCCTCCCATCAAGTATGCTTTATATGCAGACGACTTGGTTATTTACTGTCATGGCACATCTACTCCTACTACAACTAATCTAATTCAGTCAGCAGTAAACACCCTAAGTAAAAATATAATTCACTTAGGATTAACTTTTTCACAAACAAAATCCAGGATTATTAAATTTAGTAGACGACCATCTACATTATCTCCTACTATCCTCATTAATAATGACCGCCTTCCCGTTGTTGATCACTGTAAAATACTTGGTCTAACATTCGACTCTCGGCTCACCTGGAAACAACATATGTATTCGAGAAATCAAAGGCGAATGCGGCAAAAGATTAAACCTTATTATAATCCTTTCGCATTACCACTGGGGAGCAGACGAAAACTCCCTTATCAAAATATATAGGGCCATCACTCGCTCGAAATATGGCTGTCACATATATATCTCGGCCACAAAATCTGATCTCGATCACCTGAACTCGGTGCATAATACAGCTTTACGCCTCTGTTTAGGTGCTTTTCGATCTAGTCCTGCAGAAAGCATTTACTGCGAAGCTAATGAGCCCCCTCTTTGGATCAGACGGCAGCAAATTCTGCTTTCTTACGCAGCCTCCGTATCGGCTAACCCCCTCAATCCTGTCTACTCGCTTTTCACATCAAATTCTAACGCGTTACACAACTCCTCTGCCTTGCCATTATTAAAACCTATCCCTTTAATTTTATCACAGCTGCTTGACGGCGTCAACCTAAAACAAACTAGCCCCCTTCCTATCCCCTCTACTCCCCCATGGACTATCAACATTCCTAAATTCAACACATCCCTTATGAGATAAAATAAGCATGCAACACCCAAACAATTAATTATAAATGATTTTAATGACATAATAATGAATAACCACTATGATTTAGTGTTATACACAGATGCATCCAAAAATGAAACAGCTATAAGCTCGTCGCCATATGTACAGACTCACTCGCCTCTATTTTATCCATCCAAAATATATTTACCGAACATCCTATTGTCCAATCAATACATGACTCCTACCAGCTTATCGCATCCCAAGGAACAGCAGTTACTTTAATTTGGTTACCTTCCCACATTGGCATCGAAGGCAACGAACTAGCAGACAAACAGGCAAAAACTGCAGCTACGTATACCGTCACCGACAATATAATTATTGGAAAGGATTTAAAATCACATTTCAAAAGAAAATCCAGAGTTACATGGCAGCAGTATTGGACACTATTAACACATCCCTACGTCACATACAGCGTTCAATTGGTAACCAACCTATTATCTTCGCTGGTCTCTCAAGGCAAGACTTAACTGCGATAAGAAGAGTAAGAATTCTCCATTCAAGACTTACTCATGGATATCTTATGACTACTACTGCCAGACCGTTTTGCTCCAGCTGCAACTCGTACCTAACCATGAAGCATATTTTGACCGAGTGTCGCAAATATACCGTCGAAAGACAGTTTCGGCTTAGCCCGAACTACAATGAAGTCTTTAACAACTCGGAACAAATTACCTCTCTACTTCAGTTTCTCAAAGATGTACAACTGTACCACAAACTATAGAACAATTGTGTTACTGTGTATTCATATTGTATACTTGTATCAATGAACCATTTCATATTTAATGTAATATAACCGCTCCCGTGCAAGTGGTCATAGTAGCCGAGCACGTTAATTTTAAATAAAAAAAAATATTTTATGGACTCAATATCCCCAAAAAAATCAATGTTTACAAGTAAATTTTAGAGGACTACATCATAAATCCTTTCTGGGTCAATGAGATTTCAACAGAAAATAAATATTTGAAGTTGCGACAAAATGAAATTATTCCTCTATCACAGTTCCTGTTACCTTTGAGATTTTATTTTCAACAAGGCGGTTATCCTAATCAGAATATACTTTAAGTTTGAATTATTTATTATTATTATATATATAATAATTTAAATCTTGTTTCTAATGTTGATAGTCAAACACTATATAGAGCCATCCTCGCAAATAAATTTATACTGTATTAACGGCGATTACGGTTCGATTTTACCTAACTAGTAATTGCAATTGGAAATGAGAATGGCGCCAGAGAGCGTCTGTTGGAGAATGTAACCAGCGCAGACGCAGACTACTGGTTCTACAAATAAGGCTGACACTGCGGCACAGAATTTGGTCCTGTATAGAAATAAAATATCACTAACAACGCAAATTCACCTGTTGGGCATCGAGGTTGAGAGCAGTATGTCTTGGCATAGTCACGTGGCCGAATTAACTGTGGCAGCTTCATAAAAACTTGAAGCCCTCTTTAAGACAAAAAAGCCATATGCTCCGCAACAGCTTCTAATCCTCAGGCATCTCCACACAACAGGCACCACTTGAACTACTCGAGTGTAACAGGGGTTACTCTCTTAATGTTGCTTTTTAGCAACTCTTGCACATTTTGGGTATGATATGGATGGACTAAATTAATTAAATATTCAAAAGACATCTCAGATGCTGGAATTATGAGGATATGTGGGATTTTTACCCATTAAAAACACCCCTCCTTGCTTCTCAACAGACGGTATAACGGAACCATCAGAAGGTATTATTTCATCATACTGCTTAAACTTTTTTGGTCTATCTCCTAAATCTGTTTTGATTGATGTTTTGATTCATTATTTTTGTCACCATATTAAATATGGTTTTCCAGACTTTCCAGATGCAACCTTATAGTTTTATATCAATGTCTCTAAAATTATTTTTAGAGATATCGGTATATCACTCATTTAGTTATATTTCTAGGTGGACTTTTTCTGTAGTGTAGTCCAATCCAAATCAGTTCAAATCAGATCTCATACAGATAGATTACGGATCTGGATTTTTTAGACTGTAAGATCTAACATTTTTGAAAACTTGTTTAATATTAAGAAGCCTACCCTACATAGATTTATCTTTGATACTTTCTATTTCATATACTAATCCATATATTTTTTATTATATTGGGATATATTTGAGTTGAGAGTGTCTAAACAGTTTTCAAAAAATCATAAAATCATCAAACATCTTTAATGCGAAAGGAGAAGTCAATACAATATGGAGCAAATATTCAACATATCTGCATATCCAACTATAGTATAGGTTTATAACAATTTTTAGCAAACATTATTTTAATATATCAAAATTTTCAAAGGAATATATTGAAAGCAAAAGAAAGTATAAACTGAATACAGTAGAATGTTAACGAGTCCTGATTTTACATATAAACCTGCGCCTAATATCAAGAAACAGATATTTCATCCTTAACCTTTAATTTTTTTATATTTAGTCAGACGAGCTATCTTTGAAGTGAAAACACTGTTTTATATACAAAGATTGCAGGCTAATTGGAAGATCGCCAATTACAAAATGGATGCAAAACACAAAAATTAAAGTAAGAGAAGCAGATACAAATTTTCTATGAATTAATATTTTGTTTATAACGTTTTATAATGGAGAAGGAATGTTTGCGTCTTGACTATCAACTACTAGGGTTATTTGGCCTTATATCTTATAATAGAAGCTTGGTGTTTGTAGCAAATTGCTCAATTTACTTTTATAGTACATTATTAATAATAAGAGTAAATGAGCACACAGAACAATAGTAAGGGTTTAAATCACTTATTCATTTCTATCTTACTATGGTAAAAATGGTTCCAAAAATATGTACCACGGAATAACAGTGTCAATATACGCAATATCAAAGTAATCATTAATCAGCATTTTCAACATTGAAGCATCTAAAATGATGGAGTGAATTTTCGTCCCCTGTAACAATGTCATCAATGATGTGCTGGCACTCAGAATGGTAACGCTTAAGAAATGTGAGGTTGTACGAGGATGGTTCCAGAAATACTTGGCCCAACAAAGAAAATACAAAAAATTTTGGAAAATAATATATATATTTTTCAACGATATTCCATTAATTCGATACCCTTTTTATAATAAGAATCGTCAAGCTCCTCAAGATAGCCATTAACTGCCTACATCATCTCTTCATTGTTGGAAAATCTTTGACCACCAAGCCATTTTTTTCAAGTTTGGGAACAACACCAATTAATCTGAGGGGGCATGAAGTAGTAATTCTAACTTTAGTTCATTAATTTTGGCCATTGCAATAACGTATGTTCGAGCTGTTGCATTGTCTTGATGAAACAACACTTTCTTCTTAGCCAAATGCGGCAGATTTTGCTTGATTTCTTATCCCATGCGCATTCCAAAAAACCGACGACATGTTCTTGCCTGCAGATGAAACAGTCTTTGCCTTCTTTGAATCCGGTTCTCAGTCCATTGTTTTGATTGTCCTTTTGTTTCGGGAATGAAGTGATGGACCCACTTTTCATCCATGGTTATGAATTTTAGTAGGTTTTGTTCCTTTCTCGTACATATAAGGGAAATAATCAATCATAAAAAAATAAAATTTTTGGAGAATCGAACACAAAATAAGAATTTTTAGAAGTGGTCTCTATACTTGAAAATAAGGACCAATCAATAATATTAAAAATGTAAATAGGCGAAGCAAAATATATATTTCTTATTTTTGTTCCTCTTATTGCATATTAAAAGTCTAATTCAGACCTTTTACGATAAATGTCAAAAAGTTTCATAACGAGGAAATGCCGTATTTCTCTATTTATATATAAATGTTCATAATGTAAGAAAATTATAAATAGAACAAAAAACAGAACCGAAACGTTAATAATATATTTTTTTTTTCTCCTATACGTTAGACTTGAAAAATTATAAATAAAGAAATCAGCATTGATTAGTCTGTATATTAATGTCTGTTAAAAAAACATATGTGTCAATTTTTGCTACTACAAGAGGGTAGATGAACATGACTCAAAATTATAAAAAAGTTTGGTTAGATATGACAATTGAATTATATTAATATTTGAAATGTGGTATAATTTTCAAATTGAATGATATATCTCACCTGCCGATTCCGTTCATCGGTAATTCTGGATATTTGTATTTTTTTGCGACCCATGGCAGCAATTTTGAACCGCTAAATTAAACACCGGTGAGTATACAGTGTACGAATCGTCGATATCGACGATTAAGATGTGTATGTTGATACGATGCGTCGTTGTCACTTCGCAATATTCTGAAACAAAAAAATAAAAGCGTATAATAACATCCCTTTCAAAGATAACAAGCTTTTAATAGCTCAGTGAGAAAAACTAAACACAACTGGTTTCTCGACACAAGAAAAATAGTGAACTACGTCAATTAAAAATAAATTGAAAATGAACATCAACAAAGTATATCTTCTCTTTCCTGTAAGCTAAGATTGATCCACGAAGGTTGGAAAATTTTTAGGAAAGAAGGTGTGACAATTTTAAACTGGTATACTTGTTTCCCAGACTTAAGTCTCATTGAAAACCTGCGGGATCAGGTCAATAAAACAATATGAGGTCGTCGAATTAATTCAAAAAATGCACAACTTATACATACAATTTCAACATGATAGGAAGAAACCTTTATAATCAGAAGTTTTTAGCTCGAATTCAAAATGCAGAAGGGCTATAAGTGGTAATACGAATATCTAATACATTATTTTTTGTTTCTTTCCGAAACTTCTATGATAGAAAAACGAAAATATGCTATTAAGTTTTGTTGCGTATATTTAGTTTTGTATACGAATATTGCAGATGACTTCCCATTTCAGTCAATGTTTCGTCCTGGTTATGGTATATATCACCTTAACCACAAGGGTAAAAACACTAAGAAAGTCGTTATCGATTTGCTGACAGTTATTGAAACGACAGATATTATCGTTTTGTTTATAGCGCCTCGTTACTTCCAAGGGAGTGACCGTCTACCTCCATCCATTTTTTTCGTGTTTCTGAAACGAGATACGAAATAGAAACAGAATCATCTCGTAATGGAGTTAGACCGTTCTTCATTCGCAATAATCATGAAATTTAACTCTTTTTATATATTTTTTCTACTTATTGTAGTTTTTCTTAGATATCTAATTATATTATTTTTTTCACTGGTATTTATCTTTCCAGTATCAAATTTTCAGCATTTGTATATTATCTATTCAATTTCGTTTCTAGATTTTCCTTGGACTTTTCATCTTTGTAATTAGGTTTTTTATGTAATTATGCAATATTTCAATGACTTCCATTGGACCTCGATATTTCTATTGCAATTGGGTAATTACATTAAAACAATTATTAAGATAAAATATTCCCATTTCCGTTGAATGAAACTTAATCAATCACTTATCTATATTACTTAATAACGATAGAAAAAGCAATAGTACCTAATTATTTTCCCACGTTTTAAAAAATGACGGTAATATCCAAACAAGGTTCTTCTCAAGTATGAATGAATGAAATCGCATGAATCGAATTCTCTACTAAAAATATTTATAGCTCAAATTTGTCCGTGACATTAAGATAAGGGTACTCAGTATAATGTTGACATACGAACACTATTAATGATATAACTGATAAGGAATGCATCTAAATTTAACCGCCGGGTTAATGGAATACTTGTTTTGGTTATGTAAAATAAAGGATGTAAGACTTCAGCTTTGATTCGGAATATATATATATATATATATATATATATATATATATATATATATATATATATATACATTATATATACATTAGAGACTCCAATTTAACAATAAGTCAACGATTAACTTCTTACAGTAAACAAAAATTATTAAAATTCAAAACACAAATAATGATAAAAATAAAAAAAGGTTACTGGCAAAGTACAATATGCACCAGTGCACCACCTTACTGGAAGGATTACTATACCTTGCAAAAAATGATGCGAGAGGAGTTATTGACATCCACCAACCACAAGACTTCCAAATATCAAATCTAAGAAAATACTTACATGACAAGCCATCAAAAAGTGAACCTAAGCTACTCCACAAGACTTACACAACACCGACTCATAGGACAAGAAAACCTTCTAAAAAGATAAACTAAAAGTCTGGGCAGGCAAAAAACTACATGAACAATAAAACCAGACATAGAAGATAAAGTTATATAAACATATTAAAGGACCTTTCAGTTATAAATGACAAATGTATCATTCTGACCGTACTTCACAACCAACACACATCATCCGAAATTCTAGAAAACCAGGAATCCAAAATCTAATAGAACAAAACAATATATCACTGAAATCATTAATATATAAACAAACATACATACCTCACCTACCTTTCCATTACCTCTGATCACAATTTGAAAAATATTCAGAAAAAAATACAAAAATAAACCCCCTCTAGCAATAGAACTAGAAAAAATATTGGAAAAAAGTTACCACTATACCGTTGACCATATATATACTATTGGTCGTAACCACAACACATGCACAAGTATCTAACGATGAATTTGAAAATACACTCAAATATAAATAATCGTTATTTTGCACATGTAACATTGCCCGCTCGCTTCTTAGAGGATAATACACTTTCTTAATACGTGGTGAAATGGTGTGCTCGAATGAAGAAGATATCTGGTTAACAAATATCGAGCGAATCGAATAATAAGATAGATTGGCCACAATCATACTTTACAATAAGGTCATAATAACAGTAATGAATGTAATGTTATAAAAGATACAAATAACAAATAATTAATTATTAAAAATAATAGTGTGAAAACTAAAAACTAATTAAAGGAAATCAAAGAAATTTAGTACATTATACACACATCCCTTTTATATATATACATAATTTATTCATGTTGGCTTACCATTCTTTCTTGCCGAATTATGAAATCCAAAATAATAGGTGTAAATAGATATTAAGTTTTTTAATTACTCTACATATATATATATATATATATATATATATATATATATATATATATATATATACAGGGTGAGTCGGGAGGAGCACACCAAACTCTAGAAGTGTATTATACACGTGAAAATAATGTAAAAAAACTCATATGTTCTTATCCGATTTTCATTTGTTTTCAAGTTATAGTATATTAATAAATTATCACAAATTATCACATAAAAATCATAGCGTTCTTTCAATAAATGTTCAAAAATACCGCCATTAACTTCTAAACATTTTCTGCTTCGTCTACGAAGAGCGTTTGTTGCTCTCTCAATTGATTCATCTCTTTCTTCTTTAATATGGGCTGCAGTATTCTCAATTCGTCTAATTAGTGCATCCCGTGTGTCCACTTTTATTTTGTAGACTTCATTTCTCATCCAGCCCCATAAACAAAAAACCTGTGGTGTGAGGTCTGGAGATCTTACAGGCCAATTAATAGCACCTCCACGACCAATCCAACGCCCTGGAAAACGTTCGTCCAAATGTTCCTTGACTTGATGAACGACATGTGCAGGAGTTCCATCGTGCTGATAGTACATCTGCATTCTAATATTTACAGGAACATCCTCTAGTGGGCCTTGTAATTCATTTTGTAAAAAATTTGGGTAGTTGTCTCCTGTGAGAGGTTTCTCCAAAATGAAAGGGCCAATTAAATAACTGTCAACCATACCACACCATACGTTTACAGAAAACCGATGTTGAAAATTGCTTTCGACTGTTGCGTGGGAATTTTCGTCCGACCATACATGATAGTTACGAGTATTATTAATGCCATCACGGGTAAATGTAGCTTCATCTGTAAAGAGTATACTCGATACAACACGATGATTATTATTTATCCACCGACAAAACTCCATATTGTTAGCGTAATCCTCTGGTTGTAGGTGCTGTACTCTCGGTACGGGATAAGGAAATAAGCATTGTTCGTGGAGTGTGTTTATGACCGTTTTTTGTGGAATTCCCAATTGAATGGCAATTCTACGTGAGCTAGTAGTTGCATCTTCTTCTACTAGATGCAGAATATTTTTTACTTCTAACAAAAGCGTGTTCAAATGATATGTTGGCACTGGGAAGCTTACCAGTCTCGCACAATTTGTTAAAAACTCTAATAAATACATTTTTATCAGGATATCTTTGGTGTGGAAAACATTGACGATATTCTTCAGCAGCAACTGTAGCATTTCCATTATAGAAACCATAAACAAACACCATATTTGCATATTCTAAGTTTGAATAAGAATCTGCCATTTTGCAACACTAACAATCACATAAATTCGAAATTAAACGTTCAGTTACTGCTCACTGTACACTGACAGTTCATCAAAACGTCAAAATTATCAAATGCCTTTGAGCCTCGAACATGGCATATTTTGATAATGTTAAAATTCAGATATAAGTGGAAAGCTAGATGAACATTTTTAATTACTCCATAACTTGAAAACAAATGAAAATCGGATAAGAAAATATGAGTTTTTTACATTATTTTCCATGTATAATACACTTCTAGAGTTTGGTGCGCTCCCTCCCGTCTCACCCTGTATATATATATATATATATATATATATATATATATATATATATATATATATATGTCACCTACGCCATTGCCCTTAGATGGACAGTATATTGTGCTGATTAATAACATTATTTTATTGTAGAATTGCTTAGTTTGTGTTTACTAAAAGATTATTTAATTCACGATTGTAATAAAAAATATCAGTCTTGTAATTGAAGTTGTTGGTAGAATTTATGTTAGAAATAAAGTTAGTTTTTAAAAACACGGTTCCAGTTAATTAAAAGTTAAGTGGCGCAGTCAGTAGGATAGTCAATCGAAAGTTAAAGCATATAACATTCGGTTCGTTTCTACGATTTGTTGACTATTCGAACAAGTAAAGTTAAATTATTGGAACTCTTAGTTGGGCGAACTGAGTAACTCAACTAGAAGATCTGTGTTGTGCTAGAAACCGGAAGAATCAAGAGGATATTGGTTGTTCCTGTGCAGTCCGAGCCAATGGAAAGGATCTTCATTCTATTGCTGTAAGTGTTTTTAATGTCATATAGAGAAAATATTAATTATTTACTTGACACATCTGACGATTCTGATTCAAATTCTGATTCAATTAACTCAAATTCAGGCTCAAACTCTGTTAATACTAAAATAAAATTTAACTTAGCATCACCAAAACTTTTTTCTACGAATAATTTCAATAAAATAGCTACTCCACAATTGCCTATTTTAAAAAAAGAGTATCTTGATATGATACCCGAATTTGATGGAAACAATGCATTATTTCCTAGGTTTATAGAAATTTCAGAGAAATTAGTAAGTAAGTTTTATAATACTGTGAATGTAGGGGATTTTCAAAACGAATATTTGATGTCCAGCATCTTAGCAAAAATAAAAGGTGAAGCAGCCATAAACATTTCTTCTTGTACGATAAGAACTTGGGAAAATCTAAAAGATGCACTTCTTAATACTTACGCTGACAAAAGAGATATTTACACTTTAAATATAGAACTTTCAGAAATGAAACAAGGTAATGAAACGCCTTTCGAAGTTTATAATAGAATTCAACATTTATTAAATCTTCAAATTTCTTATCTCATGACACATTCTAATGTTAGTGAACATTTAATTTTGGGTAATTACTTTAAAAATTTGGCTCTCAGAGTATTGCTACGCGGTTTAAAAGAACCTTTAGGCACATTAATGCGTACGAAAAATCCAGAAAATTTGAATATTGCTTTGAATGTTCTTACAAAGTTCTTTCAAGTTTATATGACCCAGAATAATCATCCGAAAAATGTTTTTTTCATCCTTGAATACGCAAAATAATTCACATAAAAATAAAACCACTTTCCAAAATAATGTGGCATACAGGCAGCCACTTCCTAGGCAAAATTCTATGCCGAATTATCAATATACTAATCGAAATTCCGCATCAAACCCGCAAAATCGTCCATCAACTTTTTATATCCCTTCTAATAGGAATAATACAAACTTTTCTACTAATGTTCAAAACGTCTTTAAACCCAACCAGAACCAAAGATTTCCTAATCCAACTTCAATGAGTATGTCTACAAGAAATACATCTAGATCCCAACCTCAAAATTATCAAAATATGTTCCAACACAATCCGAATCAACCTAGAAATTTTATCTCGGAAGAACTCCATAATATAGACGATTCTGATTGCACTAATAATGAATCCGATAATTTTTTAGAGACACCAGTCTCGGAACCAAACCAAACATGATCGAATTATTAAACTTAAATAATTCAGAAAGCATGTTACCCTATATAATTTTTCCAGAACAAAATCTTAAAGTTTTAATTGATACTGGCAGCACAAGATCCTTTGTGACACCAGCAGTTGCTGAGAAATATTTCAAAAAATCTTATGTCAAAAAACCCTTCCATGTAAAATCTGCCTTTGGTAGCAGTCAACAAAATTTCTGCACACTCATTCCAATCCCTAAAATGTTTAATTATAGGAAACCGCTCAAATTAGAATATTGCGTTTTCAAATTTCACTATCATTTTGATTGTTTGTTAGGAAGGATTATTTAAAAATACTTAATGCAATTATCGATTTAAATAATAATTTGCTTATGACTCCTTATAGTCAAATTAAATTGAATTACTTTGACATTAAAACTGGATCCACGAATTGTATAGTAGTGCCTCCACGTTGTGAACAATTAATGAAATTAAATATCGAAAATGTAAAGAATGGTAATGTTATCATACCATATACACGAATTGGGAAATTAGAAATCCTTAATGTTTAACAAAAGTTGAAAATAATATAGCTTTATGTACAATTTTAAATCCTTCAGAATCCAACTTTCGAGTAGATTTAAGCCCCTCTATTAGTATTGAGACATTCGATGAATACGAACAAACCCTCAACCCAAATTTTAATGAAATTTATTGTGAAAATGTTAAATTTGATGTTTCGAAAGTTAGAACTGAACATATGAATTCCGAAGAGAAACAATCTATATTAAAATTAATTCAAGAGTATAGTGATATTTTTCATGTTGAAGGAAATCAGCTCACCTTCACAAGTAAAATAAAACATCACATTAAAACTTCTAATGAAATACCTATTTATTCAAAATCATACAGGTATCCTGAGATTCACCGAACGGAAATTCAAAATCAAATACGAAAAATGTTAAGTGATAATATTATTAGACCATCCAATTCTCCATGGTCTAGCAACATTTGGATAGACCCAAAGAAGCTAGATGTTTCTCAAAAGCCGAAGTTTCGACTCGTTGTTGACTATCGAAAACTGAATGAGATCACAATTGGAGATCGATATCCATTGCCAGATATTACAACGTTACTAGATAAGCGTTGTCAATATTTTACAACATTAAATCTCGCTTCTGGCTTCCATCAGATCGAAATGGCTGAGGAGGAAAGGCCGAAAACAGCCTTTAATATAGAAAATGGGCACTATGAATATGTGCGTATGCCCATGGGTCTGAAAGGAGCTCCTGCGACCTTTCAAAGGGTCATGGACAATATTCTAATGGGTATACAGAATGAAAAATGTTTGGTGTACCTTGATGATATAATTGTGTTCAGTACCAGTTTACAAGAACACATCACAAATTTAAAAGAAGTATTCAATAGATTAAGAGAATCTAATTTTAAATTACAAATTGATAAATGCGAATTCTTGCGAAAAGAAGTAGCATATCTGGGACATATTGTCACGCCAGAAGGTGTAAAACCGAACCCAGATAAAATTTTAGCAATTCAAAAATTTCCAATACCAAAAAATTCAAAACAATTAAAAGGTTTCCTTGGACTCCTAGGGTATTACCGAAAATTTATAAAAGATTTTTCAAAATTAACTAAACAATTAACTATTAGACTGAAAAAAGAAGCAATTATTAATGTAAACGATTCAGATTACGTCGAATGCTTTGAAATGTGTAAAATCTGTTGATGAAATGAACCAATACTTCAATATCCACATTTTACAAAACCCTTTAACCTTACCATAGACGCCAGCAATTATGCTTTAGGTGCTGTTCTAAGTCAAGGCAAAATAGGCTCTGATTTACCTGTGGCTTACGCTAGCAGAACCCTAAATGATTCAGAATGCAACTATTCTGTAATCGAGAAAGAACTTCTTGCCATAGTTTGGGCAACCAAATACTTCTGCCCCTATCTTTTTGGCAGAAAATTTACAATAGTTACCGATCATAAACCACTCCAGTGGTTATTCTCACTTAAAGATATAAGTTCAAAACTTGTTAGATGGAGCTTAAAACCTGAGGAATATGATTATGATATTGTATACAAAAAGGGTGCTTTAAATACCAATAGCGATTGTTTATCCCGAATTCAAATAAATATCAATGAAACTGAATTACAAGAACCTGTTCTAAAAAATTATTAGTTATTCTGGACAAATTTAATAAAAAACTCTCATCAACTCCCGATGATAATGTATCGCTAATAGTTGAAACAGATAATGAAAGTAATAATAATGAGAATGACGACGAAGATATAACTGTTCATACAAAGGAGGAAAATCCTGTAATTGGAATTCCAATTTCAGATTCAGCGATAAATGTTGGTAAAAATCAATTAATATTTTCGGAAGTAAATTTCGTACCAGCCGTACCTACTATTATGAAACTGTATGAAAATAAACAAAGAATTTTGTGCAATTATCTAAAAACAATTTTGAGCAAGATGTCATTAATTTCGTGAAAGAATACATGGTACCAAAAACTAAATATTTTATTTATTTCGAAGACCTAATTTATGAAAAATTCAGTGTCGTTCTACAAAATCACTTTCAAGATTCTCAAATTGACTTTGTTAAATGTAATAAAAAATTAATAGATGTTCCTTTAATTGAAATTAAAGAAGTAATTCAAAATTACCACGAAGGTAAGACTAATCAAAGAGGACTAGATGAAACTGAAAATCAATTAAAAGCTTTGTATTACTGGCCAAATCAAAGAACATCTATACAAACTTATATAAACGAATGTGAAGTTTGCCAGTTACGCAAATACGATAGAAAACCAATAAAACCATTTTTAAATGTTACCCCCACAGCTACTAAACCTTTCCTAATTTTGCATTTAGACATGATAACCTTAGAAAATAGTAAATTTCTTACGATAATAGATTCATTTTCCAAATATGGTCAAATGTATGAATTAAAATCTAGACAAGGAATAGAGGTAGCTCATAGTCTAATTAAATATTTTACACACCACTGTATACCAGAACAAATAATTTCGGACAATGGAACTGAGTTAAAAAATTCTGTTGTAAAAGAACTATTAGAAACGCATAAAATTAAAATTGATTTCATAAGTTCTCAACATCCAGAATCGAATGAAATTGCTGAAAGATTCCACTCTACGATTATTGAACACGTCAGACTTTTGAATAATCAAAAAGGTTTTAAAAATGAGACTATTGAAAATAAAATACTTTACGCATTATTAGCCTATAATAATAGCGTTCATTCCGCAACAAAATTGAAACCAAACGAAATAATTACCGGACACATAAACAGTAATACACCTTTCGATATAGAAATTGATCAACAAGTGGTTAATAATTATATACAAAATCGTAAAGATAAAATGAAAATTTTATACTCGAATTTAAATCAAAAATTACAGGAAAACAAAACCAAGAAAACTTGCAAAATCAAATAAGAATGCAATATTCTGTTAGTCGCCAAATAATTGATAATTTTATTAAGACAATTCAGGACATTCAGTATAATGAAAAATTATTAAAAACTAAAATATTTGAGATAAGAGATATTCTAGATTTTCAAGCAAATACTGAAAATATTAAATATTTAAAAGAGTTATTCAACGAACTTCTTATCACATTCAATGTAATTCAAAACATTTTAGAAACGGTTGAAAATTCCTTGACCTTCTGTAAACTTAGAACATTACATCCAAGTATAAAATCTCACGATTTATTTGTAGAGTTGCAAAAAGTGCATTATTACTACCAAGCGGAATTACCCTTTGAATTAAAACATAAAAATATTTTAGAATTTGAAGCCGTCATAGACGTAGTTTGTAAAGTAGAAAATAATCAAATACAATATTTTTTATCGATACCCATTAACTATATTTTATTTAATCTTTTTTATATGTTACCTATACGTACAGAAGTTGAATCCGAATACATAACATTAATACCTAATTCAAAATTTTTACTTAAATCAAATAATGTCATTAAACCTCTAAATGACATTTGTACTCGCGGCAATATTTTTCAATGTCCTAACCATTTGCAAGACAATAATAATTATGGATGCGAAGAAAACATATTGCTAGCAGGAAATTGTCAATATACAAAAATTGAAATAATTAAGAATCACATTGAAATTATTCCGGAGATAAATCAATTTTTGGCAATATTTCCCGTAGAAGAAAAATTAATCATAAAATGTAAGCAAGAAACTGAAATAAGAACTCTTAAAGGTATTTATTTAATAGAAAATTCATCATGTAAAATTATATTTAGGAACCAAGAGTTAATATGTCAACAAAAAACGTTTGGACAACCTTTTGTAATAAATGAATTAAATTTGAAATTAAATCAATTACACGTTTCTCCAATGAAGATTGATTTAAAAAGGTAAAATTAAAGGATAATCCAAATCAACTGGTAACGCCAATATTTACAGAAAACACTAATTTTCACATTCCCAGTATTTGGACTATTCTTCTTTAAATAGCATTGATATTGGCCTTCTTGTGGATTTTGTATAAGAGGAAACATTCAGGAAGGACAAGTAAGAATCACCCGCCGGCAACAGAAGATTGGATCCAGCTTCCAGGAGAAGCTTCGTTCTAAAGGGAGAGGTGTCACCTACGCCATTGCCCTTAGGCCCTGATTATTGTAGAATTGCTTAGTTTGTGTTTACTAAAAGACTATTTAATTGACGATTGTAATAAAAAATATCAGTCTTGTAATTGAAGTTGTTGGTAGAATTTATGAGGAAGTAATCTTCAAGTCAAAGAATAATCGTTCTATAAAAATTGGATAGAAATGATGGAAAAGCATTGGACTCATTAAATCGCTCTTAAAAAAAATTTTGGACGAACTCAATGAAATTTGACTAAAAAACTATTAAGTAATGTGAGTGTGGAAAAAACTTTTAGCGGGGATTATTTTGTTGCGTTTTTAAACGAATAAGTAATTAACACAACGTTTAAATCAAATTCAGTGTGTATGAAAACAAAGAAAAACTGTTTGTAACCATCCAAATAGCAGGACTGAACAATTTACTTTAACATTGAATTTTAATTCACACATTTGGAATTTCTACATGGAAATATCACTAATAAATGCAAATTTATAAAAATGTTTCAAGGTTGTTTTTCACAATAGCGTGAATTTGCTTTCACAGAATAAAACATATGTTTGCAAAATAATTTTAGGGTAGCTAATATTACCCAATAACCTTACAGTTTATAATAAAAATAATAACTTTTTTATTCTTTTTTAAAACAAAATAACTATAAAAATCGGTTACATGAATGATTTTTTAGGGACAGTCTTTGTATATGTTATGAATTCAATATGTCGTTAGGAAGGTATATTATTGCCATTCAAAGTAGTTTTTTATTTTTGAATTATCCTGTCAAATGAGCCTTTATACTTTAACATACAACAACACACACACCCGATTGATAATGAATCGATAGATACAGTATTTCTTGAAATTTAAATCTATTTGCTAAAGGTATAAGTAGCGTTCTGGAATATACTACGTAGTTCTACATTATATAGCTCCAATTAATTATACTAATGAAGTCTTTTCAAGTGGTAAATTCCTGAACTTTTTAAGAGTTAAGAGTTACAAATCTGAACTTTAATGACATTTGCTACTGGTCGTTGTGCTGGTCGGTTTGACTACTGACTTTTTTTAGTAAGACAAGCAGTAATGAATTTATATTTCATCCATTGTTGCATATCGACAAAAAAAGTATATTTTAATTCAGCTTTCTATTGTCCAGACTAATAAATGCTTACGATTCTATCTATATTTCTTTATTGAAACCTGGTAACCTAAGCGACGTCACTAGTGTTTATGATTCGGTTAATTTTAGGTTAAACTTTTTGGGGGTTTATGAAATTACAACTTCCATTATATATGCTTTATGTATTTAATTCAGAGCGTATTGTTGCGTTATAAGAGAGGATATACACAATTAGTAATGAATTTTTGCGGGTTTCGAGTAAAATTTTAATTATAAGGTCACAGATAATTTCATTTGTTTGTACGGTATTTACATACATATTTTTGAAACCAACAAGCGACTAAAATGATTTTAAGTAGTAACTTTGCATCTTGAAATACTCGATTCGTTCATATTTATTTTTTACGCATTAAAAATTGCCTTGAATCGTAGCCAATAAAGATTGGTATGTTTGAAAGTTTTCTACGTAAGAGTTCAGTCCTAAAGTTTTCCGCGCTGACTATACGATTTTCATTTATGGTATGTTTTCATGTAAAAATTCTTTTTACTGCTTTTATGCAGGTTCTCTAACAATTCATTATTGGAGTATAAATTTTAATTACCAAATATCGGTGTTTCTTGAATTCTTATCTTTATGTTTATGTTAATTAATTCAATTAAACATTTTGCAGTGATTAAATGTAAATAAAATTAACCTAATATTATATATAACAAATATTTATGAATTTTGTTATAAAATAAGAATTAACAATTTTATGTTTTTCAAAATAACCGGTACTCATTTTTACGTATGAGCAATAAATTCATTTTTCCATAGAAAAACTAAATTTTTAAATAATTTAGTCAATTATTAATTATATGTCTGCTAGTTTAAAAGTATATTTTTGATTTTTGATAATGTGGATATGAATTGTTATCGATGAGTAGAAAGTATGAAGTTAACGAGTAAGCTCTTGCTTATTGGTTACAAGCTCAAATCAACATTTGCTATCCGTAATCTTTTCGAACGAAAATTCTTCCTGTCACACCCCGTATAGCGATATACGACCAATCTAATACAGATTTGATATAAAGTTTTATCAAAAAACCGCAAAAACAATGTTTTATTCATAGACTTTGCATATTTCGCAATTCAAGGTTCCATAATTTAGGTGGGAATTTGAATGTGTCATCATCATAACGATGTGTTAAAAATTATTTTCAATTAATTATTATACCTGGAGATTTTGAAATATTAAATTAGTAAGTTCCATTTTTTTATAGAAATAAATTTGAGCTGGAAAACTTAAAAATACTATTAAAATAATTAATTTTTCAGTAAAAAACAATATATTCTCAAAATTTGCACTCAAAATTTTTTGAAGTTATTTTTAAATCCCACAGAGAATTTCACCTCTACGAGCGATTGTTCAGTTGATATACGAGGATATATTGAAAAATTCTTAGCCTACTATAGACCTTTAAATTTTTTTTCAGTTGAGGAAAGAGATGATAGACGGACGGAGCCAAATCTGGTGAATAAGGGAGGGTGTTCTAGTAATTCAAACCCTAAATCACGAATTTTTTGCATGGCAACATGAGATTTGTGTGTAGGGGTGTTGTCCTACAAAAACAAAACACCTTTGGATAGCTTTCCGCATCTTTTCTCTTCAATTTTTTCCCATAGAGTGGTCAGTAATGTCGAATAGTAATCTCCAGTTATTGTTCTATCCTTATCCAAAAAAACAATCATGATTACTCCATGGCAATCCCAAAAAACTGAAGCAAGAACTTTTCCAGCACATTTTTGAACACGAAACTTTTTAGGTCTTGGAGAACCAGAGTGTCGCCATTCAATCGATTGTTGCTTTGTTTTTGATTCGTTGAAATGTACCCAAGTCTCATGCATAGTAACAATTCGGTTTAAGAAGTCTACATCGTTTTCAAATCGAGCACAGATCGAACGATCGAACGCGATGCTTCTAACCTTGCACGCTTTTGGTCAACATTCAAACATTTGGGGATCCATATTGCAACAATTTTTCTCATGTCTAAAATGAAGTGAACTATATGATGAACGCGTTCGTATGAAATATTCAATGCTTCAGATATCCGTTTTAGCCCAATTCGACGGTCTGATAAAATCATGTTATGAATTGCATTGATATTTTCGGGGACTGACGCAGAAACTGGCCTTACCGATCGGTCATCATCTTCAATGAAAAATTTACTTCTTTTGAAGCTTGCAGTCCAATTTTTCACGATTGCATACGAAGGATATTGATCACCAAGGGGATAAAGCATATCTTCGTAACCCTCTTAACCCTTTTAAATACAGGTACTTGATGATACTCCAATTTTTCGATTTTAACAATTTCGATGGACATATTTTTTCTTTTAATTTATTGCGTAACTCTGGTTTACTTTTTTGACGTCAAATTTTACACTGACGCTTCTAATAAGTTATTGTTTTTTGCTATAGTAACGCAATAATTTGTTTATGCATGGAAGTGGTCTAGGCTAACTAGATATCAATATATCCTCGTACATATAGACAATAGACGGAATAATATATCGACCCTGATTTTTGGTAATGTATATTAATCAATTTAATTATGGATCAACTGCACTAGTCTGTGGAGACTGGTGCAAATTCAACAGTCTTCTTGCAATGATTTGCCACACTTGTTCCATGAAAATTCAATTTAGTAACTCGAGTGACCACGCAAAACATTAATGCCAGATTCTTAGAAAAAATATATTTTGAGACGTGAGTTGTTTTACTGAAAGCGTACTTGGGAACGATCAATGCCCAGCTGTGATAATACATCGAACATTCACCAATGATGATCGGCTCTCATAAGCAATATCGCCATAAAAATCACTTCAGAAGACCTACACACATATCTTTCAGAAAAAAACTCAATATCCCGTCGCTCTATATGGAAATGCGATTCTTCAGTTGACAGGATGTTACGGTATTCTGTCTACCAGTGTTGCCATTCTATGCATCAGCTCTATCGTTGACGACAATGATCCTCAGGCAATAAGAGATCTAACTAATCCTAAAAGTTATGAAAAGAAAACATACGCTCATATATAGGGTACATATAGACAGTTCTACTGTACTCTTAAAACTCTTGGTCAGCTATTTCACGCGCAGTAACGCAATATATGTAATACTTCTATATGGACAGTTTCTATAAGTGGAAGCTGTTCCAACTAAGGAAAACAGAATGGCAACAATTTCTCTATCCTCCGAGGTTCCAGGTCGGTTTTGCGCATTCTTAAGCATAGATAATTATAGATAAAGTGTCTCGAACGAAAGAGAAAATGAATATTGTCGCACCGTAACGTTTTTTCCCATACCAACTGTGCATATATGAGTAACGCACGGTCTCATAGAGCTACTTGCCCAAAGCGCCTATCTTGACGTTCAGTGGTACGCCTCAGTTTACCACTGGGTCTCCACCTTAGTCTGCCTACACAAGCATGGCCCTCATTGCAGTACAACTAACACGACGGGCAATTTTGCAATAGCATAAACCATTATTTCGATAAAGCACAATTCTACTACTGTCAAAATCGCAAGCACATGTGGTATATAATTTTCACCTCCTGGAAATTGACGTATTTTGATACACTTAATACAAATAAATAGAACTATTTGACTTTCATACATTTCTCCAGAAAAAATTTTATTTTATTCAATTTTTCAGGTCAAAATACGTATAGACCTAACAAATTTGCATGACAATTTCAGGCATGAGTCATTCAATATGGCTTCCTATCATTGGTGGATCAGGAATCCGGGCGAAATCTATCGCTCACTATAACTCTCTTACGAAGCGTTTTTGGAAGTTTTCTGTACCAACGTTTTTCCTCATATTTACCTATAAAATCATTTACAATAGTTTTTTAGATTGTTTATTTTGTTATTAACTACCTCATTGAACCATTAGTAGGTTTTCTACATATATCAAATCCTCCAGAGAGCCTTTATCATTAATGAATTTACTTCGCACAACCTTTTTTTGTAAGAAATAAATATACTCGATTCTCTTTTTTGTTCTAACCGAACAGCTAACAGTTTTCGGTCTTTCGAACAGTTAATTAGATCGGCGATACAGCAATGATTTATTAAAGCATATTTTTTCTTTGTTCTATAATCATAGACTTTTATATAACTAGATACGGAGACTTTATATAATCTTCGATCTCTGAAGAAGGTTATTTAACTCAAGAAACGTATGTATTTTTATTACATGTATAAAAATAAATATTTGGATATTTAATATAATTTTTCCTATGTTTGTTTATCAGACTCAAAAGCGTTTATTCTCCATTTGTATTTTTACTATCAATGATGTATTAATGCATCTAAATGTTCTTGATTTTAGGTCACGTCTATTTTAAAATTAGTTTTTTTTAATAATTTTTTTGATATTTCATGGTTCGTTAATGCAATGCAGTTTTATTTTTTGTATCGTATTGATGGCCTTTTTAATCCATTTTCTAAATATTGAGAGGTCTGCCCTATGTAGATAGCGTCACAATTAGTACAAGGCACTTGATATATAATATTACTTCTTTTGTTTTTTGATGTTTTAGATTTTAATTTAGTGAAATATTTGGATAATGACCTTTATGACTTATACTAATATCATATTTATAAGTCAAAATATTTTGATAACGACTTAAAGAAAAGTCGAAACGTCAAATTTTATCTTTCTTGCAATAATTATTAAAAAAGTTAATTTTAAAGCAGAAGAGACCTAAAATCAAGAACATTTAGATGCATATCAAAAGGTCTAAGAAATAAGAAATTAAAGAAGAAAACAGTAAATATGTAAAATGTAATACGATTCATAATAAATGCTGCAAATTACCAGCTCTATACAAATAAAAAAATTTTAGTCACCACCTTTTAACAGTGATATCTCGGAAAGGGTAGGGCTGAGGAAATTTTGTTATAGAAAAGACCAATCTTAATTTCATACGAGCAATCATCTCCTGATTTTTGTCGCATGAATTTAGAAATATAACGAAGTCGTTGCCAGCTAGATTTTCTAGCTAGTGTTCGTAGTGGAATTGTGGGTAAATTAAACACCAAAGTGTACTAACACAAGTATTCGAAATCTCGGAAATATATTAATGTTAGTACACTTTGGTGTTTAATTTAGCCATAATTACACTACGAAATTATGGCCTTCTAATTTTCCAAGATAACTAGTAGAGTTATTGAATAGAGAATGTTCTTGAACATATGGTAAGAAAACATCTACCATATGAATATCATAACAATACTTAAAAATTTTTATCACAAAAAAGAAGTAACTCTTATTTTTCATTGTCATGTATTTAACACGATATCAGGAATATGTTTAAAAAATGTTTTCATTGAAATGGGGCGTTTCTGTCAAACCGCCCACGCATATACTGAATTTTATGATTTGTTGAATTGAACATTTACATTTACAAAATATGAATAAATATTCACGAGGAGACCCATAACAAATATTTCTTTTCTTCAAATAATAATTTAAAATGATTATATATATTTATATTTATTTAAAAATGAGAAGAAATTGGATCCAAATATAAAATTGATTATTTAAAAATTTAGCTAAGTTTAAATTGTTATTCCGTGAATTAAATACAGCGAAGCAATCAATTCACAACACTTTCCTATTCCATTTAGTAAGTGAACTTGTCCATCTATACGAAATAAAAAGGTGGGTTAGGCAGTTTTATGGCTTAATCGTCTAATGCGAAATGTTCCCGAAGAACAAAGTGATGGAAGTAGAGTGAGTCAAATAAGGGCTAGAAAGACAAAAGTGAAAGATAAAAAACGGGGCACCCGCAAACATAGTGACCTGATTTAGTATAAGTATTATAACGATCGATGAACGAGGGCGTACAAGGCCGGCGCGTGGCCCTCCTACGTACAAGGGCGCAAATCGCTATGCCTTGCCTTTTACCTGAATTCGAGTTTAACAGGAACGGATTGGGAAATTGTGAAATAACCATTACAAAAACAAAGGGAAAAACTTGAAAAGTTATTGTATACACAAATAATAAATTTTACGTTCGTCGAGTAACATTTTTTTATATTATATATTGATAAAATAAGTTATATGATACCTAATAAAATAATCGATTGATATATTCATTTGCGCTTTATTTTTTACCGAGAGTATTATGTATGTGACTGGAGGACGTCAAGCATACAATTTTTAATTATTCAGAAAATTCAAGCACATTTCATGTACAACTATGTTCAACTCTTTCGGAAGTATGATCGTTTTTCCATTACAGAATAAGTTTACACTTTTCCCTATTTAGGTCTTAATGATGAAAAAATAAAAAGAATGTGTATAATAGTTAGGAAAAAATATTGTCTACTGGTAATTGTCACTTTTAAAGTATACGTACTTTGATATGGCATTCTATTTTTCCCCAACTTACAATGCTTGTAAAAATCATTATTTACTGATTGATACTATGATTATTTTTTTGTTTTCAAAATATAAACAATTTCTAAGGTCCCTACCCAAAAATTTGAAGAAACATGGTTTGCAAATTTTATGCCGGATCTGTAAGACAGGAGGGTCTAGCCATTAATTGAGCCTCATAGCTAATCCCTTAAATTTACACCTTTTATAATGTTCAGAGGGTGGTAAAAATTCAATAGAATTGTAATCAATTTTAAAGGTCACCGAAACTGTGTGCAGGCATTGAAAAGAATGTGAGGCTACAAAAGTAATATTTACATTTTGTTAGTTTAAAGAGAGAAAATTAATGGATTATTCGATATTTTTAATGAAAACATTTATTTGTATTGTATTTATACTTCATACTTTTACAGAGAACCAAGTTACCAAGAAATATGTAATAGAAAAAAATTAAAAAAGTTACAACTTATCGTTAAGAGAGTAACAAGGGTTGTTATTTTTAATCTTGGTAACACTCTGACATCTGACATCTCTGACAGTAACTTATATTTTCGGTGTAAACTTTACGGTGTTGAACATAACCCCAACCATAAAATTCGGTTATTTGAGTGTAATTAGTGTTATTTGCAGTTAATACGGTGCAGTTGCTATTAATACATCAAATGGACTTGTGGACAATTTTGTGCAATTCTTTTCATGACTTTCGACGTCTATTTCAAAATCAGTGAACTTAATACTCTCTCTATCCTAAAGTACTGTGAAAAACTAGTATAACAAATTCTATCGTTGCACATGTTCACTACAGAACGAGTACCTGAAAACAGCGCTGCTGATTATACAAATAGACATGTAACATACTGTGACAATAAGGCGTTTCTGGACATTAATATGACGAGTATTAAAAAGATACTACATCATCAGATCGCTAAACATGTATTCCGTTGGATCATGCATGTCCTGACCATTGCTGAAAGAAGCCTCGAATCGACTGGTGAATTGAAATTTGCCAAAGGTGTAACAATAGCTGTGTATTACATTTGCATAAGTGAAAAATCATGGATCTACGCCTCTAGTTTCGAAATTAAACAGTAATCAACTGCGTGGGTCTTTCAAACTAACAAGAGCTGTTCGAGATCGTTTGGCAGTGGCATTATAGCAACACAAGGCAATTAACTTCGAATCGTACACAACTAGGAATCATTGGAGAAATGCGGAAAAAGTCATAGAAAAACGAATTATTTTTTATCACGGCAATACAAGAGCTCTTACATCGCTACTCAATAGAAGCCAAAAAGTCTAGTACAAATACAGCTCTGATATATAACCTAATGACTTCTTTTCGTCTGCGTAGTCAAGGATTTTCAACACCAGGAAAATCTACCTCTACCTCATTGAGAGAACAAAGTGAAGAATATTTTGCAAAATAATAAAGCTAACTTTGATTATAAATGTTTATTTTTCCATTGTTATCAACAATTCCATTTCATATAAATACACGATAGTTTTTACGTTAGTTTTAGGTTACATTTTATTTCAATTATTCAACACCGATACAATCAACAAATCAATGTACATATTCCTGCTCCCCTTGTACAACAATGTAATACTTATATATTTAGATGTTTGTTTCTTTTCGGTTCAATATAATTTTAATAAACTAGGTATTTAAAATATAACTTTTAGAAATATTTTGAATAAATTAAATGATAATGAATTAAATTTAATTCCTGCGAATAATATATTATGAGGGGTGCAAACACTTAGAGGCCATGACCTTATCCCCTCTATCTGATTACAAAATATTTAATATATGCCAAAGTGTTGTCGCCATACCGTCTGATTAGTATTTATCTTGGTTATTTAAATGTAAAACCTCCAACGTTAATGTTATCATAAAATAATAGAATCATAATAAAGATCTATATTTAGTTACGTTTTTATAAATACATTATATGTTTAGGTGAACGTGCTACTAATGTTTACGATCTTTAAATAACCCTACAGATTAGAAAATTTCTACATAAGAAATATATCAACAAGAACCAACTCGACTAAAAAGTTCGCGGATTTTACAGCAGATATAGTGTAATAAAGCAAAGAAGCCCCCTAACAATATATTATGATAAATTAAATTTTATATAAAATGTGTCGATGAATGATAACAATGTCGTTATTTTGACAGCGATAAAAATGATGCATCCTTTTGTTTCTGTTGAAAATGCCTGTTCTTTATAACCAGACTGCATTTAGTACGTTTACGTCGCTTTAATTGTATCGTTGTGCTTGATATTGACATATCATGCGAGTTGTTTTGGTGAAGTGAAGTAATGATTTACCAAGTCGCTAACTTTCAAAAAATCAAGCTACTCTTCTAACGACGCATTTTTTTTAATTTTGTTTTTTTTTGTAAAATTTGCCAATTATTTCGTCACAAAATGAAATTTATACTATATAAAAAGTTAGTGTTTTTACCGTCAACGAATATGTTTTCATTATTCTATTTACTAGAAAACATAATTAATGTCGACTCTTCATATATAGTATAAATTGTTCAGTGAGGATATATTGGACGATCTTATTTATATTTTCGTTTGGCTTAAATAATAGTCTAATTTAATGAAAAACGTGTATTTTAAACCTAATTTTGATTTTTATCAGAACATTATTTAACATTCAAATCAATCAAAATTTTTTTAAACTACGTTATTACTCAAGACAAAACTTGCAACTATATTACACCTATTTGCATTTATATAGTTAAAACTCTTGATATTATTAAATTATTTCTCTGAAATGCTACAGGTCCATTTTATCACTAAAACTTACTTCTTATCGCTATTATAGATCATTATAACGAATCATCATGTTTCCATAATGCCATTTTATAAAATTTAATCTATGAGGATGAGCCAAGAAATCACTGAAAGAGACACAGGTTTTTGGATAAATCATTACATCATTTTCAACGTATTATTCTATGAAGTGTTTACACGTTGTCTAACGTATTTCACTTTTAATTTATCCCTTCCAAAAATAACATTTGGTATTTGTACGTAATAAAATTTCAACTTTAATTTTCTATTAGTATACTATCTAAGAAACGAACGTAGCTAAATGCTACTACTTAAGCAGCAAATTTACAAGAACCTAGATTTGAAAACAACATGAGCCGTACAACCTTGCATGTTGTGTACGGTTGTTGCCCCGATTCAATGTATGTTTCTTTGAATTTAATATAAGATTTCGTTATATGCTTCTCCGGTGAATTGGTAAGAATGATGGCATGAATTTATTAAATTATTATATTGCTATTGGTACATATATTTATACATATTTAAAAGTGGAGCTTATATAAGCCTGCTAATAATAAAACACCTGTACATTAAGAATTGGAATCGTTAAATATTTAGCCGAAAATATTGTAACACGTTGAATCTTTTATGTAAAATGTTTCTTCCTTAAGTAAAAGGATGTCTTCTTGAAAAATGTGAAGTATTACTATTTGATGTATTCTTGTCAAACAGGGGCGTATGGCAGTGGTAAGTATCCTATTCTAGGACAATTTTTCGATTTGTTAACACCATAGAACACCATAGAAATACTGTACTCTTCCAACGTAACGATAAAATATATTATTCGTTTGAGATAATTCAGTTGAGCATGAAGACGCACAATTAGTTCGATTGATATTATGTATAATGTCAGTACTTTGAGATCCATAAAATTGCATCAATTGCGTCAATCAGTAAAAAATACTGTTATTTATTGAGATGTTTTGAAGGAATCGATGTGTTTAACACTTAAATACATATTGTTTTCTGGAAGAGACAAATTTAGAATAATCTATTTAAAAGTAAATAATCAATAAAATTAATTTTCACCACTCCATTGTATCTAAAAGTAATATCAACGAATCGATTTTCTTAATTTGAAAAATATTTTGACTAATTGGCAACAAAATTGAAGGTAGTTGCTATAGTTTTTACAAACTATCATTTTTGTGAGTATATTTGTAATTTCCTATCCCCCCAAAAATAGAGAAAGGATTACATTCGACAGATTTAATCACTATCTTTGGTCACTGTGACCACAAAATTGGAACAAGGTATTATCAATTTCTCTTAAAATTCATGATAAAATGCAGACGAAGCAGATAATTATTAAGTAAAAAGTATTGAAAATTATATGAAAATAATAAATTTTCTTTTAACAAATTTACTAATACCAAAAATGCCTTATCGGTCCTAATTGCTGAGTAGGTTCTTTGCATTTTTCTTGATCGCTCTCTTCCTAGCCCATGGATGCATTCCAATACTGGAGAATTCTCCAAGCGACGCTGGCTTTAAAGTAAGGCTCTTCCATCAGGTCAACTCTCAGGTTTATCACCCTTGTGTTAAATAGAGCAGAGGATATAAGTGATATAATATGGTCTGGGAGCCAGCGACCAATTTTCATCACAAATTTCCTCCCGTGAGAAAATTCGTAAAATGCAGTAGGAATTTGTGTTATGAAGCTTCGCGACCGTCAGCTGCGGCTCCGGTAGTGGGGAAGGCAGCGGCAACCTCCTATGCACGAAGAAAAAAAAGTTTTTAGTCATTTCCTCCAATTCTAAAATTTCTCGAATAATAGTTTATCTAATATTTTGAAGGAAAAATAAAGTCAGCTGTCCATAATATGGCGAATTATACGTCAGCTGACTGCTCGAATATGTAAAAATAATTTATATTTTCAATGATTTCCTCTCAATTCAAAAATAAGCTGGTGATAGTTTATATGTTAGTGTGAATATAAATTAATGTCAGCTTGCTGTATCTCAGTGGAAAGTTCGTCAGCTGGTAACTTAGCTGAAATGTGTAACTTAGCAGCATCTGAATCTTATCAGCTGACGACTTGTCCCTTGATTTACAGCTAGCTGATTTTTTTTATTATTTACTAGAGTTTATTACCTATTCTCTTATAAATTTTCACCCTGGAGGAAATCACTTTTCTCTAGTTATAATCTTTTTTTTATAAATTGAAGATAATCGTTATTGCTTTTGATCGGTACATATTTCCATCGATCAAAGATACCGAGCACAAACTTCGAGGTATGGAGCAAGTTAAGTTCCATATCGATCAAGTACGAAAAAAATTGTTTTCAATTGAGCTGAAAAATATTTATTTCAAGGAAGCTCTTATTCAGTTCATTATTGAAAATTGGGAGCAAGATTATATGGCACCATATATGAGCAACAAAACTATTTTTGTGAATACGGATGTTTGTTATAGATACATGGTCACTGATGGAAAAGTTGTAAATACTGTACAGAATTAATTTTCGTGTCCAGCTCATAAAGAAGCGGGCACAAAAATGATTTTTCAGGCTTGCCAAATCGATTTTCAAGGAAACTTAACGATCCGTTGTTCTGACACAGATGTATTGGTTATAATGTTAGCTAATATGGCTCGTGTTTCAAACAATGTTAACGTTTTTATGGAAGTTGACGTTGGAAAACATATTAGATTCATAAATTGTCACTCAACTTTACAAAGCTTTGGGACCGAGTTTAAGCGCAACCCTGCGTTTTTTAGAAAAGGCAAAAAGCGCCCATTTACCATCATGTCAAAATCTGAAGCTCTTACTGAGTGTTTTGTTCAAATGTCAGAGTCATTGATGAACAGGGAAGATTTATTTGCCAAAACTCAAGAGTACACTTGCCAAATGTACAACTTTAATCGATTGAAAAAGATAAACGACGCTAGAGTTGCGATGTTCTAAAAAACTTATCAAGTTTTTGGACAATACAGATGAATTCAAGTTGTCCAAAAAATTGACGGTTCTTCGCTACCCCCATGTGAATCAGAAATTTATAACCAATATTTAAGGGCGTGTTACATGAAATTTGGTCTCACGCACACGTTAAAGTTCCTATAATTGAAGAACTTTCAGATTTCGGTTGGGAAGAAATTGATAATCGATTTGAATTTCATTGGTTTTCTGGGACTCGGTTATCAACGTCGATTAAGGAGATAACAATTCAGCCTGAAAAAGGTATCAATGCTTTTTTCATATTGAATATATTTTACTATAAACGCGTACTAATAATTTTTTTATCTTTTAACAGATGATAATGATGATTATGACATGATCGCATGTAATTCCTCTGACAGCGAGTCTAACAGTGAATTATTATATAAGTTATTATTATTTGTATTCATTATAATAAAATAAGAGTTCATTAGTTGATAAAATTATGCTACAATAAATTATTGATTAATTACTTTAGTTATACCTATATTTCCTTCATTATTAAACGTCGTATTTATTATCAACATACTCAAATCAAGTATACTGCCAAACAACTAGAGCAAAGTGATTTCCTCCCGGGTGAAAATTTATAAGAGAATAGGTAATAAACTCTAGTAAATAATAAAAAAAATCAGCTAGCTGTAAATCAAGGGACAAGTCGTCAGCTGATAAGATTCAGATGCTGCTAAGTTACACATTTCAGCTAAGTTACCAGCTGACGAACTTTCCACTGAGATACAGCAAGCTGACATTAATTTATACTCACAGTAACATATAAACTATCACCAGATTAATTTTGAATTGAGAGGAAATCATTGAAAATATAAATTATTTTTACATATTCGAGCGGTCAGCTGACGTATAATTCGCCATATTATGTACAGCTGACTTTATTTTTCATTCAAGATATTAGATAAACTACTATACAAGAAATTTTAGAATTGGAGGAAATGACTGCTGCCACTGCCTGCCCCACTACCGGAGTCGCAGTTGACGGTCACGAAGCTTCATAACACAAATTCCTACTGGATTTTACGAATTTTCTCACGGGAGGAAATTCGTGATGAAAATTTGTCACTGGCTCCCGGACTAATATTCATCAGGACTGAAAACACCTGATAAAAAATTAACCACAATGATATTACTTTTAAAACAACATGTATAGTGCGATAAAATTTTCATTCATCATCGTAATTTAAATTGTTCTAAACGATTAGAAATATATGAATTTGATAAGAATTAGACTTATTCACTGATATTTAAAATGTTCATATATCGTTTTTTGTGTTTTCATTTTCTAGGTTATTGTTTTTCAAAATTTTCTGTCGTATGTAATGGTAATAATTATTTACTATTCTGGATCTGCTATCGCAAACATTCATGTTAGATAAATAAAACAGTATTCAGTATCCAAATTAAAGTAAAATTGATAAGTATATCTGATTACTGATTTATTATTAAATACAAATATATTTTCAACTACCTAGGATATGGTTTATTTTTTGTTGATTAATAGCTATCACATTTTCTTCGACAGCAGATATATGGTTATATTGGTTGTTTTTATAAATTGATAGATTCAAGAACAAGTTAAGCGTTTTCTGATGTCATTGTGGAAATGTTAATTTTATACAATGATTTGTTTTATATCAGCAATCAAGACTGGATAGAGCGTTAATGTAAAGTTATTACAAAAACAAAAGTTGCCACCTTTTTTACATGTGTTTAAAAACAAAAAAGGCAAAACGATATTTTTCAGCAGGATTTACTTTTAGCACCAATCTCTCGTGGACACTTTGAATTGCGTTGCGGGAACTGTAGGTGCTGTCACTTAAAAGTTATGAAAATGAAGAGAACTGATAACCCAGAAATTGCAGCGATTCGGGAGAAATCATACTGGCTAAGAATACGAGGAAATGAGAAAAATAAACAGAATTTAAAAAAATTGAAATCACGTACTACAAAGGAGGAACAAAAAGAAGACCTCAATATCTTAATGATTGGTTGAAACGTTATAGATAGTTTTCAACTATGAGAAAATCACCACTACAGTCTAGAGCGAAGTTCGAAGTTTATATTGGTACGTGAGCAATGAAGTCAGTGCACTTGTAGCTCGCGAATGTAATAATCGGTGTTGAAACGGGACTTTTGATAAAATGACGGACATTGGTTGCAATATATAAAGAAAATTAATTGTTCTTTCCTTCCTTTAGAAGAAAAAATAAAAATTACGAAACTAAGCGTATCGCTTCGATTGTAACCAAATGCAAAAGTCGTCATTATAAACATATGAAACAAAAACTTATGAATTAATTGACTAGCTGTACGAGTGTAATATGAGTACCTAATAGTCTTCCTGTTTATTATTTGAAAGCGACAAGGCATCAGAGTAGACAAAATCTAGCATTAGAGAGTTAAAACGAATAAAAACTCCTCTTAGAGGTACTATGAATGAAAATAGGTTTTATGTTCTGAGAATCAAACGATTCTAGAGGTCACAAATTTCAGTCAATCACTTATTGATAAATATATCTAGAAAAAAAAAACAGACGTGTTGATTTTCACTTCAAAACGTGTTTATAGAAGATGACAACTATTATTCCTTTATCTGTAAAGCAATTTTTAGGCGAGTCCAAGTACTCATTGACAAGGTAAGTTGTTAATTTGTTAATAAGACCCAGATTGACGGTTTGATGGCACAAAAATAATATTTTTGAAGGTAGGTGTGTGATACCCTATTTTTTACTTTACTTCGAATGTCTTTCATTTTTACAGTATTGCTTTACACTCATTCACATATTGTAGAAAAACAAAACTCCAATTACAATTTAATTATTTAACGATCCCAGTATTCACCAAAAATAACTGACATTTTTAAACAACGCACGATTTTAGTTTACTACGCGCTATATACAACAAGAATGTTGTGTATTGTTTGTAAGTTTATCAAACATTGAAATGTTTATTTATATTTCGATAAAAATTTTAACAGTAAAATAATTAATTATCGGAGGTGTGATAAAGGAATACGGTGAATTATTTTATCGAAAACATTAAGTTTCAATCTCCTCCAAGTGATCTTGGCTAGTGAAGTCTTATACTATCAACTATGAATTCATAACTGAAAGACTTTCTAGAATGCTTCTTTCTGAATAGCCTTCATTTCTGTCGTGGTCTTCTCAATGTAAGGGATAGTTTCAAGCTTTTAGCACATTTTTAAATAAAGCATAAGAAATTGCACAAAATAGCAATGAAATTGCACAGGTCAGTGTGAATATCACAACACATAAATTTAAATGTAAATACTTTAAATGTAAATACAACCTCAACAAGCCAACATGCTTGCCAAATAATAGAAATAATTATAGAATTAATAAATTTTCCATTTATTTGTTTAAAAATGAACTGTGGATCATACTAAAAATAGAAAAACGCCTGAGGAATAAGTTGAAACTTTTATAATTTATAGAATAAGAAAAGGGGTTACGACATTGGAAGGTATATAGCAAAACTTAGCAAGATACGAAATAGTAGCAGCATACAAACTGAAATTTATGTCTAGAAACAATATACCTCTACCCGCGATAAGCACAATCAAAAAAATTGTTTACTGTTACAGTTCACAGTTAATAAGTCAAAAATGTATTGACAAACTGTTCAAAGAACATAGAGGTACCCTTCTAAAACTAGCGTCTAATTATGTATTAGGTAATCAACTCTATAGAGTCGATATGGACAAACTTGAAATCAGAACCATGAAAATATAAAAAATTTCGGTAACTGAGTAAATAAACTATGAAACATTTTTTAGAACTAATGACAAAGGACCTTAAAAAAATGCAGAAAAATGTGTACATGTTATTAAAAAAAAAGATAAGATTGGAGTTTTACCCTTTGGTAATAACCTATTATAATAAGATTCTCTCAGTCCTGATGTTTGTTAAAAAACAATATTTGAAAGTTTGCACCTATAAGATTTTCTTCTGATTTGCATAAAAAAAATTTTGGCTAAGGGTTTATTCTCTGAAAATTCGGTTTGCAGAAAAAAACGGTCAGTTTAATCTGGTACTCTGTTTGTACAGAACCCCATTGTAGGAAGGTAATTCTTTCTTTGTGTTTTCTTATTCAACATTTACTTGTATCAAGTGAAGAAAAAAAATGAAAAGATGGTATTGGATAGATTGGATTTGGAAAATGACTAATAATAAATATATAATATAAAATAAATAATAAATACTTCCTCGCTAATGTCGTATTTTTCAAAGTTTTTAAATATATTCAACTACTTAAATAAAATTAATTATCTTTGTCTATTCCGCTTTTTAAGTTCTGCAATTGTAAATGGAGTAACTAGATATTACAAAGGACAAACAACAAACATTGTAAATATCCACGAATGAATTAAATTTTTCCAAGTCAAAATGAATTACAGAAATAATTTTGGTAAAAAGTATTTTGAAGTTAGATTTTTTTATCGTAATGAAGCAAAAACATGAGAATCAATTCCGATAAAAATAGAAATAGTAGACTATTTTTAAGAAGTCGATAAAAACCATTGTTACTAAATATAGTTACAAACATTGCGAGATGTTTGTTTTTAAATTAAAAATAGTGTAACTAGTTAGAAATAAATCCGTTTTATATGAATTTAAATGAATTTATTCACTTAATTATGGTTTTGAAACTAATACCCACAATTAATAATGGCCAAGAGGATATTTACTTTTAGGCAGGGTATAGTTAGAAGGGCATATTATATCTTGTATTGTAACATGTAACATTATATTCTGTTTAAGGTACACATTATCAGCAAAAACTGAAAAATTAGAATCACTTTGTTATATTAAATAATCGCACAAACACTTATTAGTACACTTTAAATTTTTAAGTGTACTCGTGTCTCAGAAATATTGTCACAAGTACCGAAGTCACAAAAATACACGTTTTTCCTGCTATCTATCCATCGCTGTGAACGAAGAAGAAACGTGTTTTACTCACCTAATTTTAAAGTAAGTAGTCTATTCCAAATCACATAACTTGTACAAAACTTAATTTATCTTAAAATCACACTCACTAAAAACAACGCGCCTCACATAGGCTGACTAGATTGGATACCTAAAGTTAGTTGCCGCAAAAATGAGATCGAATACGAAAGATACGAAAGTTAGGAAAGAGTTGCAAGTACTAAAAAGAGCGCACCACGCGATGAACTACCAAATAGCCAGAACTCGTGCCAAGTTGAGATGATCCAGCGATATCCGACCGTGGTATTGGTCGATACGGGTGCGTGACGTCACCGGAGTCGACCAATGTCGGTATTTACTCTGTTCGAGTCAGCTGGCGGGTTACTAAGACGCGTGGGGTAAAAGCCCAAGCACTAGCGACCGACGACGACGAATGCCAGCGTCTGTGTGCATGGCACAAGCGACGTTGCCGCATTCGATCCTCTTCCCAGGAATTCTATGAGCAGGAACGTATTATACTTGATTGTAACTGTGGATATCAATTTTTCTGACGAATCTATTCCTATAGAATGAATTATTAAAAATGTTGGAAATCACTTCATGTTTTTTAGAAATAAGCAGAGAATTTGTATATTCAAATAATTTGAAAATTTTGTAAACATTCTATAAATTCACTTGTTTCACTTTAGTAGAAATCAGTTTCATACGAACGATATCTTGTTTATAATTTGCCGTTTTTAATTATGTCTTAACTAAATTTTGCGCAAAACTTCATTCGAATTCGCACCCAAAATAGTCTTCGCTATTGTCAGAGGAGGATATATTATGTGTTATAAAATTGCTTTATACATAGTAATGTAGAATTTGTTGCTTCTCATTTCAGTATTTCAATAGTACGAAATAAAACTTTAACAAAACTTATAGACATGTAATAAATCTCGGTTTAATCAATATGAATTAAAATTTACGTGAAAATTTTCTAGTCACAACATGATGTTTGCAAAATTCTTCGGGGGTGGAAGGTTCGTGATGCGATATATCGAAAATTTCGAAGTTATTGCTAGTTTGTTTTGGATTCAGCAATGTCAGTCAGCTAGCTCTTCATATGGAGGACAATGATGTACTCTCAATTTAAACAGTTTTGCAGTACTCCCCAGAAATTATATTTGAGTGAATTATTTGGGATCAATTATTTGTTAAAGACAAATATCTACTATTGTGAGAGTCAAAGTTGATTCATTTGATGATTCTTATTTGAAGCTTCGCGCCTCCCGCATATAACCTCAAAAATAGGACAAAACGCTTTGTGTATATAACCTAAAACATTGGACTATTCCCACCCTGGAATCGTATTATACGTAAAAAGTTATTTTGAAATTAGACCTAGACCTCCTAGACCTTTCAAGGAATAAAACAATGTTGACTTGCTTTATTTTTTTTGGGTCGTTAATAATAATAGGGGACAAATAATTTCTTTAATGTTTTTGTACTACAAACAATCGGTGATCAACTTTTGTATAATAAATTTGGATATTCCTAACCCATAGCGTAAGATCAGTCGATGAATTCTATGCCTATATTTCAATTTATGATCTGAAACTTGAGAATATACAGAAACATGGGCTAATGTCTGGCAACAGTGTGGAAGCAGGAGTTTAACATGCAGGTGAAAGATGCTGTTTAGTGACAGCTGAAAGCAGAACAACGCGAACTGAAACTGGGATTTTCTTACCTCATTTCACTGCCGATGTGGATACAAGAAAATTGTTGTACATGTGGAGAGCGACTTCCAGATGTATTTTATATAGTAAATGTTTCGAAACTTCGAAGTTGTTTACAGAAAGTCTCAAAGTGTTTTTATTTTCGTTAGGAATGTAGGTGTTGAGTCGCACAGAATGATATTTAATATATTTCAAAGATTGGCTTGATATTAATCAATGTAATATACAGCTTAATTATCAGTATCTTTCTGTTATTAACACTCCACTTAAAATATGCGTGAAAATGATTATCATTTTTAAATAGTCTATAATTAGAAAACCAAATTTTTTGAGCAGCCCTTCTATTTAGCGAAACACAGAACAAAATAAATTATGTTTTTGGTGGCACACGAAAAACAAATATTAACGCTTGCATGGAGAACCTACCAGGTGAAAAAGAATTGGATGGAAAATGAGAGGGCAAGAGTAGAAAAAATTAGTTTCAAGCTTGCCCGTTCATAATTTAGTTGACGTGTTGTGTCCTGCGTAAATATATATTATTATGTTTAAAAATACAACAGATACGATGGTAAATGAATTAAACCTACAAATTATTCGAAAACAGAAAAATGACGTTAGCCAGTTACAACGTTATGAGATTTAAGAACAGCTTTCGATAGTGTTACCACGAACTGCTCTTTGATAAATTTTTATTTTACGCTAGTAGCAAAAAGGCACATACATAGCTGGAATATTATTAAACTATACTTGCATTTTATTCGCAGGCGAAACTACAATGTCATCGGATGGTATTCAGGCGAGCAACAATATTCTATTGAATCAGTAGTTTTTGGTAAATAGTTAAAACTCAATGACAGTAAATTGAAGAACCTTCTTGTTAGACAAACGAGCCAACAAATAAGAGCCAGTTAAAATAATGGGCATTCACCTAGATACAAATTTAATTGTTAACTTCCTTTGTTCAACAAACCAAATTTCAAAAATACGTCAATTTAAATCATGTAT